>NC_055992.1:31148376-32398376 GCF_018446385.1 Zingiber officinale | reverse complement strand
TTAGCAATCATCTCCTAGGAGGCGCAAGTCTGGGATGATTGGCTATAAGTTAATATGTTCGAAGGTGTTTGAATATCCCACAGAGGATTCACCACTTTATTTATAAGGAGACGTATACCCTTTGTCTCTTATCAGGATTATTACTTGTAAGTCTTTAGCCAAAGCAAAACATGTCAAGAGGATGATCTTTTTAGATACATGTTTGAGTAATTTGAATCCACGGGACAAGTAGCTATTACTTGGGCTAGGTGTGATGTAGTCAGTCTAGTGAGGACTGACACAGAGATCATGTTCTGAACCAAGTGAGGATAAGATGAGTGAAAGGAATAATAGACGCTAATAACTGTAGTTGCTAAAGGGTTCAGAATTATTCTAAGATCAATTGTAACTTTTCGATTAATTAAGTATCATGATGTACTATTAGGTGTCACTCATGATCGATCCATAATTAATGGTTAATTATGGACGACCAACATAAATCGGGAACCTATTGGGTCACACATTATTAGATTATTCGAAGGACATAAAATAAGGGGTTGTTTGTTTGGGGGGTTTGGAATGGGAATGGAATGAAACTTGGTGCTTGGTTTGGGGAAATGATGGTGGGACCCACGGATTCATTCCTCTAAATATAGGAATGGGCTATTACTGAGTAATATGGGGGTATGGGAATCATCCCATTTCATTAATATTTGCAATCATTCCTATTCTCATTCCCATTCCCTTACCCGAACCAAGCGCCCCCTAAGTTTGAAAGATTGGATTCTCAGACTGAGAGAAATTAAGTCTAGTAAGACTAGACGAAGGATAAATATGGAAGATATTTATTGACCAGAACCAATGAGGACACTCCTTTATTTGAAGATCAAATAAGAGATTATAGACAAAACCAAAGAAGGAGGTACAACGTTCAAAGAACAATACAAAGAGTAAGCAGGCGGCTTACTGGAGGATCTTACAACCATTCACTAGAACAACAGATGGACCCTCAGACACAACTGAGGCTTTCTATGCAAGAGCGAGCTGCAATAGTACCTGCTGAGGTACTTTATCACTCCAGGAGGGATGATGCTCATCATCGGGTCTATATTCATAGATCTGAAGAGGCCATGCTGGTTACTGAAAACCAGATTGACAGAGCTTTCATTCAACAAGAAAGCTATGCCCAACTTCAAAGAAGCGGTATGAGATTCCTTCATATGGGAGTCATTCAAGTACGTATTCAAATATTACACCGCCAAGAAGAAGTTACTATGGCTCTAGTTGTCTTCAGAGATAACAGATGGCAGGGTGATCAAGCCATCTTCGCCACCATGGAGATAGATCTTACTCATGGTAGCCAACTGGTGTACGTAATACCAGATACTATGCTAACGGTATCTGACTTTTACAGAAATATACAAGTGTCCATTCTTACCAGATGCTATGAAGGATGGAGAAACGGTGAAGCAAACCTCCTTATTACTAGAGGTTTGGTCGGCAGGCTATCCAACACACCAAACGTTGGATTCGCCTACGAAGTGCAAAACGTCGTGGATTACCTTGTAAGCCACGGAGTAGATTGCAAAAGAACCAGTCCTAACTCGGCAGTAAAAGGCAAGAGTGCCGAAGAGTAAGTCCGAGGGCACACTGGTGTGAGCAAGTAAGCCTTTAAGAACCTCCTAAGACGTAAGTGGTTCTAAAAAGAAAGTAAGTCCCATGTAAAAGGAAGCTAAAATAGTTTTCAGCCTATGTCTAAACATTGGGAAGAAAAGATACAGGAATGGTATACCAAGTCACACACTTCAAACCTAGAGTACCTTGATTTAGCCCAAACCAACAAACAGCCTACAAAAGGAGAATTAGCTCATAATATTTCAGTAATATATGATCGATTGTGTTTATCCTGTAGAGTACACCTTAAAAACTTCAAACAGATCCAAGAACAACTACGAGAAGTACAAAGTGAGAATCAAAAATTAAGGGAAGCCCTAGAAAATCTCACTAAGGAGGTAACAGAAAATAGACCCTTAACTGAGAGGCAGCTAAAAGAGATACTTGTTCAAATAACTAAGCAGCCCAAACTTATTGAACAACAAGCTATTCAGTTAACTGAAAATCTGAGAAAGAAAGTCGAGAAGGTAGAAATCCTTCTACACAAAGTAGAGTCTTTCCTTACTTCATGAGCAATAGCTACATCAATACTCAAGCTACAAACTCATATAAGGAAGCCCTGCAAGCCACTGAAAACATTGAAGCCCCTGCTCTAGGTTTTTGTAGACCTACAGAATACAAGGGTACTTCCAGCAGTGTAACAGCTGTAATCAAACAATCAAATACTCAAATTCAACTTCTTGTCTCAATACTTGAGAAGCTCGAGGCATTAGAAGAAAGAATCAAAAGGCTTGAAGAACGGGCAGTACCAGCGCCACAAGCACTCCCTGAAGCAATTATTCAAAGCCTTACAGAGCGAGTAAAATCTCTTTCTTTACAGGAAAAGCCTAAAGAAGCAAAAGGTACTCTTCGAGTTTTTAAAGATCCGTATACAATATTTAAAGAAGAGCAGACAAAAATAAAGAAATAATGGCTTCAAGAAACACAAATCCTCCTGTAACTACAATTACCAGAACCAATGAGGACACTCTTTTATTTGAAGATCAAATAAGAGATTATAGACAAAACCAAAGAAGGAGGTACAACGTTCAAAGAACAATACAAAGAGTAAGCAGGCGGCTTACTGGAGGATCTTACAACCATTCACTAGAACAACAGATGGACCCTCAGACACAACTGAGGCTTTCTATGCAAGTGCGAGCTGCAATAGTACCTGCTGAGGTACTTTATCACTCCAGGAGGGATGATGCTCATCATCGGGTCTATATTCATAGATCTGAAGAGGCCATGCTGGTTACTGAAAACCAGATTGACAGAGCTTTCATTCAACAAGAAAGCTATGCCCAACTTCAAAGAAGCGGTATGAGATTCCTTCATATGGGAGTCATTCAAGTACGTATTCAAATATTACACCGCCAATAAGAAGGTACTATGGCTCTAGTTGTCTTTAGAGATAACAGATGGCAGGGTGATCAAGCCATCTTCGCCACCATGGAGATAGATCTTACTCATGGTAGCCAACTGGTGTACGTAATACCAGATACTATGCTAACGACATCTGACTTTTACAGAAATATACAAGTGTCCATTCTTACCAGAGGCTATGAAGGATGGAGAAACGGTGAAGCAAACCTCCTTATTACTAGAGGTTTGGTTGGCAGGCTATCCAACACACCAAACGTTGGATTCGCCTACGAAGTACAAAACGTTGTGGATTACCTTGTAAGCCACGGAGTTCGAGCTCTTCCTGGAAGAAGCTATAGTACAAGAGATATACTTGGACACAACTGGATTATCAGGCAGTCAACAGTAAATATTCCAATGCAACCAACAGAGGTAAACACACGAAATCTATTAGATGGAAGTGTTTCCCTAAAATTTGATAATTATCAAACTGCCGCAACCTTATCTGTCCCAAAGTACAACTCCAAAGATGAAGAAATCCAGTCTGATGAAGAAGAGATCACTAACCATACCATTGCCGTGCTAATTGAGCAGGAACAAGAAGAAGAAATGTTAGTAAAAAGAATATCTTCACTTGCTCAACTTCCTGTTAGAAGCACAACAGGAGCTGCAGGTTATGACCTCTCAATTACCCATGCACAAAATATACCTGCGAAAGATAAGTCTCTCTTATCTACAGGGCTTTGTATACAAATTCCCAAAAATACATATGCAAGAATTGCCCCCAGGTCAAGTGCGGTTATAAAAGGCATTATGATAATGGGAGGAGTTATTGACTCAGATTACCGAGGGGCGGTAAAAATCCTTGCTTTCAATACAACTAACAAGGATATCTTTTTAAATAAACAGGAATGCATTGCTCAAATAATCCTAGAAAGGATTAGTACCCCAACAGTAAAGGAAGTGGATAATCTGGAAAATACCCCAAGAGGAGATAAAGGGTTTGGCTCCACTACACGAGCATTAGCATTCAGAGATAAGCCAGAAGGAGATGCTGGATTTAATTTTGAAGCCAGATTTACAAATCCAGTTACTTGTTCTAAAACTGGTCCAAATCCCCAATGCCCAGGCTGTCATTTCTGCTACGAGGAAGATTTTTATTCTCCATCTCCAAACTATAACCATTATGCCACCACAACAGAAGAAGAAGTCCTAACTTTACAGGCACAAGCAAGGCAACATGCTATTCAACAGCATAAATTCCTGGAAGAAGAAGCATATCAATAACTAGTTGATGGTCCAATCTCTTTGGAAAGAAGTCTAGCTATAACCAAGCGACAGCGACGGACTTCACAAGAATACAGACGCCAACTACAGCAGGAATTGCAAAATTTGCCAGTATCCTCCTCATCTAGTACAAGCACACGCTTCTTGTGTGCCCTCACTGATGATCAAGATACTGATTCTGAGGATGATTATCTGCAATATTTACAATATTTGGCATTATAGGACGTACAGCCGGTTTATGACACGTCCTCTTCTGAAGAATTTACCAATTCTTTTGCGAAAGCGGGTGGGAGTAATGATAATGAAAATCACTTTATTGCTGCCGCCACAATAAACCAGGACAAGGAAGTTAGTTGGGTGACCGACTACCCTCAGCTATCACAGCTTCAGGAACAAATCTATTCTCAAGAAGCTGTCTCAAATTATAGACCACCTATTGATACTTCTATGAACCCGGTGGGATACCCTCCAAACCGGACCCTTAAAGATGAGCCAGTCAGTATGATACCACCCATTGAGCCGAGAGGAACAACTTTTAAAAGAAAAGATACATCAGAATGGTGGAATCTACCAACGGCGCATCAACAAACTGGAGCACTACTCACTCTACCAATCCAACTCAACAGAGTTGAAGACGTTTTCCTCAGATGGGAGGCAATTACAAAGAATGTAGTCGCTCAACAGAACTTCACAGATGCTCATGACAAAGCAGATTTCATAGAAAATCTACTAGGAGAAACCGAAAGATTGACTTGGATACAATGGAGGACAGCATATCCAGGTGAATACCAGGAGCTATTAAATTCAAGTGATGGGAGAAATGGTACTCAAAACATTATATCCCAAATTAGAAGGGTATTCTTGCTGGAAGATCCTTTCCAAGGATCCACTGATATGCAAGACAGAGCATACCGAGATCTTGAAAGACTTTCCTGTTCTCAGGTAAAAGACATAATTACCTTTTTAAATGAATATATGACTTTGGCTGCCAAAACAGGAAGGCTATCCATTGGACCAGAATTATCAGAGAAATTCTGGCTAAAGTTACCAGGAGATCTTGGTCGAAGACTTAAAGCCGCCTTTGATGAAAAGTATCAAGGCAACACTACAGGAGTCCATCCTAGGGTGATATTTACCTACAAATATTTGGAGGAAGAATGCAAAAATGCTGCTTTCAGCAGATCCCTCAAAGATTTATCTTTCTGTAATCAAATTCCAATCCTAGGATACTATGATGGACCAAAGAAAAAATATGGAGTCAGAAGATCAACAACATACAAAGGAAAGCCGCATCAATCACATGCCCGAATTGAAAAGAAGAAACACTTGATCAGAAATAAAAAGTGCAAATGTTTCTTATGCGGAGAGGAAGGACATTTCGCAAGAGATTGTCCAAGGGAATACAAAAATGTCAAGCGAGTAGCTATGTTTGAAAGTTTAGAGCTACCTGAGGAATACGAAATCCTATCAGTACAGGAAGGTGAAGACAAGTCTGATGCCATATACAGTATTTCAGAAGGCGAAGACCAACAAGTTAACTCTATCATTCATAAGGAATTTTTATTTGTTTTCATAGAAAATACAAATTCCTATATGATAGGTAAAACTGGTGGATGGCAACCAATGGTCAAAGTCTCTAAAGTACAACACGACTGCAATCACATATGGGAAATAAATGGAAATATTCCCACTGATTATCTCAACTGCCATTGCTGCAAAAGGGAAACTTTGAAGCATCACATAATGCATTGTAGCACCTGTAAGATTACATCCTGCGGATTATGCACAAGCAACTACTTCGATATGAAGATCCCAGTTGAAAGGTCCACACCTATCCCTTTTATTCCAACTAATGTGATACAGGAACAGGCTACCTACATTGCATGGGCCAAAACTGAAATTGAAAGACTAAACCAAGAGTTACTTGGTGTGCAAGCCCTAGCTAAGCTTCAATTAGAAGAGGCTCAGAAGTCTTTCTCTCTTCAAAAAGAAGAAATAATGAGAAATGCCAAGGCTGATGAATTAGAGTTCACTACTAAAAATGAAGAACTCAGATTGAAAGTGGAATTTTTAGAGTTAGAAAATCAAGATTTAAAGAAAAGTCTTAAAGATTTACTTCCAGCCTTACCTGCCTTGGAAGATATCGGAGAAGAGGAAGAAGAAAATGAAGAAATAAATGTGCTTATCAACAACGGCAAGGAAAAAGTTTTCTCTATTGAACAGACAAGGCAGCCAGCACCTAAAGGCAACGGGCTTTTTAACCTTATTGTGGAACTTGATATTCAAGGAGTTAAAAAATTCAAAGTCAATGCAATTCTTGACACTGGAGCCACAACCTGTTGCATTGATCAGGTATCTATTCCCCCTGAATCAATTGAAGATAATACTTTCATAGTTAATTTCAGCGGCATCAACTCAAAGACCACTGCAAATAAAAAGCTGAAAATGGGAAATATGAAAATTGGGGAACATAATTTTCGGATCCCTTATACATATGCATTTCCTCTTACTTTGGGAGGAAATATCACTATGATACTTGGCTGCAACTTTATACGAGCCATGTACGGAGGGGTTCGTATTGAAGGTAATGAAGTAACGTTCTACAAGAATATTACTACCATTCAGACACAACAAATAGCATCTGCTGCCCCAGCTATAGAAGAACTTGAGCTAGAAGAAGAAGAGTACAACCAGATTCAGGAACAGGTATGTACTTGGCAGCTTAGCCCAAAATTAGACGATATGATGAAATGTCTAACCACTGCAGGTTACATTGGTAATGATCCTATGAAATACTGGGGGACAAATCAAATATTATGCAAACTGGAGATCAAAAATCCAGATCTTGTTATTGAGGACAAACCCCTAAAACATGTTACTCCTCAAATGCAAGAATCCTTTAGAAGGCATATTAAGTCCCTCTTAGATCTCAAAGTTATAAGGCCTTCTAAAAGTAAGCACAGAACTACTGCTATCATAGTATATTCAGGTACTACTGTCGATCCAAACACTGGAAAAGAAACAAGAGGCAAGGAAAGAATGGTGTTCAACTATAAACGCCTCAACGACAATACCCACAAGGATCAATACAGTCTACCAGGCATAAATACTATTATCCAGCGAGTAGGAAGAAGCAAAATTTATTCAAAGTTTGATCTCAAGAGTGGTTTTCATCAGGTTGCAATGAGCCCAGAATCTATTCCCTGGACCTCATTCTGGGTGCCAGAAGGTCTATTTGAATGACTTGTCATGCCATTTGGTTTAAAGAATGTCCCTGCAGTTTTCCAACGAAAAATGGATAATTGCTTCAAAGGTACTGAACAGTTCATTGCAGTCTATATTGATGATATTCTTGTTTTCTCAGCCACAGAAGAAGAACATAAGGCTCATCTGAAGATCTTGTTGGATATATGCCAAAAGAATGGGTTAATCTTAAGCCCAACGAAGATGAAGATCGGAAGCCCAACAATAGAATTCCTTGGGGCAACTATAGGCAATTCAACCATAAGGCTACAAGCCCATATAATTTCAAAAGTTGCGGACTTTAAGGATGAAGAACTCAAAACTACTAAGGGCTACGTTCATGGTTAGGCCTTCTCAATTATGCCCGCTCTTATATCCCGAATCTGGGAAAAATTATAGGGCCTTTATATTCAAAAACAAGCCCAAATGGAGAGCGAAGAATGAATGCACAGGATTGGCGTCTCATTCGAGAAGTTAAGGCAATGATCCAAAATCTCCCAGATCTCACTATTCCTCCAGAAAAATGCTTTGTTATCATAGAAGCCGATGGGTGTATGGATGGATGGGGAGGGATCTTGAAATGGAAACAGCAGAAATATGACTCAAAGGCGTCTGAACAGATTAGTGCTTATGCTAGTGGAAAATTCTCACCACCAAAATCCACTATTGACGCAGAGATTCATGCTGTCATGAACAGCCTCAATTCTTTTAAAATCTATTATCTGGATAAAGAAGAATTACTCATCAGAACTGACTGTCAGGCTATTATTAGCTTCTTCAATAAGTCAGCTCAAAACAAGCCATCCCGAGTCCGATGGGTCTCATTTACTGATTTCATTACCGGCCTTGGAATTCTAGTGCATTTTCAACATATAGAAGGTAATGAAAATATATTGGCTAATGCTTTATCTCGACTTGTCTGCTTAATTACAGGACCATGCATCCTGGAAATGAGGGACCATCAGATTATGGTTCAAGTAGAAAGCGCTTTAAAGGAAATGAAAGAGAAGCCCAATCCTCAGGCAACTCAATCTCTGATCGAAGTTATCAATTCTTGGCTCAATATGAGTCTCTCAGCGGAGGAACCGGCCCATGGGCCTGCACTACACAAGAAAAAGACTTGCGGTCCCACCTTGCAGACATAGAATGGACGATTGGCCAGCACGCTCTTGACCACATCTGGGAGCTCAAGCTTATCCTGGATGCCAAAGAACAAGACTTTATACAAAGAAGCCAGCTCACCAGGGGCCTCCACCTCTACTACTCAGATGCTTTACCAGAAGTCACGGCCACCAAACATGAATTATTGAATGCCTTTATTCATATCCAGAGTGTCATTCAACGTATCAGAGACACTCCCCCTTGAATTATTGAAGACAGAAGCAAGTGGTGGACCCACTACCCAACAAATCCAAAGAAAAGAGATTCGCATATCTCTTCAGCTTTAATAAAGGATTCCTAAATAATGGACTGAGCCCAGGCGAGCCGTCCATCTGTCTACGAATCTTTATAGCATTAGCTGTAAAAGATATAGATGTTAGCTGTAAAGGCAAAAGAGATAAGAATAGAATCTCACCCGTGAATGATGATGGGGCCCAATGAGCACCCAATTCACATGTGAAGTTCCATTCCTTAGCTCTATATAAGCCTTACCTTAGCCCATTGCAGAACACACACCGAGTAACGGTACAAGTTCTACTCTGAGTTGTAAGTTCCTAGTAGATTTTCTATGAAATCTGCTTTGTCATGAGCATCTGTGAAGTTCTGTTGAGCGACTACATTCTTTGTAATTGCCTCCCATCTGAGGAAAACGTCTTCAACTCTGTTGAGTTGGATTGGTAGAGTGAGTAGTGCTCCAGTTTGTTGATGCGCCGTTGGTAGATTCCACCATTCTGATGTATCTTTTCTTTTAAAAGTTGTTCCTCTCGGCTCAATGTGTGGTATCATACTGACTGGCTCATCTTTAAGGGTTCGGTTTGGAGGGTATCCCACCGGGTTCATAGAAGTATCAATAGGTGGTCTATAATTTGAGACAGCTTCTTGAGAATAGATTTGTTCCTGAAGCTGTGATAGCTGAGGGTAGTCGGTCACCCAACTAACTTCCTTGTCCTGGTTTATTGTGGCGGCATCAATAAAGTGATTTTCATTATCATTACTCCCACCCGCTTTCGCAAAAGGATTGGTAAATTCTTGAGAAGAGGACGTGTCATAAACCGGCTGTACGTCCTGTAATGCCAAATATTGTAAATATTGCAGATAATCATCCTCAGAATCAGTACCTTGATCATCAGTGAGGGCACACAAGAAGCGTGTGCTTGTACTAGATGAGGAGGATACTGGCAAATTTTGCAATTCCTGCTGTAGTTGCCGTCTGTATTCTTGTGAAGTCCGTCGCTGTCGCTTGGTTATAGCTAGACTTCTTTCCAAAGAGATTGGACCATCAACTAGTTGTTGATATGCTTCTTCTTCCAAGAATTTATGCTGTTGAATAGCATGTTGCCTTGCTTGTGCCTGTAAAGTTAGGACTTCTTCTTCTGTTGTGATGGCATAATGGTTATAGTTTGGAGATGGAGAATAAAAATCTTCCTCGTAGCAGAAATGACAGCCTGGGCATTGGGGATTTGGACCAGTTTTAGAACAAGTAACTGGATTTGTAAATCTGGCTTCAAAATTAAATCCAGCATCTCCTTCTGGCTTATCTCTGAATGCTAATGCTCGTGTAGTGGAGCCAAACCCTTTGTCTCCTCTTGGGGTATCTTCCAGATTATCCACTTCTTTTACCGTTGGGGTACTAATCCTTTCTAGGATTATTTGAGCAATACATTCCTGTTTATTTAAAAAAATATCCTTGTTAGGAGCAAAAAGATTTGCGGAAACGCTTTTTCAAGCAAACTTAGATAGTGTAATAAAGGAGTAAAATACAAGACTAAGCTTACAAGAAAGGAAATATGAAATAGGAAAGGAAATTCAGAACTTACAACTCAGAGTAGAACTTGTACCGTTACTCGGTGTGTGTTCTGCAATGAGCTAAGTTAAGGCTTATATAGAGCTAAGGAATGGAACTTCACATGTGAATTGGGTGCTCATTGGGCCCCATCATCATTCACGGGTGAGATTCTATTCTTATCTCTTTTGCCTTTACAGCTAACATCTATATCTTTTACAGCTAATGCTATAAAGATTCGTAGACAGATGGACGACTCCCCGGGGCTCAGTCCATTATTTAGGAATCCTTTATTAAAGCTGAAGAGATATGCGAATCTCTTTTCTTTGGATTTGTTGGGTAGTGGGTCCACCACTTGCTTCTGTCTTCAATAATTCAAGGGGGAGTGTCTCTGATACGTTGAATGACACTCTGGATGTAAATAAAGGCATTCAATAATTCATGTTTGGTGGCCGTGACTTCTGGTAAAGCATCTGAGTAGTAGAGGTGGAGGCCCCTGGTGAGCTGGCTTCTTTGTATAAAGTCTTGTTCTTTGGCATCCAGGATAAGCTTGAGCTCCCAGATGTGGTCAAGAGCGTGCTGTCCAACCGTCCATTCGATGTCTGCAAGGTGGGACCGCAAGTCTTTTTCTTGTGTAGTGCAGGCCCATGGGTCGGTTCCTCCGCTGAGAGACTCATATTGAGCCAAGAATTGATAACTTCGATCAGAGATTGAGTTGCCTGAGGATTGGGCTTCTCTTTCATTTCCTTTAAAGCGCTTTCTACTTGAACCATAATCTGATGGTCCCTCGTTTCCAGGATGCATGGTCCTGTAATTAAGCAGACAAGTCGAGATAAAGCATCAGCCAATATATTTTCATTACCTTCTATATGTTGAAAATGTACTGGAATTCCTAGGCCGGTAATGAAATCAGTGAATGAGACCCATCGGACTCGAGATGGCTTGCTTTGAGCTGACTTATTAAAGAAGCTAATAATAGCCTGGCAGTCAGTCCTGATGAGTAATTCTTCTTTGTCCAGATAATAGATTTTGAAAGAATTAAGGCTGTTCATGACAGCATGAATTTCTGCGTCAATAGTGGACTTAGGTGGTGAGAATTTTCCACTAGCATAAGCACTAATCTGTTCAGACGCCTTTGAGTCATATTTCTGCTGTTTCCATTTCAAGATCCCTCCCCATCCATCCATACATCCATCTGCTTCTATGATAACAAAGCATTTTTCTGGAGGAATAGTGAGATTTGGGAGATTTTGGATCATTGCCTTAACTTCTCGAATGAGACGCCAATCCTGTGCATTCATTCTTCGCTCTCCATTTGGGCTTGTTTTTGAATATAAAGGCCCTAGAATTTTTCCCAGATTCGGGATATAGGAGCGGGCATAATTGAGAAGGTCTAACCACGAACGTAGCCCCTTAGTAGTTTTGAGTTCTTCATCCTTAAAATCCGTAACTTTTGAAATTATATGGGCTTGTAGCTTTATGGTTGAATTGCCTATAGTCGCCCCAAGAAATTCTATTGTTGGGCTTCCGATCTTCATCTTTGTTGGGCTTAAGATTAACCCATTCTTTCGGCATATATCCAACAAGATCTTCAGATGAGCCTTATGTTCTTCTTCTGTGGCTGAGAAAACAAGAATATCATCAATATAGACTGCAATGAACTGTTCAGTACCTTTAAAGCAATTATCCATTTTTCGTTGGAAAACTGCAGGGGCATTCTTTAAACCAAATGGCATAACAAGCCATTAAAATAGACCTTCTGGCACCCAGAATGAGGTCCAAGGAATAGATTCTGGGCTCATTGCAACCTGATGAAAATCACTCTTGAGATCGAACTTTGAATAAATTTTGCTTCTTCCTACTCGCTGGATAATAGTATTTATGCCTGGTAGACTGTATTGATCCTTGTGGGTATTGTCGTTGAGGCGTTTATAATTGAACACCATTCTTTCCTTGCCTCTTGTTTCTTTTCCAGTGTTTGGATCGACAGTAATACCTGAATATACTATGATAGCAGTAGTTCTGTGCTTACTTTTAGAAGGCCTTATAACTTTGAGATCTAAGAGGGACTTAATATGCCTTCTAAAGGATTCTTGCATTTGAGGAGTAACATGTTTCAGGGGTTTGTCCTCAATAACAAGATCTGGATTTTTGATCTCCAGTTTGCACAATATTTGATTTGTTCCCCAGTACTTCATAGGATCATTACCAATGTAACCTGCACTGGTTAGACGTTTCATCATATCGTCTAATTTTGGGCTAAGCTGCCAAGTACATACCTGTTCCTGAATCTGGTTGTACTCTTCTTCTTCTAGCTCAAGTTCTTCGATAGCTGGGGCAGCAGATGCTATTTGCTGTGTCTGGATGGTAGTAATATTCTTGTAGAACGTTACTTCATTTCCTTCAATACGGACCCCTCCGTACATAGCTCGTATAAAGTTGCAGCCAAGTATCATAGTGATATTTCCTCCCAAAGTAAGAGGAAATGCATATGTATAAGGAATCCGAAAATTATGTTCCCCAATTTTCATATTCCTCATTTTCAGCTTTTTGTTTGCAGTAGTCTTTGAGTTGATGTCGCTGAAATTAACAATGAAAGTATTATCTTCAATTGATTCAGGGGGAATGGATACCTGATCAATGCAACAGGTTGTGGCTCCAGTGTCAAGAATTGCATTGACTTTGAATTTTTCAACTCCTTGAATATCAAGCTCCACAATAAGGTTAAAAAGCCCGTTGCCTTTAGGTGTTGGCTGCCTTGTTTGTTCAATAGAGAAAACTTTTTCCTTGCCGTTGTTGATAAGCACATTTATTTCTTCATTTTCTTCTTCCTCTTCTCCGATATCTTCCAAGGCAGGTAAGGCTGGAAGTAAATCTTTAAGACTTTTCTTTAAATCTTGATTTTCTAACTCTAAAAATTCCACTTTCAATCTGAGTTCTTCATTTTTAGTAGTGAACTCTAATTCATCAGCCTTGGCATTTCTCATTATTTCTTCTTTTTGAAGAGAGAAAGTCTTCTGAGCCTCTTCTAATTGAAGCTTAGCTAGGGCTTGCACACCAAGTAACTCTTGGTTTAGTCTTTCAATTTCAGTTTTGGCCCATGCAATGTAGGTAGCCTGTTCCTGTATCACATTAGTTGGAATAAAAGGGATAGGTGTGGACCTTTCAACTGGGATCTTCATATCGAAGTAGTTGCTTGTGCATAATCCGCAGTATGTAATCTTACAGGTGCTACAATGCATTCTGTGACGCTTCAAAGTTTCCCCTTTGCAGCAATGGCAGTTGAGATAATTAGTGGGAATATTTCCATTTATTTCCCATATGTGATTGCAGTCGTGTTGTACTTTAGAGACTTTGACCATTGGTTGCCATCCACCAGTTTTACCTATCATATAGGAATTTGTATTTTCTATGAAAACAAATAAAAATTCCTTATGAATGATAGAGTTAACTTGTTGGTCTTCGCCTTCTGAAATACTGTATATGGCATCAGACTTGTCTTCACCTTCCTGTACTGATAGGATTTCGTATTCCTCAGGTAGCTCTAAACTTTCAAACATAGCTACTCGCTTGACATTTTTGTATTCCCTTGGACAATCTCTTGCGAAATGTCCTTCCTCTCCGCATAAGAAACATTTGCACTTTTTATTTCTGATCAAGTGTTTCTTCTTTTCAATTCGGGAATGTGATTGATGCGGCTTTCCTTTGTATGTTGTTGATTTTCTGACTCCATATTTTTTCTTTGGTCCATCATAGTATCCTGGGATTGGAATTTGATTACAGAAAGATAAATCTTTGAGGGATCTGCTGAAAGCAGCATTCTTGCATTCTTCCTCCAAATATTTGTAGGTAAATATCACCCTAGGATGGACTCCTGTAGTGTTGCCTTGATACTTTTCATCAAAGGCGGCTTTAAGTCTTCGACCAAGATCTCCTGGTAACTTTAGCCAGAATTTCTCTGATAATTCTGGTCCAATGGATAGCCTTCCTGTTTTGGCAGCCAAAGTCATATATTCATTTAAAAAGGTAATTATGTCTTTTACCTGAGAACAGGAAAGTCTTTCAAGATCTCGGTATGCTCTGTCTTGCATATCAGTGGATCCTTGGAAAGGATCTTCCAGCAAGAATACCCTTCTAATTTGGGATATAATGTTTTGAGTGTCATTTCTTCCATCACTTGAATTTAATAACTCCTGGTATTCACCTGGATATGCTGTCCTCCATTGTATCCAAGTCAATCTTTCAGTTTCTCCTAGTAGATTTTCTATGAAATCTGCCTTGTCATGAGCATCTGTGAAGTTCTGTTGAGCGACTACATTCTTTGTAATTGCTTCCCATCTGAGGAAAACATCTTCAACTCTGTTGAGTTGGATTGGTAGAGTGAGTAGTGCTCCAGTTTGTTGATGCGCCGTTGGTAGATTCCACCATTCTGATGTATCTTTTCTTTTAAAAGCTGTTCCTCTTGGCTCGATGGGTGGTATCATACTGACTGGCTCATCTTTAAGGGTTCGGTTTGGAGGGTATCCCACCGGGTTCATAGAAGTATCAATAGGTGGTCTATAATTTGAGACAGCTTCTTGAGAATAGATTTGTTCCTGAAGCTGTGATAGCTGAGGGTAGTCGGTCACCCAACTAACTTCCTTGTCCTGGTTTATTGTGGCGGCAGCAATAAAGTGATTTTCATTATCATTACTCCCACCCGCTTTCGCAAAAGAATTGGTAAATTCTTCAGAAGAGGACGTGTCATAAACCGGCTGTACGTCCTATAATGCCAAATATTGTAAATATTGCAGATAATCATCCTCAGAATCAGTACCTTGATCATCAGTGAGGGCACACAAGAAGCGTGTGCTTGTACTAGATGAGGAGGATACTGGCAAATTTTGCAATTCCTGCTGTAGTTGGCGTCTGTATTCTTGTGAAGTCCGTCGCTGTCGCTTGGTTATAGCTAGACTTCTTTCCAAAGAGATTGGACCATCAACTAGTTGTTGATATGCTTCTTCTTCCAGGAATTTATGCTGTTGAATAGCATGTTGCCTTGCTTGTGCCTGTAAAGTTAGGACTTCTTCTTCTGTTGTGGTGGCATAATGGTTATAGTTTGGAGATGGAGAATAAAAATCTTCCTCGTAGCAGAAATGACAGCCTGGGCATTGGGGATTTGGACCAGTTTTAGAACAAGTAACTGGATTTGTAAATCTGGCTTCAAAATTAAATCCAGCATCTCCTTCTGGCTTATCTCTGAATGCTAATGCTCGTGTAGTGGAGCCAAACCCTTTGTCTCCTCTTGGGGTATCTTCCAGATTATCCACTTCTTTTACCGTTGGGGTACTAATCCTTTCTAGGATTATTTGAGCAATACATTCCTGTTTATTTAAAAAGATATCCTTGTTAGTTGTATTAAAAGCAAGGATTTTTACCTCCCCTCGGTAGTCTGAGTCAATAACTCCTCCCATTATCATGATGCCTTTTATAGCTGCACTTGACCTGGGAGCAATTCTTGCATATGTATTTTTGGGAATTTGTATACAAAGCCCTGTAGATAAGAGAGACTTTTCTTTCGCAGGTATATCTTGTGCATGAGTAATTGAGATGTCATAACCCGCAGCTCCTTTTGTGCTTCTGACAGGAAGTTGAACAAGTGAAGATATTCTTTTTACTAACATCTCTTCTTCTTGTTCTTGCTCAATTAGTACGACAATGGTATGGTTGGTGATTTCTTCTTCATCAGACTGGATTTCTTCATCTTTGGAGTTGTACTTTGGGGCAGATGAGGTTGTGGCAGTTTGATAATTATCAAATTTTAGGGAAACACTTCCATCTAATAAATTTCGTGTGTTTACCTCTGTTGGTTGCATTGGAATATTTACTGTTGACTGCCTGATAATCCAGTTGTGTCCAAGTATATCCCTTGTACTATAGCTTCTTCCAGGAAGAGCTCGAACTCCGTGGCTTACAAGGTAATCCACGACGTTTTGCACTTCGTAGGCGAATCCAACGTTTGGTGTGTTGGATAGCCTGCCGACCAAACCTCTAGTAATAAGGAGGTTTGTTTCACCGTTTCTCCATCCTTCATAGCCTCTGGTAAGAATGGACACTTGTATATTTCTGTAAAAGTCAGATGCCGTTAGCATAGTATCTGGTATTACGTACACCAGTTGGCTACCATGAGTAAGATCTATCTCCATGGTGGCGAAGATGGCTTGATCACCCTGCCATCTGTTATCTCTAAAGACAACTAGAGCCATAGTACCTTCTTCTTGGCGGTGTAATATTTGAATACGTACTTGAATGACTCCCATATGAAGGAATCTCATACCGCTTCTTTGAAGTTGGGCATAGCTTTCTTGTTGAATGAAAGCTCTGTTAATCTGGTTTTCAGTAACCAGCATGGCCTCTTCAGATCTATGAATATAGACCCGATGATGAGCATCATCCCTCCTGGAGTGATAAAGTACCTCAGCAGGTACTATTGCAGCTCGCTCTTGCATAGAAAGCCTCAGTTGTGTCTGAGGGTCCATCTGTTGTTCTAGTGAATGGTTGTAAGATCCTCCAGTAAGCCGCCTGCTTACTCTTTGTATTATTCTTTGAACGTTGTACCTCCTTCTTTGGTTTTGTCTATAATCTCTTATTTGATCTTCAAATAAAGGAGTGTCCTCATTGGTTCTGGTAATTGTAGTTACAGGAGGATTTGTGCTTCTTGAAGCCATTATTTCTTTATTTTTGCCTGCTCTTCTTTAAATATTGTATACGGATCTTTAAAAACTCGAAGAGTACCTTTTGCTTCTTTAGGCTTTTCCTGTAAAGAAAGAGATTTTACTCGCTCTGTAAGGCTTTGAATAATTGCTTCAGGGAGTGCTTGTGGCGCTGGTACTGCCCGTTCTTCAAGCCTTTTGATTCTTTCTTCTAATGCCTCGAGCTTCTCAAGTATTGAGACAAGAAGTTGAATTTGAGTATTTGATTGTTTGATTACAGCTGTTACACTGCTGGAAGTACCCTTGTATTCTGTAGGTCTACAAAAACCTAGAGCAGGGGCTTCAATGTTTTCAGTGGCTTGCAGGGCTTCCTTATATGAGTTTGTAGCTTGAGTATTGATGTAGCTATTGCTCATGAAGTAAGGAAAGACTCTACTTTGTGTAGAAGGATTTCTACCTTCTCGACTTCCTTTCTCAGATTTTCAGTTAACTGAATAGCTTGTTGTTCAATAAGTTTGGGCTGCTTAGTTATTTGAACAAGTATCTCTTTTAGCTGCCTCTCAGTTAAGGGTCTATTTTCTGTTACCTCCTTAGTGAGATTTTCTAGGGCTTCCCTTAATTTTTGATTCTCACTTTGTACTTCTCGTAGTTGTTCTTGGATCTGTTTGAAGTTTTTAAGGTGTACTCTACAGGATAAACACAATCGATCATATATTACTGAAATATTATGAGCTAATTCTCCTTTTGTAGGTTGTTTGTTGGTTTGGGCTAAATCAAGGTACTCTAGGTTTGAAGTGTGTGACTTGGTATACCATTCCTGTATCTTTTCTTCCCAATGTTTAGACATAGGCTGAAAACTATTTTAGCTTCCTTTTACATGGGACTTACTTTCTTTTTAGAACCACTTACGTCTTAGGAGGTTCTTAAAGGCTTACTTGCTCACACCAGTGTGCCCTCGGACTTACTCTTCGGCACTCTTGCCTTTTACTGCCGAGTTAGGACTGGTTCTTTTGCAATCTACCCGTAGTTCCTCGGTCGACTTATCATGATTCTATCTATTAGTAAGTCTTAGTAAACTTAAGCTAATCAGATACTGTATCAGTACATGATTTTGCTATAACTGATCAACAGTTGCAATTCGCTAGTCATGTCCCAAGGCTTTGCTATAACTGATCAACAGTTGCAATTTGCTAATCCAAGGGTTTTAAAGAAAGATATCTTTTATAGTTTTGGTAATACCAAAATACACTTCTCCCCGTTTGAGTACCCTGAAGGGGGAACTACTCAGCCATGAGAACAAGCTCTGATACCAAAAAGATTTGCGGAAACGCTTTTTCAAGCAAACTTAGATAGTGTAATAAAGGAGTAAAATACAAGACTAAGCTTACAAGAAAGGAAATAGACAGCAAGTTGAATGCACTTTGGTTTAATAATGAACCAAAGCTGGTTTGATTTTAAACCAAATTGCGTTGTTTTTTGAATCAAGCTTATTGCAAGCGGATCGGGATGACTTAATGGGTATGGGTTTGATCTTGTTTATCAAACTTGGATGGAGATGTATTAATACCCCTCCATGGGAGAGAATTAGATATCAATCTTTTGGGTTTAGGTCTTCTCCTCCTCTCCCTCTCCGACGTCTGTTGATTTTGGCGCCGACACCTCTTGCCTTCAATTTCGGCATCAACGCTCCAGTCGCCGGCAGCCGTCCGTGCTCCGGACAGCAACTACCCTTGCTGTCGAATTCGGTGCCATCGATTTCGGTGCCGCTGACAACTAGTTGCTACCGCCCATCAAATCGTGTCGTGGGGTTCTCTCTTGGATCGCGTCGTCTTTTTCCTTTGGCTAGTACCGAAGTGGAGACATGGCTTGTTGCTCACGGAGTTGTCTTGAAGGTATCTTGGCGTCTAAATGCTCTCTTCAACGTTCGATTAGGAACTCAAAGGTATAACTGCTAAACAAAGATTTTATTCTACGATTATGTCTACACATGTATGTTCTTGTGGATGTGTGTGATGCGTACACTAATAATTTAGAAAATTATTATGCTTCCGCTCCATATTTTTCGAAAACAAATTTTAAAGCGCTCAAATAAACACCCAACACTATAACCTTTCGGTAGGTCACTCTAAGAATTCCACTAACTTTCTCCTTCTCGAACACCTTCCGGAGGTGGATAAACCTTTTGCAAGTCTTGTTTGCAAAAGAGTAAAAAACTAGAATGGAAGGGAGGGTTTGGGAGTAGAGATTATGGTAGAGTAGATTTTCTATAGAAGTTGAATTATTTTGTAGCCAACATGTCCTATATTTATAGGCCTCTCCCAAGCTTCCATGAAATCTCTATAAACACCCATGTTGTTCAGCATTAATCGACTAACGTCAATGTCAGTCATTTGGTTGTTGGTGCCCAACTGCTTGCAACAATAGCTTCTGAAACAACCGTTATAACAAACTAACCGTTTTGTAACCATTGAACCATCTATTAGTCAATTGCTTGCACTATCAGTCGACTATCTTCAATTGTAGCTTCTTGAAAATTATTATTACAACAAAGTCACAGTTCCTTTATAATAAATTAATCATTATGTCAATTGAC
Source organism: Zingiber officinale (assembly GCF_018446385.1). Classification (NCBI taxonomy): domain Eukaryota; kingdom Viridiplantae; phylum Streptophyta; class Magnoliopsida; order Zingiberales; family Zingiberaceae; genus Zingiber; species Zingiber officinale. Next base: position 32,378,620 of record NC_055992.1, on the reverse strand, counting down.
TCAAGTCACTACTAGTCAACTGTTAACAGAGACAATCAGAATGGTACCCTTGGCTTAAATCATGGGTCGAATGCCCAACTGACCGACACATGGTATTAGTATTAGTTGACTCTTCATTCAACTGACACATTTGTCAATCAAGGGCTCTAAGCTGAGACTTTGTTTTGCCGCGTATTTGCCTTTTGATCTATTTGGACTTTTTCTTGCCACACATCTGATCACCCTTAATCCGGTGGGACTTCCTCTTGCCAGACATCCCGTCACTCTTGATTTGTTGGCTTTTATTCTTACTATATGACCTTCTCTTGCATACACTTGTCACAAATTCATCAAATACATTTTCTAACTTAACCCTTGGGTAACATCAAAATCGATTGCACCTGCAATATGAGAAAAAGGGAATCTGAGAGGATCGTGGATTTGGGATAAACATTATTTCCTCTAGATACTAGTAAGGGAAGTAAAAGGGGCCTTTTCAAGACACTAGGTAGTAATTGAAATAAAGGGAGAGAAGAGTCATTCACACTCTCCAACTTCACGCATTTTGGAGGGGGTTTTATACCTAATATATAATGAAAGGAAATGGTAGGATATTTTTTACTTTGATGTTCCAATATCTTTAATTTTTTTCCCCAAGAGAGAATTTAGAATTCTTCCTTCCCTTTCCTCTTTCCCCTTCTTTCTCATTCTCATCGACATTGAAGAGTATAATGGGAGGGGGATTTATATCTGACAACAATTTCCTTTTTGAGTTCAAGGAAGTAGATAAATCCCCCAAAAATAATTGGCTAGTTGTTAGTGACCAGTTGATGATGTTGGTAGATTAATCAGTGGAATGATCCATGTAATCAATTAGTCTCCTTGATCTGTGGAATGCTCCGATTGCAAACGGTTAGTCTCCTTGGTATGGCAGACCATCTCCTTTTCTTTCTTGTTCGCCTAATTTTGTCCTAATGAATTGAAGAGAAAAAATCACCCTCTTTTCCTCATCTTTCATTCTTATCTTTCTCTCCAACTTATCAACATTAATTTTCCTCCCCCTCCAAGCTACCTTGCTTCCTTCCCCAAGAAAACACATTAATATTTTACTTGGAAACAAGAAGAGTGTAAGAATGTTTTTGGGGAAAGCTTTGCTTTCAATTTTGGATATTGTTATAAGCATTTCATTTCTTTTTTATTGTTTTATCTCTTGATAGGGATGATTTGCATAACGAGAATTTGTTTTCTTTCATTTGGTTTTATCACATGTCAACTTTGACTAACTAAATAAGTAATCCATTAATTTATTAGGTTTAAGTTAGTGTCGTTTGGATCAAAACTGTAGTAGGCAATTCAACTAAATTGAGGATAGATCACCATATTCAATTGAGTTAAAATTCTAGACTGGAAAAAATAAAAACCAGCCAAACATGATTAAATTGGGTGAACCTGTTTGGTTGACTGTAGCTATCATTTTTGGACTTTGGATGATTTAAAGATGTTTATGAATTTGGTTGAACCAGTTGTATCTATAAAACCCATGTTAGATGCCTCAATTGGTTCAATCACATATTCTGGTTTCTGGTTTAAGACGATTGGTCTAAACCACGTTTCCTTATTATCAATCTATTTAGTCTCAAGTATCTGGAGTTGGCTGCATTGATTTTATCCCTTGATTAAATTCTGCTGAAAGCTATATAGTTAGTAATATTCAAATCTCTTAAACTGTTTTTATTTTCTTCAACTAGAATTTTTGTTTGCTCTCCCACTATCTTTTATACCTTCATGATTTTACTTTGATCTCTCTATCCTTTACACCTTCAAGTATAATCAATTGGTTGTATTTGAATATGAACCTACAAATTTCACCTATTTTCCTTCAATTTACATCTATGAGAGCAACACCTAATTCCTCCAAATAATAATTTTTTCTAATCTTTTCTACTGACTCCAACCAGCCATCTTAATATTCTCAGTTTGCAACAGTAGTTTTTTAACATAATGTTTACTGTCCAACACTCTGAACTATATATTATGTTGGAGAGTAGTAATACAAAAAGACGGTGACTCTAAAAATGTTTAAGCTTAAGTGACAATAATGATAATTGACCCTCAAAAGAATCTTTTTTTCCACAAACATGATGTAATAAGAAGATTGGGTTAAACTATAAATACACAAACTACGCCATCATTTCATAAACTTTTTTTCTCATCATCTCATTTATATACTTTTTCATTGATGTTGGCCATTTTGTTAAACTTTTTTGTGGAAGTGGGTAGGAAGCTGAGTAGAACCTAATTAACATATTGTAAGTTAATCCTCCCTCTTTGACCTGAATCCCACTTAACACTAAGCTCATCCCCTTCACTACCTCTGTCTCTACATCCGTCATCCGCCCAAGCAGTTATTTGTTTTCCACTAGTGCAAGCCCCCTTGAATTCCATCCTTGCCTCCTTTGCTTATGCAACCCACTCCAACCACTTTTTTTGGAACTCCAGATTAGTTTTACCCTATTTCTGCAGCATATTTGACAGTGTTACTACTTCTACAATCCTCTAGCAAAAGGTTTGTATGGGGGCCTTTGCGGCCAAAAGTAGTGGGGGTGATGGTGTATTGATTGGCGTCACTAGGTGATTATTGGATAGGTTTGTGGTTGGGAAGGGGTATAGTTGCAATGAGTGCTTTTGCAATGTCCGCCTTCAATGAATTGTTGATACAGGGATTTGTACAGTTGATGCCTTGGTTAGGAGGCAGATTACAATTAATTATAGTATCTGAAAAACTAGAGTGTGAACAATATAAGATGGGGTAGTGTTGCTGCCAGTATTTAGTGTAGTTGTGAGAGGAGATAAGCAGATGCATTGAAGCCGGCATCAAAAGTGATAAATACTTAAAATATCCTGATTGGTTGCCTTAGTCACATTTCTGTTTGCTACAATGTTGGAATCACAAACAAAACAAAAAAATGTTGTGATTGAAAAAAGAATGAAAACGTATGAAGTAAAAAACAGGGACATGGTGAAACAGTTTCTGTGTGTTGTACAAGAAAATAGTCTTCATCAAATTGATTGCATATAGTTTGCTTGTCATTATCTATTTTTTTTGTCAGATCATGCCTTTTTATTTGTGCACTAGAAGAATTTTAAGCATCTGCTTCTCCATCCATGACAGCCTTTTGACTTATTTGGCACGACATTTCCCTCTTGAGCCATGCCAAACACTTCCTGCTGTTGCTATGAACTTCATCTCTCTTGCATCTGTATTTCCCCTGCTGCAAAATCTTGGCAAATATAATTTCTTGAGTAGATTCTGTTGCTTGCTGGTTTTCTTCTTAAATGTGTTTCTTCAAATCTTCACGATTAGCTTTGGTGGATTGTGTATGTGAAGGTGGTCACCTTGCCAAGGGTATAATAGGTGGTTTCTAAAGCTATGCTGCTTCTGCCTTGTCACCTTTTTAAAGTCTTAATGACTAATTAACTTGAAGTATATACTAGAAGTGGAGGTGGCAAAATGGATTTATCAGACCAGCCTGAGCTAGGCTTGATTGGCCCAATTAGATTGATTCAGGTTAGGCTCGACACAAACCATCACAGGTTGTGCTCGGCATGAACTGTGCTCGACATGGCCCATGATGGTTGAATGTGACACTCCATTTATAATAAAATAATAAAAATGAATAAAAAATAGAAAAAAATATAGGGAAAATTTTAAGTATAAAAAGTTAATCTATTTTATTAAATAATTATTTTGTTTAAATTTTTAATCTTTTTTCTGCTTCTTATATTCATATATTTTTAATATGTGGGTCAAGCTCTAGCCCACGAGCCATGCCATGCCATGCCCGAGATGTCTTGCAGGTCAAGTCACCTTTCACAACTCGATCTGTAGATTGTGTTGGGCTCAACACAGGCCAACTCTATCGCAATGTGCTAGGCACAACCCAAATCGGGTTGGGTTGGGCCAGATCTCAAGCAACCCGAATCAATTGCCACTTGTAAGTATAATTGACTTTTGTGAGATACTGAAGGTTTGATATTTATCAAAAGACGCACTACAAGTTGGAATTTATTAAAATGTGCACCATATTCTTAGAATGCCCTATGAGTTTTTAAATATCTATAAAACTTTTTAAACTATTTCAAAATCAAGGACACCTACAGATTCCTGAGAACATTATGAATTTAATGGTGCTTAAAACATCATTGATAGAGACACGTCCCAAAAGTGATGCAATATGGGTTGAATATATAAATGGGTTGAAATGAAATGACATGTTTATTAAGATAATTCATTTTAGAAAATAATGAGAACATATTATATAATTTAATTCTTGAGACCATTTAGTTAATGTCGCATCTAATATTTTACATAGTTCTTTATTGGCTTGAATGACACAACACATTTATACACGATTAATATGACATGATACAAATTGCCTTTCCTAATTTCGACTGCTATAAGACCATCAAGTTGTTTTAGCCAACCCACTTCGATATAAAATAAGCGCATAAATAAACTTCTGGGAGTACTATTCTATAAAGTTAATGATGGTCTCATGTTCTATCTTGACCACTAGAAGACTATTAAATATACTTTTGTAATTTTTTTGTACAAGATAATCATCAAGCTATTTTAGAGGTGTTTTGGCTAAAGCAATCTTAATGACCCTTTCTAGTAGTTAAAATGATAATATGAGATTAGTGGGCTCCCAGAGATTATTTATGCCCCCCTCCCCCCTCCTCTTTTTGACTACTTGAAAGTCATCAAGGTGTTTTTGCGTAAATACCTTTAGGCAAAACACCTTGATGATCTTCAAGCGGTCAAAATGACAAAATGAGATCATTATTTTGATTATATGATTCTCCTTGGAGTCATTCATGCCTTTACTTTTTGATTTTATGATCAAAATTTCAAAATAAGACACTTAGCATTAGATTTTGATGTTCTTCAAAATCAACTGATTTTGACCATTGGAACATTATTAAAATATTTTTGAAAGGAGTAAGATTGCGTACAATAGACCTGGTATGACTTTTCTCCGGTTTGGGGTGTTTGGTAACTATAGGGGTATTTTGCACTCTTTAGTAAATCTAAAACTATAAGGGTGTTCTGAGATTCAATAATCAAAACTTTAAATACCGTATTCTTTTTTCCCATTATTTCTAAGAAGCACCTATATGCTTTAATGACTATGATTGACTGATGACATGCTAGGTGATGGATCTTGCATTTCATGTGTTGATTCATTATATACCCTTCTTCTCTTTGCTATGGTATTTATTGAACATTAATTAACATCCTACCTCTTAACTTTGTACATTTTATTTGCCACAGAGATTTTATATGGTGAAGCCTTGTCCAAAGGAGATGAAATGTGATGTTGAGGTCAGAAACAGTTGGTTGTCTTATTTGTTTTGCTTTTTGGTATATTTTGGTTTGTCTTCTTCATTCTTAGGAGTAACTTCATTTGAGCTCGAACTTAATTTTTTTCCTTCACTTTTGTCCTTTTGTTCAATTAGACACACCATTTTGGTCCTTTAGCTATCTCAAAATCTCAACAGTGTCTTGAATTAGCTGCTACAGGTGTCAAATATATAAGACACCTAATTAAACTACATGAGCCAAAATGGGGAAAATGAAAACTCGTGGGACAAAACAAAAAAAAATTTGAAATTAATTAATTATAAACTCATTTCCTCATTTTGTTCGGTTGTAACTCTTTAAAATATTTTTTATGGACAGTTGAGTTCGTATGCTATAAGAGATGTGGAGGAGTACAAAAACTTTTGTGACCGTCCAAAGGGTCAAAGGCCACAGCCTGAGGAGGTTATTGGGGTATGTTTTTTTTACTGCAATTTTTTGTCTAGACCTTTTTATAGCATGACTGTTACTCTTTGGTCGATCAATTTTTTTGCTGGAGAATTATATGTGAAGATATTTGTAGTCATTATATAATTTCTTAATAATAAACTTGGCACTTCAAGAAAGTAAATCAGTTCATGATGGCTTGAGCCAACAGATATTTAGTTACTTTCCAGGGAGCTGTGTGGATTCAAGTTAGAGGTCCCCATTTGTTAGTGAAGATTTACAATTACTTGGATGAAAAAGTTGTTATAGTAACAACTGACCAAATGTTCTTGATGGATATAAAAAAAAAACATAGCTAAATTTTAGTAAAATGGTCCATGGGGACAGAACTCCGCCCATGACGACCGATCATGGTCGGTCCCAATCCCGGATAAAGGAGGAGGGCTGCGTTAGGTTGTCAGTCAGCGTCAAAACTATGACAAATATTCAATGAATGAATCCATTAAACTATTGTGCTAGTGCTAGGTTGTTCCTCGGAAGGAACGCGTTGCAGGGTCCGACTGTAACGTCTCGGCAAGGACCACTACATCTTCAGAACTCGGATGTAGTGCTAAATATGCAAGAGTTCGCATTACAGGGTCCGACTGTAACGTCTCAGCAAGGACTGCTACATCTCCATGAGAACTTGGGTGTAGTGTTAAATAGGCAAGAGTTCTCACACCATAGGTTGGATAAGAACAAATATGATAGGAAAACTAATAATCTAAGATTTGGAGCATGGAACATAGGAACTCTCACTGGTAAATCAATGGAGGTAGTAGATATGATGATCAGGAGAAGAATTAATATTTTGTGCGTACAAGAGACAAAATGGACAGGCGAGAAGGCAAAGATGATAAAGAACTCGGGTTTTAAGTTATGGTACATTGGAAAGAGTAAAGCAAGAAATGGAGTGGGTATTATTGTACATAGTTTGTTAAAGGATGAAGTTGTAGGAGTAGTTAGAAAAGGGGATAGAATTATAGCCCTTAAGATAATAGTGGCGAAAGAAACTATGAACATAATTAGCGTTATGCACCACAGGTAGGATTAGATGAAGCTACCAAATCAAGGTTTTGGGAGGACTTAGATGAAATATTATAAAATATTCCACCAAATAAAATGATTTTAATAGGAGGCAATCTAAATGAGCATGTCGGAGTGAAAAATGAGGAATATGAGAGAGTACATGGGAGTTATGAGTTTGGAACGAGGAATGAGGAAGGGAAAGCTATATTAGATTTTGCGATAGCATATGATCTTATATTAGCTAATACGTTTTTTAAGAAAAGAGAAGAACACTTAGTCACATTCAAAAGTGGGAATAATAAATCGCAAATTGACTTTCTTATGGTTAGGAAGAAGGATAGAAAGATTTGTAAAGATTGCAAAGTCATCTCTAGAGAAAGCTTAACTACCCAACATAGGTTAGTAGTGTTGGATATACGCCTCAAACATAGTATCAATAGAAAGAAAATATATACGATTCCTAGAATTAAGTGGTGGAAGTTAAAGGATGGGAAATAAGATATATTTAAGGAGAAGGTAGAAGTACAAGCATTAGGTGAAATATACGATGACTCTAATACAACATGAGATAAGATGATATCAAAGTTGAAAATAGTAGCTAAGAGTGTATTCGGTGAGTCAAAGGGACATGCACCACTAAGTAAAGAATTTTGGTGGTGGAATGAGAAAGTACAAGAGAAAGTGAAGGAAAAATGAATAGCTTATAAGGAATTATATATTTATAAGAACGAGGAAAACTTAAAAAAATATACAATAGCCAAGAAAGAAGCTAAGAAAGTAGTGAGTGAAGCAAAAAATGAAACTTTTGAACGATTATATCAAAAATTAGATACAAAAGAAGGGAAAGAGACATTTATAGAATAGCTAAAGTGAGAGAAATGAAAACAAGAGATCTTAGCCAAGTAAAATGTATTAAAGATGAATGTAATAGGGTATTAGTAAACGATGGAGAAATAAAAGAGCGATGGAAGAAGTATTTTCATTAACTTTTTAATGAAGGTTTAGGTGACCAACTTAACTTAGGTAATTTAAGTAGGTCAAATGAGCATAGAAATTTTAAGTTTTATCGTAGAATTCAAACTTCAGAAGTAAAACAAACTGTAAATGAGATGCACAATGGAAAAGTCGTTGGACCAGATGATATTCCGATAGAGGTATGAAAGTGCTTAGGGAAACAAGGTATTGAATGAAAATTATTTAACATGATATAGAAAACGAAAAAAATGCCTGATTAATGGAGGATAAGTACTCTAGTTCGCTTATATAAAGAACAAGGGAGATGTACAAAATTGTGCAAACTATAGGGGTATTAAACTGGGAAAAAGTAATAGAAAAAAGATTAAGGAAGGAGACCACAGTGACAGAAAATCAATTTGGGTTCATGTCTGGCAGGTTGACAATAGAAGCTATACATCTTCTTAGACAATTAATTGAAAAATATCGGGAGCAAAAACAAGATCTATACATGGTATTCATTGACTTAAAAAAAGCTTATGATAGAGTCCCAAGAGAAATTATATGGAGAATTTTAGAAAAGAGAGGTGTTAGCGTAACATATATTGAACTAATTAAAGATATGTATGAGGATGTAACGATCAGAGTAAAAATTTCAGGCGGAGTAACTGAAGCATTTCCAATAAAGATAGGGTTACATCAAGGATGAGCGTCCCTATCTTTTTACACTAATTATGGACAAACTCACTGCGCACATTCAAGACACAGTACTGTGGTGCATGTTGTTTGTAGATGATATTATTTTTGTAGATGAAACACGTGGAGTAAATGCTAAACTAGAATCTTAGAGGGACACACTAGAAGGGAAAGGTTTTAAGCTTAGTAGGTTAAAGACAAAATATATGAAATTTAAGTTTAACAATATTAGAAGTAATGAAACAATTGTTAAGATAGGAGAGGACGAGTTGCCTGGAACCGAGAGGTTTAAATATTTAGGATCATTTTTGCAAAACGATGGAGGGATTGAGAGAGATGTCTTACCTAGAATACAAACAAGATGGGTGAAATGGAGGGGAGCGTCGAGTGTTTTATGTGACCGTAAAATACCTCTTAAACTTAAAGGTAAATTCTATAAGACCGTAGTTAGACCTGCTATGTTATATGGAGCTGAATGTTGGGCTATGACTCGAGCACATGAGCAGAAGATGAGAGTTGCAGAGATGAGGATATTAAGGTGGATGTGTGGACATACGATGATGAACAAAATAAGAAATGAGAGCATTAGAGAGAAAGTCGGAATTGCATCTATTGAGGAAAAACTCCGAGAGACACGTTTAAGATGGTACGGGCATGTACTTAGACGACCAATAAATGCTCCAGTTAGGCGATATGAAACTATGATAAACATGCATATCAAACAAGGGAGAGGAAGACCAAAAAAGACTTGGTTAGCAATAATAAAACAAGATAAAATTTATTTAAATATAGATGATGATATAATAGGAGATAGAGCTCAATGGTGTAAAAGGATTCATACAGCCGACCCCACCTAGTGGGAAAAGCCTTGGTTGTTGTTGTTGTTGTCGTCGTCGTCCATGGGGACAGAAATTTTACCTACTAAGATCATATTGATATTAACAACTGTGTTTCCCTTCTGTTTCCCCCTTTCATGCAGTGGCTTAGCATTATCTTTGATAGGAAAATTTCATTTACGAGGAGAAACAAGTAAAACAACTACAATGGTAGGAAACATACCTAAAGTATAATGTGAACTCTGATAATTGTTGGAATTGATTCTTATTTCAGACTTTGTTTACAATCTTCCTCAAATTTCTTCCCTGCCTAGCCCGTGTGCAATAATAACTCCTGTATTACGTATCATTTTGCTGCATCTGTTTCCTGTCTATTTTCTTATTTTATCAAACCTTCTAGAGATTTATGTTTAGGATCCCCAGATTGCTGGTAATCTTGGCTGTAGAAATCACATAGCCATTTCCTGATTGGTAGAATAATTCTTTCGTAGAAGGGGCATCAAGATTGATTTAAACAAACTGTAGTTTCTGTTTAATTTTTCAGCAATTTATTGAGATATTTCTAGTTGGATTCTTTTGCCCATCGTAATTTGTACTCAGGATTCTTTTTATTAGGTAATTCAAATTTTTGGGGCTACCTTATGAAGTTTCTTTAACCTGTTAGCTATAATGGTCACCCAACTGGAATTTTTATGGTATAATTTTGTCCAGTAGTTTTTATTACTGTATATGTTTATTTGCCATAATATTGTTAGTCATCTGCCATATCCTCTGAGAGGGATCACTTTTGAGGGAACATGCTAGCGAGACATGCACACTTGTTTTCTTGCTTCAACATATTTATTCCATTGATCCAATTGCCATCTTGGAGTTCACTCCTCTGCAAACTTAAAATGACTGATTAATTGTCTATTTGTGGGTAATACTTTTGAATTTTATCTTGATTTTGTCTTCAGGATATTGCAGAACATCTGACAACCATTCACCTCTCACGTTGTGAACGTGGAAAGCGTTGCCTCTATGAGGGCTCAAGTCCACCGGGTGGCTTTCCTAACACATGGGTAACCTCGAATTTTCTTCAATTTAGATGTTAGTTCCATTTAGATTCAGTCACTATTTTGTAAACGTGAGTATACTGGCCAGTCCAACCGTATCAAAGATAATCTGGTCAAGTGTATGGCATGAAAATCCAGTTGGTCTATTGAATTAGAACAACAGCAGCAAATACTGAACTGGAGGGATGCTGGATTACCTGCTGGGTCGAGTTTACAAATTTTGGTTTTAGTTACCCATACTTGATGAATTAACCTTTACACTTTTGTTCCTGTTTAGGGTGGTGCATCCTACTGTTCATCGGACCTCACTATTCACAGAAATGGTGAAGTCCACACTTGGGACAGAGGATACGACGAGGAGGGGAATCAGGTGAAGTCTTTATTGTAATATCACCTTCATGAATCAGTATGATCAACTATTAAAATGCATCAGCCACTATACATAACGAGGTCTCTTGTTATTTACATTTTATTTAAGCAGGTCTGGGGTCCGAAGACGGGTTCTTATGAGTTTAAACCTGCAAGACTGTCAAACAACGGCGACATGTTCTCACCTTTGGACTCCCGCCCTATATTTTCATTGGATAAGATGGAAAGTTCTTTTGTAGTCAACGAACAGTAGCCTACATATAATCCAAATCAAATAATTCATATTTCATTCTTACTCATCTGTCTCAAAACCGGATCCAACCTCGTCTAATGCATGAGAGTTGGTTTTCCAATAATGCTTTTGTGAAATAGAAACAATTCACAATACTTTTTCCTCCAAAGCAGGCAATGAGAAGCAGAGGATAGCCCATTTTGCAGGTGTAAAGAAGGCGGATGATACCACATGAATGGGTTGCCTTGTTATGCTGGCGCTGATGCTCTTCTCTTGCATCGGCCCTCTTCCTTTGTTATTGCAATACTTGGGCTGTCCAAATCTAATCGGATCAGCTGATTATTACCTCACTATATTTTGTAGCAGCAATTGTCATCGGTTATTAGTATCCTGTTTTAGTGTTTTTGTGGCTCCAAATGTGTCATCAAACTAGCAAACTAAGAATGCACGAAAGCAGCAGGCATCTTCCAAACGAAGTCGGCAGGCGTCCTCAAATGGATGCCTTGGACCTCTGGATTTAAATGCGTTTGCATGTATACTACAATGTCCAGTGGTAAGTTGCCATGACAATAAAGCTTCACAGACTAGCCCAATACGTTCATGACTCAGTTTTACAAGGACATTTGGATCGAAGAGGGTGGACATTCTAGTGCTCGCATAGAACTCTCATGCAATGAAATAGAAATGTGTTTATCTATCATTTTAGGAGCTTATATATTATTAAGGAAGTTCATAGAAATATTGAAAATCTTGTGTATTGGCTAGATTCCATTGAAGTGGATGGTATCAAACAGTTAGGAGCTTAACCTGCACTGGATGTATCAAACAGGTTACTTTCGATATGAAGAACCATGAGGCTGCTGTAAGCCATCGAAGGCCTTCCCGTTGTTGAAACAGATTTTGACCCCCATTCAAAGGGCGAAAAATTTGGTGGCATGAAAAGGAAGCTAACCAACTGGCCTGTCAAAGTTATGTATTAGGTTGAGAGCAACTTCTAGCTCTAGTACGGAAACAAAGGCAGCTTGATTGGGTTTATTTAGATATTGAAAATTACAAATAACAAAATTTTGAAAGAGAATTTTTAAAATCTGGTTTACAAGAAAATCACCCTATTTGTTTGGCCTTAGGACATAATGGGCAAAGCTGAAGAAAAAAATTCTTGACTATTGTGGAGGTAAGGTCTGATATTTATAGTTTAAGAGCAGTAATGAAATTTTAAAGTCACTGTTTCATCTTAAAATTAACAATGTAGGTGGCGTTAGTGAATAATAGTGAAAATTATACAAAGAGATATAAAATAAAACAAAAATAAATTAATTTGTGTGATTCGATAATATAGAGTTCACAAAAATGTTCGAGGATATTTTTTTTATGGAGTTTTTTTTTTTATTATGAAGAGTGGTAGATTTTTATATTTTTTTATGATATTGACATGACATATTAGAGATTAAAAAAGCTCTAATAGGGCTCTAACTATTGGAGATGCTCTTAGATGATGAGGCCTTGATTTAGCCCCAACATGGACACATAAGTAGTAGTTTGGGTTCGAGTAATGTTTTCTATCTAAAATTTTTAAACTATAAATAAAATTTTCAAAAGAAAAATTATTTTTTTGTAAAAATTTATTTATTTATTTATTTTAAAAAAATTAGGATTGAAGATAAATTGTAAATATTTAGGATCCATAGAGTTATTTGGCCATCCATAGATTACTTATGTATTCTCTTTGGGAAACATCAATATCTATCTAAATCTCATAGGTATTTCTTTGCATTTGACTAAATCTTCGATGGCCTTTATCTTCATGCTCTACTCCTTCAAGCGACTTCACTTTTGGTCTAATACACAATAAAATAAAACTCCAATACTACTGTATACATATGAATGATTAATCATCATGAGCTATATGGTGGTTAAGATAAAATAGATTATGCCTTCTCTAACAATCTGAGATAATTAGTATTTTTTTTTAAAAAAAAATTAATCAACTCTTTGTACATTAAATAAAAATTTAACTTCTTCACTTTTTATTATGTAGATCAATGTTTGTTTAAGTCTCCACTCAATTGACCTAGATAAGTGTGATTCAAATGGCTTCCTAACATTTGAAAAAAAAAAGATTGTGAATCAACTTATCAACTCCTATCATTTTTACCACATAATATGAACATTTAATTTAATCTATTTTTTAATATTAGTTAATTGGATATTTTAAATCTAGGATCAGGTATTCTTTGGATTACATACTTTTTCAACATATGGCCAATCAATCTTTTTCTAAGGAATTTGTAGAAATCTATCATTGAAAAAATAAGAGATGATTCTTAGAACATCCACAATGGATGTGTTATTGAGGTGTTACGCATTCAACCAACGTGGGATGGGCAACGTGGGGTGGGCCCCTGACTAGCCCACCCCACGTTTGTATTTTTTTTATTTTTTATTATTTTTCTAATTTTATTTATTAAAAGATTAAAAATAAAAATAAAAAATTGAATAAAATTAAAAAGTAAGATTATTATTAAAAAATAATAATAATTTTAATATTTTAAAATATATTTATTTAATATGATATAATTTTAAGATAATTGAGTGGACTGTGAGACCTATAAATAATGAGTGTTAATATTGAAAAGTATATTGGTGAAAAATATATGTTGTTATAATGATCGAGTATGTGGTAGTGGATCCCATACTTTTTGATGAGATGGTTGATATTATAATGGAAGTAAGTTATGAATACCCTTATGGTCTAAGAATGATTTAAATATTAAGTAAGTTGAGTTCCACCTATGCACTAAATCAATGGAGATTTTTCTATATTATCTATTCACATTATTGTAATATTTTTTAGAATCTTGGTGACTAGTATTAGAGGAACAAATTAATAAGATTTGATTCCTATTTTATTGTATATATCTTAACTATCTAAGCTTATAATCTTGAATATAAAGGTTTAAAATGTGACAATATAATCAATGTGAAAAAAAATATATAAAATAGAAATAAATTTGCATCTTAGGCTAAGAATAATTAAATCATTATTAGATGCATTAACAAATATTTGAAAGAGAAATTGTTGGTTATTTGAAAGAAAAATCATTGCTGAAAGCAGCACAATGAAGATTCGTAGAAATGACATAATGATATTATATGTAAGTATTCAAAGATAATAATTCTCACCGTAGCTATATTTTGCTATCATATAATTGTGTTTTTATAATTATTAAAAAGTTTTTTATTTAAAATGTGTTCACATGCTATTCTAACTAACTTGGACTTTCAATGTCCACCCGCTACCAAATTGTAGAGTGCAAAAATTGTTGGTAAGTATATGAGTTAATGACTTTAGTGATTGGAGGTCGAACTTGATAGGGGAATTTATTATCTCGTTTATCAATTTAGGTTCATATTGCACTCCCTCTCAATGGCATGAAGAGTCGTAAGGAGGCCGCTAACGTGACTACACCACGTTTGAGAGGGTAAAATTTCAGACATTATTCTCTTAAATATATTCAATATTAATTAATTAAATATCAATAATAATGCATTTTAATTAAAAATATCAATAATAATGCATTTTAATTAAAAATAAATAAATAAATTTAAATAATTACTTTGCTGGAAGAAGACAATAAATGCACACAGAGAAATCAAGAAAGATTTTAAATTAGTAAAATAGAGTAAGAGAAAATTTAAAAATAGTAGAGAGATATTAAGAGAATTATAGAGATTAAGAAAATATAGAGAGTGTAAGATAACGTTGTGCTGTGTGTTTGGATATGGGATGAGAGCATTTATAAGGATTTTAAAGTTTTTTTTTAATAATTTTGAGGGCATTTAGGTAAATTTAATGTGTGAATCATGCATATATTTTAAGTCTTATTTAACATACATTTACGGCATTATATGAGTATTATTTAAGTTAACTGCTAGCTTTTGCATTGATTTTTATGTTTTTAATTTGGATGACTACTCTCTGATCTATGATTATAGGACGTGAAAATCATAGCATTGAAGCATATTTGAAATGAAAAACCAAAGGAGCGTACATTGAAATATGATACACAGCCTGCCCATCAGGGCCGGTCCTAAACTCTGAAGGATCCGGTGCAAAAAAAAAAAAAAAAAAAAAGGGGCCATTTAAATTCAGATAAAAATAATAAAATTGATACTATATAATAATTCATCAACATACCACATTAATTAAAATTCATGATAATGAAAACATTATATTCAATCTTACTAATACTCAGTATTAGAAAATGAAAAAGAATTATTACAATTAACTATGAAAAACTGATCTTCTTGCAGTTTTATTTGCAAAGTCATCGATCAATTTTTCATAATTGAGTTTTTCTAAAAACTCACTCTCAATCGAAATCATAGCTAATGCATTCAATCTTGTATGGGTCATGGTTGATCTCAAACAAGATTTCAACAACTTCAATTTAGAAAAGCTTCTTTCTGCAGATGCGACAGTCACCGAATAGTTAATAATATCCTGTATGCAATGAATGAATTCGGGAAACAATTCATTCTTTGCAAAAAAAATTAGTATTTCACTTGCTATTTTTGTTTCCTTTGGTAGAATATGTTGTATGATTTTCAGTTCTTGATATAAGCCATCTCCATCCAAATCTGAAACATCTTGTCTTGTACCATTTTTTCTTTGTAGTTTCCTTTCAAGATTCTTACAACGAGCTTTCAAGTCCTCATCCATCAATGAACTCAACTTTTCAGCTGTAAAAAGAAATCCAAAAAGATCTTCATATTCCTCATATTGCTCAAACCTTTTCTTCAATGACCCAATTGTTTGATCTACTATGAATAAGAAATAATGAACTCTAAAAGCTTCCTCAGCAGATTCTTGAGGTAGAGGTAGTTTCGAAGACTCATATGTAACCTCATCAAAATGCCTTTTTCTATATATTTGTCTTTTTTCAGGAAAAACGAGATCAATCTCCATTGTTGAAGCAAGTTCTTTTGCTGTATTGATAGCTTGTCCAAATCCATATTCTCTATACTCTTCAAAAGAAGCAATTAACCCCTTAATCTTGGTCATAAAAACGTCAATAAGCATGTTTTCAGATTGTAAGCTTTTGCTAACAATATTAACCTTACCCAATATCTCATACCAAATAATCATACCCACTAAAAACTCAAAATTTCCAAGTTCAAATGTTGCTAAAGACTTAGCTTCACTTCTTATTTTAGAGTCAGTGTCTTTTTCTTCTGCAACTTGAAGTAAAGCTTCTCTGATTTATTGAGCTTGAAGTACCACTGCTTTTACACTTTCAGTACGACTTTCCCATCGAGTGATTGATAATGGCTTGAGAGTTAAACCTTTTACCGTTACATGATCTATCAAAATCTTCCATCTCTTTGTAGAATGAGAAAATATTGTATAAATCCGTTGTACTACTCCAAAAAAGTCTTTCGCTTTTCCACAGGAATTTGCAATATCACAAAGTGTTAAATTCAAATAATGACAACCACATGAAGTATACAATGCTCTGGGATTTATATCCAACAATATTTTTTGTACGCCTTGGTGCCTCCCTTTCATATTTGCCCCATTATCATATCCCTGTCCTCTCACATTATCAATATTAAGATCAAAACTCTTCAACACATTTTGCAGTTCTTCAAACAAGCCTTGTCCTGTTGTATCATCTACTTTTAAAAATCCCAAAAAGTATTCTTCTACTTTCATTGGGCTTGTAGAAACATCAACACATCTTATAACTAAAGTCATTTGCTCTTGGTTACTAACATCAGGAGTGAAATCAAGTATTACAGAAAAGAACTTAGTTTTTTTAATGATTTCAAGAATAGAACTCTTTATTTGAGAAACTAACAAGCATATCAATTCATTCTGAATTTTGTGGCTAAGATAATGATGATGTGTATTTCTTTCAATATGTTCCCTCATCACTGAGTCCCACTCAACAATCATCTCAACAGCAGTTATAAAATTTCCATTGTTATCATCATAAAGTTTCTCATTACTACCACAAAATGTTATATTTTGTTTAGCCAAAAATTTCACAAGTGAAATTAATCGATGTAATACCTTCCTCCAATGCTCTTTTGCCTTCTTGATTTGATCTTGAATAGCATGATCAATTGTTGTACCCTTCATTAACCTGATACGTAACTCAAACCAACTAACATAATAATTGATATGCTCAATACTTGTCTCATGTTCTTTAAGTCTGCTACTAAGATGCCCCCAATCACAGTATCCCTCATTTGCTAGTTGACTTGGTTGAGGCCCCCTTTTGAACAACTTGCAACAAAAACAAAATGCTTTATCAAGTGCTTGTGAGTAGACCAACCAATCTCTATGGTGCTTTTGACCATTTGGCAAAATCCGAGTATAGAAATCTGAAGAGAATCGTCTATTTGATTTATCTTTGGGACCTTTCCCTGTTAATATATCTCTTATAGGGCCCTTTTCCACTAATTGATCCTTCCACTTGGGATCTAAATTCTCCCAATTTTTAGGATCAAAAATGTCAAGTGGAATTGATGAACTTGGTTCTTCATTCACTTCATTAATAGCATCATTATCACTTCGGAATAATTATTTTTAAAGTCTAAGTCATCACCACTTTCATTGTCTTCAATCTCATTCACATCTCCCTCTATATCATTTTCAATGGCTAAGCCTTCATGTAATTCATTATCATTGTTTTCTTGTTTTTCTTCATTAACCAAATCTTCAAGTGATGAATTTTTCGATTCTTTGACAATAAATCTGTCAATTGCCCCTCTTTGAGACTCAATAAATTCTTCAACTCTTTTTCTTTTTTTCTGCTTATCATGTCCTGATAGATACTCCCTAGTATCAGACATTCTAATTTTCTACAAAAAAAAATCAACATATGAGAAGTAACTTTGTAGATAACATATTAACATTTATCATGGACATGGAAGAAAACAACATGCTAATTGCTAATTAAAACATATGAGAAGAAAAAATATGATTCATATGAAGATACAATAGTCCAAATAGAGGGGAAATTGGAAGAATTGAAAATATAAAAATTTACCTTGATTATCTTGTGAAAATTCTTAAAGTTTAGCCTAACAAGAGATGTCTCTAAAAAAATTGTAAAACTACAATATTGCATCATCAATAAGAAGAAAGGAATTGCATAACTTTAACTTATAAGTGTGCTGTAACAAAAGAAAATCAAATATTTGCATGATTATGCATGCTAATTGCATGTCATACTACAATCGAACATGTAAATAATTAGCTTTATTTAACAGGTAATATTAGTATGTGTCGAAATTAGAAAAAGGCGAACAGCAAAAGCAAAAGCAGAAAAATATCCGTGCATGAGCTGACCTGATTTAATTGTTGACCTTGAGCCTTCGAAGTTCGGACTTCGGTGAACAGCAAAACTGCAAAAGCAAAAATTAGAAAAAGGCAAACAGTAAAAGCAAAAGCAAAAGCAAAAGCAGAAAAATATCAGTGCATGTGCTGAGTGCTGACCTGATTTAATTGTTGATCACGTCTCTGTTGAGCCTTCGAAGTTCGGCGAATAGCAAAAGTAGAAAAAGGCGACACCTTTAGGTTTAGTTAGCGAAGATGGAGGAAGAAGTATCGTTATTTTTTTTGGCACTTTTACAAAAAAGCCCATAGTAGTTTATAATTTATAAGTAGGTCCTAAAATATATAAAAAAAATTGGGCCCTCTAAGAAATGGGGCCCTGTGCGTCAGCCCCACATTGACCGCATCAGGGCCGGTTCTGCTGCCCATGGCACCTACGACAACTGTGGATCATCCATGGAGACAGAATTATAGCATCAACTAGAACTTCAAATAAGGAGCACAACTAGACCATGACACCTTCTACGATCATGTTCCATCTGACAAGGAACACGACTAGACTTTGGCACCTGACACAACCCTATGCCATCTGAGACTTTGACGTGGAGATTTCTAGCATGATCCACGACCAACCCATGGTGCCTGCCATGACCATGGATCGTTAGGTTGTAATGGTAGAACCCCTCTAAATTTTAGGAAAACTTATTATATTTTGGAATATTTAAAGGCTATAAAGGCAATCAAGGGGCACCAGTTTGAGACATCGAAGGGGTTCCCATGAAAAGAAACCCTAGGAAAGAGTTGTCTTCCAAGAGATCCAAGAGCCTAGAGATTTTTGACCGCCAAAGGAGTACGTGGAGATCTTTCAGAGACATCATCAACATCAACAACCAAGTTTCCTTACACTTCTCTCTTAATTTTCATTATAGATGTTGCTTTTGATGTCTATGACTTGTATCTCCATATTAATGGAGTAGTCTCCTTAATTCTAGAATTAGGGAGTAATAATTCATTATATGTGATTTCTCTCTTTTATTTATGATATGTTAGATACTTGATTCAATTTAGCTTGCTTCATGTATTTGTGTAAACCTCATATCTAACATATAAATGTACGTGCAATTGCCAGATATTAGGGGACATATTGAGAGGTGAACCCTAGTATCGTACCTATAGAACTAAACTTGAGGGTTTGTTCAAGAAAGTAATCCAAACTCTTTCTCGAATACCATTAGCTATCACAGAGTGAAAATAGTCTACCTTGATTCAATTACCATGAGAATAAGAGTCATAGTAGGATAGATACATCAGTGTATTTCGAGAGAAAAGATCGGTTACCTTAGAATAAATCACTTTCAAGCATGATCTAACATTGAGGTAAAAGAGGGATTCACAACTAAATTGTCAATGATCATTATGGTGAAACTGAAGTCCTAGGATTATATCTAAAATTGGTTTTCTCACAACTTTTCATTCTACTTTCTTAGTTTGCTTGCTTTTTGATGTGCATGTTCTGTAAGTGTACAGTTGTCATCAAATAATAAAATATTGTTCACTCGGACCGTGTTCTTAGTACCAAATTATTCACAAAGGAGGTTATCTATGTGGAGGTTCAGATTTGCCTATCCATATCCACATGGATCAATCGACTGAACCTCTCTGTTCAGTCGACTAAACCCCTCGATCGATGAAAACTTTATTTTTTCTATAAAACAAAGTTAGTATAGAGATAATACAAATAATGATCTTGTAAAATAGAGTTAGATATAAGATAATAGAATTCATGAGTAATATAAACAATTAGGATTATCTTGATCTCGACTTAGAAACCTCTATTTATTTCTTCAGTCAGATCATCGCCTAAGGTTTGCCCTGATTAGGATACGACCTCACCACTCCACTCCAAGATCTTATCGGCCTCAATTTACCCACTAAATATTTGGTCCTTCAAACCTATTTGAACTTCATTTGTTCAACATCTGATTGGCCTGCTAGATCTTCCTCCTGATTCAATATCTAGTGCTCTCTGACATATCGAATCCATCTTGCCAAATATCTAGTCTACTTGACCTATCTGGACTTCCTGCCTGGTTTCCATGATATGCCAAGACTTCCATCGGCCAGTATTTGGTCCAACTGACATACTATATGACTTTCTAAGTTGAGCATTCTATATACTTGATTAATCCATTAGATCATAACAGGACTTAATTTAAACCTTTGATAATGTAAAAACATAAGTTTGATTCTGGTGTATCCTGTATCAATAATTTTCTCATTTTTAATATTTGATAACCTGATTCATAGTTAAGTTAAATATCAAATTTAACAACTCCTCTGAATTTAACATTTATGAGTTGTTAAAAAATTTCTTAACTTTTAATCCCAACCCTTCCCTTTTGACACATAGAGATCATTGATTAATTTGTAAATAAAATTTTGAAATAAACAATGCAATTTTATAAGTTAATAATGCATTATTTTGAAAATAATTTTTCAAGATTAATGATATAAAAATATTTTTCTAAGATAAAAATATTTAAATTTATAGAACCAAAATTTTTTTGCTTAGAAAAAAGAAGATATTTTCCAAATATGTTTTAAGTAAAAGTTGTGCTTAAAAACTTAACAAATAAGATTTTAAATACGGTTTAGATAAAGCTTGGGGAAATATTTTTCAAGGTTAAGGTAATATTCAAAAGTATTTTTCAAGGAAAAAATAATTTTTGAAAATATATTTTAAGGTAAAAATAATTCTGGAAAGTAATTTTTAAAAATATTTTCTAAGTAATACATTTTTCAAATTGCTCAAAATATTTCCAAGGAGAAAAAGTGAAAAATGTTTTAAAAGAAAAGAAAGAAAATATTTTCAAGGAGAAAATTTTTTAAAAACAAATTTTTGAAGAAAAAGAGTTTCAAAAAGATTTTTTTTTTTTTTTTGAAAAGAATGGATTTTTTTTTTAAAAGATATAAATTGAGAAAAGTCCCACTGAAAGAAATTTAGTGGATCCTTTGACAAAGACTACCACAAAATAAGTTTGAGGATCATGTCAAGTCCTCTGGTATTAGATACTAATGTAATTGACATTAGGTCAAGTGAATATATGTTATTTTTGAGAGGTGTCCTAAATTGATCATCTTAAATATTATATTATTTATTTGATAAATAAAATTTTTTATTTGAATGTGCATTCTATATGTATATGATATTGATCTTAAACTCAATTAATGAAGTCTACAATACAATACATAGCATAAGAGAAAAATTAAGATTAGATCACAATTAGTAGGTATCTCTCCATGTGTAATTATATATGTATTGAAATATTCTCTAATCAATGAATTGATGAAATTGGACATCATCAATTTTGTAAGAGTAGCATATGTTATGCTCTGTTTATCTAAGTAGTCAGTCCTCACTAGCTAGAAATATTGGGATGTTGAGAGTTAACATATAGATGTTGGTTAAAGGTAACTAGTTCATTAGATGTGACCTACTATGAGATTTTATGTGGTTCTCTACATGTTAATAAAGATCTCATTACATCTTGAGTGCAAGTTTTCTTAGACTTGAGGTATTCAAGTCATCTTAGTCATGGAGGCTTATACTTTAACATTTTGGCAATCATCTCCTAAGAGGTACAAGTCTGGGATGATTTAGTATAAGTCAATATTCCTAAAGGTGTTTGAATAGCCCAAAAAGGATTCACCACTCTTTTTATAAGGAGACATATATCCTATGGCTCTTATTAGGATTATTACTCATAAGTCTTTGGCCAAAGTATTACATGTCAAGAGGATGGTCTTCTTAGATATATTTTTGAATAATTTGAATCTATAGGATAAAAAACTACTACTTGAGCTAGGTGTGACGTAATTATCCTTGAGGGGACAGACACGTAGACCATGTCCTGAACCAAGTATATATAAGATGAGTGAAAGGAACAGACGTATTGATGATAGTAGTTGTTGAAGGGTTTAGAATTATTTTATGATCAACTGTGATTTTCTAATCAATTGGAGATCATGATATACTACTAGCTGTCACTCATGATCGATTCATAATTAATGGTTAATTATGAATGACTAACATAACTGGAAATATATTGGGGCACATACACTATGAGTATATCCAAAAGACTTAAAAAAAAATTTAAGAATTGGATTTTTCATATTGAGAGAAGCTAAGTCTAGTAGGACCAGACGAGACACAAATATGGAAGATATCTATTAGACCAGAAGCTATGGTAGGCCACTCCTCTTGAAGGCAAGGTTGGATTCATTATGGTTTAGTAATAAACCAAGTTGGTTTGGTTTAGTTATGAACCAAAATTAGTTTGGTTATAAACCAAGATAGTTTGGTTTTTGAACCAAACTTAATGCTAATGGATCAGGTTGGCTTAAAGGGTTTGGGATTGGGTAATGACTTGCTCCCCAAGCCATTGTGAAGAGGTATATATATACTCCTCCATGAGGAGAAGAGATGATTATTCATTGGAAGCACCTAATTATGATTAGAGCTCTCTCTCTTCCTCTCCTCTCCTTCTCTTGCCACTGCCCACCCAAAGAGGGTCACTACCCCTTTGTGTCGCCACTGCTACTGACAACCATCCCCACTACTGGCACCTCCTCTTCGGCCATGCCTCCCTCTGATTATCCAACCGTCGGACAACAACAAAAGGTCATCGGATAGCAGCCTTTTATCATCGGATAATTGCCCCTCTAGCTACTTCTCTCCCTTGCTTTTTGCCACCGGGTTGCCCTCGCTACTGGGCACAAAGTCGAGTCGGGGAACTCTCTCAGATTGCATCATCTCCTCCATTTGGATAGTAACAAATCAGACAAAACTTGTGACTTTGAGAAGCCATCTTGAAGATATCTCAATGTGGATATCAATAGAGACAATCTTTCAAAAGGTTGCTAGTTGATGTTGTTTCCGCTACATGTTATACTGTAGGTATAATGTAAATAAAGAGTTTTTATTTAGTTTGACCATGCCTACACATATGAATCCTATATGTATGTGATGCATGTTGTAATAATTCATGAAATTATTATACTTCTGCTGCTTATTTTTGAAACAAAATTTTTAAAACGCACATAGAAACACTCAACATGTTTCATAATTATTTAGCATCTCTTTGGTGTTGGCCTAATTATTTAGCATCTCTTTACACTTATTCTTGATTTTGATAGCAATATATCTAAAAATAATCATAATTCATAAAGTTGGACTAGTACTCTTATACCTCAACTACATTTGGTTACTAGGTAAACTCAAATCATCGTACTCATTGGAAAAAAAAATCAAAATCTCAGAGAACAGAATGAGAGAAGAAGGTCGTGTTGAAAAAGAAAGCATTGCATAGTGAAAGAAAAAAATAAGAAAAAAAGAATAAGGAATAAAAAATAGTCATCGTGAATGAAAACTGATAAGGGATACCATTAAGACCGAGTTAGGTTGCTAGAAAAATATCTGTCATGTTTCTCTTGATACCGAGTACCCTTTGAGACCTTGTGTAGATGGTTCATATCACTTTTCTGGGGGGTGGAAAGTAAGTGTCTATCGTTAGAATCATTATGAACATGGTTAGATGACGACTTGACTAGGATTAGAGGTTGAAACTAAAAAAAGTTAAGCCACTCTTATCACTAAGTATGGAGAATTTTTGGTTAGGCCATACTAAAATAATGTTATTGTTTTGCTCATTAATGAAACTACTTAATAGGATTATGTTGGTGCAATCGACCTCTAAGGTTTTAATGTCAGACAAATATGTTTAAGTATGTTAAGTATGGAGCTTGATTTAGGGAAGTCCTAGTTGTAGGCTAGGCAAGGGAAGTCCTAGTTGCAGGCTAGGCAAGGGAAATCTCGGTAGATCGTGGAAGTCAGGTGGATAAGTCTGGAGGTCCTGATCCCTGGGTAGCTGAATACTGAGGCAAGGAAAATCTCGGTATACCATGGAAGCCAGGTGGATAGGTTTGGAGGACATGATCCCTGGGTAGCCGAATACTGAGTCTTGGTGAGTGAAGCCAAGTGTTGAAAAACCTAGGGGGAGATAACCTTAGGTAACGAGAAGTCTTGGAGGAGCGGATCAGTGGATCTCGGTAAATCTAGGTTTAGATTTACCATTGTATTCTACATTATTATTGTTGTTGGCTAATATAGTATTGCAGGAAAGGTCTTAGTAGATCAGGCGACCAGACACTGAGTAGGCAAAGTCGAAACATGTCTAGAGGACCATGTTTGGCAGGTAAGTTGAGGTAAACAACTGGAGGAGCGACAGTGAGGTCGGGTTCTTGAAGGGAACAACCTAAGGTCGCTGATCCAACTGAAGAAACCAAGAAGGTTTCCAAGTTGAGATCAAGACAGTTCTACTGTCTAATATTACTCATGCATTATATATTACTATGCTAACCTTTATGTTGTAGGGATACTTTGTTTAACTTTGTGTTGTAGGTTCATTTGGATCGGTCGACCGAATGTAGGGATCGGTCGACCGAACTAGGATGACTCAGCACAGGTCAGTTTAATCAGCAATGATCAAAAGCAGAAGGAAGCTACACTGATCGGTCGATCGAACCAGAGGATCGGTCGACCGAACGATCAATATTAAAGGCGCAGTAAATGCAAATCATGACAAATCTCGATGAATAAGGAAGGAGCCTGTTTGGTCGATCAAAAAAAGGGATCGATCGACCGAACCCTTAATGATCAATTAATACCGAAGATTGAATCAGCATCGGATCTCAGCCAAGAAGGAAGGAAGCTGGTTCGGTCGACCGAACCCAAGGATCGGTCGACCGAACATCGACGATCTTATAAATAGAAGCTCGAGGTCTGAGGATGTACAACGCTTACTGATCATCTCAAAGCTCTCCTCTGCGCAAGCTAG
Source organism: Zingiber officinale (assembly GCF_018446385.1). Classification (NCBI taxonomy): domain Eukaryota; kingdom Viridiplantae; phylum Streptophyta; class Magnoliopsida; order Zingiberales; family Zingiberaceae; genus Zingiber; species Zingiber officinale. The sequence continues at coordinate 32,353,381 of NC_055992.1, read as the reverse complement.
TCGTGCTACAAGTCATCTACAACTCTTCAAGATACTCCGTTCGGAAGTACTGACCTAAGCTTCAACTTTCACATTTGTCGATATATTATTTTAGCTTGCATTGTATTCATTTATCAGTAAGATAGTAGCTTGTTACTATCTTGCTCATCTGTACGCACTACTTCTTTCCTAGGTTTTCGGAAAGAAGCATCATAGTGGATTGCCCATCGGTGTGGTCAAGGATTGCGGGCCTTGGAGTAGGAGTCGACCTAGATTTCGATCCAAGTAACCGAACGAGTTTTCTATTCTACTTTCCGCTGCACGACTCTATTTTATAATGTAAAAGAAAAGTTTTAAAAACACGATATTCACCCCCCCTCTATCGCACTCATCCGATCCGACAGATTAGAATACTCCATTAGGGATTATGATATACACATATAAGTTTACATTGCAGGTTTTGCTTGAAGACAAGTAAATGTTTAAGTCTGAGGGTATTGATGTGTGTGTTTCTTATGTGATTTTTAGCATTATTTCGCATATATTCTATGACATTTCATGAACATATTGTTGGAGCAATCCCAATGGTCCGTGCGACCATATGTTTTGGTGTTTGGGCAAATGATTTAAGTTAGGTTCACCCTTGTATTTGATATGTGTATTTGAGTTGTGTAGATTTGCAGGATACACATATGACTCAGGTTGATGGCTTCGGGTCCAGTGAAGGATGAAGCATCCGAGGGACCATGGATAAAGCAACAAGGACAAGGGTCGAGGGAAGCGACTTCGAGGCATACTTGAAGGATGACATGGGGGACGAGTCGTGAGCTTGAATGCATTCGAGGGACGAGAGCCAAAGGAAGTAAGCTTGAAGGCAAGAGATCAAGGCTGCAAAGAAGCATCAAGTGAGTCGTAAGAGTGAGGGTTTGAGTGCTGAGAGATTATACTCGGGTACCAATCGACTGGTGGTTTCATCAGTTGGCTGGTGTAGTCAACTGGTGTAGTCGACTGGGCAGTCGACTGGGAGCGAATAGAATGCTTCTGTTCGCTTGGCCAGTGTGGAGCAGTCGACTAGTACTTTTACCAGTCAACTGATATCGAGTCGTTGGATTGTAACGGTCGGATCTCCATAGACGGCAGTCGACTGGCACTTTCACCAGTCGATTGGTAGGCGGGGTTTCCCAACCCATTGCCTATATAACGAAGCCTTGGGAGCTTAGTTGACGTTGATAAAATAGAGATGGTTAACCCCTATTAGTATTCTACCTGTGCCCTAGCATCTCAAGTGTTCTTGTGAGTGTTGTGGTGATGTTTCTCCACCCACAAGGAGCTACGTGAGCTAGCCGGAGTTTGTCAGGGAATCATCCACCGACGGATCGGGATCGTCCACCTTACAGACATCCGTGGAGTAGGAGCCTTATTTCCGAACCACGTTAAACAATGTGTATTGGTTTGATTACTCTTTCTTAGTCTTTAGCTTTCGTATTTGTGTTTTTATTAGTATTGTATTTCCGCTGTGTAAACTAACAAGTGTAGGAAGCTATCGATTTGGGGGTGCTGTCCATTCAACCCTTCTTCTAGCAGGCCGCAAGATCCCCTACAAGTGGTATCAGAGTGAGGCCGCTCTCCATTGGACTAACCGCCAAGGAAGCAAAGATGACCGGCTTGATAGATCCGCTAAAGTTTGAAGGAGGAAGTTTATGGGACATCACCATTTGGATGGTGAAGATGAAGAACTTTCTCGAGACGGATTGGGACATAATGATGGTCGTCGAGGAGCCATTTGAAGTCCCAAGAGACAAGAAAGGAAAGAGACTTCGACCACGATATTAGACAGAGGAGAAAACCACACGGTCAAAGGCAAACGATAAGGTAATATCAATTTTGATAGATATTTTACCTTCTAACGTGTTAAGTGATATACGTGAATATGAGAATGCCCACGAATTGTGGAGCAAAGTGAAGAAAGTTCTAAGGAAAGAACTCATGCCTACACAAGAAGAGAAAAAAATTCAAATAAAGTGATGAAGTGGTCCAAGAGGAGAAGAAGGACCAATCGGATGTGGAGACCAATTCAACATCAAAAGAGGAAGAAGAAGTGAATTTGATCACATCCAAGGAGAAGGAGGATTAGGAACCATCATCAGCATCCTCAAATGTTGAAGAAGAACCCAAGACAAATAAAGGTAAGGAAAAATTAACCAAGGATAAGATGTCCAAGGTTAAGAAGGTTAGGTTTGTAGGCCAAGTGTCACCGGAGGTGCACCGATGTGGTCTAGCAATTGTGGATGAGTCACCTAAGGAGATGACTAAGGTTAAGAGCTCTAGGGGGAGCTCTAAGAATCAAGTTGGGACCCATGGAAAATGGATCTCAGGTGGGTACTACTTGGGAGTCTAGAGGAGCCATGGAGTGTGCCAAATGGTTTGGAGACGGACTTGAGTCTCAAACCTAGGGAATTGTCACACATGAGTTGTGTTTCATGCAAGGAAATATGACATTGGGGTCATATTACATGATAATTAGTTTTTGATATATATATGCCATATAAACCAATGCTAGGGATGCATTGTTGGTTAGTATGAGCAAATGCATCAAGAGGAAGTCAAAACTAGGACTTTAGGTCAAGATTCAATTGAATAATTTAGCTAATTTTGGATTCTGTGTTAATCTTGGGATTAGTGATAGATATATTTTTGAATGTATTTTTTCCAAATAGACATGGGTAAAATAGACCTCTCCATAAAATTTGGGGATTTTTGGATGTCTGTGGAATTATTTGTACATTTCTGAAATCGGATCAGAAATGTAGGATAGGCTAGAATTTGGGTGTCAGTCGACTGGTACAGTTACCAGTTGACTGGTAACAGTGTTTATCGAACATAAAATGGTTCTGTGTGTTGATTTCGATAATGGCAGTCAATTGATACTTCTGGTAGTCGACTGATACTAGCCTGAAACTGTTTTCAACATTGGTTTGTGACCAAGTCAACTCGTTTAGATGTATGAGATCCATGAGAGATAAATACATGAGTTTATGGTCAGTTTGATGATCAATTTTTGACAATTGGGATATTGTTGGAAAGCTTTTGGATGTTAGACAAATGGGGAGAAGTAAGGTTTAGTTAAAAAAATCTTAGTGTCTTTGCGTAGGGGGAGCCTTGTGATAGGTTCTTAAAAATTCCTGTGGTAAAATCCTAGCTTAATGGGGAGCCTAGGTGTAGGGGGAGCCTTGGGATAAGTTCCAATGCATGTTTGCATTTTTCATTCGGCAGTGTAAGTCCAAGTGTGTAGCCTTGGCAACGTAAGTCCATTTGGCGGTGTAAGTCCAAGTGTGCAGCCTTGCCAACGTAAGTCCAAGTGTATAGCATTGGCATAGTAAGTCCATTGTTATTAGCATTGTTATTTGTTATTTATTTTTCCTAACTTAAACGTATTGCCAAACATCAAAAAGGGGATGATTGTTGGAGCAATCCCAATGGTCTGTGCGACCATATATTTTGGTGTTTAGACAAAGGGTTTAAGTTAGATTCATCCTTGTATTTGATATGTGTATTTGAGTTATGGAGGTTTGTAGGATACACATATGACTCAGGTTGATGGTTTCAGATCAGGTGAAGGATGGAGCATCTGAGGGACCGTGGGCAAGGCAGCAAGGACAAGGGCCGAGGGAAGCAACTTCGAGGCATACCGAAGGATGGCATTGGGGACAAGCTGCGGGCTTGAATGCATCCGAGGGACGAGAGCCAAAGGAAGTATACTTGAAGGCAAGAGGTCAAGGCTGCAAAGAAGCGTCAAGTGAGTCGTAAGGGTGAGGGTCCGAGTGTTGAGAGATTGTACTCAGGTACTAGTCGATTGGTGGTTTCATCAGTCGACTAGTGTAGTTGACTGGTGTAGTCGACTAAGAGCCAACAGAATGCTTCTGTTCGCTCAGCCAATGTGGAGCAGTCGACTGGTACTTTTACCAGTCAACTGGTATCAAGCCGTTGGGTTGTAACGGTCGAATCTCTATAGAGGGAAGTCGACTGGCACTTTCACCAATCGGCTGGTAGGCAGGATTTTCCAACCTGTGACCTATATAACCAAGCTTTGGGAGCTTGGTTGAGGTTGACGAAATAGAGGTGGTTAACCCCTATTAGTAGTCTACCTGTGCCCTAGCATCTCAAGTGTTCTTGTGAGTATTGTGGTGAGGTTTCTCCACCCACAATGAGTTACGTGAGCTAGCTGGAGTTTGTTGGGAATTCATCCACCGACGGATCGAGATCGTCCACCTTACGGACAGCCGTAGAGGAGTCTTATCTCCGAACCACGTTAAACAACGTGTATTGGTTTGGTTACTCTTTCTTAATTTTTAGCTTTCGTATTTATGTTTGTATTAGTATTGTATTTTCGCTGCGCAAACTAACAATTGTAGTAAGCTATCGATTTGGGGGTATCATTTATTCAACCCCCCTTCTAGCCGGCCGCAAGTTCCCCTACACATATTTCATATTGTCACATCTTCCTTTTGTTTATTTTACTCATTTAGTTTCGAGAACTGCTCTTTGCATTTTTTTTTTATTGATAGAACATGTTTTCAAAGTAAAAATAGAGTCATTTAAGCCTTGGAACAAGAAGCTACAACAAGGAGCACGCTCTAGTCATGTCCCATGACACAAGTGCGTTCCTCCAGTCAAAGTTAACTTAAGAATAGAATGAAAATGGAGTTTCAAGCACTCAACATGCCTCGGTCATGCCCTCAAGTATTATCGTGCCTCATTTGGAGCTCGTGAGCGACACTCCCTCCATCGAATGCAACATGCCCTGGTTGTACCTCTTAGGCATGATCATGCTTTCATTGCTAAGTCGGGCATGCCTGGGCGATGCCTCTCAGGCATGGTCATGTTTAGCCTAGATCTAGCAGCCGAACCGGACATGCTCGGGCCATGCCTCCCAAGCAAGGCCATGTTTGACCCACATTTCAATGATCGAGCATGGCACGTCCCAACCGTGCATCCTAGGCACAACCATGTCATGTGGTTTTCTCCCTGTCAGTTGCAAGTTTCCTAACCATTTTTTATGGTTGAGAGGGCTATAAAAACCCCAAGAATTCTCCAAAAATGGGGAGGAGGGTTTTTCTTATTCTATGAAACCCTAGAGTCTTTATTCCAGGAGTCGTTGCAATGATCCGTCCACTAATTGGAGCTTGGAGTTCCTTCCGAAGACACCGACAACCCTTGGCTAAGCTTTTTCTTCTCTCTATTTCCAGTTTTGAGTTGTAGATTGATGTATTTCATGTCTCTCGGTTGTAACTTCATCTCTATAGAGTAGTTCCCTTAATTTTAGGATTAAGAAGTAGTCTGATATAATTGTTGACAATCAAATTAAGTAATTGTTTGTCTTTCTCTATTGCATGGTATGTTTATTCCATGGCCTAATTTTATTATACATACATGATTGTGACACTAACCTACACCTTCATATCTCACGGGACGCAGGAAGGAACCCAAATCTCCAATCCAAAAATATCTAAATATGGAGAGTCGGTCACGAAAGTAAGTCTGTATGCCACAAGGGGTATTGGATTTCTTCCCCAACATGGGATCCATTAGCTATCATAGAGCGTAATAGGTTTGCCTCGATTCGGCGTTATGAAGTAAAGGAGGGCAACTAAGGGACCGTGGGGCTCTCCAGACAGGGGCCTCCATGAGAAAACAGTCATACTAGCAATGTGGTTTTGAAAGTAGGCATCGTTTTTGTGTAGACATGTCGATATAATTTCAAAAGTCTATATCGATATGTCAAGATAGACCACTACATGCAAACAAACATAGAGATAGGAAAGTAAAACAATACTTAGGATATCAATAATCATGATTGCGAATTCAAAATCCTAGGAGCGTTCCCCAATTTCTGATTTAACCTCAACTTCTTGTGATATGAGCTCTAGTCTCTCTCTCACTCTCTCTCTCAAGTTTACACAACCTACGATCCTCTAGATAATCAGTTTCACTAACTTGATCAATACTTGATTTTTCAGTCTATGTGGATTCAATAACTTTTATTACTGGATGATAATCATATACTTACGGTTTACAACACATCAGCCACCCATAAGACAAAGAATGACAATATGAAGAAAATTTTCAATTTCATCCTGGGGCATGCATCTCCTGTAAATAGCATTAGCCCACTTTTTGTAAACTAAAGGTTCATCCCAAATATGGTATCGATGTTCACAAAGAATCTCTTTTTCGGTTGATAACCAAGCCTAGGTGGAAATATTTCGCAAGAGAAAAGTTCACAAAATCTGTGTTCCATGGAGCATCTACTTTGTTTACAACCAACAAATGTTCGTTTGGAAAAGTATCATCAATAGACAGTTCATTTTCTCCAACCACATGTGTGTCTTGGAATAGTCTTAATAAGTGGTCTACGACTAAATTTTTAGCACCTTTTTTGTCCTTAATTTCCAAATCAAATTATTGCAGCAAAAGAATCGAACGGATTAACAAGTGCCTGATAGTTGCATAATTTGTGTAAACAATCACCTTAGATCCGATGAGATACAATATGAATGTGTCAAAGGCAAAGACAACCACTAGCAACTCCTTCTCCATAGTGGCATAATTTATTTGGGCTTCGTTCAAAGTTTTAGTAGTATAGCAGATAATATGTAATTTTTTACCCTTCCTTTGCCCTAATACCACTCTTACAACATAATCACTTGCATTGCACATAATTCAAAGAGTAAGCTCCAATAAGATGATTGCATTATTAGGGCAGATACTAAAACCTCTTCTAACATGCAACAAAACATCCAAATAAGCTTGGTCAAAATTAAATTCAACATCTTTAATTAGCAAGTTAGTTAAAGATTTAGAAATTTTAAAGAAATCCCTTATGAATCACTTGTAAAATCTAGCATGTTCGAGAAAACTACACACTTATTTCACATTTGTTGGTGGGGTAACTTCTTGATCACATCTACCTTAGCTCTGTCAACTTCAATGCCTCCTTCCAACACCATGTGCCCTAACACAATACCTTCTTATATCATGAAATGATATTTTTCTCAATTTAAAACCAAGTTTGCTTCCCTACATCTTTGTAAAACTTTAGTCAATTGTTAGTCAAGCATGAATTTTGACTAGTGTCATATACAAAAAAGTCATCCATAAAAATTTTCATTATATTTTTGATCATATCATAGAAAATTGTTATCAATGGAGCAATTTCTTTTTTTATTTTTTTCTATTCCGATAGAAAATTACTATCATGCAACATTGGAAAGTAGTAGGGACATTAACCAAAAGACATGCACCTATAAACAAAGGTACCATAAGAACATGTAAATATGGTCTTTTTTTTATCCTTTGGATGTATGGGAATTTAGTAAAAACTCGAATATTTGTCTAAATAACAAAAATGTGAATGTTTAGGTAACCTTTCGAACATCTAATCAATGAACGAGATGGTCTTTCCTAGTTCCTTTGTTCAATTTCCTATAATCTCCATTCTATAATCACCCTAGCAGGGATTAATTCGTTGTTTTCATTAGTGATCACAAAGTATACCTGCATCTAACCGTTTCAATACTTCCTTTTTGGCAAGCCACTATCTTTCTCTTTTCCATCAACACTGGAGATAGGAGAAACCTTTAACAGTAATTATCTCCTCTTGTAGAAGTAATATTAAATAAGCACAAGAGGAGACAAGATGAGAATGCAAGAATAGAAAACAACATAAGAAATCTCCACGTGAGATTTGCTTTATTTCATGATAGTTGTCTGAGCAAGCTTCCAAGACCTCCTTTTATATTATGATTGATACTCAACATTAGTCTTGTTCTTCGCTCAGTCATTAGTTTGGAATCTCCATCAATTCACAACTAAATCTATTGTAAACCCAAATGTTAGAGCTCGCTTTTATCTTCGCAATGGCTCCTTTTTGGTTTCTTGTTTTGGCATCAGTTGATTGCTTAATCCATTCCAGTTGATTCTTCACTAAAGAAATTTCCTACCGCTCACTTCTGTTTGATTCTAGTTGACTGCCCTATCGACTATTCATAGCATAAGTCGATTGATCAAAAACAAAAAAAAATTTCTCTTGCTTGCTTGTCCATAGTCGATTGTTCATAAGATCTATCAACTTCCCAATAAAGACAATTTTGTTGCTTGTTTCTATTTGTCCCACGGTCAATTGCCCAATTAATTGTTCATAGGATCGATTGTTCTTTTTTTTTTTTAATATTCTCAATTCTGGGACGAATCCAGGATTCGTCCCAAAATTTAAAAAAAAAAAGAAAAAAAATCGTAAGGTTTACATATCGACCTATAGACATCAGAATTTCATGAAACAAGTTTTTATGCGTTCGTATCATTGTCCTAATCGTAATTATATATTTATAAATATTTTTGACCAAATATATTGATTGTTTGAATTTTTTATCCTAATTTGACTTAATTTGATTTAAAATTTAAATCTCTTAAAATATTAATTAAAAATTATGGATGATAGTATATTTATGATCAGGATAATAATACGAATCCATAGAAATTTATTTCATGAAATTCTGATGTCTCTAGGTCAATATATAAGCCCTCCGTGTTTTTTTTTTTCTTTTTTTTTAATATTCTCAATTCTGGGATGAATCCAGGATTCGTCCCAGATTTGGGGAGGAATCCTTGATTCGTCCCAAAATTTAAAAAAAAAAAGAAAAAAATCGTAAGGCTTACATATCGACCTAGAGACATCAAAATTTCATGAAACAAGTTTCTATACGTTTGTATTATTGTCCTAATCGTAATTATATATTTATAAATATTTTTGACCAAATATATTGATTGTTTGAATTTTTTATCCTAATTTGACCTAATTTGATTTAAAAATTTAAATCTCTTAAAATATTAATTAAAAATTATGAATGATGGTATATTTACGATCAAGACAATAATACGAATCCATAGAAATTTATTTCATGAAATTTCGATGTCTCTAGGTCAATATATAAGCCCTCCGTGTTTTTTTCTTTTATTTTTAATATTCTCAATTCTGGGACGAATCCAGGATTCGTCCCAAAAGTTTAAAAAAAAAAGAAGAAAAATCGTAAGGCTTACATATCGACCTAGAGATATCGGAATTTCATAAAACAAGTTTCTATGTGTTCGTATCATTGTCCTGATTGTAAATATATATTTATAAATATTTTTGACCAAATATATTGATTGTTTAAATTTTTTATCCTAATTTGATTTAAAAAATTGAATCTCTCAAATTATTAATTAAAAATTATGGATGATGGTATATTTACGATCAGGACAATAATACGAATACATAGAAATTTATTTCATGAAATTCCTATGTCTCTAGGTCCAAATTTAAGATTTCCGTCACTTATCTACTAACATGCGTTGCATAATAACTTTTAAGTTAGTCGTAAACTATATATGTTTTTAAAAACATCTACCTAGAGATATCATAATTTTATGAAACAAGTTTTTATGCATTCGTATCATTGTCCTGATCTTAAATATATATATTTATAAATATTTTTGACCAAATATATTGATTGTTTCAATTATTTTATCCTAATTTGACCTAATTTGATTTAAAAAATTGAATCTATCAAAATATTAATTAAAAATTATGGATGATGGTATATTTACGATCAGGACAATAATACAAATCCATAGAAATTTATTTCATGAAATTCCGATGTCTCTAGGTCAATATATAAGCCCTTCGTGTTTTTTTTTATTTTATTTTTAATATTCTCAATTCTGGGACGAATCCAGGATTCGTCCCAAAAGTTTTTTTTTTAAAAAAAAAGAAAAATCGTAAAGCTTACATATCGACCTAAAGACATCAGAATTTCATGAAACGAGTTTCTATGCGTTCATATCATTGTCCTGATTGTAAATATATATTTATAAATATTTTTGACCAAATATATTGATTGTTTGAATTTTTTATCCTAATTTGACCTAATTTAATTTAAAAAATTGAATCTCTCAAAATATTAATTAAAAATTATGGATGATGGTATATTTATGATCAAGACAATAATATGAATCCATAGAAATTTATTTCATAAAATTCCGATGTCTCTTGGTCAATATATAAGCCCTCCGTATTTTTTTCTTTTTTTTTAATATTCTCAATTCTGGGACGAATCTAGGATTCGTCCCAAAAGTTTTAAAAAAAGAAGAAAAATCATAAAGCTTACATATCGATCTAGAGACATCAGAATTTCATGAAACAAGTTTCTATGCGTTCATATCATTGTCCTGATCGTAAATATATATTTATAAATATTTTTGACCAAATATATTGATTGTTTGAATTTTTTATCCTAATTTGACCTAATTTTATTTAAAAATTTGAATCACTCAAAATATTATTTAAAAATTATGGATGATGATATATTTACGATCAAAACAATAATATGAATCCATAAAAATTTATTTCATAAAATTCCGATGTCTCTAGGTCAATATATAAGCCCTCCGTGTTTTTTTTTTTTTTTAAATATTTTCAATTTTGGGTCGAATCCAGGATTCGTCCCAGATTTGGGGACGAATCCAGGATTCGACCCTAAATTTGGGACGAATCTTGGATTCGTCCCTAAATTTGGGACGAATCTGTTATTCGTCCCAGATTTGGGGACGAATTTAGCAACGAAATATTTTTCTGTTGCCAACTTGAAACGAAATATTTTTGTTGCAAATTTCGTTGGAAATTTGGGTCGATATTTATTTTTGTCGCTAAATTTATCCCAATTTTGGGACGAATTATTTTTGTTCCAAAATTTTGTCCCTAAATTAGTGTTCTTTTGTAGTGATCTATTGATTGCTCAACAAGATCCAATCGTTGTTCAATAGAGACGTATTATTTGTTCAGCTCTAATTGAGCGCTAGTTGGTTGATCATAATATTAGTTGATTGCCTAATCAACTAACATGCAAGTTGATCCTGTTTGAGAGTTGAGTAGACGGACGCTGGAGACGTGGCGCTCTTTGCTGATTCCGTGTAGACTCTGGGCTGACATGGACTCCGGTGAACTTGTAGCAAAACCGAGCCGGGGAGGGGATCCCGGCGACGCCCCTCCGAAGCTCAAGTCAGGCGAGAAGAAATTAAAGCAGAATAACGAGGTAAAGAGCTACAGTAGATGATCATGCATACCTCCGTCGAAGTCTGGGGGTCCTTATATAGGACCCCTGAGAGGCTCGTGCACGCTTCTAGAAGCGTGCACGCTTCCTAAAACATACTTCAAAATGGGTGTGTCAGAAAAGTACGTCTGACGTCATACCGCAACCGTCCGAGTATATCTCTGACATGACAGTGGAAACTTCCACCGTACGATTCTCTGTCCGGTCCGACCGCCGACCATGCTGTTAGTCGGCGGTACATTTCTTGAGAAGGACATCACTTGCTGTCCCCTTCGTCCTCTTCTGCACCTTTTGTCTGTTACTAGCCTGGACGGGAGAGATGCTTGGACCCACTACCGTCCGGGAGGGGACATGTTTTGGACCGAGCGGGAAGGTCACTCGACCACATACTCGGACGGGAATGTCGTCTTCGTTGATCCGCAGCTCGCCCGAGCGAATAGGCCGCCCGACGCCTTAACTCTCTTAGGCGGACTCATGAGCGTCGGAAACCCGACCCGCGATCGAGCTGTTTCTGCGCCGCTTCGGGCGCAGTCGTGGCCGATCAGCCAGGTGGCCTTCCGATCGACCATAATTTTAGGTTGACTATCTTGACTTTGACCTCCACGTGTCATTTACCTTCTGTCCCGTACGGGATTCCACTCTTGTTACCGGATCACGTGCCTCCCCCTCAAGTCTAGTCGAAGGAGGCTGCAAGTCCGACTGACTGGACTATTAGTTCGGTGGCATAATGGTCGCTCGGCCGATGAATCGAGTGCTCTTCCGCTCAAGAGCTGTGAGGGTGCCACTTCGCCGCTCGGCGGCCCACTCGCTGGGCCTAGAAAGGTTTTGATCACCGCTGATTGCCTAGCTGACCCGAGGGCGATCAATGCTGACGTCTTCAGGATCCCCTCGGAATTCGTGCAAATCCTCGCCATTAAGGACGAGCACGCGCCCACGCCCGCATAAAGTCCCCTGGGAGGCGCGTGCACGCTTCTAGAGACGTGCAGTGGAAACTTCCACCGTACGATTCTCTGTCCGGTTCGACCGCCGACCATGCTGTTAGTCGACGGCACATTTCTCGAGAAGGACATCACCCACTGTCCCCTTTGTCCTCTTCTGCACCTTTTGTCTGTTACTAGCCTGGACGGGAGAGATGCTTGGACCCACTGCCGTCCGGGAGGGGACATGTTTTGGACCGAGTGGGAAGGCCGCTCGGCCACATACTCGGATGGGAATATCGTCTTCGTTGATCCGCAGCTCGCTCGAGCGAACAGGCCGCCCGGCGCCTTAACTCTCTTAGGCGGACTCATGAGCGTCGGAAACCCGACCCGCGGTCGAGCTGTTTCTGCGTCGCTCCGGGTGCGGTCGTGGCCGATCAGCTAGGTGGCCTTCTGATCAGCCATACTTTTAGGTTGACTATCTTGACTTTGACCTCCACGTGTCATTTACCCTCTGTCCCATACGGGATTCCACTCTTGTTACCGGATCACAAGTATTTGCTAGAGCCAAAGATACAAACCTCAAACCAATTATTAGAACATAGCCAATTGACTAGTTGTCCAACAATTGATTGGTTTAGACCGCGAAGCCTCTCACTTAGAGGTTTGATCGACCGACCATTGTGTCCAATAGTCAACTAGTCCAAACCACAAATCCAAAACCAGGTGTGGATTTGAAGTTTGATCAATAGATTGGTTGTATCCATCAATCGATTGGTCTAAATTAAGGTCCAGTATTCGGTCGAAATCGAACCGACCTAATTGAATAGATCGAAAATTGAATAAATTAAAAGTTTTTCGAACCAACCGAACTGACTGAATTTCCCTACGAAAATCAAACCGACCGAATGTTAGAGTTATAGGCGTTTAGGAAGTGAAGGGTGTTGGTTGCTACTCGGAAAACCTAGAGGTTCCACTGTACAAAAATTTTGTACAAAGGTCTGAACCTTTTCCTAGCTACCATGTGTTCTTTTAAATTAAATTTTGGATCACCTGCGGAACTTAACACATTTGATCCAAAACTTAATCTATTCGTTCTTTTAGGTTTTGACTTGGGTCTCCTGCGGAACTTAACACGTTCGACCCAAATCACCTTAAGTTATTAATTCCATTAAATATTAATTTCCATAATTGGTTCCCAGTACTGACGTGGCGAGGCACATGACCTTCTTGGATATGGGAGCAACCACCACCGACTAGACAAAACCTTTTATAGAAAGCTAATATTTAATTTCCTAAAATAACTTTAGGTTAACCGAAAAGAACAATCAAATCACAAGGATAAATAAAACAAAAGAACACAACATCGAAAAACATATTCGAAATACTAGAACGTTAGCCTCTTGTATTTGGTATTATTTCCATAAATAACTAGTATGATGCGGAAAAGGAAAAACTACTAGTTATACCTTCTAGAAAGACCTCTTGATCTTCTATCGTATTCCTCTTCTAACCTCGGACGTTGTGTGGGCAACGATCTTCCGAGATGAGAAACCACCAACCACCTTCTTCTCCTCCTAGCTAGGTTCGGCCACAAAGAAAGAAGCTTCACCAAGGAAGAAAATCAAAACACTAACCAAGCTCCAAGAGATGCTCGCTTCCTCTCCTTCTTCTTCTTCTTCTCCAAGTAGTATCTGGCCACCACAAGAGCTCCAAGGAAAGAGAGGGGTTCGGCCACCACAAGACGAAGAGAGGGAAAGGATGGCCGGCCACACCAAGAAACAAAAGAGGGAGAGAAATAATAGAGGTTGTGTCTCATGAAGGCACCCTCACCCTTTTTTTTATATTCCTTGGCCTAGGCAAATTAGGAAATTTATTTACAATAAAATTTCCTCAATTCCCTTGACATGATTTAATTGAGAAAAATAAAATAAAATTTCCCCAATTAATCTCTAATGGCCGGCCACATCAAACAAATAAATTAGACAAGTTTTAATCAACAAATTAAAACTTCCTAATTTGTTTCCGGAAATTTTAAAAAATAAAATTTCTCTTCAAAAATCTCTTCATGGTTGATAAAAGGAAATTTCTATAATTTTAATTTAACAACATGTGAATAATTTTTTAAAGAGAAAATAAAATATCTCACCAATCTACAAATAAGGAAAGAGATTTAATCTCTTTCTTTAATCTTTTGTTGATCTTTTACAAGAGAGATATTTTAATTTTAATTCTCTTTAATAAATTATATCTTCCACATAATAAAAATTAAAATTCCTTTTTAATTTAATTTGTCCGGCCCCCACTAGCTTGGGTTTAAGCTAGGGCCGGCCACCCAATCTTATACCTAGGCCGACCCTAGCTTGGTTCCCAAGCTATCTTGGCCGACCCCCTATTGGTGGGTATAGAAGGTGGGTATAGGTGGGTATAGTACTCTATAAATAAGAGGCTACGATAGGGACCGAGAGGAGGAATTGGTTTTGGTCTCTCGATAAAATTAAGCATCCCGTGTTCGCCTCGAACACACAACTTAATTTTATCAATAATAATTCATTCCACTAGAGAACTATTATTGAACTACCGCACCAATCCCAAATTACATTTTTGGGCTCCTTCTTATTATGAGTGTGTTAGTCTCCCTGTGTTTAAGATATCGAATGTCCACTAATTAAGTGAGTTACTGACAACTCATTTAATTAATATCTTAGTCCAAGAGTAGTACCACTCAACCTTATCGTCATGTCGGACTAAGTCCACCTGCAGGGTTTAACATGACAATCCTTATGAGCTCCTCTTGAGGACATTATCAACCTAGTATCTCTAGGACACAGTTTCCTTCTATAATCAACAACACACACTATAAGTGATACTATTTCCCAACTTTTCAGGCTTATTGATTCATCGAACTAAATCTCACCCATTGATAAATTAAAGAAATAAATATCAAATATATGTGCTTGTTATTATATTAGGATTAAGAGCACACACTTCCATAATAACCGAGGTCTTTGTTTTTTTATAAAGTCAGTATAAAAGAAACGTCCTCAAATGGTCCTACTCAATACACTCTAAGTGTACTAGTGTAATTATATAGTCAAGATAAACTAATTCCTAATTACACTACGACCTCCCAATGGTTTGTTCCTTTCCATTTTGATCGTGAGCTACTGTTTATAATTTATAAGGTACTGATAACATCATCTTCTATATGTGACACTACATACTATGTTATCTACAATATAAATTAATTGAGCAACTACAAACAAATGTAGATAAATTGACCAAATGTGATTCTTTATTTAACATAAATGTTTACAAAAGCTTAGGCTTTCAGTATACACTCCAACAAAGGGGTGATCCGTTCACCTCCCTCCATTTAATCTCTTAATGAATTAACATTAATGCATCAATTACAAATCGATGCAAGCTTCCTATATAAACCTAGCGTCCAAGAACAATCAGAGGTGAGTGATGTTGAAACAAGGTATAGAGAGAACATCTAGTAGAGAGGAATTTGGTTTGTGACACTTCTAAGAAGATTCCAGAGCGATGATCTTCTCAACAACAGTAAGCTTCGCAGATTAGAGTCGTCTCCAGTGTCTTCTCCGAGTTTCTCCTCTAGAGCACTGTAAGTTCATTTCGTTCGGTATGAAGTAATTTTTTACAAGCAACAATAGTATGAGAGCCCTTGCTTTAGAGAGGAGAAATTCCTTCGACCATCAGAGATCGCATCATGGCATTTACCACATAGTTGTGCAGGTAAAAAGTGACTGAGTTGTTTTCTCTTAGTTACTGAAACTGATGCAAGCATTGGCAAGGGGCTGGCGATCGGTGTTCGTGACCGGTGAGCACCCATTACCACATTGAAAGGCCAGCGATCGACGGCCAGTGCGTTCGTCGCAGTGGAGAAGAAAATGCTACAGTATGTTTTTGATGGCACAATAATTTTATCATGTTTTGAATCGATTAAATCAATCGATTATAATATATTTCAATCGATTCAAAAATATATATAAGCGATTAATTCAAATACGTATAATCGATTCAAGTCAAAATTTATTTGAGAAAAAAAAACTTTCTCGTGCGATGAAAAAAAAATTAAATGATTTGATTTTCACGTGCATAACAATGAAGCACAGTGAGAAATTCGATTTTCACGTGCACAATAATGAAGCACGGTGAGAAATTTGATTTTCATGCGCACAATAATGAAACATAGTGATTCTCGAATTTTTTTCAGAAAGTTTTTTTTAAAATTAATTAAAAATTAAACTTGTGATTTAATTTTTCAGTTTAGATTAACATGACTAGTCCAATCCTAACCGGTCTAGTTCATTTGAAATATACCATATCAAATAAGATTGATTTAAGTAGATCGTAATCTGATTCAAATCATTGGTTGAGTTAACCAAATCAGTTTGATTCAATAATACCAAGGTCTAGTTCAGACTATTGGTTGATTTATCTAGATCAATTTATTATTGAATTAATTAGGCTGGTTTGATTACATGAGTCGGGCTAACCAAATCAGACTAAATTTGTTCTAATATGACGGATTTAATTATATGAGTCAAATTGCCTAATAGGTCAAGATTTGATAAGATGAATTAGATGTAAACCAGAACAAACATAGATAAGACATTCCTTTCCAATTAGATTAGTTCTAATTGAAAAATAGGCCTAACATAGGAGTTGATCAACAGATCTATGTGTCAGTCAACTAAAAACTTTCCAAATAAAGAAAATTTATTTTTTGTTATTTGCTTATGTATTTTGTATACATTTGTTCTATGCATATGTGAGATTTGAATTTGACCGATTTTGTTAATGGTTTGTCGGTTTTGTACTGACATCATTATTTTTAATTCTAGATACCACGAATAATATATATTATGACTAGTCGCTATGAACGACAACATGAGCTTTGGGAGGAGATCAAGGAGTTAGAATATAACCCATATCACGGAATTGGATGGCTTATTGGTAGGCTCGATCGGATATTCTAGAAACTTGAGCGAGAAGGGTATCCAATCCTGGACAAAGACAGAAGATGGACTCTTGTTCAGTCATTGTCAGAACATCTCAGTGATATGGCACACCAACTATAGGATTATTCTGAAGGCGTATATCTTATTCAAAGATGTGTAGGGAGTTACTTCAATTGGAATGAGATCCTGAAGAATCTGAGGAGGATCCAGATCGCGAAGAAATGGATCTCACAAAATCTGAGGAGGATCAAGAAATGAACCTTAAAGAATTCGAAGAGAATCCAGAAATAGACCTCGAAGAACTTGAGGAGGATCCAGAAATGGATCTCACAGAGGACCCATAAAGATGGCGTTAGAGTGTCTACTAAAAGCCTAGCTTTTGTAAACATTTATTTGTTAAAATAAAAGAATCACATTGGTCAATATTTACATTTATTTGTTAAATGTAATTGTTCAATTAATTTATATAGTAGATAACATGGAGTGTGGTGTCACACTCAGAAGATCATGTTGTCGGTTCTCTATAAATTATAAACAGTTGCTCGCGACTAAGATAGAAAGGAGCAAACTATCAGTATAGTCGTAGTGTAATTAAGTATTAGTTTATCTTGACTAATAAATTACACTGATACACTTTAAGTGTATTGAGTAGGATCATTTAGGTAAGTTCTTTTTGTACTGACTTAGTAAAAGAACTAAACCTTAGTTATTATGGAAGTGTGTGCTCTTAATCCTAATATAATAACAAGCACATATATTTAATATTTATTTCTTTGACTTATCAAAGGGTGAGGTTTAGCTCGATAAATCAATATGCCCGATAAGTTGGGAAATGATATTACTTATAGTGTGTGTTGTTGATTATAGAAGGAATCTGTGCCCTAGTAATCTAGGTTGAGAATGCCCCCAAGAGGAGCTCATAAGGATTGTCATGTTAAACTCTGCAGGTGGACCTAGTCCGACATGACAATAAAGTTGAGTGGTACTACTCTTGGAGCTAGATATTAATTAAATGAGTTATCAGTAACTTACTTAATTAGTGGACATTCGTAATCTTAAACACAGGGAGACTAACACACTCATGATAAGAAGGAGCCCATAATGTAATTTGGGATTGGTGTGGTAGTGCGGTAATAACTCTCTAGTGGAATGAGTTATTATCGATGAACTTGAGTTGTGTGTTCAGGGCGAACACGAGATACTCAAGCTCATCGGAAGGCCAAAACCAATTTCTCCTCTAGGTCCCTGTCGTAGTCTCATTATAGCCTCAAGTCCATCCAAATGTAAGACTCTTCTTGGTGTCCAAGAAGGGGGCCGGACCATTGCTTGGTGACCAAGCAATGGCCGGCCACATCCTCTTGTAGGGGCCGACCCTATAGCTTGGTGACCAAGCTTGTAGGGACCGGCCACAATAATTCAAAAAGGGAGGGTTGTTTTGAATTTTTAAAATCTTCTCTTTGTAGAAAACTATAAGTTTTAAAAGGGAGATTTTAATTTTTAAAACTTTCCTTATTTGAATTAGGTCACATGTTTTAATATAGAGTTTAAAAGATTTTAAAACTTTCCTTTTTTAACCATCCTCATGGTTTAGGAAAAAGGGAAAAGAAGTTTTAAAATTTAAATTTTCTATCACCATGTTAAAAAAAGAAATTTTATAAGAGAGTTTTTAAATTTAAAACATGGTTTTAATTTTTAGAAACTTTCCTTTTTTAACTCCTACTTTAGGAAAGAGAGCTTGTAAAATTTTATAAGAGTTTTTCTCTTGTAAAATTTTTTAAAAAATTATTATTCCTTTCCTAAAACATGGTGGCCGGCCACCTTGCTTGGTGCCCAAGCAAAAAGTTTTTATTTTTTGTAAAAAGTTTTTCCTTATTTACCTTGGGCAAGTAATATAAAAGAAGGGCTGAGGGGGCTTCATGAGACACAACTTGTAACAACCCAATTTTCCCTATTTCAAGTTCTAAAAGTCCATAAAAATATTTGGAAATGCTTTTAAAATATTCTAGAGATTTTTTAGGAATTTTTAGAGTATTTTTACGTAATTTTTGGAGGTCGTTTAGTATGTTTACAAAAAGAAAGAAGTTTTGACAAAAAACGTTGAAGGTGAGACTCGAACCCAAGACCTCCGGCCAGACCTAACCCAACCAGACGCAGCCAACCAACTGAGCTACGCGGGTTTTGTTAACCAAGTATGGAGAGAAATAGATTTAAGGTATAGTTATAATGGAAAACCCTAGTTTTAAAAAGACCTAAATTTTTTTTCCCGAACCCGAAAGTTTCTTCTCCTCCTTCACGCGACGGCGCTGCTTGGGTGAAAACACATCGGAGGCTAGGGCTTCACTCTGGCGGTCGGTGGAGGGTTTTTTCCGAGAGATTTCTTCATCTTCACAATCCTCTCAGCAAGGAGAAGACGTGGGCACAAGAAGTGGTCGGAAAACTCGAGTTATCCGAACCCTAGAAGCCTCTTCTCTTCGGTTGTAAGTTCTAAAAGCAAGGGTAAGTACTACTCACCTGTGGTAGGAGTAGCTCTGAACGTTAGGTTTTCGTTTTCCTTGCTCACGGAATTTGCAGTGCGGAATAGATGATGCTAGGGTTGTTATTCATTCTTTCCTTCAGTTGCTGCTAGGTATTTTGCCATGCATTCTATGTTTCAGTTTGTTTCCTTGCTTTCCCTGTGTTTGGGTCATACTGTACAGATCGCCCAGTTCATGTTTGCTGCCGTGAGGTTCAAAGAAGGATATAAATGGTTTTAAAAAGCCCATGCCGTGAGTTCATTAAGGATACAAGAGGGGAAATGTTTAGGGTTTGATATGTAGCTGTCTTGTGCTATTAGTTCCCTTATACCGTGTAGATTGTAGCATTTCTTGCTTATGCTGTTAATTTCCTTATGCAGTTAAGTGATAGCATGTTCTGCCTATGCTGTTAGTTCTTTATACCATGCAGATTAGAGCATTTCCTGCCATAGTATTTCTGTTTTCAAATTTTTTGATGTCCAAACAGCCTCTAGTCCCAGCACCTAGTTATGTTTTAAGCATGTCTTTAGCACTTTAGTGTTGTACCCTTGTGTATCTACCTGCTGCCCATAAATTCCAGCAAGTTTGTCTTTCTTTTGGGACTGTGCAGATGAGCATAAACAACCTTGTTATAACAATTCAGAGTTAGCTTATTTTGCTACCTTATCTAGCATTCCAGTGTTTGGTTTCTTTGCATTTCAGTTGCTTAGTTTCCTTTGCATTTCAACATGCGATTCAGTTTCGGAATTTCACAGCTTTGTTTTAAGCAGAAAAGTTTCTTAATAAGCATGAGTAGTTCCTTATCCAAGGACAGCCCTTTATTTAGTTAGAATGAGTTTAACATTTTCCTTGCTACTCAAAAAGGCAAGAACAACCCTTTAATTAGTTAGAATGGTTTAGCATTTTCCTTGCTACTCAAAAAGGCAAGAACAACCCTTTAATTAGTTAGAATGGTTTAGCATTTTCCTTGCAACTCAAAGGGCAAAAACAACCCTTATTTAGTTAGAAGGGTAGCCTTTATTTAAAGTAGGCAGTATTAGAATAGCATGAGCAGTATTAGTTTTTAATTCTGTTTCATTCGTAGATTTTTAATGATTCACGTGTGCAGATTTTTGTTATTCACATGTGCAGATTTTTAGTATTCATATGAACAGATTTTAGCATATAGTAGCATGCTGATTTTTGTTTCCCTTTGCTTTAAGATGTGCATGAACAGATTATAACATATAGTAGTATGCTGATTTTTGTTTCCCTTTGCTTTAAGATATGCATGAACAGATTTTAGCATATACATGTATGCACATAGCATTTAGTTTGGACTTTCCTTGCTATAATGAGCAGCTATAAGTAAGAAAAAGACCAAGGTCTAGTTAAAAAGAGATAACAAGTAAATTAAAGTAAGAGGCTAGTACCCGACTTCCGAGGTTGTCGTTAAATAAATCCAGGTGACCGTTTCCGAGGTCTCAGCCCTGGTAAGACCGAGGTCTTTACCCTGTGGGACTACAGCAGTCTCTATTAGGGAGCGCGCATAAGATGGTACTAAGCCTGGGCCTAAAGAAAAAGAAGAAGAAAGAAAAGTAAAAGTAAAAGAAATTAAAAGATTAATTTCAAGTATAAAGCTATAAGTAAATGA
Source organism: Zingiber officinale (assembly GCF_018446385.1). Lineage (NCBI taxonomy): Eukaryota > Viridiplantae > Streptophyta > Magnoliopsida > Zingiberales > Zingiberaceae > Zingiber > Zingiber officinale. Next base: position 32,332,204 of record NC_055992.1, on the reverse strand, counting down.
AATAAGTATCACCTATGTTTAGAATCAACAGAAGTTTAGTTTCTTTATTTCTAAGCATACAGCATTTGTTTCATTACTTTCTTATCAGTTTAGTGAGCGTGTTTAGTATTATTTCCAGTATTCAGCTTTATTCTTGTATATCATGAGTATGCAGTTTATTTGAGTACTTTGCTATTAGATGAGCATGAGTAGATTTCTTTTAGCATTTCAGTTTCAGTATCGTTTGCATTTTTATGCACTTCGAGTTTTTGTGAGATAGTATAGTACTTACTAAGCGTTTCGCTTATAGATCTATTTTTTCTCCTACTGCAGATAAAGGAAAAGCTAAAGTATGAAAAGGAGGCGACAAGGTGGTTGTGATGAAGGTGTATGATGACTGGACTATGGAGAGATCCAGAGTTTGCTGGCAAATTGTCAAGACTCTTCTGTTTAGAGTTCTTTTAATTTCTTTAAATATTATTATGAGTTGAGATTGTAATTAAGTTTATTCCGCACTTGTAGTTGGGTCCTATTGTTGGAGTGATATAGTTGTTTGCTGTTGCTAGAGTAGTTTCCTTCTTCTTATTGTGTTATTATACTGCGTGGTTGTGAAAAAAGTATGTTCCAGCCGCCTGTGGCTATGTATATAGTGTTTGTATAGTTGATTTGGTCACCGGTACAGGGGAGACTCTGCCGAAATTTTTCGGTAGGACTTCCTCTGGGGCCGTGATAAATCTAAGTGTTGCTAATATTAGCATAAGTGACACTAGTAAGTAGAGTAATAGTTAGGTAACGGTCGCCCTTAGAGAGTAGTAGTAAGAAGGGTGGTCGTTACACAACTCTTATTCTTTTGCTTGGGTGATCTCTTGGTGTGGCCGACCCTCTCCCTTCTTCCTTTCCCTTTGCTCTCTTCTCCTTGGTGGTGGTGGTGGCCGGATTTTAGAAGAAGATGGAGGAAGCTTTTGGGTGGTGTTCATCTTGCAGGATCGTCGCCCACACGACGTCCAAGGCGAGGCGAGGAATACGGCAGAAGATCTCGAGGTCATTAGTTTACAAAGAGAAGGTATAAGTAGTATTTTTCTTCCGCATCATGCTAGTTATTTTCTTTTGTATGAATTCTAAATACAAGAGGCAATTAGATCTAGTTTAATCGAATTTATTTTTCGATTTTGTGTTTTCTTCTTTTTCGAATTTGTGATTCGATTGTTCTTTTCGGTTAACCTAGAGTTATTTAAGGAAATAAATATTAGCTTTCCTTAAAAGGCTTTGCCTAGGCGGTGGTGGTTGCTCCCATATCCAAGAAGGCCATGTGCCTCACCATGCAGTCCTGGAAGCCAATTTTGGAAATTAATATTTATGGAATTAATAATCTAGGTAGATTTGAATCAATAGTGTTAAGTTCCGCTTGCGATTCAAATCTAAACCATTAAGAACAGATAAGTTAAATTTGGAATCAATGATGTTAAGTTCCGTTTGCGATTCCTAATTTAACTTATAAAGAACACAATAGGTTATTTAAGGAAAGGTTCGACACTTTTACAAAAAATTTTGTACAGTGAAACCGGTATATTTTCCTAGGTTTAACCAACAGATGGATCCTGAAGAATTAGAGGAAGATCTGTAAAAGTGTGTGGAAGATCAAAAAATGGATCTAAATATAGATATGAGGGATGATTTTGAGGTTGATCTTGCCATCGTCGAGCCTGGCATGAATGGGATAGTATTATCCAATGCACTAGTATATTTTATAGTGGGAGTAGTGCTAGCTTATCTATATTATTAGTGTTATATTGTTATATATGAATAACTTTAGCTCATTTAGTTTTTTCTGAAAATTATATAGTGGAAATTGTTGTTTTGTACAAACAATGCTATATTCTATGAAAAAAAATAGTTATGTTATGTGTTAACTAACTAGCTAATGATTAGTTCATTTTATTTATGATTATTTCATGTGAAAATGATTAGTTCATTTTATTTATAATTAATTCATATTTTATGATTAGTTCATATGAAAATGATTAATTCATTAGATGGAATGTGTGTAATATAATTTATCAATGTCGATTTGATTGACACATACAAATGATAAGTGAAAATATAGTTATCACTTGATTTTATAAACCAATTCTAATTTACACTGAGTCAATAATTAATTATATGCATATGAATTACACTGAAATAATAAATAATGTGTTTATTTATTGTAGATTATGACAACTAAGAATATCATAGTTGAACTCAATAAGGGAGAGAAATTATATGGAGATAACTACAAAATCTAGCACCTCAAGATACAATATATTCTTGAGGAATAAGAAGTTCTAGAGTTTATAAATCAGTTCATGGAAGAATCCGCTGATGGTTCTACAGTATAACACAAAAGTAACCTTGATTCCAATAAGGCATGGAAAAGGAAGGACTCCATTACTAATAGAATATTAATTAGTTCAATGGTAGATGACCTAGTATTTGAGTATGAGCCATTACCATCAGCTCATCCTGTTTGGACATCCCTTAGAGAGAAGTACAGTAGAGTAAGTCTCAGTAAGCTTCGTCAACTAACAATTAAGTTTGATAGCTATAAAAAATGCTCGAATGCCACCATTACCCAATATCTGAGGGAAATGGATAATATGATTCAAGAGCTTAAGACTGCTAGTCATACGTTGACCGATGAACAACAAGTTCAAGCAATAATCTGTTCTCTTCCTGATTCTTGGGAAATGATGAGACAAAACCTTACTCACAGTGGGAGTATCTAGACTTTCACTGATGTTTCAAACCATGTAGAACTTGAGGTGGAGAGGATTGAATCCACAAGAATTTTTAGTCAAGTTTTTGTAGTTGAAGGTTCTAGTTCTAAAAATAAGAAAAGATGGTTTAAGAAAGGAAAAGAAGCTAGTGTTGTTGTTGGGCAAGATCGGATCAAGAACAAAGGAAAGAAATATGGACAAAAACCTAAGGGCAAGCTGACTTGCTATAACTATGGCAAGAAGGGTTATTTTGCTCGGGATTGTACTGAGCCTAAAAAGATAGATTCGTATGAGCATTATATTGCAAGTACAGTGTTGTTAGCTGATCCTCATCCTTTGTGGATTATAGATTCAACCATGTAGCTCGTGATCGAGTTACATATGTGGAGTATTATTGGGTACTAGCTGGCAATAAATGGATATATGTGGGAAGCAATGTAAGAATTAAAGTCAAAGAAATTAACACTTACAAGCTCAACCTACGTGGTGGGCATACCTTGTTTCTACATGATGTCCTGTATGCTCCTGAGATTCGATGGACTCTGGTTTCTATTACTTGTCTTCTTGATTTAGGTTATTGTGTAAATTTTTATAGCCATTGTGTGGAACTTCAGATTAACTCTGTGTTAATTGGGAATGGTTATGTAACAAATAGTTTCATGGTTCTTGATATATAACCAAATAATAATCATAGTTATTTTTTAAACATTGCTCTTACTAGTGATACTGATATTAATAATGAGGTTTGACATGCTAGACTAGGACATATAGGATAAGAGAGGATGAATAGATTAACTAAAGAAGGCCTTTTAGGCATGTTGGATCGAGTTGCACGTGAAAGGAGGGGAGGTGAATCACGTGGTTTTGAAAATTTATCTTTTTGGTTTTGAAATCAAAAGTATATACAGCGAAAATTAAGTAAAAAAAAAAAGAGAACACAAGAAAACATGGTCGATTTACTTGGTTCGGAGTCTTCGGTGGCTCCTACTCCAAGACTCAGGTCTCGCTGACCTATCGATGGGTAATCCACTAAAATACCTCTTCCGGTACCTCTGGAAGAGGGAATCAAGTACAAGGATAAGAAATAGAAAAGTGAAACAGGCTACACTTTTCTTTGTGTAGAATTAAATATAACAAAATAGCTTCATTACCGACAAGTAAGAATTGAAGTCCAATGCTTGTTTTTCGATGTCGATCTATCGTCCGCGATCGAAAGTCCTCGGAATGGTTGTCAGACACAGCAGCTTCACAGCACAACAGGAGGATGAAGTAGCAGCACTTGGAAGCCCAAAGGATCGTGTGGAGGCTCATATAGAAGTTGTGTTTGAAGCTTTGGGCGAGCATCCTTATAAAGAGCTTGGAAAGTGCCTTCCATAGCCATTAAAGGTGCCTCCAGCCCGAGAAATCTGATCCCAAATAGCCTGGCTTCTATCCACGACGAGGTCTAAATTCTATTCTGCGGAAGGCACCTTCAAGCCATTAAAAGCGTCTTCCATAAACAATGCGAAGGAGCTTTCCATAGCCATTGAAGGCGCCTTCGAGTACTGTTCATCCGAAGACTTTTTGCTCCTTTTGCCCTGTAAGTTGTATTAGTCCAAAACTAAAACATCTAACCTGTAAAACAAAGTTAGCACAAAAAATAAGAAGTGGTAATTAGTTCTCATCCTCCCAGGATCAGGAACTAGTCAAGGTCTTAGATTAGGGATCCAAAATGGACTTAACTTGGACTGATGCCTACTGTCCCTCAATCGGAACGTGTCCTCACAAAGTCACTCTCCTCTAGTGACTTACCTTCACTAACCATCTTGCAGTTGATGTGACTAGTCTTCTGAGCCATCAGGTCTTCATGCTAGTTGTCCGATCCACAAATTCAATTGGGCTTTTGATGGTTGTCCAGTCCTACAGACCCAACCAGACTTCCTACCAAATATCCAGTCAGCCCTTTGACCTATCTAGACTTTGCACTAGCTATCTGGTCCTGTGGATCTAGCTGGATTTCAGCCTGGTGTCTGATCCATTGAACTCGTCAATTCCTATACACTCGGTAAAGTAATTAGATCACGAAACACCTAACTTAACTCACTTGTCATTCATCAAAACTTGAGTTAGACCATTAGTGTAAACCGCACTAACAAGGTGCTCATGCTAAGATTAACTTATCTATATATAAGCTTTGTCTTGCTAGAAAGGCAACTAGAAAACCATTTGGTAAAGCTATTATGGCTGAATTATCATTGTAATTAATTCATTCTGGTATTTATAGTCCAATGAATATAAAAGCTAGAAATGTGAGTTCTTATTTCATTATATTTATTGATGAATTCACACGTTTAGGTCATGTGTATTTGATTTCTCATAAATCTAAAGTATTAGATTGCTTCAATCATTATTTGAACGAAGTTAAGAATCAATTAGAACATAAGGTTAAAACCTTATGCACTGACCATGAAGGTAAATATTTGTCTGATCAGTTCAAGACAATGTGTAATGAGAAAGGGATTATTAGACAACTAATTATCCCTGAAACTTCACAGTAAAATGAGATTGCTGAAAGAAGAAATAGGACTCTTCTTGAAATTTTAGGTCTATGATGGTGCAGGATAATTTGTCGATCTCCTATTGGGGAGATACATTATTAGTTGCAGCCTATATACTTAACAAAGTGTCTTCAAAGTCAGTTTCATCTATCCCATATGAATGTTGGACAGGTAGAAAGTCAGATTTGAGTAATCTGAGATCTTGGGGGTCAGCTACCTACGTTCATGATAAGACTCACGAATATGGAAAATTAGGATTTAGAGGTAAGAAGTGAATCTTTATAAGATATTCTGAAACTTCTAAGGGTTATGTCTTCATTGGTGAGCGACAAGATGGAACCATCTCTGAAATAGAGTTAAGAGATTCTACTTTTCTTGAAATTGAGTTCCCAACATGAGGGGAAATTGATAAGACAATTCCTCTATATGTGATAGAGGAGGAGGATAATGTTCCTTTATCAAAAATTAGGAGATGCCTGAATCTAGTCAACCTAGTGGGAGTGATTTGCCACTAAATGAGTCAGTTTTTCAACAATCTAACCTACAAAGAAGTAGTCATTAGATTATTCCTTGGAGAAGGTTTAACATTGAGAATGAGGCATTGATGATTTTCCCAGTTGACGAAAAGAAACCTCGAACAGTTGAGGAAGCTTTGAGATGCTCAGTTAGAAAAGAATGGAAAGTTATAATGGATGAGGAAATGGAGTCAATGAGAAAGAATCGAGTTTAGGATTTAATCGATCTTCCTTTGGGTCGAAGGGCTATTGGGAATAAGTGGATTCTCAAAATAAAAAAAATAATAGATAGATCGATTAATCGATACAAAGCTCGTTTAGTTGTAAAAGGATATACCCAAATGAAGGGTATTGATTTTGAAGAGACATTCTTCCTAGTTGTAAAGTTTGTGTTAATACATGTCATCCTAGCTATAGTAGCACAATTTGACATAGAATTATATCAGATGAATGTAAAAATAACTTTCCTTAATGGTAATCTTGACGAGGAAATCTATATTGCACGACCAGAAGATTACGTTGTTGAAAGCTAAGAGAATAGAATATATAAACATAAGAAGTCTATATATGGGCTAAAGCAGACATCAAGACAATAGAACATAAGATTTAATGAAGTTATTTTGTCTTATGGTTTCGAAATGATCAATGAGGATCATTGTGTTTACTTAAAAAAAGAAAAAGGAGTTTATCATTTTATCATTATATGTTGTGATATGCTAATAGATAGAAGTGACATAAAGTGTGTGATAGAAGTCAAATCATGGCTTTCATCATAATTTAATATAATAGATATGGGAGAAGTTGAGTACATCTTATGAGTGAAGATTATTAGAGATCAATTAAAAAGACTTTTGAGTTTATCTCAAGAAGCTTATATCACTAAGATGTTATAACACTTCAATATATCATATTGCAATATTGAACAAACGCCTATAGTAAGAGATACTATTCTAAGAAAAAGTATATATCCCAAGACTTTTGAAGAAATAACCAAAATGAAGAAAAAATCATATGTCAATGTTATTGATAGTTTAATGTACATTATATTGTGTACTCGTCCTAATATAAACTATGCTGTTAGCTTAGTTAGTCATTTTCATCCAAATCCATAATCAAGACACTAGAAATGGTGAAGAGGATATTTAGATATCTCAAAGGGACAGCGAATTATTGCCTCTGTTTCTAAGGATCGGATATAAGCCTAAGCGGCTACACAGATGTAGATTGGGTGGGGGACCTTGATGATAGGAAATCTACATCTGGATATACCTTCTTGCTGAATGGTAGTGTCATTTTATTGAAAAGCAAGAAGAAGGCTTGTGTAGCCCTGTCGATAATAGAAGTTAAGTATGTGACATGTGCAGTGGCTATGCAAGAGGTTGTCTGGTTAATAAGGTTTTTGAAGCATCTAAAAATTATTGAGGACATTGGGAGTCCTGTTACAGTGTAATGTACTGTAATAGTCAAGCTGCTATAGCTTTTTCTAAAGATTCCTAATATCACACAAATACAAGCATATAGAAATTAAGTATAATTTTATAGAGGGATATTGTTGACAAGAAAATGATAATTCTTGAGTATATCCCTACACGTACTATGCTTGTAGATCTTTTTACTAAGCCATTAACTAAAGAGTCATTTCAAGGATATGAGAAATCTTTGTGACTTCGTAAAATATAACACGTTATAAAATATCATGATCTATTCAGTGTATAAGTCTTTGTTACATTTGAATAAAGTCTTGATAAGCATGTTGGCAGATTGAGATTGGTTCACTCGCATGGACAATCATCTCTATTTGTTAAGTATAAATAGAGGTAAGATCATTACTTATGGACAACTTATGTAGCTGTGAATAGAGACATACCCATAAGATAAGGTCATCTTGATAATTGTATCAAGATGAGATCATTTATGTAATGATTGGAGTAAATGAATCCACCATTTACTAAATCTGCTTAGAGTCATATTGGAATTCATATGTTGAATTCAGGATTAGACATTAGCTATGTCTAGATCAAAATCTGTACGATGTTAGAGTTTTGTGAAAAATATGCGCTCTTTTTAGTAAAGAGAATAATATCATAGCATGTTCATACCACATGTGTTATGGTGACAAGAATAGTAGTAGGAGCATTGTGAAGGTACTGGAATTTCGTTCTGTTTAAATTTCCCTGTACAAAAATTGTACAAGTACAGAATTATTCCTAGCAACCCGCATATTCGATCAGATATATATTTCATCAATCAAGCAAGTTTGTGACGAATCGAAGCACACCTTGATCGAAGTACAAGATCACTGGCCTCTTGTGTTGGTATTCAAAATCGATACAAAGAAAACTTAAACTAATTACGCAACGAAATTAAAGAACTAGTTGTACCTTTTCTTTGTAGCTAAAAACCTCTTGATCTTCTGTCATATTCCTCTGCTCTTCTTGGACGTCGTGTGGGCGACGATCTACCAAGACAACACCACCCTCCTTCTCTTCTCGGTTTCCAAACTGTCGGCTACAAAAGGAGGCTCTAGGATGGGGCATCTTCTAATCTTTTTCCTTCTTCTTTCCTCTTCTTCCTCTTCTTCTTGCCGTCAGCCACCAATGGATTGCTAGGAAGGGGCGTCGACCCTAGCTAGGAGAGGAAGGGGGAAAAGGGCACCAGCCCTAAGCAAGGAGAAGGGGGAAAGGGGTGCCGACCCTAGAGGGGGAGAGAGGTGCCGCCGACCACAAGCAAGGGAAAAGAGAATTAGGAAAATTAGAAAGTTATGTTTTAGGAGCCACCACCTACTCCTTTTTATAGGCTTGCCGTCGGTTACAAAGAAAGAAAAATAACATAATTCTGTTTAGAAAAAATCTCTCTTTCTGTAATCGAATTTTGTTTAGAAAAAATCTCTCCTTCTATAACCAAGTTAAACCAAACCAAGTTAAGTTAAACCAAACCAAGTTAAATTAAACCAAACCAAGTTAAGTTAAACCAAACCCAGTTAAACCAAACCAAGTTATGGATGGGTGGATGCGAGGCTTTATATAGAGGCTACAACAGGGACCTAAAAGAGGAATTAGTTTAGGCCTCTTGATGGACTTGGGCTTCCTGTGTTCGGCCCGAACACCCAATTCAAGTCCATCAATAATAATCCATACCACTAAAGGGTTATTATTGAACTACCGCACCAATCCCATATTACAATATGGGCTCCTTCTTATCATAAGTGCGTTAATCTCCACGTGTTTAAGATATTGTATGTCTGTTAATTAAATGAGTTACTGACAACTCAATTAATTAACATCTGATTCCAAGAGTAGTATCACTCAACTTTATTATCATGTCGGACTAAGTCCACCTGCAAGGTTTACATGATAATCCTTATGAGCTATTCAAGGGGGCATCATCAACCTAAATAATTAGGACACAGATTCCTTCTATAATTAACAACACACCGTATAAATAATACTATCTCCCAACTCATCGGGCCTATTGATTTAACGAATAAATCTCACATATTGATAAGTTAAAGAAATAAATATCAAGTATATGTGCTTGTTATTATATAGGGATTAAGAAGACGCACATCCATAATAATAGAGGTTCTGTTCTTTTATGTAGTCAGTATAAATCGAACAACCTCAAACGGTCCTGCTCAATATACACAAAGTGTACTAGTGTAATTTTATAGTCAAGACAGACTAATATCAAATTAAACTACAACCGTTCCAATAGTTTGTTCCAATCCATCTTGGTTGTGAGCTACTATTTATAATTTATAAGGAATCGATAACATGATCTTCTGTGTGACACCACACACCATATTATCTATAATATAAATTAAATAGACAACTGCATTGACATATATATAAATATAAAATGCAGACATTTGACCAAAGTGATTCTCATTTCAAAATATTTCAAAACAGATGTTCATACAAAAGCTAGGCTTATAGTATACATCCCAACACATGGATTCCTACTTCTCTACTATATGAAACCCTTGATTTTTTAAGTTAATCTCAATCTTACCCTAAGTAACTATTTAGCTGTCTACTTGAAGTTATGATCAGTGTATGCTACTTTAGCATGTTTCCTGTTGACTATGGGTAATTCAGTCTATGGAACATAACTAGGAAGGTGACTGATTATAATGAATAGATTCTAGCTAAAAAGGAAGATTAAGATTGATTTATGTCTTTAGAAATTATTCACTGGTATCAATTTCATCTTTGTTCAGTACATAAAATGTACTTATAAATAAATTATTGATTTGAGATGTTAAACATACTCTTGACATAATAGTCATTTTGAGGTATTAGAGATGTTCATATTAATGTAAATAATTTAATCTCGAGTAAAGGTAAGTTATTGATGTCTCTAATTCATTCTATAGAGCAGCTATGTAAGGTGTAGCAATCTTCTTAATAATTATTGCTCATTGTGCTTACTGTCGCACGAATCATTTTTCCTAAAGTATGAAATGGATGTTCTTATTTGGTCTTTGTAACTAATTAATTTTTGCTCTGGTCTTTGTGACTTGATCATCATAAAGTCTATGTGACTTATTTGGTCCTTATTACTAATTAATATTTTGCTTTAGTCTTTGTGATATGATCATCTTGTAGTCTATGTGACTTATATGGTCTATATGACCATATGACCTTTATGGATTGACTTAGACGAATGGGAGATGTTAGACATTGCAGGCGTTTAGGAAGTGAAGGGATGATCTGTTCACCTCCATTTAGGAAGTGAAGGGGTGATCCATTCACCTCCCTCCATTTAATCTCTTAATGAATTAACATTAATGCATCGATTGCAAATCGATGCAAGTTTCATACATAAACTTGGCATCCAAGAACAATCAAAGGTGAGTGACGACAAAACAAGGTGTAGAGAGAACATCCAATAGAGAGGGATTTGGTTTGTGACACTTCTGAGAATGTTCCAAAGCGGTGATCTTCTCGGCGACAGTAAGCTTCGCACATCAGAGTTGTCTCTAGCATATCAGAGTCGTCTCTAGCATCTTCTCCGAATTTCTCCTCCAGAGTATTATAAATTCATTTCATTCCATACGAAGTAATTTATTACAAGCAACACCGAACCGATAAAATATCAGGTAATTCGGTCTTCAACCAAATTAATCAACATTTTAAAATTTTATTTAGTTTTAACCAAATTTTTTTATTTAATTAATTATATATTTTTTTAAAATAATTAAATTAATATTCTTATTCGATTTAACTAAATTCTAAAATTTAAAATTGAAACTGAACTAAATTAATTGAAAATCAAACTAATTTTTTAAAAAAATAAAAATCGAATTAACCAAACTGAATTTCTAAATTCGATCGGTTTGGTTAATTTGATTTTTCCAAATTTTTACTCACCCCTAATCTAAACCACAAATCAATGTTAGGTGAGGATTTGAGGTTTTCTAGTCAACTCTTGTACCAGTTGATTGGATCTCATGTGAGTCCATTGTTACTTGGACTCAATCATTTCTAATGATTGAGTTTGGCCTAATGTTAAATTTGACTCACGCCTTATGAGTACAATGTAGGACCCTTGACAGTTGGCTAGAGGGGGGTGAATAGCCCTGCAAAATAAAAACAAACCTTCCTCCGGCTTTTATGACTTTAATAAATCAAACACTTGCATAAGAAATAAAAAATTAATTAAAGAAAGAAAAGAGGCACAGCGAGATTTACTTGGTTACAACCGGGGAGATTGTTAATCCAAGGAAGATGAAATCTCACTAAACTCTTTTTCAGGCGGAGAAGCCTCTTTACAGCAATTAAAGCACTCAGTTATAGAACAACATTGAAAAAAATGAATTACAAGTGTTATTCTGAACCATTGGGACCAATGCTGTATTTATAGCCCTGGTCGAGGTGCCTAGAAGAGTTTTAGGTGCCTCTAGAGGGATAAAACTTTATCCCTGCGTTAACGGATCGTGATTATCATGATCTGGATAAAATTCATGGCTAACCAAGTTAACCTTGTGTTAGCTTGTTTGGTCCGGGTTCTTGCTCTGACTCCGCTTGCTTGGGTGATTTCGACCATCTAGAATAGGGCTCACCCGAACCCAATTTCCCGCCTTCTCGAGAAATCTTCCGCTCCGACTTCTCATCCCTCGAAAATGCAGTGCGCCTCCTTCTCGTCTGCCCGCATACTCTTCCACTGCACTTCATCCCTCAGACGCACTGAGCCCATCGGCACTCTACCGTGCCGTCCTTCTCGCTAGTTCTGTCTTTTGTTCGACTTCCTATTCTCTTAAGTTCCTGCACACTTAGACACGGGGGTTAAAAACCAACAGGACTTAACCTGACTTGGTTGATCATATCAATACTACCTTGGGATACTAACAATCTCCCCCTTTTTTATGTGAACAACCCCAAGTTAAGTTAGGGTAAACCATAAACAAAATAGAAGTTATAATTTTTGTACATGCAAGTACAAAAATTAAGTATAAAAATTAAAAATTGTTATTGTACTACCCTCCCCCTAGACTTAATCTTTACTACTCCCTCTTTTGATCATATTAAAAGTGGGGTATGTTAAACATATTACTTGGAAAGTCTAAAAGGTCTAAGGGTAAACAAAAAAGATATGAAAAGTTAAGTTTCAAAAACTTTGATTTTATATTAAAAAAAACTTCCTTAAAAAAATTTTACAAGGGTTGAATAGAAAAATTTCACAAAAAGTTAAATTTTTGGCAAAATAAAAAATTTACATTTTGATCACTAGTTCATAAAAACTTTTTAAAAAATTAAAGCATTAATTAAATTCTTCACAGTAAATAAATTAAACATTCAATTCATAAATTGGCTTCCAGGCTGTGGCGAGACACTAAGTCTTCTTAGTTATTGGAGTATCAACCACTTCTAGACAAAGCCTCTTAAAGAATTTAAACATTTAATTTTCTTTCTAAAAGTCTTAAGTCCAGAAATACAGTTATCCTAAACATGATTTTGGAACCTAAAATAGGTTCTTTCTTACATGATTAATTAAAAATTTCTTAGAAACATATTTTTGTGATATTTTTCTAATTTGGCCTTTATGAAATCTATAATACCAATTTAATCCTTTATAGTTTCTAAAATTTGAAGTAGAAAATTTTGAGCATGTAGAACTTTTTAAGTTTTCTATTTGTTCCTTTAAATTAGTATTTTTTTATTTTCAATTGATCAAGCTCCTCTATCAAGCATGACGTTGCTAAGATTCTTTTTATTTCTAAATTCTTATTTTTCAAATTATCATTTTTACTTTTTAATTTGTACATTAATTTAGTAATAGACTTAATACCAAAATAGAGTTGATCATAAGGTAAGAGACATACCTCACTTACCATGTCAGATCTGAAGCTTGATTCTCCTCCTGCTTCGCTGCTTTCATCTAATGTCGCTCCCCCTTTATCGATGCTGGCTTTTGAGGTGCTTTGGTCTTCGTGACTCGCCATCAGTGCTAGTCTGGTGTATGCTTCTATTTCTGACTCGGATGATGAGCTTTCGTCCCAAGTAACATTGAGATTCTTGTGTTTGTTTGTCTTGGGCCCCTTGTCTTTTTCCTTTTTGAGCTCCTGGCAATCCTCTTTTATGTGTCCTTTCTTTTGACACCGGTAGCATCAAAATTTTCTTCTATTTCTTAGAGTTTTTCGATTCTTCATTTCTTTAAATTTATTAGATCTAAAAAATTTCCTAAACTTCCATACCATATAAGCTTCTTGGTCTCCTTCCATATCTGAGTTTGACTCAAGTTCATCCTTCTCGGTGGCTCTCAGTGCCAGGTTCTGGCTTGACTCTTTACTTGGTCCTACACATCTGGATTCATGTGATTCTAAGGTTGAAAAAAAATATTCTAGTGTGCTTACCTCCAAGTCCTTTGAGATGTAGTAGACGTCAATTATTGAGGTCCATTCTGGAGTCCTGGGAAAGGTATTGAGGACGTAGTGTACCGAGTCTCGATTGGTTACCGTTTCACCGAGGTTGACTAGTCCAGTGATCAATTCCTTGATCTTTGCGTGTAATTGGGCTACCTTTGTTGGAGTATGTAACGACCCACCTTCTACTAGCTGAGCTGTAAGGCCGATCGCTACAGTTATGCTGAGCTAACTGTGCGGAAAACTGATCTAATTTAAATTTTAGTTGCTAACTGATAACTATTCTTGGTTCTACATGTACTGAAGGATGCACTCTAGGAATACCAGGTGTATCCTACAACCCCTATGAACTAGAAGCTGATCTGTTAAGTTTCTTGGTCGAAACTAAACTTCCCAATCGATCCAGACTGAACTGGGTCGATTGCTCTCTGTTGGATCGATCCACGGATCGATCCGGACTACTACTGTGCTCGGGTGATAATCTGGATCGATCGGATGATCGATCCAGGCTCACTAATCGATCCAGTGATCGATCCAGCATGCTTCTGTGCACGGGACTTTATTTGGATCGATCGGCTGATCGATCCACATAAGTCAATCGATCCAATGATCGATCAAAACCCTTTCTGTTCGCGAGGGATAGCTTGGATCGATCGACCGATCGATCCAGAAGCCTTCTGTTCGTGACAGAATGTGACTGGATCGATCGGCTGATCGATCCAGAAGCCTTCTGTTCGCGGAATCAGCCCTCAATCGATCCATGGATCGATTGAGGATCCCAGATCGATCCATGGATCGATCGGAGTTTCTGATTTCGCACTGAAACTCTGATTTCGGCACTAGTTCATGCCAAAATCTCACACAACCATTACACAACTGCTAATAACTATTCTATCATGCATTGGGCAACATTCAAGACATAATATAATGCATGTTCACTAGTTCATACCATTAACCATACTAGAATGCGAAGCATAAGGGAAAAGAGAACAAGACTTTAATAACTAGACTTGCTACAAGTTCTAATGCGTAGTAAAATAAAACTAGATCCCTAGGATCTTTATTCCAGGTTCCTTCCACACACATCTTGATCTGCATTGCCCTCCAGCCTCCACTAATCCACTTTTCTTTTACCTGTATCTGCAGTATAAGAAAAGTAGCATCTGTAAGCTAAAAAGCTTAGTAAGAAACCATCTACCTCACAAAAACATGCATACGATGCAGATATGATTTTTAAAACATGCTATTCGAAATATACTAACTAGGCTAAACATGGCATGGCATGTGATCATACAAGCATAGCAATCAAGAACTGAACATAAGCTATCATAATGTATCAACAAGGAAGAGCTAAACTGAAGCTGAAGCTGAAACTAAGCTGATGCTAAGTTCACCTAACTGACTTATGAGAGTTTAAAGAGAACTATATATATATATAATAGGTGAAAATACTAAACATGCTGCTGATGGGCTCTGGCAACTGTACTTGCTGCGCGCGTATCCCTATCTAAACCCGGGATTGCAAGTTCCGAATCTAGTAGGGTTTACTAGGTTAGCTAAACCTAGGGACGACTATGGGAGTCCAGCCCAGTGGATGTCTAATCCAGTACAGTGCCACTGCTGAAAATAAAATACTGAATGCTATATACTTATTTTGCTTAATCTAGGTTATCTGAACCTAGAACTAGGTTGTCTGAACCTAGAACTAGGTTGTCTGAACCTAGAACTAGGTTGTCTGAACCTAGAGGCTACTATGGGAGCCCACCCATTGGACTGTAGTCCTACATAAGTCGAAATAAATCTAATTTGCTATTTTAAATGCTTCTAGTGCATTTAATAGGTTAATTAAACTGTCTATTACTGAGTTAGACCTTTAATCGAGCACCTAGGATGCTCTAACTCTTCTCCCTATTAGGGAGACCACCTCTAGGCACCCGACAACGTCTAACCTCCTATCTGAAGAGGGAAAACATGCCTGGCCCATCTAGAGGTGCTCTACTAAATCCCTAATCTGCGAAGAGAGTTAAATACACCCTAGTTATCGATAAAAATCTGCATACATCCTAACTAAAGCATAAAAACTCAAACGGAAGCTATTATACTACAGGTGAGGGGTTTCTTACCTCCTATTCGTAATTTCTTACGATTCTATTCGCTAGAACTCCGGTGGAGATGATCTTCTCGACGATCCGCTCGCGTCTACGTGTTCTTCTCGCGAAGGGGGGCGTCCTCGTATCGAAGATCTCGCCGGAAGGAGTTCCCTTGGCCCTTGGGGCTTGGTGTGCCGTGCGTGAGGAAGAGGAGAAGAAGGGAGAGGCGGCGGTGATGTTGGGTCTCGGCGTGAGGGTTTTGGAGAGGGAGGGTTGCCGAACCAAAACTTAAACCAAACCAACTTAAGTTCTTAATTTATATTAAGTGGGTAACTAGGCCCAACTTAAATATAAATATAAATGTTTCCCTTCTCTTTCAGCACGGCCCTGCTGGGTTCAACTGGTTACTAGCATTATCCCTAAGCCATAGGTCTCGGGTTCGATTCCCGCTTAAGTCGTTTTCGTTTTCTAATTATTTTTACTACTTCCGCTACTCGGAAAATTCCGGAAAAATATCTAAAAATTCAAGAAAAATCATAGAATAATTTTAATGTAAGTTTGAGAATTTTCAGGCGTTACAGAGTAATTCTAATGGTCCGTGCGACCATGTTTTTTGATATTTGGGCAAAGGGTTTAAGTTAGGTCCACCCTTGTATTTTATATGTGTATTTGAGTTATGCAGGTTTACAGAATACACACATGACTCAGCTTGATGGCTTTGGGTCTGGTGAAGGATGGAACATCCGAGGGATCGTAGACAAGGCAGCAAGGACAAGGGCTGAGAGAAGCGACTTTGAGGCATACGCGAAGGATGACATAGGGACGAGCCGCGGGCTTGGATACATCCGAGGGACAAGAGTCAAAGGAAGTAGGCTTGAAGGCAAGAGGTCAAGGCTACAATAAAGAGTCAAGTGAGTCATAAGGGTGAGGTCCGAGTGTTGAGAGATTGTACTCAGGGTACCAGTTGATTGATACTTTCATCAGTCAACTAGTTTAGTCGACTGGGCAGCCGACTGGGGAGCCGACTGGGGAGCCAACAGAATGTCTCTATTCGCTTAGCCAGTGTGGAGCAGTCGACTAGTACTTTCATCAGTCAACTGGTATAGAGTCGTTAGATTGTAACGGTCAAATCTCCACGGAGGACAGTCGATTGATACTTTCACCAGTTGACTGATAGTTCCAACCCGTGGCCTATATAATCAAACATTGGGAGCTTGGTTAAGGTTGACAAAATAGATGTGGTTGACCCCTATTAGTAGTCTACCAGTGTCCTAGCTTCTCAAGAGTTCTTGTGAGAGTTGTGATGAGGTTTCTCCACCCACAATGAGCTACGCAAGCTAGCCGGAGGTCTTTTGAGGAGTAATCCATCAACAAATAGGGATCGTCCACCTTACGAATAGTCATGGAGTAGGAGTCTTATCTCCGAACCACGTAAATCGATGTGTAGCAGTTTGCATTTCTCTTCTTGTCTTTAGATTAACTTTTGTATTCACATTAGTATTGTATTTCCATTGTGCAAGCTAATGAATATGTAGGAAGCAATCGAATTGGGGGCAATGTCTATTCAACCCCCCTTCTAACCGGCTATACAAGATCCCCTACAAGTGGTATCAGAGCGAGATTGCTCTCCGTCGGACTAACTGCCGAGGAAAGCAAGGATGACTGGCATGATTGTCCCGCCAAAAATTGGAGGAAGTCTATGGGATATCACCTCTTGGATGGTGAAAATGGAGGTGTTCTTCAAGATTGATTGGAACACGATGATGGTAATGGAGGAACCATTTGAAGTTCCAAGAGACAAGAATGGGAAGAAACTCCGACCATGCTATTGGATGGAGGAGAAAAGATCACGATCGAAGGAAAATTCAAATGTAATATCTATTTTAATTAATATTTTTCCTAATAATATTGTGAGTCGTGTAGGTAAATACAAGAATGCCCATGATTTATGGAGCAAAGTGAAGATGGTTCTAAGGGAAGAACCTAAACCTGCACAAGAAGAAGAAGAGCCCAAGGAGATAGGTTTAATTGCTCAAGTTGAGGAGGAGCAAACGGAAGTTGAGCCATGCTCAACATCCAATGAGACAAAGGATGAAGAAATACCATCCACAAGTGTGGATGAGGATACATCCTCAAGGGTTGAAGAAGAAACCATGACAAGTGAAGAGGAAGTCAAACTAGCTAGCACCTCCACCGAAGTCAAATCAAAGAACCACATCATTTGCTTCGAGTGTAATGAGAAGGGACACTGCAAGAGTAGGCATCCATTGGGTAAGAAAGAGGTAAGTCCTAAACTCAATTCAATTCCTTTAGAATCTAATTTGAGTTGTAGGAAGAAGAAGGAGAAGAAGTACATTAGATGCTTCATGTGTGGTGAAGAGGACACTACCACACCAAATGCCCAAGGAAGGGAGGGCTCAAGAAGTTGGGGCATTTGAAGAAATGGGAGAAGAAGAGAAGCAAAAGTCAAGGGGGAGCTTCAAGGGTAAGGGAGGTATACCCTAACTTGAATTATAATTCAAATGTTTATTCTCCCATGTATGCTAGAAATAATTTTCATTATTTACCCATACAAAATTTTGACTTTAGATATCATGATAGGAATAGGGTAAATATAGATCATAACCCTAGGAGACCAATTCATGATAACCCTAGACATGTTAAATTCCTATTACCTAAGGGGAAGAAGGCAATGGAGACTAAGACATTAATCCCAAGAAGGGGAGACACATGCTTAGGAAGGGTATGTTGGTGCGGGAAGCATCCGACGATCGAACCTAAGTTTTGATAATGGCAACACGCAATTCAAAGTTAAGGTGCTTTGTCATCTGAAAGCGTTTGCTGAGTGTTTCAGGAAAGTCCTAACTGCGGTTAGGCAAGTTAAAACTCTAGGGGGTGGTAACCCTAGGTCATAGGGGGTGGTAACCCTATGCGGAAAGCCTTGGTAGGTCGATGGCTTCAGGCAAAAGTCCTAGGGGGTGGTAACCCTAGGTGGAAAGTCCTGGTGTCGCGAACCAGGTGAAAGTCTGAACTGGCCGGTGAAGCGGATGTTCAGCAGAAAGTCCGGAAGCATCGAGTGCCGAGAAAAAGTCCAGTCAATCTGGAGGATCGTACTGGCAACAGGTAAATCTCCTGAGTGGAGTAGGTGAGGACGCGTTCCCCGTAGAGGGAACAGTAGGCGTCGGGTCGACCTAGGGTTTCCGGCAGGAAACCTGAAGTCAGACCCGGACAGTTCGAATGCTGTCAAAACTTTTATTATTATCATTCATTATGTTTCTATGCTAACTTTGTTTTGCAGGGTATGTGTTTGGGACTAACACATTTTGCAGAAACAAAGGGGCAAGTTACAACTCGAATGAACAGTGTCCGAGGCGCCTTCATGGAGCTTGGAGGCGCCTTGGGTGCGAGCCAGGAAAAGGCCAGCGCAGCAGACTGGAGGCGCCTTGAATGGAGTTCAAGGCGCCTTGGACCGGAGGTTGAAGGCGCCTTGGATAGGCTGAAGGCGCCTTGAACCAGATAGAGTTCGACCAGGTCCGTGCTGATCCACGCGGGTGACTCGGCTCGTTCAAGGCGCCTTGGTGAACAGTATAAGGCACCTTGAACCCCCTTTATAAGGGGTCTCGACTAGCAGCTTCAAAACACAACTTTCAAGTGATCTTACTGCTACAAGCTGCTCACGAGACGATTCCAAAGTGCTGTTGCGAGACATCGACGACCCGGAGCTCTGAATCTTCAGATTACGATATTGTCGTCGGTATAACTGTATTCTTTTTAATACTTAACTGTAATACTTGTACTCTTGTCGAGCTTATAGTTGTTGCCCACGGAAAGCGATCAAGGATCGCGGGCCTTCGAGTAGGAGTCGTCACAGGCTCCGAACGAAGTAAAAATCCCTTGTCTCTCTGTGTCATTTTATTCCGCTACATTAACTCTTACGTTTTACGATTCCGATAATTGAACGATTATAGCCACGAGTGCTATTCACCCCCCCTCTAGCGCGTCTCGATCCAACAATTGGTATCAGAGCGGGGTCGTTTTGAATTGGTGCAACCACCTTTCAAAACAAATTTTTCGCAGTTTTTTTTTATTTTCGGAGTCAAATTAGAATTTAGCCTTATAGCTATATTCTAATTTTTGTTTCCCTCGAATCGACTTTTGCTCGAAGTAGGTGCAACACCACTCGAGTTCGTTTTTATTATTCTTTATTCCAGCACTACTAATCCAAGACTTAGTCTTGGAACATATTCTGTTGTTTTCTTTTGTTACATATTATAAATGGCCGAACAAGAGGGTTTCAGCACTGTACGTCCCCCGCTATTCTCGGGAGAGGATTTTGGCTACTGGAAGGGAAGAATGGAAACGTATCTAAAGATACAATTCGAAACGTGGATGATCATAAAGACGGGACTGAAACTGCCAATCGATGACGACGGCAAAACTACACCCTGCGAGAAGTGGGACGCTTCTCTAATAAAAAAGGTGGAAGCCGACGCCAAAGCTACCTGCACCCTCCAGTGTGGTCTTACCAAGGAAGAACTCAACAGAGTTGGCCCGTTCTCCTCTGCAAAGGAGCTCTGGGAAAAGCTCATCGAACTCCATGAAGGCACTGACGACACCAAGGTAAGTAAAAGAGATCTTTTGCTTAATAAATTATATAATCTAAAAATGCAGGAAGGCGAAACGGCGAGTTCTCTTCACGCGAGAATACAAGACATCCTTAACTCTCTTCACGGAATTGGCCAAAAGATAGAAAATCGGGATGTAATAAGGTATGCCCTAAACTCGTTTCCAAGGAATACATTGTGGGCATCAATGGTAGATGCCTACAAAGTTTCCAAGGATTTATCTTCTTTAAAACTTGATGAACTTTTTAGTGAATTTGAACTTCATGAGCAGACTAATGCACAGCCAATCGAGAAAGGTATTGCGTTGGTTGCAGGTACAAGCCGAACCCGGGAACCGAGACCACGACGGAGAACCGAACCAGCATCAGAAGCTGAACCAGATTCTGACGATGAAGAAGGTGACATTACAACCGAGCTGGTAAACCTCGTGAAGAAGCTCTACAAGACGAAAGGATTCGACAAAAGAGATCTAAAGAAGGCAGTAAAATCAAAGGAAGGCCCACAAAATACAAAGATGAAGTTTGAAGTTACATGCTACCGGTGTAACCAAAAAGGGCACATCAAATCCAACTGCCCTAACCTGAAGGAGGTCAAAAAGCAAAGAAGGAAAAAGGTCCTTAAGGCAACATGGGACGAATCTTCATCGGAGGACGACGACGACGAGCTCGAACAAACCAGTCTACTCGCATTAATGGCCCGGGACCAAGTCGTTGAATATGGATGCGAGAGCGAGTCTGAGGCAGAGTCCGAGCAAAGCCATGAATCCGTATCCGTTTCCGAAGGATCAGACCCCTCTGTAAGTATCTCCCGGTTGAACATTTTAGTTAGCTATTTATTGCGCAAATTAGCTAAGTCAAACCTGAAAGTTAAGTCACTTCTAAAGGAAGTAAGTGTCCTTAAAGAAGTGGCTGACACCAAACCCTCACCTGACCAGAGTCAGACTGAATTTCTAACTCAAGTTCAAAAACTTGAGGAAGAAAATTCAACTCTAAGAAATCAGGTTAAAGATTTAGAAAATACCTTAGAACGGTTTACTTTGGGCTCCAAGAATTTGGACTTGATTCTTGGGACACAAAGAGCCGTCTACAATAGAACTGGGCTGGGATACAAAAGTAAATATAGATCTTATTTATCATTAATAAACAAACAAAGTATTAAATCAGTCCAAGCATGGGTCTCCAAGCCTAACTTGGTCAATCAAGTTGGACTTGGTCAATACTGGGTTCCGAAGGATCAAATATACTACCTCGATAGACCATATCGAGGTCATGATCCAGGGGGAGCAAAAAGAAAAACAATCCTAAAAATTTAAAATTCTAAATTCAAAATTAAAATTAAAATTCAAAATTCGAAATTGAAATTAAAATTAAATTCAAAATTCAAAATTAAATTATAAATTCAAAATTAAAATTAAAATTCAAAATTCGAAATTGAAATTAAAATTAACTTCAAAATTTAAAATTAAATTCAAGACTTGAAATTAAAACTCAAAAAAAAAGATGGAGGATCCAGACTCGTTGGCACCCCCAACTAAACTACCCGGCAGGGTAACTGAACCTAATCTACCCGAAGTGGGTAAAACAAGAGTAGATTACTCGGTAGGGTAATTAAGGTTAGATTAAAAGGCAAGGATTAACTTGACCCACAGTACTAGTGAAGTTTTTGGATGATTGTACGTTAGGGAAACTTGGGCATCGCATGTCTAGGAAGATATGGCTTCGACCTGGTGCATTTGGCCAAGTGGAACTGACCGAAGCTACCCTTAAATGGATCCTAACTAGTTAGACCAAGGTTTAGTACTAAGCTCAATGTGTAGGACTATTTAGAAAACCTCGAAGGCATGGTTACTTTAATGAGTTCCTTGTGACTCACCATAGCCCAGAAGTTTATCCAAAGAATGCTTACTTGTTGAACCCAAAGCTAAACCTGAATCTAACACAAAGTTAAACCAACCCCTTAAACTGAACCACAATTTATCTCACCACAATTATAGGATTACCTGATTGAAAATTTAGATCGGGTGAGATGACTAAGAAATTAAAACTAAAATTAACTTAAATCAAGTTAATTCAAAAATCTTTTAAAACTTAATTTCAAAATCATTTCAAAAAACTTTCGAAAATCAAAATTATTTAAAAATCATTTCAAAAATCTTTTAAAACTTAATTTCAAAATCATTTCAAAAACCTTTTGACATTCAAAATTATTTTAAAAACTAAATTTCAAAATTATTTTAAAAACTAAATTTCAAAATTATTTTAAAAACTAAATTTCAAAATTATTTTAAAAACTAAATTTCAAAATTATTTTAAAAACTAAATTTCAAAATTATTTTAAAAACTAAATTTTAAAATTATTTTAAAAACTAAATTTCAAAATTATTTTAAAAACTAAATTTCAAAATTATTTTAAAACTAAATTTCAAAATTATTTTAAAACTAAATTTCAAAATTATTTTAAAAACTAAATTTCAAAATTATTTTAAAACTAAATTTCAAAATTATTTTAAAAACTAAATTTCAAAATTATTTTAAAAACTAAATTTCAAAATTATTTTAAAAACTAAATTTTAAAATTATTTTAAAAACTAAATTTCAAAATTATTTTAAAAACTAAATTTCAAAATTATTTTAAAACCTAAATTTCAAAATTATTTTAAAAACTAAATTTCAAAATTATTTTAAAAACTAAATTTCAAAATTATTTTAAAAACTAAATTTCAAAATTATTTTAAAAACTTAAATTTCAAAATTATTTTAAAAACTAAATTTCAAAATTATTTTAAAAACTAAATTTCAAAATTATTTTAAAAACTAAATTTCAAAATTATTTTAAAAACTTAAATTTCAAAATTATTTTAAAAACTAAATTTCAAAATTATTTTAAAAACTTAAATTTCAAAATTATTTTAAAAACTAAATTTCAAAATTATTTTAAAAACTCCAATTTCTTAGAATTTTCAAAAATTCTGGATTTAGCTTAGGTTTTCCCCTAGATATCATGTACCCCTAGATTAAAGCCAGAGCATCTCACAATCACCTAGGTATACCTTGCTTGTGTTTGACAAACTTAGAATGGCGTGAGGTGCGTAGGGTACAGCCTGGACTCAGGAATGCTTATATTTGTGCATCAATATGAGTCTGGGCGTTAAACACATCATAAATAATAATCAAGTCAAGTCTTCCAGCTCTAGCCAACTCTAGCTGGACCAAATGGACTTAATTTGACTAACCATGTGAAAGCTACTGCCCTCTAGGCAATCAGCAAGTAGCTAAAGGTTAGACAATTGGGAAAAGTGTGTTTCAATTTTTTTTAAGCATGATTGTACTTTAAGGTTCTAATCAAATTACCTTACCTGATTATTTTAAGGCTCTGATACTTAATCAAATTAAATTCAGTAATTTAATTTGGCTCATGCTTGGACTAGAAAACAAACTACTGCCACTCCCTGTGTCCTAAAACTAAATATTTTTTTATCAAAGTTTCTTCAAAATGCATATTCAAAACTTAATTACAGTTTTTCAAAACTTGTCCATGTAATTGAGTATTCAAATATTTTCAAATCTAGTCAACTTTTTATAACGTTTTAAAGTTTTCAAGTGACCTCATATTTTATAACTTCTAAGCAAATCCCTTTATTGAAAATTCAAATACTCATATTTTCAAACTTAATTAATTTTAAGACTATTTTAACTAGACTTAGTTAGATTGTACTCTAAACTTAGCTATTTGGCAAAATATTTTCTCAATACAAATCATTTCGAAGCTAAATATATAGCTAAGTATTTTCAAATTTGGCAATCTAAGAAGAAAATTTATTGTTATCCCTCTTTGAAAATTTTCCTTCAGAAAAATACAAATCTACTTTCAAACTGGTTTATTTTTGATATATGGCAAAGGGGGAGAGTAGGTAAATTAAAGTTAAAGGAAAATTCAAAGTATTTAATAAAGGAGGGCTTTTATTAAGGGGGAGTCTAATATTACCAAGTTAAAAGTTTCCAGCTTAACTGTTATTGCATTTGAAGTTTATTTACTTAAGCTTGGTTAACTTTATGCAGTTAATACATATGTTGTTTTTCTTAACTTTGAATTACATGTTGCCATAATCAAAAAGGGGGAGATTGTTGGTGCGGGAAGCATCCGAAGATCGAACCTAAGTTTTGATAATGGCAACACGCAATTCAAAGTTAAGGTGCTTTGTCATCTGACAACGTTTGCTGAGTGTTTCAGGAAAGTCCTAACTGCGGTTAGGCAAGTTAAAACCCTAGGGGGTTGTAACCCTAGGTCATAGGGGGTGGTAACCCTATGCGGAAAGCCTTGGCAGGTCGATGACTTCAGGCAAAAGTCCTAGGGGGTGGTAACCCTAGGTGGAAAGTCCTGGTGTCGCGAACCAGGTGAAAGTCTGAACTGGCCGGTGAAGCGGATGTTCAGCAGAAAGTCCGGAAGCATCGAGTGTCGAGCAAAAGTCCAGTCGATCTGGAGGATCGTACTGGCAACAGGTAAATCTCCTGAGTGGAGTAGGTGAGGACGCGTTCCCCGTAGAGGGAACAGTAGGCGTCGGGTCGACCTAGGGTTTCCGGTAGGAAACCTGAAGTCAGACCCAGACAGTTCGAATGCTGTCAAAACTTTTATTATTATCATTCATTATGTTTCTGTGCTAACTTTGTTTTGCAGGGTATGTGTTTGGGACTAACACATTTTGCAGAAACAAAGGGGCAAGTTACAACTCGGATGAACAGTGTCCGAGGCGCCTCCATGGAGCTTGGAGGCGCCTCGGGTGCGAGCCAGGAAAAGCCAGCGCAGAAGGTTGGAGGCGCCTTAGATGAAGTTCAAGGCGCCTTGGATAGGCTGAAGGCGCCTTGAACCAGATAGAGTTCGACCAGGTCCGTGCTGATCCACGCGGGTGACTCGGCTCGTTCAAGGCGCCTTGGTGAATAGTATAAGGCGCCTTGAACCCCCTTTATAAGGGGTCTCGACCAGCAGCTTCAAAACACAACTTTCAAGTGATCTTACTACTACAAGCTGCTCACGAGATGATTCCAAAGTGCTGTTGCGAGACATCGACGACCCGGAGCTCTGAATCTTCAGATTACGATATTGTCGTCGGTATAACTGTATTCTTTTTAATACTTAACTGTAATACTTGTACTCTTGTCGAGCTTATAGTTGTTGCCCACGGAAAGCGATCAAGGATCACGGGCCTTCGAGTAGGAGTCGTCACAGGCTCCGAACGAAGTAAAAATCCCTTGTCTCTCTGTGTCATTTTATTCCGCTGCATTAACTCTTACGTTTTACGATTCCGATAATTGAACGATTATAGCCACGAGCGCTATTCACCCCCCCCCCCTCTAGCGCGTCTCGATCCAACAGGGTAGGTCTAGAAATATCCAAGGTGGATATGTTGACTCTAGGTTTAGGAACCTAGAAAGGAAGAATCAAGCTTTAAAGGCAAAGCTTGATAAGTTGGAGAAAACCCTAGAAAGATTCAATGTTGGATCTAGAGGATTAGGTATGGTGTTGGGTAGCCAAAGACCCAACAATGATAGATTGGGTTTGGGATACTGATCTAGTTCTTACAAGGCCAAAGAGAAATCATATGCTAAGGTGGCAAATGATAATGGCAGAGGAGAGTCATCCAAGGCCAAGGGAAAGTCTTATACTAGGGTTGCATATGACTATAACATGGAGAAGTCAATAAATGGCAAGGGAAAGTCATTTAAAGGTAAGGATAATTTAACTAAGGACAAAGTGAGTAAGGTTAAAAAGGTTAAGTTTGTAGGCCAAGTATCACCAGAGGTGCACCGATGTGGCCTAGCAATTATGGATGAGTCACCTAGGGTGGTGGCTAAAGTTGAGAGCTCTAGGGGAGTTCAAAGAGTCAATTTGGGAACCATGGTCAATGGATCTCAAGTGGGTATTACTTGGGATTCTAGATGGATCATGGAATGTGCTAAGTGATTTGGAGACGGACTTGAGTCTCAAACCTAGGGAAGTGACACACATGGGTTGTGTTTCATGCAAGGAAAGATGACATTAGGGTCATATTGCATGATGATTGATTTTGGACGTATAGATGCCATATAAACCAATGCTAAGGATGCATTGTGGTTTAGTATGAGCAAATACATCAAAAAGAAGCCAAAACTAGGACTTTAGGTCAAGGTTCAATTGAACCATTTAGATAGTTTTGAGTTTTGTCTCAATCTTGGGATTAGTAATAGATATATTTTTGAATATATTTTTCTCAAGTAGACCCGGGTAAAATAGACCTCTCCATAAAATTTAGAGATTTTTGGATGTCTATAGAATATTTGGCACATTTCTGAAGTTGAGTTCAGAATGTTATCTGCGCTGAAAATAGTGTGCCAGTCAACTATTGCAGTTACCAGTCAACTGGTAATAGTATTTATTAAACACAGAATGGGTTTGTGAGTTTGTTTCGATAAGGGCAGTCGACTGGTACTTTTGACAGTCGACTGATACCAGTCTGAAACTATATTTCAGTACTAATTTTGACCGAATCAACTCGTATAGGTGTATGATATCCTTGGAGGATTAATATATGAGTTTAGGGGCAATTTGGATGTCAAGTTTCAACAATTGGGATATTGTTAGAGCTTTTTGATATTAGGCAAAGGGGGAGAAGTAAGGTTTAGATGGGAAAACTTGAAAATACCTTTACGGTGGTGAAAATCCTAGCTCGGGAGCTTATGTGTAGGGAGAGCCTTGTGATAGATTCTTAAATATCCCTATGGGAGAAATCCTAACTAATGGGGAGCTTAGGTGTAGGGGGAGCCTTGTGATAGGTTCCAATGCATGTTGCATACCATCATTTGGCGGTGTAAGTCCAAGTTGTGTAACCTTAGCAATGTAAGTCCATTCAGAGATGCAAGTCCAAGTGTGTAGCCTTGGCAACGTAAGTCCATTCGGCGGTGTAAATCCAAGTGTGTAGCCTTGGCAACATAAGTCCATTCGGCGATGTAAATCCAAGTGTGTAACCTTGGCAACATAAGTTCATTATTTTTATCATGTGTTATTACTATTTATTTTCCCTAACTTAAATGTATTGCCAAATATCAAAAAGGGAGAGATTGTTGAAGCAATTCCAATGGTCTGTGCGACCATGTATTTTGATGTTTGGGCAAAGGGTTTAAGTTAGCTTGACCCTTGTATTTGATATGTGTATTTGAGTTGTGCAGGTTTTAGGATATACATATGACTCAGCTTGATGGCTTCGGGTCCGGTGAAGGATGGAGCATCCGAGGGACCGTGGACAAGGCAGCAAGGACAAGGGCTGAGGGAAGCGACTTCGAGGCATACGTGAAGGATGGCATGGGGGCGGGCTGCGGGCTTGGATGCATCCAAGGGACGAGAGCCACAGGAAGTAGGCTTGAAGGCAAGAGGTAAAGGCTGCAACGAAGATTCAAGTGAGTCGTAAGGGTGAGGGTCCGAGTATTGAGAGATTTTACTTGGGGTACTAGTCAACTGATACTTTCATCAGTCGACTGGTGCAGTCGATTGGGTTGTCGACTGGGGAGCAAACAAAATGTCTCTGTTTGCTCAGCTAGTGTGGAGCAGTCGACTAATATCAAACCATTGGGTTGTAACGGTCGAATCTCCACATAGGACAGTCGACTGGTACTTTCGCCAGTCGACTAATAGATGAGGTTTTCGAACCTGTGACCTATATAACCAAGCATTCGGAGCTTAGTTAAGGTTGAAGAAATAGAGGTGGTTAACCCCTATTAGTAGTCTACCAGTGCCCTAGCTTCTCAAGAGTTCTTGTGAGAATTGTAGTGAGGTTTCTCCACCCACAAGGAGTTACAGTGGCTAGCCGGAGGTCTTCCGAGGAGTAATCCACCGACAGATAGGAATTGTCCACTTTACGGATAGTCGTGGAGTAGGAGCCTTATCTCCGAACCACGTAAATCGGCATGTAGTAGTTTGCATTTCTCTTCTTGTCTTTAGATTAGCTTTTGTATTCACATTAGTATTGTATTTCCGCTGCGTAAGCTAACGAATACGTAGGAAGCAATCGAATTGGGGGCAACATCTATTCAACCCCCTTCTAGCTAACCATACAAGATCCCCAACAACCTTCTCACCTTTTTCTAGATGAATGTTTGTTAGTTGATTTTAAAGAAGGTCTCGTCGTGTGAGCTTCGTTTCGGTTGTGCCTTCGTAGAGTTCCAAGAATTTCTCCCAGAGCTCTTTGGCCGACGAGTAGCTTTCGATATAGTTGACTTCGTTAGGAGGCAACACACTAAGTAGGTGATATTCTGCTCTGTTGTTGGCGACAAAATCACTTTGTTCCTTCTTTGTCCAAAGATACTCATCTTTCTCTACGCCTTGTTGATCTTTTGGAACTACAAAACCGTATTTAATAATTAAAATAATTTCAAAATTGGTTTTTAGAAATACCTCCATTTGGTGTTTCCAATGTGCAAACTCCCCCTTGAACTTTGGTGGGACAAGGCTTAGTCCAACCAATGATTTTGCTTTGGTAGGCAGTTAGTCCTTCTGAAGCAAACCTTGCGTTGATATCAATTGTAGGACCCTTGGCAGCCAGCTAGAAGGGGGTGAATAGCCCTACAAATATAAACAAACCTTCCTCCGACTTTTATGACGTTAATAAATCAAACACTTGCATAAGAAATAAAAAAACTAATTAAAGAAAGAAAAGAGGCACAATGGGATTTACTTGGTTACAACTGGGGAATATATTAATCCAAGGAAGATGAAAGCGCACTAAACTCTCCTTCAATCAGAGAAGTCTCTTTACAATAATTAAAGCACTCAGTTACAGAATAAGATTGAAAAGAAATGAATTACAAGTGTTGTTCTAAACCATTGGGACCAGAGCTGTATTTATAGCCTTGGTCGGGGTGCCTGGAAGGGTTTCATGCGCCTCTAGGGGGATAAAACTTTATCCCCATCGCAACGGATCATGAATATCGTGATCCGGATAAAATTCATGGTCCCGGCGCCCAGACCAAGTTAACCTTTTGTTTTAACTTGTTTGGTCCGGATTCTTGCTCCGGTCATCTGGAATATGGCTCATCTGAACTCAATTTTCAGCCTTCTCGAGCAATCTTTCGCTCCGACTTCTCATCCCTCGGAAACGCTGCACGCCTCCTTTTCGTCCACCTGCGTACTCTTCCGTAGCACCTCGTCCCTCAGATGCACTGAATCCGTCGACTCTCTCTCATATCATCTTTCTCGCTAGATGTGTCTTTTGCTCAACTTCCTGTGCTCCTAAGTTCCTGCACACTTAGACACGGGGGTTAAAAACTAACAAGACCTAACTTGACTTGGTTGATCACATCAAAACTACCTTGGGGGTACTAACATACAATTCACTCACTCTCATAGCTCATCAGAGATTACCTTTTGCAAAAGGCTTACATTCCTCTGAAACTTCAAGCTTCCAAGAATTCTATCCTCAATCTTCCTAGACTTCCTTACCTAACATCACATCTTCCTAACCTGCTGGAACTTCAATCTACAAAGAATTTGGACCTTGACTTTCTTGGACTTCTTTATATAACATTGGCCTCCTTGACAAGCTAAAGCTTTATCTCACTAAGTATCTGGTCCTCTAGACCTATTAGGATATTTAGTAGTTTACCTACAATATCTATCAAGTTTTTTGCACTTGCATACTTGACACGCATATGAGATCATAATTATTTCCTAACTTAAACTTAGTCCAAACATCAAAACTAGCATGCATAATACTGTCGGTGCAATCGATCTCTAGTTAAGGTTGTCCAAGTTAACCAAGCTCGAGTTGACTCAAGTTGAGGTTTTAATATTTGATCAATATGTTAATTGGTCGAGATGTCAAGTAGGTCAAAAATGTTTGGATATTTGATAGTGGAAAAGTCCAAGTTAGTCATGGTTGATCAAACACTTGGCGGTCAAAAATCAACCTTGGAGTTGGCACGAGATAAAAAGTCCAGTGGGTCATGGTTGACCAAACATTTGGTGATTGAAAGTTCAACATAGAGTTGGCAGAAAAAGGAAGTCCAAGTGGATCACCGTTGACCAGACTCTTAACGGTCAAAAGTCTAATAAGGAGTTGGCATGAGGCGTGGTGTCTCGATAGGTCAATGTTGACCAAATGTGAGATAAAATAAGTTCTAATAGGTCAAGGTCAACTGAATACCAAATAAGATGGTAATTCAGCTTTGGTAAAGTTGGAATAAGAGTATTAGTTTATTGATGATGTTGAAACATGAAAACTTAAAAAAATATGGTTTCTATAGTACTACTCTAATAACTATGTTATAGTATTTTGCTACATTACTCATAAACAATATTTTTTAAAAAAAATCAGTCAATTAGTGCACACCATCAGTCGATTGATATGGTCTTCGACAACTATTCATGCCATTAAATGACATATTTCTGAAATCTATCTAATTTTTCCGATTATTAATTGAACTTTAATCGACTTGAACTCTATGTTACTCCATATCAGCCTAGTACTCTTTGAACTTATCAAAGCACTTAGATTTGTGGCGCATCAAGTAAATGTACCCGTATCTTGAATAGTTATATATAAAATAGACAAAATATTCGAAACCACCTCTTGCCTGAATAGTCATAGATCCACATAAATCAAAATGAACTAATACCAACACATCTTTGGTTCTATACCCCTTTAAAAAGATTATTGGTTATTTTTCCTTCCGAGTAAGATTCGTAGGTTGGAAAGATTTCCACTACCAATGAATCCAAAAGTTCATTGGCTATTATCCTTTGAATCCTACTCAAGTTAATATAACCTAGCCTTAGATGCCAAAGATATGATTGGTTCATTTTCGAAGGTTGCTTTCTTATTAGAGTTAGAAGATATGTTATTAATTTCCATTTGTTGCATCATGGGAGTTTTTGGATTTTTAAATTGCCAACCAACGTACCAGAACAGATAACTTCTCTCTTTTTCTTGATAACAACTTTGTTATTAAAAGAGGCAGAATATCAAGTTCTTTAAATAGTTTAGAAACTAAAAACTAGTTCTTTCTAAACTTGGTACGTAAAATAATTTGTCAAAAATCTATGTTTTATTCCTATCGAAGGATAAACATCTCCCACTACAACAGTTGCTACTTTCGCAGCAGTGCCCATGGTGATTTTCTCTTCATATAGTTGTCGAATTTCCTGGAACCCCTGCAATGATTTGCAGATATGATCAGTGGCTCCCGTATCTACACACCAGGTACCGACCGGTATATAATACCACTAAACATGTTTCAACAACTAATGAATAAAATACACTTATATTATTCTTAGTTCTGAGAGGATAGTCCACCTTAATGTCCTAGTTTTGTTTCCAATCATAATTGGGACTACTAAGTCTATTCTATAGTATAACAGCTAGGGGATTGACAAACATTTGAAATCCTATGAATTACAAAAATGTTTGGTCAAGACCAACACCTCAAAAATCCCCGTTAATTTTGTATGCCACGTTAGTGTGGACGTATATAAATTCAAAGAGGAAATTTTATCCATTAATTTTATTATCTCATCAACCTAACTTTATGACAAATAAAATTAATAGTTGGTCTGTCTTTGATCAAATATTTGGTCAAAACTTTGAATTTAAAATAACATTGATTCCTCAAACAATATTATTTAAATTCACCAACACCTCAAACATCGGGAATTATGCATGCCACGTTAGTGTGGACGTATACAAATTCAAACATTCGTAAGAGGAGGGTCTTACCCATTAATTATCTTGTCAACCTTAAATTACCTCAAACACCATGAATTGTGTATGCCACGTTAGTGTGGACGTATACAAATTCAATTGTTTGTAAGAGGAGGTATTACCCATTTTATTTTGTCAACCTAACTTTATGATAAATAAAATTACCTCAAACACCGTGAATTTTGTATGCCACGTTAGTATGAACTTATACAAATTCAAACATTTATAAGAGGGGGGTTTTACCTAGCTTTATGATAAATTAATAGTTGGTATTCCTTTGGTCACGCAAAACAACAGCAGTGACTCCGTTGGGGAGGATACTATTGAATGCGTCTAAGTGTATACCATTACTTGATACTTAGTCCATTAAATAGGATTATGCCCCTTCAGTTGGAGAAAATCACACACTCCTAAATAATTTCGTATAACCATCCATAAAGGAAGTTTGATCTAGTGATCCGCAACAAACCCATCTGTTGTGGAGGGAGGCACTCAGAGCCAACACGCAAACTTGTTGCATCACTTACAAACCAGTAATGGGGACCGTGGGATTTATTTACTAATCCCTCTCCCACTTAGTTTTTTAAAGTGAGGAATTTTAACCTATGCTAGCATATATCACATGCACACACACACAGTAAATAAAGGCAATAAATTTGGAAATTAATTTTTCAACTATTATAGTCTTTTCCATCACTGTCCTCTGTGTGCTCCAACCCTAGCTGCTTCCATCTTTAGCCACCGCCATCGGGTCCAGTCATCGTATCTATCTTGCTCCTTATTCCGCTGCGTCTCTGGTCCTTCAATAGCACCATGCCTCGCAAGAATACGATCCGCGACAAAAATAGAATTTTACATATATCGATCCTATATTCCACGAAGGAATGTACATGTAATCTAGATCGAAAATAAAATTCTAAAATCCTAGGGCTAATACAGCTCCTGCTGTATTAGTTACATACAATCATGCACACAGAAAAATAATGCCCTTGACATGTCCAAGGGTCCAATCACACACAACATCTATAAGCCATAATAGTTGGAGCCTGCAACCAAAGAGTTAGCACATCCTACTATTATCCTGCCTAAATTATGTATGCCATCTGCATAATCTAACTGAATCTAAACACACAGAGGCAAACCCTAGCGCTGATACCAATTGTTAGTTGGTCCTAGGAAGATCGTACCGATTCCACTGTATAAAAATTTTGTACGAGTGTTGAACCTTTCCTTAACAACCTATTGTGTTCTTTAGAAGTTAAATTAGGAATCGCAAATGGAACTTAACATTATTGATTCCAAATTTAACTTATCTGTTCTTAATGCTTTAGACTTGGATCGTAAGCGGAACTTAACAATATTGACCCAAATCCACCTATGTTATAAATTTAATTAAATATTAGTTTCCAAAATTAGCTTCCAGGACTGCATGGCGAGGCACATGGCCTTCTTGGGTATGGGAGCATCCACCACCGCCTAGACAAAGCCTTTTAAGGAAAGCTAATATTTAATTTCCTTATATAACTCTAGGTTTAACCAAAAGGAACAATCGAATCACAAATTCGAAAAAAAACACAAACTCGAATAACAAATTCGAAAAACTAGAATCTAATGTCTCTTGTGTTTGGAATTCTTACAAAGAAAAATAACTAGCATGATGCGGAAGAAAATTACTAGTTATACCTTTTCTTTGTATGCTAATAACCTCGAGATCTTCTGTCGTATTCCTCGCCTCCTCTTGGACGTCGTGTGGGCACAATCCTCCAAGATGAACACCACCTAAAAACCTTCTTCTCCTTCTCTAGTATTCAGCCACCACCACCACCAAGGAACAAAGAGATCAAAGGGAAAGGGAAGGGGAGAGATCTGGCCACAAGAGAGAGAGCACAAGCAAGCGAATAAGAGATGATGCAATCCCTACTTCTCCTCTTCTTCTCCTTCTCTTTGTATCCGGCCACACCAAGCAACCACAAGAGGTGGTCGGCCCTAGCATGAAGAGAAGCAAGGGACGACCCTTTGGAGAAGACTCGAGAGAAGAGAGAAAATAAAATCGATTACTCGTGAGGCCTCTCCTCCCCTTCTTTTATATTATTTGCCCAAGACAAATAAGGAAAGACTTTTAACAAAAATAAAATCTTCCTCTTGTTTTTCCTTTTCCCTTTTAATTTTTCCTTTCCTTTTCTCTTGATTGATTCAATCATCCAATCAATGATTGATTTAATTGGTGATTGGTCGGCCCCTTGCTTGGGCACTAAGCAAGAGTGGCCGGCCCTAAGAGGAAAGAAATAAAATCTTTTGTAAAATTTTATAAGCAAAGAAGGAAAGCTTCTTATAAAATTTTACAAGCTCTCTTTTAATTTCCTAATATGAATGTTAAAAAAGGAAAGTTTTAAAAATTAAAATCAAGTTTTAAAATTTAAAACTTCTCTTCTAAAATTTCCTTTTTTAACATGGTTACAAAAATAGAAAATTTTCAAATTTAAAACTTCTCTTCCTTTTTTCTTAAAACCATGAGGATGGTTAAAAAAGGAAAGTTTTAAAACTTTTAAACTTTCTTTTAAACCATGTGGCCTAATTCAAATAAGGAATGTTTTATATTTTAAAATCTCTCTTTTAAAACTTGTAGTTTTCTACAAAAAGAAGATTTTAAAAATTCAAAAACACCCCTTAACTTTGAATTATGTGGTCGGCCCCCTTGCATAAAGCAAGGGTCAGCCACCTTGAAGGAATTCATGGCCGGCCCTTGGCTTGGTCACCAAGCCTTGGGTCGACCCTTCTTGGACACCAAGATGGGCTTTCATTGGATGGACTTGAGGCTTTAATGAGGCTACGACAGGGACCTAGAGGAGAAATTGGTTTTGGCCTTCTGATGAGCTTGAGTATCCCGTGTTCGCCCTGAATACACAACTCAAGTTCATCAATAATAACTCATTCCACTAGAGAGTTATTATTGTACTACCGCACTAATCCCAAATTACATTATGGGCTCCTTCTTATCATGAGTGTGTTAGTCTCCCTGTGTTTAAGATAACGAATGTCCACTAATTAAGTAAGTTACTAACAACTCACTTAATTAATATCTAGCTCCAAAAGTAGTACCACTCAACTTCATTGTCATGTCGGACTAAGTCCACTTGTAGGGTTTAACATGACAATCCTTATGAGCTCCTCTTGGGGACATTCTCAACCTAGATAATTAGGACAAAGTTTCCCTCTATAATCAACAACACACACTATAAGTAATATCATTTCCCAACTTATCGGCCTTATTGATTTATCAAGCTAAATCTCACCCTTTGATAAGTTAAAGAAATAAATACTAAATATATGTGCTTGTTATTATATTAGGATTAAGAGCACACACTTCCATAATAACTAAGGTCTTGTTCTTTTATTAAGTCAGTATAAAAAGAACTTACCTTAAATGGTTCTACTCAATACACTTATAGTGTACTAGTGTAATTTATTAGTCAAGATAAACTAATACTTAATTACACTACGACTATTCCAATGGTTTGTTCCTTTCCATCTTAGTCGTGAGCAACTATTTATAATTTATAAAGAACTGATAGCATGATCATCTGTGTGTGACACCACACACCATGTTATCTACGATATAAATTAATTGAACAACTACACTTAACATAAATGTAGATATTTTTGACAAAAAATGATTCTTTATTTTAAAATAGATGTTTACAAAAGCTAGGCTTTTAGTATACACTCTAACAGGATGGTCCTTTGTTTAGGGGGGGGGGGGGAGAGAGAGATTGTTGGATTGCAATGGCTTCAAACAAAAGTCCCATATTAAAAGCATATGGAAACGATCATGGACTTATAAGGGAAGATATCTCCATTGGCATGAGATCTTTTGGGTAGAACCAAAAATAAAATTATGAGGGCTTAGATCCAAAGTGGACAATATCATACCATTGTGAAGATATCTGAATTTTTTTGGTCCTAACAATTGTTATCAGAGTGGGGTCACTCTAAATTAGTGAAACCACCATTCAAACAAAAGTTTTTTTTCATGTTTTTTGTTGTTGAAAATATTCTTACACTTTTTTACTGTCTTGCGTCTTGAGATTTTCGAAGTAAATCGGAATTAGTGTTATCACTTCTTCCGATCAATTTTTGTTTTTTTATCAATTGAGTTTTTCATTTCTTAAAGTGGGTGCAACACCACTCGAGTTTTTTAGTTTTTCATAAGTCTTTTATACAACACTACTAATCCAAGACCAAGCATTGGAACAAATTTTCTTTGCTTCTTTGTGTTCGAGATTTCGAATGACTAATCAAGAAGGCTACACGCCCGCCCCTCTTCTTTTGCGAGGATTTTGGCTACTAGAAAGGCTAGATGTAGTATCATCTGAAGACTCAGTTAGAGATGTGGATCATTATTCAAACCAGATTCACACTCCCCACTGAGGACGGAGTACCCATCGCCTGCGACAAGTGGGATGCACCAATGTTACGCTCCGCAAGTGTACGGAAATGTCGCAAGTAATATAAAAGATTATCGTATCCACAGGGACTGGAATAAGCACTAGAAATGTCTCAATGCGAATTAGCTAAACAACTATCCAATTGTTTCAAATGCAAAGTGAAGGTAAACAAATCTAATATTAAAGATCAACAAACAAGAGTTTAGTGTTTTGGGTTATGATAAAGGGAGATTCTAGGAGTTTCGGTTTCTTTGTAAGGTTTCTTGAATGTAAATGGTTCACCAATTCTTATCCCTCAATTGCCAAACACTTGTAGAAAGTTGTCGGTTCTCCCTTGCAATAGATAACAGGCTAAGGACTGAGAAATGTATCTAAATATGATCAATTAGACGTGAACCTACGTTGTCCTTACACAAAAGCGCACCTATTACTATGCCTTCCTCGGATATCAACATAGAAGCCCACAACTTATTAATCTATCAAGATACAAGAAACTAATCACAAAATCCATCCTACTCTCTTGAATATTCCTATTTCCTCTTCAAGATTATCTCTCAAACATCCTTACACGGGCTTGCACCTGTCACGTGGATCCCTCGGATGATCGAGTGAGAGTTTATCTTTACAAAGTCCACAAGAAATCCAAACAATCAATCAAGAATGAGAATTAAGCACAAATCACCATTAATCATTCAAGATCTAATTGATACAAGCAAGACAATGTCATTGAAACAAGAAAATGGCAAATCCATATGAGATTACATCAATCCATCATACAAATACTCCCTTAATCCTAGAATACAAGATCTACTCCATGAATCGAGGAAGAATACCCGAAGAAATAAAGATTACAAGCATTTCTTAAATCCCCAATCCAAGAAACCAAGAAAAGGGAAAGGAGAAAACTTATCTACGAAGAAGCCTCGTCTTCGGATCCAATCCTCGCTCCGGAGTCGAAATCGTCAAGAACTCCCTTAGAATCGCCCAGAAATCCTCCCAAGAATGGGAGAAAACCACCAAATCTTGCTTTCTCCCAAAGGGGGAGAGATCCCCTTTCAATTCATGAAGGAAGGTTTAAATAGAGGAGGAAATCGGGCTCCACACGGCCCCACGACACGGCCTTGTGAGATTCACACGGCCATGTCCAGTTCCTTCTCTGCCAAAGCTGCACGGCCGTGTGGTTCACACGGCCAAGACCCTTCTGCTCTCTGGAAATGCTACACGGTCGTGTGGTGCACACGGCCACCACCTGCTTGGTCTCTGGAAACTTCACACGGCCGTGTGATGCACACGTCCACCACCTGCTTGGCCTCTGGAAACCTCACACGGCCGTGTAGATCCACACGGCCATGTAAGGCATCTGCTCTGATTTCTTCAAATCAAGACACGGCCGTGTGAGATTCACACGGTCATGTCCTCTTCCCTTCCTGTTAAGACTACACGGCCATGTGTGGTACACGGCCTGATGCTCTCTCCCTTCAATTACTTCCAAGCTTGCCCGAGGACGCATAATCTTCACCAATTTCGACTCCTGTGTACAGAAAATGCACAAAAAGCAGATCTCCGAACCAAAAGAGTAAATATGCTAAAAGGAAAGCTGGAAGTATAAAAATGCATAGATCAAGCATGCTCAAAGTATGTAAATGTGCGTAAAAATATGCATAAAAGAGTATATAATCTACGCACATCACACCCCCAGACTTAAACCTTTGCTTGTCCTCAAGAAAAATGCTGCAGTCTAAATTCATATGTTCTACAACACATTCATAAAACCTAGTGCACTTTCCTAATTCTATCAAAAAGTTTCATTAACAAGCATGATCATGAAAACAAGTAAAGTATGGTTCAAGCATAAGAATCTTGTGCACAGTGTAAAAGTAACTCAACACCCTTCAAGTTTCAATCCATGTCCTAGTCAAGTCGTCATCAAATTTGAATTCCTAATGTTTCCAGTGAAAGACAAGTAACCAGTGATAGGCACTTACTCACCATTCACTTGGTTCATATTTCTCAACTAACCCAAGGTCTCAAAGGTGCGCTCAATCTCAAGGGAAGCTAAGCAGTCATTTCCCCAGTAACCTAACTCGGTCTCAAAGGGGTGACTTGCTAGATTCCACTCATGACAACTGTTTTTTATATCCTTTTTTTTTTTATAAGTGTTTGCATTGTGCAAAACTTATTCACAAATGTACTTTTAGCACACATGTTGGGATATTTTGATTTTTCCAAATGAGCTTTAATGATTTGAGCCTCATCCAGTAACCAAAATGAAAGTTGAGAAATCACCATGGAAACCAAGTACTAAGCAAACAAGATGAATCATGACTATTTCAATGACATCAACTATTCAAGCATCAAGCACAAGTGTAGTGAAGATAAAATCCTTAAGGTTGAACCAAAACTAAAACTCATCACCATAAGATTCTTAGCTTATTAATGCTTCCCAAGATAGAAAAAAGAACTACACAAAGTTTACTACTAGCATCATTCGAACATCATGAATCAAGACAATAATCGTGCTAACATTTCACTTGAATCCAAGAAAGCATATAAGTGAAGATTTGATGTTCTCAAAAAAAAAAATTTTGCCATGATTATTTCAAAAACAAGCAAAATAAAGCAACAAGCAATGACTAAAAATTGAAAACCAAACTAAACAGTACATGACACCATACATGACACCCCCCCAGACTTAAACTTTTCATCGTCCCGATGAAATCAATATGGTGGAGGAGGTGGAGGTGGACGAGGAAAAGGGGGTCTACGACGTGGTTGGCCAATAGGAGAACTAGGAAAACCTGGAATCTCACCCAAGGATCTATGATACTCATATAAAGCATCTACTTGTTGGCTAGTAAGTGTCATGCTCTTCATAAAATCTCTCATCCTAGCCTGATCAGTATCATAATCCTGCACAAACTCAGCCACTTGACCTTGAAAATTCTTCGTAAACTGAAAATGATTTTGTACCTCCCTAAACTGATCATCAGATAAAGAGAAGCGACCCTCCAACATTTTTCGTTGGGCATCTTGCTTCTCATGAAGTGATTCTAGAGACGTACGAAAATCTGAAAAATCAAACCTAGAAGATCCCGTGCCATATGCAAAAGAATGCCTAGCAGGCTCCATAAAACTAGAAGGCTGCGGGTGTCCAAATGACGAGGGCTCATGATGTGGCTCAGTGTCTCCAGGTATAGAAGGGTTATCCTCAAAATCTAACTCAGAAATTACCCAATTAGCCGGGTTACGAATAGTAGTTCGTTCAGGAAAAGGAAGGGGTAAAGGAGAACCACTCCTCCTAGGAAACGCGAAACCATTCTCATCCCGAACGATCATTTCATAGCAAGACATGCATCAATGTCAATCATGTCATTACCATGAATTATTTCCAACCCATCAACATCAAGATTTAAATTATAAGCTATTCGGGTAATCAAACCACCAAAAACAATTGATCCCAATGATGCCCTAGCATATCTTAATAAGGTTTGAACAAAATGAAAACCAGAATCAAATTCAACCTTATAAAGCATAGCCCATAAAGCATAAAGCTCTATCTTTTTAACTACCCCATCACTCTCTCCCCTACCAAAAATAGTTTTACTCATGACTCTATGTAGATACCTAAAGATGGGGTTTTGCATATTGGAGGCCTTAGCTCTTGAAGGCTCATAAGGTTGATCTAACCCAGTTATTGCATTCCAAAAATGATTCCAATTAAACCTTGGATCAAACCTACGAGGGCTCCCGGTGGTTAATCCAAAACAAGAATTAAAGTCACTAAATGTCCATAGAAATTCTTGATTCATTAGTCTAAATGAGATTTTTCCAAAATAATCATCTTCATTAGTAAAATGGACATCCAATGAACTTAAAAATTTCAAAACAAGACGAGGATATGTAGGCAAATGTGTGTACATAATATCACTCCAATCCAAAAACCCAATCATCAAATCTACATCTTCCCTAATTCCAAGCATATCAAGAACAGTTGGGTCCATATATCTAATACACACTATCTTTCTATTAACAAGAATTACAAATCTAGTTACTTGATCATCATTTCTAAACACAATATTGAATTCATTGTCATTACCTTCGTTGCGTGAAGTCCTTTTGCCTTTTCCCTTCACTGGTTGTTTTCCTTTGTCCCTTGATGGCTCCTCCTCTTTGTCCCCACTGGATCCACCACCTCTTTTGCGAAGTTTCTTCAAAATGTTGGACATCTTAATGAGTTTAGATAGGAGAAGAATTATCTAGGGTTGGAAGAATGAAACTCAAAGAACAAAACTTCAAAGAGCAAAGATCTTAGGTTAGGAGAATGAAAAGTCCAAGTCTTAGAGAGGAAGAGAATCCAGATCTAAGAGATCTTGAGAGATTAGGGAGGAGTTTTTAAGAGATTGGGAGAGAAAGAGATGTTTTGGAGAGTTGGGGGTGTGCGGAACACGGCCAAGATCTGGCTGTGTGAGGTAGTAAGAAGACTTTAATAGCTCCCCTACACGGGCCGTGCAGATCCACACGGCCTCCCCCTCTTCCTTCTCTGGATTCCAGACACGGGCCGTGCAGATCCACACGGCCTCCCCCTCTTCTTTCACTGGTTTCCTCGCACGGCCGTGTCTGGGACACAGCCTCTCCATCTTTCTTCTCGGGATTCTTTACACGCCCGTGTTTGAGATACGGCCTAGGCCCTTTTCTCCTCGGGAAATCCTACACGACCGTGTCTGGATGACACGGCCCAAGCACTTCCCTTCTCTGCAACTTTTGCCTGGCCGTATATAGCACACGGCCGGGCTCTGTTTTGCACCTAACCTGAAAACAAAATCAAAAGAATGCACCAAACTAAAAGAAATTAAAATACAAATCAAAACTAACTAAAAGAACCTTTGGGTTGCCTCCCAAGAAGCGCTTGTTTAAGGTCTTTAGCTCGACCAAACTTGATCATTCTCTTCTTTTCCTCGCCCTTGGAGGACAGATATACTTTTCATTTTTGTTGGGAGATCTTCTCCCAACATCTTCCACCACATTGTCTCCTTCGTTTGGTGGCCTTCCATGAGGATGGAAATTTCATTCCTCAAGTTTATAAATGCTTGTCCTGCTACAAGCATTTAAAAGAGACGAGACATGGTTAGGGATATTAGATAAATCATATTCCAACCTTTCCTTACCAATTACCAAAGAAAGCTTATGATTTTTTACATCAATTATAGCTCCAGCTGTAGCAAGGAAAGGTCTTCCTAATATGATAGGAATCCTAGGGTCCTCTTCCATGTCCAACACGACAAAATCTGTGGGAATAACATTCCCATCCACCTCTACTGGCACATCTTCTATAATACCCAAAGGGTACCTGCAGGGATGATCGGCAAGTTGAAGTGCCATAGTAGTAAGTTTAATGTTTTTTAGACCTAATTTATTATAAATTGAATAGGGAATGAGGCTAACACTTGCCCCCAAATCACAAAAAGCATTTTCAAAAAATTCTTTTCCTATGCTGCAAGGAATATAAAAGCTCCCTGGGTCCTTTAGTTTTGGGGAAGTGTTCTTCTCAAAAATAGCACTACATTCCTCACTAAGCGCAATGGTCTCAACCTCTCCTCTTCTTCTCTTGTTTGACATGAGATCCTTCAGGAATTTGGCAAATCTAGGCATTTGAAGAATAGCATCAATAAGAGGTACCTCTACACAAATTTCCTTAACTTTTTCTAAAAACTTGCCAAATTCTTCATCTTTCTTGAGCATTGTAAGTCTCTAAGGAAAAGGGACAGCTTTGCTCTGATGGTTCAGTGGAAGAGTCTCTTCAACCTCAATGGTACTCTCCTCATTAGCTTGAATCTAATTTGGTATAAGAGGAGAGAGCTCTTCTTCTTTTTGTATCCCTTTTGGAGCAGTCACTTGGGAGTCTCTCAAGGTCCGTCCGCTCCTAA
Organism: Zingiber officinale; assembly: GCF_018446385.1. NCBI lineage: Eukaryota > Viridiplantae > Streptophyta > Magnoliopsida > Zingiberales > Zingiberaceae > Zingiber > Zingiber officinale. The sequence continues at coordinate 32,289,747 of NC_055992.1, read as the reverse complement.
GCTCAATTCTATTGCAATGCTCCATAGGATTCACATCAGGTTTTCCTGGAAGTTGTCCTGGTGCTCTGGATGATGAGGAAGCTAGTTGAGCAATTTGACTATCCTGGATCTTTTGATGCTTTTCAGAATTATCCATTCTCTGAATGAGCTTTGCTAAATCTTGCTTCATTTCATTCTGACCTGAGATAATTTCTTCAAGCATCTTTTCAATATTTGACTTTGGTAAGCCTTGAGAAGATAGATGTTGAAAATTTTGTTGCCCAGCTTGAAAATTTGGTCTTGCCCCCATAGATGGTCCTTGATCTTGATTATTTCTGTAAGAAAAATTGGGATGGCTCTTCCATCCAGGGTTATAAGTATTTGAGTATGAGTTGTTCTGCCTTTGATTGTAACTCATGATTGCATCACATTGTTCCAGTTGATTGATTTGTGCAGTGATAGCTCCCAATGGACATGAGTCATTTGAATGCTCTGAACTCCCACATACTTCACAAGATGTACTAATAGCATTGACCATATTAGCACTAGTCCCCATATTCTCAAATTTCTTTGTAAGAGCGTCCAATTTTACAGACAAAAGAGTGACCGCATCTACATCAAACTTCCCTGACGCTTTAATTGTTGGGTTTACATAAGAATAGCCACCACTTCTTTTATTTGCCCATTGATGATGATTTTGTGCTACACTGTCAATAATTTCTTCAGCTTCATCTAAACTTTTGTTCATAAGTGCCCCTCCCGCAGCTGAATCAAGGGACACTTTGGTATGATAGTTGATACCATTATAAAAAGTGTGCAACACTAACCATCTTTCCAACCCATGATGTGGGCATTGTCTGAGCATACTATTATATCTATCCCATGCTTCAAAAAGAGATTCTGAGTCAGTCTGCTTGAAGCTTGCAATTAAATTCCTCATATGAGCTATTTTGCTTGGTGGATAGAATTTATCAAGAAACTGTTGCTCACACTGCTCCCAAGTGGTGATGCTATTAGGGGCCAAAGAATTCAGCCATTGCTTTGCCCTATCTCTTAGAGAAAACCCAAATAATAATAATCTAACTGCATTTGAAGGAACTCCATTCATTTTCATGGTACCACATATTTCATAAAAGACCTCTAAGTGTTGATTGGGGTCTTCATGAGGTCCTCCACCAAATTGGTTCTCTTGCATAAGATGCTGCATAATCCTTGAGTGGTCTATTCTCCATGTTCAAATGTTCCTGTTCTTGAATTTGCCTTTGCAGAATTCTTCTTTTATGGAAAGTTCTATCAATCTCAGGGTCAAAAGGAAAGAATTCCCCTTCAAAGTTTGCCTTTGCAGAATTCTTCTTTATGGAAAGTTCTGTCAATCTCAATGTCAAAAGGAAAGAATTCCCCTGCAAAGTTAGATCTTCGCATACACAAGAACAAGATAGCAAATGACAATTCAACAGAAAAAGAAAAATAAAAGAATAAAAAATGCAGAATTGAATTTGTACAAAAAGAATTAACAAGAAGTAAAGTTATACAAAAACAGAAATCTAATGATTAGTTACAACTATGCAATATGAAAGGAAAACAAATGTTATGTTTAGTCTAACTCAATTGATAATTCCTAATGTTATAGCGCAGTCCCCGGCAACGGCGCCAAAAACTTGTTACGCTCCGCAAGTGTACGGAAATGTCGCAAGTAATATAAAAGATTATCGTATCCACAGGGACTGGAATAAGCACTAGAAATGTCTCAATGCGAATTAGCTAAACAACTATCCAATCATTTCAAATGCAAAGTGAAGGTAAACAAATCTAATATTAAATATCAACAAACAAGAGTTTAGTGTTTTGGGTTATGATAAAGGGAGATTCTAGGAGTTTCGGTTTCTTTGTAAGGTTTCTTGAATGTAAATGGTTCACCAATTCTTATCCCTCAATTGCCAAACACTTGTAGAAAGTTGTCGGTTCTCTCTTGCAATAGATAACCGGCTAAGGACTGAGAAATGTATCTAAATATGATCAATTAGACGTGAACCTACGTTGTCCTTACACAGAAGCGCACCTATTACTATGCCTTCCTCGGATATCAACATAGAAGCCCACAACTTATTAATCTATCAAGATACAAGAAACTAATCACAAAATCCATCCTACTCTCTTGAATATTCCTATTTCCTCTTCAAGATTATCTCTCAAACGTCCTTACACGGGCTTGCACCTGTCACGTGGATCCCTCGGATGATCGAGTGAGAGTTTATCTTTACAAAGTCCACAAGAAATCCAAACAATCAATCAAGAATGAGAATTAAGCACAAATCACCATTAATCATTCAAGATCTAATTGATACAAGCAAGACAATGTCATTGAAACAAGAAAATGCAAATCCATATGAGATTACATCAATCCATCATACAAATACTCCCTTAATCCTAGAATACAAGATCTACTCCATGAATCGAGGAAGAATACCCGAAGAAATAAAGATTACAAACATTTCTTAAATCCCCAATCCAAGAAACCAAGAAAAGGAGAAGGAGAAAACTTATCTACGAAGAAGCCTCGTCTTCGGATCCAATCCTCGCTCCGGAGTCGAAATCGTCAAGAACTCCCTTAGAATCACCCAGAAATCCTCCCAAGAATGGGAGGAAACCACCAAATCTTGCCTTCTCCCAAAGGGGGAGAGATCCCCTTTCAATTCATGAAGGAAGGTTTAAATAGAGGAGGAAATCGGGCGCCACACGGCCCCACGACACGGCCGTGTGAGATTCACACGGCCATGTCCAGTTCCTTCTCTGCCAAAGCTGCACGGCCGTGTGGTTCACACGGCCAAGACCCTTCTGCTCTCTGGAAATGCTACACGGCCGTGTGGTGCACACGGCCACCACCTGCTTGGTCTCTGGAAACTTCACACGGCCGTGTGATGCACACGGCCACCACCTGCTTGGCCTCTGGAAACCTCACACGGTCGTGTAGATCCACACGGCCATGTAAGGCATCTGCTCTGATTTCTTCAAATCAAGACACGGCCGTGTGAGATTCACACGGTCATGTCCTCTTCCCTTCCTGTTAAGACTACACGGCCATGTGTGGTACACGGCCTGATGCTCTCTCCCTTCAATTACTTCCAAGCTTGCCCGAGGACGCATAATCTTCACCAATTTCGACTCCTGTGTACAGAAAATGCACAAAAAGTAGATCTCCGAACCAAAAGAGTAAATATGCTAAAAGGAAAGCTGGAAGTATAAAAATGCATAGATCAAGCATGCTCAAAGTATGTAAATGTGCGTAAAAACATGCATAAAAGAGTATATAATCTACGCACATCAACCAACTCGTAAGAAGATCGAGGTTGATGCAAAGGTAGCCCCAAGCCTTGTAGTGATGACTAACCAAAGAAGAGCTGAACTAAATCGGTCCATTCTCAAGTGCAAAGGATGTATGGGAAAAGCTGATCGAACAACACGAAGGCACCTCTGATGCAAAGGTAAGTAAACATGACCTTATTTTAAATAAGTTATATAATATTAAAATTCATGATGATGAATCGGTGAATCAATTACACTCTTGGATCCAAGACTTGCTCAATGGTCTTCACACGATTGATCAGAAAGTGGAAAATCGCGATGTTATTAGGTATATCTTAAATGTTTTTTCGAAGAACACTTTGTGGGCATCCATGGCAGATGCTTACAAAGTCTCTAAGGATTTTTCTTTAATTAGATTAGACAAAATGTGTTTCGAGTTTGAACTTCATGAACAATTTAATGCTACTCCTACCGAGAAAGGTATCACATTACTTTTGTTAGTTAGAGCCCTAGAGCTAATCATTTGATGATTGTTGTATAGACTCATTGTATCATATTTCTTATGTATATAAAGGCATTTGTTTATGGTAATTATACTTACTTGTATTGGTGTCAAATAACTAAGTATAATAGTGTCCTTGAGTAGAAGGTTCTTACCTATATCAATCGATTGGTTGAATCGATAGTGAGATGATATAGGGAACACTACTCTTAATCATTCCTAGTCAAGTATTAACATTCAGGGATAATGTTAATACGACGAGAATAGCATGTAGGTCAACACGATGACTTGATCTCACAAGTCATGGATATAGAGATATCAAGTTGACACATGGGTATGCATTGGAGAATGTATACTGAATGACCCGCCATGAGAAAGTATCATGGATTGTTATATGAGTGTCATATACTTTCTCATGTGGCTATTAGTATGACTATTAGTCCTTGGACCTGAAGTCATTATGGTTCCCTACATAATGAGTTGCATACTTTGGCTTCGTCAAACGTCACCCGTAACTGGGTGAACTATAAAGGCGATTACTAGGTATGTAATAAATTATGCGGAGGGATGTGAGTGATATAGATGGGATCTATCCCTTGTTGGGTTTTTCGGGCCACAAAAACCGCTTTTTGTGTTGCGGAAACCCTGAAATTCCCATGCCACCGGGTTCGTGCGAAGATTAAAATTTCGTAAAAACTTTCACGTACGAGTTTTCTAAGCCTAGATCTACTTTAGATCTACAAGATAAGAATTTACCCTTGATGCGAATCCCTTCACTTAATCCCGCTCGTCCAAGGTTCGCCGGATCTCGAGAGTATCAAAGTAGATACTCCTCTATGTGTATCCACACAAGCAAGAGATGGAGAAACCAAACAAAAGGTGTGCTAGCACCTTTGAAAGGTTTGGCCAAGGAGGAGGAGAGGGAGAGAGGTTGAGAGCTTGAGGAAGAAGGAGTGAATGAGAATCAATTCTCACTAGTAACTCCCAAAAAGTGGTCGGTCACCTTCAAGTGAGAGGTTATATACTCCATGGGATTTCAAGAGTCAAAAACTCTTGATCTCCCTCATGAGGTGGCACACCATGAAGTGATCTTGATGATGTGGAGCATCATCATTGGCCCACTCTTTGCCAACTCACCAATGAGGTGGCAAATGGTCAAGTCAAACTTGACCCTTCATCTTCCTATCAAGTCAAGTCAAGCTTGACCACTTCTCTCCCTTGGTTGATCTAATCTAACCATTGGTTCAAGTCAATTTTAATTTAATGAATCTCTATTCATTGAATTAAATTAATTAAATGAGTCTAAGTCCAAATTAGACTCACTTAACACATGAACCAAATTGAGTCCAACTCAATTAGCTCAATTTGGATTACTCTTAATCCAATTTGGTTCATCAAATGAACCTAATCTCCATCTAATTGCCCTTTGTGTGTGACCCTATAGGTTCTTGTAACGTTGGAAATGCTCCTAAACCCATTTAGAAGCATAAGTAATGAGTGGTATCTAGCAACACATCATTACTACCCAAGTTACAAGAATGTTGAGATCCAACATCATCTTGTGACTACTAATTGTGACTCTCACAATATATGGCATTGTCCTTCTATCCTAGACATCTAGATTGATCAATATGAGGTATAGACCGTGTCATTCTCTAATCAATCTAAATCTTGAATTCTAAGTAGACTCACTCAATCAAATGAGCTCAATATCTCATATTGACTCATTTGGGCATGGCCATGCACTTAGTGGTCTCACTCTATCAAGAATATCGATGTCACTCCCATCATATAGGAGGGATAGATCACATCTACATCATGTTGGATCGAGACGTGCTAGAGGGGGGGTGAATAGCGCTCGTGGCTATTTTGATCGTATCGGAATCGTAAAACTATCAAAGTAAATATACGCAGCAGAAATAACGAATGCAATCACAGAGGGACACAAGAAGTTTTACTTCGTTCAGAGCCTAAGGCGACTCCTACTCGAAGGCCCGCGATCCTTGATCGCTTTCCGTGGGCAACAACTATAAGCTCGTAAAATGTACAATAAGATATTACAATTGAAAGAACTAAAACAAATTATACCGACAACAATAAAGTAGCAGAATCTGAAGCTCCGGGTTGTCGGGGACTTGTAACAGCACTTCTGGGTGTTTCTAGAGCAGCTTGTAGCGTAAGGATTGCTTGGAGTTCGTTATTCTGGTGCTGCTGCTCGAGACCCCTTATAAAGGGTGTTCAAGGCGCCTTGAAGCCCTTCAAGGCGCCTTAAACAGGCCGAGTCACCCGCGGAGATCAGCACAGACTTGGTCGAACTTCATCCAGTTCAAGGCGCCTTCAGCCTACCCAAGGCGCCTTCAACCTTCGACCCAAGGCGCCTTGAACTTCATCTAAGGCGCCTCCAAGCTCCATGGAGGCGCCTCAAGCTCCATGGAGGCGCCTCGGACACTGTTCATCCGAGTTGTAACTTGCTCCTTTGTTCTGCAAAATGTGTTAGTCCCAAACACATACCTGCAAAACAAAGTTAGCACGAAACATAATGAATGATAATAATGAAATTTTGACAACATTCGAACTGTCCGACTTCGGATTTCCTCCGGAAACCCTAGGTCGACCGACGCCTCTGTTCCCTCTACGGGAACACGTCCTCACCTACTCCACTCGGAAGATTACAGTGCGATCCTCCAGATCGACTGGACTTTTGCTCAACACTCGACGCTTCCGGACTTTCTGCTGGACATCCGCTTCCCGGCTAGTCCAGTCTTTCACCTGGTTCGCGACACCAGGACTTTCCACCTAGGGTTACCACCCCCTAGGACTTTTGCCTGAAGCCACCGACCTGCCAAGACTTTCCGCATAGGGTTACCACCCCCTATGACCTAGGGTTACCGCCCCCTAGGGTTTTCCCTTTGCCTAATCGTAGCTAGGACTTTTCTCCACCTAGGGTTACCACCCCTAGGACCTAGGGTTACCACCCCCTAGGGTTTTCACCTGCCTAACCGCAGTTAGGACTTTCCTGAAACACTCAACAAAGCTGTCAGATCACAAAACCCCTTAACTTTGAATCCTTTGCCATTATCAAAACTCGGGTTTGATCATTGGATGCTTCCCGCACCAACAATCTCCCCCTTTTTGATTATGGCAACAAGAAATTCAAAGTTAAGAAAAAAACATGCGATAACAAATAGATGCATTAAGTTTTAACCAAGCTTAAGTAAGTAAACTTTAAATGCAAGCACAGTTAAGCTGGAAACTTTTAACTTTGTAATACTAAACTCCCCCTTAATAAAAGCCCTCCTTTTTGTTTTTTGAATTTTCCTACTTTTGAATTTTCCTACTCTCCCCCTTTGCCATATATCAAAATATACCAGTGTGAAAGAAGTCTGAATTTTTCAGAAGAGCAAGTTAGTTTGATGCTTAACTTTTTAAAGAGGGATAAGAGTAGACAACATTTGAAAATTTATCACCTTTTTTTTTAAAAAATCTGAAATTTTTAAACACTAGTAATACTTAGAAAAATTTGAAATAGCTTTTATAACACTTAGCTTTGTTATAATTAATTTTCATTGTTTAACTTTTTGCTAAGTGAAATAAAAATTAAAAAATAAGAATTTTTCTTTTGAAACATTGACTTAGCTTTTAATTTTCATAGAAATCACTTAGCTAAGCCTTTTGCAAACTTGACTTTTGAAGGAGTCTTCAAGGGTGATTTTGAAAAGATGTAAAAGTTAAAAAATGTAGCTAAAGTTTTAAGTATTTTAGCTTAAAAACATTCTTAAGTTTGAAAGATATTTAGTTTAAAGTCTTTTGTTAGCAAAGAGGGAGTAGCTAAATGTTTAGTTAAGTTAAATTCAGTTTGTCGTTAAGTCCAAGTATGAGTCAAGTTAATTAAATTTTAAATTTGATTTGATTAGGTATCAGAGCCCTAAATTACAAGCATGCTAAATCTAAATATTTCTATTTGAAAAGTTTTTTCAAAAGATATTTAATTAAATTTGAAAAGCTCTTCAATAGAAACTTGATAATTAGTTTGACTCCGTTCACTCCCCCTTAACTAATGCAAACATGAATCCCTATAATGAGTCCTAGAGTCCTAGAGTCCAAAAATATAATGGGTCTTTTATATTTTGTTGAATTTTTCATCTCACCCATTCTAGGTTTTCAGGCATGTTTGGCGTATGAGTAAGTGTTAGATAAAATAAACTTTGTCAATTAAGATTATTGAAAATATAAGTTTGAATTTCAAATTAGTAAATATTAAACTTGAAGACTATAGTGAAAATTAATTGGAGTTAACATTTGCAGTCATAATATGATTTGAGAAGAAAAGATTTTTAAACCCTTTTAATATTTTGAAATTAATTGAATAATATTCTGAAATTAATTGATTAATATTTTGAAAAAGTTTAAATGATTTTGGAATGATTTTTCAAAGATTTTGAAATAATTTTAAAATGATTTTGAAATGATTTTTCAAATATTTTAAAAGATTTTAAAATGATTTTGAAAAGATTTTAAAAGAATTTTGAAAAGATTTTTAAAATGATTTTAAAATGATTTTGAAAGATTTTTGAAATCGATTTTTAAAAGATTTTGAAATAATTTTGAAAGATTTTTGAAATAGATTTTTAAAAGATTTTTGAAATTAAGTTTAAATTGATTTTGAAATGATTTTTAAAAGATTTTTTAAATAAATTTTTAAAAGATTTTGAATAATTTTAAAATGATTTTGAAATGATTTTTCAAATATTTTAAAAGATTTTAAAATGATTTTGAAAAGATTTTAAAAGAATTTTGAAAAGATTTTTAAAATAATTTTGAAATAATTTTAAAATGATTTTGAAATGATTTTGAAAAGATTTTTAAAATGATTTGGAAAAGATTTTTAAAATGATTTTTAAAATTAAGTTTTAAAAGAGTTTTAAAATAATTTTGAAAAGATTTTAAAAATGATTTTGAAAGATTTTTCAAATAAATTTTAAATTGATTTCATTAAAAAACATGATATTAATTACGAATTTAATTTTGAATTTGAACTTTTAATTCCTTAGCCATCTCACTCGATCTAAATTGTCAATCAGGGAACCCTATAATTGTTGTGAGATGAATTATGGTTGAATTTTGGGGTAAGGTTTAACTTTGTGTTAGATTCAGGTTTAGCTTTGGGTTCAACAAGTAAGCATTCTCTGGATAAACTTCTGGGCTATGGTGAGTCACAAGGAACTCATTAAAGTAATCATGCATTCGAGGTTTCCCAAATAGTCCTACCCATTAAACTTAATACTAAACCCTGGTCTAACTAGTTATGATCCATTTAAGGGTAGCTTCGGTTAGTTCCACTTGGCCAAATGCACCAGGTCGAAGCCATATCTTCCTAGACATGCGATGCCTAAGTTTCCCTAACGTACTATCATCCAAAAACTTCACTGGTACTGTGGTTAAAGTTAAACTCAGCCCTTTTTAAACTATCCTTAATTACCCTGCCGGGTAATCTACTCTTGTTTTACCCATTTCGGGTAAATTAGGTTCAGTTACCCTGTCGGGTAGTTCAGTTGGAGGTGCCAGCTAGTTTGGATCCACCATCTATTTTTGAATTTAGAATTTCGAATTTCGAATTTCGAATTTGATTTAGAATTTCGAATTTTTTATTTAGAATTTCGAATTTAGAATTTCGAATTTAAATTAAATTTGAATTTTGAATTTGAATTTTTGATTTAGAATTTTGAATTTAGAATTTCGAATTTGATTTAGAATTTAGAATTTTTTATTTAGAATTTCGAATTTAGAATTTTGAATTTTTTATTTAGAATTTCGAATTTAGAATTTCGAATTTAGAATTTCGAATTTAAATTAAATTTGAATTTTGAATTTGAATTTTTTATTTAGAATTTCGAATTTGATTTAGAATTTTGAATTTTTGATTTAGAATTTCGAATTTAGAATTTCGAATTTGATTTAGAATTTTGAATTTTTTATTTAGAATTTCGAATTTAGAATTTCGAATTTAAATTAAATTTGAATTTTGAATTTGAATTTTTGATTTAGAATTTCGAATTTAGAATTTCGAATTTAAATTAAATTTAAATTTTGAATTTGAATTTTTGATTTAGAATTTCGAATTTAGAATTTCGAATTTAAATTAAATTTGAATTTTGAATTTGAATTTTTGATTTAGAATTTCGAATTTAGAATTTTGAATTTGATTTCAAATTTTTAATTGAATTTTAATTTGAATTATGTTCTTAATATTGTTTTTCTATTAGCTCCCCCTGGATCATAGCCTCGATATGGTCTATCAAGATAATAGACTTGATCTTTGGGGACCCAATAGTGATCAGTTCCAACTTGATTAACCAAGTTGGATTTTGGCACCCATGCTTGGACAATTTTTCTATTATGTTTGTTTATTAAAGATAAATAGGATTTATATTTCTTTTTACTTTTGTATCCTAGCCCAGTTCTATTGTAGACAGCTCTTTGTGTCCCAAGAATTAGATCCAAATTCTTGGAACCCAGAGAGAACTTTTCTAGAGTAATTTTTAACTTGTTTAACTGATTTTTCAGATTTGAATTTTCTTTCTCGAGTCGTTGTACTTGAGTTGAATCTTCAGTTGAAGATTTTGAGTTAGTTACTCCTTTAAGAGTGGTTATTTCTCTTAAAAGTGACTTAATTTTCAAATTCGACTTAGCTAATTTGCGAAGTAAATAATTGACTAAATTATTGAGTCTAGGAATACTTACAGCAGAGTCTGGTCCTTCGGAAATGGATGCGGATCCGTGGCTTTGCTCAGAGTCGGCTTCTGACTCGCTCTCGGATTCACTGATCTGGTCCCGGGCCATCAATGCGAGTAAACTTGTTTGGTTGAGTTCGTCGTCTTCGTCCTCCGAAGAAGATTCGTCCCAGGTTGCCTTTAGAGCCATCTTTCTTCTTTGCTTCTTGGCTTCCTTTTGATTGGGGCAGTTGGTCTTGATATGGCCCTTCTGGTTTGCACCCGTAACATGTGACTTCAAATTTTGTCTTTGATTGGGCCTCCTTGGATTGAACTGCCTTCTTTAGATCTTTCTTGTTGAATCCCTTCTTCTTCTTGTAGAGTTTCTTTACAAGATTCACAAATTCGCCGGCCAGTTCATCTTCTGAATCTTCTGAATCGGATTCGTCTTCTGATTCCGATTCAACTTTTCGCCGTCCTCTTGATTCCCGTGTTCGACTCGTTCCTGCAACCAAAGCAATCCCTTTCTCGGATGGCCGTGCATTAGTCTGTTCATGGAGTTCGAATTCACTAAACAATTCATCTAATTTTAAGGAAGACAAATCCTTAGAGACTTTATAGGCATCTACCATTGATGCCCATAGTGTACTCCTAGGGAATGAGTTAAGGGCATACCTTATTATATCTCTATTTTCTACCTTCTGCCCGATTCCATGTAGAGAATTTAGGATATCTTGAATTCGGGCGTGCAAAGAGCTTGCCGTCTCGCCTTCCTGCATTTTCAAATTGTATAGTTTATTTAATAACAAATCACGCTTACTTACCTTGGTTTCCGAGGTGCCCTCGTGTAGTTCGATCAGTTTCTCCCATAGTTCCTTTGCGGAGGAGAATGGACCGACTCTGTTGAGCTCTTCTTTGGTCAGACCGCATTGGATGGTGCAGGTGGCTTTGGCGTCGGCTTCCACCTTCTTGATAAATGCAGGCTCCCAGCTTTCACAGGATGTAGGCTTACCATCGGTACCAGTTGGTAGTTGTAGTCCTGTTCTGACGATCATCCAGGTGTCGAACTGGATCTTTAGATATATTTCCATTCGCCCCTTCCAATATCCGAAGTCTTCTCCGGAAAATAATGGGGGGCGAACGGTGCTATATCCTTCTTGTTGGGCCATTTAGATCTAAAAGAACAAAAAACAACAAAATCTATTCCAAGACTGAGTCTTGGATTAGTAGTGTGGGAAGAGAATAGTAATAATTACGAGCTCGAGTGGTGTTGCACCAACTTCGGGCAAAAAATCGATTCGTAAAAAGAAATTAGAATATAGCTATGAGGCTAAATTCTAATTGACTCCGAACAAAACCACGAAAAGAAAATTGTCTTGAATAGTGGTTGCACTGATTCAAGACGACCCCGCTCTGATACCAATTGTTGGATCGAGACGCGCTAGAGGGGGGGTGAATAGCGCTCGTGGCTATTTTGATCGTATCGGAATCGTAAAACTATCAAAGTAAATATACGCAGCGGAAATAACGAATGCAATCACAGAGGGACACAAGAAGTTTTACTTCGTTCGGAGCCTAAGGCGACTCCTACTCGAAGGCCCGCGATCCTTGATCGCTTTCCGTGGGAAACAACTATAAGCTCATAAAATGTACAATAAGATATTACAATTGAAAGAACTAAAACAAATTATACCGACAACAATAAAGTAGCAGAATCTGAAGCTCCGGGATGTCGGGGACTTGTAACAGCACTTCTGGGTGTTTCTAGAGCAGCTTGTAGCGTAAGGATTGCTTGGAGTTCGTTATTCTGGTGCTGCTGCTCGAGACCCCTTATAAAGGGTGTTCAAGGCGCCTTGAAGCCCTTCAAGGCGCCTTAAACAGGCCGAGTCACCCGCGGAGATCAGCACAGACTTGGTCGAACTTCATCCAGTTCAAGGCGCCTTCAGCCTACCCAAGGCGCCTTCAACCTTCTACCCAAGGCGCCTTGAACTTCATCTAAGGCGCCTCCAACCTTCTGCGCTAGCTTTTCCTGGTTCGCACCCGAGGCGCCTCCAAGCTCCATGGAGGCGCATCGGACACTGTTCATCCGAGTTGTAAATTGCTCCTTTGTTCCTGCAAAATGTGTTAGTCCCAAACACATACCCTGCAAAACAAAGTTAGCACAGAAACATAATGAATGATAATAATGAAAGTTTTGACAGCATTCGAACTGTCCGGGTCTGACTTCAGGTTTCCCCCCGAAAACCCTAGGTCGACCCGACGCCTACTGTTCCCTCTACGGGGAACACGTCCTCACCTACTCCACTCAGGAGATTTACCTGTTGCCAGTGCGATCCTCCAGATTGACTGGACTTTTGCTCAGCACTCGACGCTTCCGGACTTTCTGCTGGACATCCGCTTCCCGGCTAGTCCAGTCTTTCACCTGGTTCGCGACACCAGGACTTTCCACCTAGGGTTACCACCCCCTAGGACTTTTGCCTGAAGCCACCGACCTGATAAGACTTTCCGCATAGGGTTACCACCCCCTATGACCTAGGGTTACCGCCCCCTAGGATTTTCCCTTTGCCTAACCGCAGCTAGGACTTTTCTCCACCTAGGGTTACCACCCCCTAGGACCTAGGGTTACCACCCCCTAGGGTTTTCACCTGCCTAACCGCAGTTAGGACTTTCCTGAAACACTCAACAAAGCTGTCAGATCACAAAACCCCTTTACTTTGAATCCTTTGCCATTATCAAAACTCGGGTTTGATCGTCGGATGCTTCCCGCACCAACACATCACTCACATCCCTCCGCATAATTTGTTACATACCCAGTAATCGCCTTTATAGTCCACCCAGTTACGGGTGACGTTTGACGAAGCCAAAGTACGTAACTCCTTATGTAGGGAACCATGGTGACTTCAAGTCCAAGGACTAGTAGTCATACTAATAATCACATGAGAAAGTATATGACACTCATATAACTATCCATGATACTTTCTCATGGCGGGTCATTCAGTATACATTCTCCAATGCATACTCATGTATCAACTTGATATCTCTATATCCATTACTTGTGAGATCAGGTCATCAAGTTGACCTACATGCTAGTCTCATCGCATTAACATTGTCCCTGAATGTTAATACTTGACTAGGAATGATTAAGAGTAGTGTTCCCTATATCATCTCACTATCGACTCAACCAATCGATTGATATAGGTAAGAACCTTCTACTCAAAGACGCTATTATACTTAGTTATTTGCCACCAATACATGTAAGTATAATAACCAAAAACAAATGTCTTTATTTATATACAAGAATATGATACAACGAGTCCATACAACAATCATCAAATGATTGGCTCTAGGGCTTTAACTAACATCCCTCCTATATGACGGGAGTGACATCATTATGTTGGATCGAGAAGCGCTAGAGGGGGGGTGAATAGCGCTCGTGGCTATTTCGTTTCATTCGTAAAACTATCAGAGTTAAAACACGCAGCGGAATAAAGAAACAAACACAGAGACATAGGGGAATTTACTTCTTTCGGAGCCTAAATCGACTCCTACTCGAAGGCCCGTGATCCTTGATCGCTTTCCGTGGGCAACAACTAATAGCTCGAATAGAATTACAAGTGAAGTACAATAATCAATAAGAAATAATTAAATTATACCGACGACAATATGAATAATTGAAGATTAGGAGCTCCGGGTCGTCGGGGGGTCGTCGCAGCACTTCGGGATCGTGTCGTTAGCAGCTAGTCACAAAAGAATTGCTTGGAGTGAGTTGTTGAGAGCTGTTGGTCGAAACTCTCTTATAAAGGGTGTTCAAGGCACCTTGAAAGCCATCCAAGGCACCTCCATGCTGGCCGAGTCACACGCTGAGATAGGGCTAAACTAGTCGAACCTTATCAGGTTCAAGGCGCCTTCATGCTTCCTCAAGGTGCCTTCATCCACCAGTCCAAGGCGCCTTGAGCTCCCTTCAAGGCGCCTCCAAGCCTGCTTCGCAGCCAGCTCATCTTTTGCACCTGAGGCACCTCCAAGCTCCATGGAGGCGCCTCGGACACTGTTTATCCGAGGCTTAACCTTGTTCTTTCGTACTTGCAAGACATGTTAGATCCAAAACACAAACATATCCTGAAAACAAAAGTTAGCACATATAATATCATAAATATGAAGTTTGACAGTCATCGGACTGTCCGGGTCTGACTTCGGATTTCCGACCGGAAACCCTAGGTCAACCCGACGCCTACTGTTCCCTCTGCGGGGAACGCGTCCTCACCTACTCCACACAGGAGATTTACCTGATGTCAGTCCGGTCCTCCAGACCGACTGGACTTTCCGCCTAGGATTACCACCACCTAGGACCTAGGGTTACCGCCCCCTAGGGTTTTTCTCCACCTAGGGTTACCACCCCTTGGGACCTAAGGTTACCCCCCCTTAGGATTTTCCTCCACCTAGGGTTACCACCCCCTAGGACCTAAGGTTGCCGCCCCTTAGGGTTTTCCTACACCTAGGGTTACCTCCCCCTAGGACCTAAGGTTGTCGCCCCTTAGGGTTTTTCTCCACCTAGGGTTACCTCCCCCTAGAACCTAGGGTTACCACCCCATAGGGTTTTCACCTGCCTAGCCGTAGCAAGGACTTTTGCCTAAGTATCACTTAGGACTTTCTTGCAAGCTCCATGAACCTTGTTAGATAACACCATAGCTTAACTTTGAGCCCTTTCCATAATCAAAACTCAGGTTTGATCATCTGGTGCTCACTGCACCAACACATTATTCTTGATAGAGTGAGACCACTAAGTGCATGACCATGCCCAAATGAGTCAATATGAGATGTTGAGCTCATTTGATTGAGTGAGTCTACTTGAAGTTCAAGATTTAGATTGATTAGAGGATGACACGGTTTATGCCTCACATTGATCAATCTAGATGTCTAGGATAGAAGGACATTGTCACATATTGTGAAGAGTCACAATTAGTAGTCACAAGGTGATGTTGGATCTCAACATTCTTGTAACTTGGGTAGTAATGATGTGTTGCTAGATACCACTCATTATTTATGCTTCTAAAAGTGTTTAGAAGCATTGTCAATGTTACAAGAACCTATAGGGTCACACACAAAGGGCAATTAGATGGAGATTAGGTTCATATGATGAACCAAGAGGATTAGGTTCATGCGATGAACCAAATTGGATTAAGAGTAATCCAAAGTAAACTAATTGAGTTGGACTCAATTTGGTTCATGTGTTAAATGAGTCTAATTTGGACTTAGACTCATTGAGCCAATTTAATTCAATGAATAGAGATTCATTAAATTAAAATTGACTTGAACCAATGGTTAGATTTGATCAACCATGGGAGAGAAGTGGTCAAGTTTGACTTGACTTGAGAGGAAGATGAAAGGTCAAGTTTGACTTGACCATTGCCACCTCATTTGTGAGTTGGCATTGAGAGCGCTAATTATGATGTGCCACATCATCAAGGCTAGCACATGTGTGTGCCACCTCATGAGGGAGATCAAGAGTTGTGACTCTTGATATCCCATGGAGGTTTAAAAGCCTTCCTTGAAGTGGTCGGCCACTTTAACACCATTGTGGGAGTTTCATTTTGTGTGTGTAACTCCATCTTCTTCCTCCTCTCATCTTATTCTCCCTCTCCTCCACCTTGGTCGAACCTTCAAAGGTGCTAGCACACCTTTTTTTTGGTTTTTCTCCACCTAATCGTTCGTGTGGATACGTATAGAGGATTGTCCACTTGAACACTCTCGAGATCCGGCAAACTTGGACGAGCGGGATAAGCGAAGGGCTTCGCATCAAGGGTAATATCTCTACCATGTAGATCTAGAGTAGATCTAGGTTTAGAAAACTCGTACACGTAAAGTTTTTTGAAATTATTTTCTTCATACGGATCCGGTGGCATGGGATTTCGAGGTTTCCGCAATGCAAAAAACGATTTTTACGGCTCAAAAATCCCAATAGTGGTATTAGAGCCATGTGTGAAGCGTGTATGAGTTTCGTTTGTATTTTTATGAAAAATTACATATCTTTAACTTTTTGTAAGTTTGTGATTTTTATGTATTTTATGGGTATTTTTCTCGTAGAAGCGAAGCAACAAGTGTTTGGACACTTGTAGGCTTCGACGACCGAGAAAAACCTTCCAAAACGATAAGGTCTCGCCCAAACAAATTTATTTTTGTTTGGGACAGCGACTTAAGGTGCTATAGGATCGCTTAGGAACACTCGCGATGATTATATCGCAAGTAGGGGTGCTACCCCTAACCCCGCAAGGGGCTTTGTTTTGCGATTGCGCCCGAAAATCGCTAATCGGGACCGCCGAGAAGTTGCGACTCATAAAATCGTAAAAAAAATTTTAAAATTACAGAAATTTATGGAAATCACATAATTTAGAATTATTTATCATTTTGTGATGGTCATAGCCCAAAGAACCCAATTTGATTAGAAATATGTGTTGTAATTCATAATATGGCCTACGCGCCATTTTGTGTGTTTGTGTGTGCGCGTCGTGCCCTTCTATTTATATTCCTGTTGTAAAATAGTTTTAGACTCGAATGTAACTCGAGTTTCACTTTTTGTAATGTACAAAATGAGGCGGTGGAAGGTCCACTCGAGGAGGAGTTACGAGGAGGGTGCAAGCAACACATGGCGGTCAAAGGAAGGAGCTTGGAGAAGCTATTAACCCTAGGTTGACCAATCGATCTTCTCATTGGCTTAAGAAGATCGTAGTAGGGCCATGACTAATCACAAAAATTTAATTAATTGCTTGTGTGTGTGTATGTGATGCATGCTAGATTAGTAATTAATTAGTGTCTTAACGATTAGATTCGATCTAAATTGCGTACTTGATACACATCGTCGATTAGATTAGATCTCAATCACGTCAACTCGAAATGTCTACCATGCCGTGATACCCATCACTACCTCAATCACATGTTGTTGTTGAATCTGCCAAAGCAGAGCAATGCATATTATCTTGGTAGGGTGCAGAGGAACAATCTTGGTCCCGCCTATCAACGCATGGGTAAGTACAACTCAATTAGATTGAGTAACTAGTTAACTCAATTGGATCAAGTTTAACTATAGGCATTTTTCAATGGTTGGTAGATAGGTCAAAATCACATTTATATTAACTCTTGGGTGATTTAGCCAAAGCTAACTCAAGTTTTAATATACATGCGGATCTTGATCCTATAAACAAGAGTTGCATAGAGATGTAATTGGTAATTAGTTACCTACCGATCATACTAAGTCTTGGGTGATTTAGCCAAAGCTAACTCAAGGCGTAGTATGATGTGGATCTTGTCCCGCACGAATTATAGTTGGTTAGAATCTAGTAGGTGTGGTTTGACCACATCCATGACTTGATTCTAC
Source organism: Zingiber officinale (assembly GCF_018446385.1). NCBI lineage: Eukaryota > Viridiplantae > Streptophyta > Magnoliopsida > Zingiberales > Zingiberaceae > Zingiber > Zingiber officinale. Next base: position 32,271,884 of record NC_055992.1, on the reverse strand, counting down.
AAAAGTTCTATAATTCAGTGGGAGCATCATTTAGTTAAAGGCCTAATTAAATGATTAATAGAATATGATATTTAGTTTTTACATTTTTCTGTTGTACATTGTCATGTCGTCAAACACGAACTCCTTCTCCCTGCGTTCTGTCCTTGATAAGGACAAGCTCAATGAAGCTAACTTCCTGGACTGGTACAGGAACCTGAGAATCGTTCTTACACGGGAATAAAAATTGTACGTCCTGGAGCAGCCCATTCCCGAGGTACCTCCTGCCACTGCCACACGAGCTGACTGAGATGCTTACAAGAAGCATCAAGATGATGCATTAGATGTGTCATGTCTAATGCTCGTGACCATGAACTCTGAGCTTCAGAAGCAACATGAGTTGATGGGTGCTTATGATATGGTTGAATATCTTCGTCAACTATATCAAGGACAAGCGAGGCACGAGAGATTCGAGATCTCTAAGGCAAGATGCAAGACGAGACTCCCGTAGGCCCATATGTACTCATGATGATTGGGTACATAGAAAACCTACAGAGGTTGGGATTCCCACTTGGCCAAGAGCTGGCCATTGACCTGATCTTGCAATCCTTGCCAGATAGCTATAGTCAATTTATTCTAAATTACAACATGAACGAAATTGACAGGCCACTGCCCGAGCTGCTTAGCATGTTAAGAACTGCTGAGCTCAACCTTAAGAAGGTTAAGCCCAACTCTATTCTGATGGTTCAGAAACACAAGGGAAAGAGCAAGCCCAAAGGTAAGGGAAAGTCCCAAGCCAAGGGTAAAGGCAAGACATTGAAACCCAAAGGAGGGGTTGCCAAGGATGCTACCTACTTCTACTGCAATCAGACCGGGCACTGGAAGAGAAACTGCAAAGTGTACCTGGAAGATCTTAAGAAGAAGAGAAGTGAAACTTCCACTTCAGGTATATATATTATAGAAGTTAATATATCTATTTCTTCATCATGGGTATTAGATACCAGATGTGCTTCTCACATTTGTACTAATGTGCAGGCACTGAGAAATAGCAGAGCATTGACGAAGGGCGAGGTGGACCTACGCGTAGGCAATGAAGCACGGGTTGCTGCTGTTGCTGTAGGAACTTATTTTCTATCTCTGCCCTCTAGGCTTGTACTAGAGTTGGATGATTTTTGTTATGTGCCTACTTTAACTAAGAACATAATTTCAGTTTCTTGTTTGGACAAGAAAAGTTTCTCTTTTATAATAAAGGACAAATGTTGTTCTGTTTATTTAAAAGACATGTTCTATTGTAGTGCACCTCTGATGAATGGATTCTATATTCTAAACCTTGAGAGCCCTATATATAACATAAATACCAAGAGGTTCAAGTCAAATGACATGAACCAAACCTATCTCTGGCACTGTCGCTTAGGTCATATAAATGACAAGCGCTTATCCCAGCACCATAAGGATGGTTTGCTGGACTCATTTGATTTTGAATCTTATGAGACGTGCGAGTCATGCCTACTAGGCAAGATGACCAAGACTCCCTTTAGTGGGCACAGTGAGAGAGCGACTGATTTGTTAGGACTTATACATAGTGATGTATGTGGCCCTTTCAATGTCGCTGCTAGAGGCGGTTATAGGTACTTCATCACATTTATTGATGACTTCAGTAGATATGGTTATGTGTACTTGATGACAAATAAGTCAGAATCCTTTGAAAAGTTCAAAGAATTCAAGAATGAAGTACAGAACTAGCTTGGCAAGAGTATTAAGATACTTTGATCAGATCGAGTGGAGAATACCTTAGCCATGAGTTTTATGACTATCTAGCTGAGTGTGAGATTCTATCCCAACTCACTCCTTCTGGAACACCACAGTGGAATGGTGTATCCGAAAGGAGGAATCGTACCCTATTAGATATGGTATGGTCTATGATGAGTCACACAGATCTTCCTACATTTCTTTGGGGCTATGCTCTAGACACGGCAGCTTTTATACTCAACCGAGTTCCATCCAAGGCCGTGATAAAGACACCATATAGGATATGGACTGGGAGAGATGCCCAGGTGTCTTTTATGAGGATTTGGGGTTGTGAGGCTTACGTTCGACGTCAAGTCTCAGATAAATTAGGACCCAAATCTGACAAGTGCTACTTTATTGGATATTCCAAGGAAACTAAAGGATATTACTTCTACATTCTCAATCAGCACAAGGTAGTTGTGGCAAAGACTGGGGTCTTTCTAGAAAGGGACTTTGTTTCTAGAAAGACTAGTGGGAGTACGTTCGATCTTGAAGAAGTTCAAGATGCAGACCATAGCACTAAAGCCTCGATGGAAGTTGAACTGGAACCATAAAGTGTTGTGGATGATGTTGTTCCACAAAGAGTTGAGGAACAACAACCAGTTCAAGTAGGCATACCTCTTCGCAGGTCTGATAGGGTACGTCATCAGCCTGAGAGATACTCATTTCTCTTGTCTGACCATGATGATGTTGTGCTCATAGAGGATGAGCCTACCACCTATCAGGAAATTGTGATGAGACCAGATTCCGAGAAATGGCTAGAGGCCATGAGATTCGAGATGGAATCCATGTACACCAACCAAGTATGGACTTTGGTTGATCCACCTGAAGGGGTAAAATCAATTGGGAGTAAGTGGGTCTTTAAGAGAAAGACTGACATGGATGGACTTATCTATAAGGGTCGCTTGGTAGCTAAAGGTTTCAAGCAAATTCATGGTATTGACTATGATGAAACCTTTTCTCCAGTAGCGATGTTTAAGTCCATTCGAATCATGCTTGCTATTGCAGCATACCATGACTATGAGATATGGTAGATGGATGTCAAAACCGCGTTTTTGAATGGAAACCTGCACGAGGATGTGTACATGACACAACCTGAGGGTTTTGTAGATCCACAGCATACTGGTAGAGTATGCAAGCTGCATAGGTCCATTTATGGACTAAAGCAAGCTTCTCGGAGCTGGAATCTTCGATTCGATAATGCAATCAAACAGTTTGGTTTCATCAAGAATGAAGATAAACCTTGTGTCTACAAGAAGGTTGTAGGGGATATAGTTGTCTTCCTCATATTGTATGTGGATGACATACTACTCATTGGGAAAGACATCCCTTTACTTCAGTCTATTAAGACCTGGCTAGGGAGTTGTTTCTCAATAGGCATACAGATCTATAGAGATAGATCTAAGAGATTGTTTGGTCTAAGTCAGAGTACATATATTGACAAGGTACTCCTACGGTTTGCCATGCAGAACTCCAAGAAGGGATTTCTGCCGATGTCACATGGCGTGAGTCTTTCGAAGACTCAAGGTCCCTCTTCTAGAGAGGAGATAGACCGCATGGATCAGATCCCTTATGCCTCAGCCATAGGATCTATCATGTACGCCATGCTATGTACTCGACCTGATGTCTCGTATGCTTTGAGCATGACGAGCAGATACCAGTCAGATCCAGGTGAAAGTCACTGGATAGCGGTCAAGAATATTCTTAAGTACTTGAGAATGACTAAAGAATATTTCTTGATATATGGAGGCAATGATGAGCTAGATGTAAAGGGTTACAGTGATGCTAGCTTCCAGACTGACTAGGATGATTATCGATCGCAGTCAGGGTTCGTGTTTTGCATAAATGGTGGTGCTGTGAGTTGGAAGAGTTCGAAGCATGACACAGTAGCTGATTCTACGACAGAGGCCGAGTACATTGTTGCATCAGAGGCAGCAAAGGAGGCAGTTTGGATCCGCAAGTTCATCACTGAACTTGGGGTGGTTCCTAGTATCGCTGACCCTATTGAGCTCTATTGTGACAACAATGGAGCTATAGCACAGGCTAAGGAACCTCGCTCACACCAGCGGACCAAACACATACTACGGCGCTTCCATCTCATTCGAGAGATTATCGAGAGAGGAGATGTGAAGATTTGCAGAGTACCCGCAGAAGCTAACATCGCAGATCCCTTGACCAAGGCTTTGGCACAGAGGAAGCATGATGGTCACACTAGGTCATTGGGGCTTAGAGCCTACGCTGATTGGCACTAGTGCTAGTGGGAGATTGTTAGTTAGAGCCCTAGAGCCAATCATTTGATGATTGTTGTATAGACTCATTGTATAATATTTCTTATATATAAAGGCATTTAGTTTTTGGTTATTATGCTTACTTGTATTGGTGCCAAATAAACTAAGTATAATAGCATCCTTGAGTAGAAGGTTCTTACCTATATCAATCGATTGGTTGAATCGATAGTGAGATGATATAGGGAACACTACTCTTAATCATTCCTAGTCGAGTATTAACATTCAGGGACAATGTTAATGCAATAAGACTAGCATGTAGGTCAACTCGATGACTTGATCTCACAAGTCATGGATATGGAGATATCAAGTTGACACATGGGTATGCATTGGAGAATGTATACTGAATGACCCGCCATGAGAAAGTATCATGGATCGTTATATGAGTGTCATATACTTTCTCATGTGATTATTAGTATGACTACTAGTCCTTAGACCTGAAGTCACCATGGTTCCCTACATAAGGAGTTATGTACTTTGGTTTCGTCAAACGTCACCCGTAACTGGGTGGACTATAAAGGCGATTACTGGGTATGTAACAAATTATGCGAAGGGATGTGAGTGATGTAGATGGGATCTATCCCTCCTATATGACGGGAGTGAATCGATATTCTTGATAGAGTGAGACCACGAAGTGCATGGTCATGCCCAAATGAGTCAATATGAGATATTGATCTCATTTGATTTAGTGAGTCTACTTAGAGTTCAAGATTTAGATTGATTAGAGGATAACACGGTCTATGTCTCACATTGATCAATCTAGATGTCTAGGATAGAAGGGCAATGTCATATATTGTGAGGAGTCACAATTAGTAGTCACAAGGTGATGTTGGATCTCAACATTCTTGTAACTTGGGTAGTAATGATGTGTTGCTAGATACCGCTCATTACTTATGCTTCTAAATGGGTTTAGGAGCATTGCCAACGTTATAAGAACCTACAGGGTCACACACAAAGGGCAATTAGATGGAGATTAAGTTCATATGATGAACCAAGAGGGTTAGATTCATGTGATGAATCAAATTGGATTAACAGTAATCCTAATTGTACTAATTGAGTTGGACTCAAGTTGATTCATGTGTTCAATGAGTCTAATTTAGATTATGACTCATTGAATCAATTTAATTAAATGAATTAGATTCATTATATTAAATTGGCTTGAATCAAATGGTTGGATTAGATCAACCATAGGAGTTATAATGTCAAGTTTGACTTGACTTGAGAGGAAGAGGAAAAGTCAAGTTTGACTTGACTTTATGTCACATCATTTGTGAGTTGGCATTAAGTGGCCAATAATGGTGTTACACATCATCATGTTTAGAACATGTGTGTGCACCTCATGGAGGTTACAAATCTCCTGCTCATTTTAATGGCCACATTAAATGAGAGGAGGTTACAATAGTGGTCGGCCACTTATTGTGATGAATGGAATTCATTTTTCATTCAAGGCATTTTATTCCATCTTCTTCCTCTTGCTCTCATTCTCTTCTCCCTCTCCTCCTCCTTGGCCGAACACTTCATAGGTGCTAGCACACCTTTTGTTTGGCCTCTCCACCTAGTTTGTTCGTGTGGATACTTCTAGAGGAGCGTACGCTTGACGATCTCGAGATCCGGCGAACCGTTGGACGAGCGGGATTGCGAAGGGCATCGCATCGAGGGTAACTTCCTTCTCCTAGTGTAGATCTAGATGTAAGAAACTCATACTCATAAAATTTTTGTTTTATTTTACTTCGCACGAATCCGGTGGCTTGGGGTTTGGGGTTTCCACAACGCGAAAAAGTGGTTTTTGCGGCCCGAAATTCCCAACATAATCGTTTGTGTGGATATGTATAGAGGAGTATCCACTTGAACACTCTCGAGATCCGGCAAACTTGGACGAGCGAGATAAGCGAAGGGCTTCGCATCAAGGGTAATCTCTCTACCATGTAGATCTAGAGTAGATCTAGGTTTAGAAAACTCGTACACGTAAAGTTTTTTGAAATTATTTTCTTCGCACGGATCCGGTGGCATGGGATTTTGAGGTTTCCGCAATGCAAAAAGTGGCTTTTGCGGCTCAAAAATCCCAACAACTTTTAGGAAAACTCACAAAAGAAGATGAAGGCCAAGTACCAACCTGAACCCGAATCTGAAGACTAATCAGGTTCCGAAGATGAAGACGAGATCATCGACGAACTAGTCAACCTAGTTCAGAAAATGCTTAAGCAAAAGATGATCTAATCCAAGAGCAAGTAGTCGAGCTCGAATCAAACCATGAAGCCCAAATCAGAAGTGATCTACCATGGGTGTAACTAGAAGGGGCACTACAAGATGGAATATCCAGACAAAAAGCAAAGAAGAAGGAAGACTCTGAAAGTAATGTAGTCCGAGTCATCAGAAGACTCTGAAGAAGAAGAACAAGCTCAAGCAAGCTTCCTTGCTCTACAGGTACAAGCTCACATTGTCGAGACCAAATCTGAGTCAGAGCTCAAGATCGAATCAGAGGCCAAGTTCAAGAGAAACCATGGATCTGTATCCATTTTCGAAGGACCAAACAACACTGCAAGTTCTCCTCTAGTAGATAAGTTGTATGATTTAATAAATTATTTGATGTGCAAATTAGCCAAGTCTAAAGTCTAGGTCAAGTCACTCCAAAAGGAGGTAAAACCCTTAAGAAAGTGACTAACCTAAGTTCCTTGACTGACATGTAGGATCGAAAAGCGCTAGGGGGGAGGGGGTGAATAGCGCTCGTGGCTTCTACTTTCGTTTCAGGTAAATATGCAGTGGAAATCAAAACAATACAAACGCAAACACCAAGATTTACTTGGTTCGGAGCCTGTGGCAACTCCTACTCCAAGGCCCGGACGTAAGAGTGCTTTCGATGGGCAATCACTATAAATTTGAAATATTACAAAAGAGTATAGTTGATTAGATGTAGTAATCAAAATTATACCAACAACAGAATATCTGAAATTTGAGCTCTTGGTTGTTGGAGCAATGTTAGAACTTCACCGGATTATCTTTTGAGTAGCACACGGAAGGAAGGATTGTGATTTCTTGTTCTCCTTTGGCTACTGCTCGAATTGGGCTTAAATAGCCTGTGGAAGGTGCCTTTAGCCTCTATAGAAGGCACCTTCAGCCTCCATAGAAGGCGCCTCCAGCCCGCCGAATCCACTGCGTCGATAAGCTCCTGCGTCTTCACTGCTTATCCACCCAAAGGCACCTTCAAGCTCCATGGAAGGCACCTTCCATCTAGTGTCCAAGGCGCCTTCCATCTCCTTGGAAGGTGCTTTCATGCCTTGCAACACGTGACTTCGACCTACGCACCCGAGGCACCTTCTAGCTCCATGGAGGGCGCCTCAGGTACTATTCATCCTAGGCTTATCTTGTACAATGTTATGATTTCGCAAGTGCATGGATTCATCATTAGTAATATAAAAGATTGTCGAACCCACAAGGACTGGTTATAAGCACTAGTGAAAGCACACTTAGGATTAACTACACTATCGATGGTTGTAAGTAATCTAAGAGAAAAGATCAGGAAGTGAGGAATGAGAACTAGCAACGTGAGGAAATCAACCTGGTTAATGAAGAGTTCTAGGAGTTCGGTTTCATTGTAGTGGTATTGATGTTTCTCATACTATCCTATACTCATTGTCCTTCGGCATGCATTTGTCGGAAGTTAAAGCAACTATCTTTGAGCACCAGACAAAGACAATCCCTACGAAATCCTATCACGGTTAACCCATGTCACTAGGGCACCTCGGTAGATCGCAAGGACACGACTCTTACTAATGTTATCAAAGATAGGATTAAGAAGCTAGGTTTGATCTCTTACTTCCTTGCGAAGGAGTCACCTCTCCTTTCGAGGAAGTACCCTAGATGTCCGTGAATGGGTTACCCTTGTCACTATGGCCCCTCGGGTGTACGATCTAAGGTATCCCCTCTACAAGGTTAGCAATTCCTGCATAATCAATCAACACAACAAAGAGATCGAGGAATCGAAACAACTCAAGCGAAATCATTCAATGAATATAAACATGCTATGAGTTTTACATCAAACCAATCCACAATTACTCCCTTGTCCTAGAACAAAGACTCTACTCCATAGACGCTAGAGAAGAACCCGAAGACATGGTGAATCTAAACATACAATCCTCAAAAGCGAAGAGAGAAAGAAGAAGTATGCTTATCCAATGATGATGAGTGATCTTCGGATCCAATCCTTTGCTTCTGGAGTTGAGGTGGTGATGGAAGGTCACTGGATCGATGTCTTGGACGGCGTGGAGCGTCGCCAGAATGAATCTCCTCTTGACGGCTTCCCTCCCGGCTCTCCCCTCTTCGGAAAAGGGGTTAAAACCCCTTTTATAATCTAGGGCATGGTGCGGCGGCACGACCGTGCAAGGATGGCACGGCCGTGCCCTAACTAGGCTCTGGATGCGCTGCATGACCATGCCAATTGGCACGGCCATGTGATGTTGGGGCTCGGTTCCTAGGGACACGGTTGTGCAAGGTTGCACAGCCGTGTGCTGCTTCGCCTCGGTCATGGGGTGCATGGTTGTGCAGGGTTGCATGGTCGTGTTCTGATCCGCCTCTAGTTTGGCCGCACGGTCGTGCAAGGGTCGCATGGCCATGCACATCTTCCCTTCTGTTTGGCCACATGGTCGTACAAGGTTTACACGGGCGTGTTCTCTGGCTTGCTCTAGTGCATCGACAAACGTCGTTTTCGCTCTGAAAGTTGTCCCTGTCAACACAAAACCAAACAAATAGTAGATATCCGTAGAAAAAAAATACATGATGAATACACGATAAAAGAGGCGATCATACAAAGAATACGTACGTATAAAGCAAGCGAATGTGCGTAAAAACATGCATAAACCATCATAATATTTACGCACATCATACAACTCCCTTCCTGCAAGGCATATTAGTCCACAAACAAAGTATACCTACAAAACAAAGTTAGCATAATAAAATGAGATAAATATAAGTACTCGACAGTCATCGGATTGTTCGGTTCTGACTTCGAATTTCCCAGAAACCCTAGGTTGAACCGGCGCCTACTGTTCTCTCACCAGGGAATGCGTCCTCACCTACTCCTCTCAGAAGAGTTTATATGTTGCCAGATCAGTCCTCTAGATCGACTGAACTTTCTACCTAGGGTTACCACTCCCTAGGATTTTTCTCAGCTTAGGGTTACCACCCCCTAGGATTTTCCTCAGCCTAGGGTTACAACCCCCTAGGACCTAGGGTTACCACCCCCTAGGATTTTCCACCTACCTAACCGCAGCTAGGACTTTCTACCTCCTAGGGTTACCGCCCCCTAGGACCTAGGATTACCACCCCTTAGAATTTTCCACCTGCCTAGAATCCACTAGGACTTTCCTGCAAGCTCAATGAACCTTGTTAGATAAAAATAACCTTAACTTTGAATTGTTTGTCATTATCAAAACTCAGGTTCAATCATCGGATGCTTCCTGCATCAACAATATCTCCCTTTTGATTATGACAATATCCAAAGTTAAGTAAAACATAAATCGATTATAAGAACATAAATGTGTACAAGTTAAAAAGACATAAATGCGTACAAGTTGAAAAGATGCAATATCAAGTGCAATTAATTTAAAAAATGCAATATTTATAACAACTTAGAACACTTGTTGTAGCTCCCCCTTAATCACTTATTCGTTTTTTTAATTACTTAACTTTTACTTTTCTCTCCCCCTTTGTCATATATCAAAAATACTAAATAGAGAGAAGAAAATTTTTTAGCTCCCCCTTGAAAGGTAGTATTAAAAAAACTTAGCCAATTTTTAAGCGTTTGAAAGTGCTTTGAAAAAAAATTAGCTAAACTTAGCTTTTGAAAATAAGTTCTTTGAAAAAAAAACATTTAGCTAATTTAGAAATGCTTTGAAAAAATTTAGCTTTTTCCAAAAAAAAATAACTTAGCTAAATTTTAGCTTTGTAAATTACTTAGTAAAAAAACTTAGTTAGTCTTAGGTTTTTGAAGCTATCTTAGTTAAAAGTACTTAGTTTAAAAAAAAGATTTCGATTAAAGTTTTAGTTTAAGAAAAAAATATGATAAAAACTAGGTTAAGTACTTAGCTTCGATAAGAACTTAGCTTTATAAAGGCTTAGTTTTGAAAATCATTGTTTTGTCAAGTACTTAGGTTTTAAAAGAAGTTGATAAAAACTTAGCTTTAATACTTAGATTTATAAATATTTAGGTTTGAAAAAGATTTTGATAAAAACATTTAATTTAAAATGAATTTGGAAAAAAATTGATTAAAACTTTAGTTAAGTATTTGGCTTTAAAGAGGTTGATAAAACTTAGTTAAGTACATAGATTTAAAAGGATTTATAAAAAAATTAAGTAAAAAGAACTTAGTTAAGTACTTAGTTAAAAAGAAACTTTTGATAAAAAGACTTTTAGCTTAAAGTAATTTTGTTTAAACACAAAAAAAAATTGAATTTTCAAAAATACTTTTAAAAGAACTTTCAAAGATATCTGACTTCACTCCCCCTTGATTAATGCTAAAACACCTCTTTAAGTTTTGAAGTCCTAAAGTCCAAGCATGAGTAACAATTATTTTCAAGCATAAACATCTACTTTTAAACAAATGTCTAACCGTTAGCTACTAGCTGTTTACCATGAGGTAGTAGCTGTTTAACAATTATTTTTCCTTGAAATTCAAAACCAAACTATTTTTAAAATAATAAAGAGGAGTCTTTTCAAAAATAAGCTCTATTTTATTAAGCATATTCCTATTTATCTTCTAAGCGCACTGAACTCAAGTTCAGGTAAGGGTTTTGTGAAAATGTCAGCCAAGTTTGACTTGGACTCAACATAGTTAAGTACAATGTTACCCTTAGCTACATGATCCCTTACAAAGTGATGCTTTACTTCTATGTGTTTAGTTTTTGAGTGTTGGATAGGATTTTTGGTTAAGTTAATAGAACTTACATTATCAATTGAAATTTTTGTATTTTTATATTCTAATTGATAGTCTTTTAAGGCATACATCATCCATAATAGTTGAGATGCACATTCCCCCATGGCTATGTACTCTTCTTCAGTAGTGGATAAAGTAACACAGTGTTGCTTTTTGCTTGACCAACTTACTAGACACTGACCTAGAAATTGATAACTTCCACTTGTGCTTTTTCTATCTAATTTGTACCCAGCATAGTCTGAGTCAGAATAGCCAATTAGATCAAAGGTGCTAGTCCTAGGGTACCAAAGTCCTACATTTAAGGTTCCCTTAATGTATCTAAGTATTCTTCTAACATTTGTTAGGTGTGATTCTTTTGCACAAGATTAATACCTAGCATACATACCTACTATAAACAGGATATCAGGTCGACTTGCAGTAAGGTATAGTAGACTTCCTATAACACTTCGATAATATTTTAAGCTTACCGATTTTCCTTCTAAGTCAGAGTCAATTTTAACATTAGTTGTCATTGAGGTATTTATATTTTCAGAATTTTTCATGCCAAATTTTCTAATTAATTCCTTAGCATATTTTATTTGAAAAATGTATATTCCTTCTTTGGTCTGTTTAATTTGTAAGCCTAAGAAAAAGTTAAGTTCCCCAACTAAGCTTATTTCAAATTCACTTTCCATTAATTTGGTAAATTCTTTTAGAAATTTAGTATTGGTTGAGCCAAAAATTATATCATCTACGTAAATTTGGGCTGTAAAGATATCTTTTTCTAAGATTTTTACAAATAAGGTTTGATCTATTTGATCTTATTTAAATCCATTAGATATTAGATAAGTTGATAGGCGTTCATACCAAGCTCTAGGTGTGTATTTTAGTCCATATAGGGCTTTCTTTAACCTAAAGATATGGTTTGGGTGGTCCAAATCCTCAAATCCTGGGGGTTGACTTACAAACACCTCTTCCTTGATGAACCCATTTAAGAATGTAGATTTTACATTCATTTGGTATAACTTGAATCATTTATGTGTTGCATAGGCTAGCAGCATCCTTATAGATTCAAGTCTGGCTATGGGTGCATAGGTTTCATCATACTCTAACTCTTCTATTTGGTTGAATCCTTTTGCTACTAGTCTAGCTTTATTTCTTACTATTTCACCCTTATCATCCAATTTATTTCTAAATACCCATTTAGTATCAACTATGGTTTTACCTATGGGTTTAGGTACAAGTTCCCAGACTTGGTTTCTTTCAAATTGGGCTAACTCCTCTTGCATTGCTAATATCCAATCTAGGTCAGGTAAGGCTTCTTCTATAGTCTTGGGTTCGATTTTGGAAATAAGAGCTATCTGACTTAGGTTTTTATAGGATGATCTAGTTCGAACTCCTAGGGTTGGGTCACCCAAAATTTGGTTATATGGGTGATTGGTAGTTATTCTTGATGGTCTTATATTAGGGTCAATAATTGGTTCTTGTGATTTACTATATTTAATTTAAAAATTTTAATCATCGTCTATGTTTCTTGTATTAACCTTTTCATTTGTTAAATTCGTTAAGTTATTCTCTTCATCAAAAATCACATTAGTTGTTTCTTCAACTTTTAAGGTATCTTTGTTATAGACTCTATAAGCCCTACTAGCTGTGGAGTACCCTAAAAAGATTCTTTGGGTTGATTTTGATGTAAATTTTCCTAAGTAGTCTTTAGTGTTTAGACTGTGGACTTTACATCCAAACACATTTAAATAATTTAAGTTGGGGATTTTATTATAATATATTTCATATGGAGTTTTATTATGAAATTATTGATTAAAATTATATTTTGAATGTAACAAGCCGTATTTATTGCCTCAGTCCAGAATTGATTGTTTAGGTTATATTTATTTAATATGGTTCTAGCAGCTTCTTGTAGGATTCTATTTTTCCATTCTAATAGACCATTTTGTTGGAGGGTTCTAGGGCATGGGTACTCATGTATGTATCCATTAATTTCAAAAAATTCAATAAATTTATGGTTTTCAAATTTCCCTCCATGATCACTTCTAATTCTTTTAATTTTAGTATCCTTTTCATTTTCTATTAACTTGCAAAAATTATTAAAGATTTCAAAGGTTTCATCTTCAGTTTTTAGAAATTTTACCCAAGTAAATCTTGAGTAATCATCAATTATAACTAAGCAATATTGGCTTTTAATTAGTGACTTGGCTCCATGTGAATTAAACAGGTCTAAGTGTAGGAGCTCAAGCATTGAGTTAGTTCTATTTAAGTTGGTTAACTTGTGGATTGATTTGGTTTGTTTACCCTGTTGACAAGCATTACAGATTATATTTTCAATAATTCTTAATTTGAGTAAACTTCTAACTAAGTCATTTTGACTCATCTTTGAAATGAGTCTAGTATGAGTGTGGCCCAGTCTTTTGTGCCACAACTTAATTTCCTCTTGTTGTGTCAGGAGACACTTTAGTGAGGAGGTTGATAGGTCAATTGTGTAGATGTTTTGTTTTCTAATTCTCTTAAGTGTAATTTTAGGATTTTTAACATTTTTAATTAAACACTTAGATTTTGAAACTGTGACTAAGTACCCAAAGTCACATAACTGACTAATGCTAAGTAAGTTAAAATTCAATTTATCAACTAATAGTACTTTTTGAATAATAAAATCGGAACTCAGTTTGATATTACCTGTTTCGATTACCTTAAGTTTTCCGTCGTTGCCGAATGCAACTGACCCTAAGTTCTTGAGTTGTAGCTTAGTGAATTTCAATCTATCTCCAATCATGTGTCTGGAGCATCCACTATCTAACATCCATTGATCTAAATCTTTATGTTCCTACACATAAAGTATTTGATTTTGTTCAATTTGATGGACCAAAAGATAGTTTGGTTGAAATTAACTCCTTAATATTCCATCTCACCCAGTCGAGATTGTCAAATATGTTATTCCTATGGGTGTCTGTGAGATGACTTTGTATTTAATCTTATTAAGTTAAGTTATGAATTGGTTAGACTTAATAAATTAAGATTTATTAAATTTATTAATTGAGTTTAAACAAGATTTATTAATATTAAGATTTATTAGTTAGGATTAAATAAGATTTATTAATATTAAGATTTATTAGTTAGGATTAATTAATATTTATTTAAGATTTATTAATTGATTAATTAATTTTAATTAAGATTTATTGATTGAATTAGATTAAAATAGATTAGATTTATTAAATTAGATTAGATTTATTAAAATTTATTAAATGATTAATTAATTCTAAATTTTACCTAAGTCCATCTCACCCTTTTCTAAATTACTAATCAGGGAACCTTATAGGTTTTATGAGATGGTTAATTTTATCTTTGATTTAGATTATCATCTAAGGATTGATTTACATTTGAGTTAGACTCAGGTTTTACAATCAGTCAATTAAATATTCATTTCAAAGATTGGCTTCCAGGCTATGGCGAGACACTAGTCCTTCTTGGGTATGGGACCATCCACCACTTCTAGACAAAGTCTTTCAAAGAAATTGGATATTTAATTTCCTTTTTGAAACCCCTAGGTCTAACTAGTCAAGTGTAAATCACGCCTAGGTCCTTATCTAGCCTAGTCTAAGCATGTATAATAAAGGTAATAAAAACAAGCATCAAACAAATATATTTATCGATAAAGATGGTCTTTCTATTGGCTCTCGCTGGATCATAGCCTCGATAGGGTCTATCAAGGTAATGGATCTGATCCTTAGGGATCCAATATTGACCAAGTCCAACTTGGTTAATCAAGTTCGACTTGGGGACCCATGCTTGGACTGTTTTTCTATTAGTTCTATTTACAAGTGATAAGTAAGACTTGTATTTTCATTTAGCCTTAAATCCAAGTCCAGATCTGTTGTATACGGCTCTTTGTTTTCCAAGAATTAGATTAAGATTCTTGGAATCCAAGGTAAACCATTTCAACGTGTCCTTAAGTTCTTTAACTTGTGTTTTCAAATTGAAATTTTCTTCCTCAAGTTGTTGGACTTGAGTTGAACTTCCATTTTAAACGGGCTCAGTCAAATAACTTAGTTTAGTCTCCTCCTTAAGAAGTGTTACCTCCTTTTGGAGTGACTTGACCCCGGACATTGGATTTGGCTAACTTACGCATAAGATAATTAACTAAGTTATGCAGTTTAGTTATCTGAGAAGTACTTACAGTAGGGTTAGGCCCTTCGGAAATAGATACGGATCCGTGGCTTCTCTCGGACTCTATTTCCGACTTACTCTCGGTTTCTGATTCATCGACTTATTCGTGGGCCGTAAGTGCAAGGAAGCTCGTCTGTTCGAGCTCTTTATCAGAATCTTCGGAGGAAGACTCATCCCACGTCGCCTGCAGTGCTTTCTTCTTCTTTTGCTTCTTCGCTTCCTTTTGATTTGGACAGTTGGCTTTGATATGTCTATTCTTATTGCAGCCATAGCAAGTTACCTTGGTGTTCTTTTTTGGACTTTCTTGCACCGTCTTGGACTGAATCACCTTCTTGATGTCCTTCTTGGTGAATCCTTTTTTCTTCTTGTAGAGTTTTCATACCAGATTCACCAACTCGGCTATGATTTCATCGTCGTCTTCATCTGAGTTCGTCTCTTCTTCGGACTCGGGTTTAGTTTTGCGCTTTGCTTTTACTTCATGTGTTCTGCTTGTACCTGTAATTAAAGCAATACCTTTCTCAGCCATAGGTGTATTAGTTTGTTCATGTAATTCAAACTCTGAAAATAATTCATCTAATCTAATGGAGGAAAGGTCCTTAGAGACCTTGTAAGCATCTACCATTGATATCCACATGGTGTTCCTAGGAAATGCATTTAATGCATACCTGATGATGTCGTGATTTTCTACCTTTTATCTGATTGCGTGGAGACTATTAAGAAGTTCTTGGATGTGTGCGTGTAGTTGACTTGCAGATTTGCCATCCTACATTTTTATATTATATAACTTATTTAAAATTAAGTCTCTTTTATTTACCTTAGTATTGGAGACCCTTTCATGCAGCTCGATTAGCTTCTCCCACAAGTCTTTGGCGCTTGAGAATAGGCCTACTCGGTTTAGCTCCTCCTTTGTTAAACCCCATTGAAGAGTACATGTCGCTTTAGCGTTGGCCTCGACCTTTTCATCAGACTTGCATCCCAGTTCTCACAAGATATTGATTTTCCAGTGTCATTGAGTGAAAGTGAGATGCTAATTTTGATGATCATCCACATCTCGAGTTGGGTTTGGAGGTAGTACTCCATTCGCCCCTTCTAGTAGCCAAAATCTTCATCGGAGAAGAGAGGCGGGCGAGCTGTGTTGTAGCCTTCTTGGTGGGCCATTTAAAAATCTAGCACAACAGAAAAACAAGAAAACTTGTTCCAAGACATGGTCTTGGATTAGTAGTGTGGGATAATGAATTTAAAAAGCGAGCTCGAGTGGTGTTGCACCAACTTCGAGAAACGAAAGAACTCGATCGAAAAAATAGATCGAAAGGTGGCAATTTTACTGATTCTAATTGACTCCAAAAAATTAAAAAGTTACCACGAAAAAATTGCTTGAATAGTAGTTTCATCGATTCGAAGCGACCCCGCTCTGATAGCAATTGTAGGATCGAAAAACACTAGAGGGGGTGAATAGCGCTCGTGGCTTCCACTTTCGTTTCGAGTAAATATGCAGCGGGAATAAAAATAATACAAACACAAACACCAAGATTTACTTGGTTCGGAGCCTATGGAGACTCCTACTCCTAGACCAGCATGTAAGAGTGCTTTCGATGGGCAATTACTATAAATTCAAAATATTACAGAAGAGTACAGTTGATTATATGCAGTAATCAAAATTATACCGACAAAAGAATATCTGAAATTCGAGCTCTTAGTTGTCAGGGCAATGTTAGAACTTCACTGGATTATCTTTTGAGCAACACACGGAATGAAGGATTGTGATTTCTTGTTCTCCTTTGGCTGCTGCTCGAACCGGGCTTAAATAGCCTGTGGAAGGCGCCTTCAGCCTCCATAGATGGCGCCTCCAAGCCGCCGAATCTGCAGCGTCGATAAGCTCCTGCGTCTTCGCAGCTTATTCGCCCGAAGGCGCCTTCAAGCTCCATGGAAGGCGCCTTCCATCTAGCATCCAAGGCGTCTTCCATCTCCTTGGAAGGCGCCTTCACGCCTTACTGCGTGCAGCTTCGACTAACGCACCCAAGGCACCTTCTAGCTCTATGGAGGGCGCCTCAGTACTGCTCATCCGAGGCTTATCTTGTGCAACTCCCTTCCTGCAAGGCATATTAGTCCACAAACAAAGTATACCCTGCAAAACAAAGTTATCACAATAAAATGAGATAAATATAAGTACTCAACAGTCATCGGACTGTCCAATTTTGACTTCGGATTTCCCAGAAACCCTAGGTCGAACCGACGTCTACTGTTCCCTTACCGGGTAACGCGTCCTCACCTACTCCTCTCAGGAGAGTTTACTTGTTGCTAGATCGGTCCTCCAGACCGACTAGATTTTCTGCCTAGGGTTACCACCCCCTAGGATTTTTCTCAGCCTAGGGTTATTGTCACGCCCCCAAAGGAGTCCCTACCGACAAAATTTTGACAGCATCTCCCCTGTACCGGTGACAATATAAAGCAATATACATACACAAATAACATAATAACATATTCAACATCCCACATGGTTGGATATAAGCACAAACACGCAGTATAATAAGCCCACACGACTAAAAGTAAACACACAACCATGCAGTATAATAACAGCCCACACGGCTGAAAGTAAACACAGCGGAAAATCACAAAATAATACGACCAACAAAGTCACTAACTACAATATCTGCAACCACCAAACTAGACTCCAAAATCCACATCGACTTATTGAAAAGTAAAATCAACATACCACCCAAACAGCAACAAAACCAAAAAGAAGACTATCCTCGAGTGTGACGTGGATTGGCAGCCGGGACTCTCCAAGCATCTATGACTCATCTACCTGTTACCTGGCGAAAGAAAACCAATTTTACGAGATGATGAGTATTAGAACTCAGCGGGTATAGGAAAGATAGTGCATGAATATAACATACAACTAGAAAGTGAGCCAAGAGTATACAGTCTCATAAAGGAGATAGCAGATACTAAAATAAAACCATAATAAATGCTCATACCTGAAACAATATCCTAGGCTAGTAATAGAAGGTCAAAAGTAGTACTAATCTGCTACAGTACTGCTCATAACTACAGATGAAATATGTAAGGTATATACAAACTTCCAATAAGTAAACCAATGACTAAACACCTACAACGAGGATATATCTCAACATAAGCAAGCATAGCAGCATAAGTGAACAACAGCAATAAGCGATGATAGCATAAATATACCACAGTAACATAAGTAAGCAATAACAGCATATGTAAACAGCAGCAGCCAAAGCAAGCATAATAACAACATATGCACGGATGGTCACCCCGCCCATCTCTCTGCACCACGGCCCCTTTATGGTCGAGAGGTCGGATCAATGACAACTGTACCACTCAAAGGCCGCCACTACTCTCGAGTGACCGAGTGGACAAATGCCGAGTAGCTAACTAGCTACACAGCGAAGGGGGTCCCTGCTACTCACAACTCCAGCTACCACTATCCACGAGTGGTCGTGTGCGGCACGACAGGACAAGCGACATTTGCTTCAGCTACCACTCTCTCGAGTGGTCGAGTGGTCGAGTGTGCAGCCCTAGTTAACGACTCTCTCGACCGCAAGGGAGACTTTGTCGTTAACATGTATGCAATTATATGATGCACAACATACAACAATCATCATACAAATATAAGCAGAAATTAGGTATGCTTCATGAATCCAGTATGCTCGATATAGTACATAAATAGACAACAGTCAAAGCATACAACCATGGTATCTAGTAGCTGCTACCTATCATGGACAACAACGAGAGACTGTATAGATATGGAGATAAATATCTCAAAGATCAAGTGGAAGTATCAAACACAGGAAAATAAGAGTAGAGTCAAGGTAAAAGCAATTTCTATCCAAAGGTATCTCATGCACTAAGTTCAAAGAACTACACAATCAAGATAAGAAGTACCCACCTTCATCTGTCGATCGTGTGAGACTAGAACCCACGTCGCGATGCTCGTCTCGAATCAACGTCTTGCAAATCGCGTGATGTACAATTTAGCTAATTTCATAAACAACAACTAGCTAAATCCAAACCCAACTTAATTAGGGAAATAAAACTCTAATCCAACTATGAACCTCGATTCACCCAAATCCATCAAACCACAAACCTAGTAATTAGTCACACTAAATACTAAAATAGATGGAAAGTCAGTAACCGATTAGGATGAGTATGGTATAAGTTATTAGATCCATGGTTTTATTAATCTATCTACCTATTTATTATTCTATAAATCTAACCATCATATACTTAACTCAATTAAGTCACAAGCCTTTTAGCCAATTAGTAACAGGGTTCCACCCTTATCCCTATTGTTAGCAAGTGAGAACTTACTGAATGAAAGGAAAGCTCATTAACCTCACCATTAACAGAAGCAAATAGTTATTCACATTCCAAATCAACAAGCAGTTAACCCTGATTGCTAATAGGATCTAATCAACTAAATTGAATGAGTGAAATTAGGTATAAACCTCATTACTTGCGACTTCTTCCCCGGTGGTTGTTCACTGCTCCAGCGGTGGCTCACGGCAATCTGCGAAGCTACTGTGTCGAGGGTGTAGACAATTGGCAGCGACGCCGACAACATCAGTAGCTATTGTTCCGCGGCGTCAGGTGGAGGTGGTGAGGCGTCAGGTGGAGGTGGTGCGGCGTCAGGTGAAGAAGAGCAAGGCAACGGATAGGGACTGCGATGCCAATAGCTGCTAGCAACAGGTGTCGGCATCTCACGGATAGGGTGCCATGACGACGGGAGAGGGAGAGGGAGAAGGCGGCATCAGGTGGAGATGGTTAGGGCACGGCTCAGAGAGAAGAGGATCGGCGGCTGTGGTTAAGGGAACTCGCGAGGAGAAGAGAGATCGCGAGGCTCAGGATAGTGTTGGAGGAAAGGACGGAGAGACCAACGGTGGATTTGGGGAGAAAGGGCTCGGCGATGAAGAGGAGGCGCGTCGCGAGGTGAGGCTCGGGGAAGAGGGAGCTCAGCGCCGTGTGGGGAGCTAGGGCATGGGCAATGTATTAGATATATATAAAATTCGAACTTAGGTTTAGGAAAAATCAAAACCTAAGTTTATTCCTCAATCAACTCCCACTTTTAGATATTCCAAACAGGCTTTCTTATAGTCCAGTATTTGATCCCCTTAAAATACATCTTACGAGCTCTGAAAAATTTTCAGAAAATTCCTAAAAATTTCTAAAAACTCCATTAAGGTTATTAGCCTATTAAACCTTATTATTTAACTATTATCTGGTTCGATATTTTACATTACTAAATTGTCACACCTCGAGAGGAGTCCCTACCGATAAAATTTTTGACAGCATCTCCCTTATACCTGTGACAATATAAAGCAATATACATACACAAATAACATAATAACATATTCAACAGCCCACACTGCTGGATATAAGCACAACCACGCAGTATAATAAGCCCACACAGCTAAAAGTAAACACACAACCACATAGTGTAATAACAGCCCACACGGTTGAAAGTAAACACACAACCACGCAGTATAATAACAGCTCACACGGCTGAAAGTAAACGTAGTGAAAAATTACAAAATAATATGAATGTGTGACCAACAAAGTCACTAACTACAATACCTACAACCACCAAACTAGACTCCAAAATCCACATCGACTTATTGAAAAGTAAAATCAAAATACCACCCAAACAGCAACAAAACCAAAAAGAAGACTATCCTCAAGTATGACGTGGGGTTGGCAGCCGGGACTCTCCAAACATCTATGACTCATCTATCTGTTACCTGGTGGAAGAAAACCAGTTTTACGAGGTGATCAGTATTAGAACTCAGCGGGTATAGGAAAGATAGTGTATGAATATAACATACAACTAGAAAGTGAGCCAAGAGTATACAGTCTCATAAAGGTGATAGCAGATACTAAAATAAAACCATAATAAATGCTCATACCTGAAACCATATCCTAGGCTAGTAATAGAAGGTCAGAAGTAGTACTAATCTGCTACAGTACTGCTCATAACTACAGATGAAATATGTAAGGTATATACAAACTTCCAATAAGTAAACCAAGGACTAAACACCTACAACGAGGGTATATCCAAACATAAGCAAGCATAGCAGCATAAGTGAACAATAGCAGTAAGCGATGATAGCATAAATATACCACAGTAGCATAAGTAAGCAATAATAGCATATGTAAATAGCAGCAACCAAAGCAAGTATAATAACAACGTATGCACGGATGGTCACCCCGCCCACCTCTCTGCACCACGACCCCTGTATGGTCGAGAGGCCGGATTGATGACAACTGTACCACTCAAAGGCCGCCACTACTCTCGAGTGACCGAGTGGACAGGTGTTGAGTAGCTAACTAGCTACACAACGAAGGGGGTCCCTGCTACTCACAACTCCAGCTACCACTATCCACGAGTGGTCGAGTGTGGTACAACAGGACAAGTGACATCTGCTCCAGCTACCACTCTCTCGAGTGGCCGAGCATGCAGCCCTAGTTAACAACTCTCTCAGCTGCAAGGGAGAATTTGTCGTTAACACGTATGCAATGATATGATGCATAACATACAACAGTCATCATACAAATATATGCAGAAATTAGGTATGCTACATGAAGCCAGTATGCTCAATATAATTCATAAATAGACAACAGACAAAGCATACAATCATGGTATCTAGTATATGCTACCTATCATGAACAACAACGAGAGACTGTATAAATATGGAGATGAATATCTCAAAGATCAAGTGAAAATATCAAGCGCAGGAAAATAAGAGTGGAGTCAAGGTAAAAGTAGTTTCTATCCAAAGGTAGCGCATGCACTAAGTTCAAAGAACTACATAATCAAGATAAGAAGTACCTGCCTTCATCTGTCGATCGTGTGAGATTAAAACCCATGTCGTGACGCTCATCTCGAATCAACGTCCTGCAAATCGCGTGATGTACAATTTAGCTAATTTCATAAACAACAACTAACTAAATCCAAACCCAACTTAATTAGGGAAATAAAACTCTAATCCAACTATAAACCTCGATTTACCCAAATCCATCAAACCACAAACCTAGTAATTAGTCACACTAAATGCTAAAATAGATGGAAAGTCAGTAACCGATTAGGATGAGTATGGTATAAGTTATTAGATCCATGGTTTTATTAATCTATCTACCCATTTATTATTCTATAAATCTAACCATCATATACTTAACTCAATTAAGTCACAAGCTTTTTAGCCAATTAGTAACAGGGTTCCACCCTTATCCCTATTGTTAGCAAGTGAGAACTTACTGAATGAAAGGAAAGCTCATTAACCTCATTGTTAACAGAAGCAAATAGTTATTCACATCCCAAATCAACAAGCAGATTTCTGTTCACTGCTCCAGCAGTGGCTCACGACAATCTGCGAAGCTACTATGTCAAGGGTGTAGACAATTGGCAACGGCGCCAACAACAGCAGTAGTTATTGTTCCGCGGCATCAGGTGGAGGCAATGCGGCGTCGGGCAAAGAAGAGGAAGGCAACGGATAGGGACTGTGATGCCAATAGCTGCTAGCAACGGGCGCCAGCATCTCACGGATAGGGTGCCACACCGATGCAAGAGGGAGAGGGAGAGGGAGAAGGCGGCATCGGGTGGAGATGGTTAGGGCACGGCTCGGAGAGAAGAGGATCAGCGGCTGTGGTTGCGGGCACTCGCGAGGAGAAGAGAGATCGCGAGGCTCGAGATAGTGTTAGAGGAAAGGACGGAGAGACCGGCGGTGGATTTGGAGAGAAGGGGCTCGGCGATGAAGAGGAGGCGCGTCGCGAGGTAAGGCTTGGGGAAGAGGGAGCTCGGCGCCGTGTGGGGAGCTAGGGCATGGGTAATGTATTAGATATATTTAAAATTCAAACTTAGGTTTAGAAAAAATCAAAACTTAAGTTTATTCCTCAATCAACTCCCACTTTTGGGTATTCCAAACAGGCTTTCTTATAGTCCAATATTTGATCCCCTTAAAATACATCTTACGAACTCCAAAAAATTTCTAGAAAATTCTTAAAAATTACTAAAAATTTCGTTAAGGCTATTAGCCAATTAAACCTTATTATTTAATTATTATTTGGTTCGATATTTTATAGTTACCGCCCTCTAGGATCTAGGGTTACCACCTCCTAGGGTTTTCCTCAGCCTAGGGTTACAACCCCTAGGACCAAGTCTACTGTTGGGGATCGGACGGCCGGCTTGAAGGGAGGTTGGATAGATGGCGCCCCCAAATACTCGGTTCTTTCTACAGCGTTAGTGCGCAAGCAGAAATGCAAACAAAGCAAGTAGAAAGCTAAATACTAAAGGAAAGAATGCAAACCAAGCTACACGATCATTTACGTGGTTCGGAGATAAAGCTCCTAATCCACGGCGTGTCCGTAAGGTGGACGATCCCTATCCGTCGGTGGATTACTCCTCGGAAGATCTCTGGATAGCTCAAACCTCCTTGTGGGTGGAGAAACCTCACCACAAACTCACCAAGACCTCTTGGACACAAGGGAAACTCTTGAGCACTTGTAGACTACTAATTAGACCTTAACCAAGTCTAATTTCGTCAACCTCAACCAAGCTTCCAAGGCTTGGTTATATAGGCCACGGGTTGGAAAACCCCGCTTACCAGTCGACAGCCCTCTGTGGAAATTCGACCGTTACATCCCAACGGCTCGATTTCACACTAACCGAGCGAACAGAGATATTCTGTTCGCTGCCAGTCGACTACACCAGTCGACTGCTAAAACATGCAGTCAACTGCTACAGTACTACTACAGTAGCGCTACAGTACTGCTACAGTAAAACCCTAAAACTAGGATTTTACTTCGAGTACAATCTCTCATGCACTCGTACCCTCACCCTTATGACTCACTTGATGCTTCTTTGCAGCCTTGACATCTTGCCTTCAAGCTTACTTCCTTTGGCTCTCATCCCTCGGATGCATTCAAGCCCTCGACTCGTCCCCAATGTCATCCTTCGCGTATGCCTCGAAGTCGCTTCCCTCGGCCCTTGTCTTCGCTGCCTTGTCCACGGTCCCTCGGATGCTCCATCCTTCACCAGACCCGAAGCCATCAACCTGAGTCACATGTGTATCCTGCATACCTGCACATTCACATACACATATCAAATAACAAGGGTGAACCTAACTTAAACCCTTTGCCCAAACACCAAAACACATGGTCCCGAGGACCATTGGGATTGCTCCAACAATCTCCCCCTTTTTGGTGTTTGGCAATACGTTTAAGTTAGGGAAAAAATATAGCAAATAAACATGCTAAAATAAATGGACTTACGTTGCCAAGGCTACACACTTGGACTTACACTGCCGAATGGACTTACGTTGCCAAGGTTACACACTTGGCAACCGCCGTAACAATACATCATGCATTTGAACCTATCCCAAGGCTCCCCCTACACCTACGCTCCCCATGAGCTAGGATTTTTACAACGGGCTTTTTAAGAATCTATCCCAAGGCTCCCCCTACGCAAAGACACGTTCAGGTTTTCCCAACTAAACCTTACTTCTCCCCCTTTTCCTAACATCGAAAAAGTCCTTCAATAATATCCCAATTGTTGAAAACTTGTCATTCTAATTGACCCTAAACTCGTGTGTTTATCCCCCATGGATTTCATACACTTGTATGAGTTGACTTGGTCAAAATTCAGTGCTGAAGACAATTTCAGACTGGTATCAGACGACTGCAAGAAGTACCAGTCGACTGGTCACTACTGGCTGAGCGAACAGAATGCTTCTGTTTCCAGCCAGTCGACTGCATGTTTTAGCAGTCGACTGGCACAGTTTTTCAGCCTTTTTCAGCATTTCTGACCCAATTTCAGAAATGCACCGATAATTCGACAAACCTCCAAAAATCCCCAAATTTTGTGGAGAGGTCTGTTTTACCCATGTCTACTTGGGAATAATATATTCAAAAATGTATCTATCACCAATCCCAAGATTGACACAAAACTCAAAACTAGCTAAATGGTTTAATTTAACCTTGACCTAAAGTCCTAGTTTTGGCTTCCTCTTGATGTATTTTCCCATGTCAACCCACAATGCATCCCTAGCATTGATTTATATGGTATCTATACATCCAAAACTAATTATCATGCTATATGACCCCAATGTCATATTTCTAAGCATGAAACAAAACTAAATTGTGTCAAAACCCTAGGTTTGAGACTCAAGTCCGTCTCCAAACCACTTGGCACATCCCATGACCCCTCTAGACTCCCAAGTACAACCCACCTGAGATCCATTGGCCATGGGTCCCAATTTGACTCTTAGAACTCCCCCTAGAGCCCTTAACCTTAGCCACCTCCCTAGGTGACTCATCCACAATGACTAGGCCACATTGGTTCACCTCCGGTGACACTTGGCCTACAAACCTAACTTTCTTAACCTTGGACACTTTGTCCTTGGTTAATTTATCTTTACCTTTAAATGGCTTTCCCTTGCCATTTATTGGTTTCTCCTTGCCATAGTCATATGCCACCCTAGCATAAGACTTTCCCTTAGCATTGGAGCCACCAGATCGGTATCCCAAACCCGATCTATCATTGTTGGGTCTTTGGCTACCCAACACCATACCTAAATCCTTAGATCCAACATTGAATCTTTCTAGGGTTTTCTCCAATTTATCAAGCTTTTCCTTCAAAGCTTGATTTTCCCTCTCTAAGTTCCTAAACCTAGAGTCAACATGTCCACCATGGACATTCCTAGACCTACCCTTTCTAGGCATGTGTCTCCCCTTCTTGGGATTAATGCCTTGGGTCTCCTTAGGTCTATTATTTCTTTGTTTATCATGCATTGGTCTTCTAGGGTTTTGATCTACAATTACCCTACTCCTATCATGATATTTAAATCCAAAATTTTGCATGGGCATACAATGATAATCACAATCATTTCTCCTAGCATGCATGGGAACATGAAAATTTGAATTGCATTTCAAATTAGGGTATACCTCCCTTACCCTTGAAGCTCCCCCTTGATTTGAGCTCCTCTTCTTCTTCTTCCATTTCTTTAGATGCGCAAGCTTCTTGATTTCCCTCTTCTTAAGGCATTTTGTGTGATAGTGGCCCTTCTCCCCACACGTGAAGCATGTAATGCACATTCTCCTCCTTTGGGCTTCTTCATTCCTACAACCCATGTTAGTATTCAAAATAACTTGATTGGGTTCAGGAGTTACCTTCTTCTAACCCAATGGACACCTACTCTTGTAGTGTCCCTTCTCATTGCAACCGAAGCAAATGATATGCTCCTTTGACTTTGCTTCGGTGGAGGTGCTCACTAGGTTAACCTCCAAGATCTCTTCTTCCTCCGTCTTGGATTCTTCTTCAACCCTTGAGGATGTTGACGATGCTTCTTCATCCTCCTTCTCCTCCTTGGAAGTTGAGCATGATTCAACTTCCGTTTGTTCCTCTTCAACTTGAGCAACAAGACCCATCTCAATGGGTTCTTCGTCCTCTTGTGTAGGTTTAGGTTCTTCTTGTAGAACCATCTTCACCTTGCTCCACAACTCGTGGGTGTTCTTATACTCACCTACACCATTTATC
Organism: Zingiber officinale; assembly: GCF_018446385.1. NCBI lineage: Eukaryota > Viridiplantae > Streptophyta > Magnoliopsida > Zingiberales > Zingiberaceae > Zingiber > Zingiber officinale. The sequence continues at coordinate 32,245,197 of NC_055992.1, read as the reverse complement.
ACATGATTAGGCAAAATATCAATCAATATAGATATTACCTTTGAATTTGCCTCCGATCGTGTGGTTTACTCTTCCGTCTAATGTTGTGGTCGGAGCCTTTTTCCCTTCTTGTCTCTTGGGACTTCGAACGGGTACTTGATCACCATCATTGTATCCCAATCCTTGTCAAAGAAGACTTCCATTTTCATCATCCAAAATGTGATGTCCCCAAGGCTTCCTCCTTCAAACTTTGGCGGTTCTATAAAGCCGGTCATCTTGTGCTTCCTTGGCGGTTAGTCCAACGGAGAGCGTCCTCGCTCTAATACCACTTGTTGGGGATCGGACGGCCGGCTTGAAGGGGGGTTGGATAGACGGCGCCCCCAAATACTCGCTTCTTTCTACAACGTTAGTGCGTAAGCGGAAATGCAAACAAAGCAAGTAGAAAGCTAAATACTAAAGGAAAGAATGCAAACCAAGCTACACGATCATTTACGTGGTTCGGAGATAAAGCTCCTACTCCATGGCGTGTCCGTAAGGTGGACGATCCCTATCCGTCGGTGGATTACTCCCCGGAAGATCTCCAGCTAGCTCAAACCTCCTTGTGGGTGGAGAAACCTCACCACAAACTCACCAAGACCTCTTGGACACAAGGGAAACTCTTGAGCACTTGTAGACTACTAATTAGACCTTAACCAAGTCTAATTTTGTCAACCTCAACCAAGCTTCCAAGGCTTGGTTATATAGGCCACGGGTTGGAAAACTCCGCCTACCAGTCGACTGCTAAAACATGCAGTCGACTGCCCTCTGTGGAAATTCGACCGTTACATCCCAATGGCTCAATTTCACACTAACCGAGTGAACAGAGACATTCTGTTCGCTGCCAGTCGACTGCCCCAGTCGACTGCACCAGTCGACTGCTAAAACAAGCAGTCGACTGCTATAGTACTGCTACAGTAAAACCCTAAAACTAGGATTTTACTTCGAGTACAATCTCTCATGCACTCGTACCCTCACCCTTATGACTCACTTGATGCTTCTTTGCAGCCTTGACATCTTGCCTTCAAGCTTACTTCCTTTGGCTCTCGTCTCTCGGATGCATTCAAGCCCTCGGCTCGTCCCCAATGTCATCCTTCGCGTATGCCTCGAAGTCGCTTCCCTCGGCCCTTGTCTTCGCTGCCTTGTCCACGGTCCCTCGGATGCTCCATCCTTCACCAGACCCGAAGCCATCAACCTGAGTCACATGTGTATCCTGCATACCTGCACACTCACATACACATATCAAATAACAAGGGTGAACCTAACTTAAACCCTTTGCCCAAACACCAAAACACATGGTCCCGCGGACCATTGGGATTGCTCCAACAATCTCCCCCTTTTTGGTGTTTGGCAATACGTTTAAATTAGGGAAAGAATATAGCAAATAAACATGCTAAAATAAATGGACTTACGTTGCCAAGGCTACACACTTGGACTTACACTGCCGAATGGACTTACGTTGCCAAGGTTACACACTTGGCAACCGCCGTAACAATGCATCATGCATTTGAACCTATCCCAAGGCTCCCCCTACACCTACGCTCCCCATGAGCTAGGATTTTTACAACGGGCTTTTTAAGAACCTATCCCAAGGCTCCCCCTACGCAAAGACACGTTCAGGTTTTCCCAACTAAACCTTACTTCTCCCCCTTTTCCTAACATCGAAAAAGTCCTTCAACAATATCCCAATTGTTGAAAACTTGTCATTCTAATTGACCCTAAACTCGTGTGTTTATCCCCCATGGATTTCATACACTTGTATGAGTTGACTTGGTCAAAATTCAGTGCTGAAGACAATTTCAGACTGGTATCAGTCGACTGCAAGAAGTACCAATCGACTGGTCGCTACTGGCTGAGCGAACAGAATGCTTCTATTTCCAGCCAGTCGACTGCATGTTTTAGCAGTCGACTGGTGCAGTCGACTGCTAAAACTAGCAGTCGACTGGCACAGTTTTTCAGCCTTTTTCAGCATTTCTGTCCCAATTTCAGAAATGCACCGATAATTCGACAAACCTCCAAAAATCCCCAAATTTTGTGGAGAGGTCTGTTTTACCCATGTCTACTTGGGAAAAATATATTCAAAAATGTATATATCACCAATCCCAAGATTGACACAAAACTCAAAACTAGCTAAATGGTTCAATTTAACCTTGACCTAAAGTCCTAGTTTTGGCTTCCTCTTGATGTATTTTCCCATGTCAACTCACAATGCATCCCTAGCATTGATTTATATGGTATCTATACATCCAAAACTAATTATCATGCTATATGACCCCAATGTCATATTTCTAAGCATGAAACAAAACTAAATTGTGCCAAAACCCTAGGTTTGAGACTCAAGTCCATCTCCAAACCACTTGGCACATCCCATGACCCCTCTAGACTCCCAAGTACAACCCACCTGAGATCCATTGGCCATGGGTCCCAATTTGACTCTTAGAACTCCCCCTAGAGCCCTTAACCTTAGCCACCTCCCTAGGTGACTCATCCACAATGACTAGGCCACATTGGTTCACCTCCGGTGACACTTGGCCTACAAACCTAACTTTCTTAACCTTGGACACTTTGTCCTTGGTTAATTTATCCTTGCCTTTAAATGGCTTTCCCTTGCCATTTATTGGTTTCTCCTTGCCATAGTCATATGTCACCCTAGCATAAGACTTTCCCTTAGCATTGGAGCCACTAGATCGGTATCCCAAACCCGATCTATCATTGTTAGGTCTTTGGCTACCCAACACCATATCTAAACTGTTGGTGCAACATCCCTCAGGTCAAGGTTGACCTGGGTGACCAAGCTGAGTCTTGGTTTGAGTTTAGATGTTTGACAATAAGAAATTGATTGAAGAAGAGTCAAGTAGGTCAAGGTTGACCGGATACTTGACAGGAAAGTCCTGGTGAGTGAAGCCAGGCAGAAGGAAAACCCTAGTGAGTGAAGCCAGGTGAAAGCCCTAGTGAGTGAAGCTAGGCAGAAGGAAAACTCTAGTGAGTGAAGCTAGGTGAAAGTCCTGGTGAGTGAAGCCAGGTGAAAGCCCTAGTGAGTGAAGCTAGGCAGATGGAAAACCCTAGTGAGTGAAGCTAGGTGAAAGTCCTGGTGAGTGAAGCCAGGCAAGGGAAAATCCAGATGGATCAAGGATGATCGGACATCTGGTGTTGGGAAGTCCAAGTAGGTCAAAGGATTGACTGGATACTTGGCACGAGGAAATACAGATAGGTCAAAGGGATTGACCAGACATCTGATGGAAGTCCAAGTAGGTCAAGGGAGTGACCAGATACTTGGCATGACGAGAAAAGTCCAAGTGGGTCAAAGGAATTGACCAGACACTTGGTGGGAAGTCCTGGCAGGTTAAGGGAGTGACCAGATGCTAGGCATGATGTACCAACAGGTCAAGGATGACCGGATGTTGGTTTGAGAGGCTTGGAACTTGGTTTTGGGCAAAAACCAAGTGTTGGATCGATCGTGGATCGATTCAGAGCTGGATCGATCGGTGGATCGATCCAGGCCTCCTAGCGAACAGAGCCTCCGGATCGATCCGTGGATCGATCCAGATGTTCCAATCGATCGGTGGATCGATTGGGACGCGGCTGCTTCGCGCGATAAGCGCTGGATCGATCCAGGCGCTTTTCCAGAGCACAGAGGCGCTCGGATCGATCCGTGGATCGATCCAAAGCCTCCCGATCGATTGGGAACATTCGAATCGATCGATCCGACCGCTGGCGCCGATAAAGGTCGCAGCGCTCATTTCCTTGTATCTCTTCTCCGATTTACTCCGGTTTTCTCGCCACTCCTCCACAACACTCACAAAGCTCGGATCGCTTCTTGAAGGATCTTGGAAGTTTTCCAAGTCAAGAGGCGGATCAAAGCCAAGAAGAGAAGCTAGGGTTAGGGTTTATACTCATTGTAAGCTTGTAAGCTTGTATTTCTTGTATCCTTTCCCTCTCTTCTTGTATTGAGTCTTGTAGGGCTTCTCCGCCCTTGGTAGTTACCATAAAGGAGAGTTTTATTTAGTGGAGGGTGTGTGTGTTGGTGTGGATCCTTGGATTAGTCACATCTTGTGAGGTGGATACCAAGTAAACCAACCGTGTTAGCGTTGTGTGATTGTTCTTTGTATTTCCGCTGCACATCTTTGAAGGAACAAGCAACGCCGAGCACCGAGCGAACGCGATGAGCTATTCACCCCCCCCCCCTCTAGCTACTTTTCGGTCCTAACAAGTGGTATCAGAGCGAGGCCGCTCTTCATCGGAATCATCGCCGGAAGGGTCAAGCATAACAAGAAAAGCTAGAGGGGTGAAGAAGTTGGAGCAAATTCTTCAAGTTCAAGATTTTATCAAGCTCAACTTCAAGATGCAATTCCAAGATGGACTTGGATTTGACACAAGGGTGGCTCCACCATATTCATCTACAAGCTTCGATTCTTGGAAATCAAGAATCGAAAATTTTCTTATGATGGAGATAGAGCAATGGTTTGCTCTCATGGAAGGTTTTGAAGCTCCCACAAATTCCAAGGGCAAAGTACTCAAAAGGAGCAAGTGGAGCAAAGACCAAATCCAAAGATGTGAGGCCAATGACAAAGTGACCAAGCTTTTGGTCAATTTATTGCCAAGCAACATCTTGGAACAAATTGGAGAGTTTGAAAATGTCAAGGAGCTTTGGAGCAAATTGGCAAGAATTCATGAGATCCCCTCCACTGTACCAAATCAAGGAGAATCTAAAGAGGGCGACTCATTGGATCAAGACCAAGAGGAGGACTCCGAGGTTGAGAGATGCTCAACCTCCGAAGAAGAAGTTCAAGAAGAAGCTTCATCTTCAAGGGAATGCAACGAAGGGAACAAGGAGGGAGCATACTCCTTGTTTCATATTCAAGATGATGAAGCCTCCACCTCTAGGATTGAGGGGGAGCAATCCTTGGTGACACCGGATCAAGAAGAAGGAGAAGCTTCTACATCCGGGTCAAGAGATGAAGAGATTGAAGAAGCTTCTACCTCCACGAGTCAAGAAAAATCAAATGGAGGAGAATCAAGATCGGATCAAGAGGAAGCTTCTACCTCCGGATCCAAAGGGAAAGATGCCACCCCTACAAGCAAAGGTATAAATATTTCAATTAAAAATAAAAATCATATTATATGCTTTGAGTGTAGGGAACATGGGCACTACAAGAGCAAGTGCCCTAAATTGGCCAAGAAGAAGGGCCAAGTGGCACAAAAGGGCAAGGCGAAGCCCAAGGAGATCATCCCCAACACAAAGAATAGCAAGGAGCACATTGTGTGCTTCTCTTGCAATCAAAACGGGCATTACCGAAGTCAATGCCCCAAGGGGAAGAAGATGGTCAAGGCTCAAGGAGGCATTCGTCAAGGGGGAGCCTCCAAGGTAAAGAAGAAGGTAACATTTATTGAGCCTACCCCCTTACATTATGGTGAAAAGCATGATAGTTCTAACTTTTATCATTTTAATGCAATTTACCATAAGAATAGAAAGCATGAGGGCTTTAAGGAAAAACATGTGGCCCTACATGCCAAAACTACCCAACCTAAGGTTAGGAAGGTAGATAGACACTTGGGCAATAACTCTAAAGATTTTAGATACAAGCCCAAAAACAAATATGCTCATGAATCAAATGAAAAATCTAAAACTAAGGACTTAGTGATAGAAAATCAAGTCTTGAGGTCAAGACTTGATAAAATGGAAAAGACCCTAAAAAGGATGGAAAATATCCTATTAGGGCAAAATGAGCATAACCTAGGTTTAGGGGTACAAAAGCCATCCAATGGCCATAGAGGTTTGGGATACAAACCAAAGGCTAAGAAGGATGTGCCCTCTTACCATAGAGTTCCATATAGTTATGGAACAAACCCTAGGTATAGTGGTCAAGCCAAAAATACTAGGGAAGTCATCCCTAAGAGTATTTTTGTAATAAATGTGACTAAGACTTCTAAGAAGTCTAAGAAAGTCACAAACAAGGTCACAAGGGAGGTTATCCCTAGAGTTGACCTAGAAACTGTGACCAAGGCTTCTAAGAAGCCCAACAAGGTCACTAGGAAGGTATCTAGGGAAGTTATCCCTAGTGAGTACCTAGAGCATCCAAGGAGCACCAATAGGTGTTGGGTTCCTAGGAGTATCTTCTCTACCCCATAGATGGGTTAGAGAGTGTCAACTCCGATTAGAAGGGTAGTTAACCCAACTTTGAGGAAATTGACACTCAAGGAGCATTTTCAAGATTTTAGTTAACCTTTGAAAATGAAATGGAATTATTGATTACTCCTTGAAAGAGTAAAATGTGTCTAATGGTAAAAAATTGATTTTATCTTAAAATGGCACAAATTGGGAAAACCTTGAGAAATACCAAGTTGGGATTTTGGTATTCTCTTGGAAATTTAAGGCAATCCGGGCCTTGTTTTATGTAATCACTCTTGAGGAAAAATGGAATATGCCAACATTTGAGGACATGTTTATTTTCAATTGGCATACATTAAATCAAGGAAATTAGAAATGTCAATTTAGGCTTTGGCATTCTCTTGTAGCACTTTAGGGCAATCTAGGTTTAAGGTGTAAGTTTAACTAAGACTTTAAGGATACTTAGATAGTTAATCTAGGTATATTTTATTTATGCTAAATCTTGCCATGATTGTTTGCCCATCATATGCCATGACATCATGTCTAGTTTTGCATTCATGTTTTATTATGAAAAATCCAAAAATACCATGTCATGACATTCATACATCATGTAGTAATAGGATATTTTCTTTTGAAAATTATTTTCTTTTGATGTATGCCATAACATAATCATGAATTAAGTTTAATTCCTTGTAATTAAGGACGAATGGCATTTAACGACACTTATTGACAAATGACATCCTAGGTGGATGTCTAATATTTCTAGAATGCCTAAATAGATATGCATGATCCCTAGATTAGGGCAAAAATCAAAATCTACATCTCACAAAGACTATAAGGTGACTTGTATGTGATTAGTGCACATTAGATACAAGTGAGATGTTAGGATGATGAACAAAACTCAAAATGTTGATTTAGTGCATTCTTTTGAGTTTTTAGGTTCATCAAAACACATAGTTATGTGTTTTCCCATCATTGGGAAAGCTAATGTACAAGTCATGTGCATTATGCCCAAGGAACATGATGGGATATTGGTTTTGAAAATGTTTTTAAAATATTTTTGGAAAACCTTGGTGAAGGCTATCTTTTGATAGTAATCACCATTGAATAGTTAGACACAAACTTGAAGAAAAACACTAAAGTTTTTGCAAGTTTTCAAGTTTGTGTCAATATTTGAAAATATGATGTATTTTCATAGAAAGCTATTTTTCCATGATTAAGTATGCCCTAAATAATGTCTACACGAAATTTCATGATTTTTGGATTTTGTAGAATTTTCTAGGGTTTCGAAGTTGACTGAAATGAAATTTCAGCAACTATCGAGCTCCGATCGATCCATGGATCGATTGAGTACCCAATCGATCCGTGGATCGATTGAAATGCCTGATGACGAGAGGTGCTCTGGATCGATCACCGATCGATCCGGTAGTCTGAATCGATCGGTGGATCGATTCAGAAAGGTTCAATCGATTGGAACCCAACTCCAATCGATCCAAGTTGCTGATTTTGGCTGGGAAGGCTTGATTTCAGCATCTCTGAACCTCTTTGAGTCTAGGTAACCATTCCAAACCCCTAAAATACATTTGTATACATTCAAAGGGTGTTTTCATGTGAAAACAAGGATGGATTGGTTAAGGAAGGCTTCATTGAAGTTTAGGTTGAGGTTTGTTTCAAATTTTGAGTATTTGAACCTCAAAACTTCTAAATTTGGGTTTCCTAAAGGTTTAGGGATTCCAAGTCATTGTTGGTGCAATGACAGAAGTCACCACCATGTCTTTAGGGGGAGGTACTCTTTAAAGACATGAAAAATTACTTTTCATGAACCTTGGAAGGTGGTTAACGTTCTTTAAAGAAAATGCTCATGTATGAGCTTTTGAACTTGAAATGGGGAGTGGATATCCTCATTATTTCAAGTGGGAACTCAAGTGGTTAGATAATGCTCAAGGTTGGGTATTTGTCTACATTGAGGGAGAAGTTAAGGATAAATGAAGGGTATGGGACCTTCTTTATCGTGTTGATCACAACGAGTGATGTTGTGAACAATGATGAGTAACTCTTCAGGGGGAGAGTCGTCAACAAATGGATTTGTTGATGTGTACCCAAAATTGGGGCATGGGTTGATGTGTGCCAAAGATGGGTTGATGTGTGCCAATAGGGGGAGAATGAAAGGACCTATGAATGGGTGTAAGTTAGGCTTTCATTACCTAGAGGGAGTGTGCCCTCGTAGGGGGAGAATGAAGAGCTTAATTTATATGTTCATTACCTAGTGGCATGAAGATTGAGGCTATAGGATTAGCCTAACTTATATGTGATATTGTAAGTGTTATTGTGGTATTGTCGAACATCAAAAAGGGGGAGATTGTTGGTGCAACATCCCTCAGGTCAAGGTTGACCTGGGTGACCAAGCTGAGTCTTGGTTTGAGTTTAGATGTTTGACAATAAGAAATTGATTGAAGAAGAGTCAAGTAGGTCAAGGTTGACCGGATACTTGACAGGAAAGTCCTGGTGAGTGAAGCCAGGCAGAAGGAAAACCCTAGTGAGTGAAGCCAGGTGAAAGCCCTAGTGAGTGAAGCTAGGCAGAAGGAAAACCCTAGTGAGTGAAGCTAGGTGAAAGTCCTGGTGAGTGAAGCCAGGTGAAAGCCCTAGTGAGTGAAGCTAGGCAGATGGAAAACCCTAGTGAGTGAAGCTAGGTGAAAGTCCTGGTGAGTGAAGTCAGGTAAGGGAAAATCCAGATGGATCAAGGATGATCGGACATCTGGTGTTGGGAAGTCCAAGTAGGTCAAAGGATAGACTGGATACTTGGCATGAGGAAATACAGATAGGTCAAAGGGATTGACCAGACATCTGATGGAAGTCCAAGTAGGTCAAGGGAGTGACCAAATACTTGGCATGAATAGAAAAGTCTAAGTGGGTCAAAGGGATTGACCAGACACTTGGTGGGAAGTCCTAGCAGGTCAAAGGAGTGACCAGATGCTAGGCATGATGTACCAACAGGTCAAGGTTGACCGGATGTTGGTTTGAGAGGCTTGGAACTTGGTTTTGGGCAAAAACCAAGTGTTGGATCGATCAGTGGATCGATCCAGGAGCTGGATCGATCAGTGGATCGATCCGGCCCTTCCAAGCGATCCGTCGATCAGTGGATCATCAGATGTTCCAATCGATCGGTGGATCGATTGGGACGCGGCCGCGATAAGCGCCGGATCGATCCGTGGATCGATCCAGCGCTTTTACGAGAAGCGCCGGATCGATCCGTGGATCGATCCAAAGCCTCCCCGATCGATTGGGAACATTCGAATCGATCGGGATCCGACCGTTGGCGTCGATAAAGGTCGCAGGCGTTCATTTCCTTCGGTATCTCTTCTCCGATTTACTCCAGTTTTCTCGCCAGCTCCTCCACAGCACTCACAAAGCTCAGATCGCCAGTTCTTGAAGGATCTTGGAAGTTTTCCAAGTCAAGAGGCGGATCAAAGCCAAGAAGAGAAGCTAGGGTTAGGGTTTATACTCATTGTAAGCTTGTAAGCTTGTATTTCTTGTATCCTTTCCCTCTCTTCTTGTATTGAGTCTTGTAGGGCTTCTCCGCCCTTGGTAGTTACCATAAAGGAGAGTTTTATTTAGTGGAGGGTGTGTGTGTTGGTGTGGATCCTTGGATTAGTCACCTCTTGTGAGGTGGATACCAAGTAAACCAACTGTGTTAGCGTTGTGTGATTGTTCTTTGTATTTCCGCTGCACATCTTTGAAGGAACAAGCAACGCCGAGCACCGAGCGAATGCGACGAGCTATTCACCCCCCCCCCCCTCTAGCTACTTTTCGGTCCTAACATAAACCCTTAGATCCAACATTGAATCTTTCTAGGGTTTTCTCTAATTTATCAAGCTTTTCCTTCAAAGCTTGATTTTCCCTCTCTAAGTTCCTAAACCTAGAGTCAACATGTCCACCATGGACATTCCTAGACCTACCCTTTCTAGGCATGTGTCTCCCCTTCTTGGGATTAATGCCTTGGGTCTCCTTAGGTCTACTATTTCTTTGTTTATCATGCATTGGTCTTCTAGGGTTTTGATCTACAATTACCCTACTCCTATCATGATATTTAAATCCAAAATTTTGCATGGGCATACAATGATAATCACAATCATTTCTCCTAGCATGCATGGGAACATGAAAATTTGAATTGCATTTCAAATTAGGGTATACCTCCCTTACCCTTGAAGCTCCCCCTTGATTTGAGCTCCTCTTCTTCTTCTCCCATTTCTTTAGATGCGCAAGCTTCTTGATTTCCCTCTTCTTAAGGCATTTTGTGTGATAGTGGCCCTTCTCCCCACACATGAAGCATGTAATGCACATTCTCCTCCTTTGGGCTTCTTCATTCCTACAACTCATGTTAGTATTCAAAATAACTTGATTGGGTTCAGGAGTTACCTTCTTCTTACCCAATGGATACCTACTCTTGTAGTGTCCCTTCTCATTGCAACCGAATCAAATGATATGCTCCTTTGACTTTGCTTCGGTGGAGGTGCTCACTAGGTTGACCTCCAAGATCTCTTCTTCCTCCGTCTTGGATTCTTCTTCAACCCTTGAGGATGTTGACGATGCTTCTTCATCCTCCTTCTCCTCCTTGGAAGTTGAGCATGATTCAACTTCCGTTTGTTCCTCTTCAACTTGAGCAACAAGACCCATCTCAATGGGTTCTTCGTCCTCTTGTGTAGATTTAGGTTCTTCTTGTAGAACCATCTTCACCTTGCTCCACAACTCGTGGGCGTTCTTATACTCACCTACACCATTTATCACATGATTAGGCAAAATATCAATCAATATAGATATTACCTTTGAATTTGCCTCCGATCGTATGGTTTGCTCTTCCGTCCAATGTCGTGGTCGGAGCCTTTTTCCCTTCTTGTCTCTTGGGACTTCGAACGGGTACTTGATCACCATCATTGTATCCCAATCCGTGTCAAAGAAGACTTCCATCTTCATCATCCAAAATGTGATGTCCCCAAGGCTTCCTCCTTCAAACTTTGGCGGTTCTATCAAGTCGGTCATCTTGTGCTTCTTTGACGGTTAGTCCAACGGAGAGCGTCCTCTCTCTGATACCACTTGTTGGGGATCGGACGGCCGGCTTGAAGGGGGGTTGGATAGACGGCGCCCCCAAATACTCGCTTCTTTCTACAACGTTAGTGCGCAAGCGGAAATGCAAACAAAGCAAGTAGAAAGCTAAATACTAAAAGAAAGAATGCAAACCAAGCTACACGATCATTTACGTGGTTCGGAGATAAAGCTCCTACTCCATGGCGTGTCCGTAAGGTGGACGATCCCTATCCGTCGGTGGATTACTCCCCAGAAGATCTCCGGCTAGTTCAAACCTCCTTGTGGGTGGAGAAACCTCACCACAAACTCACCAAGACCTCTTGGACACAAGGGAAACTCTTAAGAACTTGTAGACTACTAATTAGACCTTAACCAAGTCTAATTTCGTCAACCTCAACCAAGCTTCCAAGGCTTGGTTATATAGGCCACGGGTTGGAAAACCCCGCCTACCAGTCGACTGCTAAAACATGCAGTCGACTGCCCTCTGTGGAAATTCGACCGTTACATCCCAACGGCTCGATTTCATACTAACCGAGCGAACAGAGACATTCTGTTCACTGCCAGTCGACTGCACCAGTCGACTGCTAAAACATTCAGTCGACTGCTACAGTACTGCTACAGTAAAACCCTAAAACTAGGATTTTACTTCGAGTACAATCTCTCATGCACTCGTACCCTCACCCTTATGACTCACTTGATGCTTCTTTGCAGCCTTGACATCTTGCCTCCAAGCTTACTTCCTTTGGCTCTCGTCCCTCGGATGCATTCAAGCCCTCGGCTCGTCCCCAATGTCATCCTTCGCGTATGCCTCGAAGTCGCTTCCCTCGGCCCTTGTCCTCGCTGCCTTGTCCACGGTCCCTCGGATGCTCCATCCTTCACCAGACCCGAAGCCATCAACCTGAGTCACATGTGTATCCTGTATACCTGTACACTCACATACACATATCAAATAACAAGGGTGAACCTAACTTAAACCCTTTGCCCAAACACCAAAACACATGGTCCCGCGGACCATTGGGATTGCTCCAACAAGCTACCACCCCTTAGGATTTTCCACCTGTTTAACCGCAGCTAGGACTTTTTACCTCCTAGGGTTACGACCCCCTAGGACCTAGGATTACCACCCCTTGGGGTTACCACCCCTTGGGTTTTCCATCTGCTTAGAATCCACTAGGACTTTCTTGCAAGCTCAATGAACCTTGTTAGATAACAAATAACCTTAACTTTGAACCATTTGCCATTATTAAAACTCAGGTTCAATCGTCAGATGCTTCCCGTACCAACATGACCAAGCTTAAGATGGAATCTCAACTCAAGTCCAACAACTTGAGGAAGAGAATTTCAATCTGAAAAGTCAAGGAACTCAAGAACAGATTGGAACAGTTCACTTTGGGTTCCAAGAATCTTGATCTCCTTCTTGGAAAATAAAGAGTCGTATACAATCTATCTGGACTCAGATACAAGGTTAAACATCGATTCAAATCTTACTTTTCTTTAATGAATCGAACAAATAGAAACCTAATTTAAGCATGGATCCCTAAGTCTAACTTGACTAATCAAGTTGGACTTAATCAATTTTGGATCCTCAAAGATCAAATCTATTACCTTGATAGACCTTATTAAGGCTATAATACAAAGGGAGCAAATAGAAAGACTATCTTTATTGTTAGATAGATTTTCCTATTTGCTTGATTGTTTGATTTATTGCTTAGATTAGGATGATTAGATAAGGACTTAAACTTGATCGACACTTGCCTAGTTAGACCAAGAATTTTCAAAAAGAAAGTTAAACATTCAATTTTCTTAAAAGACATTATCTAGAAGTGATCATTACTCTGATAACCAAGAAGGTCCCTGTGCCTCGCCACAACTTAAAAGTCGATTATCGAAATAGATATTTAATCTACTAATTATCAAATCTAAGTCTAACTTAAATATAAATCAATGCTTAGATTTTAAATTAAATTGAAAATTAAAACATCTCACAAAAACCTATAAGGTTTCCTGATTAAAAATATAGAAATAGGTAAAATGTTAGGATTAATCAATTAGACCTACTTAACTTAACTTTCACGAACTAATCAACCAACCTACTTAAACTAACTTTCACAAACTAATCAATCAATCTACTTAACCTAACTTTTATAAACTAATCAATCAGCTTATTTAACTTAACGTTCACAAACTAATCAATCAACCTACTTAACCTAACTTTCACAAACTAATCAATCAACTTAACCTAACTCCAATTGAATCAAATTCAAATAAATTGATCAAACTTAACATTTTTCAAAATTTAAACTTAATTTCTTTTCAAAAATTCAAACTAAACATTTTTCAAAATTCAAACATAAACTTAATATTTTTCAAAATTCAAACTTAATTATTTTTTAAAATTTAAACCTAACCATTTTTAAAATTCAAACTTAAAATCAACTTAAAAGTTAAGATTAACTTAACTCCATCTCACACAAACTCATAAGCTTGACATATTTGATAACATAGAATGTGTGAGATGAAAAATCAGAAAATTCAATCTACCCAAAATTGTTCGTATATAGATAGCATGAAGACAATTATAACTTACTTGAATTTAGTACACTTAAAAGGCGGTTAAGAATGTGCAAGGTGACATAAGTTGATTTATAATTTTCTTATCTTTAAGTCTTTAATTTCTACTTTAAGAATTTATTTTCAAAAATTTTTATTTTTAGAATTAATATGTTTTAAACTTTAAACTCTATCTTTCCAAAATTAATGTTTTCAAAATTGAGCTATGGACTTGGATTAGGTTATCCTTCTACAAAGAATTATCATATAGATTCAACCTAAAAGTTAAACATTTTATTAAGGCCAATAGATGAAGTATATTTAAATATTATTTTCAAAATTAATCATTTTATTTTACACATACTTGGACTTTAGGGTTTTACTCATACGTTATCTAATTTTTCAAACCTTTTTAAAACAAAACAATGATTTAAGTATTTCTGTATTCAAAATTTTTGTTCAAAACAAGTACTTAAAAGTTTTTTTTAAAAAAAAAAACTAAGACATTAATTGAGGGAGAGTTCCTTATATATTTTTTTAATTATTTTTTATATATGGGGAAAAGATAAATAAAAGTTAAGTTTAACTTTCAAATTAAGCTTTTTTAAAATCAAGTACTTTTTTTAAATTTTAAATCAAGTTATTTTTCCAAATTTTAAAAGCTAAGTTTTGTAAAATCTAAGTATTTTCTAAACTAAAGTTTTTAAAGAAGCTTTTTAAAGTTAAGAGTTATTTTTCATGGAAGCTTAAGTTTAAAATAGTTAGGAAAATCTTGAAAAGTGTACTTAGCAATTGTAAACTTTGAAAAAAAATGAAAAATCTTACTTATTTACGTTTTTAGTTATTCTTAATTTGTTATGTTTTACTTAACTTTAAATTGTGTTGTCATAATAAAATAAAATAAAAAAGGAGATTGTTAGTGCAGGAAGATCGAACCTAAATTTTGATAATGGTAAAGGGTTCAAAGTTAAGATTTGTTGTTCTAGTAAGTCTGACTAAGTATGTAAGAAAGTCCTAAGTGATCTTAGATAAGGTGAAAGTCCTAGTTGAGGCTAGGTAAAAAAGTCCTAATAGACACTAGGCAAGTGGAAAGTCCTAGTTACGGCTAGACAAAGAAGTCCTGGTCCGTGAGACTGGGTGAAGTCTTAGTAGGTCGAGGACGTTGGGCAAAAATCCTATAGTCAAGGACACTAGCTGAATCTCTTAGGGGTTGCAGACACCGGACAGAAGACTAGACAAGTTGGGGTTTGGACTTCCAGCGGAAAGTCCTAAAGTCTTAGATGTTGAGCAAAAGTCCAAACAGTCTGGAGGATCGATTTGACATCAGGTAAACTCTCCTAAGAAGAGTAGCTGAGGACGTGTTCTTCGTAGAGGGAACAATAAACGTCGATTCGGCCTAAAATTTCTAGAAAATTCAAAGTCAGAACCAGACAATCCTGAGACTATCCAAATTATATTATGTATGTTCTTTTCTACCTCTGTGATGCAGAATAATAAAGCTAGAAGCTGGCTGGAAAGAGGCGGTCCAGGTTCTCGGGCGTCCAGGCACCTAGACGAGTCCAAACACCCGGAGTTGAATAAAGTTTCAGAGACAAACTTTCGACGAGGTGCAGCTACGTCAGCTTGATGGGGGCGCCCGAGGACCAGTCCAAGCGCCCGGACAGGGCTATAAAAGGAAGATTCGACCAGCACCTCAAAGAAACTTATTCTAATGATTTTCTTTCTTGCACGTTGCTCAAAAGACGACTCTATGATGCTATAATGTTGCTCTAACGATCAAAAGTTCACAACTTCAATTCTTTAGTTGTCAGTGTAATTTCATTTACTACACTTAAATTATTATCTCTTTGTATTTATAGTATTTGAATTTATTAGTGGATTATTCAACGAAAGCACTCTCACATACGGATCTTGGATTATGAATTGTCACATACTCTGAATCAAGTAAAAATAATGTGTTAGTTTGGTTCTTTGTATTCTCCATTTACTTTTTTTATTTTCGCTACGTTTACTCTGATAATTTTTAATGAAAAATGTGAAAAAATCACAAACATTATTCACTCTCTCTAACGCTTTTGATCTAACAATTAGCATTATATTTTATGTTTTTACGTTCGATTGATTTAGATTATTAATTAACCTTGTTAAAGGTGCATCAACAGTAAAGAATTGTTGTCCGACGGTGCAATAGTAAAGCATTTTCATAGTTAATCCCTAATTGTGATTTACTGTAAAATTGATTTTATTCAGCAGACAAATAACCTAAGATCATTGATTGTGGAGTAACGAGTCGTTCACATTTTTAAATTTATTCTGGGTAAAAAAAATATGAGATTTACTCCATCATCTCTAGAATTAATTTATTTGAAAAACTAAATACAATAAAAAAAATAAAGAATTATTATTTTAACTTCCTCTCTCCATTCAGCTAACATCTTTTTATTTTTATTGCCCCCACGGGTTGTATCCGTTAGTTAGATGCCTACAATTTACTAATAAAATTGTGAGGTCGAAAGTCACCAGTTATATTCAGAGATAAAATCCTAGTCTGTTACGTCAAAAATTCCTTCGATCCCCAGTCACCTTTCCTGTCCAACATTAATCGTGATTTACTCCCTCTAGAATTTTGTGAGGCCGGGGTCAGGGACTGCTAGGGTGACGGTTCTATCTTTTACCAATCTTTTTATTTTTATTTTTTAATAGTTGACCTTCCATATTCAATTTATGATCTAGTCTTATACAAATTCTTCATCAACTATTAGAATAAATTAAAAAAATACTCATAACTGATGACTTATCAATTTAATTAACCACTTATTAAAAAAATATATTCATTAATTTGCCATGTTTAAATATCTGAAAATTTTTTGAAGATATCTCGCTGTATCACTACCAGGGGCGGGCAACCTTTGTCATTCTAGCAATTAGTGTATATTTTAAGTCAATGTGTTTATTTAGTTTAATTATATATTTTTATTACAAAGTAATACTTTGAATATAAAAATATTATAGTGTATATTTTAAGTCAATGTGTTTATTTAGTTTAATTATATATTTTTATTACAAAGTAATACTTTGAATATAAAAATAATAATAAATAAAACGTTGGGTGAAGATGACTTCCCGCTACTAGGCCTGTCGCAGGCTGATCCAGTAGTCGACTTTTAGGTTTATGGGACGCTTTGCAAATGTCTAACCCTTTGGCGCTGCCATCAGGCAGTCGTTTGACGAAATGCCTCAACGATCACCGCCGCCTTCCGTTCGTCAACTCCATCATCCGCGCCTTCACGGAGAAGGGAGCTCCTCACAGCGCCATCTCCGTCCTCAAAGCCTTTCTCTCCTTCTCACCCTTCCGCCCCGACCGCTTCACCTTCGTCCTCGCCCTCCAAGCCTGCCTCCGTTCCTCCAACCTCACTGCCGCCGCCCAGCTGCATGCCCGGATTCTCAAAATTGGATTCCAAACCGATGCCTCCGTCGTCCCTCCCCTTTCTCACCTCTACCTCAGGCACCGACACGTCGACGAAGCCCTGCTGCTTCTGGCCGAGGCCTTCGCCGGGTCCATCGATGTCGTCAGTGGCAACCTCCTGATTGCCGAACTCTTCAAGAACCGAGAGTTCGAGAAGGCAAATCGAGTCTTCAAGCAGATGCCGACCAAGGACATAGTTTCCTGGAACTCCATGATCGCCGGGTGCGTCCAGAACTCGCGCCCCAGGGAGGCCCTGAGCTTCTTCGAACGTATGCTCGCTTCCGGATCGGAGCCCGACGGCTTTTCCTTCTCGGCGGCGCTCTCTGCATGCGCTCGCGTCGGCGCCCGCGGTCTCGGCGAAAGACTCCACCGCCTGATGCTGGAGAAGAGGATCGACCTAAATTACATTCTTTGCTCGGCCTTAATCGACATGTACGCCAAGTGCGGGAACATCGACGCGGCCAGAGCAGTGTTCAACGGCGTCTGCAGAGACAGTATTTCAATCTGGAATTCGATGATCACCGGCTTAGCAATTCACGGGCTCGGATCTAACGTGCTGGAGTTGTTCTCCCGGATGCAGACCGAGGGGCTGGCACCAGATGCAGTCACGTTTCTCTCAGTTCTGACAGCGTGCAGCCATGCGGGTATGGTCGAAGAGGCTCGCCGTCATTTTAGAAACATGAACGAGGTGCACGGAATTGAGCCAAGAATGCAACATTATGGAGCGATGGTGGACGCATTGGCTCGAGCAGGCCTCCTAGACCAAGCCTACGAGACTATAAGGGGAATGCCGATGGAGCCTGACAGCGTAACATGGAGGATACTTCTAAGTGCTTGCAGGAGGCATCACAGGGCGGACTTGGGTGAGATAGCAATCAGTCACATGGTGAATCATGGCAGTGGAGACTACGTAATGATGTGGAGAATCTATTCAGCGAAGGGAAAATGGACTGACGCAGCTGGAGTTTGGGACTCCATGAAGGAGAACAAAGTCCGGAAGAAACGAGGAATGAGTTGGGTGGAAGTGGGGGGAGATGTGCACCAGTTCAAGGCTGGTGACCGGCTGCACGCCGAGGCGAAGGATATCTACAGAGTGTTGTATGGCTTGACCCAAAGAGTAAAACTGGAAGGATTCCGCCCTATGACCGAGCTTGTGTCCATGGATGTTTTGGAGGAGGAAAGGGAGGAGAACCTCAACTTGCACAGTGAGAAGCTAGCCATTGCTTATTGTGTCCTGAAAACTGGGCTTGGCACAGAGATCAGGGTGTCAAAGAACCTTCAGACATGTGAGGACTGTCATGAATGGATTAAGATTGTATCAAAGGTGCTTCATAGGGTGATTTTAGTTAGAGATAGGATCCGTTTTCACCGGTTTGAGAAAGGTACTTGTTCATGTAATGACTACTGGTAAGCTTCCAATTCAAATCACTGATTCGAATTTGATCAAGCTGCTTAATCTCTTTGATCGACTGCATGTGTTTGTTTCTGACCTGACTGTAGTTCCTTAGTGAGATGGATTTTCTACTTCTCTCACACTTCAGAGATCTATTCTTAACGAAGACCTTTTTCAAATTGCTGCAAAGAATTGAATTTCCTAGTGATAGTAGCTGCAACAAAACTGAAGAGGATGGAGAGCCAACCAAAATCAACTCCTCAAGGTTGATTCATGGGGAAATCAGATAAATTATGTTTGGGTTTTATTCATCTCTTCAGTTTAAAAATATTACATTGGAATTATGTTCTGGACAAATTACTGATCGGTAAACAAAAATTCCTTAATTTCATAGGCATCTCTCATAATATTCCTATAGCTCAATGTAAGTTTCTTTTCTGTAGTTCGTAGCCGTACTAGAGCAAGAGAAACCATTGATCTCAGCAACATGAGGAGGATACAATAAGATACCAATTTGCTAGAATAATTTTGTTCACATGCTCTTTATTAGCATATGGATATAAATGCATGACTAGTTACACAACTTTTAATTGTTTTACAAATGATTCCTTTTCTCAACTCCCTACTAGAACTATATTACCCAACTGACTCTACAAGCATGCCATTTCGTAAACACCCAAAATCGTATAGGATACCATATCAAAACATTACCAACACATTACAGAAAATCTTATTCTGCAGCTCTTAGTCATTACTCTGGCCTTGATGTGAGTAATTGTGGAAGTCTTTTTCCTTTTTTTTGTAAATGTGATATTTTCATTAGTCATTACTTTGCTTTGAGAATGTGTTGTATGCTAAATTTCGAAGCTCTGCAAAGTTAAAGCACTAGTATAATATCCAACGAAAAACAATCTAAGCAACAAAAAGTCTTCATAGAGTTTTTGTTTGTATGTGCTTACTAAGAAGCAAAACTTTGAAGGAGTTCTGATGGAAGGATGCGAGCTGTTATTTTACATATTATTATAGTCCAGAGACTCAATGGAGGGAAAAAGCTACCTAATTCATTCATTTCAAAACTTATAATATAAGAAGAAGTCATATTAAGATATTCCATTAGGTTGAAAGATTCATGTTCCATTGGATTTATGCAACAGTTCGAATGGCTTACTGACAACAAAACCAACTACCCCTTATATCTTCCATGTACTTGTGTTAAACATCTAATGCTCCAAAACATGAACTTTGAGTCATTCCCCCATTTTCTTGATGATCGCAAGCATAGCTTTGTCCAAAAAAGTCGCAGACCTAGATTCATGCCCATCTTGCATACTCATCCATTCCAGATAACATAAAATTTATCTGTGATGGAATATATTGTGTAAATTAAATAATAAGTATTCAAAGTTGCGCACAAGCCTCATTTCGAATGAATCCTTTGTTAGAATATTTGATTTTTAGCAGGCTAATTTGAAGTCTGGTCTCTTCTATGATTGGATGTAGTAATATTGCATCAACAATTATACATTAGGCATGTATTAAACCATATAGCCCATTTGTTTAAATATAGAAGAGGATATAATAAGGGATTGAGCCCAATGACATAGGAATATTCATATAGCCTATTTGTTTAAAGACTTGGTTGTTGTAGCCTATTTGTTTGCCACTTACAAAGGTCCTCCTATCATTAGCCTGATCTACTACAATTTCATTATAGAGGTTACTAAAAATTTACTTCCACTTGCTATGGTGAAACTAGTGAGAACAGAAACCAGTGAAACTTGTCCTCATATCTAGTTTAGAGATTCAGCACTTGCTATATGACCAAACCATGGTCACTACAAAGACATAAATTCGAAGTTCATGGTTCCTGAAGAATTGAGATTTAATTGTCCATTTACACTTTATGTATGTGTGTGCTTATATCAGATTTGCAATAGATGAATTATTTGATTACCTTCTGTATATCATTGCATTCCTTTGCATCTCTTTGGATATATTCTTGAAAATATTATGCTATTTCTATCCTGTTCAAATAAGACTCCATCTTAGCTTTTCAATTGGAGAACTTGGTCCCATCAAAGAAGAGTGGTCAGGCTGTGCAACGTTCCTCTTTCCTCTTACATTGTCATCTCTTGTTGTTGCTCCTTTTGCAATTAGTACTCTAAGAGTAGTTAAACTCTAATACTAGGATCGTCGAAGACACTAGAAGGGGAGAGTCAATTGCTCATTTGTGTTGCTCAATTTTATTTTTTTACATGAAAAGATCATTTACTTATGACCTTTTAATTTCTTTTTGTGTAAACCTTCTCTTAAATTTTTCTTTTTTTTTATGTATAACAAAGGAGGAGAATATGCAAAATTAAATTAGACCCTCCTTAATATGGATATGAAGTGAATTGAATTTTATGTAAACAAGTTATCAAATATCAGAAAATTTCATAAACCTCTAAAAAAATTTAAATTTTTTAAATTTTATAGAAATATTTGTTTAACCCATTTCTACTTAAAAAATGGATTTTACTTAAAAATCATTCCAATTCCCAAGTTGAACAACACTATCTAAATTGGTTTAAAGAACCTTGATCTTAAGTTATTAGTTTTGGTTGCTTTTCCTTGTGTCCGTCAAGTTCAAATTGACATGTGTTGACTTCATCTATTTATTTGGCATTTTACACAATTTAAGTCCCATTTCATGCTTCTTCAACATATATCCATGCTCTTTGCATGAAATTTAAACTAACTCCCTAGGATAAGCTCACTATTCAAACTCATGTGCCAATATTCTTTGATTATGATATCTAAATATATTGGCACTCTCTAAAACCTTTCTAGTAACCCAAGCATCACTTCTTTGGGATCATCCTTACTTGACTCATGAGTCATGAAGCTCTCCCAAGATCTTTCATCTCTAGTCATCTTTCTAAGTCAACATGCCTTCTTGGCATTGCTCCCTCCTAGATGGCTCCTCCTTACCATAATCAAATGTCGTCCCGACATAAAATGGTAACTTGGCCTTAGATGATGAGGATGGGTATCCTAGCCTTTGCCTTTCTAGCTTCCCCTTAGGGGGCCCATTACTGAATTGTTCAAGGTTTTTTCCAAGTCTTAAAGCTTTGCATTCGAAGTTTAGTTTTCCAATTCTAATTTTCTACTCCTAGAATTTTTCATACCTCCCTTGGACATTCCTCTTTCTAGGCATATGAGGTGGGTTTTTTTTTTCTATTTTGCTCTCCCTAAATAAAGTTGTCTTATCATGAGGTGTTCTCCTAGATATCTAAATGTATAATTTTGCATAGATAAACAACTATAAGTGTTACTCCTATGCATGGAGGAAACAACTCTTGAATTTAAATTCAAATTAGGGATTATCTTCTTTTTTATCTTATTATCTTAGAAGTTCTTATATGACATGAGCCTCCCTATGTCCCTTGGATCGGCTCCCATTTGGATATTGATTATTGTAATGTTTATCTTATTGCGTGCAAAGTATACAACATAGTCCTTGACCACCCGTACAATGGGTTCAACTTCCTTGAGTTTGCCCTTGATTCCATCTTTTGGTGTCACTTTGACTTTCTTATTTTTCAAAGTAAGATATATACTTTTGTAGTGCTCTTTCTCCCTACACTCAAAACATACAAATGACTTATTTTTAGAAATTGGAATTTATACACCATCTTTGTGTTGGCACCTCAATGCTTGGAGTGACATTTTCTTCTTCATCACCACTAGAAGGAGATGACGTGGGTGACTCATTTTTATTGACTCTAAATGTTGAGACTTCTTATATTTCTAGTGTTAAAGACCTCTCCTCTCTTGAAGTGGATGTTTCTTCGGTTTCTATCTTGGATGAATAAATTGATACTTGCTTAGCCTCCACCTTGGATGTTGAGTCTCTCACAATCTCTAAGTTTTTTTTATTCTTGGACCAATGAGTCTTCCTCCTTGGTTTCTTTCTTTGTTGTGCTAGTGATGGGATCTCATGAATTTTGATTAACTTCATCCATAAGTCATGAGTGTCATTGTATTCACCTAGTTTGCACAAAACATTTTTAGGTAACAAATTAACCAAAATCTTATTGACCTTATCATATGCCTTGAATCTTTGCACTTGTTCTTTTTGTTGGGATCGAAATATAGCTCGGCGCGATCTCGTGCTCGTCGTTGCTTGCTTCTTGCGATGATGTGCAGCGGAAAATACTAAGAAACAAATACACAACACTAACACTAGGGATTTACTTGGTATCCACCTCAAGAAGAGGTGACTAATCCAAGGATTCACACACTCACACACCCTACACTATGTAAACACTCCTTTTTGGTAACTACCGAAGGCGGAGAAGCCCTACAAGCTCACAATACAAGAAGAAAGGAAAGGAAAATACAATACAAGCAAAAGCTTAAAGATATGCTCAAGAAACTCTAACCCTAGCTTCTTCCTCGCCTCTTGACTTGGACGTGCAACAGCACAAGCCTCCAAGAACCTTCAAGATCTGGCGTGAGAGCTGTGGAGAAGTGGCTGTGAAGTCGATGTAGAGAAAGAATCGAAGCCGTGGGAGTTCTGCCGAGAGAAATGCTCGTCAACAGCTAAATACGACTCCAACGGTCGAATCCCAATCGATTGGATTGCTCCCAATCGATTGGGGAGGCTTTAGATCGATCGGTCGATCGATCCAGAGCGCATCTATGCTCTCGGGAATTGCCTGGATCGATCGGCCGATCGATCCAGGGCTTATCACGTAAAATCGCACCTCCCAATCAATCGTCCGATCGATTGGAGGCTCTCAATCAATCGGCTGATCGATTGGGAGGCTTTCTGTTCGCGCGACACTTCTTCTCAATCGATCCACTGATCGATTGGGAGGAGGTTTGTCGCGGGGACTCACCCAATCGATCAGCCGATCGATTGGGCATGAGCCAATCAATCAGCTGATCGATCCAGCTCCTGTTTTTGCCTAAAAAATAAGTCCAAAGTCCCCGACACCAACATCTGGTCAACCATGACCTGTTGGTACATCATGCCTAGCATCCGGTCACTCTTGACCTGCTAGGACTCCCTCACCAAGTGTCCGGTCAATCCCTTTGACCCACTTAGACTTTTCTCCTCGTGCCAAGTGTCCAGTCATACTTGACCCACTTGGATTTATCTCCACCAAGTGTCCGATCAACCTTGATCCACCTAGATTTCCCGTGCCAAGTATCCGGCCAATCCCTTTGACCTACTTGGACTTCCTAACACCAGATGCCTGATCAAACTTGATCCATCTGGATTTCCTGTGCCTGGCTTCTCTCACCAGGACTTTCACCTAGCTTCACTCACTAGGACTTCTCATTTGCCTGGCTTCACTCACCAGGACTTTCCATACTGCCTAGCTTCACTCACTAGGTCTTTCCATACTGCCTAGCTTCACTCACTAGGTTTTTCACCTGGCTTCACTCACCAGGATTTTCCAGCTGCCCGGCTTCACTCACCGGGACTTTCACCTAGCTTCACTCACTAGGATTTCCCATCTGCCTGGCTTCACTCACCAGGACTTTCTTTCTGCCTAGCTTCATTCACTAGGACTTTCCAGTCAACATTGACCTACTTGACTCTCCTTCACAATCTCCCCACATGAACAATCGCACCAACAATCTCTATGTGTTGTCTACATGTATTGTCAAACATCGAAACCCAAACATCAAGACTCGAGCTTGACCCAATTCAAGCTCAGTCAATCAGGTCAACCTTGACCTAGGAAATATTGCACCAACAATCTCCCCCTTTTTGATGTTTGACAATACCTTTAAGTTAGGCTAATCTCATAGCCTCAACTCTCTTTCATGCCAATGTAAGAATGATGGTTTCCTTCATTCTCCTCCTTTTCTAGAGGACAAACTCCCTCTTAGGTAATGAAGGTCTAACTTAACCACACATTCTCCCCCTATTGGTACATATCAAAAACTCTCCCCCTGAAAAGTTACCCAACGTTGTTTACAACTTTACTTGTTGTTCACAACACAATAACGAAGGTCTCATACCCTTCATTATTCTAAACGCTCATCCTTGAACATATACCACTTAGTATATTCACACACGATTCAAATGAAAGTCTCATACCCTTCATTGTCATCAAAAGCTCATCCGTGAGCATACACCACTTGAATAATGAAGATATTCACTCTCCATTATATTCAAATGCCCAACCTTGAGCATTTTCGCTAAAGAAGGTTAATCACCTTCCAAGGTGTATGAAAAATAGATTTTCATGTCCTTAAAGAGCAACTCCCCCTAAAGACATGCACGTAATTTCTGTCATTGCACCAACAATGACTTGGAATCCCTAAACCTTTAAGAAACTCAAATTTAGAAGTTTTGAGGTTCATAAATTCAATATAGAATCCGAACATCAACCTAAACCTCTACTTAGTCTTCCTTAATCAATCCATCCTTGTTTTCATCATGAAAACTCCCTCTAAATGTATACAAATGCGTCTTGAGGAGTAAGGAATGGTTATATAAACTAAAAATGGTTCAAGATGCTGAAAATAAGCTTTCCCAGCTAAAATCAGCATCCCCAATCGATTGGGGTTGGATCCTAATCGATTGAACCCTGCTGAATCGATCCATTGATCGATTCAGACTGCGTGAATCGATCGGTTGATCGATCTAGCGAGCTTCTGCTCGCAGGAAAAACTCCTCTCAATCGACCGCCCGATCGATTGAGGCACTTCAATCGATCGGGTGATCGATTGGAGCACTGAAAAACTGAAAATTTATTCCAATGAATTTTAAAAACTCCCCTAAAATTCTACAAAAATTGAAAAATCATGAAAATTCATGTAGACATTCCTTAGGGCATATATTATCAAGGAAAAATAGTTTTCTATGAAAATACTTTCTATTTTCAAAGATTGACACAAACTTGGAAACTTGTAAAAAGTTTAGTGTTTTCTTTCAAGTTTGTGTTCAACTATTCAATGATGATTACTATCAAAAGATAGTCTTCATCAAGGCTTTCCAAAAACATTTTAAAATCATTTTCAAAATCAATTTCCAACCATGTTCTTTGGGCTCAATGCACATGACTTGTACATTAGCTTTTACAATGATTGGAAAACACATAACTATGTGTTTTGATGAACTTAAAACTCAAAAAATGCACTAAATCAACATCTTGAGTTTTGTTCATCATCCTAACATCTCACTTGTATTTAATGTGTATGAAACCACATACAAGTCACCTTATAGTTCTTAGTGAGATGTAAACTTTAGTTTTGCCCTAATTTAGGGATCATGCATATCTATCTAAGCATTTTGAGGTTTGGAACATCCACCAAGGATGTTATTTGTTAATAAATGTCATTTGTTCTTAATTTCAAGGAATTTAAAAATTATGCATGATGCGATATGACATACATCAAAGATAAATAATTTTCAAAAGAAAATTTCCTAGAACTACATGATGTATGTATGACATGACATTGTATTTTTATGTTTTTCATAATAAGTCATGAGTGCAAGAATAAATATGATGTCATGACATATGATGGGCAAACAAAGCAGGACAAATTAGCATAAATAAAATACCTAAAATAGCTATATAAGTATCCTTAACCCTTAGCTAACTTAAATTTAAAGCCTAGATTGCTCATTACTTCCCAAGAAAATGCCAAACCCTAATTTTTGACATTTCTTTTGATTTTCCTAATTTGTGCCAATTTAAATTAAACATATTCCTCAAATTTTGACATATATTACTCTTTTAAAGAGTAACAAATTAAAATAAGGCTTAGACTTGCTTTTAACTTCCCAATAAAATGCCAACATCCCAACTTGGCATTTCTTTAGACTTGATTTCTTGTGCCAATTAAAATTATATTCAAATACTCAAATTATGGCACATCTTACTCTTTCCAAGAGTAACTCATTTATCCATATCATTTTCAAAAGTTAACAATAACCTTGAAAATGCTCTTAGAGTGTCAACTTCATCATGATTGGATTAACTACCCTTTCAATTAGAGTTGACACTTTCTAACCCATCTAAGAGGTAGAGAAAATGCTCCTAGGAACCCAAAACCTATTGGTGCTCCTTGGATGCTCTAGGTATTTACTAGGAATAGCCTTCCTAGATACCTTCCTAGTGACCTTGTTAGATTTCTTAGAAGCCTTGGTCACATCTCCTATGTCAACTCTAGGGATTTCTTCCCTTGTGACCTTCTTTGTGACTTTCTTAGACTTTTTAGAAGTCTTAGTCACGTTTGTTGTTGCAAAAATACTTCTAGGGATAACTTCCCTTGTATTTTTGACTTGACCTTTTGACCTAGGGTTGGTTTCATAATTATATGGAACCATATGGTAAGAAGGCACATCCTTTTTTGTTTTGGGTTTGTATCTCAAACCCCTATGGGCCTATGGCCTTTGGATGACCCTTGTTGTGCTAAGCCTAGGTTTTGCTCATTTTGCCCTTTTAGGATATTTTCCATCCTTTTTAGGGTCTTTTTCATTTTATCAAGCCTTGACCTTAAGACTTGATTTTCTTCCCATAAATTCCTAGATTTTGATTTTTCTTTAAATCCTTGAGCATTTTTATTTCTAGGCTTGTAAATATGGTCCTTAGTGTTATTGTCTAACCTTTCACCTACCTTCCTAACCCTAGTTGTGGTAGTCTTAGCATGGAGAGTCATATGTTTTTCTTTAATGCTATCATGCTCCCTATTTTTATGGTAAATAGCATTAAAATGATAAAAATTGGAATTAGCATCCTTTTTACCATTATCTAAAGGGTTACGCTCAATAAATGATACCTTTCGTTTTACCTTTGAGGCTCCCCCTTGACTCATGCTTCCTCCTTGAGCCTTGACCGCTTTCTTCCCCTTAGGACATTGACTTCTATAATGTCCTCTTTGGTTGCACAAAAAGCACACAATGTGCTCCTTGTTCTTCTTTGTTGTGGGGACGGTCTCCTTTGGCTTCTCCTTGCCCTTTGGTGCCACTTGACCCTTCTTCTTGGCCAATTTAGGGCACTTGCTCTTGTAGTGCACATGTTCCCTACATTCTAAACATATGATATGATCTTTATTTTTAAATGAAGTATTTATACCTTCACATGTAGGGATGACACTTGATCCTCCATTTGATGTCTCTTGATTTTTGGAAGATACATCATCTTCTTCTCCTTTTGACCCGGATGTAGAAGCTTCTCCTTCTTCTTGATCCGGCGTCACTGAAAATCGTTCCCCCTCAATCCTAGAGGTGGAGCCTTCATCATCTTCATCTTGTACATGGAACAGAGAGTATGCTCCCTCTTTGCCCTTTTCATTGCATTCTCTCGAGGATGATGCTTCTTGGACTTCTTCTTCGGAAGTTGAGCATCCCTCAACTTCGGAGTCCTCTTCCTTTTGATCTTGACCCACGGAGTCACCCTCTTTGGATTCTTCTTGAATTGGTACAATGGAGGGGATCTCACGAATCGTTGCCAATTTGCTCTAAAGCTCCTTGGCATCTTTGAATTCTCCAACTTGAGCCAAAATATTGTTTGACAATAAATTGACTAAAAGCTTGGTCACTTTGTCATTAGCCTCACACCTTTGGATTTGTTCTTGGCTCCACTTGCTCCTCTCGAGAATTTTGCCCTTTGAATTTGTTAGAGTCTCAAAACCTTCCATGAGAGCAAACCATTTCTCTATCTCCACCATCAAGAAATTCTCGATCCTTGATCTCCAAAGATCGAAGCTCATCATTGTGAACGGTGAAGGCACCCTTGTATCAAATTCAAGTCCATCTTGGAATTTCATTTGAAGTTGAGCTTCTTGAATGAAGTCTTCGACTTGTAAAATTGCTCTAACTTCTTCACCCTCTAGCTTTTTACCCCTTCCGGCGATGATTCCGGTAAAGAGCAACATTGCTCTAATACCACTTGTTGGGACCGAAATGTAGCTAGAGGGGGGGTGAATAGCTCGGCATGATCTCGTGATCGTCGTTGCTTGCTTCTTGCGATGATGTGCAGCGGAAAATACAAAGAAACAAATACACAATGCTAACACTAGGGATTTACTTGGTATCCACCTCAAGAAGAGGTGATTAATCCAAGGATCCACACACTCACGCACCCTCCACTATGTAAACACTCCTTTTCGGTAACTACCGAAGGCAGAGAAGCCCTACAAGCTCACAATACAAGAAGAAAGGAAAGGGAAATATAATACAAGCAAAAGCTTACAAGATATGCTCAAGAAACCCTAACCCTAGCTTCTTCCTCGCCTCTTGACTTGGACGTGCAACAGCACAAGCCTCCAAGAACCTTCAAGATCTGGCGTGAGAGATGTGGAGAAGTGGCTGTGAAGTCGCTGTAGAGAAAGAATTGAAGTCGTGGGAGTTCTGCCGAGAGAAATGCTCGCCAACAGCTAAATACGACTCCAACGGTCGAATCCCAATCGATTGGATTGCTCCCAATCGATTGGGGAGGCTTTAGATCAATCGGTCGATCGATCCAGAGCGCCTCTGTGCTCTCGAGAATTGCCTGGATTGATCGACCGATCGATCCAGGGCTTATCGCGAGAAATCGCACCTCCCAATCAATCGCCCGATCGATTGGGAGGCTTTCTGTTCACGCGACACTTCTTCTCAATCGATCCACTGATCGATTGGGAGGAGGTTTATCGCGGGGACTCACCCAATCGATCAGCCGATCGATTGGGCATGAGCCAATCGATCGGCTGATCGATCCAGCTCTTGTTTTTTTTTTCCAAAAAACAAGTCCAAAGTCCTCGACACCAACATCCGGTCAACCATGACATGTTGGTACATCATGTCTAGCATCCGGTCACCCTTGACCTGCTAGGAGTCCATCACCAAGTGTCCGATCAATCCCTTTGACCCACTTAGACTTTTCTCCTCGTGCCAAGTGTCCAGTCATACATGACCCACTTAGACTTATCTCCACTAAGTGTCCGATCAACCTTGATCCACCTAGATTTCCCGTGCCAAGTATCCGGTTAATCCCTTTGACCTACTTGGATTTCCTAACACCAGATGTCTGATCAAACTTGATCCATCTGGATTTCCTGTGCCTGGCTTCTCTCACCAGGACTTTCACCTAGCTTCACTCACTAGGACTTCTCATTTGCCTTACTTCACTCACCAGGACTTTCCATACTGCCTAGCTTCACTCACTAGGTCTTTCACCTGGCTTCACTCACCAGGATTTTCCAGCTGCCCGGCTTCACTCACCGGGACTTTCACCTAGCTTCACTCACTAGGATTTCCCATCTGTCTAGCTTCACTCACCAGGACTTTCTTTCTGCCTAGCTTCACTCACTAGGACTTTCCAGTCAAATATCTAGTCAACTTTGACCTACTTGACTCTCTTTCACAATCTCCCCACATGAACAATCACACCAACAATCTCTATGTTTGTCTACATGTATTGTCAAACATCGAAACCCAAACATCAAGACTCGAGCTTGACCCAATTTAAGCTCAATCAATCAGGTCAACCTTGACCTAGGGAATATTGCATCAACACTTTTGCCCACTTATTCTTCTTAAGCAGTGTTCCTTTCTTATCTCTTTCAAACATCTTAGTCATTCAATGTTTATTTAAAAGAATATTTTCATTCATACCTTCCAATAAACAAATCATACCAATTAAAGGACAGTGGAAATCATGTGTCATAATCGTGTTCATCTTTGAACTTCATCTTAATTCTAGCCTTGTGCCCCCTTAGTAGTTAGTTCTCAAAGAGAAACCTATTCTGATATCATTCTTAGCATGATAGATAGTAGCTAGGGGTGTGAATATATGCTTTAGTAATTTATTTACTTTTGTTCTCACCTATAATGAGTTAGAACAGTGGAACAAAAAATAAATAACTTAAAACATGAACAAATAGAAACACAAATCATTTACATGGTTCAAAAACCTTGGTTTATACTCCACGGCCTATGATCTTTTAGGCTAATCACTCTTGAAATCCCACTACTTTTCTCCTTCAAAAATGTTTTACAAGTGAAAAAAATGTTTTACAAATATGTTCAAGTTACAATAACCACAAGAAAATATAAATAAAAGAATACAATGTAAATGAAAAATTACACAATGAAAACCTTTCTTATTATTGCTTCTTGATCACTTGGCTGAGCATTAGAACCTTGGTTAGGCCATTCTCACAACCCTTGTAGAAGCTTTCACGAAGCACTACTTGAGCACTTTAAATGGCTCCCTTGAAGCTCTTTTTATAAGGTTGTTGTTTGTTTGGATTATGCCCATCAATTAATTATGTACTTATCATCAATCAACTGACGTGTCTTGTTACTTCACTATTGTTCGTGTTGGCCCTGTGACAGGTTGACGGGGATGCTGGGGGCGAGCGTATTCGCCTTTTGCCATCTTATTACTTTACTATTGTTGTGCAACTTTTCATCAGCAGTCAATTATTCTAGCTCATGATATAGGCATTAGCCTATTGGGCTAGTCAATTTCTTTTAACTAGTTGACTAATATAGTCTATTGATCTTCAGTTAGAAAAAAACAAAGCATATGGTTCATTCTATTTTCTATTTGAGTCTACTATACAGTTGACTATCGTAACTCCAAATTTAACCTAACTATATCATTATGATTTTAGATTCATTAGTCAACTAATACTACTTTATCAGTCGGCTAGTATTATGATTCTAGCCTTACTAAGATTGAATTTGTGCCCAAAGAGCTTTTGTCTTGGGAAATTCTTTGTATCCCTAGTGCAAGTCAACTTCAATTTACTAAAACTTCAACTTTTTCTAATATTTTATTGACCTCAACATGTCAGACTTCTCATGCCTGGAGAGCTATTCTCGAACTTTAATATTGTATAACATTCATTCCACCCTAATATATTAGAACTTTCACAACCAAGTATCCATTCTTAGTGGACCTGTCTGAGCTCCCGTGGCTATGATGTAGCGATAAGATATTCAGGTTATCACTCAGGTACTCGTGATTCAATCTTCAGATATAGTGAATTTGTAGATTTTTTTTTCAAATGAGGCGCGCAACCAAAGGATGCTGGATTTCTTGCCCACTCGCCGCGAGTGCTTCCCGATTTATCCTGGTGGGCGGTGAAAAATTTTCATAGGACCGGACTAGTCATCTCAGAAATAGTCAATAAAACTAACTGAATTTATCATTTTTTTTAATAGACTTGTCTGAACTTTTATTATCTAACATATAATCATTATTGATCTACTAAAATTTTTCATTATTTACTAGACATTTGGTCCTCCTTAGCTTACCTAGACATTCTTTGCTAAAACCTATTGGATTTTTCATCATCTTCTAGACATCCAATTTACTTTGGCTTGTCTAGACTTTCACTACCAATACCTATTGGTCTTTGTTGGACTTTCCTGATAGGATTGTTGCCAATGTGGTAGAGGAGGTGAATAACAATGGTAGTCTACATGGTTAGTGTTCTACAAGACTATGTAGTGGAATATAAAATGAACAGATAAAAACTAGAAGATATCAAATTTTATATGATTTATGATTTGCTAGAGTGTTATGTCGATGGTCTATACGCACAATA
Organism: Zingiber officinale; assembly: GCF_018446385.1. Classification (NCBI taxonomy): domain Eukaryota; kingdom Viridiplantae; phylum Streptophyta; class Magnoliopsida; order Zingiberales; family Zingiberaceae; genus Zingiber; species Zingiber officinale. The sequence goes on along the minus strand of NC_055992.1, from coordinate 32,213,031 downwards.
TCCATTATCTTTTCTCTTCTTTAGTTGAACATTAAAGGTTGAAAAATCTCTTATAAGATCAACAATAATAAGAAATAAAAATACAATAAAAATAAAGCAATAAAGACTTGAGTGGAGGAAGTATGTGAGCTTTTTACACTTGCTTAATTTTATTTCTCACAGCCCCTTGAGTTCCTTTTGTAGGCTTCATCTCGAAACGTCCTATTTTGTTGATCTTGCGGCCATTAGTCCATTAATCATAGCTCATCAATCAACTCCTATATATCTTATTTGAATCATGTCCTTGAAACTTCTATATTTGGTTGTGTTTAAATCAAATATTGTAGCATTAGTCAATTGATCAATGCTTAGTCTATTATGCAAATTAACCTGGAAACCTTCTATTCCCTCCCGATAAGCTGACTGACCAGTCAACTACAAAATATTTTATTTATTTTCAAATGACCCTCAACTAGAAAACTATTTGTTTATTTGTAAAAGTCTAACCATTAATCGACTGATCTCACCCACCAATAGATTGATTTAACCATAATACCCCCATCAAATTTAACTTGGGATATTTAGACCACCAATAAATTGTTCCCAATTTAGTAGTCAATTGAGCCCAACCATAAGCCCCAAACCACTTAGGACATTATTAATCACTCGACCACCATTCAACTTATATATATAGGGACCACCAATCAACTGGTCAAATCACAAAAGCCCTTATATATTTGGGATGTGATTTTCTCAGCCACCAATCGATTAGATTCCAATATTATTCAACTAGATCCCTTGATTTTTGACCAATTCTAAGGTTGAGTCCATATAAATTTATTGTCTGCCCTTGATCTTTGTATACAAGTCACTTTATTCACATTTCAAGTGGAATTTCCCTTGATTTTCAAATAGCATTTCTTGTATGTTCTAAGCCCTTGACTCAGCCTTAGTCATCATTCACGTCTTTGCTTATATAGATATCCTCCTCGACTTATCTTGCTATGATGTTTCTTGTTCTGCAATCCCTCGAATATGTCATCTTTCTTTAATCTCATGGACCTTAAGCCATCACAAATTTTGGTCATGTCGAGTCAATTTGTATACATGATCTTATATAACTTAGCACAAAAGTTAGACAAACTACAAATCAAACTTAAACCCTTTGTCTAACTTATCCAAACACTTGGTTGCTTAACCACAAAGGGGGATGAGAGTCATCACATTTCTCATCTACCAATACCTATTGAACTTTTATCAATGTCAACACTTCACCACAAAATATGTACCAAATAATGACGGAATAAATCCGTCGCTATAAATATATTACGACGGAATAACAACGAAATGCGTACCGTCACATAAATTTCCGTCGTTGACACTATAGCAACGGATTTATAAATATCTGTCTCTATATATAGTGACGGATATTTCAAAAATATCCATCGCTACTAGTCAAACAAAGTGAAATACCTGTTAAGGTATTAGTGACGGATATTTAAAATATCTGTCGCTATTAGCAACAGATATTTAAAATACCCGTCGCTATAATGATGGATATTTGATATATCTGTCACAAATAGCGATGGATAATTCAAATATCCATCGCTAAATCACAAATCCTTAGTATCGGAATGTATTGTAAAGGGTATCAATGTTTAGCCAATAGCGACAGAAGTTTAAGTGTTCATTGCAAGTTGCGGCGAACATTTAAGTTTCCATTGCTAGAGATGGATTTTTGAAATATCCATCTCTAATTGCGAGGATTTTTCAAAAATTCATCGCTAATAGCAACGAAAACTTAAATTTCTGTCGCTAATTTATACTACAGTGATCCTGTCTGAATCGCTAAATCAACGGACGCTGGGCACGTGGTGCTCTCCTGATTGCTGGCGTAGATCCCCGACCGACCGTACGACGCTCCGGTGAACCTGCAAAGAAGTCGGGCCAGGAAGGGGTTCTCGGCGACGACCCTCCGACGCTCAAGTCAGGCAAGCGGACAACAAAGAAGTGACTCCAAAAATCATATAATGCGTACCTCCGGCGAAGTATAAGGCTCCTTATATAGAGCTATGGGAGCTTGGTACACACAAACCGAGGTGTGCACGTGTCATACACCATACCACAGCATGGGCTTGTCAGAAGAGCATGTCTGACGCCATATTGCTACAGTCTGAGCGTCTCCTTGATGGAACAGTAGAACCTTTTGTCGTACGATACTGAGTATGGTCTGGTCTTCGAACATGCCTGTTGTCAGCAACAGGGGTTACTAAGATGACGTACCCGCTGTCCCATACTCTGTGACTTCTTCCCGGATCGGCCATCAAGTCGCTCGCCCAGACTATTCGCCTTTGGTCTGGCGTCGGTGCTCGTCCGTCCGGGATGGTTCAGAGTCGCCGCCTGCTCGGCTCTTATAGCCGGACACCCTGGCCAAGCGGGAAACCGCTCGGCCTTTACTCTTGATTTGCAATGCGGCCGAGCGGACTTTCCGCTCGGCCATATGATCTTTTTCCCTTATTGGAAATTTGGGCTCACGGTCAGATGGTTGTTTTCTCCAATGAAGGTCCTTGCCTAGTGATCAGCATGTCCCGCCCGCTCGTCGAGCCCCCTTTGACTGTTGACCTCCACGCGTCGTTGACCTTGCCCTCATGAGGGCCCCCCGGCCTTGTCACCGGATCATACAATTTACACATGCCCTTTTCTATTTTTCTATTTTTCCAGTTTACATATAAATCTTACTCACTCTAACTATCACAATCAAAGGTTTTCAAGATAAACTATACATAACAACAAAACTCACAACAAACTCACTACACATCAACAATTATAATATAATAAACTCACAACACATAACAAATGCACAATTCATCACAAACATCATAACAATCTAATTGAACTAAAATAAACAATAGATACACAATAGTAAATTCAAACACAGGTCTGAATCTAATACAAGATAAAGTTTATCCAATGCAAAGTAATTAAATACAATACATCTTAATCAAAATAAGAAACAAAATTATCTCTGGGTCTTGCATGAAATTTCATTGTCATTAGTTGTGAATAGAAAATGCAATGTTAAACTACAAAAGATATAACTACTTATCTTAAACTGATAACTAATTTAGCTAGTGGGCATTCTTTAAAAATACATATCTGTATCCTCGGGATAAAAATATGCCAAATCTAAAAATGATCATGGAAATGTATAATACAATCAGAAATGTATATAATTATTTAAAAAATAACACTATTTTTGACTAAAATTAAAAGTTAAAATAAATGATATATACCTCAAAATAATATACTCTGTAGAGGAATGATCGGGATCCTGGGTGTCCTGAGACTCTAAACGATGTAGGTGAAACCTCTGTGAATTCAGAGACAACGTCGCTGCAAATGCTTGCATATGATGAACTATCGCCTCACTCTGAGCCTGTCGATGCTACATCCCCTGTATCTCTACGTCCCTCCCGACCATTGTCTCCTCCAATGACGATAGTCGAGTCCGCAAGTCCTCATTTTCCTCCCACAATTCTCGCACCTCACTAGATGAGGAGGAGGAGGTAGGACGACTCCTAATCCCTATAGCCCTCATCCGCTCATATGTAACTTTGGCAACGATGTTGTTGGTATATTTTCTACTGTACTTAATTGTTATACTCTAACTTTGTACTTTTGCGAATTTATAGTGATTGCCCAAAGTAAACGCTCAACGAGCGTGAGTCTTGGAGTAGGAGTCACCCCAGGCTCCGAACCAAGTAAAACTCCTTGGTGTCATTTGTGTGTACTTGTGTTATTATTCCGCTACGTTTAATCTTAGTTTTCCGAAACGAAAAGTGAAAGCCACAAGTACTATTCACCCCTCCCTCTAGCACTTTCGATCCAACAGTCCTTACGCTAAAGTGTCAAAGACTCACGTGTTGTTCGGCCGTGTTATAAGTGAGTGAAGCCCTCGTACTGAAGGTGTCAAAGATTCATAAGCCGTTCGGTCATGTTATAAGTGAGCGAAGCCCTCACACTAAAGTGTCAAAGACTCACATGTCGTTCGGCCGTATTATAAGTGAGCAAAGCCCTCGTGCTAAAGTGGTAAAGATGCACGTGTTGTTTTGTCATGTTATAAGCAAGCGAAGCCCTCACGCTAAAGTGTCAAAGACTTATGTGTCTTTCGGTCATGTTATAAGTGAACAAAGCTCTCACGCTAAAGTGTCAAAGACTCTCAATCCGTTTGAGCGAGTTATAAGTGAGCTATGCCCTCACGCTAAGTATTAAAGACTCTTGACCCACTCGGGTGTGTTTTAAGTGAGCTAAACCCTAACGATAAGGGACTCGCGCACTGTTCAACTTTAATATACGCAAGCAAGGTACCCAGACTACGTGCCTAGGGCACAAGGGTCGTTCAGCCGAGCTTAGATCTCATTTGGCCTATTACACGGACAAATATAAAAAATCAAGTTAAGGGCACGGAGGATAAGCTGAAGGAATGCAAAGCACAACAACATAGAACTTAAAAGCACCCAACAGGTGCACTAGCATTCATACTTGGAAATTTTTATAAAGTAACTGGGATGGGTACAAGAAAAGGCTGAAAAACTTAAAGAAGAAACTATGCAGGTAGTCGAGCATGTCGTCGAGGAGAGAATCTGAGATTTTTTTCCCTCTTTATAATTTTGCTAAGCAGATCGGGGGAGATGTAGCTGCCATCCTTCAATTGTTAGAGGGTCCCATTGATACCATATTCAAAAAGGAGGAGAGTCCGGTCGGTAAATATTTCATTGAATTCCTAGGAGCAAAGGTACTTCACTCGGAAAGATTCCTGTCAATCGGATTCCTAATCCTTAAACTTGTCAAATATAGCTTTGGACTCTTCTAACTCAGTTTTCAACGTAGTCAGCTCAGTAGCTTGCTCATCGATTGTTCATTTTTGCTCCCTGATCTAGAGCTCACTCGTCGCCTGCTCCGCCGTTCGGCTGACTTGCTCGGTCGCAAGGGATTCTTCTGCCTCTTTTAGTTTTTGTGTTAAGACCCAAGTCTCCTTGTTCTTAATGCCCAGATCTTCAATGGCTTAGAGTTTTCTGGCATTGGTAGAATTTATCTTCAACTCGAAGTGCTGGACTTGCTTAGTCAGTCAATCGAGCTAGAGCGTCTGATCATGATTTTTGTTCTTCTCAATCGTTAGTGCCCACTCAGACCCCAGAAGTTACTTGGAGCTCATGTCCAAGTCTTTTTTTTTTAAGTTGGGTCATCTCGGTGATAAGCTGTTCAACTGAGCCCGTGATGTCTTTGGCTGCCCGGCCGACACTCGAAGCTACTGGTTCTCATGTTCGAGGAAGGCTATCTGCTAGCACATGACTAGGCTTTCCGCCCAGTACTGTGAGCTACATAAAACTTATTAATGCCGATTGGGAAAACTAAAGAAAGACTTCGCTTAACTAACCCCAGTTTATTTCTGGGTGAATCTGTCAGCAAGCTCCCCGGTGGGATTGTTGCTACTCAGGTCCTAGCGTTCGCCCAGACTTGCGCCAAAGGACCTTGGATTGTAATTTGATGATGGGGGAGCATGACTCGGCGTCGTCTAGTTGATGCCACTCATTGGTCGACAGACGGAGGATAACCTTAATGTGTCTACCATCATTCGGAGTTGAGCGCGCTGAGGTGGTCGGGCCCTTGGATTTACACTTCGGGGAAGAGCTAATGATGGACAGGGGTGCTTCAACGCCAGTCGATGGAGAAGGAAGATAAGTGATTGACGGCGTGATTACTGACTCGGATGGCAGTGCGGACAACAAGAGGAGTTCAGTTAGAATAAGGAGTTGGCAGCATAGCCTCCCTCTAGAGCTGTCAGACGGGCCAACCCGTGGCGGGGCGGGTTGGCTCGTGGCGTGCTAACCATTTGGCGGGGCGGGGCGGGCCAACCCGCCAACTTGGCGGGTTGGGAAATTTCCAACCCAATCCATTTTATGGCGGGTTGCGGGTTTGGCGGGCCAACCCGCGGGGCCATCAATTTTTTTTTAAAAAAATTAAAAAATATTTCATATCTTCAACATTTTACTTCGAAAAAGTTTTCTACAATTAAATGTATACATAAACATGTATTTTAATTATAAATGAACACAAACGAGTACTTATGTTGGATGAAAAATACTATTTTTATTTCAAAATTATAACAAAGAAAGATAATAAATTGGCCTAAAACTTAGTTTACATATGTTTTTCAACCCACGGGCCAACCCAAGCCCGAACGGGCTTACCCGCGCAGGTCGCGGGCCTAGGCGGGTCGACCCACGGTGGACTTGGGTTGATAAAATTTCAACCCAACCCGCTTAAATTGTTTGGCGGGGCGGGCCAACCCGACGGGCCCAACCCAAATTGACGGCTCTACCTCCCTCTCAGGAATCACAGAAGTAGAAGAAGATTTCCCTGCTCGGAAGAAGGTCGAGAAGTCGATGCTAGAGCGCAGCCTGAAGACCCGAGGTCTCTAAGCGAGAAGAGGATTCTATTCGGTGTTGCTTGCGCTGATGGATCAAAGGCTCGCCCAACGTAGCCTACTCAGATGGGACTGCGACTGACACCATGGATGGACGTTTGAGTGGCAGCTTGCTAGTATGAGCGGCTGCCTCTCTAACCGCCACCTGACTGCCTCTTGCCTCACTGGCAGTAGCTCGACTTCATCTTGCCTCATCAATAAGCTCGTCCAAGTGCTCGATTGGCAACAAGCTATGGCTCTGTAGCTTGGCCACTCCCTTGGTGTTGATGTCTACATCGGAGAGCCTGCATTTGTCACTCAGCAATGCACGGTTCATGATTCGATCTGCAAAAAAGAAAGAGAAATAAGTTATATTCAAAGATGGTAGAAAGAAGAAAGGGCATACCTAGGGGGATAGGCAGCCGTGTTCGGATTGGACTTAGCCCGAACACATACAAAACACCCTCCAAAAGAAGCCAATGTATGTGATACTTCTAACAGGCCAAACTTGAAGCTACTTTGAAGTAGGTCGGCGTGCTTCAGTACCGACTGAGCGAGGGAGGTTTGGATAGCTCGATCTGTCAGCTGGTCGGAAAGGCGGGTCGAACTGGTAAACACACATAGAAATAATGCTCTTTCCAGTGTTTATTCGAGGAGGACAATTTATCAAAAAATACAGCGCTCACTCAGGCTTGGAAGAGAAAGGTACTCGGCTCAAAAAGCTTCGGGTAATAGAAGTAATGAAAAATACGAGGCACAAGAGGAATTTCATACAGATGAAATAGTACCACAACCTCGCAGAGTAGTATGAAGGAATTGGGTACTAACTGATGAATGAGGATGTGAAAATATCTACAGACCTCTGAGAAAAAAGGATAAATGGAAAAGCAGAGGCCGATGAGAAATTGATCTTTGAAGAAAGGCAAAAAAATCAACGGGGGGCATGTGAGGGCAATCGTATACAAAGAGAATGATGATTTGATAACCGTCAGGGAAGTGATAAGTTAGTTTTATCAGATCAACCTCATTGCCATTAAATTTGGACTCGATAGAGGTATACCACAGCCCAAGGACAGCCGGAGTGGGGAAGGAGAGACGAACATGGAATAACTGATGGGAATCGAAGAGTGAAAGGAAGAAGGACTAAGGAACTTATTGGAAAGGAAGAGCCCGCTAGCGATGAACAGAGAAGGGGAAGCAAGGAAGTTATCGGGACGAAGACGAAGAATATGATAGGGTAGAGGAAAAAATTAAGGGTTTAAAAACCCTATGGACGATCGACTCTAGCTGTCCGATCGAGGGTTTTGGAAAATGAGACTTCATCGTGACCGTTGAATTTGAAAGGAAATCGTCACATTAAGATTCTACAGCGGTCTGTCACATCACACATGCGGTGGCATGCAAGGGCGACACATGACATTTAGTTACAGGTGACATTAATGAAGAAGCAGAGGGCATGATTACATGGCATGGCCAGACATGCTTTGTATTAATGGTTGGGAATTTGAACAACTTTCTAGAAATTATGGTGACATCAGCGGTAATTAAAAGGCACTACATGGGTTGAGTGGTTGGAGCAGAGATCAGAAAGAAGGCAGAAAACTGCTAAGTGTTGGTCATGATATCGCCGAGCGATAATGGAGCATTACAATTGAATGACGACTATAAACCCTTGAACAAAGAAGATCATAGTCGAGCAAGGACTATAAATCCTTGAGCATTGAATATCACAGTCGAGTGATGACTATAAACCCTTGAGCATTGAAGATCACAGTTGAGCGACGACTATAAACCTTTCAGCATTAACGATCACAGTTGAGTGGTGATTATAAACCCTTGAGCATTGAGAATCATAGACGAATGTTAGCTATAAACCCTAGAGCAGTAGACATCATAGTCGAACGACAACTTTGAACCCTAGCACAATGGGTCAGGACGAAAGAATGATAGGTTACACTACGTATCCAGTCAGTCGGACTTGCAGCCTCCTTTGACTAGATTTGAGAGGAAGACTTGTGATATAGTGATGAAGAGGGACCCATCAAAGATAAACCAAAGCAGGGAAGACCGACTGACGTGGAAGTTAAAGTTAAGAAAAGAGGCAAAGCGGGCCGAGTGGGCTAGTTATGGCCGAGCGGACGAGCAAGGCCAAACTGATAACTCGAGGTTAAGAGATAAACATATAGTATATCCCCCGACCACCATCCCTACTGAGCAGGAGGCGTGCCCATTCGGATGAGAGGCAACCATCCGACAACGAGAAAGCTAAGAGAAGGGACAGTGCTCGGTGTAGCATAACAGAGCAGGACCCACCCGTATATCTTCTCGTACTCTTTTGGAGGTTTATGTCACTGACAACAGAGTATGTTCCGTAGGTAAATCATACAGTAAAAGCTTTCAGAATGTTACATCAGATATATGCATGCTCTTTTAAGGAAATGTGCCAGGAACACTTTTTGACATATCTTTTCATAGGACACTTGGGAAACTTGCACATGCTCTGAGATGAGTGTGCAGGCACTACAGTGGCACTATAAAAGGGGGTTCCCATCTACAGGAAGAGGTATGAGCAATTTCATCATCCTACACGCTCTTTTGCTACAATACTCTTGCTATTCTCTACATCGCCGGAGACTAACTTGAGCGTTGAAGGGCCAATACCGGGAACCTCTTCCCGGCCAAACACTGACGCTTTTGTGTCGCAGGAGCATGTGGAGTCTTCACCGTGTCAAACTTCCAGCCACATTCTCAGCTTTCCATCTTTTCCACTTTCAGATAGGAACACAGAGCTTTCAGGGCATCCCTATAAATTCTTTTCAACTATGCTCTTGCTCTTAACGCTCTCATACTTTGGGTGTTGTGACAATGACACGCTGCAACTTCGTGCTACAACTCTAATCAGCAACACTACGTATATTCTTTTATTAGTACTATTGTCATATTGTTTATTTTTGTGTTTAATTTTTAGATTATGTTTTTTAAGGTTTCTTCACCTCCCGAGGCTTTCTAGAAAGGAGAAATTAGAAATAACAATCATAAGCTTTTAGGTTACGTTTGGCTGGGTGTAATGTAATGGAGCTTGTAATATAATTAAATTTGTAATGTAATGTAATGTAATCTTAATTACATTACTACGTTTGGCAATATAATGTATGTAATATTTGATTACAAGGGTGATTACACTCTTTTGTTTGGTGTCCATTATTTTTTATAAAAAATGTAATTCATATTATTATAAAATGACAAAAATATTCTGCGACTTTTACCGACGGGTCGTCGCACCTCTGTCGAAGCTTGCGGCAGCCACTGGCAACTAGCGGGGGGGGGGGGGGGGGGGGGGGGGGGGGGGGGGGGGGGGGGGGGGGGGGGGGGGGGGGGGGGGGGGGGGGGGGGGGGGGGGGGGGGGGGGGGGGGGGGGGGGGGGGGGGGGGGGGGGGGGGGGGGGGGGGGGGGGGGGGGGGGGGGGGGGGGGGGGGGGGGGGGGGGGGGGGGGGGGGGGGGGGGGGGGGGCGGCGGCGGCTGACTAGGGGTATATTCGTCATTCAAATTTTAGTTAAGCCGTGACCTCGTAATGTAATCGAATTACATAGTATTTACTTTGTAATCTAGATTACAAAACTTCACTACATTTTGTAATCGAGATTACATTACATTACAAGTTTAAAGTTAAACCAAACAAAATAATCAGCCTTGTAATGTAATTTTGATTACATTACAAGACATATTACACCATACCAAACATAGCCTTAAATGCTTATATTGTTTTGCTTCACTTGATTAAACCTGTGCTAAGTTATTCCATTGTGCCACTTTGATTATTCCATTCTTTTTAACTCATAAAATTCGTAATGATATTCATCTCCTCGAGTGTCGAGTTGGATCCTACAAGCTACAACTGTTCTGTCATGTACATTTACCCAACTGCCCTTCGGTACATTGTTCACTTTTGATATACGCATTAAATCCTGACATAATCATTTGTAATTGTAGTAGCTGCTATAACTACAATAGTTGTTTATAGTTGTAGCAGCTACGATTTCATAATTACTACAACTACAACAATTATACCAGCTGTGATTTTATAGCTATTACAACAGTGAATTAAATTATATTATAGTAATTATGAAACTATAGTTATTACAATATGAATATTTTTTGAACGTTAAATATGTCGGATGTATTGTAGTAGTTATGGAATCAAAACTGTTATAATACGTTCGATTGATTAAAAATTAGATAAAAATTTAGATAAAAAATAATAGTACTAAACAATACCTAGTATCAGATAATATTTAGATAAATATACATAATATAAAATGTGACATTTATTTTTTTTCAAAAATAATAAGGACGTCCGGATGATTTAGAAATAAAAAAGTATCATTTTAGAAATGAGGAAATGTAATAATAATATAAAATAGTATTTAGATTATAAATTTAAGAATAATAATTTAAAAATAATTTTTAGATTTATGAAAATCAGTTAAATTATCATTATATATGATTTCAATAAAGGTAAATTAATAAAAATTATAAAATCTGATCGGAAAGTGGACAATGCATTAAAATAAATAAAACAATTATATTGTCACGTGTCTGTTGTCGTGAAGCTGGGTGGGTAGAAACGAGCCCGAGAAGCGTGAAGCGTGCCCGTAGGGTAATGTGATATTTGTCGCGCCAAAGAGATCGTCTCCTCAAAATCTGATGGATCCAGAGGCGGTGAGGCGATCGCTCTCCAAGCCCTCCGCCGACTCCTTCGCCGTCCTCCCGGCTCATCTAATTGAGGGCATCGCCCTCAACGGCATCCGCCTCGACGACATCGAGCACGGCCGCGTCCTCTATTCTTGCACCGTTACTCCTCGGCTTGGCGTAACAGAGATACCCCATCCTTTCGATTTTTACCCGCAGTTTATGGGTTTATTCTCTTTTGTCCTCTGCAGAGTCCTGGCGGCGTCCTTATTGGCGGCGTCATAGCGACGCTCGTGGATGTGATCGGGTCGATAGCTCTATCTACTTGTGGACTGCCCACTACTGGGGTTTCACTGGATATCAACATTTCCTACTTGGATGCCGCCATGATTGGTGTGAGTAGAATATTTACATTGATTTTCATTTCTCAGTCAAAATATTTGAAACGAAACTTTTGAGTTTTCCTCTGTTGGTTTGAATCAAGTTATGAACTTAGTTATTATTAGCGCCACTTCGGGTGGATAAGTGGGAAGGAGAAGCTGGAAGGGTAACATATACCTAGGAAGAGAAGTAGGATAAATTGCATTCGGTGTATCACACGTGTCTTTCTATGTGAGATTACCACTTTTACTTGTATGAAAGTAAACTATATGGAACAAGTATAAATGCTACCATATTTCACAAAAAATTGAAGGATTTTGGATGTTTAGGTTAACAACAATAACAATCAAGCCTTTGCCTTATTAAGTGGGGTCTACTATATAAATCCTCCTACTGGTAGGCTCGATCCCCTACTATATTATCATCATCTATATTTAAATAAATTTTATCTTATTTTATTGTTGTTAATCAAATCTTCTTTGGTCTTTCATTTCCTTGATTAATGTGTGTATTTATCATGGTCTCACATCGCGGATATATATTGGTCGCTTAAGTATATGTTCATACCATTTTAAATGTGTCTTTTGAAGTTTTCCCTATAAATGTAACTCTGATTTTTTTTTAATGTTCTCATTTCACATTGACTAATTGGGGGCAAATATTAGATGCTTAGGTTTGTGGGAAAAATAATTATCATCAAATTGAGTTTGTCTGAAGTACATAATAAAAAAAATAATGAAACTTATGTAGTTCTAGAAAGTTTAATTCACCATTAGGAATAATACTATTTTCATTCAAAATGTTTGTGATATCTAATATATGCATTTGAAATCCTATTAATTTGAAAAGTTTAAGTTCTAAATAAGCCAATGAAGCATTAATAAATAAAATTTAAATAAAAGATCATTTAAGAATAGAATCTGCTTTGGGCAAAAATCAAAATTTTACAAAAAAGTCAAAGCAATACACGAACATATTTACATACTTCTCATCCTGAAAAACACTTTAATTGCAGCACTGTTGTAATAGTTATAGGGCAATTCATACTTGTTAAAATAAACTAGTTTAACTAGCTGCTACAAGTAGTAGCTATTACATAGCTACTACAAAATATATTTAAAGTGTTTTTGGCCATTTTAAAGTGATTGTGATCAAGCTTAAGTAATTTTAACCTAGTTGGTAAATAAATTTTATTTATAAAAGTGCTTTATACATAATATTTTTGACCAAGTTAAACTAAAAAGAAAAAGGATTTACTTTAACATGTTGTAGCTACTACAACAACGCTGAAATAAGGGTATTTTTGAGATGAGAAATATGGTGAGCTACTATTTTGACTTTTTGAATATGGGGCACCCTTTTGACGAAAATAGTAATTAAGAGCACCCTTTTGATATTTGACCATCTACTTTTGGAATAAGATTATTGAAAATTGATTTTGCTTTTCTTATATAAAAGAAGCCATTCTTTCATAATATTAGTGTTAACTCCTAGAGCTTGGGTTCCAAGGAGAAACATAAGAGAGAGCATCATTGCTATCTTGAGCCCCTTTGCCCCAATTGTTGTAACTTTTCTGTCCCTATGCCTCCTCTTCATGTAGTTGATGCAATCTATAGGCCTATCCTCATCTATTGCTTTTGTGTGTGAACGATACATGCGCAAACCTATGAAGAGAAGGTGGAAACTTATATCTTTCTAACCTATCCACTTCATATGTGCACCTTTATCAAGAGTTGATGATTTCCCCCAAGGGTTACTTATGCCCACTTGTTCTCATTGTCACTTTTATATGTCCATACAATAGTCATTCGTTTTTTTTCCATCTCGTAGCCTTATTCAACTGTGGCTCACTCTATTTATGGGATTTTATTCTTCGCTCGCTTCCTATGCTCCCTACCTTGACCTAAGTAGGCTCTACAATCATTTTATTCTAGAGATGATGGAGATTAGTATATGTCGACCAAAAATATTGTTGCAATGCATCTATGCATCCATGTTGAGGATTTTTCTCTTCTCACTAGTGATTGAAGGACGTGGTGTGGGAGTAGGGAGAAATTGTAGGTTGAATCTAGGTAAAGGTTCTCTATTTGCCTCTTCATCCTCCTCATCCCCTTTTTGGGTAGAGTTGTCATGGCTAATCTTTGTGAGAGTTTTTCATTAGAGCCAGAGACGAATCTAAGATAGGGCTGTCTTGGGCTCTAGCTTAGCCCAAAATAACCCTTCCACACCCAAAGCCTTGTCCACCTCTAATTCCTAGATCCACGACTAGAGCTTGTGCCATGTGTGATTACATAATGCTCCCCCATGTCTTGGCCATTTGCACTAATGGCTAGTAGCCACCCGTGATTTACCTCCTCCGTGTTGGCCTAGGGACGGGTTGGTGGGGGCGCTGGGGGCGAGCGAATCGCCTTTTGCCACATGTGTGATTACATAATGACAAACTATGGCCTCTCCCTTTCATCCCTTCGGTTAAGGTAGATGTGTTTAGAGATTGTTTGCCTAGGGTCTGCTTGGGTTTTGATTTGATGCCCTAGAGTCTTCTCTATCCATGTCATGTTTGTTTTTTTTATTGGGGGTTTTATTTATAGGTTTTGTGGGCTCTAGTTGACTGGGGTTCCCTTTATGGCTAGATGTTTAGTCCCTCTATGCCTCCCCTTCTTTAAAATAAATATTTCATCAAATAAGATATTATGAGATGCTCACAAGGTTTAAATTATAGTTCAAGTGTTAAAGCATGTTGGCACTCATCATGCTAGCACACCGTAAAGAATGTTGAGTTTATTTTATCTGTGTTTTAATCTTACAATCCCGTTCCACTTACCTTTATGTATCTCCAAACATAAGCCATTAAAAATTAAAAAGGTAATCAACAATAACAACAATAATTAAGCCTTACTCACTAGGTGAGGTTAACTATGTAGATCTTTATACGCCATTGGATTCTATCCTCTATTATGTCATTATTTATATTTAAATAACTTTTATCTTATTTTATCATTGCTAATTACGTCTTTTTTGGTCTTCTTCTTTCTCTTTTAATGTGCGTATTCGTTATAGTTTTACATCACCTAATTGGAGTATTTATTGATTGTCTAATTACATGTTCATACCATCTTAAATGTGTCTTTCAAAGTTTTCTCTGAATACGTGTTACCTGACTTTCTCTATAATATTCTTATTTCTTAATTGCCCATCTTTGCATGTCTACACATCCACCTTAACATTTCAATCTTTGTGATTTTCATCTTTTGCTCATGTGCTCGAGTTGTAGCTCAACATTTAGTTTCATATAACATAGCAGACTTAACGATGGTTTAAAATACCATGTCGGGAGTAATAAGCGGAATTTACCATTCCACTCTCCACTGACACCGCGTGCCCGTGGCAACCTCGTGAGGCCGTAGAGATCGTCACAAACTTGTGGTGACCTCTATCACAAACTTGCGGTGACCTCCATGAGGTCGCGAAGACCCACAGAGGACACCACGGACCCCTGACGACCTTTACGGGTCGCGACGGGGACACTTGCCACCCACGGTGGGATATTAAAATGCTTAAGTTTAACTTAGTTTAATAATTTTAATCAAACTCCTAACTATAATAGGATAATTTAAACAAGTTTAATCAATACCTAATAAAACTATCTCATTAATTTAATATATATTTTAAATTTGAATTTTAAAAATATAATAATAATTTATTTATTTATATTTTTTATTTTTTTAATATATATTTTTTATTTAAAAGATACTGGTTCGAAGGGGAGCCTTGGCGCAACGGTAAAGTTGTTGCTATGTGACCAAAAGGTCACGGGTTCGAATCCTGGAAACAACCGCTTGCAAAAAGCAGGTAAGACTGTGTACAATGGATCCTTCCCAGGGACCCCGCATGGCGTGAGCTTCGTGCACCGGGCTGCCTTTTTTTTTAATTGAAAGATACTGAAACCATATCGGTACGATACAATACGATACCGAAATCGTATCATTTCGGTCATAAATCGAAACTCTGTGAAGCTAAAAATTTTAAACCATAGGTTTAACTATTGTTTTGTAGAATTTTCCTTTAAGTTTTAGAGACATTTTATAATTACAAAGTGTTGGTCCCGGTGCGGCCGGCTAGAGGGGAGTGAATAACCTGAAATCAAAGTTAGAAGAATCTCTTACTATTTGAACAGAGCAAGGATGCAATATTTAATTAAGCAAAAATAATTAACATAAAAGAAATAACAACTTATAAAAACAATAAGTAAGAAGGCTGGGATTTTTACTTGGTTATAACCTAGGTGGTTGTTAATCTAAGACAGTTGCAAAGCTCCACTAAAAATATCTCCTTTATTGAAGACGAAGAAACCACTTACACTATTTGAAAAGCTCAGGTATTAGCTAGGAAATAAATACAGAAGAAGTTGTTGATTTTCTAGCTCCAGGGATCTTTTTATAGCCCTTGGAAAATTCTATCCGTGACTTGAAGGCGCTTCCAAGATGGTCCAAGGCGCCTTCAACAAGACGAGTTTTATTGTCAAAGATAAAACTTTATCTTCGGCTTGAAGGTGTCTCAGACAGGCGGGAAGGCACCTTCGACACTCTTCATAGAAGGCGCCTTCCATAAGGCAGATCAACTCCTTAGCTGATCTTCTTCATGTGGGTGATGCTCTAGTTATCCGGAGTTGAGCTCACCTGAACTCAACTCCGACCTTCTCCTCGAGCAGACTTCCTCCTCGGCTTCTCGTCTCTCGAACGTCGCACACGTCCTTCTCGTCTACCGGTGTACTCTTTCACAACTCCTTGTCTCTCCGATGCACCGAGCCCGTCGGCTCCTTTCCCGTGCCATCCTTCTTGTCCGCTCGACTTTTTGTGCTCCTAAGTTCCTGCACACTTAAACATAAGATATCAAACACAAACATGACCTAACTTAACTTAGTTGACCACATCAAAAGTACCACGGGGTACTTATACAAAGAACACCTGACACTTTTTTCCATTTTAACCATTGGCTTATAAGAAATCTCTCTCAACCCTTTTATCCTATTGCAAAAATGATCTTAACTACTTAAAGCTTAAATCTCTCAATTACAGACTCACCATCTTCTATTTTAACAATTGTCTTATTACGTCTAATATTTTTAAACTTAAATTCCATATATTCTTTTTATTTTACTATATCTAAAACCTTTCACTTCTAGTATTCTTGCTAAGATTCGAGCTTAACATTTACTTCTTCACTTGTCTCATCTACCAAAATAATATTATTTGTAAACATCACCATGATAATGTGTCTTAGATGTGTCGAATGGGTTCATTCACGATTAATATAAACAGATAGAGATTTGATGTAACCTTATTTTTTTTATAGGAAACGCTTCAGTTAATTCGCTCGAAGTTTGTACTATTGTCATTATATCCTTGTACATATCGTTAATTATTTTAATATATACTACGCTAACACATTTCTTTTCTAGAATTCTCCATATAATGTGCTTTGGGACTTTGTCATAAGATTTTTTAGGTCGACGAATTCCATGTGTAGGTCATTCTTCTATTGCCAATATTTTTCAATGAGTCGTATATATAACTTCTAGCAAGAATCCAAATTGATTTTTAGTTTCCTTGGTCTCTTTTGTTTTTTTTGTATTACTTTTTTCTAAACTTTGATGATATGACTCATTAGCTTAATACACCTTTAGTTCAGACAATTTAGTACGTCTCTTTTGTTTTCATATAGAGGACTAGAGTGATTACCTTTTATTGATTAGATATTTTTTTCGTTTTCAATATTAGGTTAAATAACTTTATAAGTCATTTAATACTTTGCTTCCCTAAACATTTTCATACCTATCATAATATTATGTCCAACTACTTCTCCATTTGCATCCCATTTGAAGTTTGTTATACTTTTGAAATTTGAATTTCATGATAAAAATTTAAATTTTTTATACTCTTATGACGTACTTATCTATTGTATTCATATTTAATGTATCTTATTTGGATAAGATCTCTTGTCTTCCTCTTTCTCTTGCTTAGCTATTCTATAAATTCCCATTTTTGCTTCTTTTGTATCAAACTTTTAATACAAGCGTTCAAAAGTTTCATTCTTTGCTTCATTCAGTGTTTTTTTGACTTCTTTCTTGGCTATTGTATACTTTTTAATTTTTTTTTTCATTTTTACAAGTGTATAATAACTTATAGACGGTTCGTTTCTCCTTCACTTTCTCCTCTACTTATTCCACTACCAAAATTCTTTACTTAGTGGTGTGCATCCTTTTGACTCACCAAGTATGTTTTTAGCTATCATTTTCAACTATATTGCCATCTTATCCTATGTCGTATTTAAGTTATCATGTATTTCTTTTAATACTTGTACTTCCATCTTCTTCTTAAATATGCTTTGTTTCTTATTTTATAACTTCTACCACTTGATTCTAAGAGTCATGCATGCTTCCTTCTATTGATATTATACTTAAGGTGTATATCCAACACTACTAACTTATTTTGGATAGTTATGTTTTTCTAGAAATGACCATACAATTTTTACAAATTTTTTTATCCTTCTTCCTAATAATAAGAAAGTCAATTTGTATAACTTTTTCTCCATTTCTTATTACAAAATTATTACTGTCATGCACCCGATCATATTCCTTATTTCTTACTTCTACATGCCAATTCAGATCTCATTCTATTAAAATCATTTTGTTTAGTGGAATTTTTTATACTACTTTATTTTAATCTTCCCATAAATTATATTTAATGTCTTTATCTAATCCTACTTAAGATGTATATATGCTAATTACATTAATAGTTTTTTTTTACCACCACCATCTTTAAAGTGATAACCTTATCTCCTTTTCTAACTACTCCTATTACTTCATCTTTTAATGAACTATTTACAACAATAACTTCATTCCTTATTTTACTTTTTATTATGTTTCATAACTTAAAACCCAAGTTCTCTAATATTTTTACCTTCTCTCCTACCCATTTTATCATTTTGCAAATATAAAATATTAATTTTTCTTCTAATTATCTATTTATTGCCTTTATTGCTTCAACCTATTCCATGTTCCAAATCTAAGACAATTGATATTTTTACGGTGTTTGTTCTTATCCAAGCTATGATGTGAACACTCTTGCATATTTAACATTGCACTCAAGTTCTCATGAATATAGTGGTCCTTATCGAGATGTTACAGTTAGACTCTGTAACGCGTTCATTTCGGGAACCACCTAGCATGAACACAATATGTTGATACATTCATTCTTAGAACATTTGCCAAAATCCATTCATAGAACATTTGCCGTTTGATGTTGGTTGGCAATTTAATGCAACCCTTAACATTTTTCATCCTGTCTTGGGATCGATATTGACAGTTTAAAATTAAAAAGGAAATTAAGTTAAATTTTTTAAACAATAAATTTGGAACATATAATAAAATCAATGATTATACATTACTAATACCAAAAAGACTATCATGTAAATAGGTGCATTAATTCTTGTAGCATCATAACATGATTAACCCAATAATTTTTAAGACACCAAATTAAATAATGCTTATAATATATCTCATTCCGCATGTTTATTAATATATTTTGGCTATTTATTGGGAGTTGAACTTATATTAACACAATTGGATTTAAAAGTCACAAGTATATGATAATGATGCATCTTGGCGCCACCATCTTTGATATCACTCTTTGTTGTAGATGTTTCTCCAAATGATGTTTACCCTTTTCCTTTTACTCTCTTTTTATAGTCGTTCATGTCCTCTTTGTGTTCGCCTAATAAAATTAAAGGATAAGTTACGACCTCTTTCCTTGTCTCTTTCCATGAATTAAAAAAAAAAACTAGATTGCTATAATTTGTAGCTACTGGTCGTCTATGATGGCCTTTAGTCCATTGACATAGTACAATGGATGGGAATAAAGAATGCCAATTAGATTAAATAGAAAGTTCAAAAATGTAATTTTATGCAAGTTTTTAAATATTATATATATATTTAAAATGTGGTTCCATAGCATTAGTTTTCTTTTCATCATCATATAACATTTACACTTGACATCATAAAACAATTAGTATCATCATATGATAATGATTTTAGACACTTCACTTATAATGTTTGGTTGAAACATGTTGTGTGATCATCATTTATTAATGTGGTCAATAGCATGTGGTACTTTATTTTTCTTAAAATTAATAGTTTTTTTCTTCTGTGTGTCAAAGGGGAAAAGGTGGATTTAAATTAGTAAAGTTCATCTCCTAATAAGTAAACTTGTAGCTTAGCGAACTTAGGAGTGTGCAAATTCATATATATCAGTCTTTGGGAGTATACTCGGATCTGAAGTATCCCCTAAAGGCCAATTCTTATACTCCTGATTTGTGTTATACTATTTTACTTATAAAAAAAAGGAAAGATCGTTGATGCAATTATACTACAAAGGATCATGTTCGATCACTATATTTTGATATTTTGGGTAAATAATTTAAGTTAGATTTGACTGTGTTACTAATATATGTGTATCATGGAGAGGATCATTGATATGAACTGGGATGCTAGGGGTGTGATAAGGTGTTCATTTGCAAATACAAATTCTTCAATTATCTTATACTTATGCAAGGCCAAAATACTTGTTAAAATTCATAGTTACTTAAGTTAACATAGTTGTAATAATAATGATAAAATAAGCACACTAAAGAACAATGCTAATAGCAAGATTATGTGGTTTAGGCCCTAGATGCTACTCCATTACCTATTGATCTTTTAGGTGGATCAAACTTGAAATCTCACTAATAAAATGGCTCCTTGATCAGAGGTGGAGAAACCTCATGCAAAGTTATCGTTTTTGCAAAGTATAGAAATGAGAAATGAAAGATGAGATCCTTTTGTCAATATTCTTTGGGGTCCAAAATTTATTGGTCCCAATTGGATTTATTAGATAATTGCTGGAAATGACTTTCCTAAATAACATGCGAGGTCCCTTATATTAATGTATATAATAGTCATAAGAGACCCTATAGTAACATGGTATTTCGATATTCCTTTTAGCATTTTTTTTGTAACCTAAATGATTGATATAATGGCTTAGCCCTTCCTGCTATGCTAAATTAAATTGTGTTATGAACATTCTTAGTTTCCCCTTGATCTGACCTTTTTTCCTTTGATCTTTTCCTTGTGTGCTTAAAGAGGAATTGATTCTAGGTTATCCCTTCTTTTCTTCTTGCATTTGGTCTTTTCTTTCTTTTTTTTTTTTTTGTAAACAGACATTGACTTTTATAATGTTTCTTTTCCATGTATTTATCATATGATCTTTATTTGTAGTCATACCTTGAGATGTTGAGACTGCAAGACTCGAAGTAATGCCAATGGTATTTCCTTGGTCGCTTGGTCTTGATATTGGTTCTTCAACCTCTAAGGTCTTGCATGTAGAGGTGGTAGGTCTTTTTACTTGTTTTGGTGTCAATTGTGTTTCATCCTCGGATTAATCTTTTTGCTTACCTTGAGATTCTTATGCCAATTAGGGGTTTTCATGGAGGTTGATCACCTTATTTCATAACTGTTTTGCATGTTTTGTAGCCGCACACTTCTTTAGGCAAAACAACAATTAATAAATTTGTGACCTTTTTGTTTATCTCGAATCTCAGTATCCATTATTGTGTTCTTTCTTCTTTCTTGGCTATTCTCCCTTTCTTGTCCTTTAGAGGCTCGAATCTGCTTACCATGACTCCAACATTCAAAGTCCATCTAGATGAAGTGCTCCATTCATGACTTTCAATATGTGAAGTTCATCTAGTCAGGTAGTGGTGTGAAAATGCATATCCTAGTTTTGTTACAATCTTCAATAAAAAGATACCCTTCTTGCTTTGATGTAGAAAATGATGGAAGTTTCAAAGCCTTTGACTTTGTCCGTTAGTACTTTTTAGTGATTCTGCTCTGTAGTACTAAAAGTAGTAGTTAAAACGAGGTGAATAGCCTCAAATTTGAAATTGAAAAATCACTCGAGCAAAGCTTGATTAAAGAGTCAGAGTATGTATTAGAATAATGAAAAAGATAAAGTAATGCTAATAAAAGACTTAAAGTGGTTCGTCAGCTCTAAATCCTACTCCACAACGTACTAACTCAAAAATCTTACTAGCTTTTCTCCTTATTAAACGCAAAGAAACCTCGTACAAAAAGTCATCTTTTTATAATAGAAATATAAGTAATACAATTGGTAACCTTAAGCTCTTATATAATGGCTATAAATTATGATAATGAAAAACAAGAGTGGAATAGAGCAATAGAATCATAACTTTTTTGCTTGATTGAAGTTGGATGAGCTCCATTTGCTCCTCTATTTATAACCTCCATGTGAGCTTGGTTAAACTTCAACTAGTTGTTCTCTACCATTTGCTCTGTTAAATTCTAGTTGACTTAGATTCTAGCTAGTTGATTGAAATTTTGATCACAAAAGCCTTATTTGCCAGCAGCTATCTCCAATAGACTTGTCTTGTATAGTTGACTCAACACTAGCAAGTCAAGTCAACTAGATAATAATACACGCTTAACATCTCGCTGATCATGATTTAGTTGACTTAAAACATACAATCAATTCAAATCCAGCCCAATCACCACAAATTCAATTTATTTGACCTAACACCTATCAATCAACTCAAATGGATAATATCCACTTGAACAATTTAATCGAACAATTTAATTTTTTAAAAAATAGTTGATCAGTCGATTGCCCAACGACTTAACTTAAATAAAAAAATGGCTAACTATTTTCATCATTCGACTAGGCTTTATCTTTGGGTCTTCTTTCATCTGCTATGGGTCTTACCTCTAGGGTTTCCTATGCTTGCCAACTGGCCTCACCTTTTGATCTACCCCATCGGCACCTGCCGTGCTTGAACTTTATGCCAACTCCTGTTGATTTCTTCATCCACCAAGAGCTTTTTGGACTTGTTCATCTGCTAATTCCAGTTGGACTTCTCCATTTACCAATTCCTGATGTTGAACTTACTTTTCTACAACACCTATTAGACTTTTCTATATTCCATCTGCTAGAGCCATCTATTGAGTATCGTATGAACCTTGACCTACTTTGACTTTTTCAACCATTGCATCTACAATTACGTGTTAAGTTTGCTGTACTTATATAATTGCAAAGCTTATTAATGAATATAACATTAATCTAACTTAAAGCCTTTGTTAAACAAATCAAACCTATTTGGTCGAACTCGACTACTTTGGGCATGATTTCTTTAATAAGATTGTAATCGTAGTTTATTTTCTAGGTAAGTCTACCTAGAGGTTTATATGACCAAGGAATTGGTGTTTTGGATCGTAGTTTTAATTTGATCTTGTGATTAATCAGGGTCGACTAACTAAAAGCTATTAAATTGCTAGAAATTCGATATTCTTTGTTAGATCGGATGACCTGGTTAAGGGATGAATTGACACATTCTGTAAATAATGCACTAAAAAAGAATGAAGGAGGAAGATTAAAATCTACTTTTTATTTATACATAATTCAGATCTCAATACAAAGTTAAATAGAAGAAAGAGTATAAGGGAATATTCTAAAATAAGGAAATATTTTTAATCCTAATAATTACCAATAATTATCTTCCTAAATTTATTTCAATCAAATAAAATCATAACATATTTAATTTAATAAAATCAGGCCTAATTTATCGACACTCCCCCTCAAGTTTGTGCAAAAATGTTCATCATGCACAACTTGCTAACTTGTGTTTCAAAGAGTTGTCTTGAAAGACCCTTGGTCAACACATCTGCAACTTGTAGCATGGTTGGAACAAATGGAGTACAAATTGTTCTTTCTTCCCTCTTCTCTTTTATAAAGTGGTTATTAATTTCAATGTGTTTTGTTTTACTATGTAGAACTGAATTATGAACAATATTGATTGTGTTGGTCCCTTATGCCCGACAAGAGGGGGTGAATTACCTGAAATTAAAAATGAACCTTTCTCCATTTTTCAAACCAAATTAAGACACACTTGTTTAATAATAAACTAATTAACAAGAAAGAAAGAGGCGAATCTTTTTACTTGGTTTGTAATCAGAGGATTGCTAATCCAAGGCAAATGAAGCTCACTAAAATCTCCTTTGGGCGGAGTAGCCTCTTACAACATTGACAGCTCATAAACAAAGTAGTAGAATAGAAAGAGAATTCGTTTACAAGTGTTATTTTAAATTATTGAGACCAGGGCTGTATTTATAACTCTTCTTTGGGCGCTTGGAAGGTTTCCGGGTGTTTGAGTGTGGATAAAACTTTATCCACGTCGCAACGGATCGTAATAGCTTGATCGGGATAAAACCTCTTTGGTCCGAGCCCTGGAACAACTCCGGGCTCCCGAACCCTTGTGGACTTTTATTCGTAGCGTCGCCGAGTTGAGGCGCCCGGACCAGGTCCGGGCACTCGGAAGCTGACTGGTTCGACTCCTTCGATCGCTTGGGTGATTTCAGCCATCCGGAATTGGGCTCACCCGAGTGTATCTTCCGGTCTTCTCGAGCAATCTTCCGCTCTGCCTTCTTGTCTCTCAGAAACACCGCATACTCCCTTCTTGTCCGCCAGCGTACTCTTTCGCAGCACCTCGTCTCTTAGACGCACCGAGCCCGTCGACTCTCTCCCATGCTGTTCTTCTTGCTAGCTACTTTTTTCGCTCGACTTTCTGTGCTCTTAAGTTCTTGCACACTTAGACACAAGGTATTAAAAGATCTAACTTGACTCGGTTGATCACATCAAAAACTACCACGGGGTACTTACAACTCCGTGATGTGAGCAATCCAAGTTAAGTTAGGGTAAAACAAAAACAAATAACAGTAAGGTAACAAGTATAAATTTTGCAATTAAAAAAATGTGCAAAAATCAAGATGTACCCCCTCTAGACTTAACCTATAGTTCTCTCCCTTTGATCATATTAAAAATCAGGGTATGCTATGAAAATAACTTGAAGTAAATTCTAAATAGAGTCTAAGCGATAAAAATACAGTGACTATTATCCAAAAAAATCATGAACTTTAAATTTCGAAAATCTGGATTTTTACAATTTATAAATCATTTTTAGAAAAAATAATTTTAAAAAATATTTTTAATTGTGGGAAAATTCTGAATTTTTTTATAACATTTAAACAGACATATCCAAAGCAGAGATAAAATTTTCATGAAAAATTGAAATTAATTTAAGTAGTAATAAATTCTTTTCTACATAAAAACATATTTTCTTTAAAAATTGCTTAAAGATAGTTTCTAAGCTCAAAAAATCGTGAAAATTTTTCTGAGAATGTAATAGAGTAAGTATTTTTACAGAAAAAATTAATTTTCAAAAATTCAATCTTCGAGAATTTTTAATATTAAAAATTAGCATTTGGATAAATAATTCATAGAAAATTCAATAACGGTTAAAAAAATTTGAAAATATTTCCTTGGATAGAGAATATGATAAATTTTGACAAAAAAATAAATCTTGCAAAAAATAGCACTGAGAAATATTTTTAAATTGAAGAATATATTTTTTATTAAAAAATTCATAAAAATTAATACAACGATAAAAAAATGTTGAAAATTTTCCTACAGTTAAGAAATAAAATCCTCTTTTTCGAAAAAATTAATATCTAATTAATTTCAAACAGAAATTATACGAAAAAATTTATTTAGATAATTCTAAGCAAATAACAAAAATTAAATCAATTTAACAATACGACATGTATAAAAATTTAATTTAAGACTATTTTGACATCCAATATAATCAAAAACTTTCTAGGAATATATTTTCATGATAATTTTTTAGTTTGGCTCTGATGATATCTAAAATGTCAATTTAGTTCATTATAATTTCTAACTTGCTGGACATGTGAGCATGCAAAATTCTTTAAATTTTTTATTTTTTACTTTCAATTTTTTATTTTCCATTTTTATCATGTCGAAATCTTCTAATCAACAAGATGTTGCTAAGGTTAATTTTAACTCCTCATTTTCTTTTTAAATTTTTCTATTTCTAATTTACAAGTATTTCTAGACAACATTTTTATAAATTTGTATAATTGGTCAAGAGGTAGGGACCGTACCTGACTTACCTTGTCGATTTCATTATTTGATGCTCCCCCTGTTGCTTCATTCTGACGTTGCTCCCCCTTCATCAATGCTCTCGATGCTCATTTCGGATGAACTTGCTTCGTCTTCTTATTTTTGGTGACTTGCCATCAGCGCAAGTCTGGCATGGGCTTCGATTTCCGACTTTGACGATATTTCGTCCCACGTCGCTTTTAGGTTTCTGTGCTTTGTTTGGGTCGACTTCTTGTCCTTCTTCTTGTTCTTTAATTTTGGGCAGTTGTCTTTGACGTGCCCTTCTTCATTACATTGATTGCATTTTACTTTTCTTCTCCTTTTCTTGGCATGCACTTGATTGAAATTATTAGCTTAAATTTTTTTTTTGAACTTACCAGAAACGCCGTTTCGTCATCGTCAAGGGATGTCTCGTAATCTGGTTCGTCTATTTTTGCCTTTAAGGCAATGTAGTGCTTTGACTCTTTTAGATCTATATATCTTGACATGAATTTCAAAAGTAGAGAACAATTCTTCTAAATTGCTTACCTCTAAGTCCCCAGAGATGAAATATGCATCTACTAGGGTTGGCCATTCAGGAGTCTTAGGAAAAGCGTTAAGCGCGTACCTTAGCGAACCTTGGTTGGCTATCTTTTTTCCGAAATTCGTAGTCCGGTGATGGGTTCTTGATTCTCGAGTGGAGGTGTGCAATGGTTTCGCCTTCTTCTAACGGGAGGTTGTTGATCTGATTCTGAAGCAGGTCTCGTCTCGTTGGTTTTGCATGCAGTGTCCCTTTATATAGTTTTAGGAATTTATCCCACAGCTCTTTGGTTGAGCTCGTAGGCTCTGATCCGGTTGACTTCTTGTGGCTGTAAAATGCTCAACAGATGGAATTTTGCCTTGCCGTTTGCCACGAAGTCGGCTTGCTCCTTTTTCGTCCATTGATGTTCTTCTTTGTCGTTCCCTTGCTAATCCTTCGGTGCTACAAAACATACCTCATTATTATTAATAATTCAAAGTCATTTTTGAAGAATACCTCCATCTTCTATTTCCAAATTGCGAACTCCCCCTCGATCTTAGGCGGGTAGATACTTGGTCTTGCTATCGTCTTCTGTGCTTTGGTCGGCGATTAGTCTTTCTGAAGCGGTTGGACTCTTATACCACTTGTTGGTCCCTTGCGGCCGACAAGGTGAATTGCCTGAAATTATAAATAAACCTTTCTCCACTTTTTAAACCAAATTAAGACACTTGTTTAATAATAAACTAATTAACAAGAAAGGAAGAGGTAGATCTTTTTACTTGGTTTGTAATAAGAGGATTGTTAATCCAAGGTAAATGAAGCTTACTAAAATTTTCTTTGGGTGGAGTAGCCTCTTACAACGTTGACAACTCATAAACAAAATAGTAGAACAGAAAGAGAATTAGTTTACAAGTGTTATTTTAAACTATTGAGACCAGGGTTGTATTTATAGCCTTGCTCCGGGCGCCTAGAAGGTTTTCGGGCGCTTGGGTGTGGATAAAACTTTATCCATGTCGCAACGAATTGCAATAGCTCGATCTGGATAAAACCTCTCTGGTCTGGGCGCCTGGAACAACACCGGGCGCTCAGACCCTTGTTGACTTTTATCCGCAGCGTTGTCGAGTCGAGGTGCCCTCGGGCTGCCCTTGGGGACCGGGCGCCCAGATTAGTTAGCTTCATCTGACTGGTTCGGCTCCTTTGATCGTTTGGATGATTTCGGCCATCCGGAATTGGGCTCACTTGAACCCATCTTTCGGCCTTCTCGAGTAATCTTTCGCTCCGGCTTCTCGTCCCTTAGAAACGCTGCGCATTCCCTTCTCGTCTGCTAGCGTATTCTTTTGCAGTACCTCGTCTCTCGGGCGCATCGAACACGTCAACTCTCTCTTGTGCTGTCCTTCTCGTTAGCTGCGTCTTTCGCTTGACTTCCTATGCTCCTAAGTTCCTGCACACTTAGACACAAGGTATCAAAAGACAATAGGATCTAACTTAATTTAGTTGATCACATCAAAAACTACCACGGGGTACTTACAGATTGTTACTTTGTTATCAAGTATAACTTCATAGGAAGGTTTATTGGTCTCTTTAGTTCATCCAAAATTCTCTTTAGCCAAAGAATCTCACATCCTCCTTGAGTCATTCCTCTAAACTCAGCCTTTGCACTGCTTTTGGCTACAACACTTTACTTCTTACTTCTCCAAGTTACCACGTTGCCCTACACAAATGTGCAGTATCCTGAAGTTGACATTCAATCAGTAATAGAGCCTGCCCAGTCTGCGCCTGGATATACTTCAATGTATCTTTTCTGAAGAAAAGTTCCTTTCCAGGTATTTCTTTTAAATACCTTAGGATTTGATACATTGCATCCAAATGTTCTTTGTATGGAAAATACATGAATTGATTGACTATGCTCACTGCGAAAGCAATGTCTGGGCGAGTATGAGACAAGTAAATTAGTCTCCCAACAAGTCTTTGATATCTTACTCTACTGGAGTGTCATTTTTTATATCTCCCAGATTTACGTTCACTTCAATTGGAGTATCTGCTGTCTTGCACCCACTCATCCCAGTTTCCTTTAAGAGATCAAGAATATACTTTCTCTAAGACACCATAATACCTTTCCTTGATTTTGCTATCTCCATTCCAAGAAAGTACCTTAGTTGACTAAGTCTTTAATCTCGAATTCCTTGGCTAGGTTTGATTTCAATCTGCTCATCTCTTCTATATCATCTCCGGTCAAGATTATGTCATAGACATACATGATCAACTCACAGATCTTGTCTTTCTTAGATGTCCTTGTGAATAAAGTATGATAAGATTGACCATGGATGTAGCCTTGACTTTTTACAAACTTTGTGAACCTCTCGAACCATACACTAGGTGATTGCTTCAATCCATAGAGAGATTTTTTCAGCTTACACACTTTTGATCCAAACTGATCAAAAAATCCTGGGAGTGCCTCCATGTAGATCTCATTTTCTAAATCACTATTTAGAAACACATTCTTTACATCTAATTGATTTTGTGTCAATCAAGAACTGATAATAAGATTCGAACAATGTTCAATTTAGCCACAGGAGAGAATGTTTCAGAATAGTCTACTCCGTAAGTTTGTTTCAAGCCTTTAGCAACCAAACGAGCCTTATGTTATTCAAAGGAGCTGTCTGAGTTGTACTTTATGGTGAATACCCACTTACATCCAACAATCGATTTACGGTGAGGTAGATCAATCTTCTCTTAGGTAGAATTCTTTTGTAGATCTCTCATTTCCTCAAAATTTGCTTCTTTCCATTTAGGTATCTTTAGAGCTTCCTGAATATTATTTGGAATATTAACACTGTTGAGTTGTGAAACAAAAGCACAATAGGAAGAAGACAAATATTTATAAGATACAAAATTCGAATGTGACCAAAAAGCAGGGTACAGTTGTTGCCATATGACCAAAAGATCACGGGTTCGAATCCTGGAAATAGCTTCTTGCAAAAAGCAGGGTTAGGCTGCGTACAATGGATTCTTTCACGGGACCTCGCATGGCGGGAGCTTCGTGCACTGGGTTGCCTTTTTTTCTTTTTTTTTAATTTGACAGTGGGTGTTGTATGCATGACCGAACTCCTTTCCTTAGGGCAATAGGAAGATCAACTTGATTTGAGGAATTTAACTCATACATACCTTGAGTTCTATTGTCAGGGATCTTTGAGTAGTCATTGATAGTCTCATGATTTTGCCTATGATAAGATTCATGGCTTTGTAGATGGACAATGTCTTTTTTTCTTTGAGCCCGACCTTCCCTTCTATAAACAAGACCTTTGAATCAATTATTACTCTTTTCTGTGATGTCATTATTTTGAAATGACACATATTTAGGTTCTTCCTCAAAATAACATGTAACGACCCGGCCCCTCGGCCCCTTGGGCAGCCCAACTGGCGGCCCAAACTAGCGACCCTTATGTCGTCAACCGACGACCCTCGGCCGTGCCGTTACTCACTAGGTCTTCCCACCCCTGACCAGTGGATTTTTTCCTTCCCTAGGATTTGAACTCTAGACCTCCAGGCTAAGTACTAGAGTTTATGAATTCTGGTAGCCAAGTGGACCTAGTGAGTAACGGCACGGCCGAGGGTCGTCGGTCGACGACATAAGGGTCGCCAGTTTGGGCCGCTAGTTGGGCCGCCCAAGGGGCCGAGGGGTCGGGTCGTTACATAACAGGTTAAGTCCGAATCATTTAAACATTCATCTTCCCTATCATGCTTCCCTAAAGATGAGAATCGTAGTAAGATTGTCCCTAAAAAAATGTCGCAGCCATGGATACTAAATTTTTTTTTTGAAATTGGATCAAAATATTGGTATCCTCTTTGATTTGTAGGGTACCCAACAAAGATGCATTTATAAGATTTTGGATCAAGTTTAGAATGTCTTGGGTCATTATTGTGAACAAAAACAATGCTACAAAATTTTTTTAGGGAAATATCTGTGAAGAGTCGAGAGTTAGGGAAATAATTTTGAAAGATTTTTATCGGAGTTCGAAAATTCAGTATCCTTGTTGGCAATTTATTTATTAAATAAGTAGCTGTTAGAATCGCATCACTCCAAAGATACTTTGGAACTTTAGCATGAAAACTTAGAGCCCTTGTAACTTCGAGGAGATGTTTATTTTTTTTCTTTCAGTCACTCCATTTTGTTGAGTGTGAATACAAGAACTTTAATGAACAATTCCCTTCTCAGCAAAAAAAATTCCTAGTAATTGATTGAAATATTTTTTCACATTATCACTACCAAAAATTTTAATTTGTGTTTGAACCATATTATAAAAATTTATGAACACATTTCCAACATCAGATTTATTTTTCAAAAGAAATACCCAAGTCATTCTAGTATGATCATTTATAAATGTGATAAACCACCATTTTTTCAAACAATATTACTATCCTAGAGGGACCACAAACATCATTATGTATCAAAGTAAATAGTGTTAATTTTTTAAATTGTTGTAATGGAAACATTGAACGATGATGTTTGGCTAATTCACAAGATTCATATCTAAACGATGAAGGACTTTTATTTAAAGATAACTTAGGTAACATTTGTCTTAAATATTGAAAGTTTGAATGTCCTAAACGATAATGTCATAACATAATCTCACTGTCATGAGAAGCAGAAATCGAGTTAAAATAGGTCTTGAGATCTTGTTTGACGAAGGTTGATCCAACATTGAAGATGTAGAGGCCATTGTCCTGCCTAGCATTGTCAATCATCTTCTCCGAGGCTAAATCCTGAAATTCAAAATGAGAGGGCAAAAAAAAAGTACGACAGTTAAGATCGAAGGTAAATTTGTTGACGGTTGACGGATAACATATTATATGATAAGTGAGGCACATGAAAAGCATTTCTAAGGACAAGGAAAGGAGAAACAACAACAGTTCCTTTCCTTGCGATAGTAGCAAAGGATCCATTAGCAATTTTAACCTTTTTATTCCCTACGCATGGTGTATATGAAGAGAAAAATTGTGATATGCGTGTCATATGGTCGGTGACATCTGAATCTAATATCCAGGAACCAATTTTGTGTCGGAAATAGAAGCTATAGGGAACATTCCTGTATGAGCTAGAGAGCAAGAAGAGTTAGAATTTCCAATAGTGTGAGATTGAAGCATTTTATGCGGGTGCTCTATTTGATCCTTTGTGAAAGGAAGAGATTCCGAGGTTGATGATTGTTGTCTAGAATCAATACCACTTGTTTGAAGGGCCCGAACGCCACTATTAGTAGCTTTAAAGTTGACTTTCTTTTATAATTTGCTGGTTTGTCATGGATTTTCCAGCATGTCTTCACAGTGTGCCATGGCTTGTGGCACCTTTCACACTAGAGTTTTGGCCTATCGCCTTCAAAACTGGTCCCTTTGGTGACAAGAGTGGATCCCTCACTCTCCACATCTTTAGTTCTTCAATTCCTTTTAGCATCACTTGGAGTTTGAGCCTCTTCTCAATGGATCTATGAGAAAACTTCTCTAATGGAAGGCAGGGGTTTTATCCCAAGTATCCGTCCCTAAACTTCATCAAGCTCCTTATTTAAACCCGCCAAAAACACAAACACCCTTTATACCGAATACTATCATTGGTGTTTTCCCATTCTTCTTCTTCAAATAAATCTAGTTCTTGCCATACAATCAGCATTTCATCGTAATAGGTAGTAACATCTCGGTTTCCTTGCTGCATTCTCCACATTTGAATATTTAATTCAAACAGTTGAGAATGATTCTCCATATCAGAGTAGGTTTCACATATCGCTTCCCATACATCATCGGTTGTTGGTAAGAATATGAAAGGCGCGCCAATGATCAGATCCATCGAGTTAATAAGCCAGACATTTACCAAAGAATTTTCTGAGCGCCATTGTTTGTATCTCGAATCATTCAAAGTTGGTGGCTTTATTTCTTCATTCAAATGTCCGAGATTCCCTTTACTATCAATCACCAAGTGTACGGATTGAGCCCATTCTAGTAATTTTTTTTCCATTGAATCTATGTATAGTGATCTGGAGGGAATCAGACAAGGGGATATTTTAATTTGGTTGGTTTCCTCCTTCCTAGAATAGTGTGCTGTCGCCGGTGGTTGATCCAGACGATTTTGAGTTTGCGCCGACCATAGCGGCTTTGAAATTCATGACCAAGAACTAGGCTCTAATACCATATAAATGATGCACCAAAAAAGAATGAAGCGGGAAGATTAAAATCTACTTTTTATTCATTTATAATTCAGATCTCAATACATAGTTAAATAGAAGAAAGAGTACAATGTAATATTCTAAAATAAGGAAATAGAATAAGGAAATATTCTAATCGTAATAATTACCAATAATTACCTTCCTAAATTTATTTCAATCAAATGAAATTATGACATATTTAATCTAATCAAATCAAGCCTAATTTATCAACACATTCACTTTTTCGGTGTTCCTTGTATAGTGCTTATTTACAAGATGTTAGTGTGCAATGAAAAATAAATTACAAACACAAATATAAAAGTATCAACACGAGACAATGGTTTTTATATGGTTTAGAACCTCAATTCCTATTCTCTGACCTATATTATCCATCAATGGATCAATCTATGAACTATTGCTATACTTTTTCCTCTTTGGATGTCTGAGGTTGAGAAACCTCTTGTATATTCGATTCTTACAACAACACAGCAAATACATCAATACGAGCAATATCAATAATAAATGAAATTACAGGAATGAACTTTGCTTGCTTGCTTTGGCTTGCTCTTTGAAAGTTCTGCAATGCAGCAACACTCACCCAAGAACCCTCATGAACATATTTAACAAATCTTCCGTGAAACCCTCTTATAAGGTTTCTGTATGTGAAGGTTATTGTTCATCACTTGAATTTGCCAATTAGTCAAATGCTCCATGACCTCTAGTTGACTGCTCTACTATAGATACTCGACTCTGACCATTGTTGACCGCTGCAAAATCTTTTGTTCATTTATAGCTCATTCTCCCATTGTGCTGAAAATATCATTCTTAGTTGATTGTTACCTATTCCCGGTCGATTGATACTGTTTAGTGGGCAGTCGGTCTGAGTTGATAGAATCTATACTTTTTCCCAGCCTGAGTTCAGTTTTAAGTTAATTCCCTAGTTGATTGCAGCCTCCAGTCGATTGTCGACCGATACTTTTATAACCCCTCTAAGATTGAAATTTCCTCGTGCTAAGAAACTCCATGTCTTCGGGGCATCCTTGTATGCCCAATACAAGTCGACCTCAACTTATCATGTCTTTATCCTGCCTAAAAACCTACTATCCAAGACTTTCCTTACCTAGAGACTCCTTATCTTGAGGCTTCATTCATTCCCCGTATCCGACCAACCTTGATTTATTAGGACTTTTACTTGCCCAACCTCAGATTAACTATACCTGCTAGGATTTGCACTACTCACCTATTGCTTTATATTCAACCAACCTCAGCTTACCAAGACTTCCACTTATCTAACTTTAGGTCAACCTTGATCTGTTAGAACTTTCATTGCCTCCGAATAACCTTGACCAAATTGGACCTTTCCACTATGAAGTATCCTGTCAACCTACTTGATTCATTGCTCAACCCTTAAACATATTGATTAAATATCGAAATCCAATCCATACTATGGTTAACCTTGACTAGGAGTCGATTACACCAACACGTCACTATTGGACTCGAGCCAATTGAAGAGGTTTTGAGTCGATTGAAAACATATTTGTTGAGTAGATAAGCTTGCATTCTTAGCCACTTCAATTAAAACTACGTATGAGTTGACTGAACCATGTGTGATTCGATTGAAAAAACTATTCATTGCAGGTAAACTTGCACTTTTATCTAATTGAGTTGACTAAATAAAGTTGACTAGATTCGATTTGAGTTGACCAAAAAGGTCTTCAGTTAGCTAGCAACTCACCTTTCCAAATAAGGTTTCCTTATGTCTGTTTTAGTCGACTAAATATGACTAATTGAAATCAAATAGATATATATACGGGTGTAAAGGGACGTCAAAATATAACACATCGGTACTCAATTTTTCTCATTCTTGTAGTCCCTAAGTGCTCTCAACAAACCCTAGAGCTTAAGTTAATATATATTTTTGCTTTTGTACGTTTTCTCTTTCTTTGTATTGTCTTTGTCTCATGCTTATTTTGTTTTCCTAGTTGTTAGAGAGCAACTTCTGTATGAGGTTTCTCTACTCTTAAAGGAGATTTTATAGTGGGATTTTTGAAGAGTGACTTAATTAACGAGTTAGTAGTTCATAAGGTAAACTAGGTTGTCCGAACCACATTTAAACTTTTGGCTAGCATTAATATTTGTTTTTTATTTTCGTTGCATTAATTTTTATGTTAGCCTTGATTTTTAACAGGAGTCAAAATTATTTATTTGGAACATTATGGCTATCCACCTCCCCAACTGTGCAATCTTACACTTTCTTCAAAGGTGACACTTGGGTGGCCAATCTCCTACTCTACGCCTAAGCATTTTTTAAGTTGGAACTTCTAGACTAGGCCAATTTGATATGGTCAAATAACAATTAACTAGTGATGATGGTTGGACCCATTTACAAGCCTAGATGTAAATTTTTCACTGAAAGAGGTAAACAATAGGACACCTTCCACCCTAGCATAGACAAAGTAGGACCAATTCAACTATGGCGGGGTAGTTTGGCCCACGTGTGGGTAGGTCAGCTGAAATATGCAATTTTGATGCATTATATTGTTCAATCAAACCGGTTCTTAGACTAAAATTGATCCTATGCTAGTAAGGCGTAGATTAATCAGAGTCAAAACTTCATGTCTTAGATTTCTCCCTCGTGTATTGTAGCACCTGGTCCACTTTTCTATCCCTCATGATCTCCTACAAACCATTCGTGGTGGGCCATATGCCTTTTTCTGGTGGTTTAGCTATAACTATCAAACTGCTTATTCTAAATAATGACATCTAATCACCACATTGATGAGTTTTAATTGTAGACAACTATATCCACATCAGTTACAATTGCCCTCCATTTATAGTTTCCGAAAATACCGTTGAGGTAGTTTAAAGTTGTAAGGGTTATACAAGCTGTTCTCCTAATATTGCTGAGGTAGCAAAAAGCTGGATCTGAGAGTTGACCAGCAAATTTATGTACAGGGAATGGTTAACTTGATCCATCATGGCATATTCCAGGTCCCTTCTGAAGTGCATCCCTATTCTCCTCTTTTGTAGGAGGCGGAGAGAGATGGGCAGGCAAGGTGAGAAATTTCTAGAAGCTTCTTCATGTATATATTTAAAATAATTACGTATCTACAAATTGTGAATCTTATCATACCTAGCACTAGTGGGGCAGAACAATCCCAGGATATTAGTGTTTCCTCAAGTTTGTGTATTAGCGATATAAGATTTTGCTATAACTGAATCCATTCAATGTCTGATGGTTAAATTTGTGTTGACTAATCAAAGCACTCTTTCTTATTCCTGATAAAATTTAATGATGTATTTGGAGAACTATTGATCTACTTTCTATCATTTTTTTTTTCTCGTTTCCTTTCGCAAGGTGTAAATATGATCCTTGGTGTAATTCTCATTACCCAGTTGTTTTTCCAGGAAGAAATTGAAATCGAAGCGAAAGTGTTGCATGTTCGGGAGCCAATCACGGTTATTTCAGTGAAACTGAGGAAAAAGGCCACTGGAAAGTTAATAGCTGAGGGACGCCATACCAAGTATCTTCCTGCATCTAGCAAACTGTGACTTGTAAAGGAACTCTTTAACTCAGCTATATATCAAATATATTATGTATGCATTTTTTTTTTAGTTAGCAGCAGGTATCCAACCTACACTATGCATTGCTTCATAGAGTTGTTGAGAAATGATTAATCTCAGTCATTCATTACCTAGCTTCACTGCAGGATCATGTTCACTTCCCCTTATGCTAGATTCTTTAAAATGTCATCTGGGAACCATCCACGTCAATCTATTTGTTAGATATTGAGTTTTATTGTATTTAAAGGTTTCCATCTTAAATCACTATTGTTATTGTTGTTAAAATTTTTGGACATGGAATTAGCTTGAACTGAGCTAACAAATTAGGTCTTGAGAATTGAGTTGAAGTTAGACTGAGTTTGAGGTAGAATTGAATTTGTTTTCACGAATTTATGATTGAATTAAATTGCAGCGTGGAATAATTCGGTTTAGTCGCATTGGATTGGGTTAGTGGAACTTTTTAGGAGTTAGGGTTGTATAGATTCCTCGCTATTTCTCTTTACACTCTTTCCTCACTGGATCACTTCTTTCCGTCTGTATTATCATGTCTCCCTCTAACAACTCCCTAGGACGGGTCTTTCGAGACGGTCTAGTGGTTAATACATAAGGTGCTATCAACTTACAGTATGAGGTTTGAATTTTAGTTATGTCGAGGTAAATGTTTTCTTTATGCATCAATCACTATTCCAAGAGTTAGTAGTCATTTGTAATTCATCTTCTCCGTATTAATCTTGGGACGCTTTGGCAGAGGCGTTGGGACAAGTGCAATCATCTTTTTATCAACTTGTCCTCATGAGACAGTTTAGTGGCTAGTGCATGAGGTGCTGTCAATTTAAGATTTGTCGAAGTAAATATCTTTTTCATGCGTTAGTCAATATTCCAAGGGTTAATAGTCATCTGTGATTTATCTCCTCCGTGTTAGTCTTGAGACGGATTGACGAGGATGCTGGGGTGAACGCAGTTATCTTTTGCCAACTTGTGTGAGTACTAGTGTCGTCCTCTCGGAACGGACAGTTGGTTAGCGCATGATGGAGTTGGCACCATTAGATCTAGGGATTAAATCCTATCTAGTAGTTGAATGTCTGTCCTTCCCCATGTGCTATTCAACTGTCTAAGGTTAGTAGTCATTCATGATTTAGGAGGTGTTTGGTTGATGGGTTTGGGAATGAGAGAATGGAATGATAGTAAACGATAGTGTTTGGATTGTGGGTTTGAGAATGACATTTTGGGAATGATTACTAGATTTATGAGAATCAACCAAACCCATATAACTTGATGGGTTTCATTTCCATTCCTATTCCCATTTCACCCTACTATCAAACTCATACCCATAGTCATTTTCATCATTTAACCAAACACTCTTTTATTTCTTTTGTATTAGGTTAGGGATGGATTGACGGAGATGTTGATGACAAACGAATTATTTTTTACCACCTTATGTGAGCATTGATGTCATTACTTAAGGCCAAAAGCATCCGATACCATTGTTAACCCTCTCTCTCTTCCTCTCTTTACATTTCTCGTGCGAACATGGCATTGGTGTCATTCACTTCTTTCTCATTTCTTGTGCTCGACTTCCTCATAGTACTCTAGTGTCACTATCATTGTTCCGAACTAGCGCAAGAGCTATCCCTTTCCTCCTTGTTCTCTCTCCCTTTACTATTCCATGTGGATATTAGTTGGCTCTCGTCCACACTAGAGTAGGTTTCTTGATCCTTACGATCTTGAAATTATCATTGCTCCTTGCCCCTTGGGCAAAGCCACAGTTGTCGCTTGTTGGCTTTGATCTAAGGAATCATGCTCGTACCTCATCTAATAAATCTTATCCTTACTAAATCTTATCCTACCTCATCTAATAAATCTTATCCTTACTAAATCTTATCCTTACTAGGTGAAGTCGATTATATATTAATTTTAATTATTTTTTTTTTAAAAGTTGGCTAATAATTTCCTTATTGATATTGCGAAGTGGTTATCAATTTTAGGCAAATAATGACTTGTTATTTGAGTTAAATTGACTCATGTGTTCCTATTTATATTGGCGTATTTGGTTTAGGATAATAAATTAATGGTTGTTGTTAATATGTACGAAGAGTTGGATTCTTTAATTTGGGTTGTATAATTATGGTAATTGGATCAGAATCGAACCATCAACCTTTACTTCCAATTAATTTTAGATTTTGTGTTATTATCATATTTAGTTTATCTAAAATTTTTATTATCATATTTAATTTGGGTTGTGTGTCTGTGTGGATTGACTTGTGAAGTTTTGGATCACTACTTATATATAGTATTTGAGGTGAGAAAATTCATTTATTTTTCTCATTTTATATATTACTTGTTGATTTTTAGGATTT
Source organism: Zingiber officinale (assembly GCF_018446385.1). Taxonomy (NCBI): domain Eukaryota; kingdom Viridiplantae; phylum Streptophyta; class Magnoliopsida; order Zingiberales; family Zingiberaceae; genus Zingiber; species Zingiber officinale. The sequence goes on along the minus strand of NC_055992.1, from coordinate 32,174,845 downwards.
TGGAATCAAAGCATAGGTGTTATAATTGTATGACATCTCAGTTATAATAGTTATAAAATTATAATTATTATAAATCTTAAATTTTAAGAGACCATAACTTTTAACTCAAATTGAATTACGAGACATATAATATATTAAATCAAAACTCATTTAGATATTTACAATTTGTTATGGGATGGAACCCATAACGAATAGGTTTAAAACTAAAAATATTATTCAAATCCTTTTTAGAATCTCTGAATAAATTTAGTCTTAATTTTTATCTTGTAGCTGTTATAAGTGTGTAACAACTACTAGTTCTTAGTTGTTACAACTTGTCAATTTAAACGAGATAATAATGAGAATAAATTACTATTTTATAGTAAACTTTTTAATAATAAATCAACATAGAACCTCCTTTGAAATTTAGGATTTAAGATATATGATTCAAAAGTTTAGGATTTAGGATGCCCTTTTATTTTTACCTATGAATAAAAGGATCTCTTTGAATTTTAGTGGGAATGATATTTGTCGGTCATCTTCGAATCAATTGAATCATGCTATCAGATAGTCGACACCTGAATAATAATAATAATAATAATAATAATAATAATAATAATAATAATAATAATAATAATAATAATAATGGAGTAGTTGGCTGGAGATTAATTATCTCAATTAATTGCTCCATCAGTGGCAGTGGCGGTGCCGCATCACTTCAAGCCCTGCGATGTACCATAAATGATGATCCCAACTTCTCCACTCATCCCCCTAAGACGGCGCTAGGTGTGGTTGCAGCTCTAATGGCGGTTCAGGGAAGGGGCAGTGCAGCTGCAGCAGTCGCTCAGGGGCTGGCCCTGCTTTGCCTCCTGCTCCATAGCGATTTCGCCGGCGCAGCCACCTACACCGTCGGCGACAGCCGCGGCTGGACCTTTAACACCGCCAGCTGGCCCAACGGCAAGCGCTTCAGGGCGGGAGACGTGCTCGGTGAGTGATGATGATTATATTTATCCTACGCGTTTTCATTGATTGGACGTTTAATTTGACGGTTGCCGAGTGGCGTCCGGCCGGTTCGGGCAGTGTTCAGGTACAGTCCGTCGGTGCACAACGTGGTGACGGTGAGCGCGTCGGGGTACAACAGCTGCTCAGTTCCGATCGGGGCGAGGACGTTAAGATCCGGCAACGACCGCATCACGCTGGGCCGCGGCACCAGCTACTTCATCTGCGGTGTCTCCGGCCACTGCCAGTCCGGAATGAAGATCGCCGTCACGGCCGCGTAGCCAGCAGTCCAGCTTGCTAGATCCGTACACCTTCTACTACGGATGTTAAATAAAGTTGTCGGTGGTGCTTAGCTGCTATGTACGGGCAGTCGCAACTGCCTTGATCTGTATAATGTTAATATGGTTAATGGTGTGATAACTGTCCTCAAAATCTACTTTTATATATATCTAAAGAGTTTAAAGTTATAAGTGTTTATATCAAATTAGTGGCGTGCAATCGATTTAAAACTGAACGAATGAATTAAATCAAAATTGAATAAATTAAAATATTTTTTAACTAACCGGATAAATTGATCATTTCCAACAAAAATTGAATAAATTAAATCGATAAAATATCAATTATTTCGATAAAAATTGAATTAATCGAATCACATTGATTTTAAGATTTAGGTTGAAATCGAACTGAATTATATACTTATCTTTTAAAAATTAAATTTGATCGATTCGATTAATTCGGTTTAATTAAATTTTTATTCACTCCTATATCAAATTTCTATTTTATTTTTATTTTTAAATTATTAGCTTTTGATGATGAATTTGAGGTCTAATTTGGATATGATTGAATTATACCGTTGGGTAAGTGGAGTGATTATGGTTAGGTGGATTATAATCAGACTTGATTTTAGATTGATTTTGATGACACAACTAACCCATTATAAGGAGTGGATCAATTCCGTTATATTTTGCTTGGGCTTAGAGAAATTATAATTTTTTTGATTTTTTTTTTTCTTTTTCTCTATACGTTGGCTCATTGATTTTGCCATATCTCATTCTCTTCACAACGATGGTCATGTTGATGACTGTTGACAACGATGGCCATGCTGATGAATGTTTTCGTTAGTTTATTTTATTTATAATTTTAGGAAAAAAAATAGTTTATCTACTAGTCTTTTTTTAAAAAATTTTCCATGCGTGTTATAAAATTCATTTAAGAGTCTATTATTTATTGAGTCAAATATTATAAATATATTTTTTTTTCTAAATACTTAACAAATAACGACTTATCCTCTTTTAAAGTCATAGAGGTTAAATAGGTGAATAGTCTTTCATATCAAGTATGATGTGTTTGTTTTAACCCCTCTCTCTCTCTCTCTCTCTCTCTCTCTCTCTCTCTCTCTATATATATATATATATATATATATATATATATATATATAGGACCGTCTATACATTCAAATTCAGGTGGTTGTATACTCATTCAAGATAGTCTAATTGGGGTGAGGCAATAAGGATTTGTTTTATATGTTGAGGGTTATTATTATGTATCTTCTATATCTTCTTCATTTTATTTATCTTCTATGCTTCTTTCTTCATAATTAGTTGTATTTTCTTCTTTAATTTCTTTATTAATAGAGGGAGACTTTATAAAATTGTCATTATTTTCATCAATTACTATATTAGGGGTTCTTCTATCTTTAATAATTTTTTATTAGGCTCTATTAGATGAAAAATATCCTATAACAATGCCTTCATTAGCTTTAGGTGAGAACTCTCCTAAATAATTCTTAGTGTTCCTAAATAGTTTCTTAATATTGAGTCTTCTACCAAAGTAGGGTGGTTTTATTAAGTATTTTATGTAAATATATTCTATTTTGTAATTGCTTGGGGTTACAAAATGATTAGATAAAAAGAATTTGTTAAGCATCGTCCTAGTTACTTTTTGTAAATTTTATTCCTTGCTATAACACCATTTTATTGTGGTGTCCTAGATCAAGAGAATTCATGTGCATGACCATTTTTACTATAAAATTTGTTAAGACTCAAATTCCTCACAATGATTAGTGATTATGAGTTTCTTTTCATTTTCTACTCTTTTACAAAATTTTATAGATATTTCACAAGTGTCATCTTTAGTACATAACAAATTAATCCAAGTATAAGTCATCATTATGACAAGACAATACTTGCTATTGTTAAAGGACAAAGTTTAGTGACTAAAGTTCAATAGTGCTGTTTTCTTAGTTTTTCAAATATTTAAGAATTGAGTCTCAGTTTTGACAAATTAACGAATGAATTTTTTTTAATGGGTAGTTGACTTAAGAAAGTTAGACTGATGGGCTGTCTGTCGTTATGAGCACTTTCCGATTTATTCTGACGGTCATTCAAAGATTAGTCAACGTACGCTGGATATCTTATGACAATTAAAAAGTGTAATAATTTTAAGGGTCTTGTGGTACTTACTATATTTTTAGTTTTATGAGTACTTTTAGTTTGTTTACCCTTTTAACAGCATCACTCAGTTTTTTTTAAAAAAATTTATTATAGTAAATTTGGATAATCCTCTAATTAATTTATGTTTACTAATTTAGTGACTAGTTTCATGTCAGCATGAGTTAATCTCCTATGCTATAACCAATTTTCTTATTCTTTGGATATAAGATCGTGCTTGTAATACAAGGTAAATCAATCATGTAAACATTATCACACATATTTTTTTTTTCCTTCTAGTAACATTGTATCTAAAAAAGAATGTTTAATTAAACTTTTTTTGCAAAAAAATTAATTTTGTAGTCTATATCACATAAGTTGGTGCTTGGTGCACTATATAGAATCCATGTTGTGATATATAATAAGTTTAAAGTTAGATTAGTTTGTAATCTAACGATATTGTTAAGTAAGAAGGTGCAGGTTGCTTGACATGATGCAAGTCTTATTGGAAATTAGGCAACGACAAAATCTAATTTAGCTTGTTAAATTATCAACTCGATTAATTTGTATAAGCTATTCATCCTCCCTTACATCATAAGTCAATTTACATTAATACCTCCCTTATGTGCTAGTCACTATTCCAAAGGCTAGTAACCGTCCGTGATTTATCTCCTCCGTGTTCGCCTTGGGATGGGTTGGCGGGGGTGCTGGGGGCGAACGTATTCACCTTTTGCCATAATAAGTCAATTTACATTGCTCCTAAGTCTTTGAGCTTGAGGCTGATGAACTTTTCTCGATCTTCTGTCATGTGTCATGAACATTCATTGTCTAGCATCTTTTTGTTCGTTTCTCACGAAACTTGCATTTAGAAAATGTATGACTGATTTTGGTATCCAATAATTATTGGGTCTGACTTTGTTAACAAGAAATTACTTGGGAATCCAAGCTTTAACAATTCTAGGTATTGCATTAGACTTCCTATTAACAAGTGATATATATAATTTTTGTTGTGCACTTGACTGATATTCAAGTTCAACTTTGTAATAAAGAGCAGTTTGAGACCCAAATATGATATCTAAATACTTAGAGGCTAATGTAAACTATTCTAGGGTTTTCTTAAAGTCTTCAACTTCTAGTCTCAAGGAAGAATTCTCTTCTTCAAGTCACCTCCTCAAGAAGTGGCCTAACTTTGTTCTTGGGTTTAGTTAGTGCATTAGTGAAGCATGTTATAGTTTGATATATTTTTCAATTTGTGAGTCACATACCTCATCTAGACTTTTGTAAGTAGCTGAGAATAGCATCGTCTTCAAATGGATCTTCTAAATATGACTTGGATTCATACTTTCTGGCTTCATCTTGGGCCATAAACGCCATGGAGCGAGTGGGCTAATTTGGTTCATCTTCTTCTAATTCCTCTTAAGATGCTCATCTAAGTGGCTTTTAGTATTAGAAATATTTTAAAACGGTAGAACGTGACATAAGCTTTATCCCATAATCAAGATTTCTATCGTAAAGCGGATCTTATCAAGTATATAAACGAATTTAGAGAATAAGAATTATTTGCGTTGAGCGCCGACATAATTGAAGACTTGATCTTAACCTCTTTCGCTCTATGAGGGGAGATGCATTCTCGTGTGTACTTCTTAGGGTTGCCGTAAGCCGTTGTGTGTAAAAGTATGTAAGAAGCATCCAAATTAGCTAAACCTAAGTGTCTATTTATAATAACAACAAACCCTAATTCTTAATAGGTAGAGCAAGAGGTGGGACCGACCCAATAAGAAATACAATCACTAGTTTGTCCATCAAGACTTTAGTGATTGGGCTAATTAAATAAATTATTAAGGAATACCCAACTAATTATAATATGAAGGCCAACATCATGGATTGGACCCCGTCGAATCCAACATTCTCCCACTTGGCCAAAGGACATAATTAGCTTCAAAATAAGTTTAATATACTGACAACATTATATCTTTAATAATTCACATCATCTAAATGCTTGATCGGATATAGGCCGAGATCTAAAATCATATGTAATAGATTCGTTCCTAACTCACAATCTTACACTGTCGATGTTATGGTTCAATAAACATAAGTGATCCTTCAGTGATTTATTCATAATACTTAACGTTAATGTGCAAATAAAAATAATAAATCACATGATCATAAATAGGATCCAAAACATTACAAATGTGATCACAAATCAATATCCAAATCAAATAAATGCCCTCTCTAAATTAAAGCTTGCAAAAAGTCTCAAGTTATGCACATGCTAGCAAAACATCTTGGGAGGCAAGGCTTTTGTCAATGGGTCTGCCACCATAGCACTAGTACTAATGTGCTCAATGGATATTAACTCATTTTGGGTCATTTCCTTCACAACAAGGTACTTAATGTCAATATACTTGGAAGCGCTACTTGACTTGTTGTTCTTAGAAAAGAATACGACAGCTTGGTTGTCACAAAATATTTTCAGTGGTTTGGACATGGAATTCAACACTTGAAGCCCCATGATAAAATTTTTAATCCATATAGCATGACACGATGTTTCATAACAGGCTACAAATTCTGCTTCCATGGTAGAAGAAACTGTAATAGTCTGCTTTGTACTTTTCCATGAAACAGGTGTTCTAGATAACATAAAAACATATCCAGATGTAGTTGTCTAGTATCGAGGCATCCTGCGTAGTCAGAATCAGAATATCTAATGTCCTCGAGAAATTCTGATCTCTTGTAAATGAGCATGAAATCTTTTGTACTATGTAAGTATCGCATAACTTTCTTGGCATTCTTCCAATGATCTATTCCAGGATTAATTTGGTATCGATCAAGCATGCCAACAATATATGCGATATCTAGACGCGTACACTCTTGAGTATACATTAGACTTTCTACAGCAGATGCGTAAGGAAATTGCTCCATCTCATTAAGTGCTAACGGGGTCCTAGGACACTGTGATAAAACTATCGCCTTTATAGACCAGTGCAACTGTGGAAGAATAATTATACATGTTGAATCTTTTTAGAACCTTTTCAATATAGACTCTTTGAGATATACCCAACATACCATGAGATCTATCCTGATGAATTTCAATGCCTATAACATAAGAGGCTTCACCGAGATCTTTCATATCAAATTTACTTGATAGAAAATCTTTTGTCTCTCGTAACATGCCTAAATCATTACAAGCAAGTAAAATATCATCCACATACAGTACGAGAATGATAAATTTGCTCCCACAGATTCGCATAAAAATGCATTGGTCGACAACGTTCTCCTTGAAACCAAATTTACTGATCACCTCTAGAAACTTCAAATACCACTGTCGAGATGATTGCTTAAGACCGTAAATGGATTTCTTAAGTTTGCATACCATTTGTTCCTTGTCCTCAACCAGAAATCCTTCTGGTTGCGTTATATAAATATCTTCATGCAAGTCACCATTAAGGAATGCAGTTTTGACATCCATTTGATGTAGCTTTAAGTCAAAATGAGTTACAAGGGCCATAATTATATGAAACGAATCCTTTTTAGACACGAGTGAGAAGGTTTCATTATAATCAATACATTCTTTTTGCGTAAACCCTTTAGCAACCAAACGGGCCTTGTACCGTTCGCTATTTCCTTGAGGATTCAGTTTGATTTTAAAAACCCACTCACAATCTATCAGTTTGAATTCTTGAGGTAAGTCTACAAGGTCCCACACATTATTTAATTTCATTGATGTCAACTCTTCGTTCATGGATTCAAGCCATTGAGGTGTTTGGTCGCCTATCATTACATCATTAAATGATGTGAGATCATTCCCAATAGAATTGTCACAACCATCGAAATAGATAAAGTCACAAGAGTAATTGGCTTTCTCACTCGTTCTGACCTTCGTAAAGTTGGGTCATGAACAATACTAGGAGAAGGTTCATCAACGTGGTATGAAACATTAGGCATCGTCTCATTATTTGATGATTCTCCTACAGAATTAGGGATAATCAAATCTCTTGAAATAATGGGAACATTTAAAATTTCACGTTCCTCTTCAAGAATATTTTTGCGAGGCGTGCTATCACCACAATTACCAACATCTTCCAAAAATATTGCATGTCTAGTTTCTATTATTCTTGTGGTATGTGATGGATAATAAAATTGATAACCCTTTGAATGTTCTAGGTGACCGACGAAATAACAACTTATTGTCTTAGGATCAAGCTTTCGTACATTTGGGTTGTAAATTTTAGCCTTTGCAGGACATTCCCATACATGCATATACCCAATATTTGGTTTCCTTTGTGCCCATATTTTATAAGGGGTTTTAGGTGTAACTTTAGTAGGAACACGATTTAGTATATGCATAGCTGTCTTAAGAGCCTCAACCCAAAGATACTCAGGTAAAGAAGTTTGATATATCATACTTTGTACCATATTCATAAGGGTACGATTACGTCTCTCAGCGACACCATTTTGCTGAGGCGTTCTCGGCATAGAAACCTGAGCAATAATGCCACATTCTTTCAGAAATAAGGCAAAAGGTCCAGGATTATGACCTGAGTCAGAGAATCTTCCATAATATTCTTCTCCTTTATCAGATTGAACCACTTTAATCTTTTGATCAAGTTGGTTTTCAACTTCAGATTTATAATCCTTAAAAACTTAGAGTGCTTCAGATTTTTCACGAAGGAGAGAAATATATCCATAACGAGAGTGGTCATCAATAAAGGTGATGAAATAGCGATGCCCATGAATACCAAGAGAATAAGGACCACTGATATCAATATGAATCAGTTCTAATAGTCCATTACTTCTGGTGGTGCCATATTTGTTATTTTGTGCAAATTTTCCTTTAATACACTTAATACATGTATCGAAATTAGAGAAATCTAATGAATGAAATATTCCATCTTTAATGAGACATTGCATTCTGTCCCGAGATATATGGCCCAAACGTTCGTGCCATAGTATTAAAGAATTTCTTTTGTTTATGATTTGGGCTGTATAATTTTCATGCATAGATTCTAATATGTTCGCAGAAGAAGCATTTAAACATAATTTAAAGAGGTCTCCCTCTAAAATACCAGAACCAACAATTTTATTGTTTAATGAAATGGTAAAACCTTTATTCTCGAACAAGATAGAATAACCATGAGCGACAAGTCAAGAAACTGAAATAAGGTTTCTTGTAATACTGGGAACATAAATAATATCAAATAAATCCAGTTTGAAACCACTCTCCAAAACCAAAGGGAGAGTTCCTACGACTTTAACTAGAACTTTATTTCCATTTCCAACCAAAACGTTGCGTTCTCCTTTATTTAGCTTCCTTGCGAAACGGAATCCCTGCGATGAACAAGTAATATGTACAAAAGCACCAATATCAATCCACCATGTATCAGTCGGAATATTTGTAAGAAATGATTCATCTAGACATTTTACTCTTTTTAGTTAACCACTCCTTGAATTTTGGACAATCCTTTTGAAAATGAGTAGGCTCGCGACAAAAGTTGCATTTGTGAGTCTTGGAACATGAAGTCTTTGCCTTATTTCCGTCATTATTTTTCTTTACATGTCTTTTGTCCTTTCCATGCAGTTTCCGTTTCTTTCCCTATTGTTGAGTGGTAAAGTGGGCATTATCAGGTGTCTCAGTCTTAAGTCTTTCTTCTTCTTCCTGATCACACATACTGATCAGTTCACTCATTTTCCAATTCTCCTTCTGAGTATTATAGTTGATCTTGAATGAACCAAACTGAGAAGGAAGAGATGTTATAATAAAATGAACAAGAAAACCCTTAGAGATCTCCATGTCCATGGCCTTAAGCTGAGCAACCATATCATTCATAGGATATGCCCACGAATACCACCAAGGCTGTTGTACTTAGAAGTTACCATTTTGATGATCAGTGTGGTAGCAAGTGCTTTAGAAGAGCTCTGAAACTGCTCCTCAACGGAATCAAGGAAGTCCTTATCATTTTCAGAATTAGGCACGCCTCCTCGAATATCTGACGATATGGAACCTTTCGTTATCATAAGTGACAAACGATTGGACCTTTCCCACTTTTCATAAGAAGATTTTTCAGCTTGAGTGCTAGTGTTTGAAAGTGGGGTAGGTTTATCAACCTGTAAGGCATAATCAAGGTCTATAATGCCTAGAACGAGGCGAATCTGTTCGTTCCATTTCTTAAAATTGCTACCCGTCAGAGTTTTAATGGACGCGATTTGGCTCGTAATTGAAGCTGTGTTCACAGAGTTAAATCATGCTTATTAACAATAATGGAAAATATAAATCATAATCATAATACAAAAGTGATTGAAGAAGTACATTTTAATGTAATTATAGAATTGAATTTATATTACCGTTGGGCAGAAAATAAATTCATACTACAATTAAGCATTACATTAGTACCAAAAATTATGATGGAGAATAATGACATACGTTATCCATCAAGAAAATAACAAATGTTACAACCTTCCGTTGGGCTGACTGTAATAAGTGCACATAAATTTTCTCTGTTAGATTTTTGACTTAATCAAAGAAATAAATTCAAATCACCGTTGGACAGAATTGATTTAGAACTACGATTAAATTATGCGTTAGTGCTAAAGTATGATATAAAATTAAACATAAGTTTTCTATCAAGAAATAGCAAAATATTATAACCTTCCGTTGGGCCGATTGTAACAGATGCATGATTTTGTTTATCCATAAAAACTTTAGCATAATTATAGTTGAATTCACCCCACCATTAGTCAGAAGGTAAATTCATACTATAATAAATTTCATTCAATAATTAAAATAATAATTTTCGATTAGGCCAATTATTAATTTTAATATAAGAATGTAACATAAGTGTGATTTCATTATTCCTATTTATTTAATTGATAAATCTTCCGTTGGGTTGACTTATTATGAAAATAAATAAGAGTCCCACGTTAAATTTAATATATTTATGTCGTGTTTTCAATCATGCTATCATAATTATATACATGAAAATAATAATTATGATTTAAAATCAATTAAGGATATCGCAACACGTTAATACCTTAAATAACGAGATGACGAAGTCAACAATTAAAACATCAATCAAGCATAAATTCATGAAATCATATAAAGATTATATGGACTTCCTAATATAATTATGGTAAATAATTTATTGAAAGCACATTAATCACATAAGATATTTATCTTAATAAATAATATGACAATTAATATGACAACTATTAATGACATATGCTATAACAATATTGATAATTATGACAATTATCTTGATATTATGAATAAGTCATCTATAGAAATAACTTATGCAACATTTATTTATATTTATCAATTAATTTTGTTATTAATTGCCATCGAAATATTTTTGGAGACATAATTACTTTACCATAAAAACACAATGCTCCTGTTTAGCAAAAGAAAATTATTGTACACAAATCACAATTAATGCATACCTGTCATTTCAAGACTAAAATAAGCATATATATATATTTTTTTTATTTTTATCAATGATGATATTTGCAACTATAACATATTCAACTCCTTTTAACACTTAATAAAGACGAATCCATAAAACATCATAGCAGTCCATATTTTTGAAACAAACAAGATTGAAATATATTATTCATTGTGAATATAAGTTATTTACATTCATAATTTGTTGTAAGGCATCAAACGACTAGATATAACATGTCGACAGGTAATAACATATTATCTTAATTCATAGACTTGAATCAACAAAGCTCTGATACCAAATATAAGAAATATTTTAAGACGGTAAAACGTGACATAAGCTTTATCCCATAATCAAGATTTCTATCGTAAAGCGGATCTTATCAAGTATATGAACGAATTTAGAGAATAAGAATTACCTGCGTTGAGTGTCGACATAATTGAAGACTCGATCTTCACCTCTTTCACTCTATGAGGGGAGATGGATTCCCGTGTGTACTTCTTAGGGTTGCCGTAAGTCGTCGTGTGTAAAAGTATGTAAGAAGCATCCAAATAGGTTAGACCTGAGTGCCTATTTATAATAACAACAAACCCTAATTCTTAATAGGTAGAGCAAGAAGTGGGACCGACCCAATAAGAAATATAATCACTAGTCTGTCCATCAAGGCTTTAGTGATTGAGCTAATTAAACAAATTATTAAGGAATACCCAACTAATTATAATCTAAAGGCCAACATCATGGATTGGACCCCGTCGAATCCAACGTTTAGATCTTTCTTTTTTCTATTCTTATTTTCTCCTTAATATTTTCCTTGAGTTGGGGGCATTTTGATTTATATCCTACCTTCTTGTTGCATTCAAAACATATAACACTTTATTTTGACCATGTGCTTTAAGTTTGAGTGGTTTGCTTATCTTTGTTTTAGAACACTTTCTTAATATTCTTTTTAGCAAAGTTTTGATTTCTTCTTATTATCTTCCTGACCATGTTAGCGTTGGATCATCAAGGACCAACTAGAGGAGGGGGGGGTGGGGTGAATAGTTTGATCACAACTTAGGTGATTGTTAATCTAAGGCAGTTGAAAAACTATACTAAAAATCTCCTTCGTGAAGGCAAAGTACCATCTTATAGACTTTGAAAGCTTAAGAACAACTCAAAAGATGAATATAGTGATTGTTATTAAACTCCAAGCTCTAGGGTGATAATTATGACATTCTGGAAAAAGTTACCATTGGATGACGTGGCTTAGAGGCTCCTCCAAAGGTATCTAGGGCACCTCCAAGTGGATAAAGTTTTATCCACGTTACAATGACTACGTAACAACTCTTCTTCATTGGAGATGCCTCTAAGCAACTGAAGGCACCTCGGTTACTGTTCATCCAAGGCGCCTCCAGCCTATTCATTCGAGGCATATCCAGTCTGATCCGAGGTGCCTCTAGTATTGTTCATCCGAAAATGGTTAACTTCCATTGTTTACCATTCTTCGCTTCACTCGCTTGGGTGATGCTTCGGTCGTCCGAAGTTGAGCTCACCCGAACCCAACTTTGACCTTCTCTTCAAGAAGGTTACCTCTCCGGCTTCTCGCCCCTCGGATGCATCGCACATATCCTTCTCATCCACCGATGTACTCTTCCACAGCTTCTTGTCCCTTAGATGTATTGAGTTCGTCGACTCTCTTCCCATGCCATCCTTCTCACTCGTTGCGTCTTCCGCTCAACTTCTTGTATTTCTAAGTCCTTGCATACTTAGACACAAGATATCAAATCCGTAGAACTTAACATAATTCAGTTGATCATATCAAAATTATCTCGAAGTACTTATAATCGTTGCGTCTTCCGCTCAACTTCTTGTGTTTCTAAGTCCTTGCATACTTAGACACAAGATATCAAATCCGTAGAAATTAACATAACTCGGTCGATCACATCAAAATGATCTCTAAGTACTTATAATCTCTCTTTTTTGATATGAATAAACAAGAGTTAAGATTAGGGCACAAACAAACAAACAAATAAAGCTTGTAAAGATAATTATAACAAACAAAGTACAAGTATTAAACATAATTATTTAAATTATAATTAAATAAAATCTCTCATAAACTTAACATCTAGTTATTCTTTTCCTTTGATCACATTAAAAATAAAGAAAAATAAAACAAAAAAATCTAAATTTTTTTCAATGGGTAGGAAACAAATTACTCAAGAATGTGTCTTTTTACCGAAATTATTTTACAAAGAAAATAATTTTAACAATTAATCCTTAATTTTGCCAAAAATAATTTTAGAATTATTTTAATTTTCAAAAAATCATGAAAATTTTTATCAACGTCAAACAGAAGCATTTATATTTGTTGGAGCAATCCCAATGGTTCATACGACCGTGTTTTTTTGTGTTTGGGCAAAGGGTTTAAGTTAGGTTCACCCTTGTATTTGATATATGTATGTAAGTGTGCAGGTTTGCAGGATACACATATGACTCAACTTGATGACTTTGGGTCTAGTGAAGGATGGAGCATCCGAGGGACCGTGGATAAGGCAGTAAGAATAAGGGCCGAGGAAAGCGACTTCAAGGCATATGCGAAGGATAACATTGGGAACGAGCCGCGGGCTTGAATGCATCCGAGAGACGAGAGCCAAAGGAAGTAGCACTATTAGAAAACTAGGCTTTTGAGACACAACAAAATATGTCTTAAATTATAAATTTAGTGTCTCAAAATGTTTTCGAGACGGTGATGAGACGCCCCTAATACAAGCGTCTCAAAAAAATATTGAAACATTTGTACTGTCTCAAATGTTATTTAAGACGGTGATGAGACAGTTGTTCAATTGTCTCAAAAGTATTTAAGACAGATATTGTTTTGTCTCAAATGTTATGTCTTATCTTATGAAAAAACTAAAGACACTAAATTGAGAAGGTAATATGCTGTCTCAAATAGAAATGAAGATAGTAAATTATTACCCCTAATATTTTAACTTGTCAATAATTATGACAAAAATTAATAATATTAAAAGAACATTTATTATACAAATTAATCTAGATCAAATTTATTGAATTGTCATTTCAAGACAAAAGGAACAACTCTCTTTTTATAAATTAAAAATGATATACACAATATAAAATTCTATAATCATTAATTGAAGTGCATCCAACATTCATCCAATAACAGAAATATCTACATATCTATCATTAATTTGATAATAAAAAAAAAACTATTCCCATGAAAGTTATATAAAAGAAAGTCTAAAGAACAACTCCTCGTGATCTAGAGATAACTTCTATAATTCTTCTTCATCAGAATCCTGAACATAAAAAAAAACTCTTATTAGAGGTAAAGATGAATTATAATATATATTGTTAAAAAAAATCAATAAATAGAACTTTTCAATAAGAAATCTCATCATCTAACACATAATCTTCTTTCTTGCAACTATATATATACAACATAAATAACCCCAAGTTAAACAAACCTCTTCATCTCGTAATAAGAAATGATGGTTTATGTGTTTGTCAATATTTTTGTGCCTTTCAAGTTGTTGAACTTATAAAATAAATTTATCTATAGCTTAAAATATGTACACTACTACACCAAAATTGTTAATAAAACTTAAAAAAAATCTTATGAAAACAACTACTAATGTACATGTTGGTTATCCAATCCTTGTCCATGTGAAATAATATTATCTGCAACCTAAATAAAAAATAATGTATGTATCACAAAACTATCAAAATTCATTATAAAAAATTTCATATCACCGATCTTCATCGAGGAACAGTTTACTGATAAAAACAATCATTTATAAAAAAAATAGTTTGTCAGATTTATACGTTTATGAAAATTGAATTATTATATGACCGAATAAAACTTATTTCTTAGATCACAACTAAATTTTTACTACACAAATAGCACTTACAAGTACAATTAAATTTTAACTAATGAAAGAACAATACCTTTTCTAAAAGTTCTCTCCAATGTGATAAAGCTCTAACTTCAGAACTGTCAGTATTCAATGCCTATAAATGAAATTGTAAAAAATTAAAAGTGCATCATGACATCAAAGGATTGACCACCCATCTTCAATTGCAATGCAAAAAATCATCACTAGATCTATTTCTTTTCCAACTTCTTGTGTCTGTAAAGTTTTTCCTATAGTAAAACAACACAGGCTTTCTATTCCTAAGAGAAATACTAAAACTACTATTTACTTTCAACTATTGCATGCTAACATTTGGGGGCCATATCAGGTAGATTCACTTCATGGTTCTCATTATATCTTAAAAGTATGCTTGCTTTGTTTGGTATATAGTTAGTAGTAATATTAAAATTGTTGAGTTCTCAAAATTAATCATATTGACCTTTTATCAAACATCTTAATTCCAATAGGATGGGGAACTAAATTTCTTATCTCTCCCTCACATCTATAAAAACTACTAAAATCAAATCAAAAGCAATAAGAGATATACCATGTAAATTGATTTATTCAAGGACGGATCCAGGAATCAGAGTTAGGAGAGGCTTGACCCGTGTTCACAACTTTAAATCTAGAGTGCAAGAGACAAAAATGAGTGCAACAAACAAAAATTCAAGTGGATAATAAGACATAATAATAATTTCAATTTAGCTTTTATTTTTCTTTCGGTAGCATACCCATTTTTCACCAAGTATAATTAAAAAATTGATAGCATCTGCCATTTGTTTAATAGATTACCAAACAAACCACTCTATTTCACATATTGATAAAAGTGAAAAAAAATAAAGAAATACTTTTAAGTTAGCTATAAATTATCCACACAGACGCTAATATTTGACTGTGGCAGTTCTACCACTTTGGTGAGATGAAATGCACATCCAATTGAAGCCATATCTTGATATTCCTAACTCATCCAATTGAAGCCTTATCTATATATTCCTAGGTTAAATTAGATTTAGGGTATTTTTTTTCTGTGGTTACCAAAATTAAATCAAATGACTAATGAAATCCAAATTCCAGAGACCAGTCGGAACGCAACAGAATGCATAAGGCATCATAGCGAAGGCTCATGTGCAAGAGAATGCATACTTTGGCTTTCATAGAATTCTGTAGAAAGATTGTTGATACAGAAACTCAAATTACAAAAAAATTATGAAAATGGATATTAAGTGTTGGCACACAAACCTTATGTTGGAGTTGTATCTGAGTAAGCAAACTGGAAAAGAGAAAAATTTGGAAAACAGAGAACCATGAAGGAGGAATGGATTTGCGGTGTATCAAAATGCTTAGTTTGAGGCGTATGGAAATACTTTCCTTTAAGGTTTTATTTGCCCCCACTACTAAAAGTTTACTATGAGTTTTATCGGCAAATTACCCCAGATACAACAACCCTTTCAACATAATATCTAGCAAAAATATCGAGTTGCCAAACATAAAGAAATATGTAGAAATCTGAATATTTATAGAGAGATTGATGTCTTTTCAAATGATGCAACCATCACAAGATACTTCTTCATTTAAATAACTATCAAAATTAGTTATAGATGAAATCATCCAACCAAGAGACAAAATATGAAGAAAATGAAAATGCAAATTTTGAGAATAGAAAAATCAAAGGGAATTGATAGAAATGACATCAATGCGTTTTAAAAATCAAACATTAGAAAATTATTCAAGCTACTAGAAGAAGGAAGCAGAATATGAGTCACTACTGCCAACTCTTGTCGTGCGATGCTTTGGCCGCGGCAGTGGTCGCGTTGTGATCTTGGAAAAGCAGGAGTCTCCCATGGCCATGTACGCAGCAGGAGTCATGGCCAAAGCATCACGCGACACAGCGGTAGGGCAGGAGCTGGCCGCAGGAGCAGGGGTGCGAGTTGGTCGCGCGAGCGGCAACAACCACGCGACACCGGGGGATGCGGTAAGAGAGGCAATCTCAATAGGTTGGACGGAGAGAAGAGAAGAAATAAAAAAGTACCTGAAATTTGCCGTGGAGATTGTCGTTGCCTTAGTCGGGCCATCGTCCTCGTTGCCCTCTTCACTGTGTTCCCTTTTTTCGCACGAAAGAGAAAATAGAAACCTAACCCCTTCAAAACTAATAAGGTAAATAATTTAATGTTAAAATAAAAAACCTAAAACCTCTAATTATATTAATATCATCGATGATGTATGTAGATATACAATGAACTTATTATTTATTTCACTATCCTAGGCCTATCAAAAGATTAGTATATTATTAAATATTTAATATGTTTTTTTTATAATTTTTAAATTATCAATAATCTAAACATAAATTATAAATTAAAATTTTTTATTAAGTTATATATATATATATAATGTTAAAATAAAAAACCTAAAACCTCTACTTATATTAATATCATCGAAGATGTATGTAGATATATAATGAACTTATTATTTATTTCAATATCCTAGGAGATTAGTATATTATACCATATTTAAGATAATTTGAGACAAATACTTTTTTTACCGTCTTATTTGAATGTCTTATATAATTATATTTTTAACCATCTTTATTAGGTGTCTTATTTAGTTGAATTTGAGACAAAATCTTAAATACTATCTTAAATTTAATGTCTCCATGTAAAATTTTGAGACATCTATTATTACTGTCTTAATTACTCAGTATTTGAGATGAATTTTGTCACTGTCTTAAAATTTGTCTCAAAAGCCTAGTTTTCTAATAGTGTAGGCTTGAAGGCAAGAGGTCAAGGCTGTAACGAAGAGTCAAGTGAGTCGTAAGTGTTGGATCATAGAATTCGCCAGAGGGGGAGGGGGGTGAATAGCGATCGAAAAATTCTTAACAAGGTCAAGTCGAGTACGCAGCGGAAATACGAAAGACACAATGCTAATACAAACTAATTTTACTTAGTTCAGAGCCTTCGTCGACTGTAAAATACCGGAAATAAGCAAATATTAATAAGGGGTTTTTCCGGAATTTTTGGAAATTTTTCTGGAATTTTTCGGAGCCCGTACGGACGAGTTGACGGGGATAAAAACAGGGTCCGGAAAAGCCTGTTTAGGCTACCCATTTAAGTGAGGAAAAGATTTATTTAATTAATTCTTTTTCCTTTTTCTTATTTGCTTTCCTTCCCTCGCCGTTTCCCTCTTCCCCGAGCCCTTCTCTCGCGCCGACGCCTACCCTAACCGCCCATGGCGGTTTTACTCCCCCTCGGCAACTTCTTCCCTCCTGCGACTCCACAGCCCGAGCGCCAGCCACCGCGTGCCCTGGCCTCAGCCCGCGACACCCATCTCCTCGGGTCGCCACCGCTGGTAGCGACGTCGCCAGCCGAGCCCCTTCTCTTTGCCCTAGCCAATCCTCTTCTTCGAGCGCCGGCCACAGGTTTGCCGAACCACCGCCGATTCGACCGAGCCCTGGTGTTTTCCTGTGCGTGCCACTGCCGAGTGTGAGTTGCTTCTCCCCTCTGTTCTCAGCGTCTCACCACCGTGTCTCTACTCAGATTGGTTCGGACAGGAGCAAGGAGCACGGAGCCGAAGCCTCCTCTGCCGTCGCCCAGAGCAGTGCCGGCCACCAGATCTGACCCAGCGTGCCCTTTGCTTCTGCCCTAGGTGTCACCCTCTTCTGATCTCTGCGTGCCAACACCAAAGCCGCCGCAACCCTCTTCTTCTCCCGAATTGACCTCCTGCCCTAACATCGGCTGTCTTCTCTCGGCCTTCTTCCGATCCAGAGGATTGTTTTTGTGCCGGCACAGAGCCTCCACAGCATCGAAGAGGGCAGCAGCTTCGCACAACTCCGGCTGTAACTTCTAGCAGTACCTTCTTCGACTGAGTGTCAACAAGGGTGTCTCTGGATTGGGGTAAGATGAGTTTTGGAATTATGTTGATTAGAGGTTGTTAGGTAGGTTATTGCTTGATTTGTGATCCCCACTTAACGATACCAATTTGATCTGATCTGTAGGGAAAGATTTCAGCAAGGTTGTGCTGTGAATATTTAATTAAAGCTGTGAGGTGAAGTAGGATTTGTTGTGGGGTTGTTACGTGAGTTTCCAGCAGCTACTTCTTCCCACAACGACCAGCGGAGAAATCACTATATCTAGGTGAGTTTTGGATTGAGATAAATACATTGTTGTTAGTATAAATATGGATTACATGGTTAGTAGGATTATGTAGATTGGATTAGCTTTAGATTTTTAATCTAATGTTATGATTAGGGTTAAGGTAAATTAACCCTAGTTAATTGTTGGATTTATGTTAGCTTCTCGTGGATTTGATTTAGCTATTTTATCTATATGAAATTAGCTAAACCTGGAAACTATAAATATTACAGGACCTTGACGCGAGACGAGTATCTCGGAGTCAGATTGGACCTTTCTATTTTCGGAGGCGGGTACTTTTGACTTATTGTCTTTGATATGCTTAGTAATTAAATTAACAAGATGCATTAATTGTGTTTCTTACTTGTTTCGGTTAATCACTGTCCAATACATGCTACCTGTTGATTGATTGTTTGTTTACATCTTGTATGGATATGTACCTGCTGAGTGTTGGACTCACCCCGCCTCCATTGTTGTTATTTTCAGGTTGATGCTGTCAGGAGGGAGTTCCAGTTGCTAGTCCCCTGCAGACCTCCAGCTATTTGCTATCGTTTGTATTGTTTTTGATTCT
Organism: Zingiber officinale; assembly: GCF_018446385.1. NCBI lineage: Eukaryota > Viridiplantae > Streptophyta > Magnoliopsida > Zingiberales > Zingiberaceae > Zingiber > Zingiber officinale. The sequence continues at coordinate 32,155,399 of NC_055992.1, read as the reverse complement.
CACTTGACTATATTTGGATTTGGATGTTGAATACTTAGATATTATATAGTTTGTCTCGTTGATGGATTTGTTTTCGATTTTATACTACTACATGCCTGCTTGGACGGCAGAAGAGGTAAGAAAAATCGGATTTGAGCTTTACGAGTGTAGTTGAGTAGGGTTGTTTTCGAGTCAGAGTATTACTATGTTGTTTATTTTATTAACTGCGTGGTTGTGATAGCCAGAGGCTGAATACTTATCTAAACTGCGTGGTGATTGGTCTTATTTACTGTTATTATTCCAGCCGCCTGTGGCTGAGGTATTTATGTATGTAGAAAGTTTCAGATTGTCCGTCGTACAGGGGAGGTGCTGTCGAAATTTCTTCGGACAGGGACTTCTCTGGGGTCGTCGACTCCTACTCTAAGGCCCGCACTCGTCGAGTGCTTTCATTGGACAATTCACTAGCAGTTCACAAAAAGGATTACAATGAAAAGTACAAGAACTCTTAAAAGAAATACTGACAACAATTGAAAATAACTAGAGCCGCAGGTTGTCGGAGAAGCTTTGCAGCGTTGCAAGAGCAGAGCGCAACATAGCAGTCGTAGAAGAAGTTATTGTGTTTTGCTCCAGGTGATAGCCTCCTTATATAGGAAGCTCCGGGCGCTCGGATTCCTTCCGGGTGCCTAGAGTGTGACGTCAGCCCAGCCAATCAGCGCACTCCACATTGCGTCAGAATAGAATTTGTATTCCGGGCGCCCATAGTCGGGAGCCCTGACAACCAATTTCTAGCAACTCAATTTCTTGAAAAAAAATGTTAGTCCGAGATAAATTCAAATTATACTACCCTGTAAAACAAAGTGTTAGTGCAATAATAAAAAAAGGTAGTAATTAGATTCTATCTCACCGAGACTAGAATTTAGTCACGTTCTCAACTTAGCTTCCCAAAATAGTTCTAAGTTGGATTGACGCCTACTATTCCCTTGAACGGGGAACACACCCTCACCAAGTCACTCCCCTCCAGTGACTTACCTTAACTTACCTGCCAGACATTCGGTCAGTCCGTCGACCTGTCTGGACTTTGTGTCAACTACCTGGTCAGCCCGTCAACCTAGCTGAATTTCCTTGCAACACTGAGTTAGCACAATACATAAAATGATAATGTATTGTCTGGCTTCACTCACCAGGACTCACCAGCAAAATAGTGTTAACAGAATTCAAGTAACCTAAGGTTATCTCCCCCTAGGGTTGCCTAGCTTCAGTCACTATGACTTCCATTGTCTGGCTTCACTCACCAGGATTTCCTCCTCCTAGCTTCACTCGCTAGGGCCTGACTTCACTCATCAGGACTTCCTCCACCTAGCTTCACTCTCTAGGGCCTGATTTCACTCACCAGGACTTCTATCACCTAGCTTCACTCACTAGGGTCCGACTTTACTCACCAGGACTTCCACTACCAGGCTTCACTCATTAGGGACTGACTTCACTCACCAGGACTTCCATCCACTACCTAGCTTCACTCACTAAGGCCTAGCTTCACTCAAAAGGACTTCCACTTTGCCTAACCTTCAATTAGGACTCTCCTTGCTAGTCATCTAGTCCTGACTAGACTATTCTTTTTCAAACATCAAGTCTTGTTTGGATTAACCCTTGGTCAAACTGACTAGACTTAGGTATATTGTCAAACATCGAAACCCTAGAGATCGATTGCATCAACAGTAAGGGTGAGGGTGCAAGTGCTGAGAAATTATACTCGGGGTACCAGTCGGCTGATGAAATGGTAGTCGACTGGTACAGTCGACTGGGAGTGAACATAATGCTTCTGTTCGCTTGGCCTGTGTGGAGCAGTCGATTAGTACTTTCACCAGTCAACTGGTATTGAGTCGTTGGGTTGTAACGATCGAATCTCCACAGAGGGCAATCGACTGGCACTTTCACCAGTCGACTGGTAGGCGGAGTTTTCCAACCCATGACCTATATAACTAAGTCTTGGAAGCTTGATTAAGGTTGACGAAATTAGTGGTGGTTAACCCTAATTAGTAGTCAACAAGTGCTTAAAGAGTTCCTTGTAATCCAAGAGGTTTTGGTGAGTGTTGTCGTGAGATTTCTCTACCCACAAGGAGGCTTGAGCTAGTCGGAGTTTATCGTGGACTAATCCACCGACGGATTGAGGGATTGTTCACCTTACGGACAACCATGAAGTATGAGCAAGTTATCTCCAAATCACGTAAATCATCGTGTTAGCAGTTTGCATTTCTCTTCTTGTCTTTAGTTTAGCTTTCGTATTTGTATTTAGCATTAGATTTTCGCTGCGCAACTAACAAAACATAGGAAGCAAATTATTGGGGGCGTCGTCTATCCAACCCCCTTCTAGCCAGCCATATAAGGTAGCCAACAAGTGGTATCAGAGCCTAGGTCGCACTTCACTGGACTTACCGTTGAGAAGAGCAATGCTTAAAAAGATGACCATCTTGATAGAACTGCCAAAGTATGAAGGAGGAAGCCTAGGAGACATCACATTTTGGATAATGAAGATGGAGGTCTTCTTTGATACGGATTGGGACATCATGATGGTGATCAAGGAACCGTTCGAAGCCCCAAAAGAGACGAAAGGGAAGAAACTTTGATCAAGATTTTGGATGGAAGAGCAAACCTCACGATCAGAGACAAACTCAAAGGTAATATCAATCTTAATAGATATATTACCATCTAATGTGAGAAGTGGTGTAGGTGAATATGAGAACGCCCACGATTTGTGGAGCAAAGTGAAGATGGTTCTAGGAGAAGAACCTAAACCTACACAAGAAGAAGAAGAACCCAAGAAGATGAGTTTAATTGCTCAAGTTGAGGAGGAGCAAATGGAAGTTGAGCCATGCTCAACATCCAAGGAGGAGAAGGAAGATAAGGCATCATTAACATCCTCAAGGATTGAAGAAGATTCCAAGACAAGTGAAGAGGAGGTCTTGGAAGTCAACTTAGCAAGCACCTTTACCGAAGTGAAGTCAAAAGACCACATTGTGTGCTTCGGGTGCAATGGGAAGGGACACTACAAGAGTAGGTGTCCAATTGATAAGAAGAAGGTAACTCCTAAACCCATTCAAGTTAATTTGAATACTAACAAGGGTTGTAGGAATGAAGAAGCCCAAAGGAGAAGAATGCACATCGTATGCTTCACGTGTGGCGAGAAGGGACACTACCACACAACATGGCCAAGGAAGGGAGAGCTCAAGAAGTTGGCACATTTGAAGATGTGGGAAAAGAAGTGGAGGAAGAATGGAGGCTCATGTCAAGGGGTAGCTCCAAAGGTAAAGGGTAAGGTAAACCCTAGTTTAAATTTGAAGTCAAATTTAAATTCCTTCATGCATGCTAGGAAAAATAATGATAATCATTATCTTCCCATGCATAATTTTGGCTTTAGATATCATGATAGAAATAGGGTCAATGTATATCATAATCCTAGGAGATCCATTCATGATAACTTTAGAAATGGTAGACCTAAGAAGAACCTAGGAAAAAATCCCAAGAAGGGGAGATATATGCCTAGAAAAATGGGTAGGTCTAGGAATGTCCAATGTCGACAAGTCAATTCTAGGGTTAGGAACCTAGAAGGGGAAAATCAAGCTTTGAAGACAAAGCTTGATCAATTGGAGAAAACCCTAGATAGATTCAATATTGGGTTTAGAGGGTTAAGTATGATGTTGGGTAGTTAAAGACCCAACAATGATGGATCGGGTTTGGGATACCGATCTAATGTCTCCAATGCTAAGGGAAAGTCTTATGCTAGGGTTGTATATGACTATAGCAAGGAGAAGCCAATAAATGGCAAGGGAAAACCATTTAAAGGTAAGGAGAAACTAACCAAGGACAAGGTATCCAAGGTTAAGAAGATTAAGTTTGTAAGCCAAGTGTCACTGGAGGTGCACCGATGTGGCCTAACAATTGTGGATGAATCGCCTAGGGAGGTGACTAAGGCTAAGAGCTTTAGGGGGAGCTCAAAGAGTCAGTTTGGGACTCATGGAAAATGGATTTCAAGTGGGTTTTACTTGAGAGTCTAGAGGAGTCATGAAATGTACCAAAAGGTTTGTAGACGGATTTGAGTCTCAACTTTAGGGAATTGTCACAATTAGGTTGTGTTTCATGCAAGGAAATATGACATTGGGGTCATATTGCATGATAATTGATTTTGGATGTATAGATGCCATATAAACCAATGTTAGGGATGCATTGTGGGTTAGTATGGGCAAATACATCAAGAGAAAGCCAAAACTAGGACTTTAGGTCAAGGTTCAATTGAACCATTTATCTAGTTTTGAGTTTTGTGTCAATCTTTGGATTGGTGATATATACATTTTTGAATGTATTTTTTCCAAGTAGAAATAGGTAAAACAGACCTCTCCACAAAATTTGGGGGGTTTTAGATGTTTATGGAATTGCTGGTGCATTTATGAAATTCGGTCAGAATGTTGAAATGGGCTGGAAAAGGGTACCAGTCGACTGGTGCAGTTACCAATCGACTGGTAACTGTGAATATCGAACACAGAATTCTTCTCTGTGTTGATTTTGATAAGGGCAGTCGACTGGTACTTCTGGCAGTCGACTGATACCAGCCTAAAACTATTTTTTAGCATTAGATTTGACCGGATCAGCTCGTATTGGTGTATGAGATCTTACGGGGATAAATACACGAGTTTAGGGTCAGTCTGGATGATAAGTTTCAACAATTGGAATATTGTTGGAGCTTTTTAATGTTAGGCAAAGGGGGAGAAGTAAGGTTTAGTTAGAAAAACCTTAAATGCCTGTGCATGAAATTCCTAGCTCAATGGGGAGCATAGGTGTAGGGGAGCCTTGTGATAGATTATTAAATAGCATTGTGATAAAATTTCTAGCTCAATAGAGAGCATAGGTGTAGGGGGAGCCTTGTGATAGGTTCTTAAATAGCCTTGTGGCAAAATTTCGAGCTCAATGGGGAGCATAGGTGTAAGGGGAGCCTTGGGATAGATTCTAATGCATGTTTGCATTTTTGATTCGGCGATGTAAGTCCAAGTGTGTAGCCTTGGTAATGTAAGTCCATTTGGCAGTGTAAGTCCAAGTGTATAGCATTGGCAACGTAAGTCCATTCGGCGGTGTAAGTCTATTCGACGGTGTAAGTCCAAGTGTGTAGCCTTGGCAACGTAAGTCCATTCGGCGATGTAACTCCAAGTGTGTAGCCTTGGCAACGTAAGTCCATTTGGTGGTGTAAGTCGAAGTGTGTAGCCTTGGTAACGTAGGTCCATTCAGCGGTGTATGTCAAAATGTGTAGCCTTGGCAACGTAAGTCCATTCGGCGGTATAAGTCCAAGTGTGTATCTTTGGCAACGTAAGTCCAAGTGTGTATCCTTGGCAACGTAAGTCTATTGTTTTTAGCTTGTTTATTTGCTATTATGTTTTCCCTAACTTAAACGTATTACCAAACATCAAAAAGGGAGAGATTGTTGGAGTAATCCCAATGGTCCGTATTACCATGTGTTTTGGTGTTTGGGCAAAGGGTTTAAGTTAGGTTCACCCTTGAATTTAATATGTGTATGTGAGTGTGCAGGTTTGCAAGATACATATATGACTCAGCTTGATGGCTTTGAGTCCGGTGAAGGATGGAGCATCCGAGAGACCGTGGATTCTTAACAAGGACAAGGGCCGAGGGAAGCTACTTCGAGACATACGTGAAGGATGACATTGGGGATGAGCTGTGGGCTTGAATGCATCCGAGGGACGAGAGCCAAAGGAAGTAGGCTTGAAGGAAAGAGGTCAAGGCTGCAACGAAGAGTCAAGTGAGTCATAGGGGTGAGGGTCCGAGTGCTGAGAGATTGTACTTGGGGTACCGGTCGACTGGTACAGTCGATTGGGTAGTCGATTGGGAGCGAACAGAATGCTTCTGTTTGCTCGGCCAATGTGGAGCAATCGACTGGTATTTTCACCAGTCGACTGGTATCGAGCCGTTGGGTTGTAACGGTCGAATCTCCACAGAGGATAGTCGACTGATACTTTCACTAATCGACTGGTAGGTGGGGTTTTCCAACCCGTGGCCTATATAACCAAGCTTTGGAAGCTTGGTTAAGGTTGACGAAATTAGTGGTGGTTATGTTAGTAATTAGCCCTAAGAGCTAATCATGAGATGATTAGGCTTTTTGGATTAATCATTGAGTTAGACTCGAATGAACCCACTCATTGGATTAAGTGTAATCCAAATTAGACTCATTGAGTTAGACTCAAATAGATCCAATTGTTGGATTGAGTCGAATTGCATGAGAATCAATGGGTTAGACTCATTGGGTGAACTTGAGTTCACCAAGGAAGTTGAATGGTCAAAATTCAACCATTGGTTAGAATGGTTGAGTTTGAGCCATTGGATTAGAAGATGAAAGGGTGGAGACTCTTGGTATTACATGGGATGACTATAAATATCATTTGGATGATATTTTTTATAAGATTTTCATCACTTGAGAAGGTGAAAGGTCTCTTTGCTTCTTCTTCTTCCTCCTTTCATTGCTTGGTCGAACACACCCTTGAAAGTTGCTAGCACAACCTTGTGTGTTCTTCTCCATCTTGTTGAGTTTGTGAGGCAAACGAAAGCAAGGCTTGTTCGTGTGGATACCGTAGAGGCGCGAACGCTTGATCGTGCTGTGATCCGAGTTGTCAGGAGATCGTGAGCACGCTTCAAAGGTATAACTCTATCATGTCTTTAGATCTAACTTAGTATAAGATTATGTTTCCCTTTTCATGGATCTTCTGGAGGAAATAGATTTTTTTGCTGCGCGTTTGCGTGTTTAAGCAACCTATTCTCTTACAGGTTAACCCTAATTAGTAGTCAACAAGTGCTCAAAGAGTTCCTTATAATCCAAAAGGTCTTGGTGAGTGTTGTGGTGAGGTTTCTCCACCCACAAGGAGGCTTGAGCTAGCCGGAGTTTGCGGGGACTAATCCACCGACGGTTTGAGGGATCGTCCACCTTACGAACAGTTATGGAGGAGCAAGTTATCTCCGAACCACGTAAATCATTGTGTTAGCGGTTTGCATTTCTCTTCTTGTCTTTAGTTTAGCTTTTGAATTTGTATTTAGTATTAGATTTCCATTGTGCAACTAACAAATACATAGGAAGCAAATTATTGGGAGCGTCATCTATCCAACCCCCTTCTAGCCGGCCATACAAAGTAGCCAACAATATCATGATAAAAATTTTCATAAAAAGAATATTTTTCTTCTAACCAGAATAAATATTTTTGAATAGAAATAGTTATTTTCAAATTTTAATGCTTAAAAATAGATTTTGACTTTTAAAAAACTTGCTATTAGTTTTGGAAAAATCAAAATTTTCAAAAGTTGATCGCAAAAAATTTTTAATATTAAAATTTCATTTATAAGTAAAAAATTCATAAAATTTTTTCTAATCGTTAAAAAATTTCAAAATTTTTTAGCAATAGAAAATTTAAATCAAATTAAAATCTAATAGAAGGATTACTAAAAATATTTTTCCAAAATAAATGTAAATTTCTAACAATAAAAATTTCTAAAAAACAAAAAAAATCTAACATGTCATAATAGATTTCAGAATCCAAACTAAATTCCTATCTACTTGATTTATCAAGTATTTTCTATGAATATAATTTTTTCATAATTTTATAATGTAACTCCAATGATTTCTCAAATACCAATTAAATTCATCATAATTTCTAAACTTTAAAATTCAAAAAATATTTGAATTAGAGCCTGCAGAATTTTTTTATTTCAATTGATCCTGTCCGAACGCTGACTCAACGGACGCTGGGCACGTGGCGCTCTCCGGTTGCGGATGTGGGTCTTCGACTGGTCGTACGAAGCTCCGGCGACCCTGCACAGAAGTCGGGGCGGGAAGGGGTTCCCGGCGGCGACCCTCCGATGCTCAAGTCAGGCAAGCAAATGATAAAGAAGGTGGCTCCAAAACTTGTAGAATGCGTACCTCCGGCGAAGTCTGCGGCTCTTTATATAGAGCGGTGAAAGAGCCTCTACACGCCCACCGAGGCGCGTACGTGTCCGCGGCCCATACCTCGGTATGTGTTTGTCAGAAAGCTTACCTGACGCCATACTGCAACAGTCCCATCGAGCCTTCGATGGGACAACAAGACACCCCGCTGTCAGACTAGGAGTATGGCTTAGTCATATGACTTGACGACTGTCAGAAGATGTTCCTGTTCTCCTTTACCCACCGCCGGCCGGGACGTACGTCTGGCCGGCTGGACGGAGACCATCGTCCGGACGGCCTTCATCCCCTGCGCCGGTCGGGCGGTACGACGGCGCCAATTTGATCCTGTCCGAACGCTGACTCAACGGACGCTGGGCACGTGGCGCTCTTCGGTTGCGGATGTGGGTCTTCGACTGGTCGTACGAAGCTCCGGCGACCCTGCACAGAAGTCGGGCCGGGAAGGGGTTCCCGGCGGCGACCCTCCGACGCTCAAGTCAGGCAAGCAAATGATAAAGAAGGTGGCTCCAAAACTTGTAGAATGCGTACCTCCGGCGAAGTCTGCGGCTCTTTATATAGAGCGGTGAAAGAGCCTCTACTCGCCCACCGAGGCGTGTACGTGTCCGCGGCCCATACCTCGGTATGTGTTTGTCAGAAAGCTTACCTGACGCCATACTGCAACAGTCCCATCGCGCCTTCGATGGGACAACAAGACACCCCGCTGTCAGACTAGGAGTATGGCTTAGCCATATGACTTGACGGTTGTCAGAAGATGTTCCTGTTCTCCTTTACCCACCGCCGGCCGGGACGTACGTCTGGCCGGCTGGATGGAGACCATCGTCCGGACAGCCTTCATCCCCTGCGCCGGTCGGGCGGCACGGCCCTCACGTCTCGCCTGTCGCTTGCGTTGAAATACTGGGGAGACTTCCGGGCGAATGCCTTCCGCTCGGCTCTTAGACATTGTTTCATTGAGCGTCGGAACCCCAACTTTAGTCGGGGCGCCTATTGCCTCAGCTATTCACCGGTTGGTCTGCCTATCTGGTCGACCACTTGGCCTTTTGACTCCAGCGTGGCATGGACCCCTCAGAATGGGGGTCCCCCGTTCTAACCGCCGGATCATCAATGTTTCTATTTATTTATTAAATTTTGAATTCTCAATTTTAATTTTATCAAAATCTTCCAGTAAGCATGCATGATTTTTCTTTGAGTTTATATATTTGGTCATAATTTTGCATAATGATATACTTAACATCTTGATAGCATCATATAATTTGATCGGAGGGTAGAAATCTTACCTTACTTACCGTGTCAGACTCGTAGTTTGATGCTCTCTCTTCATCGATGCTCTAGACCAAAGTAGTTCCGCCGTCTTCTTTTCGATGATGCATTGTTCTGTCTCAGATTTGAATGATGATGATGTAGGACCGTTGGGCCGGCTAGGAGAGGGCTGTTGGATAGTCCTGTAAACACAAAAAGCAAACAACAACCTTCCTCGAACTCTTTAAGCTAACACTTGTATATATAAAGTAAACTGATAAATTAAAAGCATAAAGAAAAAGCGAGGCACGAGGATTTACTTGGTTACAACCGATGTGGTTGTTAATCCAAGGAAGATTAAGCTCACTAAAAACTCCTTCAGGCGGAGAAGCCTCGTACAACGTTGAAGTGCAGAAACAGAAGCTTAACTACAACCAAAGCGTACAAGTGTTTGGAAATGAAATGCTCGTGATTGTTGAAAAGCTTCTGGACCAAGGCTATATTTATAGCCTTGGTCAGGGTGCCCCGAAGGATTCCGGGCGCCCTGGGGGGATAAACTTTATCCCCTAACGATTAGATCTAGTCAAAACTCGATCCTGGTCAAAAGGCTGGTCTGGGCGCCCAGGACCCTGAAAGTCAACTCTAGTTGACTTTTTTGTCCGGGACCTCTGCTCCGTTTCAGTCCCGCCTCGGTCCGGGTCTTCCGTTCCGGATCCGCTTACTTGGGTGATCTCTGCCATCCGGAATAGGGCTCACCTGAACCCAACTTCCGGTCTTCTCAAGCAGGCTTCCCCTCTGGCTCCTCGTCCCTTAGAGTCGTCGCATGATTCCTTCTTGTCCGCCAGCGTACTCGTCCGCAGTCTTTGTCCATCAGTCGCACCCCGTCGGCTCTCTCCCATGTCAACCTTCTCGCTAGCTGCGTCTCTTGCTCCCCGAGCAATCTTCCGCTCTGGTTTCTCGTCCCTCGGAACCAGCGCACGCTTCCTTCTCGTCCACCGGGGTACTCTTCCACGGCACCTCGTCCCTCGTATGCACCGAGCCCGTCGGCTCTCTCCCCGTGCCGTCCTTCTCGCTAGCCGCGTCTTCCACTCGAGTACCTATGCTCCTAAGCTCCTTCACACTTAGAGACAAGGTTAAAACAACACAGGACCTAACTCAACTTGTTGATCCCACCAAAACAACCTTGGGGTTCCAACAATCTCCCCCTTTTTAATGTGATCAACCCAAGTTAAGCTAGGGACAAAATAGATATGAAAATTAAACATTTTAATATTACAATCATGTGCAACAAGATAGAAAAAATTAAATTCTATTTTTAATTTTTCAATTACTACCTCCCCCTAGACTTATATTTTGTCTTCTCCCCCTTTGATCACATAAAAAATTGGGGTTGCAAGAAAAATCTAAGGTTTGACACATAGAAACTTTATAAAAATCTATTTCACTGATTTTCTGGACAATATTTCTAAGTCAAAGAGAATTTCTAACAAAAATTTCTAAGTCATTAAGAACTTTTAGAAAATTTTGAGAACTTTGAAAATTTTGTAATAATTTTCACAAAAGCAATATCAAAATATCAGAGAAAATTTCTAAGTTAAAAATAACTTTTAGAAAATTTCTAAGTTTTTGTCATGAAAATTAAGAATTTTCTCAGTAGAAAACTTTATGCATAAATTTTTTTTTTTTTTGGAACATGTAGAAATAATAAAAAAATCTATGTATTTATTTTTAATTTTATTTCATCATTTTTTTATGCTTTTATCAGAAGGTTTTAAATTTTCATTTTAACTTATTGTAATTTCTCAAATTTGAAGTAAGAAAATTTGAACATGCGAAGAATTGTATCATGTTAATATCTATTAATAGTTTGTCGAGATACTTTAATCGACAGACTATTTCTTTCAACTTTAAAGCAACAAATATTGAACATGCAAGAAATTGTATTGACAAAATAGTTGGTAAAAATTCGTTTGACAATTTTTCTAATTTGCAAGATTTATTCGACAAAATATTTTGTAACTTGTAAGAATCTTTTGTCAAAACATTTTGTAATTTGAAAAATTCTTTCAATAATATTGGTAATCCAAAAAACTTTTTCGATGATTGAATTTTTGATTCGCAAAAATTTTCAGGCAACTTTTCAATTAATTGTGCCAATTGTTCAGAAGGTCATACCTGACTTACCTTTTCGGCAGTTGATTCTCCCCCTGTCGAGTTGCTTTCTTCCGAAGTCTCTCCCTCTTCAACGATGCTCATCTGGGATGAGCTTTCTGTGGCTTCGGGATGGAATTCGGCTGTTGGGGCTGTTGCGGTACTTACCTCGGTTTCAGACTCTTCAGATGGCAGATCGGTGTTGGATTCGTCCTCGACTTCAGCTAGTTCATCGTGGAGCTTCAAGAACTTTTCCCAAAGTTCTTTTGCGCTTTTGTATTCGCCGATTCTGTCGAGATCTTCATTTGGTATTATGGTTAGAAAATGAAATTATGGCCATCCATTTGCCATCGATTCGTTACGTTGTTTGTTGGTCCAGAGGTGTAAATCGTTTTCTTCTCCATTCGTGTTCTTCGGTTCTTCATAACCAAATTTCATTATTGAAAAAATACCAGAATCAGAGTTTAGATATACCTCCATTTATTTCTTCCATGAAGAAAGCTTCCCCTCGAATGCTGGTGGATATTCGCTAGCTCCAGCCATCGTTTTGTTGCTTCAGACGGCGGTTAGTCCTTTTGAGGTGTCTCGGCTCTGATACCACTTGTAGGACCGTTGGGCCGGCTAGGAAAGGGTTGTTGGATAGTCCTGTAAACACAAAAAGCAAACAACCACCTTCCTCGAACTCTTTAAGCTAACACTTGTATATATAAAGTAAGCTAATAAATTAAAAGCATAAAGAAAAAAATGAGACACGAGGATTTACTTGGTTACAACCGATGTGGTTGTTAATCCAAGGAAGATTAAGCTCACTAAAAACTCCTTCAGGCGGAGAAGCCTCATACAATGTTGAAGCGCAGAAACAGAAGATTAACTACAACTAAAACGTACAAGTGTTTGGAAATGAAATGCTCGTGATTGTTGAAAAGCTTCTGGACCAAGGCTATATTTATAGCCTTGGTCGGGGCACCCTGAAGGATTCCGGGCGCCCTGGGGGGGATAAACTTTATCCCCCAATGATCAGATCGAGTCAAAACTCGATCCTGGTCAAAAGGCTGGTCCGGAAGCCCCGGTCAGCTCTGGGCGCCCCGGACCCCGAAAGTCAACTCTAGTTGACTTTTTCATCAAGGACCTCTGCTCCGTTTCAGTCCCGCCTCGGTCCGGGTCTTCTACTCCGGATCCGCTTACTTGGGTGATCTCTGCTATCCGGAATATTGCTCACCCGAACCTAACTTCTGGTCTTCTCGAGCAGGCTTCCACTCCGGCTCCTCGTCCCTCGGAGTCGTCGCATGATTCCTTCTCGTCCGCCAGCGTACTCGTCCGCAGTCTTCGTCCCTCAGCCGCACCGAGCCCGTCGGCTCTCTCCCGTGCCGACCTTCTCGCTAGCTGCGTCTCTTGCTCCCTGAGCAATCTTCCGCTCCGGCTTCTCATCCTTCGGAACCGGCACACGCTTCCTTCTCGTCCACCGAGGTACTCTTCCGCGGCACCTCGTCCCTCGGACGCACCGAGCCCGTCGGCTCTCTCTCCGTGCCGTCCTTCTCACTAGCCGCGTCTTCCGCTCGAGTACCTGTGCTCCTAAGCTCCTGCACACTTAGACACAAGGTTAAACAACACAGGACCTAACTTCACTTGTTGATCACACCAAAACAACCATGGGGTTCCAACAGATGACTCGTTCCTTGTTGCTTTGAGGTTCTTCTATTTTGACCTTCCTAACCCTTTGCCTTTTTTCTTTTCTTTGTTTTTCAACTTTGGACAATTGTCCTTTATATGCCCTTCTTCTTGGCAGTTGTAGCACCTCACTTTCCTTTTTCCTCATAGAAGTTTCTTGGCTTGTATCTCATTAAATTTGTTATTTTAAAAATTTATTAAACTTCCTTACCATGTAGGCTTTTTCATCTTTGTCAAGGGAAGATTCTGAATTCGGTATGTACCGTTAGAGTAGGTGCCCTACAAAGTCAACTGCTGGCTAGAGATTTATTGACTCTTGTAAATAAACAACCTTTATTTTAATATAATTCAATTCAGTTTGAGATTACTTTATCTTTATACCCATACTAGATGCATAGATAAAATCCTTGAATATACTATAGTGAGATGTGATGATACATATGATGGTCATAATTAAATATATCAATATTCACTGTATATTCTAAATTTATTCCTAGTCAATTGGGTCACCTAATAAATAAGGATAAAAGGTCGTTCGAGCTAGAGACTAACATTTGTAATATAGTGTACTACATTTCATTGGTAAGGATATAGATATGTTTAAACATACAGATGGGTGATCATACGATGAGTTCATTGAACATCCCTCATACAAAATTTTCAAGTGGTTATAATTTATCGAATGGATAAGTCTTTGGTTGGAGTTGTACAATAATAATCCTTATGACCTGGGACGACACTAAGACTTTATATGATGAGGCTACACTTTGACTCATTTACCTATTCTATTAAGATCATCAGGTGATGAGATTGGGTGTAGTAACGAAATATATAGTGTTGGGTTTTTCGGGCCGTAAAAATCACTTTTTGCGTTGCGGAAACCCCGAAATTCCCATGCCACGGATCCGTACGAAGAAATAAAATTTCATATACATGTTTTCTACTCCTAGATCTACACTAGATCTACAAGATCAGAAGGTATACCTTTGAAGCGAAGCCCTTCGCGTAATCCCGCTCGTTCAAGGTTCGCCGGATCTCGAGAGTATCAAAGTAGATACTCCTCTATGTGTATCCACACAAGCAAGAGATGGAGAAACCTAACACAAAGGTGTGCTAGCACGTTTGTAAGGTTCAGCCAAAGGAGGAGAGGGAGAGAGGTTGAGAGCTTGAGGAAGAAGAAGGAGGTTTCACAACACAAATGAAACTCCCACAATAATCACAAGTGGCTGGCCACTTTCAAGAAAAAGTTTATATACTCCATGGGATTTCAAGAGTCACAACTCTTGATCTCCCTCATGAGATGACACACACATGTGCTAGCCTTGATGATGTGGCACATCATCATTAGCCACTTAATGCCAACTCACCAATGAGGTGGCAAATGGTCAAGTCAAACTTGACCCTTCATCTTCCTCTCAAGTCAAGTCAAACTTGACCACTTCTCTCCCTTGGTTGATCTAATCTAACCATTGATTCAAGTCAATTTTAATTTAATGAATCTCTATTCATTGAATTAAATTAATTAAATGAGTCTAAGTCCAAATTAGACTCACTTAACACATGAATCAAATTGAGTCCAACTAAATTAGCTCAATTTGGATTACTCTTAATCTAATTTGGTTCATCACATGAACCTAATTCTTTAGGTTCATCAAATGAACCTAATCTCCATCTAATTGCCCTTTGTGTGTGACCTTATAGGTTCTTGTAATGTTGGCAATGCTCGTAAACCTATTTAGAAGCATAAGTAATGAGCGCTATCTAGCAACACATCATTACTACCCAAGTTACAAGAATGTTGAGATCCAACATCACCTTGTGACTAGTAATTGTGACTCTTCACAATATATGACAATGTCCTTCTATCCTAGACATCTAGATTGATCAATGTGAGACATAGACTGTGTCATCCTCTAATCAATCTAAATCTTGAACTCCAAGTAGACTCACTCAATCAAATGAGCTCAATATCTCATATTGACTCATTTGGGCATGGCCATGCACTTCGTGGTCTCACTCTATCAAGAATATCGATGTCACTCCCGTCATATAGGAGGGATAGATCCCATCTAAATCACTCACATCACTCTGCATAATTCGTTATATACCCAGTAATCGCATTTATAATCCACCCAGTTACGGGTGACGTTTGACGAAGCCAAAGTACGTAACTCTTTATGTAGGGAACCATGGTGACTTCAGGTCCAAGGACTAGTAGTCATACTAATAGCCACATGAGAAAGTATATGCCACTCATATAACGATCCATGATACTTTCTTATGGCGGGTCATTCAGTATACATTCTCCAATGCATACCCATGTGTCAGCTTGATATCTCTATATCCATGACTTGTGAGATCAAGTCATCGAGTTGACCTACATGCTAGTCTCGTCACATTAACATTGTCCTTGAATGTTAATACTCGACTAGGAATGATTAAGAGTAGTGTTCCCTATATCATCTCACTATCGATTCAACCAATCGATTGATATAGGTAAGAACCTTCTACTCAAGGACGCTATTATACTTAGTTATTTGGCACCAATATAAGTAAGTATAATAATCAAAAACAAATGCCTTTATTTATATACAAGAATATGATACAATGAGTCCATACAATAATCATCAAATGATTGGCTCTAGGGCTCTAACTAACAATCTCCCACTAGCACTAGTGCCAATCAGTATAGGCTCTAAGGCCCAATGACCTAGTGTGACCATCATGCTTTCTCTGTGCCAAAGCCTTGGTCAAGGGATCTGCGATGTTAGCCTCTGTGGGTACTATGTAAATCTTCACATCTCCTCTCTCGATAATCTCTCGAATGAGATGGAAGCGCCATAGTATGTGTTTGGTCCGCTGGTGTGAGCGAGGTTCCTTAGCCTGTGCTATTGCTCCATTGTTGTCACAATAGAGCTCTATAGGGTCAGCGATGCTAGGAACCACCCCAAGTTCAGTGATGAACTTGCGGATCCAAACTGCCTCCTTTGCTGCCTCTGATGCAGCAATATACTCGGCCTCTGTTGTAGAATCAGCGACTGTGTCCTGCTTCAAACTCTTCCAGCTCACAGCACCACCATTTATGCAAAACACGAACCCTGACTGCGATCGATAATCATCCTGGTCGATCTAGAAGCTGGCAGCACTGTAACCCTTTACAGCTAGCTCGTCATCGCCTCCATATATCAAGAAATATTCTTTAGTCCTTCTCAAGTACCTAAGAATATTCTTGACCGCTATCCAGTGACTTTCACCTGGATCTGACTGGTATCTGCTTGTCATGCTCAAAGCATACGAGACATCAGGACGAGTACATAGCATGGCGTACATGATAGATCCTATGGCTGAGGCATAAGGGATCTGATCCATGCGATCTCTCTCCTCTCTAGAAGAGGGACTTTGAGTCTTCGAAAGACTCACACCATGTGACATCGACAGAAATCCCTTCTTGGAGTTCTGCATGGCAAACCGAAGTAATACCTTGTCAATGTATGTACTCTAACTTAGGCCAAGCAATCTCTTAGATCTATCTCTATAGATCTGTATTCCTAGAATGTGGGATGCTTCACCTAAGTCCTTCATTGAGAAACAAGTCCCTAGCCAAGTCTTGACTGACTGCAGCAAAGGGATGCCTTTCCCAATGAGTAGTATGTCATCCACACACAATATAAGGAAGACAACTGTGTTTCCTACAACCTTCTTGTAGACACAAGGTTCATCTTCATTCTTGATGAAACCAAACTGTTTGATTGCATCATCGAATCGAAGATTCCAACTCCGAGAAGCTTGCTTTAGTCCATAAATGGACCTATGCAGCTTGCATACTCTGCTAGTATGCTGTGGATCTATAAAACCCTCAGGTTGTGTCATGTACACATCCTTGATCAGGTTTCCATTCAGAAACACGGTTTTGACATCCATCTGCCATATCTCATAGTCATGGTATGCTGCAATAGTAAACATGATCCGAATGGACTTAAACATCGCTACTGGAGAAAAGGTTTCATCATAGTGAATACCATGAATTTGCTTGAAACCTTTATCTACCAAGCAACCCTTATAAATAAGTCCATCCATGTCAGTTTTTCTCTTAAAGACCCACTTACACCCAATGGGTTTGACCCCTTCAGGTGGATTAACCAAAGTCCATGCTTGGTTAGTGTACATGGATTCCATCTCGGATCTCATGGCCTCTAGCCATTTCTCAGAATCTGGACTCATCACAGCTTCCTGATAGGAGGTAGGCTCATCCTCAATGAGCACAACATCATCATGGTCAGACAAGAGAAATGAATATCTCTCAGGCTGACGACGTACCCTATCAGATCTGCGAAGAGGTAGGTCTACTTGAACTGGTTGTGGTTCCTCAACTCCTTGTGGAACAACATCATCCACAATACTTTGTGGTTCCAATTCAACTTCCATCGAGGTTTCAGTGCTATGATCCACATCTTGAACTTCTTCAAGATCGAACGTACTCCCACTAGTCTTTCTAGAAACAAAGTCCCTTTCTAAAAATACTCCAGTCTTAGCCACAACTACCTTGTGTTGACTGAGAATGTAGAAGTAATATCCCTTCGTTTCCTTGGGATATCCAATGAAATAGCACTTATCGGATTTGGGCCCCAATTTTTTCGAGACTTGACGTCGAACGTAAGCCTCACAACCCCAAATCCTCATAAAAGACACCTGGGCATCTCTCCCAGTCCATATCCTATATGGTGTCTTTATTACAACCTTAGATGGAACTCGGTTGAGAATGAAGGCTGCTGTGTCTAGAGCATAGCCCCAAAGATACATGGGAAGATCTGTGTGACTCATCATAGACCGTACCATATCTAATAAGATACGATTCCTCCTTTCAGATACACCATTCCACTGTGGTGTTCCAGGAGGAGTGAGTTGAGATAGAATCTCATACTCAGCTAGATAGTCACGAAACTCATGGCTAAGGTATTCACCACCTCGATCTGATCGAAGTATATTAATACTCTTGCCAAGATGGTTTTGTACTTCATTCTTGAATTCTTTGAACTTTTCAAAGGATTCTGACTTATGTGTCATCAAATACATATAGCCATATCTACTGAAATCATCAGTAAATGTAATGAAGTACCTATAACCACCTCTAGCAGTGACATTGAAAGGACCACATACATCACTATGTATAAGACCTAACAAGTCAGTCGTTCTCTCACTGTGTCCACTAAAGGGAGTCTTGGTCATCTTGCCTAGAAGGCATGACTCGCATGTCTCATATGAGTCAAAATCAAATGAGTCCAGCAAACCATCTTTATGGAGCTGGGATAAGCGTTTGTCATTTATATGACGTAAGCGACAGTGCCAGAGATAGGTTTGGTTCATGTCATTTGACTTGAACCTCTTGGTATTTATGTTATAGATAGGGTTCTCAAGGTCTAGAATATAGAGTCCGTTCATCAGAGGTGCACTACAATAGAACATATCATTTAAATAAACTGAACAATATTTATTCTTTATTATAAATGAAAAACCTTTCTTGTCCAAACAAGAAATTGAAATTATGTTCTTAGTCAAGACAGGCATATAACAACATTCATCTAATTCTAGTACAAGCCCAGAGGGTAGAGATAGATAGTTAGTTCCTATAGCAACAGCAGCAACCCGTGCTCCATTGCCTACTTGTAGGTCTATCTCGCCCTTCATCAATGCTCTGCTATTTCTCAGCGCTTGTACATTAGTACAAATGTGAGAAGCACATCCGGTATCTAATACCCACGACGAAGAAATAGAGAGGTTGACTTCTATAACATGTATACCTGAAGTAGAAATCTTATTTCTCTTCTTCTTAAGATCTTCCAGGTATCCTGTACAATTCCTCTTCCAGTGCCCTGCTTGTCCTTGATACAGTTGACGAAGATGTTCAATCATATCATAAGCACCCATCAACTCGTGTTGCTTCTGAAGCTCAGAGTTCATGGTTGCCAGCATGAGACAAGACACATCTAATGTGTCATCTTGATGCTTCTTGTAAGCATCTCGGTCAGCTCGCGTGGCAGTGGTAGAAGGTGCCTCCGGAATGGGTTGCTCCAGAACATACAGTTTACGTTCTTGTGTGAGAACAATTGTCAGGTTCATGTACCAGTTCAGGAAATTTGCTCCGTTGAGCTTGTCCTTCTCAAGGACGAAATGCAGGGAGAAAGAATTCGTATTTGACGTCATGGTTATCTACAACAGAAAAATACAGAAAATAAATAAATATCATATTCTATTAATCATCTAATTAGACCTTTAATTAAATGATGCTCCCACTGAATTCTATAATTCATGTGGGACAAGATCCACATTATACTACGCCTTGAGTTAGCTTTGGCTAAATCGCCCAAGACTTAGTATGATTGGTAGGTAACTAATTACCAATTACATCTCTATGCAACTCTTGTTTATAGGATCAAGATCCGCATTTTATATTAAAACTCGAGTTAGCTTTGGCTAATACGCCCAAGAGTTAATATAAACATGATTTTGACCTATCTACCAACAATTGGAAAATGTCTATAGTTAAACTCGATCCAATTGAGTTAACTAGTTATACAATCTAATTGAGTTGTACTCACCCATGCGTTGATAGGCGGGACCAAGATTGTCCCTCTGTACCCTACCAAGATAATATGTGTTGCTCTGCTTTGGCAGATTCAACAACAACATGTGATCGAGGTAGTGATAGGTATCACGACATGGTAGACATTACGAGTTGACGTGATTGAGATCAAATCTAATCGACGAGGTGTATCATATACGCGATTGATCGAATCAAATCCTTAAGGCGCTAATTAATTACTATTCTAGCATGCATCACATATACACACACAAGTAATTAATTAAATATTTTTGTGATTAGTCATGGCCCTACTACGATTTTCTCAAGCCAATGAGAAGATCGGATGGTCAACCTAAGGTCAACAGCTTCTCAAGCTCCTTCCTTTGACCACCTTTTGTTGCTCACGCCCTCCTCGTAACTCCGTCTCGAGTGGACCTTCCACCGCTCCATTTTATACATTACAAAAGTGAAACTCGAGTTACATTCGAGTCTAAACTATTTACAACAGGAATATAAAATAAAGAAGGCACGACGTGCAGGTCGCGAATCAAATATACAACACGCACAATCACATGATGGCACGCAGGCCGTATTATGAATTATAACACAATTTTTCCAATCTTATTGGGTCTCTTGGGCCATGATCATCACAAAATAATATATAATTCTAAATTATGTAATTTCTATAAATTTCTGTAATTTTTCTTACAACTTTTACAATTTTATGAGTAAAAATTCTCGGCGGTCCCGTTTAGCGATTTTCGGGCGCAATCGCGGAACGAATCCCCTTGCGAGGTCAGGGGCAGCACCCCTACCCACGATATAACCATCGCGAGTGTTCTTAAGCGATCCTACAGCGCCTTAGTTCGCTGTCCCAAAATGATTTGGGGCGAAACCTTGCCGTTTCGGAAATATTTTCTCGGTAGTCGAAGCCTACAGGTGTCTAAACACTTGTGCTTCGCTTCTACGAGAAAAATACCCATAAAATCTTTAAAAACAGTAAATTTACAGAAATTCACAGATCTGTAATTTTCATAAAAATACAAATTAAAACATGTATACGCTTCGCACATGGCTCTGATACCACTATTGGATTTTTCGGGCCGTAAAAATCGCTTTTTGCGTTGCGGAACCCCCGAAATTCCCATGCCACGGATCCGTGCGAAGAAATAAAATTTCATATACATGTTTTCTACTCCTAGATCTACACTAGATCTACAAGATCAGAAGGTATACCTTTGAAGCGAAGCCCTTCGCGTATTCCCGCTCGTCCAAGGTTCGCTGGATCTCGAGAGTATCAAAGTAGATACTCCTCTATATGTATCCACACAAGCAAGAGATGGAGAAACCTAACACAAAGGTGTTCTAGAACCTTTGTAAGGTTCGGCCAAAGGAGGAGAGGGAGAGAGGTTGAGAGCTTGAGGAAGAAGAAGGAGGTTTCACAACACAAATGAAACTCCCACAATAATCACAAGTGGCCGACCATTTTCAAGAAAAAGTTTATATACTCCATGGGATTTCAAGAGTCACAACTCTTGATCTCCCTCATGAGGTGGCACATACATGTGCTAGCCTTGATGATGTGACACATCATCATTAGCCACTTAATGCCAACTCACCAATGAGGTGGCAAATGGTCAAGTCAAACTTGACCCTTCATCTTCCTCTCAAGTCAAGTCAAACTTGACCACTTCTCTTCCTTGGTTGATCTAATCTAACCATTGGTTCAAGTCAATTTTAATTTAATGAATCTCTATTCATTGAATTAAATTAATTAAATGAGTCTAAGTCCAAATTAGACTCACTTAACACATGAACCAAATTGAGTCCAACTCAAGTAGCTCAATTTGGATTACTCTTAATCCAATTTGGTTCATCACATGAACCTAATCCTTTAGGTTCATCAAATGAACCTAATCTCCATCTAATTACCCTTTGTGTGTGACCCTATAGGTTCTTGTAACGTTGGCAATGCTCCTAAACCCATTTAGAAGCATAAGTAATGAGCGGTATCTAGCAACACATCATTACTACCCAAGTTACAAGAATGGTGAGATCCAACATCACCTTGTGACTACTAATTGTGACTCTTCACAATATATGACAATGTCCTTCTATCCTAGACATCTAGATTGATCAATGTGAGGCATAGACCATGCCATCCTCTAATCAATCTAAATCTTGAACTCCAAGTAGACTCACTCAATCAAATGAGCTCAATATCTCATATTGACTCATTCGGGCATGGCCATGCACTTCGTGATCTCACTCTATCAAGAATATCGATGTCACTCCCGTCATATAGGAGGGGTAGATCCCATCTACATCACTCACATCCCTCTGTATAATTCGTTACATACCCAGTAATCGCCTTTATAGTCCACCCAGTTACGGGTGACGTTTGACGAAGCCAAAGTACGTAACTCCTTATGTAGGGAACCATGGTGACTTCAGGTCTAAGGACTAGTAGTCATACTAAAAGCCACATGAGAAAGTATATGACACTCATATAACGATCCATGATACTTTCTCATGGCGGGTCATTCAGTATACATTCTCCAATACATACCCATGTGTCAACTTGATATCTCCATATCCATGACTTGTGAGATCAAGTCATCGAGTTGACCTACATGCTAGTCTCGTCACATTAACATTGTCCCTGAATGTTAATAGTCTACTAGGAATGATTAAGAGTAGTGTTCCCTATATCATTGTAACACCCACAAAATTATAAGATAAGCATATGGGTGTTATTTGCTTTAGAACATAAAAGAAGAAGAATCAAAGAAAAAGAAATAAGAGAAATAAAAAGAAGAGGTGAAGGTTTGAACCTTGAACCTCCCACCAAGGATAGAAATAAAATTATGTATGATAACTACTAGGATAATGAATAATATGTGAATGGGAAATGATGGGAATTGTAGTTAAATGTAAAGCTAAAATTTAGTGAAGGAACAAAGGGAAAATCAAGTGGCTTCTTTCTCTTGTTTACCTCTTGGTTAAGAAAAAGAGAAGCAAAAGACAAGTTGTCTTTCTCCCTTTTTCCTCTCTATTTTCGTGGAGTTTAAAGAGGATAGTGAAGAGAGGAGTTAAGGGGCAAGAATGAGGACATATTCTCATTAAGAAAATACATGCATGAGATAAGGAGGAAGGGAAGCAAAGTTCATTTTGGTAACTTCCACCTACTTAGCATAAAAAGGGAAGGAACTAAAGGTTTTCATTTTTTTTCCCTTCTCCCTCACCCTTGCCGAGACTCTAAGTTTCCTCCCTCATCTCCACAAGCCAAGTTTAGGTTTCTCCCTAAGAGAAAACTAAACTACAAGAAGGAGCCTTCAAGGTGTACCTTTCCAAGCAAGAGAAATCGAAAGGAGTACTAGAAGAAGAAGCTCCCTACTTCCTCTTCACCAAGGGTACCATTTCTTAAGGATTAACAAGTTATTACTAGGTAAACTTCCCCTCACCTGTGGTACAATGGTTTGCATGGTTTTCCATGGAGATAGATCGCTTAGAAAACTTAAGATTTTGTTTAAGAAAATTTGGTCAAAAACAAGAAGAAGAGTTTAAGAAAGTTGTGATTAGATATGCTTTCTATTTTTCTTGTGACATGTATTTTATGTAAGAAGTTAATCTATGGTTTCCATGCTAGAATAATTAATGGAAAATTAGTTTTTTGATTTACATGTTTCGGCCAAGCATGAACAAGAAGACTAGATAAGTTCAAAACTCAAACTAGGCATGTTTCCTTAATCTTTTAGTTATGTACCCTATGATAATGAGGTTGTTAACTTTTCTCTTACTTGTATATTGTTTGAAACTCCATTTACATGCTCATGAATATTCAGCCAAGTAAGGAGTAAGGGCCTAGGAGAGTTTTAAACCTAAGACCAAGCATGCTAAGATTTTTCCTAAGACAAGACATGAAGCTAAAATGTTATGCCATGATTGTATGTTAGTTATGAATCTTATTTCATGCTTATGAGGGTTCGGTCATGATGAGAGTTGAAGCCTAGGAAAGTTGAAACCAAGGCTAAGAGGCTCATGACCTTCTTGATAATATAATATGAAACTAGTTAATGTTTTATAGTTGCTTGTTATATAGAATTTTGAATACATGTAACTTTTGGCCACATTATGTTTTAAAGCTAGTATGTGTAGGTTTTTTTTAACTAAGTTTACTTATGTTGTTCCTTGTTATGAAGCCATGAAAATTGTGTAGGGTTTCCATGCTCTTGTGCCACTAGAAACTTAGTTCCATGATTTACATGTTTCGGGCACTACAAGTCTAAAGGCTTAGATAAATTAGAACCCAACTTATACATGCTTATGATGTCCTTAAGATATATGCTATGAAATGTAGTTGTGGTTCCCATGCTCTCATGCCACTAAAAACCTATTTCCATGATTGTTAGGTTCGGCCACCTTGAGTTAAGGGGGTCTAGGAAGTTTGAAATTTGAAACAAACATGCTTATGTTGTTCCTCATGAAAATGTATAACATGTTGGCTTAAGGTTCAACACCTCTATGCTACTTGTAACCTAGGATGAGATAAGCTAGGGTTCGACCATGATATGATTAGGAGCTTAGGGAACTTAGAACCCAAACTAAATATGCTTAAGTAGTTCCCTATGAAATATAATATGATATGAGTATAGGGTTTACATGTTGCTTAGAACTTGATTCCTCTTCATGAAAGGTTTCGGCCATGAAATAATTGGAAACCTAGGAGGAGTTTAAAATTTAGGTTAACATGCTTATGATCTTTGTTATGTTAGTATGTGAAGATATCATGAGAATTTTTATGTTTATATGTTGTCTAGAGATCATGTGGACCTTCCATGACTTTCGGCCATATGAGTTTAGTGACTAGATATACCTCACATGCTATGAAGAGATGATATTTAATGATTCCATGAATGGTTATGTCTTTTTAGGATATGTGTTATGTTCTTTCATGTATGCTTATGACCCATGTATGTACTATGTGCTCAAACATGCTTACTTTATGACATGATAAAATGATACGTTCGTTATGCAAGCCTATGATTCATGCATGTGCTGTGTGCCCAAATATGCATGCTTTAAGATAAGTAATATGTTCATGATGTATGTTATGATTCATGCATGTGCTGTGTGCCCAAATATGCATGTTTTATGATATGTTAAGAAATATGATATGCATGAAATGATAAGAACTATGATAGGTATGTTAAGTCATGCTACTTTACTTTATGTATGGCTTGTACCAAGGGTTGGCTCCATAAGCGCCCCGGGGTCGATGGACTAAGAAACGAGCCTCGTTAGGGATGGGCTCCTAAGTGCCCCTAGGTCGATGGACTAAGAAACGGGCCTAGTATGTATGCCTTGTAGGGTTCAAGACTTGCTACCTTGGACCTACATAGGACGCGCGCATTTATGTATGTGGTACAAGTCGGGGCCCTAATCATGTTGAGATTATGTTTAAGTATGTATTGTATAAGTTTTCAAAAGACATGTTGCATATGCTGCATGATATATGTCTAGGAGTTTACCATGCTTATACTTTATGATTATGCCATGATACTTTATGTTATGTTATGATATGCCATGATGTATGCTTACACTTTATGATTATGCCATGATACTTTATGTTATGTTATGATATGTCATGATATGCTCTTAACATGATACATTTGTCTTTATGCTTTATGACTTGTGATTTTAATATGCTTGACGGTTTTTGTGAGTAGGAAAGGAACTTACTGAGCCATGAGTGCTCATAGCTTACTTTCTTGTACCACAGATAAAGGCAAGGAATGGATGTACTAGGGGAGCAGCAGGAGGGCTTGAAGGATGTGTGCGGTAGTGGACTGGCTAAAAGAAATGACCTGCTTCCATATAATAAGAAATTTGCCATGTTGATGTTTTACTTTATGATTCCATGACTTTAAGTATGTGTTTGGTATTAAGACCCAAAATTTAGGATAAGTATGCTATGTGGACCTTTTATGTCTATTGTGACTTTTAAGTAAGAAAAAAAGGTTTTTAAATTCTCTAAGTAAGACTTCCGCTGTGTTAAGTATGCAAGTGTCGTCAAGTAACCCCCGTCGCCTTAGCAGGAGGGTGTTAGAGTGTATACTAAAAGTCTAGCTTTTGGTATAAACATTTATCTAGAAATAAGAATCACATTGGTCAAATGTCTACATTTATGATAAATGTAGTTGTTCAATTAATTTATATTGTAGATAACATGGTGTGTGGTGTTACACACAGAGGATCATGTTATCAGTATCTTATAAATTATAAATAGTAGCTCACGACCATAATGGAAAGGAACAAACCATTGGAAGGTCGTAGTGTAATTAGGTGTCAGTTTATCTTGACTGTATAATTACACTAGTACACTCAGAGTGTATTGAGTAGGACCATTTGAGGTCGTTTCTTTTATACTGACTTTATAAAGAAACAAAGACCTCGATTATTATGGAAGTGTGTGCTCTTAATCCTAATATAATAACAAGCGCATATATTTGATATTTATTTCTTTAATTTATCAATGGGTGAGATTTAGTTCGATAAATCAATAAGTCCGATAAATTGGGAAATGGTATCACTTATAGTGTGTGTTGTTGATTATAAAAGGAAACTGTGTCCTAGAGATACTAGGTTGATAATGTCCTCAAGAGGAGCTCATAAGGATTGTCATGTTAAACCTGCGGTGGACTTAGTCCGACATGATAATAAGGTTGAGTGGTACTACTCTTGGACTAAGATATTAATTAAATGAGTTGTCAATAACTCACTTAATTAGTGGACATTCGATATCTTAAACACAGGAGACTAACACACTCATAATAAGAAGGAGCCCAAAATGTAATTTGGGATTGGTGCGGTAGTTCAATAATAGTTCTCTAGTGGAATGAATTATTATTGATAAAATTAAGTTGTGTGTTGGCGAACACGGGATGCTTAATTTTATCGGGAGACCAAAACCAATTCCTCCTCTCGGTCCCTATCGTAGCCTCTTATTTATAGAGTACTATACCCACCTATACCCACCTTCATACCCATGAGAAAGGGGCCGGCCAAGCTAGCTTGTGGTTCAAGCTAGGGCCGGCCAAGCCTTGGTTCATGGGTGGCCGGCCCTAGCTTGAACCCAAGCTTAGGTGGCCGGCCCCCATTAAATTAAAAAAAATTTTAATTTTATTTTTATTATGTGGAAGATATAATTTATTACAGAGAATTAAAATTAAAATATCTCTCTTTAAAAAGATCTATAAAAAGATTAAAAGAAAGAGATTAGATCTCTTTCCTTATTTATAGATTGGAAAGATATTTTATTTTTTCTCTTGAAAAATTATTCACATGTTGAAAATTAAAATTATAGAAATTTCTTTTTATCAACCATGAAGGGATTTTAAAAGGAAATTTTATTTTTTAAAATTTCCAAAGACAAAAAAAGGAAGTTTTAATTGTTGATTAAAATTATCTTAATTGCTCTACATGAGGTGGCCGGCCACATACAATTAATTAGGAAAATTTATTTAATTTTTTCTTAATTAATTGTTGTCAAGGAAAGTTAAGGAAATTTTATTATAAATAAATTTCCTTATTTGCCAAAGCCAAGGAATATAAAAGAAGGGGTAGGGGTGCCTTCATGGTGAACAACCTCTATTATTTTTCTCCCTCTTTTCTTTGGTGTGGTGGTCGGCCCTTCCCTTTCTCTCTTCTCCTCTTGTTGGCCGAAACCTATCTTCTTGGTGGAGCTTTTGTTTGTGGCCGGATCAAGGAAGGAGAAGAAGGAGAGAAAGCAAGTCTCATCTCTAGCATCCCTTGGAGCATTGGTGGTGGTCGAAATTATTCATCCTTGAAGAATATTATTGTGGCCGGCCATCCTCTTCCTTTCTTCCTCTTTTGTGGTGGCCGAAACTTATCTCTTGCTTGGAGTTCTTGTGGTGGCCGGATACTACTTGGAGAAGAAGAAGAAGAAGGAGAGAAAGCTTGTATCCCTTGGAGCTTGGTTGGTGTTTTGTTCTTCGTCCTTGGTGAAGCTTCTTTGTGTTGGCCGAACCTAGCTAGGAGAAGAAGAAGGTGCTTGGTGGTTTCTCATCTCGGAAGATCGTTGCCCACACAACGTCCGAGGTTAGAAGAGGAATACGGTAGAAGATCAAGAGGTTTTTCTACAAGGTATAACTAGTAATTTTTCTTTCCGCATCATACTAGTTATTTATGGAAATAATACCAAATACAAGAGGCTTACGATTCTAGAATTTCGAATATGTTTTTCGATGTTGTGTTCTTTTGTTTTTTCTTTTCCTTGTGATTTGATTATTCTTTTCGGTTAACCTAAAGTTATTTTAGGAAATTAAATATTAGCTTTCTATAAAAGGTTTTGTCTAGTCGGTGGTGGTTGCTCCCATATCCAAGAAGGCCGTGTGCCTCGCCACGTCAGTACTGGGAACCAATTATGGAAATTAATATTTAATGGAATTAATAACTTAAGGTGATTTGGGTCGAACGTGTTAAGTTCCGCAGGAGATCCAAGTCAAACCTAAAAGAACAAATATATTAAGTTTTGGATCAAACGTGTTAAGTTCCGCAGGCGATCCAAAATTTAATTTAAAAGAACACATGGTAGCTAGGAAAAGGTTTAGACCTTTGTACAAAATTTTTGTACAGTGGAACCTCTAGGTTTTCCGAGTAGCAACCAACAATTAGTATCAGAGCTAGGGTTTTGCCTTTGTGTATTTGGTATTAGTTTAATTATGCACATGTCATACATAATTTAGGCAGGATAATAGTAGGATGTGCTAACTTTGTGGATACAGGATCCAACTATTATGGCTTTTAGTTATTATGTGTGTGATTGGACCCTTGGACATGTCAAGGGCATTTATATGTGTGTGCATGATTGTATTATAAAATACAACAGGAGCTGTATTTAGTTTTATTAGGATTTTATTTTTGATCTAGATACATGTACATTCCTTTTATGGAATATAGTATCAAAAATGTAAAATTCTATTTATGTCGCGGATCGAATCTTGCAAAGCGTGGAACCTTCTAAGGACCAGAGGCGCAGCGGAACTAGGAGCAAGATGGATGCGGTGGCCAAATATGGCAGTAACTTGGGATGACAACACACGGAGGACAACTAGAGATAAAAGCCATAATAGTTGAAAATTAGATTTTCTATTTATTGCTTTTATATTGTGTGTGCATGTTGGTTTACATATTTAGTAGGCTAGCATAGTTAAAATTCCTCATTTATAAATAACTAAGTGGGAGAGGGATTTTTAAGTAAATCCCATGGTCTCCATTACTGGTTTGTAAGTGATGCAAACAAGCTTGCGCGTTGGTTCTGAGTGCCTTCCTCCATAATGGATGAGCTTGTTTGTGGATCACTAGAATAGACTTCCATTTTTGGATGACTATAGGAAGTTAATTAAGAGCGTGTGATCTTCCCCAACGGAAGGGGCATAATCTTATTAATGGACTTAGTGTCAAGTAATGGTATACACTTAGACACATTTAATAGTATCCTCCCCAACGGAGTCACTACTATCACTTGTGTGACCAAAGGGAAACCAACTATTGATTTGTCATAAAACTAGATTGACAATATAATAAAATTAATAAACCCCTCTTACAAATGTTTGAATTTGTATACGTCCACACTAACGTGGCATACAAGATTCATGGTGTTTGAGGTAATTTTATTTGTCAAAAAGTTATATTGACAAGATAATCAATGGGTAAAACCCTCCTCTTACAAATGATGAATTTGTATACGTCCACACTAACGTGGCATGCAAAATTCACGATGTTTGAGGTGTTGGTGAATTTAAATAATATTGTTTGAGGAATCAATGTTATTTTAAATTCAAAGAGTTTTGACCAAATATTTGATCAAAGACAGATCAATTATTAATTTTATTCGTCATAAAGTAAAGTTGACGAGATAATAAAATTAATGAATAAAATCTCCTCTTCGATTTTGTATATATAAAATTCATGGAGATTGATCCTGTCCGAACCAGAAGTCAACAGACGCTGGGCACGTGGCGCTCCAAGGCTCGCTGATGTAGATCTCCAACTAGTGTCGAGATGCTCCGGCTATCCTGCACAGAAGTCGAGCCGGGAAGGGGATTCCCAGCGACGACCCTCCGACGCTCAAGTCAGGTAAATCACGATGAACAAGGTGGCTCCCGAAGTCTCAGAGTACGTACCAGAATTCTCTGTCGATGAAACATGAGGTTCTTTATATAGAGCTGTGAAAGGTTTGGGCACGCGTACCAAGGTGCATAAGTGTCCTTTGTCCTATCCTAGGTATGCGGCTGTCAGAAAGCTTACCTGTCCTTTCCTAGGTACGCGGCTGTCAGAAAGTTTACCTGACCCATATCGCTACAGTCAAAGCATGCCCTCGATGGGACAGCAGAATCCCCTGTCACAAGATTTGGAGCATGGCACACACGTGAAACCTACAGGTTGTCAAAGAAAGAAATCCTCTGGCCTTTCCCTTCGCTCCAAACTTGTAGTCCGAGCGGACGGATACCCAAACATCCGACCGGACATCCGCAATGGTTTACTTGTGCTTTGTGGAGACTAACAAACAGGGGTGCTTTATGACTGCGGTCGGTCAAAAGGTCAGCTCGGTCCATGACCTTTTTAACTGAGCGTCGGAACCCCGATTTGACAGGGTACCTCCCAACTATAAGTGCGAGCCGGACGGACCCCTCCAGGTACTCGATTCCATCGACCGGCCGACAGTCCAATCGGACCGACCGTCTACGGCCGTCCGTCCGGTCGGACCACACTCTCCTCTGGGTGGGCGGCTGTTCCGGTGACTTCCCCTTGGCGTTGACTTTGCAAGAAAAAGGGGGGGGGGCCCACTCTTACTACCGGATCACTTGCCTTCCCTTCAAGTCTAGTCGAAGGAGGCGCATAGTCCGACTGACTGGACTGTGAGTCTAGCCGAACGGCTCATTCATGATGGTATTCTCCGCCCGGTCAGCCGTAGAGATGTCCTTGAATGAGTCAGTGATGGCCTTCACCGGATCTCCTCGCGTTCTGCGCCAATCTTCGCCATCAAGGTTGATCATACCTTCATTAAATGCTCCGAACGATTGACTGCCACGTGGAGCGATGCTCTCGGAATATGGAGGCGGCAGCGTGATATTTTGATGTGACCGAAGCAATTCGAAATATACGGCTAGATGTATGCTTTGATTCCCGTGACCTGGATCCGACGGTGGAGGCCGCCCGGCCCTCACCCTATAAATTCTTCATTTCCTCCTCACCTTCACACGCCTCCGTCACCTCTACTGTTGCTTTCTGCGCTCTGGAGCTCCGGCGATCTCGCTTTTGCCCTTTGACGCTATCCGGCGCCTTTCTTCGATCCCTCTTCCCCCAGTAAGGTTTTAGATCTTTCCTTTTTCCTTTCCGATATCTAATTCGCACTTCTGCTCTAGTTTTTGAAACTCCATTTCCTCGTCTTTGAAACTTCCTTTTTGATTTCTTCTGTCCCGATCATGGCCAGTTCTTCTCATCCCGAAGAACAATCCTTAGGCCCATGGTATACTACCATGCGATCTCGTTTCGAACAACGGGATTTTGATATTTTGGCTGACAATTTCGAAATCCCCGAGGATATCGAAGTTCGCCTAGCTGGTCCTGCCGCTCGGCCTCACAGACCACCGCGCGGCGGTTTCTGTGTCTTTCGCGACCAATTCATCGCCGGTCTGCGGTTCCCCGTACATCCTTTTATAGTAGACGTCTGTAACTATTTTAGCGTGTCGCTCGGCAGTTTAGTACCAAATACCTTTCGTCTGCTCTGCGGCGTTGTCGTTTTGTTTAAGATTCACAACATCCCCCTCCGACCGGAGGTCTTCTTTTATTTCTATTATCCTAAGCAAGCCGAGCCGGGCACCTTTATGTTCCAAGCTCGGCCCGGTTTGGTCTTCTTCAATAAACTACCCACTTCCAATAAACATTGGAAGGACTATTATTTCTATATCCGCATGCCCAGTCAGCCAAACTTTCCGACCCAGTCTCCTACCTCCCGAATCGAAGAAATTCAAGACCCGACCGGATTATCTTCACGCCGCAAATGTACTAGCCGGTCTGCGGCTCGACATCAACAAACTTCTTCACGAGGGAGTGATGTACATTTTTGGGCTGAGTCCTATACGGACCCCACTTCCGACCGGCTTCGGTAAGAATTTTGCTTGGGCACTTGCTTTAATTGCTAACTGATTTCTTCTTCTCTTCATGCAGCTGACATCGTCATGGACTCGGTGATGGCCGGCGTTCTGAAGAGGAAGGCAGCGGCGCTGGAGGCCGCGGGAGAGAGCGACACTCAGGCTGAATCGGCCGCTCAGGCCTCTCAACAACAGGCGGCCAGCGGAGCTACCCCCTCCAGGGAACCAACGGCCCCCGAGGAAGGGTCCGTTCGGGAGGAGGAACAGCCATTGCAAAAGAGGCGCCGGGTGGAGACTCCGCTGCGCTCGGCTACCTCCGCGGTCCAACCCTCCGATCGGGCCGCCGTGGCTGCTAAAGGCAAGGCGCCTGTAACCGAGACCATTTCGTCCGACCGGACGCCTTCTGACTGGGACGAGCTGACTGCTCCGGTCGAGGCCACTCCGGTCGAGGCCACTCCGGTCGACACTCTCCCCCCTGCTCGCCGTTCAGTCCAACGTTCGACCATCCATTCGCGATCTTCTGCGCCAGCTTCTGATCCCGGTCGGGCGGTCCCTGGTCATGGCCGCACAGTACGGGCTACTCTTCATCTCCCTACTGAAGAGTTGCTGCTAGAAGCTGACCGGACAACCGTGCCCGAGCACACTATTACTTTGAAAGGGCCCCTCGCCGAGATGTGGGCCGACGCCCGGGCGCGCGTAGCACTGATCCCTCTCCAGAACTTAGCCAACAGCCACATGCAAGCGGCTACGGGGGTAAGTTCTTCGTTGTTTTTTGTTTTTTGTTTTGCCTAAAATATTTCCGCTCGGCTTCTAACAACTGTGCCTTCTCGTTTCAGAGGTGGGTGGAAGAGATAGCAGTTTCCAGCCGTCTAGCTATGGCGGACGAGGAGATAAGGCAACTGCGGGCGGCAGGTGGTCCGAGCGGCAAAAGAGCTGAAGAAAGCTCAAACTCTGCTGGCTGCTGAGCAGAAGAAAACAGCTGACCAGGCCCACGCCCTAGCCGAGTCCGAGCGACAGATCAAGTCGCTTGACACAAAGATAACTCTTGCCACCACTCGAAAGAACACAGCCATCTCCGATCTGGAGAAGAAAAACGTGGAGGCCCGGGGCCTGGAGTCGAAGATAAAAGAGCTGACGGAGCAGCTCGATCGGGAGAAGGCAGGCCGCTCGGCTGATGCGGAGAAGATCGAACGTCTGAATGAGGCCCTCACAAGCTCCCAGGCAACCTTCAAAGAATACCAGGATGCCGAGCCGAGCCGAGTCGCCGCTCTCCGACAAAGCCACATCCGATCGCCCGAGTTCTCGGAGAAAATTTGCGAGCGGATGTACTCGGCTTTCGACTTGGCCATTACGGCTACTATGACCTATCTGAAGTCGAAGGGCCTTCTTCCGGAGTCCACCAATATTCCGGCCGGTGATCAGGTGGAGCTTCTGAGCAATATTCCGAGGGACCTCTACGACTACATCGAGTAATTCTTGTAATTTAGCCGCTCGGCTGATCATGAACCTTTTTGTATTTAGGCCACTTGGCCTAAGGTTTTAATTTTAATGAAATGCTTTCCTTTCGTGTATTTTATCTTCTTGCACTGTTCCCTTGCTAACACTTGTGCTATCCGCTCATCTCCTGTCACATCACACCTTTGGAGAATCACTGGAGTATTTTCTCCAGCTCTTCCGTTCGGCCGCACATAATTCTGTGTTGCTACCAAGAATCGCTGGTTATGAGACGATCCGAACCTCTCGATGTTCAACCTCGGAGCTCGACGGTTGGCCTGCTCGGATTATTTATAGACGCCGACTCGTCTCGATTTTTAACAGCGGAGCTCGTCGGTCTTTATAGCCGGACGACGCGGCTCTCGATCTTTAACGACGGTGCTCGTCGGTCTTCTCGGAGGGTTTATAGACACCGATTCGTCTCTTGATCTTTAACGACGGTGCTCGTCGGCGCGGATATTTATAGCCGGACGGCGCGGCTCTCGATCTTTAACGACGGTGCTCGTCGGTCTTCCGCTCGGAGAGTTTATAGATGCCGGCTCGTCTCTTGATCTTTAACGACGGTGCTCGTCGGTCTTCCGCTCGGAGGGTTTATAGACGCCGGCTCGTCTCTTGATCTTTAACGACGGTGCTCGTCGGTCTTCCGCTCGGAGGGTTTATAGACGCTGGCTCGTCTCTTGATCTTTAACGACGGTGCTCGTCGGTCTTCCGCTCGGAGGGTTTATAGACGCCGGCTCGTCTCTTGATCTTTAACGACGGTGCTCGTCGGTCTTCCGCTCGGAGGGTTTATAGACGCCGGCTCGTCTCTTGATCTTTAACGACGGTGCTCGTCGGTCTTCCGCTCGGAGGGTTTATAGGGGGCGGCTCGTCTCTTTAACGGCGGTGCTCGTCGGTCTTCCGCTCGGAGGGTTTATAGACGCCGGCTCGTCTCTTGATCTTTAACGACGGTGCTCGTCGGTCTTCCGCTCGGAGGGTTTATAGACGCCGGCTCGTCTCTTGATCTTTAACGACGGTGCTCGTCGGTCTTCCGCTCGGAGGGTTTATAGACGCCGGCTCGTCTCTTGATCTTTAACGACGGTGCTCGTCGGCGCGGATATTTATAGCCGGACGGCGCGGCTCTACGGTTTAACGTCTGGGCTAGACGGCCGTCAAGGCTAATTTTGACACTTCCGTTCGGCGTAGCTCTTTGCCTTTCCCCCAGCTTGGATAATGCCCTCCTGGCCGCACGGCTCAGGATCTACTTCATCGAGTATTTTGGCTCGGATAATATACCTCCGTCCGAATGGCACGGGGCCTTCGATCTTCGAGCGTTTGGCTCGACCCATTTACCTCCGGCCGAACGGCGCGGGGCCTTCGTTCTTCGAGCGTTTGGCTCGACCCATTTACCTCCGGCCGAACGGCGCGGGGCCTTCGTTCTTCGAGCGTTTGGCTCGACCCATTTACCTCCGGCCGAACGGCGCGGGGCCTTCGTTCTTCGAGCGCTTGGCTCGACCCATTTACCTCCGGCCGAACGGCGCGGGTTATTTGCTTACAAGTCTTAACCACATAAACCTCCCGGCCGATCGGCTCGGGGGTCTTCGCGCTACGATGATAATGCCTTATATTCGCTCCTTTGACTTTTCATCTCTGCATTTCAAGTATTTAGTCGAAAAATGAAATACACAGGGTGATTTACAGTGATACACCTTTCACCCCGCCCGGTAAGGCTGGAGGTGGTTCGCGCTCCACGGCCTATCTAGCTGCCGTCCGTCCTCATCCTCCAGATAATACGCGCCCGAGCGGAGCTTTTCGATGATTTTGAAAGGGCCTGCCCATGGCGCTTCAAGCTTGCCGACGTCGCCGACCGGCTTGACTTTCTTCCAGACAAGATCGCCGACTTGGAACGATCTGGGAATTACGCGCCGGTTGTAGTTTTGCTTCATCCGCTGACGGTACGCCATCAGCCGAACGGACGCCTTTGCCCTCTCCTCTTCTACCAAGTCCAGCTCCATGTTTCTTCATTCGGTGTTGTCATCATCATAGTTCTGGATCCTGGCTGACTCAACGCCGACTTCGACCGGTATGACAGCCTCGCCGCCATATACCAAATGGAACGGTGTGACTCCCGTCCCTTCTTTTGGCGTCGTTCGGATAGCCCACAAGACGCTCGGCACTTCATCCGCCAACTCCTCCCAAATGGTCGAGCCTAGCGCGCAGAATACGAAGAATTTCCCTGTGACCGTTGCTCGAGGATAGGCCACGGACGTGAAATGTTGCTCAATGTAGCTTTGGCACCAATCCTCCAACATCTTCCCAGTGAACTGCCGCCGTTGCCGGACACCAGTCGGCGAGGATCGAACCGACAAATGATGTCTTGCCGGATGAATTTTTTAACCATTTGCTCAGTGATCTTTGCTAGCGGCTCGGCCTCCACCCACTTGGAGAAATAGTCTACCGCCACTAGTAAAAATTTCCTCTGCCCGGTCGCCATCGGAAATGGACCCACAATATCCATTCCCCACTGATCGAACGGACATGAGATGGTTGATGCCTTCATCTCCTCTGCCGGTCGGTGGGAGAAGTTGTGATACTTCTGGCATAAAAGGCATGTAGATACTGTCCGGGCGGCATCTGCTTGCAAAGTTGGCCAAAAGTATCCTGCCAAGAGGATCTTCTTGGCTAACGAGCGTCCGCCCGGATGACCTCCACATGATCCTTGATGTACTTCCTGGAGGATGTAAGCTGAGTCCTCCGAGCTTACACATTTTAGCAGAGGACGCGAGAAAGCTTTCTTGTAAAGCTGATCTCCGATGAGTGTAAACCGACCGGCTCTTCTTCTGAGGAGTCGGGCTGCATATTCATCGGATGGTGTGGTGCCCGAATGGAGGAATTCTATAATAGGTGTCCTCCAGTCACTTGGAAACGCGAGGTCTTGCATCCGGTCGACATGCGCCACCATCAACGTTTTTTCAATTGGCTGCTGAATGGCGATCGACGTTATTGAGCTCGCGAGTTTGGCCAACTCATCGGCCGCCTGGTTCTCCGTTCGGGGAATCTTCTGAATAAGCACTTCTCGGAAAGTAGCTTTGAGTTTTTCAAAGGCCTCAGCGTAGAGTTTAAGCCGAACACAGTTGATTTCAAAGGTGCCGGAAAGTTGCTGAGCGGCCAACTGTGAATCCGAATAGAGAGTCACCCGACCAGCTCCCACATGCCTTGCTGCCTGTAATCCGGCTATAAGGGCCTCATACTCTGCCTCATTGTTGGTGGCCTTGTAGTCCAGCCGGACGGATAGGTGCATCTTTTCTTCTTGCGGTGAGATAAGCAATATCCCAATCCCGCTTCCGAGTCGAGTGGAAGACCCATCCACATATATCCTCCACAGAGCTTCCGGCTCTGGCCTCTGCACTTCGGTCACAAAATCAGCCAAGGATTGGGCTTTAATCGCCGAGCGGGGCTGGTACTGGATGTCAAACTCGCTTAATTCTGTCGTCCACTTGATAAGCCGTCCGGACGCTTCTGGATTCAACAGGACTCTTCCGAGTGGACTGTTCGTCCGGACAATGATTGTGTGAGCCAAGAAATACGGTCGAAGGCGCCGAGCGGCTAGAACCAAAGCAAAGGCCAACTTCTCGAGCCCGGTGTAGCGAGATTCAGCATCTTTCAAAATATGGCTCAGAAAATACACCGGCTGCTCTTCACCGTTCGCCCTCACAAGTGCTGAGCCTACAACATGCTCAGTTGACGATAGATACATATAAAGTGACTCACCCCCGATCGGCTTGACAAGTATAGGCAGAGAATTCAGATATGTTTTCAACTCTTCAAATGCTCGGTCACACTCTTCGTTCCACTGGAACTTAGTAGCCTTGCGCAGGATCTTGAAGAATGGCAGGCTCCGGTCGGCAGTTTTGGAGATGAATCTGGACAAAGCAGTTATCCGACCGGTCAACCGTTGCACTTCCCTTGTGTTTCTGGGAGGAAGCATGTCTTGCAGAGCTTTCACCTTGCCGGGGTTGGCTTCGATTCCCCGCTCGGTCACTACGTATCCCAAGAAACGTCCTCCCTTTGCTCCGAACAGGCACTTCTGTGGATTTAGCTTGACTCCATATTTGCGCAGTGTTCGGAAGGTTTCTTCCATATCCTTGAAAAGATCGGCCGCTCGGACGGATTTGATAAGAATGTCGTCAACATAAACTTCCAGATTCCGCCCTATCTGCTCCCTGAACACTTTGTTCATCAAGCGTTGATAGGTGGCCCCGGCATTCTTCAATCCGAACGGCATCACGTTGTAACAGTAAGTGCCGTCGGCAGTCACGAAGCTAACCTTTTCCTGATCTTCGCGGGCGAGCGGTACCTGGTGATAGCCCTGGTAGGCGTCGAGCATGCAAATTAATTCACAGCCGGCCGTAGAGTCCACCAGCTGATCTATCCGGGGCAGAGGATAAAAATCTTTGGGACATGCTTTGTTTAAGTCCCGAAAGTCAATGCAAACTCTCCACTTGCCGCCCGGCTTGGAGACCAATACCACGTTGGCTAGCCAGCTCGGGAACTGCACCTCGCGTATGTGGCCGGCCTCCAGAAGTTTCTCTACTTCCGCCCGGATTATGGCATTCTGCTCGGCGCTAAAATCTCTTTTTTTCTGCTTCACTGGCCGAGCGTCAGGTCGGACATGCAACTCATGCTGCGCTAGGCTCGGCGAAATTCCGGGCAACTCGTGTGTCGACCAAACAAAGACATCATGATTTTGCTGGAGGCATTGGATCAACTTCTTCTTCTATTTTTCCTCTAGATCCGAGGCGATGAAAGTGGTGGCCTCCGATCGGGTCGGATGGATCTGAACTTCCTCCTTTTCATCATAAATTAAAGCAGGAGGTTTCTCGGTTATGGCGTGTACCTCGATTCGGGGGGCCTTCCGAGCGGAAGAAGCTTCTGCTCGGATCATCTCTATATAGCATCGCCGAGCTGCTAGTTGATCTCCACGCACTTCTCCTACTTTGTCTTCCACGGGGAACTTTATCTTCTGGTGGAAGGTTGAAACAACCGCTCGGAATTCGCCGAGCGTCCCAGAATGACATTGTAGGATGATGGAGAGTCGACCACCACGAAGTTTATTGTCCTGGTCCTCTGGCGGCTCTTCCCCGGTGGTGGCCAGGATCTGTCCGACCGGTGAACCGTTGCCGTAAACCCGTAGAGCGGGGTAGTCATGGGAGCTCGGCTCGATCAATTTGCAGCTGATCGAACGCCTTCTTGAATATGATGTTGACCGAGCTCCCTGTGTCAACGAATATGCGATGAGTAGTGTAATTTGCTATTACCGCTTTAATGAGCAAGCGTCGTCATGGGGCACTTCTACTCCTTCCAAGTCTCCGGGCCCGAAAGTGATTTTGGTCCACTTGCCCGCTCTTGGCTACAACCGACCGTGTGGATCTGCAGCTGCCGGACGGCGCCTTTCGGGCTCGGTTGGAATCTCCTCGGTCGGTCCACCAGCAATAACGTTGATCTCGCCCGGGAAGTATTGCTATTTTCCTCCTCCCGAGCGGACGGTCGGGACCGTTCTCTGGACGTCCGGCGACTCTCCTGTCTTGGGGATCTATGCCGATCGGACGTCTGGTGATGTCGCCTCTCTATGCGGGTCCGGTCGACTTCCTGGGTCCTTTGCCTCCTGTCGAGGGGAGGAGACCGTCGTTCGGCTCTCCGGGGAACAGGATTGGACACAAAGGGAAGGCTTCGGCAATCCCTCGTGTTGTGCGTATCCGTTTGGTGGAATTTGCAGAACATAGGGGTCCACCTCTTCTTTGGCTTGGGCCGAGCGGCAGCCACTTCTTGTACGTGCGATCTGACGTGAGGGGATCGAATTGCTTCGGCCCTCGGTCCTCTGGGTGGCTGCTGAGCGGTGTGCTGTTTCCGCTCGGCATGAACAGGTGCGCGCTCGGCTGGAGTTTCCTTTTTCCGAGCGGCTTGCGCTTCTTCCACATTTATATATTCGTTGGCCCGATGTAGCATGTGATCATAATCTCGGGGCGGCTTTCGGATGAGCGACCGGAAGAAATCCCCATCCACAAGGCCTTGCGTGAAGGCATTCATCATCGTCTCCGATGTGGCCGTTGGGATGTCCATCGCCACTTGGTTGAATCGCTGGATGTAAGCTCGAAGCGATTCTTTTGGTTCTTGCTTGATGGCGAACAAGCTAACACTTGTTTTCTGATAACGCCGACTGCTAGCGAAGTGGTGGAGGAAGGCCGTTCGGAAGTCCTTGAAGCTTGTGATGGATCCGTCCGGCAGCCTACGGAACCACCGTTGAGCCGATCCCGAGAGAGTGGTAAGAAAGACGCGGCACTTTACTCCATCGGTGTATTGATGGAGCGTGGCTGTATTATCAAACTTACCCAGATGATCATCCGGGTCCGTTGTTCCATTGTATTCGCCGATCGTCGGAGGCACGTAGTGCTTGGGCAGAGGGTCTCGTAAAATATCTTCCGAGAATTGGCGATTGGTCCGCTCGGGAGATGAGTCTGCCCGGGGGGCTTTCCCTTTTCTGTCATCCCGCCTTGGCATTTCATCTGAAGAGGAGCCTCTATCTCTTCGAGCTGGTGCGGCTTCAGGAGTGCGAAACAAGGCTCGGGGGAATGCGACGGTGGCTTGAGGTGCTTCCGCTCGGCCATGAGACGCAGATGTTGCTTGCTGCTCCGCCCGCTCGGCGGATGCTTTTTGTTTTTGCTCCATGAGTTTGGCGGCCCTTATCTCGACCAGGGCGTCGAGTTCCTCTGTTGAAAGCGTCACCGTGTGTTGTCGTCCAGCCTCGTCCATTGTCTCCGATCGGATGCAGGAGCGTTCCCACAGACGGCGCCAATTTGATCCTGTCCGAACCAGAAGTCAACAGACGCTGGGCACGTGGCGCTCCAAGGCTCGCTGATGTAGATCTCCAACTAGTGTCGAGATGCTCCGGCTATCCTGCACAGAAGTCGAGCCGGGAAGGGGATTCCCAGCGACGACCCTCCGACGCTCAAGTCAGGTAAATCACGATGAACAAGGTGGCTCCCGAAGTCTCAGAGTACGTACCAGAATTCTCTGTCGATGAAACATGAGGTTCTTTATATAGAGCTGTGAAAGGTTTGGGCACGCGTACCAAGGTGCATAAGTGTCCTTTGTCCTATCCTAGGTATGCGGCTGTCAGAAAGCTTACCTGTCCTTTCCTAGGTACGCGGTTGTCAGAAAGTTTACCTGACCCATATCGCTACAGTCAAAGCATGCCCTCGATGGGACAGCAGAATCCCCTGTCACAAGATTTGGAGCATGGCACACACGTGAAACCTACAGGTTGTCAAAGAAAGAAATCCTCTGGCCTTTCCCTTCGCTCCAAACTTGTAGTCCGAGCGGACGGATGCCCAAACATCCGACCGGACATCCGCAATGGTTTACTTGTGCTTTGTGGAGACTAACAAACAGGGGTGCTTTATGACTGCGGTCGGTCAAAAGGTCAGCTCGGTCCATGACCTTTTTAACTGAGCGTCGGAACCCCGATTTGACAGGGTACCTCCCAACTATAAGTGCGAGCCGGACGGACCCCTCCAGGTACTCGATTCCATCGACCGGCCGACAGTCCAATCGGACCGACCGTCTACGGCCGTCCGTCCGGTCGGACCACACTCTCCTCTGGGTGGGCGGCTGTTCCGGTGACTTCCCCTTGGCGTTGACTTTGCAAGAAAAAAGGGGGGGAGGCCCACTCTTACTACCCGATCAGAGATTTTAAGGAGTTGATCTTGACCAAATATTTTTGTGATTCTTAGGATGTTTGTCAATCCCTAGTAGTCATGCTATAGAAAAAGACTTAGTAGTCCCAATTGTAATGATTGGAAATAGGACTTGGACATTAAGGTAGACTGTCTTTTTAGAACTAAGAACAATTTAGGTGTATTTAATTCATTAGTTGAAACATGTCTAGTGGTGTTATCTACCAGAACCTGGAGTGTAGATACAAGATGCCATTAATCATGTCTGCAATTCATTGCAGGGTTCCAGGAAACCCGACAACTAAATGAAAGGTAAATCACCGTCCACATGGGCACTACTGTAAAAGTGGTAGCTATTGCAGTGGGAGATGTTTATCCTTTGATCAGAATAAAATATGGATTTTAAGTAATTGTCTTTACGTACCAAGTTTAGAAAGAACCTGATTTCAGTTTCTAAACTATTATAGATATTGTGTCTATTTTGATAACAAAGTTGTTATCAAGAAAAATAGGGAAGTTATCTATTCTGGTATGATGGTTGACAATTTATAATCCAATAACTCCCACGATGCAACAAATGGAAATTAGTAACACATCTTCTAATTTTAAGAAAAAGCAACCTTCGGAAATGAACCAATTATATCTTTGGCATCTAAAAGCTAGGTTATACTTGAGTCGGATTCATTGGTAGCTGATGAACTTTTGGGTTCATTAGTAGTGGAAATCTTTCCAACCTGCGAGTCTTACTTGGAAGGAAAATAACCAAGAAGCTTTTAAATCCAAGGGGTATGGAGCCAAAGATATGTTGGAATTGGTTCATTCTGATTTGTGTGATCCTATGACTATCCAAGCAAGAGGTAGTATTGAATATTTCGTCTATTTTATAGACAACTATTCAAGATACAAATAAATTTACTTAATGTACCGCAAGACTAAGTACTTTGATTAGTTCAAAGAGTACAAGGTTGATGCGGAGAAATGTTAAAGTAAAAGTCACTATGGTAAGATCGTAGTGGCAAGTACCTCTTGGAGAATTTAGGAGTAACTTATCAGAAGTAGGGATTCAATCCCAACTAACTGCACCTGGTACACCCCAACAGAATGGTGTAAGATAAAGGAAGGTATAGGACTCTTATGGAAATAAGTAGATTGATGAGTTATTTAGATTATTACCAAAATCATTTTAAGGATATACTCTGAAAACGGAAGTGAATATAGTACCTTCCAAAGACAGAACTCTCTACTCATATAGAATTGCTGAATAGGCGTAAGCCTATTTCGTAGCATGTTCGGATTCGGGTAGTCCAGCATATATGAAGAAGAGAGACAATGATAAGTTGGACAGGAATTCACTTGTTTGTGGGTTATCCTAAAGAAATGAAAGTAGGTTTATAGTCTTAAAAATCAGAAGGTCATTGTTAGCATCAATGACCGATTTTTAGAAAAGGACTATGTAATAAACCATGTGCCCATAAGAAAACTTGTTCTTAAGGAAATAATAAAAGACATGTCTAATCTAGTACCAATTGTACAAGATGAGATACCACAAGGAAACTGCAACACGTATCACAAATGATACACAATTGCAGAAAGTGCCTTGTCATAGTGGGAGGGTTGTTAGGCAACCTAAAAAGATTCATGTTTTGGGAGAGTTTTTGGACTCGATCCCTGGAGGACATGAACCTGATCTCCGGACATATGACGAAGCACTCCAAGATAAAGATGCAATATCTTGGTAAAGAGTAATGAATAACAGAATTAGAATATATGTATTCTAATAAAATCTGGAAGCTTGTAGAACCACCAAATGGTGTAAAAGCCTTTGGGTATAAAAAGGTCTATAATAGGAAAAGAGGGATAGACAGGAAGGTAGAAACTTTCAAAGCAAGGCTAGATGAAAAAGGAAACTTTTTCACTGGTAGCCATGCTTAAGTCTATCCGGATTCTTTTATCTATTTGGTAAGTGGATGCCAAGACAACATTCCTTAATGGAAGTCTTGAAAAAAGCATCCATATAAAGCAATCAGAAGGGTTCATTGCAAAGGGCTAAGAGCATCTTGTGTGTAAGCTCAATCAGTCTATGGACTGATACAAAGCTTCAAGGTCTTGGAACATCCAGTTTATCAAAGTAATCCAGACCTTTGGATTCATTTAGTAACTGGATAAGTCTTGTGTATACAAAAGGTGTGATGGAAGCGTGGTGATATTTCTTGTACTATACATAGATAACATTTTTGGTAGTTGGAAACAATATCAAAATGTTGTCAGAAGTAAGGGTATGGTTGTCCAAACAATTCGATATAAAGGACTTGGGAGAATGTATATATTCTTGAGATCAAAGTAATAAGGGATCGCAAGAAAAGAATATTTTACTTATTCCAAGCTTTATACATCGGAAAAATCCTTGCTCGTTTTAAGCATGCAAAACTCCAAGAAAGGTTTCTTACTTTTTTAGGATGGAGTAACTTTATCTAAAGATATGTCTCTGTAGACATCAAAGGAGATAAAGGAAATAAAGGCAGTTCTTTATGCTTCGGCTGTCGGAAGCCTAATGAATGCTATGCACGAGATAAGAAATCTGTTTTACCAAGGGCATAGTTGGCAGATATCAAAATAACTCTGGACAAGGACAGTGGACTGCAGTAAAGCATATATTGAAGTACCTCAGAGGAACTAGAGATTATATGCTAGCTTACAAGGCAGTTAATTTGGTCCTTGTGGGTTGCATGGATTTTGACTTCCAATCGGATAGGGACAATAATAAGTCAACCTCGGAGTTTTGTGTTTAAATTTAGGAGGTAAAGTCATAACTATGAAAGAGTGATAAGCATAGGTGTTTTTCTGGACTCCACCATAGAAGCTTAGTATATGGCAAGCTTCTGAGGTAGCTATAAAAGCTGAATGACTCAATAATCTCAAGATAGACTTAGATATGATTTCTGGTTTGTCCAAAGATTATTACAATTTATTGTAATAATATTGGTGCAGTAGCAAACTCGAAGAAACCATAAGTCTATAAAGGCAAGTAAACACAATAGAGTGCAAGTACCACCCAATACGAGAAATCGTATAAACGAGGAGAAGTTGTTGCTGCCTAGATTGCATCAGGTGATGACCTATAGATCCTTCCACCGAGATCCTTAAGACAAGAGCTTTTGATGGACATGTTGAAGGGTTAGGAATCAGATGTATGGCAGCAGATATAGCAGCTTAGTCTTTTAGTATAAGTGGGAGATTGTTTGAGTGTATACTAAAAGCCTAGCTTTTGGTATAAACATTTATCTAGAAATAAGAATCACATTGATCAAATGTCTACATTTATGATAAATGTAGTTGTTCAATTAATTTATATTGTAGATAACATGGTGTGTGGTGTCACACACAGAGGATCATGTTATCAGTATCTTATAAATTATAAACAGTAGCTCACGACCATAATGGAAAGGAACAAACCATTGGAAGGTCGTAGTGTAATTAGGTATCAGTTTATCTTGACTGTATAATTACACTAGTACACTCAGAGTGTATTGAGTATGACCATTTGAGGTCGTTTCTTTTATACTGACTTTATAAAGAAACAAAGACCTCGATTATTATGGAAGTGTGTGCTCTTAATCCTAATATAATAACAAGCACATATATTTGATATTTATTTCTTTAATTTATCAATGGGTGAGATTTAGTTCGATAAATCAATAAGTCCGATAAGTTGGGAAATGGTATCACTTATAGTGTGTGTTGTTGATTATAAAAGGAAACTGTGTCCTAGAGATACTAGGTTGATAATGTCC
Source organism: Zingiber officinale (assembly GCF_018446385.1). NCBI lineage: Eukaryota > Viridiplantae > Streptophyta > Magnoliopsida > Zingiberales > Zingiberaceae > Zingiber > Zingiber officinale. Next base: position 32,110,628 of record NC_055992.1, on the reverse strand, counting down.
TCAAGAGGAGCTCATAAGGATTGTCATGTTAAACCCTGCAGGTGGACTTAGTCCGACATGATAATAAGGTTGAGTGGTACTACTCTTGGATTAAGATATTAATTAAATGAGTTGTCAGTAACTCACTTAATTAGTGGACATTCGATATCTTAAACACAGGGAGACTAACACACTCATAATAAGAAGGAGCCCAAAAATATAATTTGGGATTGGTGCGGTAGTTCAATAATAGTTCTCTAGTGGAATGAATTATTATTGATAAAATTAAGTTGTGTGTTCGGGGCGAACACGGGATGCTTAATTTTATCGGGAGACCAAAACCAATTCCTCCTCTCGGTCTCTATCGTAGCCTCTTATTTATAGAGTACTATACCCACCTATACCCACCTTCATACCCATGAGAAAGGGGCCGGCCAAGCTAGCTTGTGGTTCAAGCTAGGGCCGGCCAAGCCTTGGTTCATGGGTGGCCGGCCCTAGCTTGAACCCAAGCTTAGGTGGCCGACCCCCATTAATTAAAAAGAATTTTAATTTTAATTTTTATTATGTGGAAGATATAATTTATTACAGAGAATTAAAATTAAAATATCTCTCTTTAAAAAGATCTATAAAAAGATTAAAAGAAAGAGATTAGATCTCTTTTCTTATTTGTAGATTGGAAAGATATTTTATTTTTTCTCTTGAAAAATTATTCACATGTTGAAAATTAAAATTATAGAAATTTCTTTTTATCAACCATGAAGGGATTTTAAAAGGAAATTTTATTTTTTAAAATTTCCAAAGACAAAAAAAGGAAGTTTTAATTGTTGATTAAAATTATCTTAATTGCTCTACATGAGGTGGCCGGCCACATACAATTAATTAGGAAAATTTATTTAATTTTTTCTTAATTAATTGTTGTCAAGGAAAGTTAAGGAAATTTTATTATAAATAAATTTCCTTATTTGCCAAAGCCAAGGAATATAAAAGAAGGGGTAGGGGTGCCTTCATGGTGAACAACCTCTATTATTTTTCTCCCTCTTTTCTTTGGTGTGGTGGCCGGCCCTTCCCTTTCTCTCTTCTCCTCTTGTTGACCGAAACATATCTTCTTGGTGGAGCTTTTGTTTGTGGCCGGATCAAGGAAGGAGAAGAAGGAGAGAAAGCAAGTCTCATCTCTAGCATCCCTTGGAGCATTCGTGGTGGCCGAAATTATTCATCCTTGAAGAAAATTATTGTGGTCGGCCATCCTCTTCCTTTCTTCCTCTTTTGTGGTGGCCGAAACTTATCTCTTGCTTGGAGTTCTTGTGGTGGCCGGATACTACTTGGAGAAGAAGAAGAAGAAGGAGAGCAAGCTTGTATCCCTTGGAGCTTGGTTGGTGTTTTGTTCTTCGTCCTTGGTGAAGCTTCTTTGTGTTGGCCGAACCTAGCTAGGAGAAGAAGAAGGTGCTTGGTGGTTTCTCATCTCGGAAGATCGTTGCCCACACAACGTCCGAGGTTAGAAGAGGAATACGGTAAAAGATCAAGAGGTTTTTCTACAAGGTATAACTAGTAATTTTTCTTTCCGCATCATACTAGTTATTTATGGAAATAATACCAAATACAAGAGGCTTACGATTCTAGAATTTCGAATATGTTTTTCGATGTTGTGTTCTTTTTTTTTTCTTTTCCTTGTGATTTGATTGTTCTTTTCGGTTAACCTAAAGTTATTTTAGGAAATTAAATATTAGCTTTCTATAAAAGGTTTTGTCTAGTCGGTGGTGGTTGCTCCCATATCCAAGAAGGCCGTGTGCCTCGCCACTTCAGTACTGGGAACCAATTATGGAAATTAATATTTAATGGAATTAATAACTTAAAGTGATTTGGGTCGAACGTGTTAAGTTCCGCAGGAGATCCAAGTCAAAACCTAAAAGAACAAATAGATTAAGTTTTGGATCAAACGTGTTAAGTTCCGCAGGCGATCCAAAATTTAATTTAAAAGAACACATGGTAGCTAGGAAAAGGTTCAGACCTTTGTACAAAATTTTTGTACAGTGGAACCTCTAGGTTTTCCAAGTAGCAACCAACAGAGGGGCGGGGCGTTACAATCATCTCACTATCGATTCAACCAATCGATTGATATAGGTAAGAACCTTCTACTCAAGGACACTATTAGACTTAGTTATTTGGCACCAATACAAGTAAGTATAATAACCAAAAACAAATACCTTTATTTATATACAAGAATATGATACAACGAGTCCATATAATAATCATCAAATAATTGGCTCTAGGGCTCTAACTAACATATAGGAGTTACTATATTGTAGTTGTAGATTCACCATACACCTACAGGTGTGGATATCCTATATAATATATTGTTTTATAGTGTATGAAGTCTTTGATCAGAGATGTAAGATGTACTTTAGGAAAGAAGTTTCCTAGTTACACATGCGATGTCTCTATATTGTCGAATTAATATACAATCTTCGATGTACCAATGGTTGTAAATTCGACCGGGATATATGAGATAAAGGGACTGAACTGTATGTTAACCATAATTAACTGGTTCTTGAAGGCATTATTTAGTGATACCTAGGGAATCATGGGGCGTTGCTGCTAGATGCTCATACCATGATACGTTGGGTGTTAATCAGAATTAGTTCTAATATCCTATAATTAAATATTTGATCATACGATGAGACTATTAAGAGTATTTCTGAATAAAGGACGAGTATCGTCCTAAATAATAAAGAATTGTGAACCCACAACTAGTTATATCCCTAAACCATTAAGGGTCACACAAGTATTGGTTTCCCTATTTTCTGTTGAAAAAGTCAAATTCAAGTAGTTGACTTTGGTGAATAAAATTTGATGTGATCAAACAGTATATTGAGAAATAAAGTTTGATATGATTAATGTTAGAGCAATTTCTAATCAATAGAAATAAGAAGAGTGGAAGAGTTCCATACAAAATTTATAAATTAAATTTATATTATTATAATAATGAGCAAGATTGTTTGCTGTGTCAACGATATTAAATCGTTGATATGATTACAATAAATTTACATTATTATATTTAAAAAATTCTAAATATTTAATAAATAAAGATGGAAGAGACAATGAACTTTTAATATTTAAGTTCCAAGAAAGTACCATCACATTAAGTTTTGCATTACGTGGAGAAAATATATTATGAAAATAAAGGGAGGCTTGGTTGGACAACGTATCTTGAAGTTAAAAAAACCAAAAAACAAAAATGTGGGGGTAATGATTCAACGTGACAAGAAAAGAAAGTAAAATAATTAATTTGTTTCTTTTCCACCATCTCCACATTCTCCACTTTCCCCATTCACCACACTTTTTTTTTTTCTTCGAAAATAAGGACATAAAAAACTCTCTTCTCCCATGAAGAATAGCTACGGTAGCCAATTTTTTTAGAGCTTGAAGAATTTGGACAGTAGAATTTGGAGCTATATCCTCTCTTCTCTATGAGAGTTTTGACAATCTCTTCTTAGACCATCCACGTCAGTATTCTCATCCAAAATTTAAAATTTAAGATAAAAAAGATTATTTTATTAAATTTAAATATCCTTTTTTCACTACATAATACATCAGTTTCCCTATAATTTGCCATATATTTATTTTTTAATTATTTTTTCTCTTTCCTTCATATTTTTTTATTATTAGAGGGAGGAAAGAGAAAGAGAAGAGAGAAATTTTTTATTATTAGAGAAAGGAGAGAGAAATTTTTTATTATTAGAGGGAGGAGAGAGAAATAGTATTTAATGTTTAGGGAATGAAATCAATTCCCTAAATTTAAAGAACTACTATTCATAAAATGTATATTTAGGGAATGAGTAGGGTACATAATGTTTTTTAATGTAAAATGTAAAATTTAAGGTAAAAGTTTAGTTTAGGGTAATTGATGTGGATACTCTTAAAGGAAGAAATATTGATCTTCTCTCTCTCTTCCATAAAAAAATGATCCATCTCGTTGTTGTTACTTATCCTCTTCAAGATGCATTATTGCCATCCACCTTTTTGTAGAATTTTAGAAGGCGTAACCCTTTGCTGAGGAATATTAGACAACCTCTTGTGAAAGGTAATTTGACAGCCCATTCCTTATAATCGAAGAAGATGTTTTGACTGTCTCAATGAAAAACAACACTTGATCTCTAGTGCAATAAGGCGTTGGAAAGAGGACTCCGATCATAAACCAGATTAAATGGAGGAAGCATGAGCTCGCGACAAATAAACGAAGAGCTATTCTGCTAAATTTGAAATAGTTAGAGCCATCCCTAAATCAAATTGTTTAGAAGGTATGTTTTTTGCTTGTACTTTGATTCATATATATAATGATACATGTGTTAATAATTTTATTTAGGTTATGCTTAAATAATCTAATATATTTATTTTAGATAGTTTAGCGTATCTAAATAAATGATTAAATTAACATTATATGAATCGATCACATGATAATTTATCTTTGTTATGTTTTTAGGATCTTACTTAAACGGTTAGATTTAGATTAAAGATCATGCTTATGTTTATTTTAAAAATTATACAAACACTCCTTTGATTTAATTATTAAATCATAAATAAATTTTTTAAATTTCCATTGCACATAGGGGTGTAGAAACATGATATCCAAATATAGAATTCAGTTCCAATATGAATTTCTTGGCTTACAGTGCTAGGTTCTTATTTGACTCCTTCTTTGTCCTGCACACCGGGATTCGTGTAATTCCAAAATTGAAAACAACTCTTTAAAATACTTACCTTCAAGTCTTTTGAAATATAGTAGACATTTACTATTGATGTCCACTGTTGGATTCAAAGAAAGACATTTAGTGTATATCGGATTGAGTCATGATTCGTTATCGTTTCTCCCAGGTTGTTGAGTTTGGTTATCAGCTCCTTAATCTTTGCGTATAGTTGAGCCACTGTTTCTCCTTTTTCTATTCAAAGGTTCGTTATCTGATTAGGAGGATGTTCTATCTTGCTAGCTTAGCCTCTGATGTTTCTTCATGAAGCTCTAGGAACTTCTCCTAGAGTTCTTTGGCCAAGTCGTAGGTGTCGATCTAGTTGACTTCTTGGGGTGATAGTACGTTCAGCAGATGGAATTCTACTTTACTGTTGACCACAAAGTCAGCCTGCTCCTTTTTGCTCTAGAGATATTCTTCCTTTTCTTCTCTGTGTCAATCTCTGGGTGCTACAAAATCACATTTGATTGTAAGAAGAATGTCAAAGTCGGTCTTGAAAAATACTACCATATGACACTTCTAAAGCGTGAACTCCCTTTCAAACTTTGGTGGATGAATGCTTGGACAGATCATCATCTTGTTGCTTTAGCTGGCGGTTAGTCCTTCTAAAGTAGTTAGGCTCTGATACCACTTATTGGATCATCATAAACCGGCTAGAGGGGAGTGAATAGATTGGTTACAACCTAATGGTTGTTAATAGAAGGTGGTTGAAAATCTCTACTTAAAATCTTTTTCGTGACGGCGGAGTAGCCTCTTACAGACTTTGGAAGTTCAAGAACAACTCAAAAAATGAATGCAATGATTGTTATTAAACTTTTAGCTCTAGGGTGCTAATTATGGCGTTAAAGTTACCATTAGCTGACGTGGCTTGGAAGTGCCTCCAAAGGCATCTAGGGCGCCTCCACATAGATAAAATTTTATTCACGTTGCAATGGCTATGCAACAACTCTGCTTCATTGGGGATGCCTCCGAGCAACTAAAGACTCCTTAGTTAGTATTCATCTAAGGTGTCTTTAGCACTATTCATCCGAGGCGCATTCAGCCGATCTGAGGCGCCTCTAGTACTGTTCATATGAAAATGGTTAACTTCCATTGTTGACCATTCTTCGCTCCGTTCGCTTCGGTGATGCTTTGGTCATCCAGAGTTGAGCTCACCCGAATCCAACTCTTATTTTCTCCTCGAGCAGACTTCCTCTCTGGCCTCTCATCCCTCGGATGTGTCACACGTATTCTTTTCGTCAACCGGTATACTCTTGCACAGCTCTTCGTAGCTTGGATACACTGAGCCCGTTGATTCTCTTCCTGTGTCATCCTTCTTGCTCGTTGTATTTTTCACGCAACTTTTTGTGTTCGTAAGTCCTTGCATACTTAGACACAAGATATCAAATCCGCAAGACCTAATTTATCTATTGATCATATCAAAACTATCTTGAAAGACTTATAATTAGTTATATATGAGTTGAGGTTTTCTTCATCCTCTTCTGATTTTGATTTAGACTTAGGTATATCTTGGATTTTGATTCCTATTTTATGACTTTTCCTACGAGTAAAGAAATACCTTTCTCTTTTATCTCAAGGTTAGTCTATTCATACAACTTAAATTTATAAAATAATTCATCTAGTTCAACTAATAATAAGTTCCAAGAAGCTTTAATAAGCATGGATCAAAATTGCCTATAAAGTCGATTAAGGGAGAATATGATTTTCCAATCTCTCTGAGTGTGTGCAGACCATTCAAGTTCTCTTTGAACTATCCATGTAGCTAGCGCACCGGGGAACTTCCCCTTCCTTCATTTGGTGGTTCTACAAATATGCCCCGTTTGGCTATCCTTGGGTCACAAGCACCTTGATGTAGCTCAATCAACTTGTACAATGCTCATTAGCACTGTTGAATGAATCAACTTTGTTAAGTTGCTCCTGAGTCAAACTACATTGTAGGGTCCATTTGGCTTTAACATTTTCTTGATTTTTTTTCTCTTTCATGTCGTTTGACCACTTTATAAATTCTAGTGGTTCTTCAAGATCATCTCCTGTCATTTGAAAACTATCTTTGTTGACAAATCATACCTAATGTTTGTTATGAGATGATACTCCATTTTTCCTTTATAATAGGTAAAGTTGTTAGCTCGTATTGAATGTTTCCTGAAGTACCATCTAGTACTCTAGTCCCCTTGGGGTGGTGTGATAATTAAGGTATAGGGTTTGCCACATGAGATCTTGGGGTCGAAACTCGGCGTGACCGAGCATAACCTCCCTTATGTCTTGGCCATTTGCACTAATGGCTAGTAGCCACCTGTGATTTACCTCCTCCGTGTTGGCCTAGGAATGAGTTGGCGGCGCTGGGGCGAGCGAATCGCTTTTTTTTTTTTTTTTTGCCACATGGTTAAGGATGGCTAGATCCTTGGTGGTTCGGATTAGGAATTAGAAATTCTTTCAAGGTTGAACATCAATGCACTAGGTACATTTCAAGGCGAGTGGCGAGTCACAATGGACTACTCAGGCACCTACTCTTCTATATAGAATTTTCCTAAATATGGAATATCACGAAGCTTTATTACCTGAACCAACCGAAACCTGCTATAATATCAATTGTAAAATCAAGGTGAGAACTGGAGGAGTGAATAACGGTTTTAAAAAGTTTAGATATTTTAAAAGTTTTATCAGATATATGAAGCGGAATGAACTTACGGTTTCGATGTTAAAATTAATTTTGAAATCAATGAATAGCTAAAGTTAAAAATAAGGAATAATTAATGAGAGTGACATAGTGATTTAACGTGGTTCAATAACCCTTAAGTTTCTATGCTACGACTGATCCAATTAAATATCATGGATAGTCAAGTCATCAATCAACGAACGACGCACTCCATAAAGATTGCTAACGAGGATGACAAATAGGACTTGAAATGTACTCCATAAGAGGGTTAGATTGGTCGAAGGATGGATTTTAGGATCATTCCGACGCTCAAGTTAGGATTTGCTTGAGGGAAAACGCATAATGGAGAAGATGAAGAAAAATACCGAGAGGAGTTTTTGAGAATATGGGATCCCTTCTCATTACCTTTGTGATGAGCTATATATAGTTGTCATGAGAGCACTTTTACATCGCATGAAATATCATCATTGTAAGAACCAGTGAGGGGACCATATTTGAGAGCCATTGGTTCCTTCTCTAATCATCAAACACCACATGTGAATAGGGGGCATCTATGTGATCAAATCTGACAACTTAGTAATTGCTCCTCCATTTTTAAGATGTCATGTGTCCTGGATTATATTTGTAATCTTAGTCAACAAGCCCGTGTAGGACAGAAGCCTGTCTTGAAGGTGAAAAAGATGACATTAATATGAAGTAGCCTTGAAATTAGACAGAGTCAGTCGTTGAGACTGACTGGGAGAGGGTGCGGGGTCCGAAATTGAGCCAAAAGATAAGTTAGTCACTGAGACTAAGACTAAGAGAGAACATGTGTCGGTTGTTGAGATTGAGACTGAGATTGAGAGAGGATGCGAGGGCTTGAGATTGAGCCAAACGGTGGGATAGTTGATAAGACTGAGACTGAGAGAAAATGCGGGAGCTCGAGATTAAACCAAAAGGTGAGTTAGTCGCTGAGATTGAGAGATAAGGTGAGTTGGTTGCTGAGATTGAGATTGAGACTAAGAGAGGATGCGGGAGCACGAGATCGAGCCTGAAGATAAGTCAATTATTGAGACTAAGACTAAGAGAGAATGTGAGTTGGGATTCGTGCTAACTTGCTCTTAGTTGGCTTTGCCTCTTCAGAATGAATGTATTGAGCTCGTTAGATTCAGCTTGAGTTCCTTCTATGATGAGCCTCCATAGGTAGCCTTTTTTGCATCTTGATTTTGACTAACAGCTCAACAAGATTTTCTATCCTAGTAGGACTGCATAGCTCCACCGCATAAATGACCTAGTGCTACATTAGGTAAACCACTCCCCGTTAAACCTACTATATGTTCTCCTTTCTAAAAGATCTTTTAGAGGAGAACCCTTTACAAAATTTGGTTAATAAGGATATTTAGAAACAAAGTACAGAAAGCCAAAAGAAAAGTATCAAGCTAATTATAAGACGACTAAAAGAAGCAATATCAAAATAATTATATTATACCGCTATCTTAATGCGGAGCTATCTATAGAATTCTGCTCAATAAATGAATACTGAGAGCTTGTAAAATAATTTCTGATGATCTTATTATTGTTGAGTAATGTTTTAGACCTGCAGTAAAGACCTCTATTTATAGTTGCAAATTTGCATCTTCTAGTCGACCAACTTGGTCACTCTTGTCGACCAGACCGAACAATTTAGCCTTTATACACTACGGACGTTATCAGAGTCTGACCACCTTGCCATTTTGGTCGACTAACCCATCTCATCTCTTGCCATGCTTGTCATTTTATATGGATCAACTACTGACTCTACTGTGTCATCAGTTGACCACTTGAAACACTCTTGTCGACCAACCCAAAAAAGTTTTACTGATTAGAGATTACCTTCCTATTGGACTTAATTTCTCTTAGGCTGAGAGGGTATCTAAGGGCAGTCCTGGGCTCCAATCTAATTTAATTTTTTAGAGACCAGATCTCCGATCCATTTTGTATGCACTAGGAGATGATCCATAATATAATTGTAATCGAATTATGATCACGATTCAACTGTAATTAGTTACGATCCTTTCTAAGTTTCATCTTTCCACCTAGATTATAATTTGGATCGGGACAAGTCGGATGGAGGCCACTGGTAGTGAACAAGTGGTCAGTAGCATGTTGCTCAGCGGTAATGCTCACGTTGGTTGGAACTTCTTGCGTCACTCAACAGCGGACGCCTCTTCCCTTGATGTGGACAACAGGGCCGACGACGAGGGTAAAAGAGCCTTAGTGCGGATCTAATCGCACCGCCGACTACGGTCTTGATGGGGGTTGGCTCCACATGCTGGAGTAGCCACCAGATGGTCTCGCCATCAGACTTGTGCCCTAGCTCTGTAGCTCACGTGTGAGTTGGAAAATCCTGACATAGGCAGGTGGCATCTAGATCTGCCATCCCCTCCCTTCCACCTTAGGGCATTTCCAACAGTTGGTGTCTTTTTAGCTTTTTGTTGTGGCTCCAAAAAAAAAATGAATAGAAACTTAGAAGTTGGGTTCGATATTTCGAAGTCAATTTCTTAACTTTTGATGAGAAAGAGAAAAATAAAAAATATAAAAAAAATTTATCATTGTGTGGATGTCCTTAGTTATTTTTCATTTATTAATTGTTTTTAGATAAAATTAATTGGTAGGAGAGAAAATGGATATAAGAGGATGGGCCCCATAAAAAATGTACACATTTCGAGCACGCATTTGAAGACGATTTTCACTTTTTTTTATATATTAATTTAATCCGAATATAAATATAGATTGTATTTCAAATATTTATAACACAACTTCGTTCAATAATACAATATAATATCTTTTTATTTATATATAATTTATAATAATATATAATTTATTATATTAATTAAATTCCAACCTTTCCTAACTCTAATTTTTCGGTCTATCCTTGGCCAACGAGTAAGAGGAAGAGAAAGGTGAAAATAATGACTTGCGGAGGCACATGAGGCCGAAGTTGGGCGAAGGCCAAATGACCATGTCATTCCACATATGGTGGAGAATTCTCATTTGTAACTCTATTATTAGTATTATTATTCATGTTATAATCAAGTAGCACCCGTCATAAATATTATACTGGCTCGTTACATCAAGTGGATAGACATATTTCTTTCCTCCTCGATCTTGCTTATTCATCCCCATGCCCTTTCCCTATCGTCACTCACGGCCGCAACCACTTCCTTCGTGGCTACGCCCTTATCCCTTGAGGCGTAGTCTTCAATATGGTCCCTCAATCAGGCTGTCATGACAGGATTTACATGTCCTCCACATTAACGTACCCTTATGTTGACGTCAGAGACGAGCAGTTGTGGATTGATGTCCTATATGAGACGCTTGAGCACGACCTCACATCGTGTTTATGGACCAAATATCTCTACTTCACTGTTGGAGGCAAGCTCTCTAACATTGATGTTAGTGGCCAGGCCTTTTGCTATCAACTCTAAATTTTCAATGTCTATGAATTATATATCTTATCAGTTAATTAACTTAACAATTTTATAAATAATAAAACCATTCAATAAAAATTTAAAAACTGATAAAATATAAGAAAAATGTGAGATGGTAACGATCTTGCACGAAGTGAAATCGAACCTCTTCTATGGTAGACTCAGCTAACTTAGGATCAACCTAGTCCATCTCTAATTTCTGGATCTGTCCCTGCTCTTAGGGCTCATATGTGATTTAAGGCTTGCGATACCAAAATCCATTAAATGATCAAACTTAAGGTTATTGGGTATTGATTTATTGGATGTGAACTTCGTATGTGTAGAACCATTATCATCTATGAACTAATAATAAATGTGCACTATATATAGGGTTAGTCCCCAAGGGTTTAAGGATCTTGACCTAATTTCTTGTTCCCTATCGACAAGAAGTTTTATGGCGCCGTCACCCCCTAATTCTCTTGTAAGCTCTTTTTCCTTTGCTTTCGCTACATTTTCTTCCTCGGGAATTTCTGGATTGCTTGGATGACGCGAAAGATAAGGATGACTCTTCAATCAAGTTTCTTACATTATTTGTTTATGTTTTCAATTTCTATGACATGATCTAATAAGACAAGATCTATGCTTCATGTTTTTTTTTAATCTTTATTCAATTTCTTTATTTATGTTGGTAGATTGTTGGTGCAATCATCCCCTGGTTAAGGTTGACCAGTTTGACTAGGCTTGAGTGGATTCAAGCTTGAGTTTCGATGTTTGGACAATATGTTGTGGACAACATGTTTGGACAATATGTTGTTGGACAATATGTGAGAAAGGTCAAGTAGGTTAAGGAGGACCGATATTTGACTGGGAAAGTCCTAACTAGAGGTTATGTAAGTCCTAACTTGAGGATTAGGCAAAGGTAAAGTCTACATGGATCAGAGAGGTTTGCACATTGGCAATGAAAATCTAAGTGGGTCAAGGAGGACCGCATGTTGGTAAGAAAAGTCCTAACTATGGTTAGGCAAAGGAAAGTCCAAGTGGGTCAAGGAGGATTGAAGGTTAGACAAGGCAAGTCCTAACTCAAGGGTTATGCAAAGGGAAAGTCCAAGTGGATGAGAGAGGACTGTACATTGGCAAGGAAAGTCCAAGTGGGTCAAGGAGGACTACATATTAGGAAGAAAAGTCCTAACTATGGTTAGGCAAAGGAAAGTCTAAGTGGGTCAAGGAGACCTGCATGTCGGTGAGGAAAGTCCTAACTGCAATTAGAAAAAAGAAAGTCCAAGTGGGTCAAGGAGGACCACATGTTGGCAAGGAAAGTCCTAACTACGGTTAGGCAAAGGAAAATTCAAGTGGGTTAAGAAGAACCGCACATTGGTAAGGAAATTCCAAGTAGTTCAAGGAGGATGGCACGTTGGGAAGGAAAGTCCTAATTACGGTTAGACATGCAAAGTCCAAGTGAATCAAGGAGGATCGCTTGTTGGCAAAGTAAAACTCCAACTATGGTTAGGCAAGGGGAAGTTCAAGTAGGTCAAGGGGGACCACATGTTGGCAAGGTAAATTCCTAATGGGTCAAGGAGGACCACACTTGGTGATCAAAAGTCCAACAAAAAGTTGACAAAATCTAAGTGGGTCAAAAGGTTAATCAAACACTTGGTAGAGAAATCCCAACATGTCACAATTGACCAGAGGTTAGGCGGAAACCCTAGACTCGAGTTAAGTGAGATAGGGCTAGGCAATCAATTAGGTAATAGATTGTACCAAATCCAATCGACTAGTGGATCGATTCGGAGCCTATCTTCGCAAAGCAGAAAGGGCTCAAATCGATTGGGTAATCGATCAAGGTCAAATCCAATTGATCAAATGATCGATTGGGAGGAGAAGTTCATAATGTTAGTGTAGGACCGTTGGGCCAGCTAGAAGGGGGGGTTGAATAGCCCTGAATAAAACACAACCCTTTCTCGAACAATTAAGCTAACACTTGAAAAATAGATTAAGCAGAAAATAAAGCATAAAAACGAGGCACCGGATTTAACTTGGTTACAACCGGGGAGGTTGTTAATCCAAGGAAGATGATTGCACTTAGAACTCCTTCAGGCGGAGAAGCCTCGTTTACAGCAGTGTAGGCACAAAAAGAAAGAAACTAATCAAAGCAGTGGAAGCACACAAGTGTTGTTACAATTTCTGAACTGATGATTAGCTTCTGGACCAAGGCTATATTTATAGCCTTGGTCGGGGCGCCTGGAAGGGTTCCGGGCGTCCTGGGGGGATAAAATTTTATACCCCAACGTTCAGATCGCGTAAATCACAATCTTGGTCAAAATCAGGGTCCGGGCGCCCGGAAGGGTTCTGGGCGCCCCGGAGCCCAAAGTCAACAGCCGTTGACTTTTTCATCCGGGACCTCTTCTCTGGTTCAGTCCCGCCTCGGTCCGGTTCTTCTCCTCCGGATCCGCTCACTTGGGTGATCTCTGCCATCCGGAAAAGGGCTCACCCGAACCCAACTTCCGGTCTTCTCGAGCGGGCTTCCCTCCGGCTTCTCGTCCCTCGGAATTGCCGCGTGTTTCCTTCTCGTCCGCCAGCGTACTCATCCGCAGTCTTCGTCCCTCGGTCGTCGACCTTCTCGCTAGCTGCGTCTCTTGCTCCCCGAGCAATCTTCCGCTTCGGCTTTTGTCCCTCGGAACCACCGCGCGCTTCCTTCTCGTCCGCCGGTGTACTCTTCCGCAGCACCTCGTCTCTCGGACTGCCGTCCTTCTCGCTAGCTGCGTCTTCCGCTCGACTACCTGTGTTCCTAACCTCCTGCACACTTAGACACAAGGTTAGAAACAAACAGGACCTAACTTAACTTGTTGATCACACCAAAACAACCTTGGGGTTCCAACAGTTAGGATGTATACTAAAAGCCTAGCTTTTGGTATAAACATTTATCTAGAAATAAGAATCACATTGGTCAAATGTCTACATTTATGATAAATGTAATTGTTCAATTAATTTATATTGTAGATAACATGGTGTGTGGTGTCATACACAGAAGATCATGTTATCGGTTCCTTATAAATTATAAATAGTAGCTCACGACCAAGATGGAAAGGAACAAACCATTGGAAGGTCGTAGTGTAATTAGGTATTAGTTTATCTTAACTATATAATTACACTAGTACACTTAGAGTGTATTGAGTAGGACCATTTGAGGTCGTTTCTTTTATACTGACTTTATAAAGGAACAAAGACCTCAGTTATTATGGAAGTGTGTGCTCTTAATCCTAATATAATAACAAGCACATATATTTGATATTTATTTCTTTAATTTATCAATGGGTGAGATTTAGTTCGATAAATCAATAAGCCCGATAAGTTGGGAAATGATATCACTTATAGTGTGTGTTGTTGATTATAGAAGGAAACCGTGCCCTAGTGATCTAGGTTGAGAATGCCCCCAAGAGGAGCTCATAAGGATTGTCATGTTAAACCCTGCAGGTGGACTTAGTCCGACATGACGATGAAGTTGAGTGGTACTACTCTTGGAGTTAGATATTAATTAAGTGAGTTGTCAGTAACTTACTTAATTAGTGGACATTTATTATCTTAAACATAGGGAGATTAACACACTCATAATAAGAAGGAGCCCAAAATGTAATTTGGGATTGGTGCGGTAGTTCAATAATAGTTCTCTAGTGGAATGAAATATTATTGATAAAATTAAGTTGTGTGTTCGGGGCGAACACGGGATGCTTAATTTTATCGGGAGACCAAAACCAATTCCTCCTCTCGGTCCCTATCGTAGCCTCTTAATTATAGAGTACTATACCCACCTTCTTACCCATCCCATAGGGGTCGGCCAAGCTAGCTTGGAGACCAAGCTAGGGCCGGCCAAAGTTTGGTTCATGGGTGCTTCAAGGTGGCCGGCCCTAGCTTGGGTTCAAGCTTGGTGTGGCCAGCCCAAATTAAAATAAAAGGATTTTTATTTTTTAAAATTTTTCTTATGTGGATAACATAATTTAAAAGAGAGTTTAAAAATTTAAATCTTTCCTTTTATAAGATTCTACAAAAGATTAAGAGAAGAACTAAATCTCTTTCCTTATTTGTAGATTAAAAGGTTGATTTTAATTTTGGTAAAAACTTTCCTTTTAATTATGTTCATGATTTAAAAGAAAGTTTAAAAATTAAAAAATTCTCTTTTATTAGTTTCTACAAAAGATTAAGAAAAGATTTAATATCTTTTCTTATTTGTAGATTGAAAGGAGATTTTAATTTTTAGAGATAACTTTCCTTTTTGGAAATTATCCACATGTTTAAAAGAAAGATTTTAATTTATAAAATTTCTTTTTATTAACCAATCATGAAGGGATTAAAATTATTGGAGAAATTTTTATAAATTTCTAGAAACAAATTAGGAAGTTTTAATTTTTGTTTTAATTACAACTCTCCTTGTTTTGGGGAAAGAGGTGGCCGGCCAAATAAATTGGAGAAGAGAAAATTATTTTTAATTAAATAAATTTTCCTTTTCATGGCAAAAGAATTAAGGAAGTTTTTATTTAAATTTCCTTATTTGCCAAGACCAAGGATTATAAAAGAGGGGGTAGAGGAGGCTTCATTGTGAACGACTCTATTCTTTTTCTTCCTTGATGTGGCCGACCCCTAGAGGTTCCCCTTCTCCTTCTCTCTTCTCCTTCTTGTGGCTGAGACTTCATCATCTCTTGGAGGCATAGAAGTGGCTGGATCTAGCTTGGAGAAAAGGAGAGAAAGGAGTCTTGTTTCTTGCATCCCTTGGAGCTTGGTTGGTGGAAAAAGATCTTCATCTTTTGGAAGCTTTGTGCTTGGCCGAAACTTGAAGAAAGGAGAAGAAGGTGCTTTGGTGGTTTCTCATCTCGAAAGATCGTTTCCCACACAACTCCCGAGGTTAGAAGAGGAATACGGTAGAAGATCAAGAGGTTTTTCTAAAAGGTATAATTAGTATTTTTCCTTTCCGCGTCATACTAGTTATTTTTGGAAATAATACTAAATACAATTTGTTTCGAATTTGTTTTCGATGTTGTGTTTTTTTATTTTTTCTTTTCCTTGTGATTTGATTGTTCTTTTCGGTTGACCTAAAGTTATTTAAGGAAATTAAATATTAACTTTCCTTAAAAGGCTTTGTCTAGTCGGTGGTGGTTGTTCCCATATCCAAGAAGGTCATGTGCCTCACCACGTCAGTACTGGGAGCCAATTTTGAAAACTAATATTTAATGAAATTAATAACCTAGGTGATTTGGATCGAACGTGTTAAGTTCCGCAGGAGATCCGAGTCTAAACCTAAAAGAACAAATAGATTAAATTTTGGATCAAATGTGTTAAGTTCCGCAGGCGATCCAAGTTTAATTTAAAAGAACACATGGTAACTAGGAAAAGGTTCAGACATTTGTACAAAATTTTTGTACAATGGAACCATTAGGTTTTCCGAGTAGCAACCAACACATAAAACATAAAGGTGTTAGATCGATTGAGTAATCGATCAAGACTTATGCCAATCGATCAAGTGATCAATTGGGAATATTTCTTTGTGACAAACAGGAGCTCTTGTTCCATCAACTAATCGATCAAGAGGAGTTTTTCATGAAGCACAGTAGTTTCATCGTGAGAGAGTGATTGATTGGAAGAAGCTCGCGAAAGAATAGTGGGTTCGTAATTGATTGGGTGATCAACTAAGAAGGCCTATAATTTATTGGCTAATTGATTAAGTGACGAAGAAAAGAGCCATTGTAAAATACCGAAAAATGGCGAATAATGATAAGGGAATTTTTCAGAATTTTTAGAAATTTTTCTGAAATTTTTCGGAGACTGTATGGATGAGTTTATGGGGATAAAAATGGTGCCCGGGAAAGCCTGTTTAGGCTACCCCGTTTTAATAAGGGAATGTTTGATTTTTCCTTTTTATTTTCCTTTTCTATTTCTTATTTTTTTTCCTCTACCGAACAGTGCCGCGTGCCCGAGCGGTTTTTCCCCGATGTCATTTCCTTCTCTTCTTCTTTCCCCCAACTGATCACTTACTTTCTTCCCTTCCCTCTCGCACCGCTGCCTCTCTCTCCCCTCCAGCGACGCCGACTTGACCGGCCGGCACCACCCGATTTCTGGCCGCCGTCTCCCTCTTGCCCTAGCCGCCAGCCACCCGAGCGCCACCTCAAGGCCGATGCCCTAGTCTTCCTTCTCGCCGTGAGCCATAGTGTTGAGCACTTCCCCTCTGCCCTAGTGTCGGTTGCCATCTTCCTCTTGTGCCCTAGCGCCGCTGTCGACGCCAATAGCCACCACTAGACCCTGCTAGTGCTTCACTGCCGGCCGAGGGTTGTTGCTCTCCTCTGTGACGACCACTGGACTTGGAGTGCCGCGTGCACATCCGGTAGTGGCTCAACAGTTCGGGCATTTATGTTTGGGTGAGTATTTGAATTTAGTTTTTGGGTTGAAAACATTGATACGGTTGTGATGATATTTTTGATATAGGGCTTTTGGAATTTGCTGTAGCGATCTTGCTTCGCTGAGGACATTAAAGAAGAGGTTGCTAAGGTGAGTTTTCAGGATAAGCTTTAATCTGAGCTATGAGGAAGAGGTAAGAAGGAGGGTAATGAAATGATTAATGTATAATTAGTTGTTTATATGTATGGTGTAATTAGGGTTAATGAAGCTAACCCTAGATGGTCGATAGATTAGGAATTTGTTTAGCTATTTGTTTATAGTTAACTTAGCTAAACTGTACGATTTACTACAGGACTTTGACGTGAGACGAGTATCTCGACGTCGAATTTGGACCAGATTGGACTTTTCTATTGGAGGCGGGTAATTTGACTTTATGTCATTTGATATGAATAGTAATGTTTTTAACAAATATCAATGATTGTGTTTCTCATTTGCTTCGATTGATCACTACCCGATCTGTTACATGCTTGTTTGTTTATTTGTTATGCACATCATGTTAGTCCTTATCTGATTATACATGCTTATAGGGGTAGTGACACAACCATGTTATATATTATGTATAGGACCTAGGGTTTTTGATACCTTATCTGATTATGTGTACCTTTGATTTGATTCATTGTCCTATGGTACACATTTTATATATATATGGATATTGCAATGCTATTCAGGATTTTTGTCATGCTCAGAGTCATGCACAATTCACATGATTGCATGCTGCATGATAGTCTGCTCCATTATTGTTGAGCACATCGTTGGTTTCATCTCTGTCGGTGCTCCATTGGTCCACTCATGGGTAACGTGACGCAGCGTGGTAGAATGTCAGTTTGGCTCTGTCGGTGCTCCGTTGGTCCGCTCATGGGTAGTGTGACGCAGCGTGGTAGCACGTCAGGGATCCCTGCCCGTCAGTGTGTACCGGGAGATGAGAGCATTGAGCTCCCCATTTATGATTTGGGGTAGGAGGATAGGTGTACTCCGACAGCATCCCGTCCACTCGGTCACTCATCAGGGGTAGTGATGGCAGAGTGCACGGTTGTCACAGCCCTACCCATTCGGTCTCATCATTGTGTGTGAGATGGCTGACTGGCGTCAGGGGTGACCATGACATTTGCATCATATGCATGATGCATTTATTGCTTGTGTTTGCTGCATTTACTTGCTGCATTTATATGGATGCATATGATTGACATGCATACAAGATTTATGACACTCTCGGTCTGACGACCCTGTTGTACTTATACCCTGGTCCTGGTTAGTATAGTTTTCTCCTGCTTATTTCAGTTGCATTTACCCTTTTTGTATCAGGAGACTGTACGCATGATTAGTGCTGGTTGTTACTTTCTTTATTATGCATATCAGTTGATACCTGCTGAGTTGTTGAACTCACCCCCATGGACACTATCTTTTTCAGGTACCAGGTTGTTTATGGAGTCGCTTGGAGTATCCTACCTTGCCGGCTAGCAGTCTTCGTTTATAGTTGTATGTGTTGTCTATTGGATTTTCGCTGTGATTGGTTTTGGTACAGCCGAGTGGGCTGTTAGATTTACATATAACTGTGTGGTTGTATTTTTTGTGGTATCAGCCGAGTAGACTGCATATAAACTGCGTGGTTGTGGGTATGTTCCAGCCGCCTGTGGCTGATGTATATTGTGTTTGTAGAAATGTTTCAGATTGTCACCCGTACAGGGGAGGTGCTGCCAAAATTTCTTCGGATAGGGATTTCCTCGGGGCGTGACAATTTAGTGGTATCAGAGCAGGTATACGATACTTGCTATGTGTTCTGGATTTTTGAGATTTATCTGATACCAATTTATTGGTACCAGAGCTCGGTTTACGAGTCTTATATTTTGTGTTTCAGATTTCGTGTATTAGTCTTCTCGATGTGACTTTTCTAGTTTTGGGACCTGGCAGTGGCAGGACATCTCCAAGCTATAGGAGGTATGTTGGTATACTGTCATCCTACCTTTTTGGTTGGTATATGCATTGTTGACTATGATAGTTATAACATGTAATAGCACTTTGTATCTGGTATCTGTCTGATGTTGTAGCCATATTACATGTGATGGGTTAGCCACTGATGATGATCGACCCTATTAGAGATCAAGGATTACAATTTCTGGTGATTTTTCATATCATACACTAGTAGTTTTAGCTTCTGTTACTACTAGTTGGTTAGCAGATTGAGGCACATACCAGCCTCTGCTATTATTAGCTGGGTAGTGGATAGTATCTATATCTTCAAGTTGACCTAGCCAGTAGTATACCATTTTATCTTAGTTAATTTCATCAGAAAATATTGAGTTACTCTTGTTAGATCGGTCAGTAGAAGACTGATTTACGTTTGTCGACTTGGGTAGTCATAGATCGATATACCTTTGTGATTGCGGAGGAATAACGTATATTTGTTAGATTTAGATAGTCGATCACCGATTCATTGTTTTGGTTGGTCTGATCAGCAGGGGATCGACTTACTCTATTTTATAAAAATGCTGATCTTTGGGTTATTCGTGCTTAGTTGGATATCTTGAGCACATTGGGTACATGGCTTGTACTGACATGGGAAAAGACTGAATTAGCCATATACCATTGTCGGTTTGGTTAGTCTATAGAGGATCGATGTATCCTATTCCATAGGTACATTAATTTTAGACTGTATATACCTAGTTGGATAACATAGAAGGTAGCATAGGGAATATCAGGTTGATTGGATTAAATATGCTGATTCTGCATATCTATGTGGTGTGTACATATGATTATTATGTGTTGTAGGAGTATTATGATGGATGATCTAATTACATGTAGAGGGTGTATACTTTTCCAGTTATGATTGTTGTAGGTTTCTAATAGATTATACCGAGTGGTTTGATTGGTTTATTGGAGGTATTTTGTCGATTAAATCTATGTTGTGAAATGTACACATGTGTTTGAGTGTTTTATTAGAGGTATCTTATCGATTTAATCTGAGTTGTGATATGTGCAGATGTGTTCGGTGTAATATTCGAGGTATCTTGTTCACTATATTTGTTCTGTGTGTATACTCGTGTCGATTATGATTTGTTGGAAGTATTACGTTAATTATACTCTTGGCATAGGTGTATATAAGTCATGTGAGTGTTGTTTAAGGTATATTGTCGATTATACCTATGTTGATATGTGCACACGGGTTTGGTATGTATTGTTGGAGGTATCACACTGATTTCTACCTATGTTGTGAGTATGTCTGGTGTGTACTGATTGGAGGATTATGTCGATCATACCTATGTTGTGTGTGTACGTATGCCAGGTGTATTGTTGGTGGCATCATGATGATTCTACCTATGTTCAATGTAGGATATGGAGTGTTTACATTATGACATTTGTTGTATTACCCTGTCAACTAATTCTTCTATTGGTGGGTGACCCACTAGGATGTTGATAGAGTTAACGATGGATTTGATTTTGATTACTAGGTTGGTATACCCTTGGCTGCTCACAGTGATATGTGGTCGAGTGATCTCGTGCAGTTTCTAGTTGGATAGTAAGATGTCTTGGTCCCATATATTTTAGACTATTTGTGGTGGAGCGTTGCTCCCACATATTTTGGATTGTTGTGGTGGAACATTGCTCCCACATGTTATGGATCGTTTGTGGTGGAGCGTTGCTCCCATATATTGCGGATTGCTTGTAGCGGAGCATTGCTCCCATATTTATTGCAGATACATATTTCGGATTATTTGTGGTGGAGCGTTGTTCCCACATATAGAGGATTTCTTGTGGTAGAGCGTTGCTCCCACATTTGTGATATTTCGTGTGATGGAGCGTTGCTCTCACACTGGAGGATCTATTCTTTGGTGATTTATATCGTTGGTGATCAGATTCCTGACTTGTTATCAGGGATCTTATGGTTAGGAATGTCTTTATTACGTACATTGTGAGTTCTTGATTTTACCATTAGAGCTTGCAGAGCCTTAGATGTTTTCAGGGACTTGATGATTTTGATATTCGTAGGATGTTTGGATCGGTTTCCATTGTCCTTGTTAACGATGTTGTGATTTATTTCGGATCCGAGGTGAGTCACGTACACTATCTTTGCATAGTTCTAGAGATGTTTCGATGGGAACATCTATATGCGAAGTTCAGTAGTGCGTTTTGGGATTGTCTTCTGTGAGATTTTTTTTGGGCACATGGTTACCAATAGGGAATACCGTGGATCTATAGGAGATAGAGTTGGTTACCATTGGGTAGTAGTCGTAGTCTATACAGGAGACTCGCAACTTCCTTGGTTTGGCTCGATATTACAGAAGGTTCATCAAGGGTTTTTCCCACATAGCCATGCCACTGACACTGTCACGCCCCGGAGGAGTCCCTGTCCGAAGAAATTTCGGCAGCATCTCCCCTGTACGGCGGACAATCTAAAACTTTCTACATATCCATATACCTCAGCCACATGCGGCTGGAATAATAACAGTAAATAAACAATCACCCACGCAGTTTAATAGTAGACAAACAGAGCAGTAATAAGATGACTCGAAAACAACCCTACTCCACTACACTCATAAAACTCAAATCCGATTTTTCCTACTCCACTACACTCATAAAATACAAATCCGACGAACTCACCTCTTCTGCCGTCCAGGCAGGCATGTAGTAGAACAAAACCAAATCATATAAAAATCCATCAACATCACAAAATCCATACAATGTCTATACCATCAACCAGAACAAGTTTAGCATAATCTAAGTAAGAAACCAAAAGACCAACAATATCTTTGAGATCTGCAGGGACTAGCAACTGGAACTCTCTCCTGACAGCATCAACCTGAAAAATAACAACAATGGAGGTGGGGTGAGTCCAACACTCAGTAGGTACAACTGATATGCAAAGTAGGGAAATAACATTTAGCACTAATCATGCGTACAGTCTCCTGATATAAAAGGATGAAATACAACTGAAGTAAACAGGAGAAAAACTGTACTAACCAGGACCTGGATATAAGGACAAACAGTCCGAGTGGTATAGAAATCCTGTATGCATGTCAAACATAGGTATCCAAACAATATGCAGCATATAAATGTAGCAAACACAAACACAAGCAATAAATGCATCATGCATATGATGCAATGATGCGTCCTGGTCACCCCTGACTCCAGTCGATCATCTCACACACAATAGTGAGGCCGAGTGGGTAGGGCTATGACAACCGTGCAGTCTGTCGTCACTACTCCTGACGAGTGACCAAGTGGACGGGATGCTGTCAGAGTACACCTATCGTCCTACCCCAAATCATAAATGGGGGAGCGCAATGCTCTCAACTCCCAGTACACGATGATGGGGAGGAATCCCTGTCGGCTAACACATTGTGTCACACTACCCATGAGCGGACCAACGGAGCCAAACAAAGTCCCTGCTGCAACACACTCTGCCTGAATCGACCACTAACCCATGAGTGGTGGTGTGTGCAGATCCATGTAACTGGCGATGTGCTCAACAATAATGGAGCGGACTATCGCACAGCATGCAATCATGCAAATGGTGCATGTCAACAACCACAAAATATCCTGAACTAATCCATATACATACATAAGGTGCACCATAAGTCAATGAATCAAACAACGGTACACAGATCAGATAAGGTATACAACCTAGGTCCTGAACAATGTGAAGCATGGTATGTCACTACCCCCTATAAGCATGTATAAGCAGGTAAGGAACACATGAGATGCAAAACAAGCAATCAACCAATCATGTAATAAGTATTGGGTAGTGACTAACCGAAACAAATGAGAAACATAATTATTGCAATTTGTTAAAATCACTACTATGTATATCAAACGACATAAAGTCAGAAGTACCCGCCTCCGATAAAATGATCCAAATCTGACTCTGAGATACTCGTCTCGCGTCAAAGTCCTGTGTCACGAATAGAAATATATTTTATTTAGCTACAATCATATATATAGCTAAATAAAACCTCTAACCCTAAAATTAGGTAAAACGCTAATCATACCAATAGATAAATTCCAAACCTATTCCATATATATATAATCAACTTAAACTTAACCAAGTTATGTATTATTCATTCCTTATCTTTTTCATAGCTCCAATTAGATGTATGCTGTAACAAAAGAAATTACTTTCTCTACACCTTACCTCAATTCACCTCACTGGTTTATGCCAAAAGCTGTGAATCGGCCACGTACAAAGATGACCGGAGTTGTATTCACCGACCGAGCCTTAATTCTCAACAATTTAATAAAAATAACAGAAATTAGGTCTTCTCTAATCGGACTAAAATGTGAATATCACCAAATAAAGATACCCAATTACATAACACAAAATTCCTTACCAAGAATCCAACTTACCCCAATTGTGACCTAACTCCACCACCAAGAAGGAATGATCAAGAACAGCGGAGAGGCGGCACAGTGAGAGGTGACGCTGCTCCGTGCGACGCCGGCGGCTAGCTAGGGCACAGTGGCAGTAATCGAAGGTGCTCGGTGGCTGGCGACTAGGGCACAGGGAAGGGACTCGGCTCCACAAAGAAGAGGAAGAAGAAGAAGATAGCCGGCACTCCTGTGGCCGGCGCTGCCTCGGAAGAGAGAGGGACCTGTGGCCGGCGCTGCCTTGGAAGGGAGAGGGAAGGCCGACACGAGGGCTGAGGAGCGACACCCGGCGATGCTAAGTCACAAGCACAGTGGTCGGCGTAGGGAAATCGGTGCCGGCAGTGGCGTCGGCGGTGCGGCTCGACGCTAGGGCAGAAGCGAGACCGGCAGGGTCGCGATGGGGGACCGAGAGCCGGCGGCCAGTGCTCGGGATCTCCACGGCTAGGGCGACGGGCAGTGGCGAGGGGAAGAGGTGAAGCCCTTAGCCGAGGGCTATTGTACGCAGAGGGGAAGAGGAAACCGCCGCGGCCGGCGGTTAGGGCTCGGAGGCGTCGGGCGCGCGGGGAGAGGAAAAAGAGTCGGCGAAGAAGAGAATAAGAGAAAATAAAAATAAAATAAAAAGGAAAAGAAAACTTTTCCTCGTTAAAATGGAGTAGCCTAAACAGGCTTTTCCGGACCCCATTTTTATCCCCGTTAACTCGTCCGTACGAGCTCCGAAAAATTCTCTAAAAATATCCAAAAATTTCGGAAAATTCGCTTATTAATATTCACCTATTCTCGGTATTTTACAGACACGCTTGACCAGGAAAGGCGTGAAGTTTACGTGGTCCGAGGACTACGAGACCAGCTTCCAGGAGTTGAAGAGGAGATTAGTGTCGGCTCCAGTTTTGGTTTTACCTTCTGGAGAGGATGGATTTGTACTCTACACCGACACATCTCTTTAGGGTTTGGGCGCTGTTCTGATGTAGCATGGCAGGGTAGTCTCCTATGCTTCTCGACAGTTGAAGGAGCATGAGAAGAACTATCCAGTTCATGACCTGGAGCTAGCCACCATCATCTATGCTTTGAAGATTTGGCGACATCATTTATACGACATTACATTTGAGATTCTCACTGATCATAAGAGTCTCAAATATATTTTTACCCAGAAGGAGCTTAATTTCCGACAGAGGAGATGGATGAAGTTCCTGAAGGATTACGATTGTACCATTAGTTACCACCCGGGAAAAGCTAATGTGGTTGTCGATGCACTCAGCAGGAAGTCCAGAGCGACTTTGGCTTGCCACCGGACTTCAATTACAGACTTGGTTCAGGATTTCTCTGAGTTAGACCTTGAGGAGAAGGGACCTATAGAGCAAGCTATTCTTGTTACCATGGTTGCTCAGTCGTCGATCAGGATGAGGATTCCGAGAGGCCCAGGCTGGTGATCAGCATTTGCAGTTTATTAGCAGCCAGATAGCTTTCGGGTAGCAGACTGAGTTCACACGAGACGAGGAGGGTATTATATACTTCCGAGGTAGATTATGCGTACCTCAGTCTCATCCGGTCTTACAGGAGCTACTTCAGGAGGCTTATCGCTCTCAATTTGCGATCCACCCAGGCGAGACCCGCATGTATCGAGATTTGAGGTGTTCCTACTGGTGGAACGGTATGAAGAAAGACATCACAAAATTTGTAGCTAGATGTCTTGTCAGTCAGCAGGTGAAGGTCGAGCACCAGAGACCTGCTGGATTACTTCAGCATATTCCGATTCCTGAGTGGAAATGGGAACATATTACCATGGACTTTATGGTGAGTTTGCCGAGGACACGACGAGGCCATGACACGATTTGGGGTAATCATCGATTGATTGACTAAATCGGCGCACTTCTCTGCGAACCGGAAGTCTGATTCCCTGGATCGATTGGCAGATATGTATTGTCGGGAGATCATCATATTACATGGTGTCCCTTTGACTATGATTTAGGATAGAGATCCCCAGTTCACGTCTCATTTCTGGCAGAGTCTGCATCAGTCAGAGCGGACCATTCAGACTCTCGAGGACTTGCTGAGGTCATGTGTGTTGGATTTTAGAGGCAGTTGGGAGGACCATTTGCCATTGGTAGCGTTCGCCTACAACAATGGATTTCATTCGGCTATCTGGATGACACCGTTTGAAGCGTTGTATGGTAGACATTGTCGGATACCTACCCTCTGGGATGAGGTTGGGGAGGCCCAATTGTTGGGACTTCATAGAGCTCAGCATGAGGCAGAGTTGGCCCGTACTATCAGACGGAGGATGTCAGAGGCACAGGACCGCCAGAAGAGTTATGCAGATCGCAGACCCCTGGAGTTCTCTGTTGGCGACCATGTTTTTTTGCGAGTTTCACCCACGAAAGGGGTGATGAAATTTGGCTTTAGAGGTAAGCTAGCTCCGTGATACATTGAACCTTTCTAGATCCTGGAGAGGATTGGAGCAGTAGCTTATCGGCTGGCACTACCACCGTCCCTGGCAGACGTTCACTACGTATTGCATGTGTCTATGCTGAGGAGGTATATATCCGCCCCGACACATGTGCTGACAGATATCTTAGTTCTCATTCAGCCTGACGTCACTTGTGAGGAGGTTCCAGTACAGATTCTAGACCGGAAAGAGCGTCAGTTGCGGAACAAAACTATCCGGCTGGTTAAAGTTGGATGACAGCATCATTCGAACGAGGAGACTACATGAGAGCTCGAGGATATTATCCGAACTCGATACCCCCCATCTTTTCACTTGAGGTATGTGATTTAATTTATCGTTCAACATTTATAATCTTTGCCTGTTGTTAGTATTTGCTGAAGGTAGATAAGGAAATTTGGGGACCACATTTTTATTAGTGGGGGAGAATGTAAAATACCGAAAAATGGCAAATAATGATAAGGGAATTTTTCGGAATTTTTAGAAATTTTTCTAGAATTTTTAGAAATTTTTCTAGAATTTTTTGGAAACTGTATGGACGAGTTTACGGGGATAAAAATGGGGCCCAGGAAAGCCTGTTTAGGCTACCCCGTTTTAATGAGGAAATGTTTATTTTTTCCTTTTTATTTTTCTTTTCTATTTCTTTTTTTTTCCTCCGCCGAACAGTGCCGCGGGCCCGAGCGGTTTTTCCCCGATGCCATTTCCTTCTCTTCTTCTTTCCCCCAACCGATCACTTGCTTTCTTCCCTTCCCTCTCACGCCGCTGCCTCCCTCTCCCCTCCAGCGACGCCGACTTGACCGGCCGACACCACCCGATTTTGGCCGCAATCTCCCTCTTGCCCTAGCCGCCAGCCACATCCCGCAGTGACTCAACAGTTCGGGCATTTATGTTTGGGTGAGTATTTGGATTTAGTTTTTGGGTTGGAAACATTGATACGGTTGTGATGATATTTTTGATATAGTGCTTTTCGAATTTGCTGTAGCGATCTTGTTTCGGCTGAGGACATTAAGGAAGAGGTTGCTAAGGTGAGTTTTCAGGATAAGTTTTAATCTGAGCTGTGAGGAAGAGGTAAGAAAGAGGGTAATGAAATGATTAATGTATAATTAGTTGTTTATATGTATGGTGTAATTAGGGTTAATGAAGCTAATCCTAGATGGTCGGTGGGTTAGAAATTTGTTTAGCTATTTGTTTATAGTTAACTTAGCAAAACTGTACGATTTATTACAGGACTTTGACGCGAGACGAGTATCTCGACGTCGGATTTTGACCAGATTGAACTTTTCTATTGGAGGCTAGTACTTTGACTTTATGTCATTTGATATGCATAGTAATGTTTTTAACAAATATCAATGATTGTGTTTCTCATTTGCTTCGGTTAATCACTACCCGATCTGTTACATGCTTGTTTGTTTATTTGTTATGTACATCATGTTAGTCCTTATCTGATTATACATGCTTATAGGGGTAGTGACACAACCATGTTATATATTATGTATAGGACCTAGGGTTTTTGATACCTTATCTGATTCTGTGTACCTTTGATTTGATTCATTGTCCTATGGTACACATTTTATATATATATATGGATATTGCTATGCTGTTCAGGATTTTTGCCATGCTTAGAGTCATGCACTATTCGCATGATTGCATGCTGCGCGATAGTCTGCTCCATTATTGTTGAGCACATCGCCGGTTTCATCTCTGTCGGTGCTCCGTTGGTCCTCTCATGGGTAGCGTGACGCAGCGTGGTAGCACGTCAGTTTGGCTCTGTCGGTGCTCTGTTGGTCCGCTCATGGGTAGTGTGACGGAGCGTGGTAGCACGTCAGTGATCCCTCCCCGTTAGTGTGTACCGGGAGATGAGAGCATTGAGCTCCCCCATTTATGATTTGGGGTAGGAGGATAGGTGTACTCCGACAGCTTTCCGTCCACTCGGTCACTCATCAGGGGTAGTGATGGCAAAGTGCACGATTGTCACAGCCCTACCCACTCGGTCTCACCATTGTGTGTGAGATGGCTGACTGGCGTCAGGGGTGACCATGACATTTGTATCATATGCATGATACATTTATTGCTTGTGTTTGTTGCATTTATATGGATACATATGATTGACATGCATACAGGATTTATGATACTCTCGATCTGACGACCCTATTGTACTTATACCCTGGTTCTGGTTAGTACAGTTTTCTCCTGCTTATTTCAGTTTCATTTACCCTTCTTGTATCAAGAGACTGTACGCATGATTAGTGCTAGTTGTTACTTTTTTTATTATGCATATCAGTTGATACTCGCTGAGTTGTTGAACTCACCCCCGTGGACACTATCTTTTTCAGGTACCAGGTTGTTTATGGAGTCGCTTGGAGTATCCTACCTGCCGGTCCCCACGTCACATTAGAAGACTAGTCTCCGTATTTTTGTTTATTTTTATCTTGGTATATGATATGTGTGTATTTGGCTTTGTGTTCCGATTTTGTTTCCGGAGTGTTGTGTTATTATGTGGTGTAAGCCTAGCCGGCTAGCAGTCTTCGTTTATAGTTGTATGTGTTGTCTATTGGATTTCCGCTGTGATTGGTTTTGGTACAGCCGAGTGGGCTGTTAGATTTACATATAACTGCGTGGTTGTATTTTTTGTGGTATCAGCCGAATAGGCTGCATATAAACTGCGTGGTTGTGTGTATGTTCCAGCTGCCTGTGGCTGATGTATATTGTGTCTGTAGAAATGTTTCAGATTGTCACCCGTACAGGGGAGGTGTTGTCGAAATTTCTTCGGACAGGGACTTCCCCGGGGCATGACAGTCATTGTGAGGTATGGATGGATGCACTCAGATTTGATGTGACAATCAATTGGGGGACTAATCGATTGGAGGTCCTGATCTGCAGGATATAAAGGTAATGATGAGGATTCAAACACACAACTTTAACTCTTCTTCTCTGATTCTTTTTGCTAGTTTTGAAGGTTCTTGGAACAAAGTGTTGCTCCATTTCCAAGCATCAAGAGGTGATCCATAACAATAAGAGATTAAGAGCAAAGGATCCTCATTGTAGTATTTATTTCCTTATTTTTGTTGTATGTTTTATTGTATTTCTTTTGTATTCTCGTGTTGGAGTTTGTATGAGGTTTCTCCACCTCGTAGAGGAGGATTTCATAGTGTAATATGAGTGAGGAGAGTGGACCCTTGGATTAGTCACCTCAAGGAGATGGATACCAAATAAAATCAAGGGTGTTAGTGTTTGCTTCGAGTTTTCACTGCAACAAATCATCAATGAACCGATTGAAGTTAATCATCTCCCTCTAGCTCGTCGGAGTGTTCTAACAAGTGATATCAGAGTGAGGCCGTCCTTTTTTGGACTAATTGTCGAGAGAACAACTAGCTAGAGGAAGAAGAAGATATTGAAGCTTGGAGCCCTAATTTTAAAGTCATGAAATTATCATCAAAAGAACTCAAGATCAAAAATGGAGTTTAGAGATGGATTCAGATACGATATCTGAGCACCTCCACCCTATGAAATTGGAAGCTTTGATCTTTGGAAATCAAAGGCTGAAATTTTTTTTCATGATGGTGATAGTGCAATGGTTTGCTCTAATGGAGGAGTTTCAAACTCCAACAGATAACAAAGGAAAGCTCCTCAAGAAAAGAAAGTGAAATGAGGAGCAACTAAGAAAATCTAAGTCCAATGATAAGGTAACCAAAATTTTGATTAATTTATTGTCTAACAATATTTTGTGCAATATAGGGGATTATAAGAGTGCAAATGAGTTATGGAGCAAGTTAGTCAAGCTTCATGAAAATCCCACCATATTGTCAAATCAAGAAAAATTCAAAGAGGGAGACTCATTGGATAAAAAAGAAGAGGATTTGAAAGTTGAGAGATATTCAACATCTGAAGAAGAAATTAAGGAAGTATCCACCTCAAGGATTGAGGGGGAGAGATCATTGATACCAGAATAAGAAGAATTTTCATCATCTGAAATCAATGAGAAAGAAGAAAGTGTCACCTCTATAAGCAAAGTTTGTGAATGTATAAAAATTTTAATTCCTAAGGATAAAAATCATATAATTTGTTTTTAGTTTAGAGAAAGAGGACACTACAAGAGAAAATGTCCAAAGTTGACCAAGAAGAAGGGTCAAATGACACCCAAGAGCAAAGAGAAGCTAAAGGAGGTTGGCATCGTGATACGCAAAAGCAAGGAGCACATTGTGTGCTTTTCTTGCAATCAAAAGGAATATTATTGGAACCAATATCCAAGGGGAAGAGATTCGGCCAAGAAGAAAGGAGGAAGCTCAAGTCAAGGGAGAGCTTCTAAGAATAACACTAAGGTACTATTAGTTAATGGTATTTCTTTGTGTCATAATAAAGAGCATGCTAGATCTAAATTTTATCATTTTAATGTTATTTATCATGAAAGTAAAAAAGCATAAAAACCTTAGGGTCAATTATAAATCATTTCATGCTAAGACAACTCACCTAAGACTAGGAAGGTAGATAACAATTTAGGAAAAATTCTAAGGATTTTAGGCATATACCTATAAATAAAAATGCTAAAGGAAATCAAGGAAAATCTAAATTTAAGGATTTAAAGAGAAAAAAATTAAGTCTTGAGATCAAGGTTTGATATATTGGAGATGACCCTAGAGAAAATGACAAATAATGTCATAGGGTCAAAGAAGCAAAATCTAGGGGTAGATAGGCAGGAGTCATTCAATGGCAAGAGAGGTTTGGGTTATAAACTAAAAGCCAAAGAGAATGTGTCCTCATACCATAAAGTTCCATATTGATATGAAACTAACCTTAGGTCTATGAGTCAAGTCAAGGTAACAAGGGAAGTTATCCCTAGAAGTAACCTTGAAAAAACTAGTGTGACTAAGGTTTTTTAGAAGCCTAAGAAAGTTACTAAGAAGGTCACAAGTGAAGTTATCCCTAGAGTTGATTGAGAGGAGTCTAGTGTGACCAAGGCTTCTAAGAAGCCTAGGAAGGTATTAAGGGAAGTTATCCCTAATGAGTACCTAGGGAACCAAAGGAGAACTAATAGGTTTTGGGTTCCTAAGGATGTGTTCTCTATACCTTAGATGAGTTTATAGAGTGTCAACTCTAACTAGAAGGGTGGTTAACCCAACCTTGGTGAAATTGGTAATTTGGGGGTATTTTCAAGGTAATGTTACACCTTGAAAATGAAGGTTTAAATGTTTACCCTTTGGAAGAGTAAAATATGTCAAAATTTGAAGATTCGGACCTAATTAAATTAACACAATTAGGTTAGAAGTTAAAAAATGTCAAGCTGGGATTTTGGCAATTTCGTTGGGAGATAGGGCAACTAAGGATTATTCTTAAATTTAGCGATTAGTTAAGTGATACTTAGATAGAGAATCTATGTATTTTATTTATTCTAAAATTATCTTATTTTGTGTGCTCTATCATATGTCATGACATCATATTTATCATTCATATATGTTTATGAAAAGTGGCATATGTCATGTCATACATATATTATTATTCATGATATTTTTTTTAAAAAAAATATGCATTTGATGTATGCTATAATCATTTTCATGCATTATTTTAAAATTCTTTATAATTAAGGACAATGATATCAATTAACATTCTAGGTTGGATGATCAAAGTTTAAATACCTAGTTAGATATGTATGATCCCTTAGTTTTAGGAAAAACTTATTGTATATCTTACAAGAACCATATGCTTGACTTGTATGTGTTTTTGAGACACATTAAATACAAGTGAGATGTTAGGAGGATGAATAAAACTCAAGGTATTGATTTAGTGCATCTTTTTAGAGTTTTAGTTTCATCTAAACAATAAATTATGTGAAGTCTAATCATTGGGAAAGCTAATGTACAAGTTATATGCATTTAGGCCAAGGAACATGGTTAGAAATTATGCTTTAAAAGTCATTTTAAAATCACTTTGGAAAATCTTGGTGAAATCTATTTTGATAGGAGTCATCATTGATTATTTGGACACAAAGTAGAGTGAAACATTAAATTTTTTTAATGATTTCTAATTTTGTGTCAATCTTTAAAAATGAGGGGTTTTTTAGAAAATTATTTTTTCCTTGATAGTATATGGCATAAATAATGTATATGTAAAATTTTACGATTTTTGGAAAAGCGTAGAATTATTTAGGAATTTCTAAAATTTGGTTTGAATTTAAAATTAGAAAATTTAGAAATTTCGATCGATCAAGCAATCAATTCACTTAGGCATGAACCAATTGATCAATCAATTAAAGGCCTTCGACGAGCATAAAAGCTCATGGAATCGATCAAGTGATTGATTAAGCACCCCCTAAATCGATCAACTGATCGATTAAGGTGACTTCAATCAATTGAAATCCAACTTCAGTTGATTGAAATTGTTGATTTTGGATGAAATGGTCTAATTTCAGTTCATTAAACCTCGTTTAGTCATGTTAACCATCCCTGGCCCTAAAAAAAAAAATACATTTATAAGTATTCAAAGGTAAGTTTCTTAATGATAATAAGAAAAAAATGGTTAAAGAAAACTAAATTGGAGTTTAGGAGGAGGTTTAGATTTTAAATTGAATTTTGAATATCAAAACTTTAAATTTTGGGTTTCTTAAAGATTTAGGAATTCCAAATCATTATTGGTGCAATGATAGAAGTTTGGGATATATTTTAAAGGGGAGTTTCTCCTTAAAAGACATGATTTAATTTTTTTTTTGGGACAAGAAAACAATGGAAGGTTGGGAACCTTTATTATTATGAATACTTAAGGATGAGCATTGGAGACAATGAAAGATTAAAAATCTTCATTGTGATGGAGTTATGCTTAAGGTTGAGCATAGGATATAATGAATGGTATGGGACTTTCATTGCGTTCCTTTGAAAAAATTGACTCATAAAGGGAAGAGTTTTTTTTACATGTGTCAAAGGGAGAGAAAATATGGGGTTTAAGTTAGAAACCTACATTCATGCTTCGAACATGGGATGAAGTTGGAGTTGGGCTAATAGGGGTTAGCCTAATTTAAACATATTGTCAAACATCAAAAAAGGAGAGATTGTTGGTGCAATCATCTTGGGATCAATGTTGACCAGTTTGACTAAGATTGAGTAGATTCGAGCTTGAGTTTCGATGTTTAGATAATATGTTGTGGACAATATGTTTGGATAATATGTTATTGGACATTATATGAGAAAGGTTAAGTAGGTCAGGGAGGACTAGTACTTGACTGGGAAAGTCCTAACTGGAGGTTAGGTAAAGCAAGTCCTAACTCAAGGGTTAGACAAAGGAAAAGTCCAAGTGGGTCAAGTAGGACCATGCGTTGGCAAGGAAAATCAAAGTGGGTCAAAGAGGACCGTACATTGATAAGGAAAGTCCTAACTTCAGTTAGGTAAAGAAAAGTCCAAGTGTGTCAAAGAGGACCGCAGGTTAGGTAAGTCAAGTCTTAACTTGAGGGTTAGGTAAAGGAAAAGTTCAAGTGGGTCAGGGAGGATTACACGTTGGCAAGGAAAGTCCAATTGGTTCAAGGAGGACCACACATTGGCAAGGAAAGTCCTAATTGTGGTTAGATAAAGAAAGTCCAAGTGGGTCAAGGAGGACTACACGTTGGCAAGGAAAGTTCTAACTGTGGTTAGGAAAAGAAAAGTCCAAGTGGGTCAAAGGGGACCACACGTTGGCAAGGAAAGTCCAAGTGGTTCAAGAAGGTTTGCATGTTAGCAAAGGAAGTGCTAACTGCAGTTAGGCAAGAAAAATCCAAGTGGATCAAGAAGTATCTCACGTTGGCAAAAGAAATCTCTAACTGCGATTAGGCAAAGGAACTCCAAGTGGGTCAAGGGGGATCACATGTTGTCAAGGTAAAGTTTTAACTACTGTTAGGAAATAGGAAAAATCTAAAGGAGGATTGTACTTGGCGATCAAAAGTTCAATGGAATGTTGGCAAAGCCTAAGTCGGTCAAAAGTTGACAGGATACTTGATAGAGAAGTCCCAACAGATCATGGTTGATAGAAGATTGGGCAAGGGAACCCTAGACTTAGGTTAAGTGAGTTAGGGCTGGGCAATCGATTAAGTAATCAATTGTGCCAAATCCAATCAATCAGTGGATCAATTGGAAGCTTGTCTTCATGAAGCAGAAAGGACTCGGATCATTGGGTAATTGATCAAGGTCAAACCCAATCGACTAGGTGATCAATTGGGAGGAGAAGTCTGTGAAACAGAAAAGTGTTGGATCAATTTGGTAATCGATCAAGACATGTATCAATCGATCAAATGATCGATTGGGTGCATTTCTTCATGACAAATGCTCTTGATCGATCAACTAATTAATCAAGAGGAGTTTTTGGCGGAGCACAGTAGCTTCCTCATAAGATAATGATTGATTGAGTAATTGATAGGGAGAAGCTCACAACTGAAAAGTGGGCATCGTAATTGGCTATTAAGTAATGAAGAAAAGAGCCGTTACAAGATTTGGAAGACTGGATGCGCTTGGATCTGATGTGTCAATTGATTGAGAGCCCTAATCTGCGGGATATAAAGGTGATGACGAAGATTCAAATGCATAACTTCTTCAACTCTTCTTATCTGATTCTTTCCACCAGTTCTTGAAGATTCTTAGAGCAAAGTGCTGCTGCATTTTCAAACATCAAGAGGCGATCCATAGAAATAAGAGATCAAAAGCAAAGGTTCTTTATTATAGTATTCATTTCCTCGTTCTTGTTGTATCTTTTGTTGTATTTCTCGTGTATTCTCATATTGGAGTTTGTATAAGGCTTCTCAACCTCCTAGAAGGAGAATTTCATAGTGTACCGTGAGTGAGGAGAGTGGACCCTTGGGTTAGTCACCTCAATGAGGTGGATACTAAGTAAAATAAAGGATGTTAGTGTTTGCTTCAGTTTTCGCTGTAATAAATCATCAACGAAGTGATTGGAGCTAATAACCCCTCCTCCTCTAGCTCATTGGAGTGTCCTAATAATTTGTTCTTAGAAATCATGAGGTTAGGAGAAAACGTAAGTCCTATCAATTAGTATTAGAGCATTGACTTTGTTTCATCATTTTTTATGGTTATACAGTTTAAGTTTTTTCTTCGATTTGTTGTGTTAATGCTAATTTAGGTTTCGCTAGTATATACCATATTTGATCGTTGAAAACTCTTGTAGAAGAAAACCTAAGAAAGGCTTGGGTTTTCGAGTTTTCACATTTTCGAGATGAACATGAAGAATAGCGAGTGAACTGCTGCTTTCTTTGTTGAAACCCGCTGACTTTAATCTAATATTAGTTCAAATCCTAATGGTGTAATTGATTGGCTTGGTTAATCAATTGACTACCGAGACGAATAGAATAGTCAGGAATCCATTGCCTTTATTGATCAGTTGGCCCTAATTGATTACGTTGGTTTGACAATCAATTGGTTCAATGAAGATCGAATACATGATTGATTTTAATCGATTATAGGTTTGATCATGGCTTCCTAATCGATTGATGATTTTCGCCAATCGATTAAACACTTTAAAATTGAGCATAGAAATGATTAGAATCGATCAGTCTTTCATCGATGAAAGCTATTTGATTATAAATTTTTTCAATCGATTAATAACCTTAAAGGATAAATCGATTGGAAACAATTTCCAATTGATTAACAGTGTTGTACGTGAGAATGCAATCGATTGGAATTTAATCCAATCGATTAAATGGTATCAAAAATGCATGTAGAGTTTTCTACCTTAAAAAAAACAGAAGGTGAGAATGAAATTAAATATAAAGATGCATGCTAACGGAAAGAGCATTCTCACCAAATTATGCCAATATAAAAATTATACCAACAGTTAGCATAAGACATTAATCAATTAATAAATCTAATTTTAAATTATTAAAATTGGGTAAGTGATTATCTATTTAATTAAAGTTCCTAGAATTTTTTTGGATTTGTCTATATAACATGCTACTAAGTTGAACTATTATGTTAGTAAAAAGAAAGACACCTTGGGTATGTTTAGTGCATTTTGTATTGGTAGACGTATATCTATGCTAAGAGTAATTGACCCAAAGGAAGATTATTTTTATACTAGATATATGCTCAAAGTAACTTACAACTATAGAACACAATTTTATTTTATTCAGATCATGTACAAAATAAGTCAAGTGGCAAATTAAGAACTTAGCGGTGGCATTCAAGAAACATTAATGGATTGCAACACTTTTACATGTTATAAATCATAATTTTTTTAAGTTTCAACATAAGTGCTCTGAGAGTGAAGATTTACCTTGTCAAGGACATGCTCTCGTTCAATTCTAGGGGACTTTCTTGAGACTATTACAATGTGACTGGATCCATCTATTCCCATTACCCGTGCTTCATGTAGCTCTAGCTCACTCTATAAATATGCAGGTAAAAGAAATATAGATCCATCCTTGATTTTTTTTTACTTTGAAATAATTGGAATTGACACTAAATTACAAAGATAATACACTCATGTTGGAAAAGCATCTTATCACAAACAAGAGAAATTTGGTATACACATTAAGTCAATTATATTTCATATAATAAAAGTCATATGCATCCAAATCCTATTTAGTTATGGATCCATATAGGAGCTCTTGGTACAAATTACAGAAATATTTCTAGGTGCAAATAATGGGGAAAAAATCATAATCAAATAAGTCAAGACAAATTTAGATAGGCTTTGGTTCCAACTCTGTAGAATATCCTATTCATAAAATAGGCAAAAAAATATCTAACATAACCCTTAAGATATAACATGAGATCCACTATCCAGAGACTACCGAATGCACACAATTCATATGCACAACAAATTTGCAAGAAAACTTATAACAAAATAGCCAATGACATGACATTTTGCTGGTCATGTTACTACAATTTCTTAGGATGACTCTCCAATGATGAAAAATGATAAGAAGATGCTATATGCAACTGACTG
This sequence comes from Zingiber officinale, assembly GCF_018446385.1. Classification (NCBI taxonomy): domain Eukaryota; kingdom Viridiplantae; phylum Streptophyta; class Magnoliopsida; order Zingiberales; family Zingiberaceae; genus Zingiber; species Zingiber officinale. Next base: position 32,073,674 of record NC_055992.1, on the reverse strand, counting down.
CATGATGAAATCACCTTTTGCTTATTAATCTCCTTGAGCAATACATTTCTCCGCACAAACAATAAAAAACATAAAAAATAATAAGAAAATACACTGGGTAAATTCTTTCAAATTACATATATGATAATTTTTCACATTCTCAAATATCCTAATGTTCATTCAAAATATCCCTCAGAAAATATATTATAAAGAGAAGCACATGCATCCATGTGAATGCAAGATTCCTAAGGGTCAGTCAAATTAGAAATATGCAAGTCAAACAATGTATTTCAGCATATATTGATTTAATTCAATTAGTTGACCCAGACTGCGTTAAACTAATGGGTTTATGCTAAAGTAACAATAATACACCAATGACTAAAAGATATAATTTGCCTATTCCAGCAAAAAAAAAATGCAACATAAGGCCCTAATGATAACCATCATTGTTATAAAATGCATCCACATAAACTGTTTAACGTGGCTTCATAGGCTTATGGAGTGAGGAGCTTTATAGCATATGACACATAAAGGATTTAATATGTTAACAAAATTCCAAGCTAGCATTGACTTAGACTTTAACAAACTGGGAATTTTATTAACATGTAAAATACTTTTTATGATCAAATGCTAAAAGCTCCTCACTCATTGGAACAATGCAGTTACTTTATTCATTCCTATTGGCATCCAAAGGTTTCATTCCTAAGGAAAGAGTCATAGATCAAGTTAATAACGTTAAATAGTGCATAAGCAACTGGATTTTTCTTTGTAGGAACATTTGCATACACATTTCCAGATAAATTGATACTCGAATAGTCTTCCAATTATATAATGGCTTGTACTAATCACAAGGTATAATAGTTTTGAAATGTTCATTTTACCCAATGAAAATGGTTTGTTGAGTTCACATGCAAGATACATGGTTGATGTTTTTATATAAAAACTAAAAAAGAGAATGTTGAGTAGTTTATAAAACGCACTGGATAAGATAAAGGAAAAATAAAAATATTACGATATCAATATCCAATGGTTACAAATAAAAAAAAGGAACAAAAAATACACAGAATACAGCACATAGAGAACAATGAGTCCTCTAATCTGACCTCTATTTTAAGAGACATGTTTTCCTTCTTTAAACATTGCACTTCCTGAAGATGACCAAATTATTCAGCATTTAGACAACATGAATAAATAGATCCTGTAGTGTAGAAAGAGATGCAACATTTTCTAGATGCATTAGGTACAACAATCACTGGTGCATAAAGATTAACAATTTCTTTTCGCCTAAACTTCTTACTACATTGAGGACACTGCCAAATTGTGCCAATAAGAATTAACAAATAGATACGTTATAAAAATAAAAAAAATATATAATTTAATTGGAAATTGGATTCTAGTTCCAGAAGTCAGACAAGTACCTTTCCAACATTCTTTCCACATTGTTTTAGCCATCGCTGAAGGCAGGATCTACCATAAAACTTCTAATGCTTTTACCTGCTGAGTGGTACTCAAGGTTGCATTGAGCTTCTCATCCTTCTCTTGCAAGCACATCTACAACCGGCCTATTTCCTCTTCCATGCTCCCTGCTCTCATCTCTGCTACTTGTCAGGGACTTCACAATTTCATCCTCCACTGAGGCATCCACCAAACCTGATCTACAAAACTACAATCAAAACCTACCTTCCTAGCATGGGCCTCTTTCGCAAATGACTGCTCCTACAAAACCAAGTGGCGCCAGACATCTTTCAGCTCAGCTGCCAACGTAGCTACGTTCTTCTTAAAGATCAACTTTTTCTCTGTTAAATCCTTGAGAAGTGGATCCACCTCTAGAGAAGATGAAGAGGCGGTCAAAGGCTCAGCTTTCTCCGCTACCAAGGACATCAGCAAATCAGCACTCTAACATGCAAAGGAAAAGGTACAATGATTAAGGAGTGCCTTCAAAGCAGAATTCCCATTTTCCCTGCAAGACCATTCAGGCAACAAGTGGATACAGCTTCCCCAAATCTAATGGAAATTCAAAAGGACAGCTACTGGTCTTTGGATCCATTGCAAAGATCAAAGATCAAACCGACACTGGTTGCATCTAAGTCGCCAAAGTCGTAGTTTTCACTGTAAAAATAGAATGAAGAATTATTTTCCACAAAAATACAAAAAAATCCCTAGGTATCTCAAGAACCGCAAAATAATCACGAATGGTACAGCTACCGTTCCATAAACGGCAACCACAGGTTGAAGAAAGAAAAGTCAAACACAGAAATCACGAGAAGATAGTTTCCTTACTTCAATGGCATCAACTGAGACCACAAAGCGCTGAAACAATGCTTCTTATGCCGCAGATTTCCCCGCAGAAGGGATTTTGGCAAGAGAAAACTAGAAAAAGCTCAAGCTTTGTCAACTAGTTTACTCCTTTCCGATCAGAACTTCCCTGACTTACTTCTTGTAGGACAAAGAAAACTTTTTTTTTAATTGTTGTAAGTCGCCACAAAACTAGATCGATCTCCAAATAAATAGAGTCGGTAGGGAGCAACAGTTGCTGGAATGCTGGATCGGAGATGGATGAAGGAAAAATCACCGGAATGTGAAGAAGGGCTCTTCTTCTCACCCAAAAGGAGGGGTTAGAGGAGATGCGGTGTGGTTGGACGGAGAAGAAAGGGCGTCGTGTGCTAATCCTGATCGAGAGAGGAAGGGGCGTCGATCTAGGAAGGGGAAGAGGGAGATGAGGCTAGGAGAGATGGTCGGACGGCCAGCGGCGAGGAGGAAAGTGGTGGTGGCATCGCGAAGGTATACGGTGGACGGTGCGATATAGATTTAGGTTTGGAGGGAGAGTGAAGTGTTGTAAATTTTAGCTAAGTATTAGTTGGAAAATTAAATTATTTTATTTTATCATAGACACCGGGTTTTAAAAACCGCTGTTAAATTCGGTGTCTATTAACAAAAAAAAAGGCGTGCATAGACATCGACTTAAAAACCGATGTCTATGAGCGAAAATCTGCGCTTATAGACACCGGTTTTTGGAAAAATCGGTGTAAAATACTCAAAGATATCGGTTTTTGCTTAAAACTACTGTTGTTCTACTGATGTCTATGAAGGTTTTTCTTGTAGTGTAGGTCTTCCGATCTATAATCTACTATTCAGGGTACAACGCCTCAAATAAAGTCCACATGATCCAATGTCATGTCCGTACTACGTACATTGCTTCTTTAGGGGTAGGAGTTCGTCGTGGTGAACTAATTGAGTTGTCTGATTTTGATCTTGTTGGGATTAGACAATTGTCTTTGGCTAGGATTAGGACTAGTGCTGAGGGTCTCGTGTATAAACAGACCCATCCACATTATGTTCCACCAGCTACGAGGAATCTATTGCTAAAGATGATCGATTCCAGTTGACATACCAGTTTCGTCGATTATCGATCTCGAATTTGCCATGACACCTTATTTTGACTTTGCTCAGAGTAGTTCATATGCACCTCCCCCACCGACTAGTGACTTCTTTACTCATCTTCAAGATGACATTTTTAGTCGGTTTGCCTCCTTAGAGATGAAGATGGATGATCAGTACACCTCTCTCTAGGGTCAAATTACAGATTTTTGTCAGGAGATGATAGATCGTATTGATGCATTATAGGGGGAACAGCGAAGGATGTTTGCTTATTTTCAAGATGATGAGGATGATGAGGAGTGGTTTTTAGGGTTTATTACTTATGACTTATTGTACCTATTAAATACCGTGCATTTTGATTATGTATGCTCTTAGATAGTTTTCAGTTATGAACTTTCTTAGTATCTTTTGGTACATTTTTTTTACAAGTTTTTATATAAACTAGGCTTCTTAACATTTTTTTGAAAAATATTACTTGGTAGTTTTTCAAAATTAATTTTGTAAACTTTCCCCTTTCAAAATTTTGTTTTCCAAAATTCTTTCAAAATATTTTTATCTTTCTGGAGTAGTCTAGGTTTTTCCCGTAGAATTACATAATCCTATAGCTTTAGAAGCCAGCATCTCATAAGCACAGTAGGATCCATTTCTTGTACAACCTAGAATGGGTGGGATGCTTAGGACTTAGCCTAAGATTTCATATGCTTATGTCAGTGCATCGCTATAAATCTGGGCTTTAAACAACGTACATTAATCAATTTAAGCTCACTAGCTAGTAACAACCTAGTTAGTCCCAAATGCTCAAATTGACCAACCTGAGTCAATAGCTACTATCTTATAATAGTTAGCATTGTACTAAGGTTGGACATTTCATTATAAGGGCATTTTTTTTAGTTTTTTTTTAAATCATGCTTGGGCTTTTAGGAATTTTCAATTTTAGGGGGAGCTTATAATTTCGAAAAGAATTATTTCTTATAATTTATTTTCTTATTTAATTTTCAAAAATTTTATCCTTACTAAAATTTTAATCTAACTAAAGATTTATTAAAATTTTCCTTTACAAACTTTTCAAAATTTTCACTTTGTTAAAATTTTAATAATTTAAACTTTACACTCAAATGTTCAAAATTATTTTCTTTAGAATGACTATAACCTTGCTATATTTTTCTTTACGATTTTTTTTAAAAAAACTTTGGCTTCAATTTCAAATTAAATGCCTTACACTTATTAAACATTTCAAACTTTTACTTCCGACATATTTTTCAATTCCTTAACTTAAAATTTTAAAATCTTCCACAGTGTTCAAAATTCTTGTTTTCACAATCTATACCTTTTCAAATTTTTTAAAGAGTTTTTCACACTAATATTTTTTATTAAACTTCTACTTTAATTCTATTTATTAGCTTCCCCTATTTTGATATGTGTCAAAGAGGGAGAGATAGTGAATTCAGGAGGAGTTATTCAACTCAGGGGGGGAGTGAAAATGCTTGCTTATTTATTTCTCTACTTTTTAACTTAACTTTGAACCTTGGTTGCCAAACATCAAAAAGGGAGAGATTGTTGGTGCAAGTTGCACCAAAATCAAACCTGAGTTTTGATGTTGTCAAAGGTTCAAGTTAAGTTTTGTTGTGATTTAACAAGTTAACTGAGTGTGGAGGTTGTTTTCTCAATTGAGAAAAGACCTAGCTGGAGGCTAGACAGGAAAAGTCTTAGTAGATCGTGGAACCCAAGTGAAAGTCCAAGTGGGTCGAGAGGACCTGACGCTTGGCAGTGTGATCGAGAGGTCTGGAGGACCGAAGGTCGAAAGAAAAGTCCTGGCGAGCCGATCAAGGCTAAGTGAAAAGTCCAAACAAGATCTGGAGGATCAATGTTTGGCAGGTAGATTGAGGTAAATAACTGGAAGAGCGACAGTGATGTCATGTTCTTGAAGGGAACAACCTAAGATCGTTGGTCCAACTAAAGAAACTGGGAAGATTTCTAAGTTGAGATCAAGACAGTTCTACTATCTAAATATTACTCATGCATTATATATTATTTGCTAACTTTTGTGTTGCAGGGATACTTTGTTTAACTTTGTATTACAGGTTCGGTCGGATCGATCGACCGAACGAAGGGATCGGTCAGATCGATCAACCGAACGAAGGGATCGGTCGACCGAACCAGGGTGACTCAGCATAATTCAATCAGTAATGATCAGCAGCGAAGGAAACTACACTGATTGGTCAATCGAACCAGAGGATCAGTCGACCGAACTATCAATCATTAAAGGCACAGTAAATGTGAATCTTGAAAAATCTCAACGAACAGGGAAGGAGCATATTCGGTCGACTGAATAGAGGGATTGGTCGACCGAACCCTTAATGATCATTAATTGTCAAAGATCAAATCAACAGCGAATCTCAACCAGGAAGGAAGGGAGCTGGTTCGGTCAATCGAACCTAGGGATCGGTCAATCGAATATCGATGATTCTTATAAAAGAGAGCTCGAGGTCCGAGGCTGAGTAATGAAATATGTGGGGGTTCAAAGTTCATCTCTGTGCTAACTGTCGTTGTTCACGTTACTACTCTACAAGTCATCTACACGCAAGCAAGTGCCGACCAAGCTTCAACTTCACATACTGTCGGTATATTTTGTTTGTGCATTGTACTTAAACTTATATAAGATAGTAGGTTGTTACTATCTTATATTATTGCATACTGTACGCATTACTTCTTTCGAAGGTTTTCAGAAAGAAGAATCTTAGTGGATTGTCCATCGGTGCGATCAAAGACCGCGGGCCTTGAAGTAGGAGTCGACCTAGGCTCCGAACTAAGTAACTGAACTGTTCTTTATTTTTCTGCTGCACGACTTTATTTTTAACGAGTAAAAGAAAAGTTTTAAAAACACAATATTCACCCCCCCCCTCCTCTATCGTACTCATTTGATCCAACAGATAGCTTAGGACTTAGGAGATCTGCATGTCCATTTCTATGCTACCCTAGTAGGGACCTGCCATTTAGCGAACCCTACTCTCACATTACATTAGATACTATCTCTATATATATTTTTTTGGAAGCAGAGACTACCTACAGTGACTGAATTCAAGTCACTCTCTCTTAGGCTCTAGGGCTATATTCTATATCGAGTTCTGACTACCTACATTCTATTGATCACATCTTGCGATGTTGCAATGATGCGGTCATCTCATTCATTTTTTCTGTATGCACTATGCCAATGCCTGGACATTGACATTGCATTACATATATTCCATAATGTCATTCATACGTCCAGTCTCGTCACTAGGTTGTGGGTTCACATGTCATATTGTCACATTCTAACATATATTCTTAGCCATAGGAGTAGACATGACTCAGGGTACGACCACTCCTCTTAGCGCATATGACGAGACTGGTCAGTGTCAGTTTGCATTAGTGTATATAAATGTCATTGCTCAGGGGGGGCTAGCCTGGAGAGTGGGACTACAGCTAGATATACCAGGCGAGGACGAGGATGAGTTACCTGGCGAGGGAGAGGATATGCCAGCATTCATGGCCAAGAAGCTCCTCGGATATCCTTTGACTCCGACCCAGCCCTTGACCTCGACCTTGCTATCTGTCGAGGACCGACTAGCTTGACTCGAGGAGTCCTCCGCATAGCTATAGCAGTCAATCTCGGATAGATTTAGCACCATTCAGGGAGAGATGACTACCGACTTCTCTGCTCTCTAGGAGAAGATTACCATTGGTTTTCAGCATATCTCATGGACTGTGTGAGCACTTGAGTAGCCTCCACCTCTAGCTGATGATCAGCTCTGACTTTATTTATTATTATATAGTGCATGTTTTGGATTCTGTAAATATTTGAACATATGCTATTTGCCACCTTTTACCTCTATTGCTTGATCAATCTAGAAATATGACTACTATTTTTTTTTACTTTCTTTAAAATAATTTGAAAATTCTAAGAATTTTTTTTTAAAATTCCTATTTCCTTAGACTTTTGAAATTGATTTCAGTCTTAGTCTATAGCAGATCCATATAAAGCATATTCCTATAGACCTAGGACTTTAGCATCTCACAAACACACTAGGACTCTCTTGATTGTGTATTCTAAAACTTAGAATGGCATGGGATGCGTAGGCCCTTTTTTTGGACTTAAGATGGTTATATCAATGCATTAACACAAGTCTAGGCATAAAATACTAAACAAAATAATGATCAGATTAAGTAATCCATTTTAGTCAAACACTAACTGGATAAATTTACTTAACTTGACTAATCAAGTGAACACAACTATCTTCTAATAGTTAGTTAATAACTACTAGTTAAACATGTAAGGACAATTTCTAGATGTTTATATTTTTAAATAATATCATATCCAAAGGGAGGATATTTGAAGAATAATTTCAACTGTGTTCAAAATTTTTATTTATTTTGAAAATGTAAATATTTTGCATTGTTTCAAAAAAAATTTGAAACTTTAAAACCTTAAACCTCAAATAAGATCTTTTTTTGAAAAATCCTTAGCTTGCTAAAACCTCTGAAAGGTTTTGAACAATTTTTTTGTAAAAGTCATTTTTTTGCCAAACCTGTTAAAACTATGGATGAAAATAATTCTATAAATAATTTTAAATTCATAATTCTTAGAAATGTTGAAAATATTTCAAATTATACTTTGAATTTCCTTATTCTAAAATTCTTCAAAGCATATTATTTTCGAAATATATTTTGCAAAGTATTTTCCAAACTAATATGACTCTATTTTTTGAAAAGTTAATATATTTGAAAATTACTTTCAAAGTTTCTTAAAAGTTTTTAAACTCTAAAACTTTAGTAAATAATAATTTTTATTAAATTTCAAAACTTTAAAAAATATTTTAACATTGCTTTTTAAATACACTTTGAAAATTTTTAACATACTCTGCAAAATATTTTTCAAAATGCTTTGGAAAGTTTTTTTAATATTTCACAAACCTTTTAAAACTGTGTTCGAATATATCTCATTTTACTTAGCCTACATTACAAACAATGTATTGCAAATCTAGTTTTTCAAATGATTTGTGTTTGAAAAAGTTGAAAATTCTTTATCTCTTTCCCTACTAATCTTGAAAGTTTTTTATATATTGTCAAAGTTCATTACCTTCACTAACTACTTTACTTAGCACATTTCTTGACTCATTTATCTACTCATGTTTTTTAAAGAATGTAAAAGGGAGAGGGTTAAAGTTTAAGTTAGAAAACAAAGAAAAATTAAAAACAACTTAACCCTAAAAATGATCAAGAGAACAAAACCAATTGTCTCAATTCTTGTTTCTCTTAAAATCATTTCTTATGCTTGCTTTGCATATTTTTTTCCTAACTTAACCCAGGTTATCATTGTATCAAAAAAGGGGAGATTGTTGGTGTAGTTTGCACTAACGGTCTTACTAAGATTTTGATGAATGACAAAATAAGTTAAGTTAGGTATTGTTGTGATCTAACCGCTTTATCAAGTGTGCAGGAGTTAACTAGATAGGTCAACGGGCTGATTGGATATCTGGTCCGAAGTCTAGATAGGTCAACAGACTGATCGGATATCTGGCAAGAAGTCCAAATAGATCAATGGGCCGATTGGATATCTGGCAAGAAGTCCAGATAGGTCGATGGGTCGACCGAATATCAGCAAGAAGTTTAGATAGATCAACGGGCCAACCAAATATTTGGCAGGAAGTCTAGTTGGGTCTACAGACCTGACAACTGGCAAATTGGTAAATAAAGATAAGTCACTGGAGGAGAGTGATTAAGTGAGGATGCATCCCGATTGAGGGGACAGTAGATGTCGATCCAAGTTAAGTCTATTTTGGATCCCTAATCTGAGACCTTGACTAGTTTCTAGTCCTAGAGGATAGGAACTAATTACTACTCATTATTATAATTGTGCTAACTTTATTTTACAGGGTAGATGCTTTAGTTTTGGACTAACTTCTTTTTGGAGGATAAAAGAGCAAAAAAAAAGTCTTCGGATGAACAGTACCAGAGGTGCCTTCAATGTTGATGGAAGGCGCCTTCAAAGGTTTTGGAAGGCGCCTTCCGTAGGATGAACTTTGGACTTCATCGCGGATAAGATCCAGGATGATCAGGATCAGATTTCTAGGGTTGGAGGCGCCTTCAATGGCTATAGAAGGCGCCTTCCAAGCCCTTTATAAGGATGCTCAACCAAAGCTTCAAAGACAACACTCATACGAGGTTCTATGCATCCAAAAGGCTTTACGACTGCTCTGAGCTCCTGCTATGACTTTGCTGCGAAGCTACTGCACCCAACTACTGCTCCGAGGATTTTAGATCTTGGTTAGCAGAATGACACACGAGCTCGTTCACATCAAAAGTGTTGGTACAAAATTATTTACTTATACTAAATTACAGTAAAAGAACAAGTGCATTGTATTGCACTTTTTGTACTTGATTTCCTATTCCAAAGGTACTGGAAGATGCTTTTAGTGGATTACCCATCGATAGGTCTGCGAGACCTGGGTCTTGGAGTAGGAGTCGTCGAAGGCTCCAAACCAAGTAAATCGACAGTGTTTTCTTGTGTTTGTTATTTTTCAAATTTGTAAGCACTTTCCACTGCCCTTACTCGTGTTTTTAAAATGCTAAAACAAGATTTTTAGAAACCACGTGATTTCCCCCCCCCCCCCCCCCCTCTCACGTGCGCATCGATCCAACACAATTGTTATACCATTTTCCGATGAAACACGATCTATGCTTCATGTTGTTTTATCTCTATTCAGTTTATTTATTTGTTCTTAGAAATCATGAGGTTAGGAGAGAACTCAAGTCTTTTCACTTCCTGCTTTAATTTGTAAACTGCTTGCTAACTCATCATGCGATCAGCAAACCCAGATCAATGAGAATTGATAAGAACAGAACATGCTTCCTTGTGGTTAACCAAATCCTTCGCTTTCTTCAAACAATACTATTTTTCAAAATATCACAAGACAAGTATAAAGCATTTGGAATAACAATGAAGAACTGAATTGTTGTTGTTGTTGTTCAACCATGATTATGGATTAAGAGACCAAATTAGGTTGAGTAACTCTTTACATCTCAATTGACTCCATTTAACTACTTGTTTAACTTTGACTTTGAAACTTTTATTGATAGTAAAAGGTGAAACTATCACCTCGGTGACCCCTCTAAGTGGCCCCCCATTGTTTGGAAGGGAGGGAAATCACGGGGGGCTTTATCCAGCAACAACAACAGATGTGAGGAGGGGTTGAGGCAACCAGTAGGGAACCAGTCAAACTTTAATTTGTTCAAGCTTATTTGATCAGATAACTGAGGAAAGCCAAATCTAACCTAAAAAGAACCAAGCCATTAAAATTATTGTTCAAACTTGGCTTAGTTTTTTTTTATGAGCTTAACCTTGGTCCGAGCCTGGCTTGGGCTTGGTTCATTTTGATGTTATCAAGCTCTCAATTCAAGCTTGTTTGATTTTTAAATTTTTATATTTTAAAGCTTGTTGAGTTGGTTTGTGAGCTTGATATTACAAGGTTGTTTGTTCGTTTTGAGAGTTTTATTTATTTATTATATTGATAAGAGTTTTATTAATGAACATAGTGTTGGTCCGTGTTGGTCGGCTAGAAGGCGGGTTGAATAGCCCAAAAAAAAACACAAATACAAAATACCCTTTTCGAACTTATAACTTAAACACTTGCATAAAATTGAAAGCAATAAACTAAAAGAAGAGGATCATAGACTTGACTTGGTTACAACCGGGGAGGTTGTTAATCCAAGGAATAAATCACACACTAAAAAGATCTCCTTCAGGCGAAGAAGCCTCTTACAATAGTGGAAGCGCAAAAAGAGAAGCTAAACTAAAAATGAAAGCTCATAAGTGTTGTATTGCTAATTCTTGTTATGTTGAAAAGCTTCTCAACCAAGGTTGTATTTATAGCCTTGGTTGAGGGCACCTGAAGGGTTTCAGGCGCCTGGAAGGGGGATAAAATTTTATCCCCTTCATAATAGATCGCGGTCAAATGCGATCCGGTCAAAATCAAGTTCTGGGCGCCCAGAATCACTCTGGGCGCCCGGACCACTAAAGTCAACTTAGTTAACTTTTGGTCTGGGCCCTCTGCTCTGATGCTGCTCGCCTCGGTCCGGGTCTTCGCTCCGGCTCCGCTTGCTTGGATGATTTCAGCCAACCGAAATAAGGCTCATCCGAACCCAATTTCGGCCTTCTCGAGCAACCTTCTGCTCCGGCTTCTCGTCCCTCGGAAAAGCCGCGTGCTTCCTTCTTGTCCGCCCATGTACTCTTCCGCAGCACCTCGTCCCTCGGATGCACCGAGCCCGTCGGCTCTCTCCCATGTCATCCTTCTCACTAGCTACGTCTTTTGCTCGACTCCCTGTGCTCATAAGCTTCTGTACACTTAGATACAAGGTTAAAATACCACAGAACCTAACTTGTTGATCACATCAAAACAACCTTAGGGTTATAACAATCTCCCCCTTTTTGATGTGAGCAACATAAGTTAAGATAGGGTAAATAGACATAAAAGTAAAACAAATAATATTACAATAAAGTACAAAAAAATAAAAAATATATATATAATCTACCTCCCCCAAGACATAACCTTTTCCTTCTCCCCCTATGATCATATTAAAAAATGAGGTACCAAGACATAGTTCACAAACTTTATTCATGAATATTGTTCATGAACACTTCATAATATTTGTTAATGAATATTAACGAATTGAACATATATGTATTTAAGTTTGCTATTTAGTTTAACAAATTTATTCAAACTTATTTATTTAATTAACCTTGTATATATTGAATGAATATAAATAAATTTTACTAAGCTGAATACCAAACTTTTTCATAAACGTTTGATTCATTTATAACTCTACTCTTAAGTCGTAAGAGACTATCCTCATCCCTAATTAAGAGATGCTCCCTCACAGCCTTCTTTGCCAAACAGTCCTTTTTTTGGACTTCTTACCTTTGCCTAGTATTGAGCCATCCTCGACCTATCGAGATTTCTTAATTACCTGCCTAGAATCCAACCTTTGTAGACTTACCGAGACTTTTTTCTTTGCCAAATATTCAGTCCACTTGACCTATTTGAACTTCTTCTCATCTCTTAAATGTCTAGTCCACCTAACCTATTTGGACTACTTACATGTTATATGTGATATGTCTAACCCATTTGGACCTTTCTCATTGCTCCTAAAATGTACTTATCAAGCTTTTCTATACCTGCACACTTGATACACATGTCAAATTACACAATAACTAACTTAAATCTTTGTCATATATCAAAATCTTAGTTTGATTCACTTGTGCAACCTACATCACAAAAGACAACGATCATCAAATGACTTGTATAATAAAATTGTTCAATCAATTGGAATCACATTGAGTCAACTGAAGAATCAATTGTCAAGCACAAGACTAACGCAATCACAAATTTAGATAATTGGAAAAAGCATTAGTCGACTAAATTTGTGTAAAAAAAGTTGTTTTGAGGTTGAATTGTGACTAACTTGGAGGCTACAAATGAGGGAGGGACATGTTAGCTATGAAGACTATTGTTCTTACATTCTATGGTTAATTGTTCTTCCGGCTTATTGTTTAGTGCTTTTTGTTGTTTAAGCTTAAGGTTTTTACCTTCCAGCTTGGTACTTAATTACATTGACTATGATTCCCTATACATTTTCTTCTTTTGTTCTTAATTCATATGCAAAAATCTGAAGAATATAAACTAATTTGCTTGTCGCTAGGTACATGATTACTTTTTTGCGTTGGATGCTTATATCTTATTTCCTTCTCATTTCTCTTCTTTCAATATCTGTCCCCTTTGATTTTGTTTAGTAAATCACTCTATGGTTTGTTTTCCTAAAAAGGATCCTTCGTGGTGCATGTAACAACTAAAATCCACGCTAACTTGGAAGTTTAATGGCAATGGAAGATTTCATTAATTAATTCTAATTTGTGCATGAGAAAAGAAAAGAAATCAGAGTGTACCATTTAGACAAAGGATTTATATCTTCTGTCCATATTATCTGTCAGCTTCTTCACAGTGTTACCTGTCATTCAAGCATTGGAAGCAGAAGTTAGAAAGACGATGCAATCTATGCTATCCCAGCTTCTTCAGAAACTTTGTTCAAACATTCAGGTTTTGTCTAAACATTTTAAGATCTCTCTAGTGTTTTATAGTGCATCATGCTGGTTCATTCCATTTTACTTGTCTCATATCTCCTGTAAGACAATTATTTTCATTGGAATCACATAACTAAGTTCTTGAAAACAAAAATGTCATACAGATGCCTGAATGTCTGCGGATTGTTACGCATCTTCGTCTAATAGGAGCATTCACTGAATCTGAGTTACGTTTGCAGGTATAGTTTCTCTTTTCCTATTCCATTTTCTGTTGTTGTGTTATTACCTCATGCAGTAAAAATGGCTGCTGATTGCTGAAGTAGACACATGTTAGTCTGAACTATATATTTTTAATCTATTGGCATACATCATATGAAAACTTATGGAGTTATTTTCCTACATACTCGGTGAGAGTATATATGTCAAAGTTAATTCCCTCACCTCCATTGAGACTAAGCTCCCATATAGCTATTACAGCCTTCCATATTGCCATCCACAAGGTGGAATCAAAAGGAGTGCAGAGAATTTGGGTGAGCTTCTCATGGGTGACCAGATTGATAACTCCTCATACCGATTCCATGTTAATGTTAATGAATCACTTTACTTGTGCACCACTAATGCATTGAATGAACATGAGGTTAAACTTTTGAGGCAGAGGACACATGATCTCTACCAAGTGAACATGATACTTGACAATCTATAGGCAATGCTGAAACTGAACATGATCCATATAGGTTCCTTCTAATGCTCATAGTCATATGCTTCTATTTTACTATCTAAACTAGTTTGAATTTTTCATTGTACTAAAGGAGAGATGTATTTTGCAGGAACTCTAAGCTAACACATTTGCTCCAGAGCTCTCTAGGTGAGAAAAACCTTAAGAATAGTAAACATCTAGCTGTGATGATCTTGTTGTTTAGGTTCAAAAACAACAGCTAGTTTATACCGTTATTTTTATTGCCAGAAGAAAACATAAGGTTGAATGAAAGCTTACAATTGATGCAGCTGAAATACGCATCTCGGGAGAATGTTTTCAAAACATTGCAAGATAAGTAAAGTTTAATCATTTGAAACAAAAAAATCTTAAAAACTAAAAATGATCTTATGCTAGAATGCCATGTTAAATTTGGTCACTAGAAATTCGATCAAGCTTTTTTGTTTCTCAAGATCTACCATTAGATTTAATTCTGGACAAAGGTCTCAACTGCAACAAAAATACTGTATGATATTTTGCTAAATTATCGAACCATATACAAAAAGCATTTTTATTAACACAACTAATTCAAACTCTTACCACTGGGTAAGCTATAGAAGCTAGGGTGCTATTGTCTGATAATAAAAAATATTATTGTCCAAAATGATAGACGGTCATTCATTGAAACAAATGACAATAGATTTCAGAAAAAGAATCATGAGTTTAGGAACGAATCCCTTGTTTATTTGTTGCAATTATTTTGTGACTGCATGATCTAAATTAATAGGTCTCCTTTACGTCTCGACTTTTTTTTGGTATTAGATCAATTATGAACTCTATATGAACTTTGACACCAACTCTCAATGATACCAATAACCTACTGGCTTCCTATGGTTCTTTTTCTTAGTCTGTTTGCCATCTGCCTGATAGTTCACCTTTCTTGTGATGTTATATAATTCTATAGACCAAGCATTAGCTATTTGAAATTTGATAATTAGCTTACATGATCATGCAGGTACTTAATGGTCTTCTAAGCAGAGATAACCAAAGGAAGCACTTTCTATTCCAATTGGCATCATTCCTGCTAGTTCAGACAATTCACTAGTCTGGACTATTTTGGGGGTCAGGGATCCTATTTCTGCTGTAATGGCAACATTTGCATATATATATTTAGATATTATTTATGTGTTTTACAGTTTACAAATCTCAAGTACTCCAGAGTTGAAATTGATGAAGTACGGTTTGAGTGGGCTGAATGCATGCTAGATTACATTTGAGTAGGAAAAGTATTTGATTTTTGAAAACTTTGGATGATGCATGCATTTGCATGGAATGTAAATTGCGTATATTGTCCCATGTCAATTTCTTTCTGATGGTGATATTCTAGGACTTCTGCAGCATGTATAATTCTTCTGTTTTTGTTCTTTGCTGTAGTTAAGTAGACCAAATGATACTTTTGTTTGACAGATTAGAACAGTGGATGTTTTAACTCAGAAAACTAGGCATTTGAAGGTGAAAAGTGGTGAGATTAGGGAAATGAACGGCGTAAGAAGAATGGAGCAGTATAGCAAGTTGAACAGATTCTGATTCTCATAATTTAATGTAGCCTCAGCTTGATTTTTGACTCACGGTGTTCTACCTTGATGTGTACAATATCTATTAGCTTTTGATGTAAAAAGAATATTTGTGTATTTTATGGATACTGTTGTAAGAAGAATATTTATGTAATTTATGAATATTTGTGTATTTTATGGATACTGTTGGAAGAAGAATATTTGTGTAATTTGTGAATATTTGTGTATTTTCTTGGATACTGTCGGTTTTTCACTGTTTCGAAAATCGAATGTGTCGTTAAACAATACTGATATTACATCGGTTTTCCACCGCTGAAAAACTGGTGTCATTAACTAATATTACATCGGTCGTATACTGCTGCCAAAACTGGTGTTATTAACATATAATATTACATCGGTTTTACACCGTTGATGAAACGGTGTCGTTAAGTGATACTACACCGGTTAATAATCGATTCGAAAACCGATGTCGTTAAGTGATACTACACCGGTTTTAACCCGATGTCTAAAATGGCAGACTTTTTACATCGCCTTCATAGACATCGGTCGAAAATGTAATAGACAGCGGTGGAAAACCGATGTCTATGAGGGTTTTTGTTGTAGTGTATGACTGCTATTTTTTTACTTTCTTTAAAATAATTTGAAAATTATAAGGATTTTTTTTTAAAATTCCTATTTCCTTAGACTTTTGAAATTGATTTCAGCCTTAGTCTAGATCAGATCCATAGAAAGTATATTCCTATAGATCTAGGACTTGAGCATCTCACAAATACACTAGGACTCCCTTGATTGTGTATTCTAAAACTTAGAACGGCTGGAATACGTAGGCCTTTTTTTGAACTTAAGATAGTTATATCAGTGCATCAACACAAGTTTGGGCGGAAAATACTAAACAAAATAGTAATCAGATTAAGTAATCCATTTTAGTCAAATACTAACTAGATAAACTTACTGAACTTGACTAACCAAGTGAACACTACTATCTTCTGATAGTTAGTTAATAACTACTGGTTAGACATGTAAGGACAATTTCTAGATATTTATATTTTCTAAATAATATCAGGTCCAAGGGGAGGATACTTGAAGAATAATTTCAACTGTATTCAAAATTCTTATTTATTTTGAAAATCTAAAAGTTTTGCATTACTTCAAAACAATTTTGAAACTTTAAAACCTTAAACCTCAAAGTTACCTTAAGATTTTTTTTTTTTTTTTGAAAAATCCTTAGCTTGTTAAAACCTCTTAAAGGTTTTGAACCGTTCTTTTGTAAAAGTCTTTTTTTTTTTTTTTGCCAAACCTATTAAAACTATGGATGAAAATAATTATATAAATAATTTTAAATTCATAATTCTTAGAAATGTTGAAAATATTTCAAATTATATTTTGAATTTCCTTATTCTGAAATTCTTCAAAGCTTATTATTTTGAAATATATTTTGCAAAGTACTTTTCAAACTAATATGATTCTATTTTTTGCAATGTTAATATATTTGAAAATTACTTTCAAAGTTTCTTAAAAGTTTTTAAACTCTAAAACTTTAGTAAATAATAATTTTTATTAAACTTCAAAACTTTAAAAAAAATATTCTAACACAGCTTTTTAAATACACTTTGAAAATTTTTAACATACTCTGCAAAATATTTTCCAAAATGCGATGGAAAGTTTTTTTAATATTTCACAAACCTTTTAAAATTGTGTTCAAATATAATCTCATTTTACTTAGCCTACTTTACAAACAATGTATTGAAAATCTAGTTTTTTAAATGATTTGTGTTTGAAAAAGTTGAAAATTCTTTATCTCTTTCCCTAGTAATCTTGAAAGTTTTTTATATATTGCCAAAGTTCATTACTTTCACTAACTGCTTTACTTAGCACATTTCTTGACTCATTTATCTACACATGTTTTTTAATGAATGTAAAAGGGAGAGGCTTAGAGTTTAAGTTAGAAAACAAAAAAATAAAAATAAAAATAACTTAGTCCTAAAATGATCAAGAGAATAAAACTAATTGTCTCAATTCTTGTTTCTCTTAAAATCATTTCTTATACTTTCTTTGCATATTTTTTTTTTCTAACTTAACTCAGGTTGTCATTGCATTAACAAAGGGGAGATTGTTAGTGCAATTTACACTAACGGTCTTACTAAGGTTTTGATTAATGACAAAGTAAGTTAAGTTAGGTATTGTTGTGATCTAACTACTTTACCAAGTGTGTAGGAGTTAACAACATAGGTCAACGGGTTGATCGGATATCTAGTGCGAAGTCTAGATAGGTCAACGGGACGATCGAATATCTGGCAAGAAGTCCAAATAGATCAACGGGTCGACTAGATATCTGGAAGAAGTCCAGATAGGTCAACGAGCCGACCAAATATCTAGCAAGAAGTCCAGATAGGTCGACGGGTCAACTGAATATTTGGCAGGAAGTCTAGTTGGGTCTGCAGACCAGACAACTGGTAAATTGGTAAGTAAAGGTAAGTCACTAGAGGAGAGTGACTAAGTGAAGATGCATCCCGATTGAGGGGACAGTAGGCGCGGTCCAGGTTAAGTCTATTTCGGATCCCTAATCCGAGACCTTGACTAGTTTCTAGTCCTGGAAGATAGAAACTAATTACTACTCATTATTATAATTGTGCTAACTTTATTTTACAGGGTAGATGTTTTAGTTTTGGACTAACATCTTTTTGGAGGACAAAAGAGCAAAAAAAAGCCTTCGGATGAACAGTTCCATGGAAGGCGCCATCAAAGGTTTTGGAAGGTGCCTTCCGTAGGATGAACTTTGGACTTCGTCGCAGATAAGAACCAGGATGATCAGGATCAGATTTCTAGGGTTGGAGGCGCCTTCAATGGCTATAGAAGGCGCCCTCCAAGCCCTTTATAAGGATGCTCACCCAAAGCTTCAAAGACAACACTCATACGAGGTTCTACGCATCCAAAAGGCTTTCCGACTGCTCCGGGCTCCTGCTATTACTTTGCTGCGAAGCTGCTGCACCCGACTACTGCTCCGAGGATTTTAGACCATGGTCGGTAGAACGTCACACAAGCTCGTTCACATCAAAAGTGTTGGTAACAAAATTATTTACTTGTACTTAATTACTACAAAAGAACAAGTGCAGTGTGTTGCACTTTCTATACTCGATTTCCTATTCCGGAGGTACCAGAAGAGGCTTTTAGTGAATTATCCATCGATAGGTCTGCAGGACCTGGGTCTTGGAGTAGAAGTCGTCGAAGGCTCCAAACCAAGTAAACCGACCATATTTTCCTGTGTTTGTTATTTTCAAATTTGTAAGTACTTTCCACTGCCCTTACTCATGTTTTTAAAATGATAAAACATGATTTTTGGAAACCACGTGATTCACTCCCCCCCCCCCTCTCACGTGTGCATCGATCCAACACAATTGTTATACCATGATCCGATGAAACAAGATCTATGCTTCATGTTGTTTTATCTCTATTCAATTTCTTTGTTTGTTCTTAGAAATCATGAGGTTAGGAGAGAACTCAAGTCTTATCACTTCCTGCTTTAATTTGTAAACTGCTTGCTAACTCATCATGTGATCGGCAAACCCAAATCAATGAGAATTGATAAGAACGGAACATGCTTCCTTATGGTTGACCAAATCATTCGATTTCTTCAAACAATACTATTTTTCAAAATATCACAAGACAAGTATAAAGCATTTGGAATAACAATGAAGAATTGAATTGTTGTTGTTGTTCAACCATGATTATGGATTAAGAGACTAAATTAGGTTGAGTAACTCTTTACATCTCAATTGACTCCATCCAACTACTTGTTTAACTTTGAGTTTGAAACTTTTATTGATAGTAAAAAGCGAAGCTGTCACCTCGGCGACCCCTCTAAGTGCCCCCCCCCCCCCTATTGTTTGGAAGGGAGGGAAATCATGGGGACTTCATCCAGCAACAACAATAGATGCGAGGAGGGGTTAAGGCAACCAGTAGGGAACCAGTCAAACTTTAATTTGTTCAAGTTTATTTGATGATGAAAGCCAAATCTAACCTAAAATGAACCAAGTCATTAAAATTATTATTCAAACTTGGCTTGTTTTTTTTAGCTTGACCTTGGTCCAAGCCTGGCTTGAGCTTGGTTCATTTTGATGTTATCAAGCTCTCAATTCAAGCTTGTTTGATTTTTAAATTTTTATATTTTAAAGCTTGTTGAGTTGGCTTGTGAGCTTGATATTACAAGGTTGTTTGTTCATTTTGAGAGTTTTATTTATTTATTATATTGATAAGAGTTTTATTGATGAACATAGTTCACAAATTTTATTCATGAATATTGTTCATGAACACTTCATAATATTTGTTAATGAATATTAACGAACTGAACACATATGTATTTAAGTTTACTATTTAGTTTAACAAATTTTTTCAAACTTATTTATTTAATTGACCTTGTTTATATTGAATAAATATAAATAAATTTTACTAAGCTGAATACCAAACTTGTTCATAAATATTTGATTCATTTACAACTCTACTCTTGAGTCGTAAGAGACTATCCTCGTCCCTGATTAAGAGATGCTCCCTCACAACCTTCTTTGCCAAACAATCCTTTTTTGGACTTCTTACCTTTGCCTAGTATTGAGCCATCCTTGACCTATCGAGACTTCTTAATTACCTGCCTAGAATCCAACCCTTGTAGACTTACCGAGACTTTGCTTTGCCAAATATTCAGTCCACTTGACCTATTTGAACTTCTTCTCATATGTTAAATGTCTAGTTCACCTAACCCATTTGACTACTTCTTACATGTTATATGTGATATGTCTAACCCATTTGGACCTTTCTCATTGCTCCTAAAATGTACTTATCAAGCTTTTCTATACCTGCACACTTGGCACACATGTCAAATTACACAATAACTAATTTAAATCTTAAGACTAACGCAATCACAAATTTAGATAATTGGAAAAAGCATTAATCGACTAAATTTGTGTAAAAAAAAGTTGTTTTGAGGTTGAATTGTGACTAACTTGGAGGCTACAAATGAGGGAGGGACAGGTTAGCTATGAAGACTATTGTTCTTACATTCTATGGTTAATTGTTCTTCCGGCTTAATGTTCAGTGCTTTTTGTTGTTTAAGCTTAAGGTTTTTACCTTCCAGCTTGCTACTTTGATTAAATCTTAAATTCATATTATTGCATAAGCTTTGAGGCACTTTATTATTACAAAGAACACTTGACCGTTATTCTCTATTTCAAATATCCTGATTAGTGTTAGGATCGATGGACACGGCTAGAGAGGGGGGTGTGAATAGCCGCCCCAAATTCTTCGCATTTCTTCCTACGATTAGGGTTAGCGCAACGGACATAAAACAATAGAAACAAAACGAAGATGATCAAACCTTAGACGCAGCGATGTAACGAGGTTCGGAGATAAACTCCTATTCCTCGGCGTGTCCGTAAGGTGGACGAAGCCTATCAATCCATCGGTGGATGAGTCCCCGGAGAACCGGCTAATGTATATACTCCTTCTGGGTGGAGAAACCTCACCACAATCTTTCTTGCACCAGCAATTAGAATAGGAGTACAAGAATATAGGAAACAAACAAGAACAATAGAAATTATAAACACACTTGCTTGCCTTCTCGTCGGAGTCCGTTGATGAAGCAGCAGCTTCACGGCTCCTGCAGCTAGAAAACCAGCACGAAGCTCACGCGAAGCTTCAGCGAAGAGGAGCTCAGCAAAGCTCAAATCGTAGTAGTGAGGAAGAAGAAGAAGTAGATAAACAGTAGCCCCTCAACCCCTTTTATAACCTGCGAAGAAGACACAACAGAAACTAGCCGTTGCTATGCAACGGCTAGGATGTGGACCGATCAGGCTTCATCCTGATCAGTCCACAAGGGTCCTGATCGGTCACAAGACCGATCAGGACCTTCCCTGATCGGTCATGGTGACCGATCAGGTCCTTCCCTGATCGGTCCCATGACCGATCAGGGCCTTTCCCTTCTTCTGATCGTCTCCTTCTGATCGTCTCCTGATCGGTCTGCAGACCGATCAGGAACTTCACTGTATGCTACTGATCGATCACTGATCGGTCTGCTGACCGATCAGATAACATACAGTTAGCATACTGTTTGATTACTGATCGGTCACCAGACCGTTCAGATAACCCAGTGTATCACTGGATCGATCCACTGATCGATCCAGCTCTTGGTTTTTTTGCCCAAACCAAGTCTCACGCCTTCCAAACCAATATCCGGTCAACCTTGACCTATTGGTATCTCATGCTTAGCATCTAGTCACTCTCTTGACCTGCTAAGACTCCCTACCAAGTGTTCGGTCAATCCCTTTGACCCACTTGGACTTTTCTCTTCGTGTCAAGTATCCGGTCACTCCTTTGACCTACTTGACCTTCTCAACACCAGATGTCCGATCACCCTTGATCCATCTAGATTTTCCATTGCCCGGCTTCACTCACCAGGACTTTCACCTAGCTTCACTCACTAGGGTTTTCACCTGGCTTCACTCACCAGAATTTCCAATCTGCCCGGCTTCACTCACCAGGACTTTCCAACTGCCTGGCTTCACTCACCAGTGCTTTTAACATCCGGTCCAGAGAACGAGCTATTAACTCTCTCCGACCTAGTCCGGAGAACGAGCTACCGAGCCCTCTCCGACTTCCACTTGCCAAGTTCCCATACTTGGACTTCTCCGTGCCAAGTCTCCATACTTGGACTTTCTCCCGTGCCAAGCTCCCTGCTTAGACTTTTCCCATGCCAAGCTCCCTGCTTGGACTTTTCCGAGTCAGGTCAACTCACCTCGGGTCAACCAGGTCAACTCGAATCAGGTCAACCAGGTCAACCTTGACCTAAGGTTGCACCAACAATCTCCCATCAAAATACAACTCTTTTGTTCTTGTCAAACATCAAAATACAACTCGAATCAGGTCAACTCGAGTCGGGTCAACCAGGTCAACCTTGACCTAAGGTTGCACCAACAATTACATTATATATAAGATATTTCTTTTAATTCTTCTATTATTTTATAAAAATAATTTTAAATATTTAAATCTCTTAATTATAAATAACTAATAAATAATATTTTGACATAAAATTTTGGCTCTTATACCTATATTTTAATATCGTACTCATACCATACTTTATGAGTCCGGATTTATTTTAAATTTTGATGTAATTTCTCTTACATTTATGGTAATGTATCTAAAGATGTGAATGTGATTTGTATAGGAGATCAAGGCGAGCCACTGTCTCGAGTTGAACCGAACCAACTTTTGCTTTCACGCATTCAAATTGGGAATTTATCCGGTTCAGAAGGGAACAGTGAGATCGATCGGGAGAATATGGCGCAGAGAGGGAGGAGAGAGTCGTGGGCTGGCAGATCTGAGATCTCCATCATCGGACACCACCTTCCACCGGAGAATTCCATCTTCATCAACTGCTAAGAGAAAAGGGGATTTCCTTCCTCTTCGGACTTCATCACCGGACATCATCATCGGACGCATCCTCGAAGTATTCTCCTTCTTGCATCCATCGCCGCATGCATGTCACCGTCGCCGATCTGAGAAGCCACCATCAACGGAGCTTGCGAAGAAGAAAGGGGATTCCCTCTCTCTCTTCTGACAATCCATCTCCACCGTCATCATCGATCAGGTCGTCATCGTCTTCATCAAGCCGGGGACACTTTCGATCAACCATCTGTCGAACCTTCCTCTTTGAACCCCATTCACCGGGAGCTTGGGGATTCCTTAGCTTGATCTTTGAGCCCTAATTCTGATCAGGAGAGATCCATTCATCATTAGTGTGTAGTTGTTACATGATTGATTTCCCTCACGTTCTTGAAATCGAATTTAAGTTGTTCCATGCCATTCCTGTATTTGTTAGCTATCACTGGATTGCTAGTGATGTTCCATTGTTCAGTTGGATAGGAGGATGCAAGTGGATTAGACTAGATTAGGTTACATTGATTTACATTTCCATGAATCATTTTGCGATCGTAGTTTAGTTTACTTAATCTCTATTAGTGGCATTGTTCTTTCAATTGATATTTTTCCGTTGAAAATTGCATCACAAAACAAAACCCCCATAAAAACTTTATCTAGAGATTAGCATTCATTGTTGTAATCCTCGAGCGAGGATCTAGGCCATTCTCTATACTATACTAGTGAAGAAGGGTTTTGGTATCATGCACCATGGGACCATATCTTAGATGTGTCCAATGAATTTGTTCATAATTAGTATAAAAAAATATAGATTTAGAATTGATCTTTCATGTAATCCTATTCTTTATGAGTAACGTTTGAGTTAATTCATCTAAAGTCTTCACTCTTATCATTACATCCTCGTATATATCCTTAATTAGTTCAATATATATTATGTTAATACCTTTTTTTTAGAACTCTTTATATAATTTCCCTTATGATTCTATTATAAACTTTTTCTAAGTTGATGAATATCATATGTAAGTCTTGTTTCTATTTTCGATATTTTTCAATTAATTGTCTAAGAAGATATATAATTTATTGTTGACCTTCTAAATATAAATCCAAATTAATTTTTGGTCACATGGTCTCCTTCCTTAGTCTATTTTCTATTACTCTTTCATAAAATTTCATAATATGACTCATTAGTTTAATACCCATATAATTTGCTCAATTTTATACATCTCATTTATTCTTATATAAGGGAACTAGAGTACTTATCCTCCATTGATTAGACATATTTCATTTTCAATATCAGGTTGAATAACTTTGTATATGATTCGATACCTTGTTTTCCTAGGTATTTTTTGTTGAAACAATCCCAATGGTCCATGCGACCATGTGCTTTGATGTTTAGGCAAAGGTCTTAAGTTAGGTTCACCCTTATATTTGATATGTGTATTTAAGTTGTGCAGGTTTACAGGATACACATATGACTCAGGTTAATGGCTTCGGGTCCGGTGAAGGATAGAGCATTCGAGGGACCGTGGACAATACAGCAAGAACAAAGGTCGAGGGAAGTGACTTCAAGGCATACGCGAAGGATGGCATTGGGACGAGCCGCGGGCTTGGGTGCATCTGAGGGATGAGAGCCAAAAGAAATAGGCTTGAAGGTAAGAGGTCAAGGCTACAATGAAAAGTCAAGTGAGTTGTAAGGGTGAGGGTCCGAGTACTGAGAGATGGTACTCAAGTACCAGTCAACTGGTGGTTTCATCGGTCGGCTAGTTAGGTCGACTGGGCAGTCGACTAGGAGCGAACAGAATGCTTCTATTCGCTCGGCCAGTGTGTCTGTAAGGGATCGGTGGCCGGCTAGAGGGGGGTTGAATAGTCGTGCCCCGAAATCGATTGCTTCCTACGATGTTAGTGCGTATCGAAAATACGAAAACTAAAACAATGAAAACAAACAAGAATACAAATGCTAACATGATTCTTTACGTGGTTCGGAGATTGCTTGCTCCTACTCCACGGCGTGTCCTTGAGGTGGACGAACCCTTGATCCTTCAGTGGATCAGTCCCCAACAATCTCTAGCTAGATCTTACTCCTTCTCAGTGGAGTACAACCTCTCACAAAGCTCTCTTCCTCTTATAAGATGGAACTTAGGTTTGGAGAGGAAGAGTGGACTTGGAAGCTTTGGGCAAAGGCTTAGGAGTTATTCAACAAGCATGAGTAATTTCCTTCATGCCCCAAAGCTTCCTATAAATAAGAGGAGAGAGTTGATCAACAAATCAACTCATCTCGACACTAATCGATTGGCACTTCCATCAGTCGACTGGTGCTACTGTTGGAGGTAGTCAATGGCTACTTCGCAGTGCCAACGGCTACTTACCAGTCGACTGGTAAAAGTACCAGTCGACTGGCCACTGCTGGCTGAATGAACAGAATACTTCTGTTCACTCCCAATCGACTTCATAGTCGACTGGACCAGTCGACTGGTTCCGGTTACACACTCACACTCATCCTCTCTGGAGTCACCCTTGAAGCCCTCTTCCTCGGCCTTCGTCCCTCAGATGCACCCGAGCCTGCGACTCTTCTCCGTGCCATCCTTCACGTTACCTTGAAGTCTGCTTCCCTTGGCTCCACTCCGATGCTCCTCGTCCGGCGGTCCCTCAGATATCTTCCACATCATCCTTCACCAACTCAAAGATCTGAGCCATAGGATGAGCTTCCCAAGCTTAGCTGCACCAAGCTCCTCATGTGTATTTTACCAAGTCTTGCAAGACTCAAACACACATATCAAACACATATGAAAGCCTAACTTAAATTCTTTGACACACACATTAAAACCATGATCGTACCGATCAGACCTAGGTCGATTGCACCAACACAGTCGACTGGTAGTTTCACTAGTCGACTGGTATCAAGTCGTTTGATTGTAACAGTCGAATATCCACAGAGAGTAGTCGACTGATGGTTTTGGTAGTAGACTGGTAAGCGGGGTTTTCTAACCCGTGACCTATATAACCAAGACTTTGGAGTTTGGTTAAGGTTGATGAAATAGAGGTGGTTAACCCCTATTAGTAGTTTACCAGTGCCCTAGCTTCTCAAGAGTTCTTGTGAGAGTTATGGTAAGGTTTCTCCACCCACAAGGAGCTACGTAAGCTAGCCTAAGTTTGCGGAGAGCTAATCCACCGACGGATAGGGATCGTCCACCTTAAGGGCAGTTGTAGAGTAGGAGCTCTAATATTCGAACCACGTTACATCGACGTGTATTGGTTTGCTTATTCTTTCTTAGTCTTTCACTTATTTGTTTTGTATTATTCCGCTGCGCAAACTAACAAGTGTAGGAAGCTATTAATTTGGGGGCACCGACTATTCAACCTCCCTTCTAGCCGATCATACAAGATCGCCAAGATTTTTATACCTCTATGGAATATCATTTGGTCCAACTACTTTTTCATTTGCATTGCATTTAAATCTATTCTACTTCTGAAGTTTGAATTCTATAATAAAAATTTAAATTTCTATACTCATTTGATCTATTTATATTACCTAAGTTAAGTTGGTTATCTAAATCTTCATTAAAAAGTTAATGAAAATACAACTTTCATTACTCTTTTATTTCCTTATCATTTATTAATACCCTACTGCATTCATGTTTAATACATCTTATTTGGATAATATTTTTTATCTTCCTCTCTCACTTTAGCTATTTTGTAAATATCTTTTTCCTCTTATTTTGTATCCAACTTTCAACAAAGGCATTCAAAAGTTTTATTCTTTGTTTCATTCATTACTTTCTTGGTCTTCCTCTTGGCTACTATATACCTTTTTAAAGTTTTCCTCATTCTTACAAGTGTATAATATCTTATACGCTATTTGTGTCCCTTCACTTTATCTTGTACTTTCTCATTCTTTCACCAAGATTCTTTATTTGGTGGTTCTAGTCTCTTTGACTCTCCGAGTACACTATTGACTACTATTTTCAACTTTAATATTATCTTATCCTATGTTGTGTTACAGTAACCATATATTTCTCCTAATACTTAGACTCTTACCCTTTCCTTAAATATATTTTATTTCTCATTATTTAACTTTCACCACTTAATTTTAGGAGTCATGCATATTTTTCTTCAATTGATACTATGTTTGAGATGCATATCCAATACTACTAACGTATGTTGGGTAGTTAAGTTTTCTTCAAGGATAAACTTATCTTTACAAATCTTTATATTCTTCTTCCTAATAATAAGAAAGTCAATTTATGATTTATTATTTTCACATTTAAACGTGACTAGATATTTTTCTCTTTTGTTGAAAAACATATTAGCTTAGTATAAGATCATCTGTTTACAAAATCTAATATAAATTTCTCTACTTTATTTCTTTTTCCAAACCATAACTCTCATGGACCTTATCGTATTCCTTAATTTTTTACTTCTACATGCCCTGGATCTCCTCTTATTAAAATTATTTTATTTGATGAAAAATTTTATAATACTTCATATAGGTCGTCCCAAAACTTAGATTTAGTGTCTTCATCAAATCATACTTATGGTTCATATATACTAATTATATTAATAGTTTCTTTCAACACCATTATCTTAAGAATTATAATTCTATCATTTTTCTAACTACTTCTACTACTTTATCTTTTAACAAACTATTTATGATAATACATTCTCCATTTCTTATTTTAGTCCTTGTGTACCATAACTAAAATCTAAATTATTTATTATTTTTGCCTTCTCTCCTCCCCATATTGTCTCTTGTACACACAAAATATTAATTCTTCTCATAATTATTGTATCTATTACCTTTATTACTTTACAGTGAGCATTTATAACTTCTATGTTTTAAATTTTAGACAATTAATTTTTCTATAATATTTATTTTTATCGGTGTGAGAACTCTTGCATATTTAATACTACATCAAGTTTTCATAGAGATGTAACGATTAGGGGTGTAAATGAACCAAGCCGTTCATGAGCTATTCGAAACTCGATTCGATAAAAGTTCGTTTGAGCTCGTTTAATGAGCCTCGTTAAGATAAACAAACCAAACTCAAGCTTCACAGTGTTCAGCTCGTTAGCTCGTGAACATGTTCGTTAAACTCATGAATCAAGTTTTAAATTAAAAAAATAATAATTTTGATATTGAATTTATAGATTTTATATCCTACTTATGAAAAATATAGACAAATATATTAAATTTATTTACTAAAATAAAATTATAAATTTTAATAAAAATATTATAATTTTCTCTAAATATATAATTTAATTTTTAATGAATATTTAAATTTATAATTTATATTTATTAAGCTCGTTTAGGCTCGATAAAAGCTCAAATAAACCTGTGAATCATGAATACATTCGTTAAATAAAGTCCGAGCTCGGTTCGATTATAAACGAGTCAAACTCAAACATTCAAGAGTTCAGCTTGACTCAACTCGTCTTGATTGCACCCCTAGTAACGATCCTTGTCGAGACGTTATGCATTCTTTCTAGCGAACAATCTAATATTATTACAATAATTTGATAGATTCATTCATTGAACATTTACCTAAAAATCAATGTTAACTGACAATCTAATACGCAATCATCATTATTTTTCATCTCAACTTGAGATCGGCATTAATAGTTTAGGATGAACATTTCTATAAACTAAAAATTAATATATAATTATATTTAGTTACCATGCTATTCCATGTCTAAAGAACAACTATTTAATTTTTGTTTATCAATTGAGATTTAAGCTTATAGCTCCTGCCTCAAATTGGAAATTATCATTCATTGTGGTGTGAAAATACGTGGTAGTCGAAGATTCAAAAAAGTATACTATTATGTAGTGCCCACAACATGAACAGCTTTTACAATATTGGCCATGGCACAGTCTAACAAATGGCATGATGAACATAAAGACTAACCAAGAGCATAATAGACCTTGTCCTTTCTTTTCACTAAAAACAGTTGAAGCTTGTCTGTGGATGATACAAATCACATGTTTACGTGTTGATCTCTTGTCTAAAGAAGGCCACAGTTGAATCTTGTGTGGCTGATGGTGTTGCCACCAAAGAGGACCATGAGAAGAGCAACACAGATCACCCTCACAATCCATGATTTAGTTGTCATAATCAACCCTGTAAGATATGATTGAGTTGACAGCCTAATCACCCTCAGCCTTCTTTCCTTGATGTAATTACGATATGCTGCATCAATTCTCTTATGTAAGTTGCTGTGGCTACTGCTTGAATTCTCCAGGTTTGATGGCATTGCTTGAGTTAAACACCTAGCCAGGACAATAGCATCTTCCAAACCTGCGGATCCTCCTTGGCCAAGGAAAGGTCCCATCACATGCATCGCGTCCCCTGCCACCGTCATCGTGCCATTTGATAGTTTACCCGTAAAAAGGTGCCATGGATGCCGATACCAAACACAGTGGATGCTCAATGAATCAAGATCACAGTGTTTCACTATCTCACTGATCTCACTAGGAAGTTCTCGTACAGAGTCAAATGCAATCTTTTTTATGAAATTGAGATCCTTTCGAGAAAGATGATCTGATTTGAATGTTTACCAGTCAGTACTCAAAATTATCTCAATTAATAAATTTACACGAGTTTCGTTAGCTTACCTCCAGCTGGATTTGCCAACCCTACGAACCAGTGGACTAGCTTATCATTGATTGGTATCCTTCCGAACGTAATACTTTTGTACCTTATTCGGAAAAAATAAGTGCCAAAGCTATGGGGAGATTGATAGGTTGTGAAACCTCGCACAGCAGCCATAGGAAAGACCTTCGGTTCCTTCAGTTGTAATGACTTTGCTATAATTGAATCTGATCCGTCACAGCCAATTAAAACCTTCACAGGCATAATCCAAACATGTATACTTTAGCAGTCTTCTCATGACAAGCAAGGGTTGCATTAATTGATTGTAATAGCTTATCTGCTTAACTGGACAATGATTTGGCTAGTTGTTTATAGTGATGTTAGTAGAAGTAGAATGAAAAAAAAAAATGCTTCACCAGTATAAGTTCTTGTAATTGGTTCTTAATATCAGTCCCACTTCTAGACAAGTGTATTTAATAATCTTAAATTACATGATTAAAAAGAAACTATGTTAATGAACATATTTAAAAGTACCGTCTGTATAGCTCATCAAAATTAATAATGAATGAATTTAATGAGGCCCTCTTCTTTCTTTTTTTGGCAGGTGTTGGTTAAGTTTAACTAATTCAAACCTAATGAAGATTCAATTGCGAACATAAGGACTAATTAGCAATGCTATTGAAATACAAAAAAGTGTATGTAAGGTAAAAAAGTTTGCAAACAAGGATAGAGATTCACACCTTAGTTATCTAAGAATGTGTATTCATGGAGTAGGATTAAGAAAACAGAATTGACTTTACGAAGTAGTACCTTGGCTTTTATGATGATTCCATCCTCTAAAAAAAGAATAGGGAAGGAAGTGGTATGGTCTAATTTAACTGCCACAACTTTACAGCCAAAACGAATGGACTCTGATGGTAGTTTGCTAGCCATTGTTTCAATCAGGTCACTCCTTCTCAAGCAACGGAGTTCTACTTCCCTATAATTCAAGTAGACCACCGCATGCAATCAAAATCATTATGAACAGAAGAACAGGAGATGATAGAAATCATCTCAGAGAGCATTTTTAAGGGAAGCTAAGCCTCAGGGCACATGCACACCACACAAAGCTGTATTGAAGTTAGAATAATCATAGTTTGCTCATTCATATAAACACCTTTTATAAATTTTTCTACGATAATGCCTTCATGACATCTATTTGAATTAAACTATGGAGTATTCATTCGATTGGAGTAACAAATAATATTTATTAGCAATTAAAATATTTTATAATTCTTTCAAATACTTGTGAGTTATTTGTATATTATGGATCCTTAGAATCATGAAGATATACCTTCTTGTTTACCAGATTTTTTGTTGCTACTGTATGATCTTTTTGCTCAAACTCTCCTTGCCTATATTGAGAGCATGGTAGTCCATTTGTCTATTCTACTAAAAACACACAGCTAAATGTTTGCTTCGGTTCATTTCTTTTCCTTGCATAGAAGAAGACTATGTAAAAGCAAGATGTTTGCTGACTATCTTCTTACATGCATTAACAGAATCAATGATGGTTATGAAAACTCGATACAATAGATATCAAGTGTTGTCAAATGTTTAGTAAACTGTAAACATGTTCAAAATATGCAAATGGAAAACTTTAAATGCAAACTGAAACTTTTGTACTGAATTGAACAACAGTTGATGATGAGACAGTATGATGATTTGAACTGTTCTCCACTTTTTGTTGGTAATGACCTCCTGTTTCTCATTTAATAACCCAATGAAGATTATAAGCTTCGGCTTTGTTCAAGAAATGAAGAGATGAAATGGTTTATAATCATTACCTGCACGAAGTTACTACTGTTCTGTTACTCTCAAGCCAAACCTCCCTTATCCTATAAATTGTCGAGAAAAAGAAGTCTTTGTTAATAGCATATGAACCAAGTAGAAAAATTCAAAGTGTATGACCAAGTAAAGCAAGGAGAACAATTCAAAAAGAAAGCACAATAACAAAACCAAGTAGAGAAGACAACAAATTAGTAGATTGGATTGACCTGTTGAAAATAGATTGGATTATATCCTCATAAAATTGTCTACAAGAATGACAAGATCTAGCAGATAGAGCCTCCTTCAACACCTCTAATGATAAAGCCATATTCTACAAGTACCATAAATTTGAGAAACTACTTCAGTTGCTTATGACCCTCAACTTGAATCTATACATGCCTTCATTCATCACCAAGAAAATTTATTGAAAAAATTACACTTCTTATCTGTCACCTGAATGAGCTGAAAACTAGAGAAATCAAGACCTGCTTTTCTAAGACCAAAAAAAAAGGAACTTGCATTCTACACTTCAAGCCACGGGACAAAGTATAGCAGTCTTCTGCAACTAATCACCATAACAAGCAAACTAAAGAAATCATTCTCTGTGTAAATCAAATTAGAAAATTTATTATCAGCAATTGACTAATCATGAATAAGTGCACATGTTGTCACATGCTTGGGCACACCAAATTTCACTGCTCTCAATGGAAGTGTGATTGGTAGTCATGAATCTTCAAAGTTACGGTGGTTTCAAATAAACAAGCTAAAAGTACTTCTCCCTCGATGTACACAAATGTTGAGGTTGAAGTCATCACAAATCAAGCTGCGCTTCATAACTACATAGCATTTAACTTTTATTTTAAAAATCTTAAATACTCCTCATCTCTTCTAAATCGTCATAGATGATATGCGGTCCTTCTCTCCTCACATGTCATATTGGTGATATTTCTAGAGTCCACATTTTACAATATCTATGTGTATCGTGTGTTTGAATATGTCTTCTCTTCTTTTGGTTGTCAAGTACAGGAACAAAAGAGGAAGAAGATTGTTTGGATTCACTATAAAGCTGGATGCATGTTTGAAGTTTCTGGCATTCCTTTTCAGCCTTAACTGAATCTTCACTTCAACTATGGCATCAATGGTGAACCACTCTTTGACATCGAACATTTAGTCATACTTCTAATTCACTTTCAAATAAACTTATGTAGTTTGTAGTGAATATAACTGTCAAAATTGTCAATTTCAAAACATGATTGCTTTGTCATTTAGTAAAAGTAACTCTAATTCTTCAACTCCTTTTGATAATGCCAATCAACAAAAGGTGAATTCTAATAATATATTTTATTTTTTTATGAACTTACTCTTTTCATTATTCATGAGTTTCTCTTCTTAAATAACATTTAGAAGTTCTTCAAACTTCTGTATAAGTAGTTACACTTTGTTTTCCACTCTTATTAAAATCTTTTTTGAAAAAGTACTCATGTAGTGTCTTAAAACTTGTTAAAACAAGACGGTACTCTAGCTCAATTTCCATGTTCCTATACACCCAAATAAATGTGATTGTTAAACACAAACATGGCACCTAGTTAAAACTGCTAGAACTATGCTTCTACTCGCTTCCCAAAAGCTTTCAGGAAGGAGCTATCAACGGATGAATTTGCCTTAATAGGCGGTTGATCTAAGAAAACTAGGTTGATGGATCGCCCGCTGCGAACACTTCCTGATTTATACGTGGTTGGAGGAAAACTTCCGTGGGGCCACACCGGTCACTCCCAAGATTAGTCGGCGTAAACTAGATACCTAGTGTCATTTTAAAAAGAAATAGAAGACCATCGTAGCTATAATTCAACAATTGAACTCCTTTACATCTTTTGACATGTCACATTCTAAGAACAAACTCCCTTCAAAACTATCTCAACCTTTGAGAAACCTACAATGTCATTAGACATTCCCTCCATAATTGATATTCTTCCTAAAGGCAATGAACAACCTCTACCTTCAACATTAGCAACCCCTATCCAAGATCCCAACAACTTCAACAAATAATACTCCAGTGTTACCATAATCCGTTGCACTACGATATGAGAAAAGCTTGAACACCAAGTGTGAAACTATAAGATTATCAAACCTCAACTTTGATTATTCACCTTATCCCTTCATTTAAAAAGGCTATAACCTTTTTAGTAAAAAACAACTGATAAGTTATATGCCTTAGAGAACATTCTTCAGACCTAGCTGCACCTCTCCAAAACAATCATTGAATACAAGTGGATATTAAAACAAAATAAAATGACACTATCGACCGACATAATGCTTGCCCAACTAATCATAAAACTCTATAATCAAGAACATAGAACATGAGTTAACTATAAAGAGATCTTTACGCTAGTAGCTAAACTAATTTTCATACCAACACTTCTTGTTATAGTTACTATTCTACAATGGTCATTCTATCAACTAGACATAAAAAATGTCTTTTTGACAATATCTATTGCATGATTGAAAAAAGTGAACTTATACTTTATACTTTAGTATATCAAGTTACACCCTCCTTATGAGAATTCTGTAACATTAATTCAGTTGGTGATGCAAAGAAACAAAGATTCAGTACATGCATGATTTGGATATCCTCTTGGGTGATTCTTTTATATCTTGGAAAAGTAAAAAATACAACAATATTAGATCTAGCAAAGAAGTTAAATAACAAGCAATTATTGACTGTCTCTAAAGTGATATAATTATATCAACTACTTAATAACATTGGTGTTACATCCCTACAACACGCTTATATTGATTGTGATAGTCAAAGTGCTCTATAACCCATATTATGATTTTTTTACAAAATAACAAAACATATTAAAATTGTTTGTCAATACACACAACATGGTTTTAAATTTCGTATTGTGTCGGGCAAAACGGCCGAAATTTGTCGTTCTGCCCATCGCCGACATCGACAAAGCAGCCATTGCAGGGTCGCGAAGTTGCCACGATGGATCGTGGAGGCACAGTCATCTTACGACAACCTCCTCGAGGTCGCAGAGGCTGCCACGATTCCTCGGCGACCTTTGCGGGGTTGTGGAGGTGCTGTGATCCCACGACAACCTCCATAAGGTCGCAGAGGTTGCCACGATCTTGTAGCGACTAGCGACCTCTGTGGGGTCGCGAAGGTGGTTTCTGATAGTAGGACATCACGCGGCGTGCGAACGTGAGGCAACTGCTAAGAGGCCAATCGCAGGCGCCATGGAGCAGGAAGGGGGCGTTGGCATCGGCGTTGGCGTCGTTGCTGCTCGCATAAACGGAAGAGTGGCGTTGGTAGTCGAATGTGCGGCGAGGACGCGCAACAAGTGCGAAGGGGCAATATAATCTAAACAAACTATATATATATTATATATGTTGTAAAGAGAGTTTAAAGATTCATCTATTTCCAGTCGAATTACATATGTTTATATAGCCATACAACCCTAAGAATCAACTTATTAACAAAAGATAAAAAGACCTATCTACCCTTGCTTCTCACAACACTCCCCCTCAAGTTGAACATATATATCAACCATGTTCAACTTGCTAAGAGAAGAGTTGAACACAGCTTGGGGTATAGCTTTTGTAAACATATCAGCAAGTTGGTCCTCAGACTTAACATAAGGTAGACATAGCTCTCCAGAATCAAATCTCTCCCGAATAAAGTGACGATCAATCTCAATGTGTTTAGTCCGGTCATGTTGTACCGGATTATTTGCAATATTGATTGCTGCCTTGTTATCACAATACAGCCTGAGAGGTAATTCAGCCTTTAATCTCATGTCTGTCAACAGAAAACTCAACCACAACATCTCAGCAAGACCATGTGCCATGGCTCGATATTCTACTTCAGCACTGGACCGTGCACAAACATTTTGTTTCTTACTCCTCCACATTACCAAGTTTCCTCCCAAAAAAGTGCAATAGCCAGAAGTGGATCTTCTATCATCTCGAGAACCAGCCCAGTCTGCATCAGAATAGCATTCCACCTTCAGATCACCACCTCCTTTAAACAGCAAGCCTTTTCCAGGACATGATTTCAAGTACCTTAAAATCCTGTCAACGGCCTTCATGTGGATATTTTTAGGAGTATGCATGTACTGGCTTACTAAACTAACAGCATAGGTGATGTCATGCCTAGTCATAGATAAATAGAGTAATTTTCCAACCAACCTTTGATATGTTCCCTTTTCCAGATTTGTAAGATCCTCCCCACTAGAACTAGTAAGATCATGATTTACTTCTATAGGAGTAGACGCTGGCCGAGAACCCAGCTTCCCTGTCTCCTTGAGTAAATCCAACACATATTTTCTCTGACATACATAGATTCCTTTTTTTGATCGAGCGACTTCAATGCCCAGGAAGTACCTCAATGATCCAAGATCTTTAATTTCAAATTCTGATGTTAACTTGGACTTAAGAGCCTGGATTTCTACCTCATCATCACCTGTAACTATCATATCATCAACATAAACCAAAAGAATGGTAGTTCTGTCCTCTTTCTTTTTTATAAAGAGTGTATGATCAGCATTCCCTTGTTTAAAGCCAAACAATATCATGACTTTGCAAAACCTATTAAACCATGCTCTGGGAGATTGTTTAAGCCCATACAAAGCTTTTCTTAGCTTGCAAACCTTTCCTTTTGTTTCAATTCCAGGAGGTGGTAACATGTATACTTCTTCATAAAGGTTACCATTTAAGAAGGCATTTTTAACATCTAACTGAAACAGAGGCCAATCATATTGAGCAGCAAGAGAAAGAATTACCCTGACCGAGTTCAGCTTTGCAACTGGTGCGAAAGTTTCCAAGTAATCCACCCCATATGTTTGGGTGAATCCCTTGGCAACAAGTCTGGCTTTATATCTGATCACTTCACCCTCTGAGTTATACTTGATAGCATAAACCCATTTAGAACCAACCAAGTTCTTCCCCTTTGGGGGATCAACTAATTCCCAAGTACCATTTCTGTTGAGAGCCTCCATTTCTTCATTCATTGCTTCCTGCCACCTTGAATCCCTTACAGCTTCATAATAGGAAGAAGGTATAGCGTGATTTGATAACTGTGAAACAAATACATGATATGAAGGAGACAAACGAGAATATGAAACGTGGTTGGAGATAGGATGTTGAGTACATGACCTGACACCCTTCCTAACAGCAACAGGAAGGTTCAGCTCATTCATATTTCGAGGTGCGGTTGGCTCAACTGATGAGGATAACTGCTTCACAGGATCAGGAGCCGGAGCATCCGATTCAACTAGCCGATCAATAGTAGGTCCTTGCTTGTGTCGTCGTCGTTTGTAAGTAATAATATCTGGTGAAGACTGTGAGCCCAGTGATGGAGCATCTTTTCCATTTTCCATGACATCCAGTGAAATAGGAGAAGGAACCACATAAGGAACCACTTAAGGTACAAAGGAAGAGGTAGTATTCTCCCCCTGAGGACAAGACTGAGGAGAATAATAGGACTCGGACTCAAAAAAGGTAACATCCTTCAAGATATATCTTGTCCTAGTAATAGGATCAAAGCACTTGTAGCCTTTCTGGCAAGTGGAATACCCTATAAAAACTCCTCGTATAGAATGAGAATCAAGTTTAGAGGACTTGGGACCAAGAACATGAATAAAACAAAGAGAACCAAAAACCCGAGGTGTAAGAGAGAACAACTCTACGCCAGGATGAAGAATAGTGAGAGGACACCGGTTCCCGAGACCTTTAGATGGCAATCGAATGATGAGATAAGCAGCTGCAAGGACAGCATCAGCCCAGAAATATTTGGGTAAGTGACGTTGAAATAATAGGGCACGGGCTGTTTCAAGGATATGACGATTCTTTCTTTCGGCCACTCCATTTTGTTGTGGTGTGTAGGGACAGGATGACTCATGAAGAATTCCTGAATCCTCAAGAAAAGTATTTAGAGACTGTGCAAAGTACTCACGAGCATTGTCAGAACGAAGAATCTTCACCTTTGAGATAAATTGGGTTTCAACCATTCTACAAAAATTTTGAATGAGACGAGGAACGTCTTCCCTGGTTTTCATCAAATAAAGCCATGTACAGTGGGTGTAGTCATCAATAAAAGAAAGAAAATATCGATAGCCATCCAAAGAAGTCACAGGAGAGGGCCCCCACACATCCGAATGAACAAGATCAAATGGAGACAAACTCTTCTTTATAGACTCAGAAAAATGGGTTCTACAATGTTTGGATAACTGACAGATTTCACATTGAAATGACTGAAGAGAAACAGAAAAGAAGAGACTAGGAAATAAAATTTTCAAAGACTGAAACGACAAATGTCCCAACCGAGAATGCCATAAAAGAATTTCTTGATGCTTATTTTCCAAACACTTGGCTGCAGATTTCAGAGAAGATATTGTTTCAAGCTGATAATAATAAAGACCCCCTACTTCACGGCCAGTCCCAATCGTCTGCTTGGTCTCAAGATCCTGGAAGACACAATGATTAGGGAAAAAGGTTACGGAGCAGTGTAGTTGTTTAGTAATGCTACTAACAGAAAGTAAATTAATAGAAACGGAAGGAACGTGAAGTGCAGAGGATAGGAAAAAATGATCTGTAAGTTTTATGGAACCTTTGCCAAGAATTTGCCATTTTATGATCACTTTCTCCTGCCCAGAGGATAAAGAGTAAGAAATAAAGGAGTTAGCAGCATTTGTCATATGATCTGTAGCTCCTGAATCAATGACCCAGGGGCTGTAAAAGCTGGGACCAGTAACATTTAATCCCAAGCTACGAATACCTGCGTGCGCTTGAACTGGAGTAGAGACAGAAGATGAAGCCTGAAGCCGAGAGAGAAGATGTTGGAGGTTAACAATATCAGTAGAAGACAATCCAGTGGTAGAAGGCACAGAGGAACCAATAATCTCTTCATTTTCTAACTTTTGGATAGCAATATTACCACTATTAGGAGCCTTCTTAGCATTATGTTTAAATTTTTCAGGTTTTTCTGGATATTTTTCCTAATAGAAATCTGAATCATGATTAGTCCTCTTGCAGTGCCGACAAAACCTGTCTCCTCGTCCTTTAGTTCCCCCAGGTCGGAACTTGTTTGCAGAACCAATAAAGACAGAGGTCTCCCCAATCGGAGGGCTTATAGTGGAAATCCCCTTGTTGTTCATCGTCCTTCTTCTACCTTCTTCACTTAGAATTTTGTAGTAAACTTGTTCTAGAGAGGGAGTAGGATCAAGACCAAGGATTTGCCCTTTTAAATTTTCAAACTCTGCATTAAGTCCATCCAAAAATTTAATAATTCTGTCTTTTTCCAGAAGCTTTAAATATCTCTGATGATCATCAGTGGAACTCCAATTTTCCATCCGGTAGTAGTCAAACTCATCCCACAACCCCTTCAGAGTAGCAAAATAATTGGTGACTGACATAGAACCTTGTTCAAGTTTGAAAATTTGACTGCTGAGTTGATAAGTACGCAGCATATCATGTCGACGTCCATACATCTGTTCTAGTGTCTTCCACATGTCATACGCTGTTTTGTTATGAAGAATGACTTGTTTGATGCCAGAACTAACAGAGTTAAGTATCCAAGTCATTAATTGAATATTGTCACGCCGCCAAGTGCGAAAGCTAGGATCCTTTTCTTCTGGTTTCACTTTAGAGTCGTGAAGAATATCAAGTTTATCATGACCTTCGACATAAAGTTCAATAGCAACTGCCCAAGATGCATAATTTGTCTCGGACAATTTTTTGATACTATCTGAAGACCGGACCCTCCCGTGCCTGCCATTGTGAAAAATGGTTATACTTGTCCTGAAGACGTCATAGGATTCGCAGAAATCCCCGAGGTTTCACTAGCGTTATCCGCCATTACAATCACACAAAAAAAATGCTAGAGAAATCACGACAAAACAGGTGCTAGAGAAATCACAGCGTTGAGAGATAGCCGCCTGCGCCACACAAGGAGATCAGAAGAGGAACTGCCGCCGGCACTGCACAAGAAATAAGGTAGCGGCGTCGGGGAAGGAAGCAGAGATCGGCGAGGGAGGTGGAATAACTAGCGGTGAAGGAATCACGGCGTCGCGTGATGAAGAAGGAAGGAAAACACCGCTGTGCCCTAGACGCCGCTGGAAGAAATCGCGAGCAGCAGAAGGGGCGAGGGAATGCCGCCGTGCCCTAGACGCCGCTGGAAGAAGTCGCGAGCAGCAGAAGAGACGCCGCTGGAAGAAGTCGCGAGCAGGAGAAGGAGCATCGCCGCTGGAAGAAGTCGCGAGCAGGAGAAGGAGCGTCGCCGCTGGAAGAAGTCGCAAGCAGGAGGAGCGTCGGGCCGGGAGCAGAAGAAATGGAGGTGCTGGAGGCGGTGGTGTTCGGCGGGGAGAAATAAAGAACTCGAGAGAAAGAAGATGAGGCGGCGTCAAGAGAAAGAAGGTGCGGCGGCACTAGGGTTAGGGTTCGGAACCTTGCTCTGATACCATGTTGTAATAAAGAGAGTTTAAAGATTCATCTATTTCCAGTCGAATTACATATGTTTATATAGCCATACAACCTTAAGAATCAACTTATTAACAAAAGATAAAAAGACCTATCTACCCTTGCTTCTCACAACAATATATATATATATTGTTTGTTTGTTTGTTTTATTTTGAAAATATTAAATAAATTATTTATTTATTTATTTACTTGCCATATGGGGTGACACATCCCACATTTTTTTCTTTTTTTTAGTATTTTAAAATTTTTTAATATTTAGGATACACTTTTTTTAGTTAATATATTTTATATTAAAAAAAATACCAAAACCATATTGGCACGGTATGACTAGTCATAAACTAAAACTCCAATACGAGTCGAGATTTTAAACCATAACACACAATAACATGCAAATAAACAATACTCAACCTCACCCACTCTTCTATATAAATAAATTTGCATATATTGTTAGGATCTTAATATGTTGATGTGCTGGAGAGGGGTGAACAACTCATGAACCAACAAATGAAAATTCAACTTTTAACAAATGGCAATTCAACTTTTCTTGCACATACACAAGAACAAATAGAAGTTGTTAGTTCTTGTGAGTGATATGTGTTTTTTCGCACATTAGACTATAGTGTTACGAAAATAAAAGGATAAATGCTAATATAATAGTTTATGTGATTTGGAACCCAATCTTACTCCATGGTCTATCGATCCATTATGTGGATCACACCTGCAATCCCACAATGAAAAATTCCTTTTTCCAGAGGCAAAGAAATCTTGTAGAAGATATGAAATGAAGTTTAATAAAAAGATGTTAAAAGAGCATACAAGATGCCTTCCAATAGCCCTTAGGTGCATTTTTCTCAGCTACACAATGTTGAAAACTTAATCTCAAATTTAGTGTACTATTTTTTGAGACAAATCATAGCCAACACTCATATATAGAGGCCTCCAACAGCTAGCCAACAGCTAGTTTTCTACAGGTTCAGCTAACAAAAATCCAAGATTAGTCAACCAAAATTTGAAAACTATCCATTGCATGCCAACGGCCAACAGATCAGTAGAATCAGCCAAGTCATTAATCGATTGAGATCTAGTTTAGTTGATTCAAACACAACATAGAGCACTTTGTTCTTGAGTAGACGGTTTCCAATTGACTCTGCAGTCAACTCAACATTCCAGTCAAATAGATCAACCTTGAGCCAACTCAATCTGTTTGAGAATCCCATGTTTACTTGGCTCCCATGCAAAGCTCTAGGATCAAGCATGGTTGTAGACTACAACTATAAACAGTAATTCCTTAGTTTGGGAGTTGAAAAGTCAGCTATAAATTCAAACCAATTACCAATAAGTTCTAATATTTGAGAAATGGATGCATCAATTAAGAGTCTTTATAAGTTCTTTATGTTTCCTATATTAAAGAGTACGTCTAGTAGTATAACTGGAATATGATATAGAAACTGAGTTTCAAAAATTTTCCCAGATTGTGTTTGCAATCCCCCCAAGGTGTGATGCCTACAATTTATAAGGTGTCAGCCTAAGTTTCTATAACTTTTCTACAATTCATTAACCCAAATTTTAGATTCCTACTCTGCCAAACCTTTAAACAACTAAGCTCTCTTTTAAACTCCTACTTCACAAACCTACAAACAATCAATCTCTCTTCTTGTGCTGCATCAATATGGAATCGAGACGTTCTATTGGAGCATAAGCCTCATTATATTCTTCCTAATTATATCCCTAAACTACTATTCTAGCCTTGTTTCACATGCATTTTCATCTCATTTATTTTAAAAACTTATTGTGCTCCAATTACATAACTATCATCATGTCTTTGAACTAATCCTGAGACTTTGTTTCATTCAAATTGAGTCAGATCAAGTTCTAATCTATTGTAAATTGAGTCAGAACAAGTTCTAATCTATTGTTATATTTCTTCCATTGCCTGCCCAAGAGGATGATCTGGACTTTTTTTTGAAAGCCTAGAAACCCATGGAAGTGATTGTATATCTTCTTCTTGATCATCTTCCTTGGATTTAATCTATTCTTCACACATTCATTACTTTTCCTTGATAAGGTTCTTTCTTATCAATTTCTAAATTTTCCATCTTGGCTATCTCCTTTTTAATGTCCTAAGATATACTCTAAGAAGCTTCGTCATATAAAATGTTAGGTGACTCTTCTACCTTAAGTGTTCACTTATTGTAGATACGATAAGCTAGACTTGTGGAGTATCAAACAAATATGCCTTTGTCCGTCTTTGCCGAAAACCTAAATTATCATTGTATTCAAGATGCAACTCTTACAACCAAATACCATAAGATAATTAAGGACATCCTCCCATACCAAAGCTCATATGGTATCTTTGACAACAATGGATGCAGATAGACCTTATTTTTCTATATAGCATACAATATGTAATGCTTCAACCCCAAAATAACTTAGTAACGAGTATTCATTAAGCATGGATCAGGATGCTATTTGAAGTTTATGAATTTTCCATTCAACAACACCATTTTATTAAGATGTTCTTGCAACGGAAAACCCATTTTGAAAATTAAGGGTGCATTTGGTTTGCACGTTTTCCATTTTCATTTTCTAGAAAACGCGTGTTTTCTAGAAAATGACTTTTAGACATTCTCTATTATTCCAGAAAATGCTATCTATTTTTTAAAAAAACAGACATGAAAAATGCAAACCAAACATCATTTTTTAGAAACACACGTTTTTCAGAAAATAAAAATGAAAAATACGCAAACCTAACGCACCCTAAATTTCTTATATTCTACACCATCATAACTGCAAATCCAATTAATCCCCTTTTCACTTCCAACACTTTCCAAAGAATACATCAAGTGTCAAATGCCTAAGGACATATATCTATGTGTCATGGTTTAAAATTTTGAGTTATGTCGAGTTTCATACTAAACTAGAACGATCCTATTTTGGTACCATATCCTTTTGTCCAATATGGTTTTAGTATTTATTTTTATTTTTAAATAGGTGTATATTAATTTTAAAATCATTTTTTTAGTATTTGATAACTATAAATGATTACTATTGATTTTATATTTCATAAGTTGCCTGTTAATTTCATATTTCGATATTTTTTCGTGAGATGTTGGATAGCTATTAAGTTTTACAGCAGCTATAAAAAGGTATAAAATCAAATTTTACATTTTTATTACCATTGCATGTAATGAAATAGTCTTAATCACTTGAAGTGTGATTGCAGAGACATTGAGTCCTAGAAATTGCATGCTTTAAATTCCCACAAACTTAAAGTTTTATTATTATGGACATTACTTATTTTACACTTATATAAAATAAGAGAGAAAGTTAACCAATTGTTTTTGCAACCATTTGAAGACGTCGTTCGCGAGATTCATACTGCATTCATTTTCAAATTCAAGGTTGATCCTCCATAGTGTAACAATCACTTAGTTGTAAGATAAATAAAAATAAAATTAAAATAGTCTATATATATTGACAATGATAAGAAATAAATTATTCTATATTTGTCTACATCCATTCTATATCTACATGACACTGCAAAAGAATCATTAAAAGAGTCATATATCTCTTAAAATAATCAACTTTCATTAATAGCTTTAACAACTAATTCTTTGTTTGATTGTAGCTTTGACATGACATTTTTTACAGCTACTCAGAGATTATTGATGCGATGATCGAGGGGGAGGACCCCACCCCGTTGCCATGATGGAGGTCAGTGCCATGATGGGAGCCAATCAAGGCGGTCAAACGCCCTCAGACCACTAGCCGATCGGGTAGCACACTCGCCCGATCGGGATAAAGAAGACACAATCCGAAATCATAACAGCTCAGCGAAGTTCCGAGCTTCCGACGTTCAGAAAGACTGCCAGGTATCTACAAGAGCACGCCGAACGGCTTCTCCGCTCGGCCTTATATGGAGCTACAAGAACAGAGCGGATTTATGACAGAGCTGAGGAAATAGAAGGGCAGCCAAGTGGCTTTCTCAAGACAGCAGAAGCGCAGGTCGAGCGGCCTCCCCGCTTGGCCAAAAAACATACTCATCCGAGCCGAGCGGCTATCCCGCTTGGCCAAGTAAAAGACATTGGTAGCTGGATATTATCTTTTTGGGAACATGTGCCGCTGACAGGCGACATGGTCGGCGGCTGATTCAAACAGAAGATCGTACGACAGAAGCTTCCAA
Source organism: Zingiber officinale (assembly GCF_018446385.1). Lineage (NCBI taxonomy): Eukaryota > Viridiplantae > Streptophyta > Magnoliopsida > Zingiberales > Zingiberaceae > Zingiber > Zingiber officinale. Next base: position 32,029,456 of record NC_055992.1, on the reverse strand, counting down.
TGTCACTTCGGAGATATGCTCGGCTCGTTAAGGTATTGTGTTAGGGACACATACATTTTTTCAAGGAAAGCCTCGAAAAGCGTGCACGCCTTGGGAAGCGTGTATGCGCGCTACAGAAGCCCTATATAAAGGAAGTCCAAGCTTCAGCGGAGGTATGCGATAATCTACTGTTGCTACTACTATTCGCTACTTTGCTCTGCTTCCACACATCGCCAATGACTGACTTGAGCATCGGAGGGTCATCGCCCGGGATCCCTTCCCTAGCTCGACACTGACGCAGCTGTGGTTGCAAGGTCTCGAGGAGTCGACACGCGATCAACCAGAGCGCCACGTCCCCAACTTCCGTCACCTCGACTATCGGAAAGGATCAATTATCATTTGTGGCTAGATTATATTAGTATTGATATGTCGATTGAGATCATAACCTAAAATAATTAAGCATATATAATTACCAATAACAACCTTAAAAGGAGCTGAGTGTCATCACACCGTACTAGAAAAATTAGCTTCTGTATTGGTTCTTACTGCCTGACGATTGTGTCTATACTTTTTATCTCATCCTATAATCATATTAACTAATAGTACTTTGGGTCAAATACTTATCAACCCTAAAGTTTCCAGAAGGTTGATCAAGTGAACCACAGATCTCAGTGAATATGATATATAGTATCAACCTTGAGCGGCCATTAAGGCCCAGGCCCTAGTAGATTTTATAACAAAAATACAAGGCCTGGAGATGGAGGAAACTTGGAAAATATATATTGACGGGTCCTCTATTCGGCAAGGTTGTGGGATAGATATTCTTGTTATATTGCCTAGAGAAGATCGAATGCAGTTATTCGTTCGATTAAATTATCAGGCAACTAATAATGAAGTGGAGTATGAAACCTTGAAAGTAGGATTGTAGGCCGCACGACATGTAAGAGCCGCCCGGATATTAATCTACTTAGATTCTCAGTTAGTTGCCCAACAACTGTCTATCAATTTTGAAATCAACAATGACTGGCTCAAGTTATATGTAGAAGCATTTGACAAATTAAAAGTTGAATTTCAAGAACTGATCATACAAAAGATTTCTCATTCAGATAACCAAATGGCAGATGAGCTAGGCAAATTAGGTTCTGCCATAATTCCCTAGAATTTGGACAAGCTTGTGGAGCAAACAGATGAAGGGGGAGTATCAAAAATTGAGGTAAGTAAGGTACATGCTCTATCTCCTAAGCAGTCCTTTAATTTTATTAAAATTCATTCTAAAGATTTAGTAAAATTAGAAAAGGAAAATGCTGAGTTAAAATTGAACTTAGCAAAAAAACATGTCCCTTAGAATTATTTAACAATTTAAAGTTAGAAAGTGATAAATTGAAAATGCAAAATAAAAGTTTGAAAAAAGATGCATGCTGGAAACCAAATAACTTTCAAAAGTCAAAACTTAGAATTTATGGAAAGTTAAACTAGTACATTAGAAAATATCAGGGATAACTTAGAAAAATTCCCAGAAAATATGTACTCCCCACATTCTTAGCTAACCAGTAGGAAGGAACTTATACTGGGTTCCAAAATCATACTTAGATTAAACATTTTTTTTTATCTAAGGTTTTCAGAAAAGTTAAATGTTTAAATTCTTTAAGAGGCTTTGTTTAGAAGTATTTGATGATCGAATAACCAAGAAGGCCTAGTGTCTCGCCACAGTCTATAAGCCAATTACTGAATTGAATACTTAATTGACAAACTGATAATTTTGTGAAATTAATGAAATGCTTTCAATCTTTGTCAATTATTTGAAAACTTCAATTTTTTTTAAATGTCAAGTTATTTTCTTATTGTACCCTTTTTTTTATGTGATCAAAGGGGGAGGAATAGGTACAAGTTTAGGGGGAGTTAGGATTTTTTTAACTTTTATAATTTTGCTAACTCTATTTTATCAGCCTGAATTTTGATAAACCTAATTACCAATAACCTAGAATATGTTTTCACATGTGGTTGTTGCACCATATAATGATTATATCAATATAACATTCATACTTGGTTGACGTCTATAGGCATCTCATGATTTTTGCTTCATGAATTAGGTGATAAACGCTAGTCATTTGTGGCTTCATATCCATGTAAAATTTTCATAGAACAACATACAACAATTCTACTATCATAAGAATATCTACAATGTAGTCCTAAAATCTAGCAAATATAACAATTTTTTATGTCTCCCTATATTAAGTGGTGATAGAGTATGAAAAGGTTTCCCAATCCACAGAGGTGAACAAGAAAAAAGTCTATTTGCTCTTGGTCGTAGAATTTTCCCATCAACAAATTTTCTCAATAGTCCACAAACCCAATAATGATTATAGAGGAATTTTGTTAACAATTTTCCTTCTTTCACTACCTTCTTCATTATATCAAGTTTATCAATATTCGTCATCATCAAATCGAAATAGCATGCTACATATAGGGTCCAAAACAATATTAGATGCTCTTGCTCCAATAGCTCTCTAGCCTTATTAAGGTTAACACCATTGTCTATCACCACCTACATTATATGTTATATGTCTATCTCTTGAAGTACATTATCCATTAAGCGATATATGTAAGATGCATAATCATATTATACAACTACATCAATAAATTTATGAAATATCACCATTTTGTTATATAAAAAAATTGATAATGTTAATCCGACCTGGTTCTATCCCGCTATTGCATGTCAACATAACAGCATATAGGCCTCATTGCTTCTTACATGATAGGATGGCCTATCCTCTTCAATTCCCTATCCCCTCCTCCCTAATTCCCTATACCAAATTGCCGATGATAGTTGGCAATCATTGGATGGCAATCACCTCCTCTCCTCTAACCCATATGTTACCAAGTGCACCAAAGAAATTGTCATTGTTTGCCTCGTGTTGTTGCCACTCATTGTTGCTACTTCGATAAGATTTCGATTTCTCATCTTTTTATATGCTCATTCCTAACTGTGATTCCCTTTAGCATGATCACTAGGAGTCAATCAATTCATTCTATTTCTTTCCATGCTAACCACAAGCATGCGAAAAAAAAAAACCCAGGACTAACCATGAGAATCTATATGATATGACCGGCGAGGCAACACAAGTGTGCCAATGGATTTAGATGTGGTCCAGTGGCCGAACAATAATAACATGAAGCGACATGGGCCGACACCCTGAAATCCATGCTATGTATATCTACTAAAGTGATCCACAATTGTAAATGAATACATATTACCATTTAATAATGTAATGTCATGTGAATCTAATAAATACAGATGAGTTAATTTTAACACTTGTAACACTTGTAACGTATTGGAAGTGTTATGTTCCTTGCATTCCTGAAGTCATTTTACATTTAACCTTAGGTAAGTCTTTCACCAGGTTCCTCTTGGAGAACTTCTAAAGCATCCTAATTTTGGTGTGTGCTAGCTACCAATGCTGCGAAGACTCTTCTTTTAACATAAAAAACTTAATAGACTAATTAAACACATATGGAAGATCAATTGTGTATGCATTGTATTCCGATGTCCAACAAGCATGGTGTCAGATTCATAATGTTTAATCAAACACTTGGTTAACTAATGCTTAAAAGATTAACTTAAATTCCCTCTACTAGTAAAACTTTTTGAAACACAAAATTAGATTTAAGTTCAATGTTACTAGCGTTCTAAAAATCGGCCTAGACGGTCGCCTAGGCGCTAGGCCATTCAGTCGGTCAGCCGAGGAGGCTTTGGCGGCTAGGCTGGATTAAGCAGCCCTACGTGTCGACTAATCCGTCGAATCGTCTAGGCGCTGCGGAAATAGTTCATAGTTTTCATGATTTTTTTTTAGTTTAAGCTTTTAAATTTAATGCCCAATTAAATAAAACTAAAATGTAACCTTGAGTTTGTATCTGATGATGATATAGTTGTTGAAAATAATGGAGAATAAGTAGAATAAATTTGTGATATTTTATTAGTTGTGTAATTTTGAACTCATTTGAAATTTGATGTTATTGTGTTAGAGTCGTAGAATGTGATTTATTATGTAATTTATGTTGATACCGTAAAATTCACCTAGTGGTGCCTAGTCCCCGTTTAGGCAGCCTAAGCGCTAGGTGCTGATTTGGGCTAGCGCATAGTGAATTTTAGAACCTTGAATGTTACCTTAGTCTATCACTTTTAGCTTTCCCTTATTGTCAAAGGATATATTACATTTTCTATGTATTTTAATGTATTGAATTTGTTGGCATCTTTAGTCATTTACCTTTAAGCATCCACTATCAACCAACCACTCACTTTCAATGCATTTATTCTTTAATTGCCAAAAAGAACATTATAGATCAACCACTCACCATAAGATGTTGGACATCAAAGTCTCGGCTACTTGAATAATGCAACAATCATATGTATAAGCACAAGGAATGGTTCATTGAACTTGATGGATTAGTGGATGAGTATCTATGAGAGGTAAGATAAAATTCTTATCAACATTAAAAGTAAGAGTCAGATTTATTTTCAATAATTACTATATGCCAAGCATGACAACAAATATTTTGGACATGAGTCAACAATTACAAAGAGATTACAATGTTCATATGAAGAATAGAAAACTTTACTACCTAACTGATAAAAATAATAACTTAATAGCTCAAGTTTAGATGTCCAACATTAATAATACAACTTTTATGTTGAAGATTAAGCATGTAGCAATGGAATGTTTGAATGCATGTACAAATAGTATACCATGGTTATGACATTTGAGATTTAGGCATATATATTTTGATGGTTTCAATAAACATTCAAAGGTCAAAATTCAAATTTCACATCAATTTTAAAAGGGATGTATTTTCAACAAAGAGCCTTGGCGCAATGGTAAAATTGTTGTCATGTGACTAAAAAGTCACGGGTTCGAATCCTGAAAACAGCCTCTTGCAAAAAGCAAGGTAAGGCTACGTACAATGGATCCTTCCCCGGGACCCCACATGGCGGGAGCTTCGTGCACCGGGCTGCTATGTATTTTCAACAAACATTTCCAAGAGAAGCAATGTAACTCGCAAAAAGGCCACTAGAACTCATCTATACCTACTTTTTGTTGATTGATCTCTCAAACATCATTCAAGAGAAATCATTATTCTCTAACTTTTAAAATGAAAAGCCCTTAAACAACTCTAAAAAGTTCATGACTATCATGGAGGAACTAGTGGTTACCAAGCTAAAGTTCTTTGATACGATTGTGGTGGAGAGTTCACATCTAGAGCTTTTCAAAGCTCTTGTGAAGAGCACAGACTTTGGCAACTTCTCAAGACACCTTCTTCTCCACAAAAATAAAAATGATGATGATAATAATAATAACGATAATAGCGTGGAGAAAAAAAAACAATTTATTCTTGATGAAGAAGGCCAAGAAGAGCAAAATATATTGAATTCATCTCAATCTTCTTTATTACTCATATCATCGTCATCGTCATCAACAAATAGACTTTTAAAGATACCTCAATACTACAACAGATAAGGGAAATTAAATAAATTTATGAGGAAGCAAATGAATTAAATATCATTTGTCATAATGGATAAACAAGAAGAAATTTTATTTGAGGAAGCACATAGAGACTGTTGTGAGAAGCAAGGGTAGATAGGTCTTTTTATCTTTTGTTAATAAGTTGATTCTTAGGGTTGTATGGCTATATAAACATATGTAATTCGACTGGAAATAGATGAATCTTTAAACTCTTTTATTACAACATGGTATCAGAGCAACCCTAACCCTAGTGCCGCCGCACCTTCTTTCTCTTGACGCCGCCTCATCTTCTTTCTCTTGAGTTCTTTATTTCTCCCCGCCGAACAGCACCTCCATTTCCTCTTCTGCTCCCGGCCCGGCGTCTCTTCTGCTGCTCGCGACTTCTTCCAGCGGCGTCTAGGGCACAGCGGCGTTCCCTCGCCCCTTCTGCTGCTCGCGATTTCTTCCAGCGGCGTCTAGGGCACAGCGGCGGCGTTTTCCTTCTTCATCTCGCGCCGCCGCCCAATCTCTTCATCTCGCACCGTGATTCCTTCACCGCTGGTTATTCCACCTCCTTCGCCGATCTCTGCTTCCTTCCCCGACGCCGCCACCTTCTTTCTTGTGCAGTGCCGACGGCAGTTCCTCTTCTGATCTCCTTGTGTGGCGCAGGCGGCTATCTCTCGACGCTGTGATTTCTCCAGCATCTGTTTTGTCGTGATTTCTCTAGCATTTTTTTTTGTGAGTGTAATGGCGGATAACGCTAGTGAAACCTCGGGGATTTCTGCGAATCCTATGGCGTCTTCAGGACAGGTACAACCATTTTTCACAATGGCAGGCACGGGAGGGTCCGGTCTTCAGATAGTATCAGAAAAATTATCCGAGACAAATTATGCATCTTGGGCAGTTGCTATTGAACTTTATGTCGAAGGCCATGATAAACTTGATATTCTTCACGGCTCTAAAGTGAAACCAGATGAAAAGGATCCTAGCTTTCGCACTTGGCGGCGTGACAATATTCAATTAATGACTTGGATACTTAACTCTGTTAGTTCTGGCATCAAACAAGTCATTCTTCATAACAAAACAGCGTATGACATGTGGAAGAGAGCAGATGTATGGACGTCGACATGATATGCTGCGTACTTATCAGCTCAGCAGTCAAATTTTCAAACTTGAACAAGGTTTTATGTCAGTCACCAATTATTTTGCTACTCTGAAGGGGCTGTGGGATGAGTTTGACTACTACCGGATGGAAAATTGGAGTTCCACTGATGATCATCAGAGATATTTAAAGCTTCTGGAAAAAGACAGAATTATTAAATTTTTGGATGGACTTAATGCAGAGTTTGAAAATTTAAAAGGGCAAATCCTTGGTCTTGATCCTACTCCCTCTCTAGAACAAGTTTACTACAAAATTCTAAGTGAAGAAGGTAGAAGAAGGACGATGAACAACAAGGGGATTTCCACTATAAGCCCTCCGATTGGGGAGACCTCTGTCTTTATTGGTTCTGCAAACAAGTTCCGACCTGGGGGAACTAAAGGACGAGGAGACAGATTTTGTCGGCACTGCAAGAGGACTAATCATGATTCAGATTTCTGTTAGGAAAAATATCCAGAAAAGAAACCTGAAAAATTTAAACATAATGCTAAGAAGGCTCCTAATAGTGGTAATATTGCTATCCAAAAGTTAGAAAATGAAGAGATTATTGGTTCCTCTGTGCCTTCTACCACTGGATTGTTTTCTACTGATATTGTTAACCTCCAGCATCTTCTCTCTCGGCTTCAGGCTTCATCTTCTGTCTCTACTCCAATTCAAGCGCACGCAGGTATTCATAGCTTGGGATTAAGTGTTACTGTCCCAGCTTTTATAGCCCCTGGGTCATTGATTCAGAGCTATAGATCACATGACAAATGCTGCTAACTCCTTTATTTCTTACTCTTTATCCTCTGGGCAGGAGAAAGTGATCATTGCAGATGGAACCAAAGCCACTGTTGCTGGCAAAGGTTCCATAAAACGTACAGATCATTTTTTCCTATCCTCTGCACTTCATGTTCCTTCCGTTTCTATTAATTTACTTTCTGTTAGTAGCATTACTAAACAACTACACTACTCCGTAACCTTTTTCCCTGATCATTGTGTGTTCCAGGATCTCGAGACCAAGCAGACGATTGGGACTGGCCGTGAAGTAGGGGGTCTTTATTATTATCAGCTTGAAACAATATCTGCTCTGAAATCTGCAGCCAAGTGTTTGGAAAATAAGCATCAAGAAATTCTTTTATGGCATTCTCGGTTGGGACATTTGTCGTTTCAGTCTTTGAAAATTTTATTTCCTAGTCTCTTCTTTTCTGTTTCTCTTCAGTCATTTCAATGTGAAATCTGTCAGTTATCCAAACATTGTAGAACCCATTTTGCTGAGTCTATAAAGAAGAGTTTGTCTTCATTTGATCTTGTTCATTCGGATGTGTGGGAGCCCTCTCCTGTGACTTCTTTGGATGGCTATCGATATTTTCTTTCTTTTATTGATGACTACACCCACTGTACATGGCTTTATTTGATGAAAACCAGGGAAGAAGTTCCTCGTCTCATTCAAAATTTTTGTAAAATGGTTGAAACCCAATTTAGCTCAAAGGTGAAGATTCTTCGTTCTGACAATGACCGTGAGTACTTTGCACAGTCTCTAAATACTTTTCTTGAGGATTCAGGAATTCTTCATGAGTCAACCTGTCCCTACACACCACAACAAAATGGAGTGGCCGAAAGAAAGAATCGTCATATCCTTGAAACAGCCCGTGCCCTATTATTTCAACGTCACTTACCCAAATATTTCTGGGTTGATGCTGTCCTTGCAGCTGCTTATCTCATCAATCGATTGTCATCTAAAGGTCTCGGGAACCGGTGTCCTCTCACTATTCTTCATCCTAGCGTAGAGTTGTTCTTCCTTACACCTCGGGTTTTTGGTTCTCTTTGTTTTATTCATGTTCTTGGTCCCAAGTCCTCTAAACTTGATCCTCGTTCTATACGAGGAGTTTTTATAGGGTATTCCACTTGCCAGAAAGGCTACAAGTGCTTTGATCCTATTACTAGGACAAGATATATCTTGAAGGATGTTACCTTTTTTTGAGTCCGAGTCCTATTATTCTCCTCAGTCTCGTCCTCAGGGGAGAATACTACCTCTTCCTTTGTACCTCAAGTGGTTCCTCATGTGATTCCTTCTCCTATTTCACTAGATGTCATGGAAAATGGAAAAGATGCTCCATCACTGGGCTCACAGTCTTTACTAGATATTATTACTTACAAACGACGACGACACAAGCAAGGACCTACTGTTGATCGGCTAGTTGAATCGGATGCTCCAGCTCCTGATCCTGTGAAGCAGTTATCCTCATCAGTTGAGCCAACCGCACCTCGAAATATGAATGAGCTGAACCTTCCTATTGTTGTTAGGAAGGGTGTCAGGTCATGCACTCAACATCCTATCTCCAACCACGTTTCATATTCTCGTTTGTCTCCTTCATATCATGTATTTGTTTCACAGTTATCAAATCACGCTATACCTTCTTCCTATTATGAAGCTGTAAGGGATTCAAGGTGGCAGGAAGCAATGAATGAAGAAATTGAGGCTCTCAACAGAAATGGTACTTGGGAATTAGTTGATCCCCCAAAGGGGAAGAACTTGGTTGGTTCTAAATGGGTCTATGCTATCAAGTATAACTCAGAGGGTGAAGTGATCAGATATAAAGCCAGACTTGTTGCCAAGGGATTCACCCAAACATATGGGGTGGATTACTTGGAAACTTTCGCACCAGTTACAAAGCTGAACTCGGTCAGGGTAATTCTTTCTCTTGCTGCTCAATATGATTGGCCTCTGTTTCAGTTAGATGTTAAAAATGCCTTCTTAAATGGTGACCTTTATGAAGAAGTATACATGTTACCACCTCCTGGAATTGAAACAAAAGGAAAGGTTTGCAAGCTAAGAAAAGCTTTGTATGGGCTTAAACAATCTCCCAGAGCATGGTTTGATAGGTTTTGCAAAGTCATGATATTGTTTGGCTTTAAACAAGGGAATGTTGATCATACACTCTTTATAAAAAAGAAAGAGGACAGAACTACCATTCTTTTGGTTTATGTTGATGATATGATAGTTACAGGTGATGATGAGGTAGAAATCCAGGCTCTTAAGTCCAAGTTAACATCAGAATTTGAAATTAAAGATCTTGGATCATTAAGGTACTTCCTGGGCATTGAAGTCGCTCGATCAAAAAAAAGGAATCTATGTATGTCAGAGAAAATATGTGTTGGATTTACTCAAGGAGACAGGGAAGCTGGGTTCTCGGCCAGCGTCTACTCCTATAGAAGTAAATCATGATCTTACTAGTTCTAGTGGGGAGGATCTTACAAATCTGGAAAAGGGAACATATCAAAGGTTGGTTGGAAAATTACTCTATTTATCTATGACTAGGCCTGACATCACCTATGCTATTAGTGTAGTAAGCCAGTACATGCATGCTCCTAAAACTATCCACATAAAGGCCGTTGACAGGATTTTAAGGTACTTGAAATCATGTCCTGGAAAAGGCTTGCTGTTTAAAGGAGGTGGTGATTTGAAGGTGGAATGCTATTCTGATGCAGACTGGGCTGGTTCTCGAGATGATAGAAGGTCCACTTCTGGCTATTGCACTTTTTTGGGAGGAAACTTGGTAACTTAGAGGAGTAAGAAACAAAATGTTTGTGCACGGTCCAGTACTGAAGCTGAATATCGAGCCATGACACATGGTCTTGCAGAGATGTTGTGGTTGAGTTTTCTGTTGACAGACATGGGATTAAAGGCTGAATTACCTCTCAGGCTGTATTGTGACAACAAGGCAGCAATCAATATTGCAAATAATCCGGTACAACATGACCGGACTAAACACATTGAGATTGATCGTCACTTTATTCGGGAGAGACTTGATTCTGGAGAGCTATGTCTGCCTTATGTTAAGTCTGAGGACCAACTTGCTGATATGTTTACAAAAGCTATACCCCAAGCTGTGTTCAACTCTTCTCTTAGCAAGTTGAACATGTTTGATATATATGTTCAACTTGAGGGGGAGTGTTGTGAGAAGCAAGGGTAGATAGGTCTTTTTATCTTTTGTTAATAAGTTGATTCTTAGGGTTGTATGCCTATATAAACATATGTAATTCGACTGGAAATAGATGAATCTTTAAACTCTTTTATTACAACAGAGACAAGTGGAAAGAAACCATGATTGAAAAAGTCAAGGCAATTAAGAATGATGACATCTGGGAGCTTGTTCCACCTTCCTAAAATGGGTCTTAAAGACCTAGAAAATGCTCAAGGAGAAGTATAAAATACAAGGCATAGTAGTAAAATGATGTGAGGAACAAGTTAATGTCAAATATGATGAGGACCATGAGGTATTTGCTTGGGTTGCACATATGGAAATTATTTGCTTGCTCATTTATATTGCAGTTCAAAACAAATGTAAGATAGATCAAATAATGTCAAAACAAATATTTTGATTGAGTTTAGTAAAGAAGTTTTTGTTAACAATTCATAACTCTATGGCATGGTTTAAACTCTCATAACATGTGGCAGAAACGAGCGAAATTTGTCACCTAGCATTAGCATCGTGGGAGGCGCCACAATGGGTCAGGGAGGTCACCGCAAGATCACGGCGCCCTTGAGCCTGCAGAGGTCGTCGTGGGATCACGGCACCCCCGTGAGACTACGAAGGTGGCTGCGAAGTCATGAAGTTGCTACAATCTTGCATTTTTTTTTCTTTTTTTAAAAAAATTGTTTTTTTTGTATTTTTATTTTTTTAATATTTAGATTAAATTTTTTTATTTTTTAAATATATTTTATATTTAAAAATGTCAAAACCATATCGGCTGGATACGGTATTGAAACCATATCGCTCCAGTCATAAATCGAAACTCTGATATGGGTCAAAATTTTAAACCATGCTTTGTGGAGAAAAGAGAAGAGTAAAAGTTTAAAAATTGAAAAAGGCTATGGCTTGAAGCCGTCACCAAGGCCATAGAATAGTTGGACAAATGCTCATTCTAAAGCTAATAGGTTCAATCAATGCTCATATGAGCACGCTTTATATTTCAAATAAAATAAGAATATCTTATTTGTTGCCTTGTACGTGGATAATCTTAGCTTTCATAGGGAGCAATCAACAAATGTTAAAAATATTCAAGTTAACCATGACATAGATGGAGACATAGGGTTCATAAGTGATATTCTTGGACCGGAAGTAAAGAAAACGAAAGAAGATAATTCCTTGTCACAAGAATCTTATTCAAGGGAATCCCAAGAAGTTTAAGATGGATTGTTAAATTGACAAAAAAAAATTGATCAAGGAGAAAAAGTAGATCTCACTTAAGATAAGAGTGTGGTTGAGCTTAAGATCCCCAAATGCACAAGACTATTAATCACTATATTGAGAAACTAAAATCTACTCACTCGAATGTAGCCAAGAGAATTCTTTGTTATGTTCGAGGTACATTTCACATGTGTTATTATATTTTCCTTCTAATAACTTTTAACTTTATGAATATTTTAATAATGATAAGGGAGGAGGTTTGAATAAAAGAAATACCAGTAACTTTGTATTTTATATGAGTGAGATGGCTTTTACATAGGTCTTTAAGAAACAGAGATTGTGACACTCTCAACATGTGAAGTAGACTATCTTGCAACATTATCATATTTGTGTCATGTTATTTGGCTAAGAAGAATATATATTGCAACATTAACCTTTGTTTGTCAACAAAGATACATATTGACAGCAAATCTGCTATTGCACTTGCAAGGAACCTAATTCATCGTGAAATAAGTATGCACATCTTCTTACACTATCTTTTCATTAGAGAACATGTAAAAAAAAAAGAATGTTGAGCTAGTCTACATCAACATACAAGATAAGTAGACATTTTGCTATGATTTGATCTCTTTGTCAAGCTCAAGACAACTCTTGAAATGAAGGATGAAGGATAATTAAGTTCAAGGGAATGTTGTTGAGCAGATTTAATTATAAAGTAAAAAGTTTGTCCTCCTCCTAGTCAATTTTCTACTAGAGTTTTCTACCACTCAGGGCTATAAAGTAGAAAAAACAATGTAGAGGTGTAATGTTAATGTGGTGTATCTTGTATCTCTAACCCCTATAAATATGTGGGATTTATTGTGAATCATGACATGTTTTTCAATTCATTTTCCTTCCTCAAAGCTTCTCCCTCTCTCTACGTGTTTGCTCCAAAACAACAATGACGAACAACAAAAAGGACATGCTGTTAAATATATTATATATCTATCTAGTAAGAAGAGACTTGAACATACTCTGACAAAGGTATAGCCTTTGGTCGTAGCTCTGAGCCCACCATTAGCTGATCAAGAGCATGCCAACCATTTGCCCAAATACCAATTGCTGCCCCTGAAGATCGCAGTTTATTGGATTTCTCGAGAACAAGACTCTTGATTCCTTTCCTGCACATTTTGTCAATCAAATCCAAGCAAGATGTTAGTTTGCTTATTATTATTATTTTTTGTCTCAATGGATAGTGTATCTAGAGATATAACTTTGACTGAAGCAAATAAAAACTCGCTATGCAGCAACAGTTTCAGAAACATAAAAAATGGCAACAAAAATAAATTATAATCAAAACAAGAGGAAGATTGGAAGGTGACTCGTAACTATATTTTATAGGCCATAACAAAAGATTAGGAAGTATCCATGTAGAATGCCGTGGAAAACAAGAAGACGCCACTGGGATTCTCAATTTAGTACAAGGTTTCATTTTTAACAAAATGTTTTGTAAAGTTACTTTTAGGTGGAAGACATCTTGATGAGAATAGATTCTTTAGATAATTGTCAATACAAAAACTGATACCAGAATTGACTTAATGTATCAAAAAGTGTCGGAGAGTCTTGGCAGAAAGACAGACAAGATCCTGCGAAATGGAAGGAGGAAAAAGGAATCCCTAAAAAAAGGGGGAAAGAAGAGAAAAAGGAGGAACACCTCTGAAGAGCTAAAGCAGTGGCAAGGCCGCATATGCCTCCCCCAAGAACCACAACGCCATGGTGCTCCTCGATTGAGCTCATCTTCTCTTCAGTCTCCAGCTTCAAGTTCCAAGGGCCAGATGCGAGATGGATATGTTCGATGACTGCGGCTTATTTGTATATTTTTGGTAGTGCATCATTTTATTTTAAATTTTAAATAGGATAATTAAAATAATTTTACAAATTTAAATTTGATGGATATTAATTTTTTAAATTTTAAAAATAAAATTTTTATTCTAAAAATAAAGTAATATTATTTTTTAATTACTCTCTATAAATATAATAAAATTTTAAATAGTTAATATAGTGTGCAGTGAAATTAATTATCTAAATTTAATAAAATAAATTATTTATTTTAAATTTTAAATATAATGATAAAAAAAATTAATATGGGGTTGACCCACAGCGAGCATCGCCATTATAATTAAGACGACATCCACCTGCTAATTGTTAATTGTCATTCAAAATGCATCTTTCATGAATTTTTTTTCGTAATGATTTAAATGTTGATAGAATTACATAAGCTTTTAAAAATTAATAATGTATAATAATTAGAACGATATAACATAAAAAATAATAATAATAGATTTTGATAATATGTAATATTAACATGGACCTTAGGTTCTTTCTTATACCTTTTTTATTATTTTATCTAGTGTACTTAAAATGTTAATTTTAACTAATCTACAAAAGTATTTAATTTGGTATTAAAAACTAGTAGTATTTACTTTATCTTATTTCTATTAAGATAATGATTTATCCTCTATTTATACCAAGGAGAGACTAAAGAAAAAATAGACTATAGACCTGATCGATTCAGTACCGACGATTTAATGATTAAGAATCGTTGGTTCGATAGTTCCAAATAAGTTGATCTTTAACATTAATCGTCCAAGACGATTACGATTAATGATTCGAAATCGTCGGTTCACGGTTCGGTTCATGATTTGTCACAGTTCAAGATTATTATGTTAAAAAAAATAAAAAATTAAAATTAAAATTTATTGCAAAAAAGGGCTTGCACTTATTTAAGTTGCTTACGTATCCCCTTAGGATATAGGAGAATCAAAGTCACATAGTTCTTTTATATTTTTTATCATTTTACATTGTCAGTCACTTCCATTTCCTATTCTTGTCGTATTCGTTCCTTCAGTATCAAAATCTTCAATTTCGTCATCTAAAAGTTATATTCCTTGGATTCTTTTCTCCGCTCTAGTCAAATCGTCTAGTAATATTTGGACTTCCAATATGTCGGGAGACAAAGTTGATCGTCGTTTATCTAATATGTTGCTACCGGCACTGAACATCTGCTCCACAATAATAATTGACCACTATATACAAGCTAAAATTTCTTTGACGATTACGGAGAGGACGGGAAAGCTTTAAGTCTTTTGTGACCATCACTTTAATATATCAAAATTTTTGTTTTCTGTTTCATTAAAATCAAAAGAAGTTGTAAAATAATTCTCAAGTTCCTATATGGAACTTGAGGATCCTCGTGGACATTTTGTCCGTTCTTTTAATAAAAGTTATGCTTTTATAAGTTTTAAATTACTACTAATAGTTTATTGTATTTCAGAAATATTAATTTGTGTTA
The DNA here is from genome assembly GCF_018446385.1 of Zingiber officinale. Lineage (NCBI taxonomy): Eukaryota > Viridiplantae > Streptophyta > Magnoliopsida > Zingiberales > Zingiberaceae > Zingiber > Zingiber officinale. Next base: position 32,014,312 of record NC_055992.1, on the reverse strand, counting down.
TATATTATGCATAATATTGATTATAAATATCATATAAATAAATTCTAACATTATATATAATATTAACTTGATCAGAGAAGAAGAATCTTTAATTGAAATTAAAGTGTCATAATATAAAGTTAATATTTCTAGTAAAACTTCTAATTTAAATATAGGATCTAAAGCAAATGCAATTAAATAAATTTCAAGAATAAAATAAAAATATTTTTCCTATTTAGTTTTCATAGCTAAGATGCAAGAAGATAAAGATTCATTATTAATATGTTCATTTAAAACTAATACTATATTAAAAAAAATTCTAAACTAATTGAGCAGTGGGATAATAAACACCGAAAAATTGTTCGGTTGCATCATTAAATACTTTAAAATTTCGCAAATACGGGTATAAATATTCCATTGTTGTGAAAATAAATATATGTTAGTATTAGTATTTTGTGCAAAAAATGAACATAATAATTCTTTATATTAAAATAAATCTTATAATAATTAGTTTGTTGAATCCCAATATGTTGGTACATCATGTTAAAATTTTTTAGGTCTCATTCCATTAGTTTTACAAAACCTACCCCATTATTTCATTATAGATGGATGAAACCATAAATAAGAAACACTACAAGAAATTTTAGATTTAACCACACCTAATAAACAACAGTTTTTCGAGAAACTGTTGTCTTTTTGCCATTTAACAACGGTTTTATTGAAAACCGTTGTTGTTCACCATAATTTTTTTTTAAATGACAACGGTTTTTAAAAAATTGTTGTCTAATGTATGTCAAAGACAACGATTTTTAAAAAACTGTTGTCTAATGTATGTCAAAGACAACAGTTTTAAAAAACTGTTGTCTTTTAGCGTTGCTTACATGATAATATACAACAGTTTTATTAAACTGTTGTCTATTGAATGTAGTTGAATCCCAAAAAACTAATAGTTTTTTTTAACTTCACGAAAAAAAACTCACGAACAAAGAGTTTTTTTGTTCGCGTGAGGCTAGGTCACCACTGCCGATTCCCCTTTCCCCTCCTTCCCAACCCGACGTTGATCCTCGCCGCCTATCGACTTCTTCTCCCCGCATACATAACCACCAGCCAAGAGTTACTCAACGTCGGCTGAAGCCTCATTGAGTCGTGCCTTGCTCCGATCAACGCCGACTTTGATTGACATGTCCACTACAACAAATATAATTTTTCGCAGCGCATCATCAACGACGTGTGATTAGAGCACGCTATTAATAATAGTTTTTATGGCGCACCCAATTATATGCGCTGCGGATAATATAATATTTATACAAACGACAACGTGCAAAAAATAATATGTTATCAATAAATTTTTCTACGGTTTACAGAGTGCGCTGTTAAAATTTAATATTAACCGCGTGTGAAATACACTATTAATACTTATTATACAATATAAATGATGGTGTGAAAAACATATGTCGTCAATAAATATTATAAAATATTAACAATGTACTTGTGGGTTGTTAATAATTTTTAAAAATTTAAGAATTTTTAAATCCCTAAACTGCCACATCTAATTATGTCTGCCAAAACATCTGTTTGTCAAAACCCTTCGTCAAATTTTTTCCGCCCAAACATTTCGCCGAACCAACAAAACCCTTGGCAAACTTAAACTCCCTCACCGAAATCTATCTACCGTCGAACCAAAACCCTCTTCGATCCCTAAACTCCGTCCACCGAAATCTTTCTACCGCCGAACCAAAACCTTCGATCGTCAAGCAGTAAATCCCAACGCTGAGGTGATCGACCAGTCTCTTCGCTTCCTTCGCCCGGCGCTTAGGAGACCTCTCTCACTAGTGCGACTACCTCCCATATGATTCTGCGGCTACCACTGGTAACGTCTAGTATACTGTTGTGACCCTTCTCTAAATCCCTAATCTTCTTCTCTTTCTTCCTCCCGTATGCTGTTGCGACTGCCAGTGGTGTTGTCTGCCAGTTTGATTGTGTCGCGCGGCCGCTACAGCTGCCTTGCCTAGAAGAATCACAAATCCCGCTCGTCGCTATAGGGATTTTGATCTCACTATCTGAGAAGTCGCCAAGGAACCTAAGCGTGTGTAATCGCCAGTCCATTTTTTTCATTTTGCCCCATTTTGGTGCTTTTTTTCCTCCATATTTACAGGTTGGCTAGATTTCTCAGATTCATTGGTCTAGCATAATGGCAGCAAGTAGAGTTTCTATTTTTTTTTATTCTTTGTAATAATAGTTGCGGTTGTTTATGATAATATCTCCCTCTTTTTTTTTTATCTTATCCTCTGGTTATTATTGTCTGTTCAGAATGCGAGATTACTTACAGATGAAGCTACCGAGGAGAAAGGAGATCGTGTGAGAATGCTATATATTTGATTTAATTAGTAGAAAAAAATTAGTTAAACTAACACTAGTCTCAATTTATGTGATCGAGCTTACTCTACAGTTCTGATATGTTTTTTTTAATGTTTTCCTATATGCTTAGGAATCTCAGATTGAGTTTGATTATAGGTTCTATCAAATTTTAGATTTTTTTGCATTTTAAATTTAGTAAAATTAGCATCTTTTGTCTTATTTCCTCAGTCAATAATTACATGGTTTATTGTTATTGTAGTAATAACTCTGCATATTTTAGTGGAACTATGTTGATGAGGATGGAAACCTTTTTCCGAATAGCTCCTGCAACCAAGCGTGTGATGTTAAGTTTTTTGGCATTATCATTACTAGATGAGCATATTAAACCTCAGGACAACGTCAAATCTATTTACTTTTTACTCATTAATTGATAGAAGTTGGAAGCATGATTACTTGTTCGAGACTAGAGAAGATCAATTCTCTGTATGTGTAAATTCATATAATCTTTTTAACAAAACTATTCTTTTGTTGATGGCTTAACTTTTGATGTTATGCAGGAATCATTTGTTGGCGCTATGGCAATTGCGAATCTAGTCAAGACAACTTTTAAATTTGAGAATGTCCTAATGTAGGGTGATCTTGTCGGGAAGCTGAGAGGACGGACTTGTCGGCTAGTGAAAATACTGAAGAAGTATGACAAGAGAACAGGAGCACTTATCAGGCAGCCCTTCATCGAAAAGGTGCTGCAGCAGCCATTCTTTACAACTGATCTCCTATGCAAACTCGTGAAGGAGTGTGTGGCTATGCTCGACCACCTCTTCCCCAGCAACAACCTGTCAATTTCAGCAGAATGCGACGGACAAAATAGAGTGCCAAAGCCGGCACAATCAGGTGGGAGGGTTCTGGAGTTGGAGGAGATTAAATATATGCAGAGCTTATACATGAAGAGCACTGTAGCAGCGTTGCGGTCCTTGAAACAGATTAGGAGCAAAAGTTCAACAGTCAAAACAGATTAGAAAATCTCGTGTTATATTGTTCTACCTTTGTTTTAATAGTGTTATCATTTTGTTGGTTGCTTATGAAATTTTGTTGGTTGCTTATGAATTTCTTCATAATGTTATAGATATTATTTTTGAATGTTAGAAAATTGTATATTAAATTTTATTTTGAAATTTAGTATTTTGAATGATTTATAATATTAGAAAATTGTGTATTAATTTTTTTATTTTTTATCTAAAAAAGACAACGGTTTTTCACCGTTGTCGTAGATAGTTTAAAACTGTTGTTGAAGACCCTGTTATTAACGGTAGACGCTCAAAGACAACGGTGAAAAACTGTTGTCTTTGAAGGAAAAGACAACGGTTTTTCACCGTTGTAAAACTGTTGTCTTTGCCTTCAAAGACAACGGTTAAAAACTGTTATCTTTGGGTACCCCTTTTAACAATACAGCCTTTAACAACAGTCCGAAAGAGGCTACGACAACGGTGAAAAACCGTTGTTGTTAAGCTTTTTTCTTGTAGTGAAATTGTAATTCTAATTAGTTTAATAGAACTTTCTAAAATTTTTAATTCATCTTGAACACATAAATTTAAAACATGACATACACAACAAATATGAAAAAATAAACCGCCAATAATAGGTTGACAAATAAATTTTAGATCATCTATAGAAGTGGTATTAGAACTAGCATTATCTAATGATATTGAAAATATTTTATGAGTTACGACATATTCTTCTAAAATTAAACATATAATTATGTGATGTTATGAGCATTATGTGATTCATCAAAAATTCTATAAGTTAATAATGTTTTTTTAAAGGTTCCAAGAGTTATCAATCCAATGGCAAGTCACACCCATATACGAATGTGTTTGCTAATGATCACTCCAAATATCAGAACATAAAGAAACTTTGTTATCTAATTTACTAAATCCATCAATTAAATTATTTTTCCTTATTTTACTAATTTTTTAATTATACGATTAAATATAGTCCTAGGAACACGTTTAGCACATGAACTAAGAGATTCTTTACAAAAATCTTTAAATGTGCATTTAGATCCAAAACTAAAAGAAAAATGTTCTACGAAAATAAATTTAGCTAATAATTCTCTTAATTTATTATTCGAATATAAAAATAAAGCAGAATCAGTACTACTGCTAGTTGAAGAAAATTTTAATAATTGTGTTTGAGAACGGTCGAGTCCATATTCCATTGAGTGCTTCGTTTCTACATGTCGTTTCAACGACCCATAGACACCGTCAGCTTATAATTTGTAGGAAACATTGTAGTTCTTACATTTTGTACGCATTTCTCCCGACAGAAGAGTGATTTTCTCAAAATATTTAGTGAAAATAGAAGACTTTAGAGGAGGAAGTTCCTGAACCTTAGAAGTAATTGTATCGGTACTTCTTTGCGTTTCGAATGTTGGATTCAGAATGTGCTCGATCTCATCATCGGTGGATTGAATGTTGGGGTCCTCCTCCTGCGAATTCATTATTTTCTTTCCCTTCCTAGCTCGAGATGATGCACCTCCACGGCCTCCTTCCATTGTAATTGAAAATTGGAAATGAAAGCGTATAGAGAATATGAAATTGAGATTAAGAGTAGAGAAGATGTGTGTAAAAATGATAAAATGAGCTCTCTATTTATAAAGTTTGGATAGTAACGAACACTAAATCATAGTCATTGATCAAAAAAATGATCAAATGCTCCTAACCATTGAAAAAAATACCAACCCCCACCTCCCCTAACGGCTAGGAACCGACAATTAACCGGCGGTTCCAACGGGCAAAAAAAAACCATGTTGAACCGGCGGGCCAAACCGATGGTTAACCGGCGGTCTGTCGGGTTTGCATTTAAGGAACCAGAACCAGCTCGACAACTTACTAGGTCGGCTCCGGTTGGACCGAGCGAACTAGGTCAACCGGCAACCGACCCGTTAACTCAATTATAGGCCCAGACCGAGGTCGGATCTATTATAGGATAGCCGAAATAATTTCCCTAGTTTTCTCAATGAAAATGATATATTATAAATTCGTCCATGATTTTTTTAATAAAATAATCAAATCTTTCTTTACGGAGAGTTAATCATATTATCAGTGAAAACGAAAATAATGATTTAGATTAATTTAATTTAGAATAATTTAATTTTTTATAGAATACTTTTCTTTCTTTAACTAGTTATTATTTACTTATTTATTTGTTCTTATTATATAAAAGTGTATTATGTATTCATGAATAGAATAAGTGAGAATTTTTTCATAGTATCAAAGCGAAGTTTCTCTCTGTAAATAAATATGTGTTATTCTTCTTCTCCAAAGATAATCATAATGGCCACCGATTCCACTTAGTCTACGATTGAAATAACTTTTGTCGTCATCTCTTCTTTTTCTGAAAGTGATACTTTATGCTTGCAAATGATCATAATTATTTACAATGGGCTCAGTTAGTAAAGATAGTTATCCAAGGCAAAGGGAAGTTGGGTTATCTTATGGGCTACTCTTCTCAACCCACATCAAGTGATGCATCGTACCAGATTTGGCTGACCAAGAATTCAATTGTGCTTGTCTAACTAATTAATTCTATGAAACCCAACATTAGTCATTATTATCTCTGGTTCAAGATGGCCAAGGAGGGTGTGCGACGTAACTCGAAAGATGTATTTAAATTTGGACAATACTTCATAGATTTTTTTAGCTACATCGAAGCTAAAAAATTTGAAATAAGGTTCAAATTTTTTAACACAGTACTTTTCTAATCTTCATGATCTTTGACAGAAACTTGATCTATTCTTTGAAGAAGATTTAACATGCAATGACTGTAGTGTCAAAATTCTCCACAATATTAAAAAAGAGTGTGTGTTTGATTTGTTGGCTTCTCTTAATTGCAATTTAGATGAGGTATGTGATCATATTGTTGCATGTGACCCATTTCCATCTCCTAAAGAAGCTTTCACTAAAGTCTGACGGGAAGAAACCTATCGTAAGGTCATGCTTACTGATGAGATTATTCCACCATAATCCATTATAATAGGCGTTTCAACGTTGATTTCCACAAACAACTCTACACCAAATCAACATCAAAACAAATGCCTTTAGTGTGAATACTTCAACCGGCCAAACCACACCAAGTATAAATGTTGGGATATGGGAAACCTGCAAATTAGCAACCTCAGAAAAAGAATGAAGGCAATGAATTTCATACTCAATTGAGCCAAGAAAAACCTATTGTCTCTAGTGTTCCTGCTCCCTTAATCAAAGAGCATATTGCACAATATTACAAATTATTCAATCAAATGGATCTTAATGCATCTTCCAGCTCTAATGTTGGTTCGTACTCCATGACTAAATCTAGTAAACTCAATTTATCCTTTTTTTTTTAACCATTCAATGACCCCTTAGATCATTGATTCTAGAGCTTCTGACTATATGACAAGTGGCTTGAGTCTTTTTTCTTCTTGCCATCCCTTTTCTCACCAAACTACTATTAGGATTATTGATGGTTCATTAACTGTAGTTGTTGGCATATGTGATATTCAATTATCTCAACACATTATTCTGAAATCTATTTTCATGGACCTGCTCTAAAATGTAATTTGATCTCTGTTAGCAAATTCATTTTTGATAATAAGTGTTTGCTAAATTCTTGCCTTTGTCGTGTCATTTTTAGGACCTACTATCATGGAAAACGATTGACAGTGCTAGAATTCATGAAGGTCTTTACTACTTTGAGGATTAAAATAGTCGATCTTTGACGTCTCATGTTACTTTTTTAGTTCTAGTGATAGGGAAATAATGTCTTAGCATTATCATCTTGGCCATCCTAGTTTTGGCTATTTGAAGCGTCTATTCCCATCATTGTTTGCTAATAAAGATCATTTGTCTTTCAATTGTGAAGTGTGTCATCTAACCAAGTATACTCGCATCCATTTCTCTCCTAAATGATATAGACCATCAACTCTCTTTTTTCATTAATTCATAGTGATATTTAGGGTCCCTCTCAAATTCACATCTCTCATAGGGAAAAAAATAGTCTATCTCATTTATTGATGATTATACATGGGTTACTTGGATTTATCTTCTTAAGGATAAATATGAAACTAGTGGCATCTTCAAAGTGTTGGATCATAGAGATGCTAGGGTTGGGGGGGGGTGAATAGCATTCGTCGAAAATCATGATTTTAAATAAGTTATGCAACGAAATAAAGAAAACAAAAATAATGCTAATAAAACCAAGTTTTACCTGGTTCAGAGCTTGTGATGACTTTTACTTCAAAGCCCGCGATTGCTGATCACTTTTATTGGGCAATCACTATCAATTTGAATAATGAGTTAAAAAGATTGAGTACAAGAACTGAAATTAATTGTTACCGACAAATAGAAAGGAAATTGAAATATTTCATTCTTCGAACTTCGAAGCAGCCTTTCGGTGTCGTCGAAGCCTTTTCGGAGCAACACGTAAAAATAAAACTTGTAGCAGATATTGTTCTGAAGCTGTTGGTCGAAGGCCTTTATATAGGCCCATTATGGGTGATTGGAGTCCCTCCTAGGTACTTGGACCATGATGACATGGCGAACTCTTGTTGAAACTTGATCTGTTAAGTTTATCCACTTTCGGGAGCCTGGACCCCTTCTAGGTGCTTGGATCATTGATGTGGGTTCGGCCAGTCTTTGCGCTCTAACTCAGCTTCGAGATGAGATTTATGGTCTAGGCACTGGACCGACTCCAGGTGCTTGGACTGCCAACTGGTCTGAGTGCCTAGACCCGCTCCGGGCGCCCAGATTGCTTATGGGTGCCCGGACTTCCCTTTTTCGCACTTCTCCTTCTTGTAAAAAAGAGTTAGTCTAGGTAAATAAAAAATATGTTTATCCTATAAAACAAAATTAACACAATATAATAAGATAGAAGTAGTAATTAGATCATGTCTCTCCGAGATCAAGATCTAATCAAGGTCTCAGCTTAGGTTTTCCAAATAGACATAAGTTGGACCGACACTTATAGTTCGCTTAATCGGGAATTCGTCTTCACTAGATCTCTCCTCTAGTTGCTTACCTCTTACTTACCAACTGCAGTCGCTTAACTTACCTTTGACCCACTAGATCTTCTTGCCAATTGTCAGGTATGCAAACTCAACTGGATTTTGGCCGGTTGTCAGGTCCGCAGACCCAACCAAACTTCTCGCTAGATATCGGATCCCGCGGACCTATCTGGACTTCACACTAGCTATCGGGTCATGCAGACCTAGCTAGATTTTAGCCTAGTGTCAGGCCCTTTAGACACATCAACTTCTGCATACTTGGTAAAGTAATTATACCATAAAACACTCTAACTTTAATCCACTTGTCATTCATCAAAACTTGAGTTAGATCATTAATGCAAATTGCACCAACAATTTCTCTCTTTTTGATGCAATAACAACCTGGGTTAAAGTTAGAACAAATAATATTAAAAAATAGTATGCAAAATGCAAACAAATGATCTAAGTTAGTTTTGAATTGATCAAATTTGTTGTTAATTTTTATATTAACTCTTACTCTCCTCTTTCGCCATTCATAAAAAAAACTAATGTAAAAGAAAGACAAGCATGAGATATAAAGTCAATTATTAATGCATAAATATAAAGGAAAGTAACCACTTTATAACTTAGATCGAGGGAGAGATTTGAAATAATTTACAAGTATTTTTAAGATCATTTTCAAAGTAAGATATTTAGCAAAGTTGTTTTTCAAAAAAAAACTTTAAAATAAATTTCTTCAAAATTTCTAAGTAAACTTTTTCAAAAGGTGCCGAATACACTTTTTAAAAAAAAATTTAGAAAACTTTTTAAAAAGTCCTAAGGAAAATTTTTGTAAAAAAAAAATTCTAAGTAAATATTTGCAATGGAAATATTTTTCAAAAAGTTTTCAAAATGTTTATCATAGTAAAAAAAACTTTCAAAATAAGTTTGTCAAAAATAATTTTAAAGAAAAATTTTTTTAGTAAAAGTAATTTCAAAGAATTTTTAAAAAAAAATTCTAAAAAAGATTTTCAAAATGAGAAATATTTTCAAAATAACTTTAAAAAGAATTTTCTAATCAAAATTTTTAAAGTAATGTTTAAAGAAAGAAGATCAAAATTTTAAAAGTTTTTATAAATGATTAGGACCTCCCTTTAAATCTAATATTGTTATTTAACACAAGAAACACATAATTACTAAAATAGAAGATAAAAAATATCAAGCATAATGTGATAAGTAAAATAAACCAGTTAGTAACTAAAGTTAAAACTAAATAATAACAAGCTAGGAGAACATAATAGAAACTGAACTACTACAAAGACGAAGAGGGATTTGAACCCCAAGATCGTAACATGCCCATCAACTCAGTATGACGAGTCTGCCCCTCCTCTCAAAGACTAGAAATATCTTGTCATAGACTGGAGACCTCCTGTCGAAGACTCGTCATGGATGCCTCAAGTCCAGTAACTCTGTCGTCTAAAGTACGAGGGATTGGAGGCGGGAGCAGCCCAAAAATATTAGCCATGAGATCATGTATCTCTGCTTCCTCTCCTAGAGTTGGTTAAAGCTGAGGCTGGGCTGCAAGGTCAGGCAGCGACTGGGTTGCGGGGTCAGGCTAATGCTGGGCCTCTCTCCTCTAAGATAGGATACCCTGATCATCCATATAGACATCAGCTAAGGATAGGTTCCTAGCTCCTACTATGTTGAACTCATCTAGGACTTTGGCATCACCCATGGTGATATCAATACCTAATGATGCTAAGTAGGAGGTCAAGATATGACAATAAGGCATATAGATCTACCGGCGAGTGATAATATCTGCTGAATAAATGATGGTATGAAAGATATGCAAACTGATATTCTAGCATATCTCATAATGCATTAAGAAGGAATGAATGAAATGGATACATCATGGTTACATCGCGGGTAGTAAGAGGCAAAATACACATGATTAGGATCCTATAGAGGACATATGTTAAGACCGTTGGCCCGGCTAGAAAGGGGGTTGAATAGCCCTGCACAAAATAAAATAGAAAATACTCTTCTTAGACTTAAATGAACACTTGCATAAATAAAATTAGAATAAATAGAAAATAGAGGCTCAAAAGATTTACTTGGTTATAGTCAGGGAGGTTGTTAATTCAAGGAAATAAAGCGCACTAAATACTCCTTTAGGTGGAGAAGCCTCTTTACAATAGTGAAAGCACAAAAATGAAGAAGATAAACAAAAATGGAAAGCGCACAAGTGTTGTAAATGAAATTGCTTGTTGATTGTAGCTTCTTGGACCAAGGCTATATTTATAGGCTTGGTCGGGGCACCTGGAAGGGTTCCAGGCACCTGGAGGGGGATAAAACTTTATCTCCTCCCCAACGGATCATGGTCAAATGCCATCTAGATATAATCGGGTTCAGGGAGTCTGGAATCACTCCGGGCGCCTAGAGCCTTAAAGTTAACATGGTTGACTTTTTCCAGTCCGGACCCTCTGCTCCGATGCTGCTCGCCTCAGTCTGGGTCTTCCGTTCTGGCTTCGCTCGCTTGGGTGATTTCGGCCAACCGAAATAAGGCTCACCGGAATCCAATTTCGACCTTCTCCTTGAGCAGGCTTCCGCTCCGGGCTTCTCGTCGCTCGAACGTCGTGCACGTTCTTCTCGTCCATCGGTGTACTCTTTCACGGTGCCTCACCCCTCAGACGCACCGAGCCCATTGGCTCTTTCCCGTTCCATTTTTCTCGCTACCCGCGTCTTCCGCTTGACTTCCTGTGCTCCTAAGCTCCTGTACACTTAGACACACGGATCAAAAATCAACAGGACCTAACTTAACTTATTTGATCACATCAAAACAACCTTGGGGTTCCAACAATCTCCTCCTTTTTGATGTGAGCAACTCAAGTTAAGTTAGGGTAAACAAATAAAGTTAAAGCAAAAATAAATTTTACAATAAAGCAAAAAAAAATAGGAAATTTAATTTTAAGCTACTTCCCCCTAGACTTAATCTTTTTCTTCTCCCCCTTTGATCACATAAAAAATGAGGTACAATAAAAATTTAAGGGTAACTTTTATAAAACTCTAAATTTCCAAAAAAATAAAAAATTCTAAGTCAACTCAGATTTTGGAAATATTGGAAACAATTTTGATAGTGCTAACAATGCAATAATTTTTTTTGTAGGAATTTTGATAAAGAAAAAATTTCTAAGTAAAAAAAAATAAAAAAATTTATCAGTTAAACAAATTTTCAAGAATTTTTGTAGAAATTTTGGTAAAGTAAAAAAAAATTCTAAGTAAAAAAATTTCTAAAGAAGGATTTCTTAAGAAGTTAAGTAGATTTGCAAAAAAAAAATTAGAATTAAAAAAATGAATAATTATTCAAAGCATTGTCTAATTTCAATTTTAATACTTTATTAATTAGTCAATTAAACATTTTATTTCAATATTTGGCTTCTAGACTGTGGCGAGACACAAGGCCTTTTTGGTTATTGGATCATCAACCACTTCTAGACAAAGCCGCATAAGGAAATTAAACGTTTAATTTTCTCGCTGAAAGCTCAAGGTCTAAATAAAGTTCAAGTTAGGAAAGACTTGGGAACCCAATATAGGTTTCAGCTAACTGGATTGATTAGGTATTTCTTAGTGCATATTTCTTTGAAATATTTCTAATTTGTTCTTTATGATATCTAAAATACCAATTTAGGTTATTGAATTTTCTAAAACTCGTGTTATATGAGCATGTATTATTTTTTCAAGTTACTTATTTCTTTTTACAAAATATCATTTTCTAGTTTAATCTTGTAAAATTCTTCTAATTGGCAAGATTTTGCTAGAATTAATTTTAAATTTTAAATTTCTTTTTTAAGTTTGCAACAATCTTTGGTTAATAATTTCATAAACTTGAACAACTTGTCAGGTGGGAGAGATCGTACCTACTTACCTCATCGACTTCATTATCCGTAGCTCCCCCTGAACTGCTGCTTTCTTCTGATGTAGCTCCCCCTTCATCGATGCTCTCAATGCTCATTTCGGATGAGCTTGCTTTATGTTTATCTTCTTGATGACTTGCCATTAATGTAAGTCCGGAGAAAACCTCGACTTCTGATTCAGATGACGTATCATCCCACGTCGCCTTTAGTGTCTTGTACTTGTTCATTTGAATAGACTTCTTTCCTTTGTCCTTGTCCTTGTTCTTTAGCTTGGGGTAGTTGTCTTTGACATGCCCTTCTTCATTGCAGTGGTAGCATCTAATCGTCCTTTTCTTTCTACCTTGTGGATGGTTAGTTTTTCTAGATTTACATAACTTTTTAAAATATCTTACCATCATCATCATTTCCTCGTCGTCTAGAGAAGATTCTAACTCATGTTCGTCTCTTGTTACTTTGAGGGCGATGTTGTGCATCGACTCCTTCATACCTGCACATCTCGGTTCATGTACTTCAAAAGTTGAAAAGAATTCTTCTAAGGTAATAAATTCTAAGTCCTTAGAGATATAGAAGGCATCTACTAATGATGGCCATTTGGTATTCCTAGGGAATGCATTAAAAGCGTTCCTTAGCAAATCTTGGTTACTTACCTTTTCTCCGAGATTCGAAAGTCCGGTGATGAGCTCCTTAGTCCTGAGTGAAGATGTGCAATCGTGTCGTCTTCTTCAAGCTGTAGGTTCGTCAGCTGGTTGCAGAGTAAGTCTCGTCTCGCGAGCTTAGCCTCAGACGTCCCTTCGTGTAGCTCAAGGAACTTCTCCCAAAGCTTCTTTGCTGAGTTGTAGGTGTCGATCCGGTTGACTTCTTGTGGCAGAAGGACACTCAGCAGATAGAATTCTATTTGTCATTTGCCACGTAGTCGGCCTGCTCTTTCTTCGTCCACTGGTATTCTTCCTTACCTTCGGGTGCTACAAAATCGAACTTCATTATTAAAAGTACTTCAAAGTCGATTTTAAAGAATACCTGCATTCACATTTTCCAGCTAGCGAACTCCCCCCTCGAACTTCGGTGCTTATATGCTCGATCCGGCCATCATCTTTGCTTCGATTGGCGGTTAGTCCTCATGAAACATCTTGACTCTAATACCACTTGTTGGAACCGTTGGGCCGACTAGAAGGGGGTTGAATAACCCTGCACAAAATAAAATAGAAAATACCTGTAACACCCCACCCTTCTAGCCTTACCTTACAGGGCAGACGTTACTCCTTTCATATCTAAATATTTGACATTTTTACTTATTATATACTGCTCAGTCCAGAGATCTACTCTAAACTTGTTTCGACTGATAGGACGTGACTTGGAGCCAAGCAGAGCTGGAAGGGAGTCTAGAGCTTCTAGCGGGTCTGGGTCGTGTGGCCCTGACTAGCCGTGTAGCCTTGCCCAAGAAGGAGCAACACATGGTCGTGTGGTGATGACCGACCGTGTAGCCTTGCCGAGACCACAATTTGGCACGGTCGTGTGTGCCACACGGCCATGTAAGGTATTCCCGGTTGGCGCAGGGCACGACCGTGTGAAGGTCACACGGCTATGTCACCTTGGCTGAGAGAAAGAGGTGCACGACCGTGTGAATCCACACGGCCGTGTCCCTTTGGCCGAGAGGAAGAGGTGCACGGCCGTGTGAATCCACACGACCGTGTCCCTTTGGCCGAGAGGAAGAGGTGCACGATCGTGTGAATCCACACGGGTGTGCCACATTGGCCGAGAGGAAGAGGTCCGAGGCCGTGTAAATCCACACGACCATGCCACGGGCCGTGTGGGGGTCACGTCCTGCTCTACAAAAGGGGTTGTTCTCCCCTTTGTACTTATCTTTGGGTTAGAGTTTGTTAGAGTGTATACTAAAAGCCTAGCTTTTGGTATAAACATTTATCTAGAAATAAGAATCACATTGGTCAAATGTCTACATTTGTGATAAATGTAGTTGTTCAATTAATTTATATTGTAGATAACATGGTGTGTGGTGTCACACACAGAAGATCATGTTATTAGTACCTTATAAATTATAAATAGTAGCTCACGACCAAGATGGAAAGGAACAAACCATTGGAAGGTCGTAGTGTAATTAGGTATTAGTTTATCTTAACTATATAATTACACTAGTACACTTAGAGTGTATTGAGTAGGACCATTTGAGGTCGTTCCTTTTATACTGACTTTATGAAGGAACAAAGACCTCAGTTATTATGCAAGTGTGTGCTCTTAATCCTAATATAATAACAAGCACATATATTTGATATTTATTTCTTTAATTTATCAATGGGTGAGATTTAGTTCAATAAATCAATAAGCCCAATAAGTTGGGAAATGATATCACTTATAGTGTGTGTTGTTGATTATAGAAGGAAACTGTGTCCTAGTAATCTAGGTTGAGAATGTCCCCAAGAGGAGCTCATAAGGATTGTCATGTTAAACCCTGCATGTGGACTTAGTCCCACATAACAATGAAGTTGAGTGGTACTACTCTTGGAGCTAGATATTAATTAAGTGAGTTATCAGTAACTTACTTAATTAGTGGACATTTGTTATCAAACACAGGGAGACTAACACACTCATAATAAGAAGGAGCCCAAAATGTAATTTGGGATTGGTGCGGTAGTTCAATAATAGTTCTTTAGTGGAATGAATTATTATTAATGAAATTAAGTTGTGTGTTCGGGGCGAACACGGGATGCTTAATTTCATCGGGAGACCAAAACCAATTCCTCCTCTCGGTCCCTATCGTAGCCTCTAGTATATAGAGATTTATACCCACCGCATACCCACCTTCTTACCCATCCAATGGGGCCGGCCAAGCTAGCTTGGAACCCAAGCTAGGGCCAGCCAAGATCAAGTGGATGAGTCATGTAGGTGGCCGGCCAAAGCTTGGGTCCCAAGCTTAGGTGGCCGGTCACTAGAATATTAAAAAGAATTTTTATTAAAATTATTTCTTATGTGGATATCATGATTTTAAAGAAAGTTTAAAATTAAAATTTCCTTTTATAGCTTTCTACAAAAGATTAAGAGAAGAGATTAATCTCTTTCCTTATTTGTAGTTTAAAAGGATGGTTTTAATTTTTGGTAAAAACTTTCCTTATTTGTAAATCATCTACATGTTTAAAAGAGAGTTTAAAATTTGAAATCTTTCCTTATTTGTTGATTAAAGGAGGATTTTAAATTTTAAGAAAATTTTCCTTTTTAATCATGTTCATGATTTAAAAGAGAGTTTAAAATTAAATATTCTTTTTTATAAGTTTCTACAAAAGATTAAGAAAAGATTTGATATCTTTCCTTATTTGTAGATTAAAAGAGATTTTAATTTTTAGAGATAACTTTCTTTTTATCCACATGTTTAAAAGAAAGATTTTAATTTATTAAATTTAATTTTTATAAACCAATTATGAAGGGATAAAAATTATTGGAGAAATTTTTTTATAAATTTCTGGAGACAAATTAGGAAGTTTTAATTAATTA
Source organism: Zingiber officinale (assembly GCF_018446385.1). Classification (NCBI taxonomy): domain Eukaryota; kingdom Viridiplantae; phylum Streptophyta; class Magnoliopsida; order Zingiberales; family Zingiberaceae; genus Zingiber; species Zingiber officinale. Next base: position 31,998,562 of record NC_055992.1, on the reverse strand, counting down.
AAACTCTCCTTGTTTGTAGCTTTTATATGGTCGGCCAAATAAAATTGAGAAAGAAAATTATTTTTAATTAAATAAATTTTCCTTTTCAATGGAAAAAGAATTAAGGAAGTTTTTATTAAATTTTCCTTATTTGCCAAGACCAAGGATTATAAAAGAGGGGGTAGAGGAGGCTTCAATGCTAACGACTCTATTCTATTTTTCTTTCTCTTTTCCTTGGTAGTGTGGCCGGCCCTTCCTTCTTCTCTTCTTCTTCTCTTTGTGGCCGAACCTCTTCATGCTCATGGAGTTTTAATTGGTGGCCGGATCTAGCTTGAGGAAGAAGGAGAGAAAGCCTACATCCCTTGGAGCTTGGTTGGTGGAAAAGATCTTCATCTTTTGGAAGCTTTGTGCTTGGCCGAAATTTGAAGAAAGGAGAAGGTGCTTTGGTGGTTTCTCATCTCGGAAGATCGTTGCCCACACAACGTCCGAGGTTAGAAGAGGAATACGGTAGAAAATCAAGAGGTTTTTCTAAAAGGTATAACTAGTATTTTTCTTTCCGCATCATACTAGTTATTTTTGGAAATAAAACTAAATACAAGAGGCATACGATTCTAGTGTTTCGAATTTGTTTTCGATATAGTGTTCTTTTGTTTTTCTTTTCCTTGTGATTTGATTGTTCTTTTCGGTTAACCTAAAGTTATTTTAGGAAATTAAATATTAGATTTCTATAAAAGGTTTTGTCTAGTCGGTGGTGGTTGCTCCCATATCCAAGAAGGCCATGTGCCTCGCCACGTCAGTACTGGGAACCAATTATAGAAATTAATATTTAATGGAATTAATAACTTAAGGTGATTTGGGTCGAACGTGTTAAGTTTCGCAGGAGATCCAAGTCAAAACCTAAAAGAACAAATAGATTAAGTTTTGGATCAAACGTGTTAAGTTCCGTAGGCGATCCAAAATTTAATTTAAAAGAACACATGGTAGCTAGGAAAAGGTTCAGACCTTTGTACAAAATTTTTGTACAGTAGAACCTCTAGGCTTTCCGAGTAGCAACCAACAATTGGTATCAGAGCTAGGGTTTTGCCTCTGTATATTTGGTATTAGTTTAATTATGCACATGTCATACATAATTTAGGCAGGATAATAGTAGGATGTGCTAACTTTGTGGATGCAGGATCCAACTATTATGGCTTATAATTATTATGTGTGTGATTGGACCCTTGGACATGTCAAGGGCATTTTATTGTGTGTGCATGATTGTATTATAAAATACAGCAGGAGCTGTATTTAGTTTTATTAGGATTTTATTTTTGATCTAGTTACATGTACATTCCTTTTATGGAATATAGGATCGATGGATGTAAATTTTATTTTATGTTCGATCTAGTTTACATGTACATTCCTTCGAGGAATATAGGATCAAAATATAAAATTCTATTTATGTCGCGGATCGAATCTTGCAAAGCGTGGAACCTTCTAAGGACCAGAGGCGCAGCGGAACTAGGAGCAAGATGGATGCGACAGCTAGACCCGGTGGCAGTGGCCAAATATGGCAGCAGCTTGGGATGACAACACACGGAGGACAACAAGAGATAAAAGCCATAATAGTTGAAAATTAGATTTTCTATTTATTGCTTTTATATTGTGCTGTGTGTGCATATTAGTTTACATATTTAGTAGGCTAGCATAGTTAAAATTCCTCATTTATAAATAACTAAGTGGGAGAGGGATTTTTAAGTAAATCCCATGGTCTCCATTACTGGTTTGTAAGTGATGCAAACAAGCTTGCGCGTTGGCTCTGAGTGCCTTCCTCCATAACGGATGAGCTTGTTTATGGATCACTAGAATAGACTTCCATTTTTGGATGACTATAGGAAGTTAATTAAGAGCGTGTGATCTTCCCCAACGGAAGGGGCATAATCTTATTAATGGACTTAGTGTCAAGTAATGGTATACACTTAGACACATCTAATAGTATCCTCCCCATCGGAGTCACTGCTATTATTTGTGTGACCAAATGATACCAACTATTAATTTTATTTGTCAAAAAGTTAGGTTGACAAGATAATAAAATTAATAGGTTAAAACTCTCCTTTTACAAATGTTGAATTTGTATACGTCCACACTAACGTTGCATGCAAAATTCACGGTGTTTGAGGTGTTGGTGAATTTAAATAATATTGTTTGAGGAATCAATATTTTTTTTTAAATTCAAAAGTTTTTGACCAAATATTTGATCAAAGACAGATCAACTATTAATTTTATTCGTCATAAAGTAAAGTTGACGAGATAATAAAATTAATGAATAAAATCTCCTCTTCGATTTTGTATCGTGGCATACAAAATTCATGGGGATTTTTAAGGACTTGATCTTGACCAAGTATTTTTGTGATTCTTAGGATTTAAAATGTTTATCAATCCCCTAGTAGTCATACTATAAGAAAGACTTAGTAATCCTAATTGTAATGATTGGAAATAGGACTTGGACATTAAGGTAGACTGTCTTCTTAGAACTAAGAACAATATAGGTGTATTTAATTCATTAGTTGAAACATGTTTAGTGGTGTTATCTACCAGAACCTGAAGTGTAGATACAGATGCCATTAATCATGTCCGCAATTCATTGCAGGGTTCTAGGAAACCCGGCAACTAAATAAAAATTAAAACACCGTCTACATTGGCACTACTGTAAAAATGGTAGCTGTTGCAGTGGGAGATGTTTATCTTTTGATAAGAATAAAACATGGATTTTTGAGTAATTGTCTTTACGCACCAAGTTTAGAAAGAACTAGTTTTCAGTTTCTAAACTATTCAAAGAACTTGATATTCTGCCTCTTTTTATAACAAAGTTGTTATTAAGAAAAAGAGGGAAGTTATCTGTTCTGGTACGTTGGTTGACAATTTATAAATCCAATAACTCTCACGATGCAACAAATGGAAATTAGTAACACATCTTCTAATTTTAAGAGAAAGTAACCTTCGAAAATGAACCAATTATATCTTTGGCTTCTAAGTCTAGGTTATATTAACTTGAGTAGGATTCATTGGTAGCTGATGAACTTTTGGGTTCATTAGTAGTGGAAATCTTTCCAACCTACGAGTCTTACTTGGAAGAAAAAAATAACCAAGAAGCTTTTAAGTCTAAGGGGTATGGAGTCAAAGATATATTGGAATTGGTTCATTCTGATTTGTGTGATCCTATGAGCATCCAGGCAAGAGGTCGTTTCAAATATTTCATCTATTTTATAGACAACTATTTGAGATACGGATATATTTACTTGATGTGCCGCAAGTCTAAGTGCTTTGATTAGTTCAAAGAGTACGAGGCTGATGTGGAGAAACGACAAAGTAAAAGTATCAAGACACTACGGTAAGATCGTAGTGGCAAGTACCTCTTGGAAGAATTTAGGAGTTATTTATCAGAAGTAGGGATTCAATCCCAACTAACTGCACCTGGTACACCCCAACAGAATGGTGTAGGAAAAGGAAGGTATAGGACTCTTATGGAAATAAGTAGATTGATGAGTTATTAAGAATATTATCAAAATCATTTTAAGGATATACTCTGGAAACAGGAGTGAATATAGTACCTTCTAAAGTCAGAACTCTCTACTCATATAGAATTGCTGAATAGGCATAAGCCTATTTCGAAGCATATTCGGATTCGGGTAGTCCAGCACATATGCAGAAGAGAGACAATGATAAGTTGGACAGGAGTTCACTTGTTTGTGGGTTATTGTAACGCCCGAAAAATTCTCAAAACTGTTTTAGAAATATAGTATGATTTTTCTGGAATTTTTAGATATTTTTCCGGAATTTTCCGAGTAGCGGAAGTAGCAAAAACAATTAGGAAACGAAAATGGCCTAGGCGGGAATCGAACCCGAGACCTATGGGTTGAGGGATAATGCTAGTAACCAGTGAACCCAGCAGGGCCGTGCTGAAAGGAAAGGGGAACAATTTAATTTATATTAGAGTTGGGCCTAGTTACCCACTTAATATAAATAAGAACTTAAGTTGGGGTTTGGTTTATTTTAAGTTGGTTCGGCAATTCCCCCTCACAAAAACCTCACGCCGATCCTCTCCAAACCCTCAACGCCGAACACCCCTCTTCCTCCTCCTCTCTCGGCGCCCAAGCCACAAGGGCTCTCGGATCACTTTCCGGCGAGGACTCCAACACGAAAAAGGTTCATCTCAGCGAGAGGAACGCGAAGACGTGAACGGATCGTCGAGAGGATCAGTTTTCCGGAAAACCTAGCGGATAGAATCGTAAGAAATTACGATCAAGAGGTAAGAAACCCCTCACCTGCAGTATAATAGTTTCCGCTTGAGTTTTTATGCTCTAGTTAGGATGTATGCAGATTTTTATCGATACCTAGGGTGTATTTAGCTCTCTTCGCCAATTAGGGATTAGTTTAGCGCTTTTAGATGGGTCGAATACGTCTATTCTCCTTCAGTTGGGGATCATAGACGCTGTTGGGTGCCTAGAAGCGATTCCCTAATGGAGAGGAGGGTTTAGGCACACCAAGTGTTCGATAAAATGATTAGATCAGCTAAAATGCAACTTAGGCATTTTAACAGCTTAGATAAATGCATTAGAAGCATTTAAACCAGTAAAATAGTTATTTCAGCTTATATGGATTAGATATCCAATGGGTGGGCTCCCATAGTCGCCTCTAGGTTCAGATAACCTAGTCCTAGGTTCAGATAACCTAGTTTCAGCAAAACAGATTAGCTATTCAGTATTTTACTTTCAGTTGGCATTAGATATCCATTGGGTTGGGCTCCACGATCGTCCCTAGGTTTAGATAACCTAGTTAACCCTACTAAATTCGGGACTTGCAAACCCGGGTCTAGTTAGGGATGCGCACACAGCAAGTCCCTACAGCATGTTTATTATTTTCACTTATTATGTATTAGTTTCAAACTCAAAATCAGATATGCTAGTGGAGTTTGTTTCAGTTACAGCTTTAGTTCCAGTTAGCTTAACTTATGATTAGCTTAGTGTTATTACTTGCTATGCCATGATTCCAGTGTATATGCCATGCTTATATGTTATGCCATTAGATTTCAGTATGCCATGGTTTAGCTTTTCAGTGCATGTTTTCAAATAGCATGATTTAAATCCATGATTGCATCGTTGCATGTTTTTGTGAGGTAGATGGTTTCTTACTAAGCTCGTTGGCTTACAGATACTATTTTCCTTATACTGCAGATACAGGTAAAAGGAAAATGGACTAGCAGTGGAGGCTGGGGGTCAATGCGAAGGTGGTGTGTGTGGCAGGAACTGGAATAAAAGGTCTTAGGGGACATAGCGAATTGAGCATTTGACTCATTAGCATTTACTTTAGCATTTTACCCATTGGTTGTGACTTTCATGTTCTATGCACTTGTAGTTGTGGGTTGCCATGAATTCCTAAACTATGCCCCATGTTAAGTTAGATTACTAGTTTAGGTTGTTAGAATGTTAGTCACATGTTAGTAGGATGTGTATTATGCTTAAATGTTTGCAGTGTATGGGTTTGGCACGAAACAGTGCTGGGGATCAGAGTCCAGACTTGAAATCAGAACTCTGATCGGTCTACAGACCGATCGGAGGTCTTTGGATCGGTCGGCCACCGATCGATGAGATCTGATAACATATCAGTATCCTCTCGGATCGGTCGGCGGACCGATCCGACTGATAGCTCAAGGCGGCTGCGAGTGCACGATCGGTCGAGGCCGATCCTCTGGATCGATGCCGATCGCTGGATCGATCGCCGACCGATCCAAAGACGGACAAGATAGCGAACCCGATTCTAGTTTAAGGATCGGTCACCGACCGATCCAGTAGCAGAAGCACGGAAGCCACCGATCGGTCTACCGACCGATCGAGGCACTCTGGATCGGTCAGACCGATCCGACAGGAAGCAATGAAGCTTGGGATCGGACAGACGATCCGGTCTTGTGACCGTACCAGTATCAGTAGATCGGTCTGTAAGGCGATTAGTTTATAAGAATCAATTAGTTAGCAAAAATTTTAATTAGCCCAGCTTTCCGCACAGTATAGTTTCAGTAGTTAATGTAGCGATCCGGCTCACAGTTTAGTACCCCGGAGTTGGGTCGTTACAGAGTGGTATCAGAGCAGTGTTCCATACTTCCTACACACACATCAGCATTGTACCTGCAGCTTCCAAGTAAGAATACCTCTACTCTCTTAATTGTTCTTGTTTATAGTTACAGTCCATGTTATATGCTTATTGCCGATTAGTACATGATAGTTTAAACATGATGTCAGAAATTATATAACTGTGATAGTATTAGTTATACATATGTTCTCTATGTCATTAGAAATGGCACGGGCGCCCTGACTAGAAGGGCACTAGCTCGAGCCCAAAGAAGAGGCGATTCGGTGCCTCCTCCGGACCTCACAAGATTAGTGGCTCGAACATGGTGAGCGACAGGAGATAGCCACCTTAAAGGCTAATCAACAAACTCCCCCAGTCACCCGGAACCGAATTTGACAACTCCGGTAGTCTTAGAGGTTCCACCGATCCAGACTGACCCCAGCAGCTGAGCCAAGGAAGGAAGCCTATCTAATCCAGTGGCGCGAGTCAAGAGAACTTCTCGGCACTAGTGAACCATGGGATGCTCAAGCCTGGTTCAAAACACTGGAGAGCACGATGGAGCTTGGCTGGAACACGAGAAGGTGAAGTGTGCCTCCTTAGCTGACAGGAGATGCACGCATGTGGTGGGAAAGGATCGAGCGAAGCGCCCAGTGGATCATGGGGGACTTCGAGAGGAATTCTTCGAGGAGTTCTTTCACATGCGGGTTACAAACCGCCACTCTGACGAGTTCACGGAGTTTCGTCAGGGCAACCTTTCAGTGGAGGAAGCCGTGAAGAAATTCAACAGGTTGGCTCGTCATGTCGAGTTAGTCGGACCAGGAAGGAACGAGTCGGTTGATGCTCAAGATCTTGAGGCCGAGATCGCGGTGAGCGTGGCGGTGGCATTCATAGGCCATGACCACGGAGGAGCTAGTGAGCGGTGCCTTGACCACGAGCATTACGAACAACATGAAGCAGCGAAGCAAGTCTCCTCGAGTCCAAAGGCCAAGGCTCTCACACTCGAAGCAAGGGCCACGGCTCCAACCGGAAGGGAACTCCAGCAGCTTAAATCGTGGAGTGACCCAAGAGGAGGCCATCTAGCAAGCGACCAGTTATCCAAAGTGTGCTACTTGTGGGAAATTCCACCCGGGGTTTGTCGCAGGGGCACGATGCTTGAATGTGGACAAGAAGGGCACATGGCCAAGCAGTGCCGAACAAGGCCGGTCTTCCTCAGCCACAGCAGATTCAGATGCAGGCCAGCCAGCTCGGTTATATCAGATGCAGGCCGCTCTAGAAGGCCCACATATCAGCCAGGGCAGATTAGAAGCCCCTCCAGCGAGAGGACGTAGCAAATGCCTCGACAGTCGTCACAGGTCGATTAGCATTTTTCAGTATAGTGCTACTGTTCTATTTGATATTGGGGCAACCCATTCATATATAGCCGGATGTTCTCCAAAATTAGGTACCCCGAGATACTTAGCGGTCGGTTTTGGCGCTACCTTGAGAGAGATCATGGCGTCCACGCATTGGCTCGAGCGGTCTGGGTCATTATAGCGCAGGGAGCTCTTTTGCGATCCGATAGTGCTAGAAATGACCGACTATGACGTTATCTTGAATGGACTTTTGGTCAAATCACGGTGCCTCTATCGAGTCAGAACAGAAAGTCACTTGAAGCGGAAGCACAGTTCGAATTCGTCGGGGAACCAGGAGAAAGGCCAAGAGGTTTCTCTCAGGTATGCAGAAGTTACTGGATTCGGGATGACAGGATTCTTAGCACACGTAGTCGGACCACCGGTGGACCAGCTAGCGAGAGGTTCGAGTCGTTCGACTACCAGTGATCTTCCACGAGGAGCTACGGGCTTAGCACGAGACGAGGAGATTGAATTTGAGATAGAGCTCATCCCGCACAAATCCAATTTCCAAGGCACCGTCCGCATGGCAGAAATGAAGGAACTTCAGGAGCAACTACAGGAGCTTCTTGACAAAGGTTTCATACGCCCTACTCACCATGGGGAGCGCTTGTGTTGTTCGTGAAGAAGAAGGATGGAAGCATGCATCTATGCATAGACTACGTGCACTGAACCAGTCACAATCAAAAACAGGTATCCTCTTCCCGAATAGATGACCTATTCGATCAACTGAAGGGGCATCGGTGTTCTCTAAGGTAGATCTCAGATCAGGTTATCATCAGGTAAAGGTTAAAGAAGGGGATATACCCAAGACAGCATTCAGGACCAGATACGGACACTACGAGTTCGTGGTCATGCCCTTTGGCGTGACCAATGCTCCAGCTACATTCATGGGTCTCATGAACAGAGTATTCAGGGAGTATCTAGATAAGTTTGTTATTGTGTTTATCGATGACATTCTTATCTACTCAGGAACTCGGGAAGAACATGCAGAGCACCTGAAACTAGTATTGCAGACACTTCAGCAGAACCAGCTATACGCCAAGTTCACGAAATGTGAATTTTGGCTAGATCAGGTGTCCTTCCTGGGTCACGTCATCTCGAAGGAGGGTATTATGGTAGATCCCAGCAAGATAGAAGCAGTAAGTAACTGGAAGCAGCCGAAGAACGCCAGCGAAATCAGGAGCTTTCTGGGATTGGCAGGATATTACGGGAAGTTTGTAGAGGATTTCTCGGGGTAGCCTCCCACAGCGACTCTTACCGAAGAACAGGAAATTCCGGTGACGGATCGTGAGAATGAGCTAAAAGGAGATTGACGGTGCTCCTATTTTGGCTCTGCCAGACGACAGCTTTGACATCTATAGTGATGCCTCTAAGTTGGGACTAGGAGCGATTGATGCAAAGCGGCAAGGTGATCGCCTATGCCTCAGACAACTCAAGGATTATGAGAAGAATTACCCTACTCATGACCTTGAGCTTGCAGTGATCGTCTTCTCTCTCAAAATTTGGAGACATTACTTATATGGAGCTCGGTGCAGAGTGTATACAGAGAGTCTCAAGTACTTCTTCACTCGAAGGATCTGAATATGCAGCTTGAGCTGGTCAAGGACTACGATATAGACATCCTCTACCATCCGGGGAAAGCCAATAAGGTAGCGGATGCACTTAGCGAAATCAGCTACCTTATTGTCTCACACCATGTCGCCGCCCTACGTAGGAGATCGTGGATTTCGGTCTCGAGCTCATCGTGGGACAGCTCTCTACTATGACCTAGAGTCTACCTTGCTTGGTGATATTGATCGGCTCGGGATCGGGACCCCGAGATTGAGAGAATCAAGCAAGGCCAGCGAAATCGAGTAGAGAATTGAGTGTCCGATGGCGGGGTGTTGTATTTTGATGACAGACTATGTGTTCCGAGGAGCTACGGAGACAGATTTTAGATGAGGCTCACAGGACTCCCTACGCGATGCATCCAGGCTCCACCAAAATGTATCAAGACCTGAAGAAACACTTTTGGTGGCCCGGGCTGAAGCGAGACATCGCCAGATATGTTAGCATCTGCCTCACCTGTCAGAGGGTCAAGGCAGAACATCAGCGACCAGGAGGAGTTCTGCAGCCTATACAGATTCCAGAATGGAAGTGGGAGGATATCTCGATGGACTTCATAGTGGGGCTACCCAGAACCACAAATGGTTTTGATGCCATCTGGGTAATAGTTGACAGGTTGACTAAATCAGCCCACTTTCTAGCTATCAAGATATCCTACTCCATGGAGAAGCTAGCTCAGTTGTATCTCCAGGAGATCGTCAGACTACATGGAGTCCCACGAACCATCATTTCAGACAGAGACAGCAGATTTACATCACACTTCTGGAAGTGTGTTCAGTCAGCTATGGGCACCCAGTTAAAATTCAGCACAGCTTTCCATCCTCAGACAGATGGTCAGACGGAGCGAGTAAATCAGGTACTCGAAGATATGCTCCGAGCTTGTGCCCTAGATTTCAAGGGAAGTTGGTGCAAATATCTGAGTCTAGCAGAATTTGCATACAACAACAGCTATCAGGCCACTATCGGCATGGCTCCTTATGAGGCACTCTATGGGCGGAGGTGCAGATCACCAATCTGCTGGTATGAGAGTGGTGAACAGAAGGAGCTAGAGCTTCAGACAGATCTAGTGGCAGATACCACAGCAGCTATACAGCAGATTCGCCAGAGGATAGAAACAGCACAGAGCCGTCAGAAGAGCTATGCCGATACACGCCGCAGACCCCTAGAGTTTTCAGTTGGGGATACAGTTTTCCTCAGAGTAGCTCCCATGAAGGGAGTCATGCGTTTTGGGAAGAAGGGCAAGCTAGCTCCCAGATATGTGGGACCATACCTTATCACGAAGAGAGTGGGCAAGGTAGCATATGAGCTAGAGCTACCTCAGGAGATGTCAGCTGTCCACAATGTATTTCATGTCTCTATGCTGAAGAAGCATATTCCAGACGCCACCCAGGTGATTGAGCCCCAGTTGGTACAGGTCCGTGATGATCTCAGCTATGACAGTCGGCCTATTCAGATAATAGACCGAGCAGTAAAGAAATTACGGAACAAGGAAGTACCATTAGTCAAAGTCACCCGGCAAAATCACACAGCAGGAGAGGCGACTTGGGAGACAGAGGCTGTTCTAAGTTCGAGGACGAACTTTTTATAAGGTATGGGGGATTGTAACGCCCGAAAAATTCTCAAAACTGTTTTAGAAATATAGTATGATTTTTCTGGAATTTTTAGATATTTTTCCGGAATTTTCCGAGTAGCGGAAGTAGCAAAAACAATTAGGAAACGAAAATGGCCTAGGCGGGAATCGAACCCGAGACCTATGGGTTGAGGGATAATGCTAGTAACCAGTGAACCCAGCAGGGCCGTGCTGAAAGGAAAGGGGAACAATTTAATTTATATTAGAGTTGGGCCTAGTTACCCACTTAATATAAATAAGAACTTAAGTTGGGGTTTGGTTTATTTTAAGTTGGTTCGGCAATTCCCCCTCACAAAAACCTCACGCCGATCCTCTCCAAACCCTCAACGCCGAACACCCCTCTTCCTCCTCCTCTCTCGGCGCCCAAGCCACAAGGGCTCTCGGATCACTTTCCGGCGAGGACTCCAACACGAAAAAGGTTCATCTCAGCGAGAGGAACGCGAAGACGTGAACGGATCGTCGAGAGGATCAGTTTTCCGGAAAACCTAGCGGATAGAATCGTAAGAAATTACGATCAAGAGGTAAGAAACCCCTCACCTGCAGTATAATAGTTTCCGCTTGAGTTTTTATGCTCTAGTTAGGATGTATGCAGATTTTTATCGATACCTAGGGTGTATTTAGCTCTCTTCGCCAATTAGGGATTAGTTTAGCGCTTTTAGATGGGTCGAATACGTCTATTCTCCTTCAGTTGGGGATCATAGACGCTGTTGGGTGCCTAGAAGCGATTCCCTAATGGAGAGGAGGGTTTAGGCACACCAAGTGTTCGATAAAATGATTAGATCAGCTAAAATGCAACCTAGGCATTTTAACAGCTTAGATAAATGCATTAGAAGCATTTAAACCAGTAAAATAGTTATTTCAGCTTATATGGATTAGATATCCAATGGGTGGGCTCCCATAGTCGCCTCTAGGTTCAGATAACCTAGTCCTAGGTTCAGATAACCTAGTTTCAGCAAAACAGATTAGCTATTCAGTATTTTACTTTCAGTTGGCACTGTACTGGATTAGATATCCATTGGGTTGGGCTCCCACAGTCGTCCCTAGGTTTAGATAACCTAGTTAACCCTACTAAATTCGGGACTTGCAAACCCGGGTCTAGTTAGGGATGCGCGCACAGCAAAGTACGGTTGCCGGGCCCTACAGCATGTTTATTATTTTCACTTATTATGTATTAGTTTCAAACTCAAAATCAGATATGCTAGTGGAGTTTGTTTCAGTTACAGCTTTAGTTCCAGTTAGCTTAACTTATGATTAGCTTAGTGTTATTACTTGCTATGCCATGATTCCAGTGTATATGCCATGCTTATATGTTATGCCATTAGATTTCAGTATGCCATGGTTTAGCTTTTCAGTGCATGTTTTCAAATAGCATGATTTAAATCCATGATTGCATCGTTGCATGTTTTTGTGAGGTAGATGGTTTCTTACTAAGCTCGTTGCAGATACTATTTTCCTTATACTGCAGATACAGGTAAAAGGAAAATGGACTAGCAGTGGAGGCTGGGGGTCAATGCGAAGGTGGTGTGTGTGGCAGGAACTGGAATAAAAGGTCTTAGGGGACATAGCGAATTGAGCATTTGACTCATTAGCATTTACTTTAGCATTTTACCCATTGGTTGTGACTTTCATGTTCTATGCACTTGTAGTTGTGGGTTGCCATGAATTCCTAAACTATGCCCCATGTTAAGTTAGATTACTAGTTTAGGTTGTTAGAATGTTAGTCACATGTTAGTAGGATGTGTATTATGCTTAAATGTTTGCGGTGTATGGGTTTGTACGAAACGGTCGGGATCGAGTCCGGACTTGAAATCGAACTCGATCGGTCTGACCGATCGGAGGCTGGATCGGATCGGCCACCGACCGATCCGATGAGATCTGAGATACATCAGATCCTCTGGATCGGCCGGCGACCGATCCGACGATCTGATAGCTCCAGGGCGCTGCGAGTGCTCGGATCGGCCAGGCCGATCGATTATCTGGATCGATGCCGGCCGATTCGCTGGATCGATCACGGCCGATCCAAAGACGGACGATAGCGAACCCAGATTCTGCGGGTTTAAGGATCGGTCACCGACCGATCCAAGAGTCGAAGTCACCGATCGGTCTACCGACCGATCAGGGCACTCCTGGATCGGTCTGTAGACCGATCCAGCCAGGAACAGAAGCAATGAAGCTTCAGGATCGGACAGCAGACCGATCCAGGGTCTTGTGACCGTACCAGTATCAGTAGATCGGTCTGTAAGGCGATTAGTTTATAAGAATCAATTAGTTAGCAAAAATTTTAATTAGCCCAGCTTTCCGCACAGTATAGTTTCAGTAGTTAATGTAGCGATCCGGCTCACAGTTTAGTACCCCGGAGTTGGGTCGTTACAGTTATCCTAGTGAAATGAAAGTAGGTTTATAGTCTTAAAAATCAGAAGGTCATTGTTAGCATCAATGACTGATTTTTAGAAAAGGACTATGTAATAAACCATGTGCCCATAAGAAAATTTGTTCTTAAGGAAATAATAAAAGGCATGTCTAATCTAGTACCAACTGTACAAGATGAGATACCACAAGGAAACTGCAACACGTATCACAAATGATACACAATTACAGAAAGTGCCTTGTCGTAGTGGGAGGGTTGTTAGACAACCTAAAAAGAGCATGTTTTGGGAGAGTTTTTGGACTCGATCCCTGGAGGACATGAACCTGATCTCCGGACATATGACGAAACACTCCAAGATAAAGATGCAACATCTTGACATAGAATAATGAATAACAGAATTAGAATATATGTATTCTAATAAAATCTGGAAGCTTGTAGAACCACCAAATGGTGTAAAAGCCTTTGGGTGTAAAAAGGTTTATAATAGGAAAAGAGGGATAGAAAGGAAGGTAGTAACTTTCAAAGCAAGGCTTGATGAAAAAGGAAACTTTTTCACTGGTAGCCATGCTTAAGTCTATCCAGATTCTTTTATCTATTTGGCAGGTGGATGTCAAGACAACATTCCTTAATGGAAGTCTTGATGAAAGCATCCATATAAAGTAACCAGAAGGGTTCATTGCAAAGGGCTAAGAGCATCTTGTGTGCAAGCTCAATCAGTCTATGGACTGAGGCAAAGCTTCAAGGTCTTGGAACATCCGGTTTATCAAAGTAATCCAGACCTATGGATTTATTGAGTAAACGGATAAGTCTTGTGTATACAAAAGGTGTGATGGAAACGTGGTGGTATTTCTTGTACTATACGTAGATAACATTTTTGGTAGTTGGAAACAATATCAAAATGTTGTCAGAAGTAAGGGTATGGTTGTCCAAATAATTCGATATAAAGGACTTGGGAGAATGTATATATTTTTGATATCAAAATAATAAGGGATCGAAAGAAAAAATATATTTTACTTATCCCAAGCTTAATACATCGGAAAATCCTTGCTCGTTTTAAGCATGCAAAACTCCTCGAAAGGTATCTTACTTTTTAAGCATGGAGTGTCTTTATCTAAAGAGATGTCTCCGATGACATCAAAGGAGATTGAGGACATGTAGGCAGTTCTTTATGCTTCGGCAGTTAGACAACCTAATGTATGCTATGCACGAGATCAGAAATCTGTTTTGCCAAGGGCATAGTTAGCAGATATCAAAGTAACCCTAGACAAGGACATTGGACTACAGTAAAGCATATATTAAAGTACCTTAGAGGCGCTATAGATTATATGCTAGCTTACAAGGCAGTTAATTCGGTCCCTGTGGGTTACACGGATTTTAACTTCCAATCGGATAGGGACAATAATAAGTCGACCTCGGGGTTTTTGTGTTTACTTTAGGAGGAAAAGTCATAACTATGGAAGAGTGATAAGCATAGGTGTTTTTCTGGACTCCACCATAGAAGCTGAGTATATGGCAAGCCTCTGAGGTAGCCATAAAAGCTGAATGACTTAATTACCTCAAGATAGACTTAGATATGATTTCTAGTTTGTCCAAAGATTATTACAATTTATTGTAATAATAATGGTGCAGTAACAAACTCGAAGAAACCATGAGTCTATAAGGCAAGTAAACACAATAGAGCGCAAGTACTACCCAATACGAGAAATTGTATAACGAGGAGAAGTTGTTGCCGCCTAGATTGCATCAGATGATAACCTAAGGTCCTTAAGGCAAGAGTTTTTTGAAAGGCATGAGAATCAGATGTATGGCAGCAGATATGGCAGCTTAGTCTTTTAGCATAAGTGGGAGATTGTTAGAGTGTATACTAAAAGCCTAGCTTTTGGTATAAACATTTATCTAGAAACAAGAATCACATTGGTCAAATGTCTACATTTGTGATAAATGTAGTTGTTCAATTAATTTATATTGTAGATAACATGGTATGTGGTGTCACACACAGAAGATCATGTTATTAGTACCTTATAAATTATAAACAGTAGCTCACGACCAAGATGGAAAGGAACAAACCATTGGAAGGTCGTAGTGTAATTAGGTATTAGTTTATCTTAACTATATAATTACACTAGTACACTTAGAGTGTATTGAGTAGGACCATTTGAGGTCGTTCCTTTTATACTGACTTTATGAAGGAACAGAGACCTCAGTTATTATGCAAGTGTGTGCTCTTAATTCTAATATAATAACAAGCACATATATTTGATATTTATTTCTTTAATTTATCAATGGGTGAGATTTAGTTCGATAAATCAATAAGCCCAATAAGTTGGGAAATGATATCACTTATAGTGTGTGTTGTTGATTATAGAAGGAAACTGTGTCCTAGTAATCTAGGTTGAGAATGTCCCCAAGAGGAGCTCATAAGGATTGTCATGTTAAACCCTGCAGGTGGACTTAGTCCCACATGACAATGAAGTTGAGTGGTACTACTCTTGGAGCTAGATATTAATTAAGTGAGTTGTCAGTAACTTACTTAATTAGTGGACATTTGTTATCTTAAACACAGGGAGACTAACACACTCATAATAAGAAGGAGCCCAAAATGTAATTTGGGATTGGTGTGGTAGTTCAATAATAGTTTTTTAGTGGAATGAATTATTATTAATGAAATTAAGTTGTGTGTTCGGGGCGAACACGGGATGCTTAATTTCATCGGGAGACCAAAACCAATTCCTCCTCTCGGTCCCTATCGTAGCCTCTAGTGTATAGAGATTTATACCCACCGCATACCCACCTTCTTACCCATCCAATGGGGCCGGCCAAGCTAGCTTGGAACCCAAGCTAGGGCCGGCCAAGATCAAGTGGATGAGTCATGTAGGTGGCCGGCCAAAGCTTGGGTCCCAAGCTTAGGTGGCCGGTCACTAGAATATTAAAAAGAATTTTTATTAAAATTATTTCTTATGTGGATATCATGATTTTAAAAGAAAGTTTAAAAATTAAAAATTTCCTTTTATAGCTTTCTACAAAAGATTAAGAGAAGAAATTAATCTCTTTCCTTATTTGTAGTTTAAAAGGATGGTTTTAATTTTTGGTAAAAACTTTCCTTATTTGTAAATCATCTACATGTTTAAAAGAGAGTTTAAAATTTGAAATCTTTCCTTATTTGTTGATTAAAGGAGGATTTTAAATTTTAAGAAAACTTTCCTTTTTAATCATGTTCATGATTTAAAAGAGAGTTTAAAATTAAATATTCTCTTTTATAAGTTTCTACAAAAGATCAAGAAAAGATTTGATATCTTTCCTTATTTGTAGATTAAAAGAGATTTTAATTTTTAGAGATAACTTTCTTTTTATCCACATGTTTAAAAGAAAGATTTTAATTTATTAAATTTCCTTTTTATAAACCAATCATGAAGGGATAAAAATTATTGGAGAAATTTTTTATAAATTTCTGGAGACAAATTAGGAAGTTTTAATTAATTAAAACTCTCCTTGTTTGTAGCTTTTATATGGCCGGCCAAATAAAATTGAGAAAGAAAATTATTTTTAATTAAATAAATTTTCCTTTTCAATGGAAAAAGAATTAAGGAAGTTTTTATTAAATTTTCCTTATTTGCCAAGACCAAGGATTATAAAAGAGGGGGTAGAGGAGGCTTCAATGCTAACGACTCTATTCTATTTTTCTTTCTCTTTTCCTTGGTAGTGTGGCCGACCCTTCCTTCTTCTCTTCTTCTTCTCTTTGTGGCCGAACCTCTTCATGCTCATGGAGTTTTAATTGGTGGCCGGATCTAGCTTGAGGAAGAAGGAGAGAAAGCCTACATCCCTTGAAACTTGGTTGGTGGAAAAGATCTTCATCTTTTGGAAGCTTTGTGCTTGGCCGAAATTTGAAGAAAGGAGAAGGTGCTTTGGTGGTTTCTCATCTCGGAAGATCGTTGCCCACACAACGTCCGAGGTTAGAAGAGGAATACGGTAGAAGATCAAGAGGTTTTTCTAAAAGGTATAACTAGTATTTTTCTTTCCGCATCATACTAGTTATTTTTGGAAATAATACTAAATACAAGAGGCATACGATTCTAGTGTTTCGAATTTATTTTCGATATAGTGTTCTTTTGTTTTTCTTTTCCTTGTGATTTGATTGTTCTTTTCGGTTAACCTAAAGTTATTTTAGGAAATTAAATATTAGATTTCTATAAAAGGTTTTATCTAGTCGGTGGTGGTTGCTCCCATATCCAAGAAGGTCATGTGCCTCGCCACGTCAGTACTGGGAACCAATTATGGAAATTAATATTTAATGGAATTAATAACTTAAGGTGATTTGGGTCGAACGTGTTAAGTTCTGCAAGAGATCCAAGTCAAAACCTAAAAGAACAAATAGATTAAGTTTTAGATCAAACGTGTTAAGTTCCGCAGGCGATCCAAAATTTAATTTAAAAGAACACATGGTAGCTAGGAAAAGGTTCAGACCTTTGTACAAAATTTTTGCACAGTAGAACCTCTAGGCTTTCCGAGTAGCAACCAACAGGGTTCTCTTCCATTGCTTGAAGAGGGGTCCTCCCTTTGGGGAGACCCTAGATCTTCCCTCTTTGCCACTCTAATTACAACCAAATTGATAAATTCATCCTAAGCAACTAGTGACAGTATTTGCTGTAGAGCGGAGAGAAGAAAATACTTTAGCATCAAGTTCTAACATATTCCATACAATAACAAGTTCCCAGATCTCCTTCCACTATTCCGTCACACACACACAAAACACCGCTCCTCCTGCCTCCTCCTACTCGAGCTTTCCTTTACCTTTATCTGCAGTATAAGGGAATGCAAATCTATAAGTGAATGCTTAGTAAGTACCATCTACTCACAAAACAAGAATAAAAAGAAGGAACATGCATTCAAAATCACTTGGGGAAAACACAAAACTCGCACTTGACAGTAATTCACGCTAAAACGCATAATTCAGAAATCCGTACATGACATGCATTTTTAAATAGGTTTATCATGCAAAACATCAACTTAAAATCATGCTAACAATGTAAACATGCAATGAAAACATAAATCTTGCCATACTATAGAGTTCATCCATACTACACTTCATAACTCAAGTTCTCAAACTTAAGAAGGCTTCTACTAAGATAAACAACGAAGTTTGAAAACTTTATATTACATAACTAGTGAAAATAAAAATAAACTTGCTTGGGCCCGACATTGTACCACTTTGCGCGCATTGATAAGCTAGGATTAGCTACATTATTTTTGGGTTAATTTGTGGTGATCTTTATATATTTGCACATTTTAATTTCCAATTTTGATCATGTTTACCAAACAAAGTCATCATGAGCTTTATGATGTTTTTCCTTCTAATGCATGATTTATTCCTCATTATTTGAAGTTGATATTGTAGGGTACTAAAGGGGTCATTATTCAAATGAAGACTTGGTCTATTTAACAAAGTGAAGTTGTGCAAAAGCTGTTGGTTGGTCCTAGGAAGATCGTACCGGCTCCACTGTACAAAAATTTTGTACAAGTGTTGAACCTTTCCTAAACAACCTATTGTGTTCTTTAGAAATTAAATTAGTAATCGCAAACAGAACTTAACATTATTGATTCCAAATTTAACTTATCTGTTCTTAATGGTTTAGATTTGGATCACAAACGATACTTAACATTATAGATCCAAATCCACCTATGTTATAAATTCAATTAAATATTAATTTCTAAAATTGGCTTCCAAGACTACATGGCGAGGCACTAGTCCTTGTTGGATATGGGATCATTCACCACCGCCTAGATAAAGCCTTTTAAGGAAAGCTAATATTTAATTTTCTTATATAACTCTAGGTTTAACCAAAAAGAACAATCGAATCACAAATTCAAAAAACCAAAAAAACACAAACTCGAATCACAAATTCGAAACTCTAGAATCATATGCCTCTTATGTTTGGAATTCATACAAAGAAAAACTAGCATAATGAGGAAAATAATTACTAGTTATACCTTTTCTTTGTGTGCTAATAACCTCGAGATCTTCTGCCGTATTCCTCGCCTCCTCTTGGACGTCGTGTGGGCGACGATCCTCCAAGATGAACACTAGGGGTGTAATCGAGTCGAGCCGAGCCGAACTCTTGGATGTTTGAGTTTGGCTGGTTTATAATCGAGCTGAGCTCGAGCTTTATTTAACGAATATATTCATGGCTCACGAGCTTATTCGAGCTTTTATCAAGCCTAAATGAGTTTCATAAATATAAATTATAAATTTAAATATTCATTAAAAACTAAAATATATATTTTTAAAAAATTATAATATTCTTGTTAAAATTTATAATTTTATTCTAATAAATAAATTTAATATATTTGTCCATTTTTTCATAAATAGAGTGTAAAATCTATAAATTCAATATCAAAACTATTATTTTTTTATTTAAAAGTTGATTTATGAGCTTAACGAACATGTTCACGAGCTAATGAGCTGAATATTGTGAAGCTTGAGCTTGGTTTGTTTATCTTAACGAGCCTCATTAAACGAGCTCAAACGAGCTTTTATCGAATTGAGCTTCGAATAGCTCACGAACGGCTTGGCTCATTTACACCCCTAATGAACACCACCCAAAAGCTCCTCCTTCTTCTCTAATATTCGGCCACCACCACCACCAAGGAAAAAGAGAGCAAGGGGAAAGGTAAAGGGAGAGGGTCGACCACAAGAGAGAGCACAAGCAATAGAATAAGAATTGATACATCCTGAGACCTCTCCTCCCCTTCTTTTATAATACTTCCCCAAGGCAAATAAAGAAATTTTTTTACAAAAATTAAAATCTTCCTCTTGTTTTCCTTTTCTCCTTTTAATTGATTGAATGGCCGGCCCCCTTGCTTGGGCACCAAGCAAGGGTGGTCGACCCTTAAAAGAAGAAAGAAATATTTTGTAAAAATTTTATAAGCAAAGAAAAAAGCTCTTATAAAATTTTACAAGCTCTCTTTTAATTTCCTAACGTGAAAAGAAAATTTTAAAACAAGTTTTAAGATTTAAAACTTCTCATTTAAAATTTCCTTTTTTAACATGGTTACAAAAAAGGAAAGTTTTAAATTTAAAATTCTCTTTTTAAAAATCATATGGATGGTTAAAAAATGAAAGTTTTAAAACTTTTTAAAACTTACTTTTAAACCATGTGGCCTAATTTAAATAAGGAAAGTTTTATAATTTTAAAATCTCTCTTTTAAAACTTGTAGATATCTACAAAGAGAAGATTTTAAAAATTCAAAACACCCCTCATACTTTGAATTATAGTGGCCGGCCCCCCTCTTGCTTGGGCACCAAGCAAGGGGCCGACCCCTTTGAGAAGGAAGTGGCCGGCCCTATGGCTTAGTCACTAAGCCATGGGTCGACCCCCTCTTGGACACCAAGATGGACTTTTCATGAGTGGATTTGAGGTTTCATTGAGGCTACGATAAGGACCTAGAGGAGAAATTGGTTTTGGCCTCTCGACGAGCTCGAGTATCCCGTGTTCGCCCTGAACACACAACTCAAGTTCATCAATAATAACTCATTCCACTAGAGAGTTATTATTGCACTACCGCACCAATCTCAAATTACATTATGGGCTCCTTATCATGAATGTGTTAATCTCCCTGTATTTAAGATATCGGATGCCCACTAATTAATTGAGTTACTGACAACTCATTTTAATTAATGTCTAAGTCTAAGAGTAGTACCACTCAGCCTTATCGTTATGTCGGACTAAGTCCACCTGTAAGGTTTAACATGACAATCCTTATGAGCTCCTCTTGGGGGCATTATCAACCTAGATTACTATGACACAGTTTCCTTCTATAATCAACAATACACACTATAAGTAATATCATTTCCCAACTCATCGGGCCTATTGATTTATCAAACTAAATCTCAACTTTTGATAAGTTAAACAAATAAATAATAAATATATGTGCTTGTTATTATTTTAGCATTAAGAGCACACACTTTCATAATAACTAAAGTGTTGTTCTTTTATCAAGTCAGTATAAAAAGAACTTACCTTAAATGGTCTTGCTCAATACACTCAGAGTGTACTAGTGTAATTTATTAATCAAGATAAACTAATACCTAATTACACTACAACTATTCCAATGATTTGTTCCTTTCTATCTTAGTCGTGAGCTACTGTTTATAATTTATAAAGAACTGATAACATAAACTTCTGTGTGTGACATCACACACCATATTATCTACAATATAAATTAATTGAACAACTACACTTAGCATATAAATGTAGATATTTTTTACCAATTGTGATTCTTTATTTCAAAATAAATATTTACAAAAGCTAGGTGTTCGCTCTCCGCAAGTGTACGGAAATGTCGCAAGTAATATAAAAGATTATTGTATCCACAGGGACTAGAATTAGCACTAGAAATATCTCAAAGCGAATTAGCTAAACAACTAATCAATTGGTTTCAAATGCTAAGGATGAAAAACAAATCTAAAATGAAAAATTAACAAACAAGAGTGTGGGGTTTGAGTTATGATAGAGGGAGGTTCTAGGAGTTTTGATTTCTTTGTAAGATCTCTTGAATGTATATGGTTTACCAATTCTTATTTCTCAATTGTCTAATATTTGTAGAAGGTTGCCAGTTCTCTCTTGCAATAGATAACCGGCTTAGGACTGAAAAATGTACCTAAATGTGATCAATTAGATATGAACCTACGTTGTCCTTACACAGGATTGCACAAATTACTATGCTTCCCTCGGATATCAACATAGAAGTCATAGTTTCTTAACCCATAAAGATACAAGGATTGAATCATAAAGTCTATCCTACCCTCTTGAATATTCTCATTTCCCCTTCAAGGTTATCCCTCAAACGTCCTTACACGGGCTTGCACCTGTCACGTGGATCCCTCGGAAAATCGAGTGAGAGTTAATCTCTACAAAGTCTATAAGATATCCAAACAATCAATCAAGAATGAGAATTAAGCCCTAATCACAATTAATCATTCAAGATCCAATTGATACAAACTAGGCAACATCATAGAAACAAAGAAATGACAAACCCACAAGAGTTTACATCAATTTATCTCACAAATACTCCCTCCATCCTAGAACAAAAAGATCTACTCCATAAAACGAAGAAAGAAAACCAAAGATAAGAAGATTACAAGCATTTCTTCAATCCCAATCCAAGAAGAGGAGAGAAAGAAAACTTATCTACAACATAGCTCCATCTTCGGATCCAATCCTTGCTCCCGGAGTCGAATTTGCCAAGATCTCCCTTTAGATCGCCCAAAAATCCTCCCAAGAATGGGAGAAATCCACCAAATCTTGCTTTCTCCCAAAGGGGAGAAGATCCCCTTTCAAATCTTCAAAGAGGCTTTAAATAGAGGGAGGCTTTCAGGCGCCACACGACCCCGAGGCATGGCCATGTGAGGTTCACACGACCAAAGCCTTTCCCCTCTCTGCCATCCATACACGGTCGTGGACAACTCCCATCAAGACCTCCAAGCACGGCCTGGACTGCCCCAGCTTTTGGAAACCTGGCACGGCCGTGTGGTGCACACGGCCAGAACACTTTTAAGCGCTGGGAACCCTGCACGGCCGTGTGATGCACACAACCAGGGCCTTCTTGGTCTATGGAAACCTTACACGACCATGTAGATCCACACGGCCATGTAAGGATTGAACTCTAATTTGCTTCAAAACTTGGCACGACCGTGTGAGGTTCACACGACCAGGCCAAGTTCCTTATCTGTTTCTCCTGGTTGACCACACGGCCAGAGCACTCCACCTAGGCAGGGCCGTGTGTGGCACACGACCAAGTGTTTTCTCCAATGCTTAGCTCATAAGTTCGTCCAAGAATGTAGAATCTTCACCAAATTCGACTCCTGTGTACAAAAAATGCACAAAAAATAGATCTCCGAACAAAAAGAGTAAATATGCTAAAAGAAAAGCTGGAAGTATAAAAATGCATAGATCAAGCAAGCTCAAAGTATGTAAATGTGCGTCAAAACACACTACAAGAAAAAAGCTAAACAACAACGCTTTTTTGGCGTTGTCGTATGTACTTAAAAAGTGATGTTGTAGATGGTGTTGTAGAAAGTCATATCAAAGACAACGCTTTAAAAGCGTTGTGGTTGGTCACAAAGACAACGCTTTTTAAGCGTTGTCTTTTCGTCTTAAAAAGCGTTGTTATAGATGCTGTTGTAAAAATGCACATATCAAAGACAACGATTTAAAAGCGTTGTGGTTGGTCACAAAGACAACGCTTTTTAAGCGTTGTCTATTCGTTCTTAAAAAGCGTTGTTAAAGATGCTGTTGTAAAAATGCACATATCAAAGACAACGCTTTAAAAGCGTTGTGGTTGGTCTCAAAGACATTGTTTTTTAAGCGTTGTCTTTTATTACTTAAAAACGTTGTCTTTTAAAATTTATAAAAATAGTGTTTTCTTAATAGCAAAAATTATAAAAATACTCAAAATTTACATATAATTGAATATCCACAACCACAATCATTTTTATAATAAGACTATTTAACAAATAAATAAAACTTTATATTATACAAACAAAATGTATACATATTGATCCACAAATTAAATTTGTATCATACAAGTTATCCTTAACTTCATGACAATAATTTTTCAAACACACAAGTTTTACAAAACCTCATCATTGACTAACCGTTGTTGTTGGTGTCCATCGCATGGAATTGCTTCTTTAAGTCCAACAATCTCTTCTTCTGAAAGGCTTTCAGCTATCACTCTTAGAGCCATCTTCTTCAACTTGTCATCAGCACACCTGGGGTTGTAGGCAATCAAGAAATTTTGTATGAAAACTTTCATACATGTAAATCTCGTACTAAATAATATGTCAATGTTATATATACATGTAATTCATACCGTAAGTGTGTTTATATCGTAACTGACAAGTTTTCTTTAGGGCCAACTTCTACTCAAGCTCTTTAAACACTGCATCAAAATAAAAAAATTGGCATTAGTTCTGTGCTAAATGAAAATCATATTTAGAGGAAAAAGCGGGAGTGCTGTAGATGGATATATTAACCAAGCATATTAATGTTTGACCTGTCTTTATAAGTTCTAAGCATATATATTAACCAAGCATATAACCTAAGAGGAATAAGTTAGAAAATGCTACTTGATGTTTGACCTGTCTTTATTGGATTTTGCGGCCCCGGTCTTCTTGTAGCCAGGCACAATGTAATACTTGATGTTGTTTTTTTTTTATTCATTCTACATTTGTCGTAACCCTTTTGTTTATGCTACGACTAGTAGACTTCGCAGCCGAAGGAACAATGAGTCATTGCGTCTAGTAATTCGCATGAGATTGTAAAGTTGTCCAAATGTTACTTCGTGTGGAAGGCCTATAATGGCAATGACAAATGGGAAGCAAAAGGTTGTATGGCGTACCTCCACTTATCATTATCGATGTGTTGAGCAACACTCCTATTAAGTTGATTGCCCACATCAATGTGTTACTAACCGATCATTTTGTAATCGGTGAAAGAGCGCCTTTCTCCATTCCAATTCTACAAGCAAAATCTTCCTTAATTCTATACTCTGCTCGGTCCATAAGGATCGACAGAAACAGGAGTTTTCCAGATCTTGGGTTCAAAGGCTTCCTATAGGACCCTAGAAGCTGGAAAGCTAAAAGTCCATTTGCCATTCCATAAATATTTGGAACAAAGCCTACGTGATGGAACCCATGAGCAGTTGCTCAAATCTCTAGTATCCCAGCCTCATTTGAAGTATCTTAGATGAAGTACAAATTCAACTTAGCATGAGCTTTTCCGTCTATATCTACCTTCGCCATCACATCCTTGCATCTCATTTCAGTCAGCTGAAGAAGTGCACAGCTCTTAGACCAAGATAATATCATCTTGTATGCAGTATTGCATAGATTAATTATTAATGGGCATAATTTCGGCAATAGTTTCAGGTTGTTCTTTCTGTAGCATAATAATTTAATAGATAGATTCATAGAATATTCGCATAACACAATCAACAACCTAACATAACCCTAAACCCTAATACCCTCAACCTCTTTGAGGTATGAGAACCAAAAAGGGCTAGTTAAACAGTCCACTTCCTCGTTCACAATGTTCTCCGCATAAACTGGACTAGCAATTCTCCAACAATATCCAACAATATCGCATTTAAATGTGACATTGACTTGAACACTTGTAGTATTTCTTCTCCAAGTCTCCTATTACATTGGTTACATTGGTGAAAATTGAAAAACATCCAGTAAATGAGGTAAAATATTAGCAAAGGCCCCCAAGAAAGTTGTCCATATCAAATTTCTTTAAAAAACAATAAAAATGTGAACTACCCTGAGAGCAAAATTCTGGAACCAGTCAAAGTACAAGACACTTGCAAACTAAAATTCAACCTTCAGCTATTTTTTGTGAGCTATTAATTGTTTCACTGCGAATGTGAAAAATGAGAGATGACATATTATAATTTCACAGCATAGACTCCAAGGGAATAAAACTTTTAGAGAAATTGCAGATGACATTACTAAACTTCTTTGAACGGAATATGGTTCAGTGGATAAGCAACCAGAACACAATAAGGTCACAACATCCAGCACAATTAAACAGCAATCTAGCAAGTAGTATGAAGTACGAAGAAACGCAGATAACAAGATAAATGGCCTTGCCGATCAAAGGCGAGAAATGACATCTTTAACCTCGGCAGGTGTATATAGATGGTAAGTAGGAGCCACCTTTGCAATGTCAACATTATTAGGGGTTACCTGTTAATGCAAATGAGTAATTAGCAATGTAAAAGTTGCAATACTCTGCAATTTATGTAAAACAAAATGAAACCCTAGAACTGGATCCTTAAGCATCAGTCCAATTTACCCGTCTAATACAAAAGTACCCAAAACATACATTCAGGTCAGCTGGTACCAGATTGAATAGTGTATTCTCTCTTTATCATATTTAAATGCAGTGTTTATATGATTTAGAAGTAAACATCTAAGCACACCCGATTAGTTTATCCAAATAGACCAAGTAATAATTCATTAACCAGGAGCCTGAATGAACCTAATCCAGGTTTGATAACAGGGATGCTTTATCTATCTTCTAAAGCAGGTAGATACAGAAAAACCACAAGAAATATACCTTTTCTTCCATGACTTGTTTCAGGATGGAAAGAGCTATAGTTTCAGCTTCCAGAAGGGACAGGTCCTGGATAAACAAGCGCCCTCATGAAATTATTCTCATCACCGCCACCACAATACCACAAACAGAAAATTACTATAGATCTAAGTAGCCACAATAGAGAAGGCTGCCGTCAAAGCAAATTTGCCTTGCACAGCCATGTATATCTAAAATTGCCATAGTAGCTACCTTGTTGTATTGCTCTTGAAGAGAACTATCAGCTCCTTCGGATCCAGATCCTATTGCTTTTGCATTGCATTGCCAGAATGTGCCAGATGGATCGGTATAGTACCTGCAATTTATAGCATGTAACATTTGAAGCAAAACATTGAAATACAGGACTACATAGCAGAGACTGTGTAGGAGAGACTTCAGATTTTACCAGATAACTTCTGACATTTGTAATATCGAGCAGAAACATTAACATACGAAAAGGTCCAGCACAATAATACATATGCACTAGAATATTTGTATCTCCTAAAGAGTGATCTCTGGGAAGAATCGTTTAGGACACAGGAAGATTATGTTAATAGTAGTAAACAACCCACTAGGACAATAAAATCAGTTCCCTAATAGGAGGGTTTAACGTGAAAATTTTATACATTTTAGCACTTCAGACACTGTAGCTTATTGAGGAAATAAAATATTATCAAAAGGATTGTGTCCACCCATCCTTGTTCATCAGCTTGGAACCTTTGAAATGAAAGCTGCATTGGGTACATGGAAAAAACAACAAAAAGGGAGGATAAATGATAGCCACCAACCTAATTGTTCACAAATATCTGTATAAGTTATTAAGGGTGTTCATAGAAGTTGATCCTTTAGCCGTGTCTATTAGATGGTCAAATCTAGGCGCCAACTCAAAAATGTTGGCGTCCAAGTGTTAGTGTTCAACTACTTGATTTTCTTCATCTTTGAATTGTTAAATACATAGGGTATTTATAGGAATACTCAAGATGTATCTAAATAAATACATGAACCAATATTAAATGACATACATTCATCATCCGAAGAGTCATTCATGAATCCTCCAATATTCATGCTCCAGATGACCATACATTAGATTATAAGTCCAATTAATTTGATTGCAAGGTTGTAAACAGTCCTTGATGGCTATTGATAGTGATTCCATACGTCTCGGAAAATAATGGAACAAACCTATGAAACAACTATCAAGGGATTCACTTCAACTTTCCTAAACCAAAGAAGAAACAGATGGATTACAAAAGAAAACAATTTGCACCATCAAACTGAAACTTATAATAAGCCTTAATAAATTAATGAAAAAAGAATTGTTTAGAAGTTCACTGAGAAACATATGAAAATACAACAAATGCAACTGCAAAAAAATAAAAAACTAGTATCCAATTAACTTTTTTTTATACTTTCAGATCAAAAGGTCAAATTTATATACTTTGGTTCATGTTCAACCAAGAGGATAACAATCTCATCGACAGTTAGTATTTCCTTTTAATATAGAACACTAAAAAGAAGGAATATCAATGATGAAACAAACCTGAAAATGCGAGCTACTGAGGCAGCGAGCAATCTGCTTGAACAAGGTAATCATGCAGCGTTGGAACTCTGTCGTGAGCATCAAAGACCAAATATTACCAAATATTAAGATCACTGACAAACCAAATAATACCTTATTTTTAACAGCTATCTAGAGGATCTGGCTTTTTGACTTGAAGCTGGTTCAAAGAAGACAAATCAAATATACAAATACTAAGATGAAAGCATAATGAAGTAGTTAACTTTTTCTACTTTACCTGATTATAAGATCTACGACTTCTTGCTCAATATTTTGCTGCACGAGTAATTATTAGAAAAACAAACCCAATAGTGGAACAAAAGCTAGATAAAGAAACTAGATAATTTACACCGATAGAACTTTACGAATAACATATAATACATTGCTTTGTACTTGCATATTAATCCAGAAAACATCCTTTCACCTAAGTGACAATTTTTCCAAAACATCATCATTCACAAAACATCATCATTCACTAAAATTTTCACAAGTTTTTAAACTTCAGTGACAACTTTTCTTTGGGGTCAATTGCTCAAGGTCGATCTGGTAACTATGCACTGCATCAAAAAATTGGCATTAACTATGATTCCACCAAAAAAACCACCATTCCATGAACTTAAATCTAAATAGAATTATGGCAACTATCATTCCATACCTATTCATAAATATGATCTTGTATGCACTCCGCCAACTCGGACCGAACCTCATCAATTTGTTCACGAGAGTACCCTATTTTTGTGAACTGTGAGTATACACAATTTATGTTAATGGAAAAATAATCAACACTGATCACTTTGCAATTTTAAATAGTTTATGTCAAATAATTTGAGATAAGCTAAATAATGTTACTATTGATTGCAGCGAATCTCTCTCAATAGTCTCAACTTCTTCAATAATTTCTCTCATAAATCGCATCACAAAAAAACCACATTGTTTCGCATCCGGTTGTTGAGGAGCCTATATATAGTAATTAGAGTCAAATTGTTAATGAAAATTATACACATTACAATATATGTTAAACAAAAGTACACATACCTTAACTACTTCCCACTTAACATTTTTCCTACCTTTCCTTCCCTTGGTTGAATTAAACAATTTTAAGGCCCTTCATACGTTAAGAATATTTGTTAAATAAGATTTTTATTATAATAAATATTTACTAAAAGAAATCTGAACTCACATTTCCATTACGTATTTTGAATCATCATCGCGAATGCGGCAACTTAGGGAATCCAGTAAATAGCATCCTTGTAAGGTTCAATAATACTAAGATTCCAATGGAAACTAGGCAAATACATAGGATTAGATCATAAAATTGAATAAATTATCGAAAGGAAGCAATTGAAAGTGATGTTTTACTTCTTGCTTACCCGACATTACATGGCACTAACACTAGTTGATCTGTTGATGCACTTGTCAGCTTATCTGCTAAAAGAGTTGCCCTTTGATTCAGGGTTTCAAGCTTAACTGATTTGTCTTGTGCCGTTTTTGCCAGATATGGGAGTTTGTGAGGATTCATAAATCTGAATTTCTTTGTCTTGGTATCTTTCACCATCTTTTTATACAGACACCTATCATTGCAAAGAAAAAAATATTTAGATACTAAATAATAAAATTTAGATACAAAACACTCATAATAAGTTGGAAAAAATAATGATCACTCATAACACTAAGTTATGGTTGATGATAGTAACATCCATACATGAGAACTTACTATGAACAGTCTTGCATATTAAACATACCAGAAATGTATACATGCAAATTCTTTTATTTCTTGAGGACAAGCACATTTAAGATACTTAAAAATATACAAGAAAAAAGATATGAGCAAAGTACTTCCTGTCTAGAAGAACAAATGGCAGAAGGCAAACATTAAGGGCCGGTTGAAAATGAATGAGCTATATTTATGTAAAGTGTACCACATCAATTGATATTAGTAAACCTCTCAATAGAAATGATGAACTATTAACTTAATGAGAATAACATGGTATGAGAAAATTACTAGAAGTTGAATTTTCAAGAGTAAACTTGTTCACACAACAATATTAGTAAACTTCTTGCAGTTCAAATCAGGGATTTTCTGTCTTGCTAGATATTAGAATTTCCCAGCAAACATAAAGCAATGCAGTAATTTCCCAGCATAAGTAAAGCAATGCAGTTGCAACCGAGAAAATAATATTTAGATACTAAATAATAAAATTTAGATACAAAACAATCATGTGGATTAAAAAATAATGATCACTCATAATAAGTTGGTGAAATTGTAACAATAAACCATAATAAGTTGCTAAAATTGGGAAGCAAACATGTGATGAAAAAGTTGCTGAAATTGCTTAAATAAACTTACTTACCATATGTAGGCAACGATCAAATTTCCTGAAATTGACTCCAAATGATACAAAGAATTGATGTCCTCAAGGTCAAGAAAAAGTTCACAATCTTCATCAAACACTTCATTATCTAAGCACATTGATATACATTTTCCTCCATCTAGAGCATGCTTACTGTAACAATATAACATATGTAATGCTCTTGGGACACTTGTTGACAAAGTAGGTTTTGATTTTTTTCGTTCAAACTTCTTCCTTCTAGGCTTCTAATAATTTCAAATATAAACAAGTTAGATAGCTAGGTTGAATAATAATAAAGTGGCAATATAATTAGAAATATAATAATAAAGTGACAATATAATTAGAAATATAATATCTCATATACCTCATCTTGCTTCACAATCTGCTGTTCAGGCCAAGCCACAACAGTTCCTATGGCATCACCAATTACTTCACATTCACTTGGAATTGGATATGGCAAAGGAGCGGATTTGTCCACTGCTTGATCAATGGAGACTTGAATGCAATTCTTGGGAAATGGAATACCATGAAGCATTTTTTCCATGCCATTGAAACAAACAATTGTACCATATGCAGTAATATTTGAGCAAGATTCCAATGTCAATGCAACTGATTGACCCTAAAATATTAAAAAAAAACATGTTGATTATATTTAGTTTATAATGCTATAATAATAATGAATATCACTATAACTTGTATTTTACCTGTAAAACTTCGTCTTTACCCACAATCTGTACGTCATCTTCTTCAATATTCTTCTGATGAAACTTCACCGAGCAACTGCCTTTGTCATCAATTGAATTGTCCCATGCACCCCTTTTATGCATTAATGCTTCAAGTTTTTGGATGCGTACATCTTGTTCTAAAATTTGCATCTTCGTCTCCTTCAGCTCCCTTTTATGCTCAGCGATTATATCTAGGGTAACATCATATTTCTTCCTTGTTCTACCAACATTGAAATAGATTGTTGGGTTGATATGACCTCCGATACCCCGGACACGCCTAGAATATTCCTGAGTTTCAAGTGCCTTGGTAAGAATATCCTCTTTTGCTCCTTCGCATTGCAGCTTACCCTCCCTCTTTTGCTGTATATATTCATCCTGTAATGCAACATTAAAAAGAATTATCAGTACTTTACCAAGGATAATTACCAAGGATATGCAATATTGGTTTAAAAAATACTGATGTCCAGGTCGGTTCTTCCCGTGATAGCTCAAGTCAAGTGCTTAGTAAGTCATATTGAACAAATATGAAGTTGACTTTGAAATATTTTTTCCTTTTTTGGCATTCAATCATATATTTACTTCTGCACAGTTCTAAAAAAGGCATATATTTGATTGAGCAATTGACTACAAGTTTAATAAAATGACAAAATTTTAATAAATTTTCACTACACAAACCCATAAAGAGAGGACCACCACATAATTGAAGCTAATTGTCTAGAGTTGCAGGAAAGAATAATCAAAAGTAAAGTTGTTCCCAACCTCTCAAGTTCCGATTCATGAATCTTATGCTTTAATTCAAACTAAAACAGCACAAAGAGAATGCTCAAGGAGACAAGGAGCTTTATTTGTCACCAATCAAGTGGGAAAACATAATAGAAGCTTCAGAGCAGTGGTCTGGGGAACAACTTTACTGGCCCTTGGGTTACTGAAGCTTACAAATTGCTTACTGCCAAGAACGTTTCAAACCTGGTTGATTTATCTGCATCTGTTCTATAGAAACTCTAGCTATCACCTCTAAGTTCTCAATGCATTCACCATTAATTGATTGCAGCAAAAGGAAACCACTGCATGTAATAGACTTTTCGACTTGATCTCTTCTCCAAGTAAGAACATTTCAAACCTAGATACCTAGTAAATCCACATCTATTCTATATAAACCCGTCACCTCTAAGCTCTCAATGCATTCATTCACCATTTACTTCCTCAATACATGCTCTAGTACTGAGAATTCAAGCTATGCAAGGAATGGTTGTTAAACTCCTCATTGCACTGCTTGCCTTGGCTTCCTCACGCAAAGGGTATGCATGCATGCAACTTTACTCTCGAAAACTAGAAGATATATTGAAGTCATTATCAGAAGAACATGAAAATTTACTTACAATCTTGTGTACTGTGTCCACCAAATCTTCACCTTCAAACTCTCCTCCTTTGTTGGCGCGTCCTTTCTTCCACATAATAGCTCTATTGATGTCATTATCATCACATAATTCAGTCCCCTACAACAAAGAAAAATCAAATAACAAATGTGAAATAATTTAATGTGAATCAATTAGAGGGTTCTTAGAGGAAATATATTTTAAAAATACTTACAATTTCTTCAGCAAAGCGTGCATACCCTTTGCGTGAGAGTCGATGAGGATATCTATTTTTTTTCCTTCGCTCTTTTTGTTGATCACTGAGTTTCTAGTTATTTCAAACAGACGACATATCAAATTTGAATAATACATAATGAATTATGATCGAATAGTTTCAAAAGAAAAAATTTAGAATCTTACAATGAAATCTTCAGAAATGCGACTAATGACAAACACACGCCAATCTTCTCTTGTAATTTCAAAGCCAACAGGTGGCTCATTCAACTCCTCAGGTTTGTCACGCCTGCTTAAAATAAATTTTTGGGTGAGATGGGTCTGGTATTGCCTCCACTTACTGTTTGCAGACCTCAAACATCCCTTTTTCCACTTTGAGTCAACATTATAAATCAACTGTACATCAAATAAGTGGAAAACATTAATAAGATTAATTAAGACAAACATAAAATATATCTATCATTAGTAGTGAAATATTATAATTGTTAAAACATGCTAACTTGCTTACATTGACTGATTCCCATATTAATTCTTTGACAGCAATTGGGACTTGCTTCCATGTCTTGTATTTAATATTAACCTTTTGTCGAGCCAAGACACCAATGTAACTTTGCATGGCTACAGCAGCTGGTCCTATCGGTTGTCCAAAATTATTGAATGACACCTCATTTCTAATACCTTGCATTCTTTGCTTTGTAATCTTATCCAACTGTGTGCGACCTCTAGAAGTTCTTGAGGAGATAGTGTCTTTGGAATCCAACACTTTATCACCCTCGCAACTCTCTTCACGGGCAGCTGTAATGACTTCTTTACCCTTGTCCAACTTTGCAAGTTGCCCTATTCTCTTACTCTTTCTAGTAGAATCCATTGATCTGTAACAACTTAGACTGATCAACATAAGTTTAGTTAGAAACATGCATAAACTCACAGCAAGATGATATATTTACACCAACAAATTCACAACAGTATGAAAAAAAATAAAAGATAAAAGCATAAACTTGCAGCAACATCACAACATATCTGATTCGAATTAAAGTGAGGAATATAACATATTAATATTGTCCACAAATTCATCCTCATAGGTAAATTGTTTACACACTTATATTCAAAAGCAAAAATTCAGCAATTAAATATTGTCAATCCAACTTCCATCACAGTCTTCACGAATACATGGTGGTTCATTATCATCTTCTCCGTCAATATCCATTGATGGTAACCCCCTACTAAAACATTGATAGTGGATAGCAGTGTCCTCTAACTCTTCACCCTTTAGGTATTCAAAGTAGTCTCTGTTTGGTGTTGCAAGTACAACACTCCATAAAGGATCTTCAGGATCTTCAATGTAAAATACTTGCTTTGCTTGGCTTGCCAGGATAAAAGCGTCAGATTTGAATCCAAGTCTATTGAGGTTTACCAATGTGAAACCAAGATCATCTACTTTAATGCCGTTATTATGCTCCACCCAATTACATTTAAACATTGGAAGTTGAAATTTATGGTAATCAACTACCCATATTTCTTCTATAACTCCATAAAAAATCATATCTGACACAATAGGATTTTTATCCTTTGCACTTGCAACTTGCATTGTCTTTGCAACTAAGCTGACTCCGGAGTTTTGAACAACTCGTATAGCATCACGCTCTTTTGTAGCATAAGTAACCCCATCAATCAAATAGCTAGAGTATTTTAGTACTTGCTTGTTAGGCCCATGAGCTATCCACATCAATCTTTCTGAAACTTGATGAGTGGAATGGTCAACTACATCAACAACCTAAATTTTTTATGCAATAAATTTTTAATTATGCATAAATATGAAAATGAATGTATGCCAATATGTAATACTAAAGAAACTTACACGATCACGCAACCAAGTAATAAACGTTCGATTATGCTCATCTTGTAACCACTTCTTGGACTTAGCCTTACGAGGAAATCTTGCATTCAAATACGTCATGTGTTCCCTAATCAAATTATTTGGTATAAATAAACCAACAGAATGTAAGCAAACCACATTAAAATATTAATAAGTTAGATACATTACTCGATATAGAGATCAATCTCAGCATCATTTGCCAATACATAACGATGTGCTTGCGTCAACTCATCGTGAGTAGTGGAGTAGACTACTGCACCTGATAAAGGCTTAGTAAGTTCTATTTGTCGATGACTTGATGGGATCCCAATTGTGTGCACACTAGACAGATAGTCTGAGCAAAATTCAACAGCCTCTTTAGCAATATAAGATTCAGCCATACACCCTTCAGGTCGATTGCGATTTCGCACATAACCTTTCAAAATCTTCATGTATCT
Source organism: Zingiber officinale (assembly GCF_018446385.1). Taxonomy (NCBI): domain Eukaryota; kingdom Viridiplantae; phylum Streptophyta; class Magnoliopsida; order Zingiberales; family Zingiberaceae; genus Zingiber; species Zingiber officinale. The sequence goes on along the minus strand of NC_055992.1, from coordinate 31,963,815 downwards.
TTCAAATGGATACATATACCTATACCAAACCAGTCCACACATTTTCACCTCCCGCACAAGATGAACACTTAAATGAATCATTATATCAAAAAATGAAGGGGGGAAATACTTTTCAAGTAAACACAATATTGTCACAATCTCTCTTTGCATATCATCCATCCTTGAAACATCTATCACTTTATTACATAACACATTGAAGAAGAAACACAAGCGAGTGATAGTGTCTCTAACATGTTTGGGCAAAACACCACGTATCGCCACAGGAAGCAATTGTTGCATTAAAGCGTGGTAGTCGTGTGACTTAAGGCCAATAAGTTTTAAGTCCTTCAACGACACGAGGTTTTTAACATTAGATGAGTAACATGATGGAAGTTGTATTCCAAACAAAGAATTCAAAATTTTCCTTTTCTCATCCTTACTAAGTGTATAACAGGCTGTTGGCAAAAATGTTTTCTTCTCCCCCATCCTTGGTGCCAAATCTGTCCTGACATTCATTTCCAAAAGGTCTAATCTCACTGCTACTCCATCCTTTGTTTTTCCTGGAATATCAAGTAACGTTCCGATAAGACTTTCACAAATATTCTTTTCAATATGCATCACATCAAGAACATGTCGAATGTATAGATGTTTCCAATACTGAAGTTCAAAGAAAATTGATTTTTTCCAGCATGATTTTACATCATCATTCGACTGAGACTTTCTACTCATTTTTCCCCAATGACAATTAATTCTTTCAACTCTTTCAAAAACTTCATCGCCACTTAATGGTTTTGGAGCAGGGTTAAATTCTTGGTTCCCATTAAATGCCTTCCGTTGCCTTCGATAAGGATGAGTTGCAGGTAGAAACCTTCTATGACCTGTATAAGACATTTTCCTACTATGCTTCAACCTTGTTGAATAGGTATCTTCACCACAAATAGGACATGCATGATATCCTTTCACAATGCATCCTGACATGTTCCCATATGCAGGAAAATCATTGATCGTCCATAATAAGATAGCCCTAAGCATAAAAGTTTCTTGGCGATATGCATCATATGCTTCGACACCTATATCCCATAAGCATTTTAAGTCATCAATTAGAGGTGCTAAGTAAACATCAATATCATTTCCTGGCTGTTTGGGACCAGAAATTAACAATGTGAGCATCATAAATTTTCTCTTCATACACAACCATGGAGGAAGATTATAAGTAATCATTAAAACTGGCCAACAACTATATGCAGAACTCATTAAACCATGAGGATTCATCCCATCAGCTGATATAGCCAATCTGAGATTTCTTGCCTCAATACCAAAATCTGGCCATTTGTGATCAACTATTTTCCAAGAAGGTGTATCAGCTGGATGGCGTAAATATCCATCACAAAGTCTTTTTTCGGCATGCCAAGTCAACTCCTTAGATATCTCTTTATTCCGAAACATTCTTTGAAATCTTGGAATAGGGGGGAAGTACCACAAAACCTTGGCAGGAATTCCTTCATTTATCATATTTTTTTTCCCAACTTCCACCTTGACATCCCGCAAGTAGGGCAATTAGTTAAATCCTCATACTCCTTCCGGTATAAGATACAATCATTAGGACAAGCGTGAATTTTTACATAATCCATCCCTAATGCAGATAAGCTTTTCTTTGCATCATACAGAGATAAAGGCAATTTATTGTCATCTGGAAGTATTTCTCCTAACAAACTGAGTAGGTCAGTGAAACTTTTATCACTCCAACTATATTTGGCCTTCAAGTTGAATAATTTCACAATTGCATATAACCTTGTAAATTTAGTGCATCCCGGATATAAAGGTGTCTCGGCATCTTCAAGAAGCTTATTGAATTGGGTTGGATTCTCAGCATAACTATCATATGCATCATGAACCATATTTATTGGTTCCTCACGAACATATTCATTTGGCCCTACTTGGTCACTTTCATTTTGTGAAATCCCTATCGTAGATCTTTCGCCGTGCCATATCCATGTATGATATGTCATATCTATACCGTTACAATATGTGCCCCGATAGTTTGTATATTTTTCTTCTTTAGATTGCCACATTTTGCACATGGGCAAGATATTCCCATATTCGGATCATTAGTGTTTTCCATTGCAAATTGCAAGAAAGACTCAACTCCATTCTCATATTCACGTGATAGTCTATCCTTTGACATCCAATCTTTGTCCATTCTTTATAACTAATCAATCAACAATGAGCTAATACCTAAAAATATTAACACAAACAATAGTGTGAAACTATAACAAAATATTTAAACAATTAATCAAAATTGTATTTCTACCTGAAAATTTTTGACCATACAGGTTTCTCATCAAAATGCAATCCCAATAGCAAATTTCTCACTTGGGGAGATAACCTAGTTATCTATATTATCCATATGTACATGTTTGTTAGAGTCTACGTATAGGTAGTTAGGTACTTTTGCCTTGGTATAAATTGTAGAGTCATATAATATTGGAGCATTCACCAAAACATATTCTCTATTGAAACATGTTAACCTTTAGTTGAAAAATGAAACCATTCCAGGAAAATGCTTGAATTATAACTTATAATAAGCAACTTTGTTTCTTTAGCACTTGAGAATCTGCAACTTCCTCAAAGGGACATCAACATAAGCAACTCAATGCAATAGTGCATGATGTATTAAATCATACTTAAGCCATTAAGCTCTTAGAAGGCAAGTGACATAAATATAACAATAGTAGTTGATATAAATTCAACAAACTGAGTAGGCACAAGTCACTGCCCAGAATTAAGATGAGATAATGCAGAACACAAGTTTTAGATACAATAAAAATGAGAGATATTCTCTGCGCATTAAGGGTACACAATAAAAATAATAGTAGAATAACACTAGAGATTGATTAATTTCAAGCTGCACATTATACCTGACGACAAAGAAAGGCTGGAATGTGAATAATATCTGCAACTTGGCCAACAACTTCACACTGAATTTGAGAAAAAAGGATAGCATGTTATATGCTTCATGCTATTTTTAAGGATTAATACCTACTGCCAAAGTCTATAGCTAAACGTTTAAAAATTCCAGATTAAATCATGAGAAAATACAATCAGGGGAGGGGGAAAATTGATGCAGTATGAATCCGGCAAAATGGCTAGTTCGGAAAATAATCAAAAATAAACCAAATCTCATTCTAGAGGGATGGAAGAAATTTTACCTTTCTTTCTTCCGTTCCTCCTACTCTCGAATCTGCTCTGCGAGGAAGGAACTAAGATCGAAGGGTTCAGAGGAGTTGAGGAGCCGTGAGAAGATTAGGAAGGGTAAGCTGACTTTGATTGAGGAGATGGGGAAATGCAAGATTAGGGATCTCGACTTGGAGGAGTTGGGCCGGCGTGAGGAGTTTTGCGTGAGGAGTTTGGGTCGAGATTAGGGTTCAGAGGAGATCACGCGGCAAGGAGAGGAGAAGGCGCTCGTGGAGAGGAGAAGGCGCTCGTGGAGAGGAGTGGAGAGGAGAAGGCGCTCGTGGAGAGGAGAAGGAGAGGAGAAGGCACTCGTGGAGAGGAGTGGAGAGGAGAACTCGTGGAGAGGAGTGGTGAGGAGAAGGCGCGCGCGCGTTGAGGGTTTAGAGTTTAGCAAAGCGAGGGCTGCGAATTTATTTTAAGTGAGTTTAGGGGAAACATACACAACACTTTAAAAAACGTTTTTTAAAAAAATGTTGTCTTTGACCATAAACAACAACACTAAAGACAACACTTCATTAAAAACCGTTGTCTTTAGTAAAAAGTAAATACCATAGACAACGCTTTTCACTAAAAGCGTTGTAAAACAAAGAACGACAACGTTTTTATTAAAAAGCGTTGTCTATTGGGTGTTGTTGAATGCAAAAATTCTTGTAGGTACATGCATAAAAGTATATAAAATCTACGCACATCACACCCCCAGACTTAAACCTTTGCTTGTCCTCAAGCAAAATACTGCAATCTAAATTCATATGTTCTACAACGCATTCATAAACCCTAATGTACTTTCCTAACTCTATCAAAGAGTTCCAATAACAAGCATAATCATGAAAACAAATCAAGTATGACTCAAGCTTAAGTATCCTGTGCACAGTGTAAAAGTAACTCAAAAACCCTTCAAGTTTCAATCTATGTCCTAGTCAACTCGTCATCAACTTTGAATTCCTAATATTTCCGGTGAGAGATAAGTAACCAGTGATAGGCACTTACTTGCCACTCACTTGGTTCATATTTCTCAACCAACCTAAGGTCTCAAAGGTATGCTCAATCTCAAGAGAAGCTAAGCAGTCATTTCCCCAGTAACCTAACTCGGTCTCAAAGGGGTGACTTGCTAGATTCCACTCACGACAACTGTTTTTTATATCCCTTATTTTTTTCATTGCTTTTCTTTTTCAATTTTTTTTTCATAAGTATTTGCATTGGGCAAATCTTATTTCACAAGTGTACTTTTAGCACAAATATTGGGATATTTTGATTTTTCCAAATGAGCTTGCATGAGATGAGCCTCATCTAGTAACCAAAATGAAGTTTGAAAAATCACCATGGAAACCAAGTACTAAGCAAACAAGATGAATCATGACTATTTCAATGATATCAACCATTCAAGCATCAAGTCAAAGTGTAGTGAAAGCAAGATTCTTAAGGTCAAGCCCAGACTAAAACTCCTCCATATGATTCTTAGCTTATTTCATGCTACCCAAGATAGAGAAAAGAAGTACATAAAGCTTACTACTAGCATCATTTACAACATCATGAATCTAGATAATGAACGTGCTAACATTTTATCTTGAAGACAAGAAAGCATAAAAGTGAAGATTGATGTTCTCAAGATGTTTGCCAAAATTATTTCAAAAGATAATCAAATGACTATCAAAACAAACACTCAAGCAAGACAATCAAAATAGAATGCAAAACAAAAACTACACATGCAGAAAATAAGAAAACAATCAAAAACTGAAACGAAAAGAAATTAGGTTTAACACCCCCCCAAACTCAAACTTTTCATCGTCTCGATGAAATCAATATGGTGGAGGTGGAGGTAGATCAGAAAATTCAGGCAGAATAAAAGGGAAATAATCCATAAACCACCTTACTTCATTTCTAACAAACATATGATACTCGAAAAGTTTGTCAACATCATCTTGGAAAAACCTCATATACCCCCGAAAATCTTCATTAAATTCAAAATGGGTCCTATAGGAATTCATAAATTGAGAAATCTTTTCACACAATTCCCTCTCACTCCTAAAACAATCTTGTAACTTTTTAAATTGTTCCTCTTCCATGTGTTCCTTACTTGTAATGAATTCATTAATCGAGTCTAGATCATTATGAATATTGTTTAAAACAGAGTGAAGTTCTTGGAAAATAAAACTATGGACATCTTGACTAGCCTTGGGAACATTCCTTGGAGTAAAAGATGACAATGTTCTAGGTTGTTGCCTAGCTAATTTCAAACACCAATTTTCTTTATCATGGATGGTAGTAAGATCATGATTAGGCAATTTCAAAGGAAAACCATTTTTAATAATTAGACTGAATCCATGTTCTTCACACTTAATCATTTTAATTGCTAAACATGAATCTAAATCCAATCCACAAGAATTTTCAACCATTTCCAATTCACTTAAATCACACCCTAATACTAAAGCCACTTGAGTAAGTAATCCTCCTAGAACAATAGGTGTAGTAGAATCCGATTTTCCTAATTTCACCAAATGTTTAAGAAAGAAATAACCAGAATTAATTGGTGCATTTTCAACCATTGCCCATAAGCAATACAAATCCATAAGTCTTACCGATCCCTCTTTATCTTCTCTTCCAAATATGGTATTCTTCATGACTAAATAAGCATATTTAAAAATCGAGTTAATAATGTGAAGAGCTCTGGAATTATGAGGGTTAAAATGTGATTGTTCAGAAATGTGTTGCCAAAAACGTGAATTTTCAAACTGAGGTAAAATTGTACACAAATCATTCTGAGGCAACTCATAACAAGTGTTAAAATCACTTAATGTCCATTCATAATTATCATTAAATAGCCGAAAACTTAGTTTACCCCCACCTTGAACATTATCAACTACTATAGAACTTAAAAATTCAAAAACAATTCTAGGGTAGGTAGGGTATTTCATATTCATTAAACCATTCCAACCTATTCTTTCAAATAACCAATTCAAATCATCCCTAAACCCTAGAGTTTCCAAAGTTACTTCATCAATAAACTTAGTGCTCACAAGAGGACGTTTACATAAAGAAGTATATCTAAGTTGTTGCTCTTCACTAGAGAAAATGATATCAAAGTTATTATAGATACCTTTAAAACAAGAGTTCCTCCCTTTTATTGCAACCATCTTCTCTTTTCCTTTTCCCGTGGATGAAGTCTCCTTAATCACATTTGCCATGAAGAAATGATTCAATCTTCTCAGGAAGAATGAGAAAGAAAAGTTAGAAGAAGTAGTTTGAAACCTTAGAAATAGAAAAATGAGAAAAGAGGATAAAGAAGAGGATGTGCGGCGGTACACGGCCGTGTACCGCCCACACCCTTTGCCCTAACCCTTTTAGAGGGTATAGACTGGGCCGTGTTTCATTACACGGCCTTATTCACGCCCCATCACACGGTCGTGTCTAAGACACGGCCATACCCATCTTCTTTTCTGGAATTCTTCACACGCCCATGTCTGGGACACGGCCACAACTTCCTTCTTCTCGGCTTTCCTCACATGACCGTGTCTGGAACACGGCCGAAGAACTCTCCTTCTCTGGATTTTTCACACGGCCGTGTCTGGAACACGACCATGCTCCCTTCCTTCTCTGCAGACTCCACACGACCGTATCTGGTAGACACGGCCAGATCCTTTTCCTTCACTGCTTCATTTACTTGGCCGTGTACAGCACACGACCATGCCTTGTTTTATTCCATTTGATGTTTATTCTCCTAATCCACTTCTCCAATACTTCCATGCCCATGAAGAAGTCATGGCCAGCTCATGGAAGTAGATTTTAACCTGAAAACAAAACAGAAACAAACTAAAACACAATAATGAATTTATACTAACTAAAAGAATCAATCTGTAGGATGAGGTTCAGAAAAATACAACCTTTGTACCTCTTCTAATTCCATACCATGAATATATTTTTTCAAGCGTTGACCATTTACCTTAATTATCCCAAGCTCTTTTTTCCAAATATCTACAGCCCCAAAAGGATAAACCTTCTTTACCTCAAATGGACCTGTCCACCTTGACTTAAGCTTCCCTGGAAAAAGCTTTAATTTTGAGTTGAACAACAAAACTAAATCTCCTACATTAAAATCTTTACGAAGAATGTGCTGATCATGCCATTTCTTCGTCATTTCCTTGTAAGATTTAGCATGCTCATATGCATCCATCCTTAATTCATCAAGCTCATTTAACGGAAGCTTCCTTTTCTCCCCTGCTTCCTTTAAATCCATGTTCAGATTTGCAATTGCCCAATAAGCCTTATGTTCTAGCTCAACTGGAATATGGCAAGGCTTTCCATAAACTAACCGGAATGGAGTCATTCCAATGGGGGTTTTATAGGCAGTACGATATGCCCATAAAGCATCATCTAATTTTAGTGCTCAATCCTTTCTTGAGGTGGATACGGTCTTCTCTAATATGGATTTAATCTCCCGGTTAGATATCTCTGCTTGACCATTAGTTTGAGGATGATAAGGTGTTGCTACTTTATGCTTCACTCCATATTTTCTGAGTAAATTTTCAAACTATCTTTCTATGAAGTGCGATCCTCCATCACTAATGACCGCCTTAGGCACCCCAAATCTTGGAAAGATTATACTCCTAAATAATTTGATAACTGTTTTCACATCGCTCGTAGGAGATACTACAGCTTCTACCCATTTGGACACATAATCCACCTCCACAAGAATAAACCTATTCCCATATGAAAGAGGGAAAGGTCTCATGAAATCTATTCCCCATACATCAAATAGCTCAACCTCAAAAATGTAATTTAACATCGTTTCATTCCTCTTAGTTATATTCCCAGTTCTTTGACACTAATCACAAGACTGAACAAACATCTTAGCATCTTTGAATAAGGTTGTGTAACGACTCAAATTTCCTCAATTAGAGTCCTAAAATTAATTTAAAAATATTTAAAAATGCTATAGAAATATTCTAGGGATTTTTAGAAATTTTTAGAGTATTTTTATGTAATTTTTGGAGGTCGTTTGGTATTTTTACTAAACGAAGGAAGTTTCGACAAAAAAATATCCAAGCCGAGAATTGAACCCATGACCTTTGACTCGGTCAAAACCCGGCTGACCAGGTGTGCAAACAGATTTTTCTGTTTAGAAAAGATAGCGAAATTATTTAAGATAGTTAACAGAATATTATAAAAGGGATAAGTTGATGTTGGATTTGTTTGTTTAGAAAAAGTAGCAAATTTATTTAAGATAATTAACAAAATATTGGATTATAAAAGGGATAAGTTGATATTGGATTTGTTTGTTTAGAAAAAGTAGCAAATTTATTTAAGATAATTAACAGAATATTGGATTATAAAAGGGATAAGTTGATGTTGGATTTGTTTGTTTAGAAAAAGTAGCAAATTTGTTTAAGATAATTAACAGAATATTGGATTATAAAAGGGGATAAGTTGATGCTCTGTTTTCCCGTGACTTAAACCATTCTCTCCTTCTCTTCTGCGTACGATGGCGGAGCTCGGGCAGAAAATGAAAGGGAGTTAGGGTATCATCTCCGGCGGCCGGCCAAGGTCCTAGATGCCCTTTTTGTTTGGTTGTGAGTCCAAGAATCAAAGTAAGTGCTTCTCACCTACAGTAGGAGTAGTTTCGGACCTTTGTTCTTCTTGAATTCGAAGCATGATGAGCGCTTATAGTGCAGATTTTTAATTAAGCTCATATGTAGATTTTTATGTAAGCTTATAGTGCAGATTTTAATTAAGCTTATAGAGCAGATTTTAATTTAGCTTATAGTGCAGATTTTAATTAAGCTCATAGTGCAGATTTTTATTTAGGCTTATAGTGCATATTTTAATTAAGCCTATAGTGCAGATTTTAATTAAGCTTATAGTGCAGATTTTTATTTAAGCTTATAGTGCAGATTTTAATTAAGCCTATAGTGCAGATTTTAATTAAGCTTATAAGTGCAGATTTTTATGTAAGCTTATAATGCAGATTTTAATTAAGCATTGTAGTGTAGATTTTTCATTATGCATTTCAATTACAAAATTTGAGTTCCCTATCAGTATTTTGAGTTTAAAAAAAGTATAAGAAAGATAAAGAAAAGAAAGAAGAAGGCCAAGGCCTTAAGTAGATCCCAAAGTCAATACTTTAGGGATTTTGGCACACAAGGTGCTAAAGAAAATGCCGAGGCATTATATAGAAGTATTAAAAGATAACAAGTATTTTACTTTTATCAGTGGCACTGTGCTGGACTCTCAGTTGTCCTTGGGTTGGGCTCCCATAGTCGTCCCTAGGTTTAGATAACCTCGTAGTAATGGCTCGGTGACGACCATAGGGTCGCCAAATGGGCCGCCAAATGGGCCGCCGAATGGGTCGGGTCGTTACAAAAGTAAAAACACAGTTACCGGGCCCAAGAGAAGTTGATTATTATTTTGAAGTATTATAAGTATAAGTTTTTGAACAAGTAAAGCAATTTTTACATAACTATAAAGTATTAAAGAATAAGTTTTAAACAAGTGAATTAAAGAATAAGTTTAGAACAGATGAATTAAGTTTCACTTTGTTTTAAAATCAGCAAGTTGAGTTTTCTTTTATGCTAGCATGTTATTTAGATTAGCTTACTGTTCTTTGCTATTTTCTGAGCATGAGTAGCTTTACATGTTTAGCATTTCAGCATGTCTTGTTCTTTTATTAGTAGATGAGTATGAATAGTATTTCTTTCTGAGCATTCAGTTTTAGACTTCTTCCAGTTACATGCATATTCGAGTTTTGTGAGTTAGATAGCGCTTACTAAGCAATTTTGCTTATAGTTGCATTTTCCTCTTACTGCAGATAAAGGAAAGGAAAAGTTATAGCAAAGGAAGGTGACAAGGAGGTGCGGATGGATGTGTGATGCCTGGACTATAGAAGCCTTGGGACCTAGCATAAGGATTTAGTAAAATTGCCATTTATTAAGAATGTATTAGATGAGTCATTTAGTTTTCCGATGCTAGTTAATTGCATTTTTAGAGAGTTTATGTATTGATCTTTACATGTGAACAACTCTAATTAAGTAAAGTTAGTAGTCCAGTAGCGCTCCGCCCTCATAGACTAGTAGCGAGGAGGGTGGGGTGTTACAGGTTGGCCAATAAAATCCTGCTTGAAGAATTTTTGTAATCGTTTTTGAACTACCCAAATGTCCTCCATAAGATGAAGAATGACAATGAAAAAGGATATCCCTAACTTCTTCTTCAGGCACACATCTTCGATAAATCACATCATTACACTTCTTATATAGGAGAGGTTCATCCCAAACATAATTCTTAACTTCTGAAAAAAACTTTTTCCTTTGTTAATAAGAGAAATTCGGGGGTAACACTCCACTAGCAAGGAAATTCACAAAATCTGCATACCAAGGTGTTTTAACACTTGATAAAGCTAATAAGTGTTCATCCAGAAAAATGTCATCAATAGGTAAATCAAAATCTACTTCTTTTTCTGAATTTTGAGATATTCTGGATAAATGATCAGCTACTACATTTTCAGCTCCTTTCTTATCCCTAATCTCAAGGTTGAATTCTTGTAGTAATAAAATCCATCTGATGAGCCTAGGTTTAGCATCTTTCTTTCCCAGTAAATATCGGATAGCTGCATGATCAGTATATACAATTACTCTTGAACCCACTAGATAAGATCTAAATTTATCAATAGCGAATACCACCGCTAGGAGTTCTTTCTATGTAGTAGAATAGTTTACTTAGGTTGCGTCAAGTGTTTTACTTGCATAATGGATTGCATGTAAAACCTTATTTCTTCTTTGTCCTAAAACTGCTCCTACAGCAAAGTCACTAGTATCACACATTATTTCAAAAGGAAGATCCCAATCTGGGGCTTGAATAATTGGAGCTGTTGTAAGAGCACTCTTTATTTTGTTGAAAGCTTCAGTGCATTCACTATCAAAACAAAACTCAACATCTTTAATCAATAGATTAGTTAATGGCTTGGAAATCCTTGAGAAGTCCTTAATAAAACGTCTATAAAAACCAGCATGCCCTAAAAAACTCCTAACTCCTTTTACATTAATGGGTGGGGGTAACTTCTCTATTACTTCCACTTTTGCTTGATCTACTTCAATACCACGCTCTGAAATTTTATGCCCCAAAACTATTCCTTCTTTAACCATGAAATGACATTTTTCCCAGTTTAACACTAGATTTGTATCTTCGCATCTTTAAAGAACAGTAGAAAGGTTTGACAAACAAGAATCAAAGTCATTTCCGTAAACTGAGAAATCATCCATGAATACTTCCATAATTTTTTCTATTAAATCTGAAAAAATTGCCATCATACATCTCTGAAAAGTGGCTGGAGCATTACAAAGCCCAAACGACATCCGACGATAAGCAAAAGTGCCATAGGGACAAGTAAAAGTATTCTCCTAGTCTTAAGGATGAATTGGAATTTGGAAAAATCCTGAATATCCATCCAAGTAACAAAAGTATGAGTGTTTAGCTAATCTTTCAAGCATTTCATCAATAAATGGTAGAGGGAAATGATCCTTTCTAGTTTCTTTATTCAACTTCCGATAATCAATGCACATTCGCCACCCTGTTACTGTATGTGTTGAAATTAGTTTATCATCTTCATTCTTGATAACAGTCATTCCCCCTTTCTTTGGAACCACATGAACTGGACTTACCCATTCACTATCCGAAATTGGGTAAATGATCCCTGCATCAAGAAGTTTAAGTACTTCCTTCTTTACCACCTCTTTTAAGTTTGGATTTAATCTCCTTTGATGCTCAATTGAATTCTTGTACCCCTCTTCAAGTAAGATTCTGTGCATATAGAGAGAAGGACTAATCCCTTTTATATCATCAATCGTATATCCAATTGTCTTTCTATGTAGCTTTAATTCCTCTATCAGTCTCTTTGTTTCAAATTCATTTAGATGAGCATTAATTATAACTGGATAAGTAGAATTTGGCCCAAGAAATTCATATTTAAGATTTGGTGGTAATGGTTTAAGTTCAAGTTGAGGTGGTACTTGATGGGTTTTTCAGGCCGCGAAAACCGTGTTTTCGCGTCGCGGAAACCCCGAATCACCCTAGCCAACGGATCCGTGCAAAGAGTATAGAACAAAATTTATGAGTACGAGTTTACAACTTAGATCTACTCCTAGATCTACATGAAGAAAGAATATACCCTTGATGCGAAGCCCTTCGTAATCCCGCTTGTCCTCGGTTCGCTGGATCTCGAAAGTGTCAAAGTAGACACTTCTCTATGTGTATCCACACAAGCAAGAGATGGAGAAAAATCTCTAAGGATGTGCTAGCAACCTTATAGATCAGCAGTGAGGAGAGGGAGAGCAAGAAGAAAACTTAAGAGGAAGAAGAAGATGGAGTTACAACCACTTGAATGAAAAATCAATTTTTCATTCCACCTAAAAGTGGTCAGCCACTTCAAGGCATGTAACCCCCATGGAATATCAAGAGTCAAGTCTCTTGATCTCCTCCATGAGGTGGCATTTGGTCAAGTCAAACTTGACCAAATGAAGAAGCCTTGATCATCTGGCATTGGTCAAGTCAAAGTCAAGTCAAAACTTGACTCTTCATCTTCCTACTTAAGTCAAGTCAAACTTGACCACTTCTCTCCCTTGGTTGATCTAATCTAACCATTGGTTCAAGTCAATTTTAATTTAATGAATCTCTATTCATTGAATTAAATTAATTAAATGAGTCTAAGTCCAAATTAGACCCACTTAACACATGAACTAAATTGAGTCCAACTCAATTAGCCTACTTTGGATTACTCTTAATCCAACTTGGTTCATCATATGAACGTAATCATTTAGGTTCATTTAATGAACCTAATCTCCATCTAATTGCCCTTAGTGTGTGACCCTATAGGTTCTTGTAACATTGGTAATGCCCCTAAACCCATTTAGGAGCATAAGTAATGAGCGGTATCTAGCAACACATCATTACTACCCAAGTTACAAGAATATTGAGATCCAACATCACCTTGTGATTACTAATTGTGACTCCTCACAAAATATGACAAGTGTCCTTCTATCCTAGACATCTAGATTGATCAATGTGAGGCATAGACCGTGTCATCCTCTAATCAATCTAAATCTTGAACTCCAAGTAGACTCACTCGATCAAATGAGCTCAATATCTCATATTGACTCATTTGGGCATGGCCATGCACTTCGTGGTCTCACTCTATCAAGAATATCGATGTCTCTCCCGTCATATAGGAGGGATATATCCCATCTACATCACTCATATCCCTCTGCATAATTCGTTACATACCCAGTAATCGCCTTTATAGTCCACCCAGTTACGGGTAACATTTGACGAAACCAAAGTACATAACTCCTTATGTAGGGATCCATGGTGACTTCAGGTCTAAGGACTAGTAGTCATACTAATAGCCACATGAGAAAGTATATGACACTCATATAACGATCCATGATACTTTCTCATGGCGGGTCATTCAGTATACATTCTCCAATGCATACCCATGTGTCAACTTGATATCTCTATATCAATGACTTGTGAGATCAAGTCATCGAGTTGACCTACATGCTAGTCTTATTGCATTAACATTGTCCCTGAATGTTAATACTCGACTAGGAATGATTAAGAGTAGTGTTCCCTATATCATCTCACTATCGGTTCAACTAACCGATTGATATAGGTGAGAACCGTCTACTCAAGGACGTTATTATACTTAGTTTATTTGGCACCAATACAAGTAAGTATAATAACCAAAAACCAAATGCCTTTATTTATATAGAATATGATACAACAAGTCCAAAATACAATCATGAAATGATTGGCTCTAGGGCTCTAGCTAACAGTACTATTTCTGGTAAAGCTAGCTCTTGTTCTATCAACTTAATCTCCTCCTTAACCAATCTCTCTTCTAAATACTCTTCATTTTCTAAAAACAGATCTTCCTCTCTATAATCACAAAGACATTCCTCTTTTTCTGTTGAAAATTCTTTTTCATCAAATATTTTTGATAATGATTCACATCACCAAGGGAATAATGTTTGAAAATCATTTTGATTCAAAATAAGCCCTTTTTCACCATTCTCCTTTTCTCCAATAATATCAACTGTTAGGAATGAGTTATCTTGCTCTGACCAATCATTGGAATTTTGTGTAATTCTACAAACTATTTCGTAGGCCTCTTCTAAACTCTTTTTCATAAATGATCCTCCAGATGCTATATCCAGTTGATTTTTATTTGAGAAAGAAAGCCCAACATAAAACAAATGCATTATTAACCAGTTCTCAATTCCATGATGTGGACATAATTGCAAAAGGGAAGAATATCTTTCCCAAGCTTGATATAATTCTTCTCCATCTAATTGCTTGAAATTCAAAATTTGACTTCTCAAATAAGTAGTCTTCTTTGGAGGGAAATATCTGTCCAGGAATCTTTGCTCTAACTCATCCCATGTTTTAATACTTTGAGATTTTAGAGAATTATACCATCTTTTTGCAGCATCCTTCAGACTAAAAGGAAAAACAAGCAGCTGTATAACATCAGATGGAACCTCTTCGTATTTCAGAGTATAACAATATCTATAAAACTCCATCAAGTGTGAATAAGGGTTCTCAATCTCCAATCCTCCAAACTGAGATTTCGGAACCATTGAAACAAAAGATGGTTTGAGTATAAAATTTCTTGCTTGTATATTAGGGTAGACAATTGGTCCCAATTCTTTTGCGGACCTTGGAGCTCCATAATCCCCTAATGACCTGCATACCATGTTTAAATCGTACAAGAAAAAAAATAATTACGAAGATAAAATTCTAAAGATTATTTTTCAACTATACAAATGAAAAGAAATAGAAATGTTATGTTTAGTCTAACTCAATTGATAATCTCCAATGTTATAGCGCAGTCCCCGGCAACGGTGCCAAAAACTTGTTCGCTCTCCGCAAGTGTACGGAAATGTCGCAAGTAATATAAAAGATTATCGTATCCACATGGACTGGAATAAGCACTAAAAATATCTCAAAGCGAATTAGCTAAACAACTAATCAATTGGTTTCAAATGCTAAGGATGAAAAACAAATCTAAAATGAAAGATTAACAAACAAGAGTTTGGGGTTTGAGTTATGATAGAGGGAGGTTCTAGGAGTTTTGATTTCTTTGTAAGATCTCTTGAATGTATATGGTTTACCAATTCTTATTTCTCAATTGTCTAATATTTGTAGAAGGTTGTCGGTTCTCTCTTGCAATAGATAACCAGCTTAGGACTGAAAAATGTACCTAAATGTGATCAATTAGATATGAACCTATGTTGTCCTTACACAGGATTACACCTATTACTATGCTTCCCTCGGATATCAACATAGAAGTTCATAGCTTCTTAACCCATAAAGATACAAGGATTGAATCATAAAGTCTATCCTACCCTCTTGAATATTCTCATTTCCCCTTCAAGGTTATCCCTCAAATGTCCTTACACGGGCTTGCACCTATCACGTGGATCCCTTGGAAAATCGAGTGAGAGTTAATCTCTACAAAGTTTATAAGATATCCAAACAATCAATCAAGAATGAGAATTAAGCCCTAATCACAATTAATCATTCAAGATCCAATTGATACAAACTAGGCAACATCATAGAAATAAAGAAATGGCAAATCCACAAGAGTTTACATCAATTTATCTCACAAATACTCCCTCCATCCTAGAACAAAAAGATCTACTTCATAAAACGAAGAAAGAAAACCAAAGATAAGAAGATTACAAGCATTTCTTCAATCCCAATCCAAGAAGAGGAGAGAAAGAAAACTTATCTACAATATAACTCCATCTTCGGATCCAATCCTCGCTCCCAGAGTCGAATTTGCCAAGATCTCCCTTTAGATCGCCCAAAAATCCTCCCAAGAATGGGAGAAATCCACCAAATCTTGCTTTCTCCCAAAGGGGAGAAGACCCCCTTTCAAATCTTCAAAGAGGCTTTAAATAGAGGGGGGCTTTCGGGCGCCACACGACCCCGATGCATGGCCGTGTGAGGTTCAGACGACCAAAGCCTTTCCCCTCTCTGCCATCCATACATGACCGTGTGGTGTACACGGTCGTGGATAACTCCCATCAAGACCTCCAAGCACGGCCGTGTAGATCCACACGGCCTGGACTGCCCCAGCTTCTGGAAACCTGGCACGACCATGTGGTGCACACGGCCAGAACACTTTTAAGCGCTGGGAACCCTGCACGACCGTGTGATGCACACGGCCAGGTCCTTCTTGGTCTCTGGAAACCTTACACGACCATGTAAGGATTGAACTCTGATTTGCTTCAAAACTTGGCATGGCCGTGTGAGGTTCACACGGCCAGGCCAAGTTCCTTGTCTGTTTCTCCTGGTTGACCACACGACCAGAGCACTCCACCCAGGCAGGGCCGTGTGTGGCACACGGCCAAGTGCTTTCTCCAATGCTTAGCTCATACGTTCGTCCAAGAATGTAGAATCTTCACCAAATTCGACTCCTGTGTACAAAAAATGCACAAAAAGTAGATCTCTGAACAAAAAGAGTAAATATGCTAAAAGAAAAGCTGGAAGTATAAAAATGCATAGATCAAGCAAGCTCAAAGTATGTAAATGTGCGTCAAAACATGCATAAAAGTATATAAAATCTATGCACATCACTAGGTTTTAAGTATACACTCTAACAATCTCCCACTTATACTAAAAGACTAAGCTGCCATATCTGCTGCCATACATCTGATTCTCATTCCCTCCACATGCCGATCAAAAGCTTTTGCCGAAAGGGCCTTAGTGAAAGGATCTACCAGGTTATCTGTTGATGCAATCTTGGCGACAACAACTTCTCCTCGCTTGATGATGTCTCGTATCAGGTGGTACTTGCACTCTATATGTTTACTCACCTTATGGGCTCGTGGTTCATTCGTGTTTGCAACTGCACCGCTATTATCACAATAAATTGTGATGATTTTGGGCAAACTAGGAATCACATTTAAGTCCATTAGGAAGTTCCTAAGCCATACAACTTCTTTGGCTACCTCAGAGGCTGCCACATACTCAGCTTACATGGTTGAGTCAGAAACACACTTCTGCTTAACACTCCTCCATGCAATGGCTCCACCTCCTAAAGTAAACACATAACCTGATGTAGACTTATTGTTGTCCCTATCTGATTGGAAATCTGAATCCGTGTAACTCACAAGGAGTAAATCATCTGTTTGGTAAACTAGCATATAATCTCTAGTCCTTCTTAGGTACTTCAATATATGCTTTACAGCAGTCCAATGTCCTTGTCCAGGATTACTTTGATATCTGGTAACCATGCTCACGGTAAAACAGATATATGGTCTCGTACACAGCATTGCATACATTAGGCTTCCCACAGCCGAAACATAAGGAATTGCCTTCATGTCCTCTATATCCTTTAATGTCTTCGGAGACATCTCTTTAGATAAAGCTACTCCATGCCTAAAACGTAAGAAACCTTTCTTGGAGTTTTGCATACTAAAACGAGCAAGGATTGTGTCTATATATGAAGCTTGAGATAGACACAACATCCTTTTCTTGCGGTCCCTTATGACTTTGATCCCAAGAATGTGTGCACATTCTCCTAAGTCCTTCATATTAAATTATTTGGACAATCATACCCTTACGTCTGATAACACTTTGACATTGTTGCCAATTAACAAAATATCATCTACGTATAGTACAAGAAATACCACCACGTTTCCGTTACACTTTTTGTATACACAAGACTCATCTAGACACTGAATAAATCCATATGACTGGATTACTTCATTAAACTAGATGTTCTAAGATCTTGAAGCTTGCTTCAGTCCATAAATAGACTGATTGAGCTTGCACACTAGATGTTCTTTGCCTTTTTCAATGAACCCCTCCGGTTGCTTGATATGAATGTTTTCTTCAAGACTTCCATTAAGGAAAGCTGTCTCGACATCTATTTGCCAAACCTCATAATCCATATAAGCAGCAATGGATAAGAGTATCCGGATAGACTTAAGCATAGCTACCGGTGAAAAGGTCTCCTCATAATCGATTCCCTCTTTCTGAGTTTACCCTTTCGCAACAAGCCTTGCTTTGAAGGTTTCTACCTTCCTATCTGTCCCTCTTTTCCTTTTGTAAATCCACTTACATCTAATGGCTTTTATACCATTTGGTGGTTCTACAAGCTCCCAGACCTTATTAGAATACATAGATTCTATTTCAGAATTCATTGCCTTTTGCCAAGATGCTACATCTTTATCTTGGAGTGCTTCGTCATATGTCCGGGGATCAAGTTCATGTTTACCCGGGATCAAGTCCAAAGACTCTCCCAAAAACATGAATCTCTCAGGTTGCCTAACAACCCTCCCACTACGACGAGGCACTGTTTGTAACTGTACATCATTTGCAACACGTGTTGTAATTTCTTGTGGTACTTCATCTTGTACTGTTGGTACTGAAGTAGACGTGTCCTCTCTCATTTCTTCTAGAACAATTTTACTTCTAGGCTTGTGGTCCATTATATAATCTTCTTCTAAAAACTGGGCATTGGTGCTAACAATGACCTTCTAGTCTTTAGGACTATAAAATAAACCACCTTTCGTTCCTCTAGGATAACCCACAAACACGTGAACTTCTGTACGAGATTCTATCTTATCAGCATCTGCTTTCAGCACATGTGCTGGACTACCCCAAATCCGAATATGTCTTAGACTGGGCTTTCGCCCATTCCATAATTCTGTGGGAGTAGAAGGTACTAATTTAGAAGGTACCAAGTTCAGAATGTGCGTTGCTATTTCCAGAGCGTATCCCCAAAACGAATTTGGTAATTCTGAATAACTCATCATTGATCTAATCATATCCATAAGAGTCATATTCCTTCATTCTGCCACACCATTCTATTGGGGTGTACCAGGTGCGGATAACTGGATTGAATCCTAACCTCTGATAAGTAATTCCTAAACTCTCCTAAGAGGTATTTGCCACCACGATCAGACCGTAGTGTCTTGATACTTTTACCAAGATGTTTCTCCACATCAACCTTGTACTCTTTGAACTTATCAAAGCACTCAGACTTGCGGTGCATCAAGTAAATATATCCGTATCTCGAATAATCATCTATAAAGGAGACAAAGTATTCAAAACCACCTCTTGCCTGGATAGACATAGGAACACACAAATCAAAATGAACCAGTTCTAGTACATCTTTGGCTCTATACCCCTTGGCCTTAAAAGGTCTTTTAGTCGTTTTACCTTCCAAGCAAGATTCACAAGTTGAAAAGTTTTCCAACACTAATGAACCCAAGAGTCTATCGGCTATAAGCCTTTGAATCCTACTTAAGTTAATATGACCAAGGCTTAGATGCCAAAGATATGTTTGGTTCATCTCCGAAGGTTCCTTTCTCTTATTGGAATTAGAAGATGTGTTATTAATTTTCATTTGTTGCTTTGTGAAATAAATTAGATTTAAAGTTTATAAATTGCTAACCAATGCACCAGAACAGATAATAACCCTATTTCTCTTTATAACCACATTGCTAGAAACAGAATATCCATCCAAATATAATTTAGAAATTGAAATTAAATTCTTTCTGAAATTGGGTACATAAAGATAATTTCTTAAAACCAAACTTCTATTCCTATCAAAAGATAAGTAGATGTCTCCCACTGCAACAACCGTCACCTTAGTAGCATTGTCCATGTAGACAGTTATCTCTCCTTCAAATAGTCGTCGGGATTCCTGGAACCCCTGTAAAGAGTTGTAGACACGATCAGTGGCTCCCGTATCTACACACCAGGTGCTAGTAGATAACACCGCTAAACATGTTTCAACTACTAGAGAATGAGATATACATTTATTGTTCTTTTTCCTACGAGGACAGTCTGCCTTCCAATGTCCTGACTGCTTGCAGATGAAGCACTTGCCCTTCGACTTCTTCATTCCATCTTTTAGTCCAGTACATAGAGGTTTATTCACCTTCTTTGCTGAGATAACTCGTTTCTTCTTCTTCTTGCCTTTCGACTTAGAAGTAGAACCATTTTCAGCATAGAGAATCTGAGAATTATGATGAAATTGCCCTTCTGCTGCCTGAAGTTCTGTCAGTAGTTTCGCTAATGAATACAACCTTTTATTCATATTATAGTTTAGGCAGAATTGCTCAAAACTTCTGGGTAGTGTTTGGAGAATAATATCGATCTAGGTTTTCCCATCGATTTCACCTCCAAGGATTTGTATTTCATTCAAATAACCCATCATATTTAGGATATGGTCCCTCACGGGAGTACCCTCAGACATGGTGGTTGTCATTAATTTTCTCATAGCTTCCTGCCTAGCAGCCCGATCTGTTAGTTAGAGTCATAGAGTCAATCATTTGATGATTGTATTATGGACTTGTTGTATCATATTCTTATATAAATAAAGACATGTGTTTTGGTTATTATACTTACTTGTATTGGTGCCAAATAAACTAAGTATAATAGCATCCTTGAGTAGAAGGTTCTCACCTATATCAATCGGTTAGTTGAACCGATAGTGAGATGATATAGGGAACACTACTCTTAATCATTCCTAGTCGAGTATTAACATTCAGGGACAATGTTAATGCAATAAGACTAGCATGTAAGTCAACTTGATGACTTGATCTCACAAGTCATGGATATAGAGATATCAAGTTGACACATGGGTATGCATTGGAGAATGTATACTGAATGACCCGCCATGAGAAAGTATCATGGATCATTATATAAGTGGCATATACTTTCTCATGTGGCTATTAGTATGACTACTAGTCCTTGGACCTAAAGTCACCATGGATCCCTACATAAGGAGTTATGTACTTTGATTTCGTCAAACGTCACCCGTAACTGGGTGGACTATAAAGGCGATTACTGGGTATGTAACGAATTATGCAGAGGGATGTGAGTGATGTAGATGTGATCTATCCCTCCTATATGACGGGAGAGACATCGATATTCTTGATAGAGTGAGACCATGAAGTGCATGGCCATGCCCAAATGAGTCAATATGAGATATTGAGCTCATTTGATCGAGTGAGTCTACTTGGAGTTCAAGATTTAGATTGGTCAGAGGATGACACGATCTATGCCTCACATTGATCAATCTAGATGTCTAGGATAGAAGGACACTTGTCATATATTGTGAGGAGTCACAATTAGTAGTCACAAGGTGATGTTGGATCTCAACATTCTTGTAACATTGGGTAGTAATGATGTGTTGCTAGATACCGCTCATTACTTATGCCCCTAAATGGGTTTAGGGGCATTGCCAACGTTACAAGAACCTATAGGGTCATACACTAAGGACAATTAGAGAGAGATTATGTTCATACGATGAACTAAGAGGATTAGATTAATTTGATGAATCAAATTGGATTAAGAGTAATCCTAATTGGGCTAATTGAGTTGGACTCAAGTTGATTCATATGTTCAATGAGTCTAATTTAGATTATGACTCATTGAATCAATTTAAATAAATGAATTAGATTCATTATATTAAATTAGCTTGAATTAAATGGTTGGATTAGATCAACCATGAGAGATATTAAGTCAAGTTTGACTTGACTTGAGAGGAAGATGAAGAGTCAAGTTTGACTTGACTTTATGCCACCTCATTGGTGAGTTGGCATTGAGTGGGCCAATGATGATGCTCCACATCATCATGGTTGCTTAAGTGGGATGCCACCTCATGGGAGTTACCAAGAGTTGTGACTCTTGGCATTCTATGGAGGTTACATATCCTCTTAATGTGGCCGGCCACATCAATTGGGGGAATAAGTTTCATTTTTGTGAGTTATTCTCATTGATTCCTTCATCTTCTTCCTTGCTTCAATTTTTCTCTCCCTCTCCTCTCCATTGCCGAGACCTTCTTGGAGTGCTAGCACACTCAAAGGTTCTCCCTCCATCGAGTTGTTCGTGTGGATACGCATAGAGAGTTGTCTACCTTGACAACTTGAGATCCGACATCTCCTTGGACGAGCGGGATACGAAAAGGGCACGCATCGAAGGTATAAGCTCTTCTTGTTTGTAGATCTAGAGTAGATCTAGGTTTTTGTAAACTCATACTTGTATGCTTTCGAAAGTTTTTACTTCGCACGGATTCGTGGCTGGGGGTTTCGGGGTTTCCGCGACGCTAAAAGCGGTTTTCGTGGCCTGAAAAACCCAACAGTGGTATCAGAGCCACGTGCGAAGACTTGTATGAGTTTAATTTGATTTTTTATGAAAAATATAGGTTCTGTAACTTTCTGTAAATTTTGGTTTTTTATAGTTTTTATGGGTATTTTTCTCGTAGAAACGAAGCATAAGTGTTTCGACACTTGTAGGCTTCGATTACCGAGAAGTTTTTTCCAAAACGGCAAGGTTTCGCCCCAAACCTTTTTGGGACAGCAGGCTAAGGCGCTATTGGATCGCTAAGGGACACTCGCGATGGTTAGATCGCGGGTAGAGGCGCTGCCCCTGGCCCCACAAGGGGATTCGTTCCGCAATTGCGCCCGAAAACTGCTAAACGGGACCGCCGGGAAATTTTACTCATAAAAATTGTAAAAATTAGTATTAAAATTACAAAAAATTATAGAAAAATACATAATTTAGAATTATGTATAATTTATGATAGTCATGGCCCAAAAAGACCCAATTGGATTGGTATATTTTGTGTTGTAATTCATAATACGACCTGCGTGCCGTCATGTGATTGTGTGTGCTGTATTTTTGATACGCGACCTGCGCGTCGTGCCTTTCTCTATTTATTCTTGTTGTAAATTAGTTTAGACTAGAATATAACTCGAGTTTCAAAATTGTAATGTACAAAATTGGAGCCGTGGAAGGTCCACTCGAGACGGAGTTACGAGGAGGGCGCGAGCAACACAAGGTGGTCAAAGGGAGGAGCTTGAGAAGCTGTGGACCCTAGGTTGACCATCCGATCTTCTCATTGGCTTGAGAAGATCGTAGTAGGGCCATGACTAATCACAAATAGTATAATTAATTGCTTGTGTATGTGTATTTGATGCATGCTAGTAAAGTAGTTAATTAGCGCCTTAACGATTCGATTCGATTCGATCAATCGCGTATATGATACATCTCGACGATTAGATTAGATCTAAGTCGCGCACATGATGCACCTCCTCTATGATTAGATTAGATCTAAATCGAGTATATGATACACATCGTCGATTAGATTAGATCTAAATCGTATCAACTCAAATGCCTACCGTGCCATGATACCTATCACTACCTCGATCACATGTGTTGTTGAATCTGCCAAAGCAGAGCAACACATATTATCTTGGTAGGGTACGGAGGGACAATCTTGGTCCCGCTTATCAATGCATGGGTGAGTACAAACTCAATTAGATTGAGTATTCCTAGTTAACTCGGTTGGATCGAGTACAACTATAGGCATTCTTCCAACGGTTGGAAAGATAGGACATAAATCACATTTATATTAATTCTTGGGTGTATTAGCCAAAGCTAACTCAAGTTTTAATATAACTGCGGATAATGATCCTATAAACAAGAGTTGCATAGAGATGTAATTGGTAAATCATTACCTACCGATCATACTAAGTCTTGGGCGTATTAGCCAAAGCTAACTCAAGGGTTAGTATGATGTGGATCTTGTCCCACATGAATTATAGAATTCAGTGGGAGCATCATTTAGTTAAAGGCCTAATTAAATGATTTAAAAGAATATGATATTTATTTTTCTGCATTTTTCTGTTGTAGATAACCATGACGTCGAATACGAAATCTTTCTCCCTGCATTCTGTCCTTGAGAAGGACAAGCTCAACGGAGCAAATTTCTTGGACTGGTACAAGAACTTGAGAATAGTTCTCACCCAATAACGTAAACTGTACGTTCTGGAGCAGCCCATTCCGGAGGCTCCTCCTGCCACTGCCATGCGAGCTGACCGAGATGCTTACAAGAAGCATCAAGATGATGCATTAGATGTGTCCTGTCTTATGCTCACGACCATGAACTCTGAGCTTCAGAAGCAACACGAGTTAATGGGCGCTTATGATATGGTTGAACATCTTTGTCAACTGTATAGAGGACAAGCAGGGCACTGGAAGAAGAACTGCATAGGATACCTGGAAGATCTTAAGAAGAAGAGAAATAAGATTTCTACTTCAGGTATAAATGTTATAGAAGTCAACCTCTCTATTTCTTCATCGTGGGTATTAGATACCGGATGTGCTTCTCACATTTGTACTAATGTATAAGCGCTGAGAAATAGCAGAGTATTGACAAAGGGCGAGATAGACCTACGAGTAGACAATGGAGCACGGGTTGCTGCTGTTGTTGTAGGAACTTACTATCTATCTCTACCGTCTGGGCTTGTACTAAAATTAGATGATTGTTGTTATGTGCCTGCATTAACTAAGAACATAATTTCAGTTTCTTGTTTGGACAAGAAAGGTTTCTCTTTTATAATAAAGGACAAATGTTGTTCTGTTTATTTAAAAGATATATTCTATTGTAGTGCACCTCTGATGAACGGACTCTACATTCTAGACCTTGAAAGTCCTATCTATAACATAAATACCAAGAGGTTCAAGTCAAATGACATGAACCAAACCTATCTCTGACACTGTCGCTTAGGTCATATAAATGACAAGCGCTTATCCCAGCTCCAAAAGGATGGTTTGCTGGACTCATTTGATTTTGAATCTTATGAGACGTGCGAGTCATGCCTACTAGGCAAGATGACCAAGACTCCCTTTAGTGGGCACAGCGAAAGAGCGATTGATTTGTTAGGACTTATACATAGTGATGTATATGACCCTTTCAATGTCGCTACTAGAGGCGGTTATAGGTACTTCATCACATTTACTGATGACTTCAGTAGATATGGTTATGTGTACTTGATGACACATAAGTCAGAATCCTTTGAAAAATTCAAAGAATTCAAGAATGAAGTACAGAACCAGCTTGGCAAGAGTATTAAGATACTTCGATCAGATCGAGGTGGAGAATACCTTAGCCATGAGTTTCGTGACTATCTAGCTGAGTGTGGGATCCTATCCCAACTCACTCCTCCTGGAACACCACAATGGAATGGTGTATCCGAAAGGAGGAATCATACCCTATTAGATATGGTACGATCTATGATGAGTCACACAGATCTTCCGACATTCCTTTGGGGCTATGCTCTAGATACGGCAGCTTTTATACTCAACCGAGTTCCATCCAAGGCCGTGATAAAGACACCATATAGGATATGGACTGGGAGAGATGCCCAGGTGTCTTTCATGAGGATTTGGGGTTGTGAGGCTTACGTTCGACGTCAAGTCTCAGACAAGTTAGGACCTAAATCCGGCAAGTGCTACTTTATTAGATAACCCAAGGAAACTAAGGGATATTACTTCTACATTCCCAGTCAGCACAAGATAGTTGTGGCAAATACTGGGGTACTCTTTCTAGAAAGGGACTTTGTTTCTAGAAAGACTAGTGGGAGCATGTTTGATCTTGAAGAATTTCAAGATGTGAACAATAGCACTGAAGCCTCGATGGAAGTTGAACTAGAACCACAAAGTGTTGTGGATGATGTTGTTCCACAAGGAGTTGAGGAACAACAACCAGTTCAAGTAGACATACCTCTTCGCAGGTCTGATAGGGTACGTCGTCAGCCTGAGAGATACTCATTTCTCTTGTCTGACCATGATGACGTTGTGCTCATAGAGGATGAGCCTACTACCTATCAGGAAGCTGTGATGAGACCAGATTCCAAGAAATGGCTTGAGGCCATGAGATCCGAGATGGAATCCATGTGCACCAACCAAGTATGGACTTTGGTTGATCCACCTGAAGGGGTAAAACCCATTGGGTGTAAGTGGGTCTTTAAGAGAAAGACTGACATGGATGGACTTATCTATAAGGATCGCTTGGTAGCTAAAGGTTTCAAGCAAATTCATGGTATTGACTATGATGAAACCTTTTCTCCAATAGCGATGTTTAAGTCCATTCGGATCATGCTTACTATTGCAGCTTACCATGACTATGAGATATGGCAGATGGATTTCAAAACCACGTTTCTGAATGGAAACCTGCTCGAGGATGTGTACATGACACAACCTTTGGGTTTTGTAGATCCACAACATACTAGCAGAGTATGCAAGCTGCATAGGTCCATTTATTGACTAAAGCAAGCTTCTCGGAGCTGGAATCTTCGATTCGATGATGCAATCAAATAGTTTGGTTTTATTAAGAATGAAGATGAACCTTGTGTCTACAAGAAGGTTGTAGGGGACATAGTTGTCTTCCTCATATTGTATGTGGATGACATACTTCTCATTGGGAAAGACATCCCTTTGCTACAGTCTGTCAAGACTTGGCTAGGGACATGTTTCTCAATGAAGGACTTAGGTGAAGCATCCCACATTTTAGGGATACAGATCTATAGAGATAGATTTAAGAGATTGCTTGGCCTAAGTCAGAGTACATATATTTACAAGGTACTCCTTCGGTTTGCCATGCAGAACTCCAAGAAGGGATTTCTGCCGATGTCACATGGCGTAAGTCTTTCGAAGACTCAAGGTCCCTCTTCTAGAGAGGAGAGAGACCGCATGGATCAGATTCTTTATGCCTCAGCCATAGGATCTATCATGTACGCCATGCTATGTACTCGACCTGATGTCTCGTATGCTTTGAGCATGACGATCAGATACCAGTCAGATCCAGGTGAAAGTCACTGGATAGCGGTCAAGAATATTCTTAAGTACTTAAGAAGGACTAAAGAATATTTCTTGATATATGGAGGCAATGATGAGCTAGCTGTAAAGGGTTACAGTGATGCCAGCTTCCAAATCGATCAGGATGATTACCGATCGCAGTCAGGGTTTGTATTTTGCATAAATGGTGGTGTTGTGAGCTGGAAGAGTTCGAAGCAGGACACAGTAGCTGATTCTACGACAGAGGCCGAGTACATTGCTGCATCAAAGGCAGCAAAGGAGGCAGTTTGGATCCACAAGTTCATCACTGAACTTGGGATGGTTCCCAGTATCGCTGACCCTATTGAGCTCTATTGTGACAATAATGGAGCTATAGCATAGGCGAAGGAACCTCGCTCACACCAGCGGACCAAACACATACTATGGCGCTTCCATCTCATTCGAGAGATTATCGAGAGAGGAGATGTGAAGATATGCAGAGTACCTATAGAGGCTAACATCGCAGATCCCTTGACCAAGGCTTTGGCACAGAGGAAGCATGATGGTCACACTAGGTTATTGGGGCTTAGAGCCTACACTGATTGGCACTAGTGCTAGTGGGAGATTATTAGTTAGAGCCCTAGAGTCAATCATTTGATGATTGTATTATAGACTTGTTCTATCATATTCTTATATAAATAAAGGTATGTGTTTTGGTTATTATACTTACTTGTATTGGTGCCAAAGAAACTAAGTATAATAGCGTCCTTGAGTAGAAGGTTCTCACCTATATCAATCGGTTAGTTGAACCGATGGTGAGATGTATAGGGAACACTACTCTTAATCATTCCTAGTCGAGTATTAACATTCAGGGACAATGTTAATGCAATAAGACTAGCATGTAGGTCAACTTGATGACTTGATCTCACAAGTCATGGATATAGAGATATCAAGTTAACACATGGGTATGCATTGGAGAATGTATACTGAATGACCCGTCATGAAAAAGTATCATGGATCGTTAAATGAGTGTCATATACTTTCTCATGTGGCTATTAGTATGACTACTAGTCTTTGGACCTGAAGTCACCATGGATCCCTACATAAGGAGTTATGTACTTTGGTTTCGTCAAACGTCACCCGTAATTGGGTGGACTATAAAGGCGATTACTGGGTATGTAACGAATTATGCAGAGGGATATGAGTGATGTAGATGGGATATATCCCTCCTATATGACGGGAGAGACATCGATATTCTTGATAGAGTGAGACCACGAAGTGCATGGCCATGCCCAAATGAGTCAATATGAGATATTGAGCTCATTTGATCGAGTGAGTCTACTTGGAGTTCAAGATTTAGATTGGTCAGAGGATGACACGGTCTATGCCTCACATTGATCAATCTAGATGTCTAGGATAGAAGGACACTTGTCATATATTGTGAGGAGTCACAATTAGTAGTCACAAGGTGATGTTGGATCTCAACATTCTTGTAACATTGGGTAGTGATGATGTGTTGCTAGATACCGCTCATTACTTATGCCCCTAAATGGGTTTAGGGGCATTGCCAACGTTACAAGAACCTATAGGGTCACACACTAAGGACAATTAGATGGAGATTAGGTTCATATGATGAACCAAGAGGATTAGATTCATTTGATGAATCAAATTGGATTAAGAGTAATCCTAATTGGGCTAATTGAGTTGGACTCAAGTTGATTCATGTGTTCAATGAGTCTAATTTAGATTAGGACTCATTGAATCAATTTAATTAAATGAATTAGATTCATTATATTAAATTGCCTTGAATTAAATGGTTGGATTAGATCAACCATGAGAGAGATTAAGTCAAGTTTGACTTGACTTGAGAGGAAGATGAAGAGTCAAGTTTGACTTGACTTTATGCCACCTCATTGGTGAGTTGGCATTGAGTGGGCCAATGATGATGCTCCACATCATCATGGTTGCTTAAGTGGGATGCCACCTCATGGGAGTTACCAAGAGTTGTGACTCTTGGCATTCTATGGAGGTTACACATCCTCTTAATGTGGCCGGCCACATCAATTGGGGGAATAAGTTTCATTTTTGTGAGTTATTCTCATTGATTCCTTCATCTTCTTCCTTGCTTCAATTTTTCTCTCCCTCTCCTCTCCATTGCCGAGACCTTCTTGGAATGCTAGCACACTCAAAGGTTCTCCCTCCATCGAGTTGTTCGTGTGGATACGCATAGAGAGTTGTCTACCTTGACAACTTGAGATCCGACATCTCCTTGGACGAGCGGGATACGAAAAGGGCACGCATCGAAGGTATAAGCTCTTCTTGTTTGTAGATCTAGAGTAGATCTAGGTTTTTGTAAACTCGTACTTGTATGCTTTCGAAAGTTTTTACTTCGCACGGATCCGTGGTTGGGGGTTTCGGGGTTTCCGCAACGCGAAAAGCGGTTTTCGTGGCTTGAAAAACCCAACACGATCTTGATGTCCAAAGAGATCCTTGAGATTGTTCATTATATCATAAGCAATTGGTAAATCTTGATGTTGATGTTGCAATACATTTAACATCGAAGCCAAAATGTAACACCGCACCATCTCATCTGCTTTTACTCATTTCTTATGATACTCAATCTTCTCTGGGGTAGAATCACTATTAGGCGTATTTGGGCAAGCCTCTGACTGTACAAACTTATAGCCTTCAGCAGTTAGAACAATGTCCAGGTTTCTTTTCCAATTTATATAATTTGGACCAATAAGTCTGTTCTCTTTCAGAATAATGGCCAGTGGATTGAAAGTCATCCTAAGAATCACAAAATAAACTTTGGTCAAGACTCTAAATTTAGAATAATATTGATTCCTCAAACAATACTATTTAAATTAACCAACACCTCAAATCATCATGAATTTTGCATGCCACGATAGTGTGGACGTATACAAAATCAAACATTTATAAGAGGAGGTTTTACCCATTAATTTTATTCTTGTCAACCTAACTTTATGACAAATAAAATTAATAGTTGGTTTTCCTTTGGTCACACAAATAATAGTAGTGACTCCGATGGGGAGGATACTATTAGATGTGCTTAAGTGTATACCATTACTTGACACTTAGTCCATTAAATAAGATTGTGCCCCTTCCGATGGGGAAGATCACACACTCCTAATTAATTTCCTATAGTCATCCAAAAATGGAAGTTTGATCTAGTGATCCACAAACAAACTCATCCGATATGGAGGAAGGCACTCAGAGCCAACGCGCAAGTTTGTTTGCATCACTTACAAACCAATAATGGAGACCATGGAATTTATTTAAAAATACCTCTCCCACTTAGTTATTTAAGGTGAGGAATTTTAAACTATGCAAGCACACATCACAGCTAATAAAGGAACAAATATGGAAAAATATTTTTCCAACTATTATGGCATTTTCTATCACTGTCCTCCGTGTGCTGCCAACCCTAGCTGCTGCCATCTTTAGCCACTGCAATTGGGTCCAGTCGCCGCATCCATCTTGCTTCCTTTTTTGCTGCGTCTCTGGTGCTCTAATAGTACCACGCCTCGTAAGGATACGATCTGCGACAAAAATAGAATTTTACATTTATCGATCCTATATTCCACAAGGGAATATACATGTAATCTAGATCGAAACAAAAATGTAAAATACTAATAACTAATACAGCTCCTTCTATATTTAATATTACAATCATGCACACACAATAAAATGCCCTTGACATGTCCAATTGTCCAATCACACACAACAACCATAATCCATAATAGTTGGAGCTTGCAACCACAAAGTTAGCACATCCTATTATTATCCTGCCTAAATTATGTATGACATGTGCATAATTAACTGAAAACCAAAATACACAGAGGTAAACCCTAGCTCTGATACCAATTGTTGGTTGGTCCTACGAAGATCGTACCGGCTCCATTGTACAAAAATTTTGTACAAATGTCGAACCTTTCCTAAACAACCTATTGTGTTCTTTAGAAATTAAATTAGGAATCACAAATGGAACTTAACATTATTGATTCCAAATTTAACTTATTTATTCTTAATGGTTTAGATTTGGATCGCAAATGATGCTTAACATTATTGATCCAAATCCACTTATGTTATAAATTTAATTAAATATTAATTTTCAAAATTGGCTTCTAGGACTACATGGTGAGGCACTAGTCCTTCTTGGGTATGGGATCATCCACCACCGCCTAGACAAAGCCTTTTAAGGAAAGCTAATATTTAATTTCCTTATATAACTCTAGATTTAACCAAAAAGAACAATCGAATCACAAATTCAAAAAATAAAAAAAACACAAACTCGAATCACAAATTCGAAACTCTAGAATCATATGTCTCTTGTGTTTGGAATTCATACAAAGAAAAACTAGCATGATGCGGAAAATAATTACTAGTTATACCTTTTCTTTGTATGCTAATAACCTCGAGACCTTCTGCCGTATTCCTCGCCTCCTCTTGGACTTCATGTGGGCGACGATCCTCCAAGATGAACACCACCCAAAAGCTCCTCCTTCTTCTCTAATATTCAGCCACCATCACCACCAAGAAAAAAGAGAGCAAGGGGAAAGGAAAAGGGAGAGGGTCGGTTACAAGAGAGAGCACAAGCAATAGAATAAGAATTGATACATCATGAGGTCTCTCCTCCCCTTCTTTTATAATACTTGCCCAAGGTAAATAAAGAAAGTTTTTTATAAAAATTAAAATCTTCCTCTTGTTTTCCTTTTCTCCTTTTAAATTTCCTTTTCTCCTTTTAATTGATTGAATGACTATCCCCCTTGCTTGGGCACTAAGCAAGGGTGGCCGACCCTTAAAAGAAGAAAAAAATATTTTGTAAAAATTTTATAAGCAAAGAAAGAAAGCTCTTATAATATTTTACAAGCTCTCTTTTAATTTCCTAACGTGGAAAGAAAATTTTAAAACAAGTTTTAAGATTTAAAACTTCTCATTTAAAATTTTCTTTTTTAACATGGTTATAAAAAAGGAAAGTTTTAAATTTAAAATTCTCTTTTTAAAAATTATGTAGATGGTTTAAAAAGGAAAGTTTTAAAACTTTTAAAAACTTTCTTTTAAACCATGTGGCCTAATTCAAATAAGGAAAGTTTTATAATTTTAAAATCTCTCTATTAAAACTTGTAGATATCTACAAAGAGAAGATTTTAAAAATTCAAAATACCCCTCATACTTTGAATTATAGTGGCCGACCCCCCCTCTTGCTTGGGCACCAAGCAAGGGGCCGACCCCTTTGAGAAGGAAGTGGCCAACCCTATGGCTTGGTCACCAAGCCATGGGCCGACCCCCTCTTGGACACCAAGATGGGCTTTTCATGAGTGGATTTGAGCTTCATTGAGGCTATGACAGGGACCTAGAGGAGAAATTGGTTTTGGCCTCCCGACGAGCTCGAGTATCCCGTGTTCACCCCAAACACACAACTCAAGTTCATCAATAATAACTCATTTCACTAGAAAGTTATTATTGCACTACTGCACCAATCCTAAATTATATTATGGGCTCCTTCTTATCATGAGTGTGTTAATCTCCCTGTGTTAATATATCGGATGCCCACTAATTAATTGAGTTACTGAGAACTCATTTTAATTAATGTCTTAGTCCAAGAGTAGTACCACTCAACCTTATCATCATGTCGGACTAAGTCCACTTGCAGGGTTTAACATGACAATCCTTATGAGCTCCTCTTAGAAACATTATCAACCTAGATTACTAGGACATAGTTTCCTTCTATAATCAACAACACACACAATAAGTAATATCATTTCCCAACTCATCGGGCCTATTAATTTATCGAACTAAATCTCACCCTTTGATAAGTTAAAGAAATAAATACTAAATATATGTGCTTGTTATTATATTAGGATTAAGAGCACAAACTTCCATAATAACTAAGGTGTTGTTCTTTTATTAAGTCAGTATAAAAAGAACTTACCTTAAATGGTCCTGCTCAATACACTCAAAGTGTACTAGTGTAATTTATTAGTCAAGATAAACTAATACCTAATTACACTATAACTATTCCAATGGTTTGTTCCTTTCTATTTTAGTCGTGAGCTACTGTTTATAATTTATAAAGAACCGATAACATAATCTTCTGTGTGTGACACCACACACCATATTATCTACAATATAAATTAATTGAACAACTACACTTAGCATATAAATGTAGATATTTTTGACCAATGTGATTCTTTATTTCAAAATAAATGTTTACAAAAGCTAGACTTTTAGTATACACTCTAACAAAACCACATGTGGGCTTAACCGAACCTAGACCCCAACCGAACCTCAACCCAAGTCACACCTCAATTTGAGCCAAAACCCTAAGTATTTAATCAAAAATTTGGCACAGTGAACAGTGAGCTTGCGCTACTATTCATCGTGTCATTTTCCTCGGTGTTCGATTGCTTGCTCCTCTTTGCATCTAGATCTCCAAATCAACTTGTCCTCATCGGCGTGGAGTTCCTCAGCATCCGACGACCAGTTTCCGATCGTCGTTCTTCATCAGTGAGTCGATTTCATGGGCAGAGTACAGTAGCTACGGATCACGTCTTCCTCCTCAGGTTGGCTGCGTTCTTCTGGTTTGAGCTTCCATTCCTCTATAGAATTATCGGCGGCGTTCCTCCGGTGATCTTGGACCATTCCCGACAGCAATCCATCCTTCATAGCTCTCCTTCCAGCTTCGCGATTCCAGCGTCAGAAATCCAGCGTGCGATAGAGAAGAATTTTTGAATCCTGAACTTGCTAAAGACTTGTGTTGAAATACATGTGAATCTGAGTTCATCTTGAATCTAGAGGATACCATTCCGACACCAGTTGGAGCGTTCTCTACAGTTCCTTGTACGATGGCATGGAGACGACGAATTGGTCTAAGATTTGGATTGTAGGGATGTTTAGTTTCATTGAAGTTTGATTCTTTAGAGTACGTAGATCTTTCTGTTTTTGCAATTAAATCTGAATTCGTCACTTCAGATTATAGATTCGCTGTTAATTCTTTTTACTGCATAGCTTTGTTCTGCACCTCTTTGTTCTGTTCCGTTTAGCTCAGTAGAAATTCCTGTAATTCTGGATTCTAAGTTTTTGTTAGTAATTTTTGTTCTAGCGAACCATTAGATGATAAGTTAGTTAGTTTAACAGATTTTAGTTAGTTTAATGGATTTATTAATTTTTGATGCAATTAATTAGATGTAGTGTTAAGCTTTTGTGGAGTTGTGTTCTGCAATGCGAAGCTACAATTCTGTTCTTAGGTTTTCAGTAGGTAAGTTTAGTTGGTTAAATAGAATTAGTTTTATAATAATTCCTGGTAGCCTAAGGTTAGTTCTCTAGTTTGTTTTAGACTAATTCAGAATTTGTAGGTTTTGATAATTGCAATTTTGTTGAATTTTATCCATTGAAAGTGTGGTTTGTGGTGTTTGGTTTCTTATTAAGTAAGACTTTATTTTTGTAGTAGGTAGTTGTAGTGTTTGCAAATTCATTTCTAGTTTAATACTTCATTTAAATGCTTAACCACAATTCATAACTAGAAAACCCAAAAAGAGTGTTCTAAATCCAAAACAAGCATGTTTCTAGCATAATCCTCGAAAAATTTGACTCGGCCCTTATACTAAAACATTTCCTTGTGTAGTTGTGGGTTTTCGACCATAACATTAATTTGGGAGTTTATTTGTGACATTAATTTGGATAGCTACCAAATTTTGGCGTTGTTGCTGGGGAACACATTGCCTTGTTAGAATTGTTTGTTTGTTTTGGATCGTGAATAATTTTCTTTTTCTCAGCTTTAGTGTCACTGATTTTATTGATTATCTACTGCAATTTTGATTGTTGATTTGCTTGCATGACTAGGTCGTCATTTGCAACATTGCTAGAACTTGACCCGGAGATTGAGAGGACCTTTTGGGCCTTGAGGAAGCAAGCTAGATCAGCAAGACTTCTTGAAAGCAATTCTTCAACTATGGACAATCAAATAACATAAAGTAATCGAACAATGAAAGAGCTTGCAGCTCCAGATGTGGCTTATAAGTATTCATGCATCACTTTTCCAGATTTGGCAGGAGATTTTGAACTCAGATCAGGACTTATTCATCTGCTTCCCAAATTTCAAGGTTTATCAGGAGAAGATCCCAACCGGCATCTACATGAATTCCATATGGTTTGTTCGACCATGAAACCACAGGGGATTTTAGAAGAAGACATTAAGTTGAGGGCTTTTCCATTCTCTTTGACGGGAGCAGCTAAAGGCTGGTTATACTACCTTCCAGCTGAATACATTACGAGTTGGATTGATATGAAGAGAGCATTTTTAGAGAAATTTTTCCCAGCTTCTAAGGCTGCAACTATTAGGAAGAGCATTTGTGGAATTCAGCAAGTAGTGGGAGAGACTCTTTATGATTACTGGGAGAGATTCAAGAAGCTGTGCTTGAGTTGTCCACAACATCAAATTAGTGATCAACTTCTTGTTCAATATTTTTATGAGGGTCTACTTCCCATGGATAGGAGCATGATAGATGCAGCAGTTGGAGGAGCTTTGGTGAATAAGACTCCAGATCAAGCAAGAGAACTTATTTCAAATATGGCAGAAAATTCACGGCAATTTGGGAGTAGAGCTCTTAGTACTAGAGTGGTTAATGAAACTCATTTGGTCTCAACTGAGCAATAAGAAATTAGGAACAATTTGCAAGAGTTGACCTCTCTAGTGAAGCAAATGGCATTGCAAAATTCTTGACAAGTTTCAAATTTTCCTTTATCAATGATGAAAGTATGTGGGATTTGTTCAAGCCAAGATCACTCTTCAGATTATTATCCTAACCTACATCAAGATGAATCTGTTGCAACCATTTCAAGGCCTCAATATCAACAATACAAATATGATCCCAATTCTTCAACTTATAATCTGGGATGGAGGGATCACCCTAATTTGAGGTATGGGAACACATTTTATCAACATCCACCACAAAATCAGATTACTCAGCCATCATTTCAACATCAGCAGAATCAACATCATTTTCAGAGTCATCCAGCAGTTCATTCTCAACAGTTTTAGCAATATTAGCAACCACAATTTCAACAAAATTTCAGCCAAAATCAACAATTTCCACCATTTTAGAATTTCCAGCAGTCACATAATGCGATCTAGCCATAATTTCAGAACCCACAGAATCAACAAACTAATTTTTAGCAGCTTCAGCAACATGTGCAGAATTTCCAACAACCAAATAATACAAACCAGCACACACCAATTTCAGCAGCCATTGGCATCTTCTTCAAGCTCGAGATCAATGCAATTTCAGAACAACTTTAGCAGCTTAAAAATAGAAGATTTGATGTAGCAAATGTTGCAACAACAGCAGCAAATGTTGCAACAACAGCAACAAATGATGCAACAGCAGCAGAGGACTGATACAACACTGCAAACCATTGAAAGACAGATTGGGCAGCTGGCTAGTAACATTAATCAGATGCAGAACCAAGGATCTGGGAAATTACCTTCACAACCTACTCCAAACCCTAAGGGAAATGTAAGTGCATTAACTCTGCGAAGTGGTAAAACAATTTTAGAACCAAATCAAAATTTATCAGCTGGATCACAGCAGAGCTTACCTAGACCAGCTACAGATTCAACTTCACAAAGGTTCCAGAATTCTCCAGCAAATCCAGAGCAAACATATGCAACATAGAATGACATTACTGGAGTTGATCAACAACATTTTACTCAACCTGCAATTTCAGAACTTGCTCAATCTGATAGAGCATATTTCAGCTTGGAATTTAATTCAACAGCAGTTGACCATTCAGCTTCAACTTCAGCACATAATCTGAGCAAGAATCTTCACCAGCAAGTAGCCAACCCTTCTATTCCTCTACCTTTCCCTCGAAGAAGTATACAACCAAGAAAAGAGATGGAGGAATAAAAGGCTAGAGAATATCAAGATTTGGTGAAGTTATTTAGCAAGGTTGAAGTGAATGTGCCTTTGCTAACCATGATCAAACAAATTATGAAATATGCCAAATTCCTCAAGGATCCTTCTGTGCACAAGAAGAAATTGAAGGGAAATGAATTGATTAGTATGGGGAAAAATGTCTCAGTATTACTTAGGCCAGTTCCTCATAAATGTAAAGATCCAAGAGTTTTCACAGTACCTTGTGTTATAGGAGATTGTATTTTTGAGGATGCAATGTTAGATCTTGGAGCCTCTATAAATGTGATGCCGAAATCAATTTTTCAATCATTAAGAATTGGACCTCTGCAACCTACAGGTGCAGTGATTCAATTAGCTAATCGAAGTCAAGTACACCCAACTAGTTTGATAGAGGATGTATTGGTGAAAGTGAGGGAGTTAATTTTTCCTATAGATTTTTATATCTTAGATATGGAGGGTGATGTGCTTGCAAATAGGTCTCCACTTATTCTTAGACATCCATTCTTGAAGATTGTGAGAACAAAGATTGATGTACATGCAGGAACTCTCTCCATGGAGATAGGAGATACAGTGGTTCGTTTCAGCATTTTTGAGGCTATGAAGCATCGTAGAGAAGATCATTCTATACTTAGCTTGGATATCTCAGAGGAGCTGGATGGCATGGATTTTTCTTCGGAAATAGATTCAGATTCAGATACTACTGATGTTAATCAAGGTAATGAATTTTATTTATTGTTCGAGGATATCTTAGATATGAGAGTGAATGCTAGTTCAGGTGAATGCGTAGGGGATTACTTAGGAGAAGCATTACCCCTAGAATCGCTCAGAGAAGAAGAAGTATGTGTAGGGGAGTGCTTAGCAGCATTACCCCTAGGATCACCTACTATTGATCAAACGTAGGATGAGTTGAAGCCATTGCCTCAACATTTGAAATATGCTTATTTAGGAGAGAATCAGCAGCTACCTGTCATTATAGCTCAGAATTTGAAACCGTATCAAGAGGAAAGATTGTTAGAGATTCTGAGACAGTATAGGAAGACCCTTGGATGGACTCTGGCAGATATTCCTGAGATCAGTCCTTCCAGTTGCATGCACAGGATTTATTTGGAGGAGGATGTGAAACCGATGAGACAGCCACAGAGATGACTGAACCCTTTGATCTTGGACGTGGTAAAGAAAGAGATGACTAGACTCTTACAGGTATGTATTATTTATCCGATTTCTGACAGTAAATGGGTAAGTCCCATCCATGTGGTTCCGAAGAAATCAGGGGTGACAATGGTAGCTAATGAAGAAAATGAATTAGTGCCGACGAGAGTGAAGAATTCTTGAAGAGTTTGTGTGGACTACAGGAAGTTAAACCAAGCAAGTCGAAAGGACCATTATCCATTGCCTTTTATTGATCAGATGTTGGAGAGACTGCCAAGTAAATCACATTATTGCTTCCTTGATGGTTACACTGGTTATTTTTATATTTGCATCGACCCAGAGGACCAGGAGAAGACTACCTTCACTTGCCCTTTGATCACATTATTGCTTCCAATTTCTGACAGTAAATGGGTAAGTCCCATTCATGTGGTTTCGAAGAAATCAGGAGTGACAGTGGTAGCTAATGAAGAGAATGAACTAGTGCCCACAAGAGTGAAGAATTCTTGGAGAGTCTGTGTGGACTATAGGAAGTTAAATCAAGCGAGTCGAAAGGACCATTATCCTTTGCCTTTCATTGATCAGATGTTAAAGTGGCTAGCAGGAAAGTCACATTATTGCTTCCTTGATGGTTACATTGGTTATTTTCATATTTGCATCGACTGAGAGGACCAGGAGAAGACTACCTTCACTTGCCCTTTCGGTACATTTGCGTATCGTAGGATGCCATTCAGACTGTGTAACGCTCTAGGGACTTTCCAGTGATGCATGGTGAGTATTTTTGGTGAGTTATTAGAGCATTGCATGAAGGTGTTTATGGATGACTTTTCTATTTATGGCTCATCTTTTGATGCATGTTTGGAAAATCTGTTTAGGGTTTTAGATAGATGTATTGAGACAAACTTGGTGCTTGATTTTGAAAAATGTCATTTTATGGTAGAGCATGACATTGTTTTAGGTCATATAGTCTCTAGGAAGGGCATTGAAGTAGATCCTGCTAAAGTTAGCGCTATATCTTCTTTATCTTACCCCGCATGCTTGTGGGATGTTAGAGCTTTTCTTGGCCATGTAGGATTTTACAGGAGATTTATTAGGGACTTCAGTAAGATTGCTCTGCCCTTATCTCAGTTGCTTCAGAAGAATGTTATATTTCATTTTGATCAGAAGTGTAAAAAGGATTTTGACAGATTGAAGGAGGCTCTTACTTCAACACCTATTATCAGACCCCCGGACTGGTCCTTACCTTTTGAGTTGATGTGCGATGCTTCAAATTATGCAATGGGAGCTGTACTTGCCTAGAGAGTGGATGGAGCTCCACACGTTATTTGCTACGCTTCTAAGACCTTAGATTCAGCTAAAGCAAACTACACCACGATAGAAAAAGAACTTCTTTCTATTGTTTTTGCTTTAGATAAGTTTAGATCATATCTACTTTGCTCTCATGTTGTTGTGTTTTCTGATCATGCAGCTTTGAAATATCTCCTCAAGAAGCCTGATGCAAAGCCTAGGTTAATCAGATGGATGCTTCTACTTCAAGAATTTGACGTAGAGATACGTGATAGGAGCGGGAAGGAGAACTTGGTTGCAGATCACTTGAGCAGAATTGAGGGAGACTTGGATCATACGACTATTGTTGATGATTTCAGGGATGAGCAGCTTCTATAGCTGCATGGTGAGTCACCATGGTATGCGGATCTAGTTAATTTCTTGGTAGCATATGTTTATCCCAAACAATTTTCAAAAGCTCAAAAAGATAAATTAAAAAGTAATTCAAAATTCTATGTTTGGGATGATCCTTATCTGTGGGAATTTTATAGTGATCAGATCATTAGGAGATGCATACATGATTATAAGTTTCAGTCTGTACTTACTTTTTGTCATTCTTCTGAGTGTGGGGGGCATTTTGGACCACAATGAACTGCTAGGAAAGTATTAGAATGTGGTTTGTACTGGCCTACCCTTTTTTGTGATGCTTATGCTTTTTATCTATCATGTGATAGGTGTCAACGAACTGGGAACATAGGACTTAGAAATGAAATGCCTCAACAATTCATATTATTTTGTGAGATTTTTTATGTTTAGGGTATTGACTTTATGGGTCCATTTCCTGTCTCTTTTGGATTTGCATATATTTTATTGGCAGTTGATTATGTTACCAAATGGGTGGAGGTCATTTCCACTCAGACTGATGATTCTTCTGTTGTTGTTAGTTTTGTTAGGTCTCACATATTTTGCAGGTTTGGAGTACCCAGGGCGATCATAAGTGATCAAGGGTCTCATTTTTGTAACAGACACATGAAAGTTTTGCTACATAAGTATCGGATTACAGACAAAGTTTCTACATCTTATCACCCTCAAACAAATGGGCAAGCAGAGGTGTCTAATAGGGAAGTAAAAGTAATTCTTGAAATGACTGTGGGACCAGATAGGAAGGACTGGAGCAAAAGACTTGATGATGCACTGTGGGCTTATAGGATTGCTTTCAAGACCCCTATAGGAATGTCTCCATACAGGATTGTGTATGGAAAAGCTTGTCATCTACCCGTGGAGATTGAGCATAGGGTGTATTGGGCAGTTAAAGCATGCAACTTTGATAGCAGCACGGTTGGAGAAGAAAGGAAATTGCAACTTCAATAACTTGAATAGATTAGATTGGAAGCCTATGAGAACTCACGGATCTATAAAGAAAAGACCAAAAGATTTCATGACAAACAAATTGAGGTGAAAGCATTCCAAATTGGTGACAAAGTACTTCTATATCGATCTCGTCTCAAATTGATAAAAGGTGAATTGAGATCTAGATGGGAAGGGTCTTTTTGTGTTACTAATGTTTTCTCTTATGGAGTAGTTGAGATTCAGGAAATGTCTACTGACCGGATTTTTAAAGTGAATGGGCATAGGCTTAAGAAGTTTCATGAAGGAGTTAATGGTTTGGTGGTGGAGGAAATGGACCATATTGATACTATCTACCCGAGTTAAAGGGGAGTTTCACTCTATTTTTTTTCTTTGAAAATGAATAAATTTTAGGATTTTAGTAGTCTTCTTATTTCTTTAGATAAAGTTTTTGGTTTCATTTAGAATTCTCTTTTTGCATTAATAAATTGTAGTCTCATTAGTAGTTGTTATGCTTGCTTGATTATTTTTTTTCGAACTTTAGGTTAATTATCCTTTTCCTTAAGTTTAGTAGTCTTTGTTTTAGGAATAAATGGTACTTCCTCCTTTTGACAATTCTTTGCATCATTTTTAGAGATTTGAAAAGGAATGTTAAATTTGATTATTGAGTTTAGAGACTTTATAGCATGAATGGACTCTAGGATTGCATGAGGTTAATACTAAGTGATGGATTCTTGATTAATGGAATGTGTTGATAACTTTTATTTACTTAGTGAGGTTTGAGCCTATTTGAGTGATGCACTTGTAGCTTATATCACTCTAGAACTTGCTTTAAATCTGTTTAATACCACTAAAGTAGTGTTGAGTCATTTTTATGAAGTTTACTCCAGTATCCTATTGTCCACAATCATCTTTGCTATTTTTTCTTATCATGAATCATCATATCTTTATTCTTTTCTCATGTCTTACTTCTTTGGATGTGGTTACCTTGGATATTATGTGATGATTTTATTTTGGACGGGACACACAAAAGATTAAGTGTGGGGGAGGTGTTTAGTCTTTGATTGAGTTCTTTTATTTTGTTGGAGAAAGTGAATTCTGCTGGATAGAGGAAGTTCAATGGAAGTTGTTGATTGTGTGTCTTGTTTCAATAATTGATACATTTGATTGTGAATAGATTGGAATTCCGGAAACTGATGCTATGGTCAGTTTTTATAGATCTTGGGGAAGTTGCAGAAATTGAAATGCAGAGTTGAATATGGAGGTGCATTCTGCATCAGTTTTGTATCTGCAAAATATGCTGAAAACAAATGATATTGAAATTTGATCACAAAGGACTTTAATGGGGAATTTAATTGGTGGTTATTATTTCATCAACAAAGACTTGAACATAGTATCATTTACTTGGGAAAGTTGAAGAAAATGGCAGCAATGGGTACTTTAAATAGTGAGGCGAAAATGCTAGAAACAACATTTAGTTACATGTGGTATCAAGTGTGTCTAGCCATTGAAGTCTTTGGGAATTAATTGAAACTCTTGTATTTCCAACATCAATTGTTGTTTACTTCCTTTCTATTCTTTACAAACTTGCTGGACAGAATTCTGAAAGTATCAAATTGCTGGATTCTAAAGTTGCAGTAAGCTGAGACAAAACGGGAATTCAAGCTATTATTTGATTAAATGATTGTAAAGTTCTATGGTAATAAATTATTGAAGCTTGAAGTGAGAAAGCAGTAACATCAAATGTGGATATCAAGTGTACCAATCTAGAATTCAGAATTCTGTGAGATAAATGCAGAATTGGGAAATTCTATAAAAGTTAAGAGCTGTGGGAGTATCAAAAAAATTCAGAAATGAAATCAGGAAAAGGAGAAGATTACATGAAGTTTTGTAACATGAAGCAACAATGGATTTCAGGTATCATTAACTTCTATAAGTTGTATTTTATTGAAAAGATGAAGAGCAATGAAATTTGATAGCAGTGAAGGATGATACCAGATGATGAGAAGAATAGAAGAAGACAGAGATGGACTTCAAGCTGTGAGTGATACTGAATTCAAGAAGACAGAGATGGACTTCAAGCTGTGAGTGATACTGAATTCAAGGCAATGGAATTCCATATCTGAAATGGAACAAATGAAAACAAAAAGGAATGTTTGCTGAGATGACAGAGATTAAGAATTCAGAAAATGCAAAATTACACAGCACAAGTAATGTGGCATTTCTGTGCCAATTTAGGAAGAGAATTGTGATGAGTTAGAGCTGCTGGAAATTGGAAAGCTCACGGATATGCATTGTAAAGGGTCTTAAGAGACAAGATGAAGAAGTATTGAAGTCTTCTGGAAATAAACAGTGATAAATTGATACAAAGTCCAGAATATGAAGAAACTGAAATCAGCAATTTGTTGTGCAAATTGGAGTTCAAGAGTTTACAAGACCTTTAGACAAGAAATTTGATACTAAACAGGAAAATAAAGCTGGAGACTGAAGACTGAACTAAATCTGTAGCTTTGGTATTGGACTTTAATTAAAGCATGCAGGAAGTTCAAGTACAAGCTGAATTTTTGTGCCATTGTAGGAAAAGAGGTTAAGATTTACTACCAGTCAAATGCAGAAGAGGATGTTAAAAAAAAATGAAAGAAAGGAATATGCAGCTACAAGTGGAAGTGAATTCTGATTCTAATTAAGTCCAGTTTTGTGCCATAGGTAATTGCTGATTTGTGCCAAGTTTTCTTGCTATTCTAATCTGAAATGAATGGAATTAAAGCCAACTTGATTCATTATTTAATGAACTTTCTTCCAAGGTTTACTCTCTAGGAAAATTTGGCTGAAATGTACTGAAATAGAATCAGTAAACTAAAGGATAGAATCATATCACCACTGTGCAGTAGCTATAAGTTATCAGGATTTTAAAGTGTTGATGAGGAATGGATGTAATTCAGAGCATGTGATGAACCAA
This sequence comes from Zingiber officinale, assembly GCF_018446385.1. Lineage (NCBI taxonomy): Eukaryota > Viridiplantae > Streptophyta > Magnoliopsida > Zingiberales > Zingiberaceae > Zingiber > Zingiber officinale. The sequence goes on along the minus strand of NC_055992.1, from coordinate 31,920,318 downwards.
ATCAAAGAATTTCATATTCGATTGGGGATTTTGAAGAATCTGCAACTAAAAATTTGTAGAAATTGAATTTTAGTTGCTAACTGAAATAAGAGGAAGAGAGATTGGTGTTGTAAATTGAGGATTTGAAGATAAGAAAAAATATAAGGCTATCTAATCTGCACTAAATGGATAAGCTGAATGCTAGAAATGAAGTGGGAATTATTGGATGAGTGCAGATTGGTATGTTTTCAGATCAAATCAGCAACAAGATGCAGTGAAAGAAGAAATGCAGAATTTCATGCTTGGCCGAAATGCATCATTACATAACATCTTGGTTCCATGTCTTCTACTTATCCTTTGAAAAATTTGTTTTCTTATTTACCTTCTTAGTGTTAATTCTTTCATTCACCTCTTATTATGTTCTCCTATACAAAGTTTGTAAATTTCATGATTGTGCACCTTGATATCTGTGATAGAGGTAAAGAATAGATGAGAAGCAAGCTTATGGTAGTAGTTTTGCTATGAGTAACTTGAGTGATCTCTACCATTGCAAGAATTGAGATTAGGATGAGAGTCACTTCAAATTACCTTGTGAGAATTAGAAATGTTATCATTTTCATTTTATTCATAATGGATGAAATTATTAAGTGTTGAACCAAGGTAAGAATAGAGTGCATGAATGTTTGAGTTTATGAAACTTAATAATTTCAGGTAACTTCCCTTTACTATCTTGTGAACATGATCTAGAATAGTTAGGAGAAGGAGGTACCATTTTAGTTGTTATTTTAATTATCTCACTTGCACGAGGCGTGCAAGAATAAGTGTGGGGGATTTGATAAGCTAGGATTAGCTACATTATTTTTAGGTTAATTTGTGGTGATCTTTATATATTTGCACATTTTAATTTCCAATTTTGATCATGTTTACCAAACAAAGTCTTCATGAGCTTTATGATGTTCTTCCTTCTAATGCATGATTTATTCCTTATTATTTGAAGTTGATATTGTAGGGTACTAAAGGGGTCATTATTCAAATGAAGACTTGGTCTATTTAACCAAGTGAAGTTGTGCAAAACCACATGTGGGCTTAACCGAACCTAGACCCCAACTGAACCTGAACCCAAGTCACACCTTAATTTGAGCCAAAACCGTAAGTATTTAATAAAAAATCTGGCACGATGAACAGTGAGCTTGCGCTACTGTTCATCGTGTCATTTTCCTCTGCGTTCGATCACTTTCTCCTCTCTGCATCTAGATCTGCAATTCAACTCGTCCTTATTGGCGTGGAGTTCCTCAACATCCGACGACCAGTTTTCGATCGTCGTTCTTTATCAGTGAGTCAATTTCGTGGGAAGAGTACTGTAGCTGCGAATCACATCTTCCTCCTCAGACTGGCGGCATTCTTCTGGTTTGAGCTTCCATTCCTCTACAGAATTACCGGCGGCGTTCCTCCGGTGATCCTGGACCATTCCCGACAGCAATCCATCCTTCATAGCTCTCCTTCCAGCTTCGCGATTCCAGCGTCAGAAATCCAACGTGCGACAGAGAAGAATTTTTGAATCCTGAACTTGCTAAAGACTTACATGGAAATACAGGTGAATCTGAGTTCATCTTGAAGCTAGAGGATACCATTCCGACACCAGTTGGAGCGTTCTCTGCTGTTCCTTATGCGACGGCAAGGAGACGACGAATTGGTCTGAGATTTGGATTGTAGGGATGTTTAGTTTCATTAAAGTTTGATTCCTTAGAGTAGATATTTTTGTTTTTGCAATTGAATCTGAATTCGTCACTTCATATTATAGATTCGTTGTTAATTTTTTTATTGCATAGCTTTATTCTTCACCTCTCTGTTCTGTTCCGTTTAGCTCAGTAGAAATTCCTGCAATTCTGGATTCTAAGTTTTTGTTAGTAATTTTTATTCTAGTGAACCATTAGATGATAAGCTAGTCAATTTAATAGATTTTAGTTAGTTTAATGGATTTATTAATTTCTGATGCAATTAATTGGATGTAGTGTTAAGCTTTTGTGGAGTTGTGTTCTGCAATGAGAAGCTGCAATTCTGTTCTTAGGTTTTCAGTAGGTAAGTTTAGTTGGTTAAATAGAATTAGTTTTATAATAATTCCTGGTAGCCTAAGGTTAGTTCTCTAGTTTGTTTTAGACTAATTCAGAATTTGTAGATTTTGATAATTACAATTTTGTTGAATTTTATCCATTGAAAGTGTGGTTTATGGTGTTTGATTTCTTATTAAGTAAGACTTTATTTTTGTAGTAGGTAGTTGTAGTGTTTGCAAATTCATTTCTAGTTTAATACCTCATTTAAATGCTTAACCACAATTCATAACAAGAAAACCCAAAAAGAGTGTTCTAAATCCAAGACAAGCATGTTTCTAGCATAATCCTCGAAAAATTTGACTCGGCCCTTATACTAAAACATTTCCTTGTGTAGTTGTGGGTTTTCGATCATAACATTAATTTGGGGGTTTATTTGTGACATTAATTTGGATAGCTACCACGCATCCTTAATAAGATCCGAGGTAGCTAATCCCAAACCTATTAAGGTACTACTAGGCGATTAGGGGCCTTGGGGCGATCTAGGAGCTCACCCATGGACCTTGTGTCCAGTACATGTCACTTTAAAGTAAAATACTTTCTTTTACATATTGGTTTCTTATACTTGTACTTACTTGTCATTTAAACAAGCACCTTATGTGTGCTTAATCCCCCACACTTATAGGGAAGCACTTTAGGGCACTTTGAATATGCTTCTTAGCCCTAAAACTATATGGAAAGCAATTCAAGATACTTTAAACATGCCCTTAATCACAAAACTTCAGAGGGCATCTTACATATCATAACATGTATCTTCTTTAACATGCATAAAACATAACACAACATGTATCTTCTTTAACATGCATAAAACATATCACAACATGTATCATCGAAACAACTTATACTGCAGGTGAGTAGTACTTACATCCTTTCGCTAGATCTTACTATTATAGGGTGTAGGGAAGACAATCCTCTCTTATACGTCTTAATCTCCAAGTCACCCTTCCCGCGCGTACTAATCCTTGTGAAAACTCGCCTCTTAGATTCTCCTCTTGAAGAACTTAGAACTTGGAACCCTATGGTTCTTGGCAGAAAACTAAAAAGAGGAGAAGAGGAATTTCGGCTAGGGAGGAGAAGAGGAAACCAAAAATTAGGTTTTTGGTCTCTTTCATTCCCTTTTTATACTAAGTGGAAGTTGAAGCATCTCTTCACACATAATCTATATATAATGAATAGTTTTCTATTACTAATGTGATGTTTTACCACCACTTAATGGCTACTTAAACCAATCTTAAATCAAGGGTCTAGAGTTCAAATCCCAGTCTGGGTCATTTGTATTTTTATTTCCTTTCTTTTCTTGTATTTCTTTTTACTCTTTTGGAAGAGAGGAAATTTACAGGTATTACAATACCCTTCTCGGACTTAAATGAACACTTGTGATCCGGTAGTAAGAGCGGGCCCCCCCTGCAAAGTCAACGCCTTGTGGAAGTCACCGGAGCAGCCGCCCATCCGGGGAGAGTGTGGTCCGACCGGACGGACGGCCGTAGACGGCCGGTCCGACCGGACTGCCGGCCGGCCGATGGAATCGAATACCCGGATGGGTCCGGCCGGCTCGCACTTATGGTTGGAAGGCACCCTGTCAAATCGGGGTTCCGATGCTCAGTTGAAAAGGTCATGGACCGAGCTGACCTTTTGACCGACCAAAGTCATAAAGCACCCCTGTTTATTAGTCTCCACAAAGCACAAGTAAACCACTGCGGATGTCCGGCCGGATGTTGAGGTAGCTGTCCGCACGGACGACAAGTTTGGAGCAAGGGAAAAGGATAGGGGACTTCTTTCTCTGACAACCGGTAGGCTTCACGTGTGTGTCATGCTCCAAATCTTGTGACAGGGGATTCTGCTATCCCGTCAAGGGCATGCTTTGACTGTGGCGATATGGGTCAGGTAAGCTTTCTGACAGCCGCATACCTAGGAAAGGACAGAGGACACGTATGCACCTCGGTACACGTGCCCAAACCCTTCACAGCTCTATATAAAGAGCCTCAGACTTCGCTGGAGGTACGCATTCTGAGACTTTGGGAGCCACCTTTTTCATCGTTGCTTACCTGACTTGAGCGTCGGAGGGTCGCCGCCGGGAACCCCCTTCCCGGCTCGACTTCTGTGCAGGTTTGCCGGAGCATCGCGCCACCAGTTGGAGATCTACATCATCGAGTCGGAGAGCGCCACATGCCCAGCGTCCATTGATTCAGCCTTCGGACAGGATCAATTTGGCGCCGTCTGTGGGAAAGCACCTGCATCCGAACGGGAACAATGGACGAGGCTGGACGACAACACACGGTGACGCTTTCGACGGAAGAACTCGACGCTCTGGTCGAGATGAGGGCCGCCAAACTTGTGGAGCAAAAATAGAAAGCAGCAGCCGAGCGGCCGGAGCAACAAGCAACATCTGCGTCGGGTGGCCGAGCGGAAGCACCTCAAGCCACCCCTGCATTCCATCGGGCCTTATTTTACACCCCTGAAGTCGTACCAGCTCGAAGAGATAGAGGATCTTCTTCAGACGAAATGCCTAAGCGAGATGACAGAAAGGGGAAAGCCCCCCGAGCGGACGCGTCGCCCGAGCGGATCAATCGCCAATTTTCAGAGGCCATTCTACGAGACCCTCTGCCCAAGCACTACACGCCCCCGACGATCGGCGAGTATAATGGGACAACCGACCCAGATGATCACCTGGGTAAGTTTGATAACACAGCCACGCTCCATCAATACACCGATGGAGTAAAGTGCCGAGTCTTTCTTACCACTCTCTCGGGATCGGCTCAACGGTGGTTTTGGAGGCTGCCGGACGGATCCATCACAAGCTTCAAGGACTTCCGAACGGCCTTCCTCCACCACTTCGCCAGCAGTCGGCGTTATCAGAAGACAAGCGTCAGCTTGTTCGCCATCAAGCAAGAGCCGAGAGAATCGCTCCGAGCTTACATCCAGCGGTTCAACAAGGTGGCAATGGATATTCCAACGGCTACCTCGGAGACGATGATGAATGCCTTCACGCAAGGCCTTGTGGATGGCGATTTTTTCCGATCACTCATTCGGAAACCGCCCCGAGATTATGATCACATGCTACACCGAGCCAATGAATACATCAACATGGAAGAAGCGCAAGCGGCCAGGAAAAAAGAAACATCAACCGAACGGGCACCTCCTGCCGAGCGGAAACCTTTCTCCGCTCATCAACCGCCGAGGGGACCAAGGGCCAAAGCAATCCACTCCCCTCGTGTAAGGTCCCAAGTACAAGAAGTAGCTGCCGCTCGAAGCAAGCCAAAGAAGAAATGGACCCCTATGTTCTGCTCCTTCCACCAGACGGATACGCACAACACAAGGGATTGTCGAAGTCTTCCCTTCGTGGCTAATCCCGTTCCCAGGAAGGCCGAACGACGGTCTCCTTCCATTGACAAGGCAAAGGACCCATGAAGCCGACCGGACCCGCATTGAGAGGCGACATCAACAGACGCCCGATCGGCATCGATCTCCAAGGCAGGAGAATCGCCGAGCGTCAAGAGAACGATCCCGGCCGTCCGCTCGGGAAGAGGAAAATAGAAGCAATACTTCCCGAGGCGAGATCAACGTTATTGCTGGTGGGCCGACCGGAGGAGACTCCAACCGAGCCAGAAAGGCGGGCGTCCGGCAGCTACAGATCCACGCAGTCGGTTGTAGCCAAGAGCGGGCAAGTGGACCGGAAATCACTTTCAGGCCCGGAGACTTAGAAGGAGTAGAAGTGCCCCACGACGACGCTCTGCTCATTAAAGCGATAATAGCAAATTACACTATTCACCGCATATTTGTTGACACAGGGAGCTCGGTTAACATTATATTCAAGAAGACGTTCGATCAACTGCAAATTGATCGAGCCGAGCTGCTTCCCATGACAACCCCGCTCTACAGGTTCACGGGTAACGAAGTTCAGCCGGTCGGACAGATTCGGTTGGCTACCTCACTGGGAGAAGAGCCGCTCAGGAGGACCAGGACAATAAACTTCGTGGTGGTCGACTCTCCTTCGTCCTACAACGTCATTTTGGGACGACCGGCGCTCAGCGAATTCCGAGCAGTCGTCTCAACCTTCCATCAGAAGATCAAGTTCCCCGTGGAGGACAAAGTAGGAGAAGTACGTGGAGATCAGCTAGCAGCTCGGCGGTGCTATATAGAGATGATCCGAGCAGAAGCCTGTTCCGCTCGAAAGGCGCCCCGGATCGAGGTACATGCCATAACCGAGAAACCTCCTGCTTTAATTTATGATGAAAAGGAGGAGGTTCAGATCCATCCGACCTGATCGGAGGCCACGACTTTTATCGCCTCTGATCTGGAGGAGGAGCAGAAGGAGGAGCTGATCCAATGCCTCCAACGAAATCATGATGTCTTCGTCTGGTCGACACATGAGTTGCCCGGAATTTCACCGAGCATAGCGCAGCATGAGTTGCATGTCCGACCGGACGCTCGGCCAGTGAAGCAGAGAAAAAGGGATTTCAGTGTCGAGCAGAATGCCATCATCCGGGCGGAAGTAGAGAAACTTATGGAGGCCGGCCACATACGCGAGGTGCAGTTCCTAAGCTGGCTGGCTAACGTAGTATTAGTCTCCAAGCCGGGCGGCAAGTGGAGAGTCTGCATCGACTTTTGGGACTTAAACAAAGCATGCCCCAAAGATTTTTATCCCCTGCCCCGGATAGATCAGCTGGTGGACTCTACGGCCGGCTGCGAGTTAATATGTATGCTCGACGCCTACCAAGGCTATCATCAAGTGCCGCTCGCCCGGGAAGATCAAGAAAAAGTTAGCTTCGTGACTGCCGACGGCACATATTTCTACAATGTGATGCCGTTCGGATTGAAGAATGCCGGGGCCACCTATCAACGCTTGATGAACAAAGTGTTCAGGGAGCAGATCGGGTGGAATCTGAAAGTCTATGTGGACGACATTCTTATCAAATCAGTCCGAGCGGCCGATCTCTTCAAGGACATGGAAGAAACCTTCCGAACGCTACGCAAATATGGAGTCAAGCTAAATCCCCAGAAGTGCCTGTTCGGAGCAAAAGGAGGGCGTTTCTTGGGGTACATAGTGACCGAGCGGGGAATTGAAGCAAATCCCAGCAAAGTGAAAGCTCTACAAGACATGCCGCCTCCCAGCAATACAAGTGCAGCGGTTGACCGGTCGGATAACTGCTTTGTCCAGATTCATCTCCAAAACCGCCGACCGGAGCCTACCATTCTTCAAGATCCTGCGCAAGGCTACTAAGTTCCAGTGGGATGAAGAATGTGACCAAGCGTTCGGAGAATTGAAAACATATCTCAATTATCTGCCTGTACTTGCCAAGCCGATCGGGGGTGAGTCACTTTATATTTATCTGTCTTCAACCGAGCATGCTGTAGGCTCGGCACTTGTAAGGTCCAGCGGCGAGGAACAGCCGGTGTATTTTCTGAGCCACATCTTAAAAGATGCCGAATCTCGTTACACTGGGCTCGAGAAGTTGGCCTTTGCTTTGGTTCTAGCCGCTCGGCGCCTCCGACCATATTTCTTGGCTCACACCATCATTGTCCGGACGAACAGCCCACTAGGAAGAGTACTGTTGAATCCAGAAGCGTCCGGACGGCTCATCAAGTGGACGACCGAACTGAGTGAATTTGACATCCAATACCAGCCCCGCTCGGCGATCAAAGCGCAATCCTTGGCTGATTTTGTGACGGAAGTGCAGAGGCCAGAGCCGGAAGTTATGTGGAGAATATATGTAGATGGGTCTTCCACTCGGCTCGGAAGTGGAATTGGAATATTGCTGTTCTCACCCCAAGAAGAAAAGATGCACTTATCCATCCGGCTGGATTACAAAGCTACCAACAATGAAGCAGAGTATGAGGCCCTCATAGCCGGATTGCAGGCAGCACGGCATGTGGGAGCCGGTCGGGTGACACTCTATTCGGATTCACAGTTGGCCGCTCAGCAACTATCTGGCACCTTTGAAATCAACAGCGCTCGGCTTAAACTCTGGCGAGGCCTTTGAAAACTCAAAGCTAATTTCATGAGGTTCTTATTGAAGATTCCCGAGCGGAGAACCGTGTAGATGAGTTGGCCAAACTAGCAAGTTCTATAACGCCGGTCATTATCCGAAGCCAATTGAACAAGTATCTTTGGTGGCACATGTTGACGGATGGAAGGCCTCATGTTTCCGGACGGTTGGAGGACACCCATCACGGAGTTTTGCTCGGGCACCACTCCTGCCGATCGGGATGAAGCCCAGCTGCTCGGAAGGAGGGCGGTCGGTTCACACTCATCGGCGATCAGCTCTACAAGAAGGCTTTCTCCGTTGTTGAAGTGTGTGAGCTCGGAGACTCAGCTTACATCCTCCAAGAGGTACATCAAGGATCGTACGGAGGACATCCGGGCGGACGATCACTAGCCAAGAAGATTTTGCTAATTTGGATACTTTTGGCCGACCTTACAAATGGACGCCGCTCGGACAGTATCTACGTGCCTTTCATGCCAGAAGTATCACAACTTCGCGCACTGACCGGCAGAGGAGATGAAGACATCAGCCGTTTCATGTCCGTTCGATCAATGGGGAATGAATATTGTGGGTCCATTTCCGATGGCGACCGGGCAGAGGAAATTTTTGCTGGTGGCGGTCGATTATTTTTCCAAGTGGGTGGAGGCCGAGCCACTAGCCAGGATCACGGCGGATGGTCAAAAATTCATCGGCAACACATCATCATGGGTTCGGTATCCCTCGCGATTGGTTTCCGACAATGGGCGGCAATTCACAGGGAAGGTGCTAGAAGATTGGTGCAAAAGCTACGGCATCGAGCAACACTTCACGTCCGTGGCTTACCCCCAAAGCAACGGTCAAGCCGAAGTAGCCAACCAGGAAATTCTCCGTATTCTGCGCGCTCGGCTCGACCACGTGGGAGGAAGTTGGCCGGATGAAGTGCCGGGCGTTTTATGGGCCATCCGAACGACTCCTAAGGAAGGAACGGGCGTCACTCCTTTTCATCTAGTGTACGGCGGCGAAGCGGTCATTCCGGTTGAAGTCGGCGTCGAGTCCGTCCGGATCCAATGTTACGATGGAGGCAACGCCAAGCGGAGGAACATGGAGCTGGATTTGGTTGATGAGGAGCGGGCCAAGGCATCCGTTCGGCTGATGGCGTACCGTCAACGGATGAAGCAAAACTACAACCGCCGCATCATTCCCCGATCATTCCAGGTCGGCGACCTTGTCTGGAAGAAAGTCAAACCGGTCGGCGACGTCGGCAAGCTTGAAGCTCCGTGGGCAGGACCCTTCAAAATCATCGAAAAGCTCCGCTCGGGCGCATATTATTTGGAGGATGAGGACGGCCGACAGTTAGATAGGCCGTGGAGCGCGAACCACCTCCAGCCTTACCGGGCGGGATGAAAGGTGTACCACTGTAAATCATCCTGTGTACTTTTTTCGACTGAATACTGGAAATGCAGAAATGAAGAATCAAGAGAACAAATATAAGGCATTGTCAACAAGAAACAAAGGCCCCGCGTCGTTCGGCCGGAGATAAATGGGTCGAGCCAAGCGCTCGAGGATCGAAGGCCCAGTACCGTCCGGCCGGAGGTAAATTATCCGAGCCAAAATACTCGACGAAGCAGACCCTGAGCCGTTCGGCCAGGAGTACGCTCTCCAAGCTGGGTGAAAGGTGCGCTAAATATAAATTTATATACTTTTTGGTCGCCTATGTACTTGCGATGCAGGAAGCAAAAAGATGAAAACACATTGAGTATTCTCCGCTGAGCGGCTTACCGTTCGGCAGGGGCATATGGATTATCCGAGCCAAGTGCCCGAATAGCGAAGGCCTCCTAGCCGATTAGATTCGCAAGCAAATGACCCGTGCTGTTCGGCCGGGCATAAAAACTGTTCAAGCGCGAGATACGGAAGGCCGACTAGCTCCGACGTTAAAGATCGAGAGCCGCGCCGACCGGCTATAAATATCCGCGCCGACGAGCTCCGTCGTTAAAGATCGAGAGACGAGCCGGCGCCTATAAACCCTCCGAGCGGAAGACCGTCGAGCTCCGACGTTAAATATCGAGAGACTAGCCGGTGTCTATAAATGATCCGAGCGGACGAACCGACGAGCTCCGTCATTAAAGATCGAGAGTCGCGCCGTCCGGCTATAAATATCCGTGCCGACGAGCTCCGTCGTTAAAGATCGAGAGACGAGCCGGTGTCTATAAACCCTCCAAGCGGAAGACCGTCTAGCCCAGACGTTAAACCGTAGAGCCGCGCCGACCGGCTATAAATATCCGTGCCGACGAGCTCCGTCGTTAAAGATCGAGAGACGAGCCGGCGTCTATAAACCCTCCGAGCGGAAGACCGTCGAGCTCCGACGTTAAATATCGAGAGACGAGCCGGCGTCTATAAATGATCCGAGCGGACGAACCGACGAGCTCCGTCGTTAAAGATCGAGAGCTGCGCCGTCCGGCTATAAATATCCGTGCCGACGAGCTCCGTCGTTAAAGATCGAGAGATGAGTCGGCGTCTATAAACCCTCCGAGCGGAAGACCGTCTAGCCCAGACGTTAAACCGTAGAGCCGCACCGATCGGCTATAAATATCCGCGCCGACGAGCTCCGTCGTTAAAGATCGAGACGAGGCGTCTATAAACCTCCGGCAGAGGCCGTCGAGCTCAGGCGTTAAATATCGAGGCAGGCGGCGTCTATAAATGATCCGAGCGGACGAACCGACGAGCTCCGTCGTTAAAGATCGAGAGCCGCGCCGTCTGGCTATAAATATCCGTGCCGACGAGCTCCGTCGTTAAAGATCGAGAGACAAGCCGGCGTCTATAAACCCTCCGAGCGGAAGACCGTCTAGCCCAGACGTTAAACCGTAGAGCCGCGCTGACCGGCTATAAATATCCGCACCGACGAGCTCCGTCGTTAAAGATCGAGAGACGAGCCGGCATCTATAAACCCTCCGAGCGGAAGATCGTCGAGCTCCGACGTTAAATATCGAGAGACGAGCCGGCGTCTATAAATGATCCGAGCGTACGAACCGACGAGCTCCGTCGTTAAAGATCGAGAGCCGCGCCGTCCGGCTATAAATATCCGTGTCGAGCTCCGACGTTAAACATCGAGAGACGCGTCGGCGTCTATAAACCCTCCGAGCGGAAGACCGTCTAGCCCAGACGTTAATCCGTGGAGCCGCGTCGTCCGGCTATAAATATCCGTGCCGTCGAGCTCCGACGTTAAACATCGAGAGACGCGTCGGCGTCTATAAATAATCCGAGCGGAATATAGTCGACACTGCAATTATCCGTATTCTCCGCCGATAGTTAGACCGACGCTAAGTTCCGCTCAGACTCGAGGTATAAAGGTTCTGATCGGCTTATAACGAGTGATTCTTGCTAGCAACACAGAATGATATTCGGCCGAACGGAAGGGCTGGGGAAAACACTTACAAGAATGCACCTCGAATGCCAAAGGTGTGATAGTAGACGAGCGGGCAGCACAAGTATTAGCAAGGGGACAGTGCAAAAAGATAGAGTACATGAAAGGAAAGCATTTCATTAAAATTAAAACCTTAGGCCGAGTGGCCTAAGTACAAAAAGATTCATGTTCAGCCGAGCGGCGAAATTACAAGAATTACTCGATGTAGTCGTAGAGGTCCCTCGGAATGTTGCTCAGGAGCTCCACCTGATCGCCGGCTGGAATATTGGTGGACTCCGGAAGAAGGCCCTTCGACTTCAGATAGGTCATAGTGGCCATAATGGCCAAGTCGAAAGCTGAGTACATCCGCTCGCAAATTTTCTCCGAGAACTCGGGCGATCGGATGTGGCTTTGTCGGAGAGCGGCAACTCAGCTCGGCTCGGCATCCTGGTATTCTTTGAAGGTCGCCTGGGAGCTTGTGAGGGCCTCATTCAGATGTTCAATCTTCTCGCATCGGTAGGCGGCTGCCTTCTCGGTCGAGTGCTCGTCGGCTCCTTTATCTTCACTCGGGCCGGGCCTCACATTTCTTCTCGGATCGGAGATGGTGTGTTCTTTGGTGGTGGCGGAGTTATCTTTGTGTCAGCGACTTGACTTGTCACTCGGACTCGGCTAGGGCGTGGGCACGGTCAGCTGTTTTCTTCTGCTCGGCCACCAGCAGAGTTTGAGCTTTCTTGACTCTTTTTGCAGTTCGGAGTAGGAAGGGCCTTGGGAGCCGCTCGGACCGCCTGCCGCCTCTGTTGCCTTATCTCCTCGTCCGCCATAGCCAGGCGGTTGGAACTGCTATCTCTTCCACCCATCTCTGAAGCAAGAAGGCGCAATTGTTAAAAGCCGAGCGGAAATATTCAGCAAAACTTCAAAACAAAAAAACAAAAAAACAACAAACTTACCCGTGGCAGCTTGCATGTGGTACATTGGCTAAGTTCGGGAGGATCATTGCTCGGCGTCGGCCCACATCTCGTGAGGCCCTTTCAAAGTAATGGTGTGCTCGGGCACGGTTTCGGCTTCGGTAGCAACTCTTGATTGGAAGATGAAGAGTAACCCGTATTGTGTGGCCGTGACCAGGGATCGGCGCAGAAAACCACGAATGGATGGTCGGCGTTGGGTGAGCAGCGAGGGAGAGTGTCGACGGAGTGGCCTCAACAGGCGATCAGCTCGTCCCGGTCGAGCGTCGATCGGACGAAATGGTCTCGGGCACAGGCGCCTTGCCTTTAGCAGTCACGGCGGCCCGGTCGGAGGGTTGGACCGCGGAGGTAGCCGAGCGCAGCGGAGTCTCCACCCGGCGCCTCTTTTGCAGTGGCTGTTCCTCCTCCCGAACGGACCCTTCCTCGGGGGCCGTTGGTTCCCTGGAGGGGGTAGCTCCGCTGGCCACCTGCTGTTGAGAGGCCTGAGCGGTCGATTCAGCCTGGGTGCCGCTCTCTCCTTCGTGAGAACCGACCGGCTGAATACCCCGCGCCTCCATTTCCTTGGCCGCCGCGGCCTCCAGCGCCGCTGCCTTTCTCTTCAGAACGCCGGCCATCACCGAGTCCATGACGATGTCAGCTGCATGAAAAGAAGAAGAAATCAGTTAGCAATTAAAGCAAATGCCCAAGCAAAATTCTTACCGAAGCCGGTCGGAAGTGGGGTCCGTATAGGACTCAGCCCAAAAATGTACATCACTCCCTCGTGAAGAAGTTTGTTGATGTCAAGCCGCAGACCGGCTAGTACATTTGCGGCGTGAAGATAATCCGGTCGGGTCTTGAAGTAGGTAGACTGACCTGCCACTGGGTCGGAAAGTTTGGCTGACTGGGCATGCGGAGGTAGAAATAATAGTCCTTCCAATGTTTATTGGAAGTGGGTAGTTTATTGAAGAAGACCAGACCGGGCCGAGCTTGGAACATAAAGGTGCCCAGCTCGGCTTGCTTAGGGTAATAGAAATAAAAGAAGACCTCCGGTCGGAGGGGAATGTTGTGAATCTTAAACAAAACGACAACACCGCAGAGGAGACGGAAGGTATTTGGTACTAAACTTCCGAGCGGCACGCCAAAATAATTACAGACGTCTACTATAGAAGGATGCACGGGGAACCACAGACCGGCGGTAAATTGGTCGCGAAAGACACAGAAACCGCCGCGCGGCGGTCTGTGTGACCGAGCGGCGGGACCAGCTAGGCGAACTTCGAAATCCTCGGGGATTTCGAAATTGTCAGCCAAAATATCAAAATCCCATTGTTCGAAACGGGACCGCATGGTAGTATACCATGGGCCTAGGGATTGTTCTTCGGGATGAGAAGAACTGGCCATGATCCGGACAGAAGAAATCAAAAAAGAAGTTTCAAAGATGAAGAAAAGGAGTTTCAAAGACTGGAGCTAGGGGAAGAAATGCGAATTAGATACCGGAAAGGAAGAAGGAAAGATCTAAAACCTTACTGAGGGGAGAGGGATCGAGGAAAGGCGCCGAAGAGCGTCAGAGGGCAGAAACAAGATCGCCGGAGCTCCAAAGCGCAGAGGGCAACAGTAGAGGTAACGGAGGCGAGTGAAGGTGAGAAGGAAACGAAGAATTTATAGGGTGAGGGCCGGGCGGCCTCCACCGTCGGATCCAGGTTACGGGAATCAAAGCATGCATCTAGCCGTTCATTTCGAATTGCTTCGATCACGTCAAAATATCATGCTACCGCCGTCGTACACCGATGACAGTGCTCCACGTGGCATTCAATCATTCGGAGCATTTAATGAAAGCGTGCTCAACCTTGATGTCGAAGATTGGCGCAGAATACGAGGAGATCTGGTGAAGACCATTGTTGATTCGCTTAGGCTACCTCTACGGTTGGCCGAGCGGATGATGCAAGCACGGAGGAACCGCTCGGCCGGATTCTTAGTCCAGTCAGTCGGACTATTCACCTCCTTCGACTAGACTTGAAGGGGAGGCAAGTGATCCGGTAGTAAGAGCGGGCCCCCCCTGCAAAGTCAACGCCTTGTGGAAGTCACCGGAGCAGCCGCCCATCCGGGGAGAGTGTGGTCCGACCGGACGGACGGCCGTAGACGGCCGGTCCGACCGGACTGTCGGCCGACCGATGGAATCGAATACCCGGATGGGTCCGGCCGGCTCGCACTTATGGTTGGAAGGCACCCTGTCAAATCGGGGTTCCGACGCTCAGTTGAAAAGGTCATGGACCGAGCTGACCTTTTGACCGACCAAAGTCATAAAGCACCCCTGTTTATTAGCCTCCACAAAGCACAAGTAAACCACTGCGGATGTCCGGGGGAGCTGTCCGCCCGGACGACAAGTTTGGAGCAAGGGAAAAGGACAGGGGGACTTCTTTCTCTGACAACCGGTAGGTTTCACGTGTGTGCCATGCTCCAAATCTTGTGACAGGGGATTCTGCTGTCCCGTCAAGGACATGCTTTGACTGTGGCGATATGGGTCAGGTAAGCTTTCTGACAGCCGCATACCTAGGAAAGGACAGAGGACACGTATGCACCTCGGTACACGTGCCCAAACCCTTCACAGCTCTATATAAAGAGCCTCAGACTTCGCTGGAGGTACGCATTCTGAGACTTTGGGAGCCACCTTTTTCATCGTTGCTTACCTGACTTGAGCGTCGGAGGGTCGCCGCCGGGAACCCCCTTCCCGGCTCGACTTCTGTGTAGGTTTGCCGAAGCATCGCGCCACCAGTTGGAGATCTACATCATCGAGTCGGAGAGCGCCACATGCCCAGCGTCCATTGATTCAGCCTTCGGACAGGATCAACTTTCATAAATAAAATTAGAATAAATAGAAAATAGAGGCTCAAAGGATTTACTTGGTTACAACCGGGGAGATTGTTAATCCAAGGCAATGAAGCTAAACAAAATGAAGCTTTAGGCAGAAAAGCCTCTTTACAGCAGTGAAAGCACAAAAATGAAAAAGCTAAACAAAAATGGAAAGCGCAAAAGTGTTGTAAATGAAATTGCTTGTTGATTGTAGCTACTTGGACCAAGGCTATATTTATAGCCTTGGTTGAGGCACCTGGAAGGGTTCCAGGTGTCTGGAGGAGGATAAAATTTTATCTCCTCCACAACGGATCATGGTCAAACGTGATTTGGATATAATCAGGTTTAGGGCGCCCGGATTGGGTCCGGGCGCCTGGAGCCTTAAAGTCAACATGGTTGACTTTTTTCAATCCGAGCCTTCTGCTCCGGTGCTGCTCGCCTCGGTTCAGGTCTTCTGCTCTGGCTTCACTCGCTTGGGCGATTTCGACTAACGGAAATAAGGCTCTCCCAAACCCAATTTTGGCCTTCTCCTCGAGCAGGCTTCCACTCCGACTTCTCGTCCTTCGAACGTCGCGCATATTCTTCTCATCCACCGGTGTACTCTTCCATGGCGCCTTGTCCCTCAGACGCACCAAGCCCGTCAGCTTTCTCCCGTGCCGTCCTTCTCGCTAGTCGCGTCTTCCGCTTGACTTCCTGTGCTCCTAAGCTCCTGCACACTTAGACACAGGGATCAAAAACCAACATGACCTAAATTAACTTGTTTGATCACATCAAAACTGTTGGGACCAAAATGTAGCTAGAGGGGGGTGAATAGCTCGGCGCGATCTCGTGCTCGTCGTTGCTTGCTTCTTGTGATGATGTGCACCGAAAAATACAAAGAAACAACACTCAACACTAACACTAGGGATTTACTGGGTATCCACCTCAAGAAGAGGTGACTATTCCAAGGATCCACACACTCACGCACCCTCCACTATGTAAACACTCTTTTTCGGTAACTACCGAAGGCGGAGAAGCCCTACAAGCTCACAGTACAAGAAGAAAGGGGAGGGAAATATAATACAAGCAAACCCTAACCTAGCTTCTTCCTCACCTCTTGACTTGGACGTGCACCAGCACAAGCCTCCAAGAACCTTCAAGATCTGGCGTGAGAGCTGTGGAGAAGTTGTTGTGAAGATCTTTGCTCGCTAGAGAAGAATTGAGGAAGTTCTGCTGTGGGAAACACAGCCAACAGCTATATCCTGCGCCAACGGTCAAATCCCAATCGATCGGATTGCTCCCAATCGATTAGGGAGGCTTTGGATCGATCACCCGATCAATTCAGAGTGCCTCTGTGCTCCTGGGAATTGCCTGGATCGATCGACTGATCGATCCAGGGCTTATCGCGCGAAGTCGCAGCTCCCAATCGATCAGTTGATTGATTGGAGGCTCCCAATCGATCGATCGATCGATTGGGAGGCTTTCTGTGCGATCGACGATTCTCCCAATCGATCCACTGATCGATTGGGGAAGCCTTTGTCACGAGGACTCACCCAATCGATCACCCGATCGATTGGGCATAAGCCAATCGATCGGCTGATCGATTCAGCCCATGGTTTTTGCCCAAAACTAAGTCCAAAGTCCCCTAAATCAATATCCGGTTAACCATGACCTGTTGGTACATCATGCCTAGCATCTGGTCACCCTTGACCTACTAGGACTCCTTTACCAAGTGTCCGGTCAATCCCTTTGACCCACTTGGATTTCCACCAGATGTCTGGTCAGCCTTGACCCATCTGAATTTTCCTTGCCTGGCTTCACTCACTAGGACTTCTCATCTACCTAGCTTCACTCACTAAGACTTCACGTCTGCCTGGCTTCACTCACCAGGACTTTCACTTGGCTTTACTCACCAGGAATTTCCACAACTGCCTAGCTTTACTCACTAGGACTTTCCATCTGCCTAACTTCACTCAGCAGGACTTTCCATCTACCTAGCTTCACTCACCAGGACTTTGTTGGTGCGGGAAGCATCCGACGATCGAACCTTAGTTTTGATAATGGCAAAGGATTCAAAGTTAAGTTAGTGTGTGATCTAACATGTTTGAATAAGTGTTTCAGGAAAGTCCTAGCTGCGGTTAGGCAGGTGAAAAACCCTAAGGGGTGGTAACCTTAGGTCCTATGGGGCGGTAACCCTAAGTGGAGGAAAACCCTAAGGGGCGGTAACCTTAGGTCCTAGGGGGCGGTAACCCTAGGTGGAGGAAAACCCTAAGGGGTGGTAACCTTAGGTCCTAGGGGGTGGTAACCCTAGGTGGAGAAAAACCCTAGGGGGCGGTAACCCTAGGTCCTAGGGGGTGGTAACCCTAGGCGGAAAGTCCAGTCGGTCTGGAGGACCGGACTGGCATCAGGTAATCTCTCCTGAGAGGAGTAGGTGAGGACGCGTTCCCCGTAGAGGGAACAATAGGCGTCGGGTCGACCTAGGGCTTCCGGTAGGAAATCCGAAGTCAGACTCGGACAGTCCGAAGACTGTCAGTTATTCGTTACTATGTTTTATCAGAATCTAACACTGTCTTGCAGGGTATTATTGCTCGGACTAACCTTGTTTTGCAGGTGAAGAACCTGCTGGAAAAAGGGGTCCGGGCGCCCGGGACCAAATGTTATCCCTGCCGCGACTTCGCCACGTGGAGCATCCTGGTTGGTTGGCCACGTTACACTCCAGGCGCCCGGAAGGGGTCCAAGCGCCCGGAAGGTCATATAAAAAGAGGGTCGAGGGTGTAGCCAAAGACAATCAATTGCTAAGCTGTCTTCTGTGAAGTGCTGCGAACGAGACGATCTTGAAGTGCTACTACTCGACGTCGACAACCCAAAGCTCAGACTCTTCAATCTTGTGTTGTCGGTATTAGTTCTTTTATTACACTGATTGTAATTCGAATTGTAATCTTTTCCGATATATAGTTGTTGCCCACCGAAAACGGTCAAGGACCGTGGGCCTTCGAGTAGGAGTCGCCATAGGCTCCGAACGAAGTAAAACACCTGCGTCTCTGTGTGTTTTATTTTACTTTCCGCTGCGTTTCTATTCTGTGTTTTAAATCGTTAAAAAATAGCCACGAGCGCTATTCACCCCTCTACCGCTTTCGATCCATCAATTGGTATCGAGCGGGGTCATTTTGAATCGGTGCAACCACCATTCAAAATATTTTTGTAGTGGTATTTTTGGTCGATTAGAATTTAGCCTCATAGCTATATTCTAATTATTTTCCTCGAATCGGTTTTCTCGGAATTGGTGCAACACCACCCGAGTTCGTGATTCATATTTTTCTTCCGCACTACTAAGCCGGGACCAAGTCCAGGACATTTTATTGTTTTTTCGCTTTAGGTAAAACTGAAATGGCCCTTCAAGAAGGCTATAATACTGCCCGCCCTCCGCTATTCACCGGAGACGACTTGGTCTTGGAAAAGTCGGATGGAGGCATATCTCCAAATTGTCAAAACCGGATTCAAACGGCCATCTGACACCACCGGCAAACCACTACCGTACGAGGACTGGGATGCATCTTGATCAAGAAAGTGGAAGCTAATGCCAAGGCAACCTGCACCCTCCAGTGTGGCCTATCAAAAGAAGAACTCAACCGCGTCGGCCCCTTCAATAGTGCCAAAGAATTGAACTTCACGAAGGGACATCCGACACCAAAGTAAGTAAAAGAGACTTAATTTTAATAAATTATTTAACATCAAATTGCAGGAAGGTGAAACAACTGCCCAACTCCATGCCCGGATTCAAGATCCGCTCAATGGTCTTCATGTGATTGGACAAAAGGTAGACAACTGGGACATCATAAGGTATTCTCTAAACGCCTTTCCAAGGAACACCTTGTGGGCATCCATGGTAGATGCCTACAAGGTCTCCAAGGACTTGTCTACCATTAAATTAGATGAACTTTTTGCAGAATTTGAACTTCACGAACAGACTAATGCACGCCGAGAAAGGGTTGGCTTTGGTTGCAGGAACAGGGAGATCGCGTGAGTCAAAGGTCAAGCGAAGAACCGAACCTGAGTCAGAAGAAGAACCAGACTCAGAAGACGACGATGAACTCACAATCGAAATAGTCAGCTTAGTAAAGAAGCTCTGCAAAAAGAAGGGCTTCAACAAAAAGGATCTCAGAAAGGCCATTCAGTCTAAAGAAGCCCAACCAAGCTCGAAGGTCAAATTCGAAGTGACATGCTACGGGTGCAATCAGAAGGGTCACATCAAGGCGAATTGCCCGAACCAGAAGGATCCAAAGAAACCCAAAAGAAAGAAGGCATTGAAGGCAACATGGGACGAGTCTTCTTCCGAGGAATCCGACGACGAAGAACAAGAACAGACGAACTTTCTTGCCTTGACAACCCGGGACTTCACCAACGGATCCGGAAGTGAGGACGAATCGAAAGCCGAGTCCGAGAGAAGCCACAGATCCGCATCCGTTTCCGAAGGGCCGAACCCCTCTGTAAGTAAAAGTCGGTTATATAGTTTAATTAATTATTTAATGCATAAAGTAGCTAAGTCTAAGATTCGAATTAAAGCGCTTCTAAAGGAGGTAACACTCCTTAAAGAAACGCCTAATAACGAATCCTTAACTGATCAAGTTCAGACTGGAACCTCAACTCAAGTTCAAAAACTTGAGGAAGAGAATTCCAATCTGAAAAGTCAAGTCAAGGATTTGAAAATAACTCTAGAGCGATTTTCCTTGGGATCCAAGAATCTTGACTTAATTCTTGGAACTCAAAGGGCAATCTACAATCGAACAGGACTAGGATATAAAAAGAAGTGTAAATCCTACCTATCCTTAATAAAACCAAATAGAAAAATGGTCTAAGCATGGGTTGCCAAGTCCAACCTGATCAATCAAGTTGGACTTGGATATTATTGGGTTCCTAAGGATCAAATACATTACCTCAATAAACCTTATCGAGGCTATGATCCAGGGGGAGCTAAAACAATAAAAATTCGAAATTAATCTAAAAACTCAAAATTGAAAAATTCATAATTAAAACTTAAAATTCAAATTCGAAATTAATCAGAAACTCAAAATTTAAAATTCAAAATTAATCTAAAAACTCAAAGTTAAAAATTCGAACTTAATCTAAAACTCAAATTTAAAAATTCGAAATTAATTATTAAAATTTCAAAATTCAAATTAGAAATTAATCATTAAAATTATTCATTCAAATTCGAAATTAATTATTAAAATTTAAAATTCAAAATTCAAAATTAATTATTAAAATCCAAAATTTGAAATTAATTATAGAAATTCAAAATTCAAATTCAAAATTAATTATTCATTCAAATTCGAAATTAATTATTAAAATTTAAAATTCAAATTCGAAATTAATTATTAAAATTTAAAATTCAAATTCGAAATTAATTATTAAAATTTAAAATTCATATTCGAAATTAATTATTAAAATTCAAAATTCGAAAATTCAAAATTCGAAATTAATCATTCAAAATTCATAAATTTGAAATTAATTCAAAAATCCAAAAATCAAAATAAAAGGAGGGTCCAGAATAGCTGGCAACTCCGAAATCTATTTACCCGACTGGGTAACCGAACTTAATCTACCCGAAATGGGTAAACAAGAGTAGATTACCCGACAGGGTAAATAAGGATAGATTAAAAAGGGTTAGATTTAACTTGAAACACAGTAATGGTGAAGTTTTTGGATGATAGTACGTTGGGAAAACTTGAGCATCGCATGTCTAGGAAGATATGGCTTCGACCTGGTGCATTTGGCCAAGTGGAACTAACCGAAGCTACCCTTAAATGGATCCTAACTAGTTAGACTAAGGTTTAGTATTAAGCTCAATGGGTAGGACTATTTGGGAAACCTCAAAGGCATGGTTACTTTAATGAGCTCCTTGTGACTCACCATAGCCCAGAAGTTTATCCAAAGAACGCTTACTTGTTGAACCCAAAGCCAAACCCGAATCTAACGTAAAGTTAAACAAACCCTAAAAATTGAACTAATTCATCTCACAAAATAATAGGATCCCCTGATTGAAAAACATACATCGGGTGAGATGATTAAACAAACTCAATTTTAAATCTTACTTAAGCTAAACATTTTTTTAAACATCAAATCACCAAACAAACCCCCATAGAATCAACTCAGATTAGGTAAGATACAAAATTAGGAACTTACCTCAATCAAACTGTCTTTTGATCCATCAACTACTTTATGTGTAGGAATTGGATCAATGGATGTTGGACAGTGGATGTTCCAGACATATGACTGGAGATCGGTTGAAGTTCACTAAGTTAAAACTAAAGAACCTAGGATCAGTTGCATTCGGCAACGATGGAAAACTGGAAGTAATCGGAAAAGGTAATATCGAACTTAATTCTGATTTTATTATTCGAAAAGTACTCTTAGTTGAAAATTTTAATTTCAATTTATTAAGTATAAGTCAACTATGCGATACTGGTTATTCATTCAATTTTACCAAGTCTGAATGTATAGTCAAACATGTCGATAATCCAAAAATCATACTTAAGGGCACTAGAAAAGATAATGTCTACACCGTCTATCTACCATCATCCTCAATAAAGTGTTTTCTAACACAACAAGAGGAAACTGAGTTATGGCACAGAAGACTCGGTCACACGCACACAAGACTCATTTCAAAAATGAGTCAAAATGGACTAGTTAGAGGGTTAACCAAATTAAAAGTTATTGAAAACTCAATCTGTAATACATGTCAACAAGGAAAACAAACCAAGTCCACCCACAAGTCAACCAATACGGTTAGAACTACCCATCTACTTGAGCTCCTTCACCTAGATCTATTTGATTCTCATGGAGCCAAGTCACTAAGCAAGAACCAATATTGCTTAGTTATAATTGATGACTACTCCAGGTTCACCTGGGTAAAATTTCTAAAAACAAAAGATGAAACCTTTGAAATATTTAGTAATTTTTGCAAATTAACCGAAAATGAAAAAGATACTAAAATTAAAAGGATAAGGAGTGATCATGGAGGAGAATTTGAGAATCACAACTGTTGGTGCAATTTCCAGTAGGTCAAGGTTGACCTAGTTGACCAAGAGTAAGCCTTGGTCATGGTTTCGATGTTTGACAATACAGAAAGACATGTAGACATGGACAATGCAGGTGCAGTTGTCCATGCAGAGAGATACTGATCAGGGTCTGATCAGGTTGGATGAAGAAGAGTCAAGTAGGTCAAGGTTGACCGGATACTTGACTGGGAAGTCCTAACTGGGATGTTAGGAAGTTCGGAAAGTCTTGGTGAGTGAAACCAGGTAGTTCGGAAAGTCCTGGTGAGTGAAGCCAGGCAGTTCGAAAAGTCCTGGTGAGTGAAGCCAGGCAGTCGGGAAATCCTGGTGAGTGAAGCCAGGTGAAAATCCTAGTGAGTGAAGCTAGGTGAAAGTGAAAGTCCTGGTGAGTGAAGCCAGGCAATTGGAGAAAGTCCTGGTGAGTGAAGCTAGGCAGTTGGGAAGACCCGGTGAGTGAAGCCAGGCAAGGAAAAGACCTAGTGAGTGAAGCTAGGCAGTTTGGAAGTCCTGGTGAGTGAAGCCAGGCAAGGGAAATCCAGATGGGTCAAGGTTGACCAGACATCTGGTGAAAAGTCCAAGCAGGGAGCTTGGCACGGGAAAAGTCCAATTATGGAGACTTGGCACGGAGAAGACCAAGTTGGAGACTTGGCACGGAAAGTCGGAGAGGGCTCGGTAGCTTGTTTCCGGACTGTGGTCAGAGAGGGCTCGGTAGCTCGTTCTCTGGACCGGACGAAGTCGGAGAGGGCTCGGTAGCTCGTTCTCCGGACTAGGTCAAGAGAGGGCTTGGTAGCTCATTCTCAGGACCATTTAGGGTTTAGGGTTGGAGCTCTAAACCTGGATCGGTCTGGTGACTGATCCAGCGATACGCCTGAGTATCTGATCGGTCTGGTGACCGATCAGATAACAAACAGAAGGGTTCTGTAAGTCATCTGATCGGTCTGGAGACCGATCAGAGGAGTTGAGCCAACTTTCTGTGAGTGAACTGATCAGTCTGGGGACCGATCAGCAGGGAGTCTGATCGGTCTCCACGATCGATCAGAGACGCAGCCACCTCTCTTACAGAGAGGTGGGATCGGTCCGGGGACCGATCAGACTGGGGCCTGATACCGATCAGGACGTAGCCTGATCAGGCTTCAGCCTGATCGGTCCAGAACTATCCGTTGGCTCACAACGGTCTTCTATCTTCTGCTGTCTTCTGGCTTCTTCTTCGCAGGTGGATGCAGGTATAAAAGAGGCTGAGGGCTTCTACAGAGGGACTACGACTTCTTCCTTCTTCCTCCTCTGAACTGAGCTGCTGTTCTTCTGAAAGTTGTGCTCTTGAGCTTCTTCGACTGAGTTGCTTGTTGGCATTCGTCCGTGAAGTTGGTGCCTCATCCGGGACTTCAGTCGACGAGAAGGCAAGCGAGTATTTGTACATTCATTGTGTATTTTGTTCTTGCTCTTCGTTGTATTTCCATATTGCTGTTGCAAGCTATTGTGGCGAGGTTTCTCCACCCACAAGGAGTATTTATTAGCCGATTCTCCGGGGACTCATCCACCGACGGATTGATAGGGCTCGTCCACCTTACGGACACGCCGAGGAGTAGGAGTATATCTCCGAACCTCGTTACATCGACGCGTGTTGAGGTTTGATTTCTCCGCTTTCGTTTCTATTATTTTTATTTCCGCTGCGCTAACCCTAATCGTAGGAAGAAACGAGCAATTTGGGGTCGGCTATTCACACCCCCCCTCTCTAGCCGAGTACGACGATCCTAACAACAACTTCACTGAATTTTGTGAAATAAATGGGTACAAACATGAATACTCCTGCCCTAGAACCCCCCAATAAAATGGTTTAGTAGAACGTAAAAACAGAACCTTACAAGAAGCTGCCAGAACCATGTTAAACGAATATAATCTGTCTAATCAATTCTGGGCTGAAGCAGTTAGTATAGCTTGCTACATTCAAAATAGGATCTTAATTAATAAATTTCAAAATAAAACCCCCTATGAAATTTATTATAATAAAATTCCTAACTTAAACTATTTAAAAGTATTTGGGTGTAAAGTCTTTATTTTAAACACTAAAGATTACTTAGGAAAATTTACATAAAAAACAACCCCAGGAATATTTTTAGGGTACTCAACCACTAGTAGAGCATATAGAATATATAACAAGAATACCCTAAAAGTAGAAGAAACAACAAATATAAAATTTGATGAAGACACTATAGTTGAAACTGAGGATATACAAAGTGCTAATCCAATAAACAGAGAAGATGACGAAAATCAACCTGAACCTATTGAATCTGAAGAACAAATAACTAATTCAAATGACATACGACCAACCAGAACAAGCACAAATCACCCATCTGACCAAATCTTGGGTGATCCAACTGTAGGCGTAAGAACTAGGTCATCCTATAGAAACCAGAGTCAAATAGCTTTAATCTCAAAAATTGAACCCAAAACCATAGAAGAAGCCCTACCAGACCCATATTGGACTATAGCAATGCAAGAAGAATTGGCCCAATTTGAAAGAAATCAGGTATGGGAATTAATGCCTAAACCCATTAACAAAACCATAATTGAGACTAAATGGGTTTTTAGAAACAAATTAAATGATCAAGGTGAAATAGTAAGAAATAAAGCCAGGTTAGTAGCCAAAGGTTCAGTCAAGTAGAAGGGCTAGACTATGATGAGACCTATGCTCCTGTAGCAAGACTTGAATCCATTAGGATGCTGCTGGCCTATGCAGCACACAAAGGATTCAAGCTATTTCAAATGGATGTAAAATCTGCGTTCTTAAACGGATTTATTAAAGAAGAAGTATACGTAGGTCAACTTCCAGGATTTGAGGACATAGAACATCCAAATTATGTCTTCAAATTAAAAAAAGGCCCTGTACGGACTAAAACAAGCACCTAGGGCTTGGTATGAACGACTGTCCAACTATCTAATATCAAAAGAGTTCAACCAAGGTCAAATAGACCCAACCCATTTTGTAAAAACCTTTGAAAACGACATCTTTATAGCATAAATTTACGTCGACGATATCATTTTTGGATCAACCAACTCAAAATTTTTAAAAGAGTTTACCAAACTAATGGAAAATGAATTTGAAATGAGTCTAGTGGGTGAACTTAATTTCTTTTTAGGGTTACAAATTAAGCAAACCAAAGATGGAATTTATATTTATCAAACCAAATATGCTAAAGAATTAATTAGTAAATTTGGAATGGAAAACTCAAAAATCATTAATACACCAATGGCTACTAATGTTAAAATTGACTCAGACTTAGAAGGTAAACCAGTAGACTTGAAATACTATCGAAGTGCGATAGGAAGTCTACTGTACCTAACTGCAAGTCGACCAGACATCATCTTTGCAGTAGGTATGTGCGCAAGATACCAATCTTGTGCAAAAGAGTCTCACTTAACCCTAGTAAAAAGAATCCTTAGGTATGTTAAGGGAACCCTAAACGTAGGACTTTGGTACCCTAGATCTTGCACCCTTGATCTAACCGGCTACTCTGACTCTGACTATGCCGGGTGCAAGCTAGATAGAAAAAGCACAAGTGGCAGTTGTCAATTTTTAGGGCACTGCCTAGTAAGTTGGTCAAGTAGGAAGCAACACTGTGTTGCCTTATCTACCACTGAAGCTGAATATATAGCACTAGGTGAATGCACATCTCAATTACTATAGATGATGCATACCCTTAAAGACTATCAACTTGAATATCAAAAAACAAAAATTTCAATCGATAACATAAGTACAATAAATCTAACAAAAAACCCAATTCATCACTCAAGGACTAAACATATAGAAGTAAAACACCACTTTGTAAGGGATCATGTAGCTAAGGGTGACATTGTACTCAACTATGTTGAGTCAAAATCAAACTTAGCTGACATCTTTACAAAACCCTTACCTGAAATTGAGTTCAGTACACTTAGAAGACAAATAGGAATGTGCTGGGTAGAATAGATACTTTCAATTCAGTCCTTTTAATGTTTTGTTTTTATAACTTCTAGGCAAAACTTGATTTTTCAAAATCCCTACTTTACTAGACTTTCAAAAGTTGGATTTAGCCTAGGATTTCCCCCTAGAAATCATGTTCCCCCAGGATTCAACCAGAGCATCTCACAAACACCTAAGTATACCTTGCTTGTGCTTGTAAAACATAGAACGGTGTGAGATGCATAGGGTACAGCCTGGACTCGAGAATGCTTATTTCTGTGCATCAATATGAGTCTGGGTGTTAAATACGTGATTAAAAGTAATCGAATCAAGTCTTCCAGCCTTAGTCAAATCTAACTGGATCTATTGACTTGACTTGACTAACCAAGTGAACACTGTTGCCCTCTAGGCAATCAGCAAGTAGCTAAACGGTTAGACAGTTGGTGAAGGAAATAATAAGTTTAAGCATGTCTGTACTTAAAAGATCTGATACCTGATCAAAACAAATCTTGACTCATGCTTGGACTTTAGGGCTCTGATACCTTACTAAAACAAACGGCAAGCTATTTAAAAATAAGGTCATCGCTTCTCCTTTGCCTTAAGTATTCTTGAAATACATTTCAAAAACATGCCTTAAGCAGCTTTCTCAAAAACTTTCTCTAAATTTAAAACTTTCAAGTGTTCTCTACTTTAAAACTTTAAAATTTTTTAAAGTATTATTTTCTTTAAAACTTTTAAAAACTTTTAAGTTAAAGCAATATTATTTAAAACTTTGAAATTTTTAAGTTAAAAATTTTTTCCTTGGAAATTTTCTTTAAACACCTGAATATTTTTGAAGTTGAAAATCTTGTTTGAAAATTTCTGAAGTTGAAAATTTTGTTAGAAAATTTCTGAAGTTGAAAATTTTGTTAGAAAATTTCTGAAGTTGAAAATTTTTCTTGAAAATTTTTGAGAATCTTGTTTGAAAGTTTTTGAAGTTGAAAATCTTGTTTGAAAATTTCTAAAGTTGAAAATTTTGTTAGAAAATTTCTGAAGTTAAAAATTTTGTTAGAAAATTTCTGAAGTTGAAAATTTTTCTTGAAAATTTTTGAGAATCTTGTTTGAAAATTTTTGAAGTTGAAAAATTTTGTTTGAAAATTTTCTGAAGTTAAAAATTTTTTTTTCCTTGCTCCTTGCCTAAGTTAAAATGGTTTCTGCTAAATTTTGTCTTGAAAAATTAAGTTTTTTCAAAAAACTAGCTCATTTTTTATATATGGCAAAGGGGGAGAGTAGAGAAATTCAAAGAAAGAAATAAAAATAGAAATTCAAATAGAAATTCAAATTCAAAGAAAGAGTAGAGAAATTCAAAGAAAATAGTTTAAAGGGAGCTTGTATTAAGGGGGAGCTATGTTTATCTTGCTATCACGCTTATCCTGTGTCTTGTGCTTATACATAACAGCATATTTCTTGTACTTAACATTGAATTTCGGTTGCCATTATCAAAAAGGGGGAGATTGTTGGTGCGGGAAGTATCCGACGATCGAACCTTAGTTTTGATAATGGCAAAGGATTCAAAGTTAAGTTAGTGTGTGATCTAACATGTTTGAATAAGTGTTTCAGGAAAGTCCTAGCTGCGGTTAGGCAGGTGAAAAACCCTAAGGGGTGGTAACCTTAGGTCTTAGGGGGCGGTAACCCTAGGTGGAGGAAAACCCTAAGGGGCGGTAACCTTAGGTCCTAGGGGGCGGTAACCCTAGGTGGAGGAAAACCCTAAGGGGCGGTAACCTTAGGTCCTAGGGGGTGGTAACCCTAGGTGGAGAAAAACCCTAGGGGGCGGTAACCCTAGGTCTTAGGGGGTGGTAACTCTAGGCGGAAAGTCCAGTCGGTCTGGAGGACCGGACTGGCATCAGGTAATCTCTCCTGAGGGGAGTAGGTGATGACGCGTTCCACGTAGAGGGAACAGTAGGCGTCGGGTCGACCTAGGGCTTCCGGTAGGAAATCCGAAGTCAGACTCGGACAGTCCGAAGACTGTCAGTTATTCGTTACTATGTTTTATCAAAATCTAACACTGTCTTGCAGGGTATTATTGCTCGGACTAACCTTGTTTTGGAGGTGAAGAACCTGCTGGAAAAAGGGGTCCGGGCACCCGGGATGGATCCGAGCGCCCGGAGGTCCGGGCGCCCGGGAACAAATGTTATCCCTGCCGCGACTTCGCCACGTGGAGCATCCTGGTTGGTTGGCCACGTCACACTCCAGGCGCCCGGAAGGGGTCCAGGCGCCCGGAAGGTCATATAAATAGAGGGTCGAGGGTGCAGCCAAAGACAATCAATTGCTAAGCTGTCTTCTGTGAAGTGCTGCGAACGAGACAATCTTGAAGTGCTACTACTCGACGTCGACAACCCAAAGCTCAGACTCTTCAATCTTGTGTTGTCGGTATTAGTTCTTTTATTACACTGATTGTAATTCAAATTGTAATCTTTTCCGATATATAGTTGTTGCCCACCGAAAGCGGTCAAGGACCGTGGGCCTTCGAGTAGGAGTCGCCATAGGCTCCGAACGAAGTAAAACACCTGCGTCTCTGTGTGTTTTATTTTACTTTCCGCTGCGTTTCTATTCTGTGTTTTAAATCGTTAAAAATAGCCACGAGCGCTATTCACCCCCCCCCTCTAGCGCTTTCGATCCATCAGACTTTCCTTCTGCCTAGCTTCACTCACTAGGACTTTCCATCTGCCTAGCTTTACTCACCAGGACTTCTAATCTGCTTGGCTTCACTCACCAGAATTTTTCTTCTACCTGGCTTCACTCACTAGGACTTTTTAGTCAAGTATCCAGTCAACCTTGACCTACTTGACTCTCCTTCACAATCTCACCACATGAACAATTGCACCTATAATCTCCATGTATTGTCAAACATCGAAACACAAACATCAAGACTCGAGCTTGAATAATTTAAGTTCAGTCAACCAGGTCAACCTTAACCTAGGGAATATTGCACCAACAATCTTCCCCTTTTTGATGTTTGACAATACCTCCTTTAAGTTAGGCTAATCCCATAGCCTCAACTTCCTTTATGCTAATTCATGCCAATATATGAATAATGGTTTCCTTCATTCTTCCCCTTTCCCTAAGGACAGACTCCCTCTTCAGGTAATGAGGGTCTAACTTAACCACACATTCTCCCCCTATTGGCACACATCAAACACTCTCTTCTTGAAGATTACCCAAAATGTTGTTTACAACTTCACTAGTTGTTCACAACACGATAACGAAGGTCCCATACCCTTCATTATTCTCAACGCTTATCCTTGAGCATATACCACTTGGTATATCCACATACGATTCAAATGAAGGTCTCATACCCTTCATTGTTATCAAATGCTCATCTGTGAGTATACACCACTTGAATCATGAAGATATCCACTCTCCATTATATTCAAATGGCCAACCGTGAGCATTTTCACTAAAAGAAGGTTAACCACCTTCCAAGGTGTATGAAAAATAGATTTTCATGTCCTTAAAAAGTAACTCCCCCTAAGGGCATGCACGTAATTTCTGTCATTGCACCAACAATGACTTGGAATCCCTAAACATATAGAAAACCTAAATTTTGAAGTTTTGAGGTTCAAAAATTCAATATTGAAACCAAACCTCAACCTAAACCTCTACTTAGTCTTCCTTAACCAATCCATCCTTGTTTTCATCATGAAAACTCCCCCTAAAGTTATACAAATGTGTTTTGAGGGGTTAGGAATGGTTACATAGACCAAAAATGCTGAAAATAAGTTTTCCCAGCCAAAATCAGCATCCCCAATCGATTGGAGTTGGATCCTAATCGATTGAACTCATCTGAATTGATCCACTGATCGATTCAGCTAGTGTGGATCGATCGGTGGATCGATCCAGTGAGCTTCTGTTCGCGAGAAGCTCACTCTCAATCGATCGCCTGATCGATTGAGGCCCTTCAATCGATCCAGTGATCGATTGAAGGTCTGAAATTACTGAAATTTCATTTCAGTCAACTTCAGAAACCCCTAGAAAATTCTACAAAATTCCAAAAATCATGAAAATTCATGTAGACATTCTTTAGGGTATATATTATCATGGAAAATTTGTTTTCTAAGAAAATACTTCATGTTTTCAAAGATTGAGACAAACTTGAAAACTTGTAAAAACTTTAGTGTTTTCTTCAAGTTTGTGCTTAACTCTTCAATGATGATTACTATCAAAAGATAGGGTTTATCAAGGTTTTCCAAAAGTATTTTAGAATGATTTTTAAAACCAATATCCAACCATGTTCTTTTTGCTCAATGCACATGACTTGTACATTAGCTTTCCCAATGATTGGAAAACACATCACTAAGTGTTTTGATGAACCTAAAACTCATAAAAAATGTACTAAATCAACATCTTGAGTTTTGTTCATCATCCTAACATCTCACTTGTATTTAATGTGTACGAAACCACATACAAGTCACCTTATAGTTCTTAGTAAGATGTAAACTTTGATTTTGCCCTAATCTAGGGATCATGCATATCTATCTAGGCATTTTGAGGTTAGGAACATCCACCAAAGATGTTACTTGTTAATGAATGACATTTGTCCTTAGTTTGCAAGGAATTAAAAACAATGCATGATGTGTTATGACATACATCAAAGATAAATAATTTTTAAAAGAAAATTTCCTATGACTACATGATGTATGTATGACATGACATGGTATTTTTATATTTTTCATAATAAAACATGAATGCAAAATATGATGTCATGGCATATGATGGGCAAACAATGCATGGTAAATTAGCATAAATGAAATACCTAGATTATCTATCTAAGTATCCTTAATCCTTGTCTAAATTAAAATTTAAACCCTAGATTGCCCATTATTTCCCAAGAAAATGCTAAAATTCAATTTTAACATTTCTTTTGATTTTCCTAATTTTGTGCCAATTTAAATTAAGCAAATTCCTCAAAATTTTGGCACAAATTACTCTTTTAAAGAGTAACAATTTAAGTTAAGGCTTAAGTTGCCTTTAACTTCCTAAGAACATACCACAATCCCAACTTGGTAGTTCTTATGTTTTTCCCAAATGTGTCAATTTTATTTTAAAATCAAACTCCTCACATTGTGGCACATCTTACTCCTTCTAAGAGTAAACCAATACTCCTTATCATTTTCAAAGGTTAACAATAACCTTGAAAATGTTCTCCGAGTGTCAACTTCATCAAAGTTGGGTTAACTACCCTTCTAATCGGAGTTGACATTCTCTAACCCATCTAAGGGGTAGAGAAAATACTCCTAGGAACCCAAAACCTGTTGGTGCTCCTTGGATGCTCTAGGTACTCACTAGGAATATCCTCCCTAGATACCTTCCTAGTGACCTTGTTAGGCTTCTTAGGTGCCTTGGTCATATTTTCTAAGTCAACCCTAGGGATTGCTTCCCTTGTGACCTTTTTAGTGACTTTCTTAGACTTCTTAGAAGTCTTGGTCACGTTTGGTGTTGCAAAAATACTTCTAGGGATAACCTCACTAGTGTTTTTGACTTGACCATTTGACCTAGGGTTGGTTGCATAATTATATGGAACCATATGGTAAGAGGGCACATCCCTTTTAGTTTTATGTTTGTATCCCAAACCCCTATGGCCCTTGAATGACTCTTGTTGTGTTAAACCTAGGTTTTTCTCTTTCTGCCCTTTTAGGATACTTTCCATCCTTTTTAGGGTCTTTTCCATTTTATCAAACCTTGACCTCAAGACTTGATTTTCTTCCCATATATCCCTAGATTTTGATTTTTCTTTAAATCTTTTAGCATTTTTATTTCTAGGCTTATAACTATGGTCCTTAGTGTTATTGCCTAAACTTTTACCTACCTTCCTAACCCTAGGTGTGGTAGTCTTAGCATGGAGAGCCATATGTTTTTCTTTAATGCTATCATGCTCCCTATTTTTATGGTAAATAGCATTAAAATGATAAAAATTGGAATTAGCATGCTTTTTACTATTATTTAAAGGGATAGGCTCAATAAATGATACCTTTCGTTTTACCTTGGAGGCTCCCCCTTTATCCATGCTTCCTCCTTTAGCTTTGACCGCTTTCTTCCCCTTAGGACATTGGCTCCGGTAATGCCCTTTTTGATTGCCAGAGAAGCACACAATGTGCTCCTTGCTCTTCTTTGTTGTGGGGACGGTCTCCTTGGGCTTCACCTTGCTCTTTAGTGCCACTTGGCCCTTCGTCTTGGCCAATTTGGGGCACTTGCTCTTGTAGTGCCCATATTCCCTACACTCAAAACATATAATATGATTTTTATTTATAATTGAACTAGTTATACCTTCATGTGTAGGGATAGCACTTAATCCTCCTTTTGATTTGGAGGTAGATGCTTCCTCTTGATCCGATGATGATACTCTTCCAGTAGATTTGACTTGACTTGTGGAGGTGGAAGCTTCTTCATCCTCTTCTTCTCTTGACCCGGATGTGGAGACTTCTCCTTCTTCTTGATCCGGTGTCACCGAAAGTTGCTCCCCCTCAATCCTAGAGGTGGAGGCTTCTTCATCTTCATCTTGTATATGGAACAAAGAGTATGCACCCTCTTTGCCCTTTTCAATGTACTCCTTTGAAGATGAGGCCTCTTGAACTTCTTCTTTTGAGGTTGAGCATCTCTCAACCTCCGAGTCTTCCTCCTCTTGGTCTTGCTCCAATGAGTCACCCTCTTTGGATTTTTCTTGATCTTGTACAGTGGAGGGGATCTCATGAATCATTGTCAATTTGCTCCAAAGCTCCTTGCCATCCTTGAATTCTCCAATTTGCTCCAAAATGTGGCTAGGCAATAGATTGACCAAAAGCTTGGTCACTTTATCATTTGCCTCGCTCCTTTGAATTTGTTCTTGGCTCCACTTGCTTCTCTTGAGAATTTTGCCCTTTGAACTTGTTGGAGCTTCGAAGCCTTCCATAGGAGCAAACCATTGCTCTATCTCCACCATCAAGAAGTTTTCGATCCTTGATCTCCAAAGATCGAAGCTTATCATTGTGAATGGTAGAGGTACCCTCGTGTCAAATCTGAGTCTATCTCGGAATTCCATCTTGAAGTTGAGCTTCTTGAATTCTTTGACTTTAATGAATTTGCTTCAACTTCTTCACCCTCTAGCTTTTTACCCCTTCCGGCGATGATTCCGGTGAAGAGCGACCTCACTTTGATACCACTTGTTGGGACCAAAATGTAGCTAGAGGGGGGGTGAATAGCTCGGCGCGATCTTGTGCTCGTCGTTGCTTGCTTCTTGTGATGATGTGCAGTAGAAAATACAAAGAAACAACACTCAACGTTAACACTAGGATTTTATTTGGTATCCACCTCAAGAAGAGGTGACTAATCCAAGGATCCACACACTCACGCACCCTCCACTATGTAAACACTGCTTTTCGGTAACTACCGAAGGTGGAGAAGCCCTACAAGCTCACAGTACAAGAAAAAAGGGGAGGGAAATATAATACAAGAAAAAGCTTACAAGATATGCACAAGAAAATACTAACTCTAGCTTCTTCCTCGCCTCTTGACTTGGACGTGCACCAGCACAAGCCTCCAAGAACCTTCAAGATCTAGCGTGAGAGTCGTGGAGAAGTTGCTGTGAAGATCTATGCTCGCTAGAGAAGAATTGAGGAAGTTCTGCTGTGGGAAACGCTCGCTAACAGCTATATCCTGCGCCAACGGTCAAATCCCAATCGATCGGATTGCTCCCAATCGATTAGCGAGGCTTTGGATCGATCACCCGATCGATCCAGAGTGCCTCTGTGCTCCTGGGAATTGCCTGGATCGATCGGCTGATCGATCCAGGGCTTATCACGTGAAGTCGCAACTCCCAATCGATCAGCTGATCGATTGGAGGCTCCCAATCGATCGGTCGATCGATTGGGAGGCTTTCTGTGTGATTGGCGATTCTCTCAATCGATCCACTAATCGATTGGGGAAGCCTTTGTCGCGAGGACTCACCCAATCGATCATCCGATCGATTGGGAATAAGCCAATCGATCGGCTGATCGATTCAGCCCATGGTTTTTGCCTAAAACCAAGTCCAAAGTACCCTAAACCAATATTCGATCAACCATCACCTGTTGGTACATCATGCCTAGCATCTGGTTACCCTTGACCTGCTAGGACTCCCTTACCAAGTGTCTGGTCAATTCCTTTGACCCACTTGGACTTCCACCAAATGTCTGGTCAGCCTTGACCCATGTGAATTTTTCTTACCTGGCTTCACTCACCAGGAATTTTCATCTGCCTAGCTTCACTCACTAAGACTTCACGTCTTCCTGACTTCACGTCTTCCTGGCTTCACTCACCAGGACTTTCACCTGGCTTCACTCACCAGGATTTTCCACAACTGCCTAGCTTCACTCACTAGGACTTTCCATCTGACAAGCTTCACTCAGCAGGACTTTCCATCTGCCTAGTTTCACTCACCAGGACTTTCCTTCTGCCTAGCTTCACTCATTAGGACTTTCCATCTTCCTAGCTTTACTCACCATGACTTCTCATCTGCCTGGCTTCACTCACCAGGATTTTTCTTCTGCCTGGCTTCACTCACCAGGACTTTCCAGTCAAGTATCCAGTCAACCTTGACCTACTTGACTCTCCTTCACAATCTCACCACATGAACAATTGCACCTGCAATCTCCATGTATTGTCAAACATCGAAACACAAACATCAAGACTCGAGCTTGAACTAATTCAAGCTCAGTCAACCAGGTCAACCTTGACCTAGGGAATAAGGCACCAACAAAAACAACCTTGGGGTTCCAACAACATAGTCCTGGATCCTAAGGGTGACAAATATAAATTAGGTCACAGTTAGTACACGTTGTCCCCCAAAAAATATGAGTATATCGTATCGAGTGTAATGTGCAAATATCAATTACCAAATGGTAGATCCCTAGGGGGTAGCACAAAAAAGAACATGCAAAAGGTCATAATCCTAAAAGGTCTCTAATGATAGTAGATGATAACATAATGTTCGCACCGGCGACCCTAGTGGTGTAGGTAATATCATTAACTTTAACTAAGTTGTTATACAGTTCAGCACATAAACCTATGTTTACAAAACTATAACAATATACTAACTCTGCAACCTATAATAGTCAATGACCTCTATATAGGAAATGCATGATCACATGAAGAAATGTCTATCTAGATATCTAGAAAGCAATGGAACATATGTAATGGAAGAAAATCTAATCCTAAGTTTGTCTATTGGAAACCTAGGATCCATACTAGGAGTTGAAGGACCAACACCAGTATTTGGCCTTTTCCTAATGAACAAACAAAAAACTCTAAAAATAAAATTCTAAATTAAAAAAAAGTTTAAGTTTAAAATATCACCAACACATCATGAATATTTATAAAGAAGTAATGAGCTCGGTTGATCCTCAACAGCGTGGCTTGAAAATCGAAGGAGATAAAAATTTAAAATTTAGTTTTTCCTATTTTTGTTTTTTTAAGAGTTCAAATGAAGAACTCAAACAAAATTAGAATGAGGTAAGTGTGTCTGCTGGCCCCCTAATATAGAGGTGGTCCGGGCGCCTAGACTGTGTTCAGGCGCTTGGACCATGCGGCGGAGCGAGACACTAGAACAAGAGGATCGATGTATATACATTTGTTAGCTGTATACTATTATCGGCTTGGTCAGTCTATAGAGGATCGATGTATCCTATTCCATGGGGACTTTGACCATGGACTGTCTATACTTGGTTAGATGACTTAGGAGAAGCATTAGGACAGGATATCCCACCGGTGTGGAAAAGTGTAAAGTTACTTGCTTAACACTTATGAGATATAGTAGTTACTAGGGTATATAACTTGGAGAGTACATTGGGATTTATGATTTGTACTGACGTGAGAGAGTTGAAGTTAGCTGCTTAAATCTTTACGTGACCCGGTATGAAGGAAGAAGCAGAGAATGCTTTTTGGAGATGAGGTCATCACTTAGTGATTTCTTAGAGGTGTTTGGAGAGAGAGTAGTTCTCTACTTCTTTCAGTAGCATGATGGTTTATAATAGGGGTGTCAAAAATGAACCCGACCCGACGACCCAACCCGAGTCGACCCGAAAAAAATCAGGTTCGGGTTGGGCATTTTCGGGTTCGGGTCGGGTTCGGGTTGGAGGGTTGGAGAGCAAAAAAATTTCGGGTTGGGTCGGGTCGGGTTCGGGTTGACCCGGGTTGACCTGGGTTGGCTTAAATATAGGGTTTTGTGGGTTTTTTTGGGGTTAAATCAAATTTTATTTTAAAAATTTATATGTTTTAATGTATGTTTGTATGATAATGATGGAGTATTGAGATAAAAGTGAAGAATTATAGGGAAAATAGCCCAAAAAAGTCATTTTGAATTAGATTTTCGGGTTATATGGGTCGGGTTCGGGTTGATCGGGTTGGTTGGGTTCGGGTTCGGGTTAAGGTGTTTTGGGTTGAACTCGGGTTCGGGTCGGGTTCGGGTTGGGTTAAAAAAAAAAAAAAAAAACTCAACCCGACCCAACCCGACCCGACCCACCCGAAGCGATGATCAGTCGACTCGTCTAACGTTGTTCCATGGGAGGTCCTTACTTATGGAACTATTAGATATGATTAAATATCCTTGATGTACTTAGTTATATATAGCCCGCAATGGTGCGGAGGAAATGGTGTTAGTTGAGTAATACCTAGGAGGTCTGACAATAACTAGGTATAATTTCAGATGATGATCTTCGAGGGGTAGGGCATCGACTGATAGATATTTTGACCAGCTATTTAGTGATAGTGTTCCTCTATCTTGTGTTCATTGCTCGATACAAGAAGTTACTGAACCTCTGGTGGAGCAGTTGCAGTAAGATGAGTTATAAGGCAATGGTTAGACGACTCAACTAACATTGTTTCTATCAAGTAACTCAAGACCTTGACCATATGATCGTTTTACCAGGTCTTGTAGTCTATATCTCAGATTAGAGGGTTCGACCTTTTATCGATATTTGTCGAAGGACATATATAGGATAATTATGAGAGTGGTGGAGATATCTTCTTGATGGGTAGATTCTCAATCAGGAAGTTATGTGAATCTTTGGACTTGAGATTGACATTCTTTTACTGTGGATATTCGAGTATCTAAGAGGATGGGGTGATGAGATTGGGCAGACTTTTTGGATACAGCTAGTTATTGGCAGTGAGTGTTAAAGGTTGGATGATTTCCTTTTTCGCTATCATTGTACATGAAGTTATCAGGTTTGATTGATGTTGAGGATGATTTTTGATTGATGGATATTAGGAGATCAGGTGTGGTAATATGTTATTTGTTGATGATGTATTGGTGGATGTTTAGTTTGATGAGTTTCTATTTGGTGTTTGATGTTATTAGTGATATGGAAAGTATTACATGTGTGATATTTATGGATTTGTTGATTTGTAGTTAGTGATCAGATCACAGATTTGTTGGGGATCTTACGATAAAGAATGCCTATTATACAAATATTATGAGTCCTTGGTTTGACCATTTAGGCTTACAATGCCCTAGATGTTCATATGGACTCGATGTATTTGGTATTCCTAGGGTCTTTGGATCAGCTTTCATTGTCTTCATTAATGATGTTGTGATATATTCCTGATCCGAGGTGGATCACGTACACCATCTTCACATAGTTCTAGAGATGTTTCGACGGGAATGTCTATATGTGAAGTTCAGTAGCACGTATTTTGATTATCATCTATAGGATTTCTGTGACACATGGTCACCAGTAGGGATATTAGTGGATCCACAGGAGATAGAAGCTATTATTAGTTGGGAGTAGTCATAGTCTTTACAGGAGACTCGTAGCTTCCTTGGTCTGGCTAGATATTATGGGAGATTGGTTGAGGGTCTATTCAAGATTATGTCGTTGAGTGGACTGTCTAGGAAGGGAATAGAACTTTCCTGGACGGATGCTTACGAGATCAGTTTCAGGAGTTAAAACAAAAAGTTGTTAATTGCACCATCTTAGTTGTGCTTTCTAGTGTAGACGGATTTGTATTCTACACAGATGTATCGTGTTGGACCCCGTGGTTGTTTTGATATGATCAACCAAGTTTAGGTTAGGTCATGTTTATCTGATCCCTGTGTCTAAGTGTGCAGGAACTTAGGAGCGCAGGAAGTCGAGCGGAAGACGCAGCTAGCGAGAAGGATGACACGGGAAAGGAGCCGACGGGCTCGGTGCGTCCAAAGGACAAGAAAGCTGCGGAAGAGTACACCGGTGGGCGTGAAGAACATGCACGGTGTTCGAGGGAAAAAAGCCGAGACAAAAGACTGCTCGAGGAGAAGGCCGGGAACTGGGTTCGGGTGAGCCCTATTCTGGATGGTCAAAATCACCCAAGCAAGCCGAACCAGAGCAAGTCAACCGGGAAGTTGACTTGACAAGTGTTCGGTCGACCGAACCCCTTTTCAATAGAAGCTAGCCATTGGAGACACATCAGCAACCAATGGTTGATCGATCGACCGAACCTTCTGATCGGTCGACCGAACCGAAGATAAACGAGAAGACTTCGTCAAATGTACTGATCTGGCCAGCTCAGAGAGACCGTTGGCTGATCGGTCGACCAAACACAAGGATCGGTTGACCGAACCCAAGCTCGTTCCAGAGAGACTGCACCTGGATGGAAGGTTGGACAGGTACAGCAGGTTCGGTCGACCGAACCTGGGGATCGGTCGACCGATCCCTCTCGAGTCAAAACCTGATCCCGAAAATCAGGTTATTTGATAAGTCTTGGAACCCCTATATAAAGGGGTCTCGAATAGTTGTTCAATACGAAAAAAGCAATCAACTCACTGTGTTTTATTTTCTAAGCAATAGTTCTGTGCTCTCAAAGTGTAAAAGGCTTCTCCACCTTCAGAGAAGGAGACATTTTTAGTGTGCCTTCAAACTACCTTGGATTAACAACCATCTTGGTTGTAACCAAGTAAATACACTGAGTCTGATTTTCTCTGTTCATTCCTTTTAATTCTGTTTAATTTCATAACTATTGTTTTATCTGAGTTGAAAGCTTGAGGAGGGTATAATTTTGGATTGCAGGCAATTCACCCCCCCCCCCCCTCTTGTCGGTCCCCGCTGCACCAACAAGTGGTATCATAGCCCAACAGCCTCAGAAGGACTAACCGCCATCTGAAGCACAAAGATCAGAACAATGGCTGCCGCGAACATTCATCCCCCGAAGTTCGACGGAGATTTCGCTACATGGAACCAAAAAATGGAGGTATTCTTTAAAATGAATTTTGACATTCTTATTACAATGAAATATGGTTTTGTAGTTCCAAAAAACAAAGAAGAAAACCAATGGACGAAGAAAGAGCAGGTTGATTTCGTCACCAACAGAAAGGCTGAGTTCCACTTGCTCAGCGTTCTTCCGCCCCAGGAGGTAAATCGGATCGGAAGCTATAACTCCGCAAAAGACCTCTGGGATAAATTCCTAGAGCTCTACAAGGGTACCTCGGAAGCAAAGCTAGCGAGGCGCGACATCCTTCGGACATAACTAACGAACCTCCGGATGAATAATGACAAGAAGGTAGCGCAACTCCAAGCAAGGATTAAGGAGCTGATAACTCAACTAATCAATCTTGGAGAAGAAGTAACAAACCGGGATTCCATCCGATACGCGCTCAACGCCTTCCCCAGAACTCCAGACTGGGCGTCCTTAGTAGATGCATATTACATCTCTAAGGAGTTTGAGGTAAGTAGCTTAGAAAACTTATTTTCTACCTTCGATCTTCACGAGTCTCGACTCGCAGAGAAACCAGTAGAGAAGTCGAACCTCAACATTGCCCTATAAGCCGAAAAGGATGATCTTGACTCCGAAGCATCGATCGACTGAAATCGAAGCGACGCTACTGGTAAGACATTTTAATAAATTTCTTAAATCTAACAAATTTAAATCGTAGTCGAGGAAGCATCAATGCAACAGAAGGACGGCCCGATGCTACAACTGCAACGAGGAATGGCACATCAAGGATGACTGCCCCAAACTGAAGAAAAAGAACAAAGAGAAGCCTCAAAAATTGACATCCTCTACACGCAAGAGCCTGAAGGCCACATGGGATGATTCTTCATCCTCCGAGTCAGAAGCCGAAGCTTTCTCGGGAATAGCACTGGTGGCCAACCATCTCTTCGAAGGTAACTCAGACTCAGAGATGAGCATTGATCAAGGGGGAGAATCAAAAAAAGAAAGCTACGATGAAGGGGGAGCATCACCAAGTGAGGTAAGTAAGGTACGTGATCTCACTCCCTCTCAGTCTTTTAAGTTTATCAAAGTACTTACTAAAGACTTAGTCAAATCAGAAAAAGAAATTGCCAATTTAAAAACAATGTTAGAAAATGTGAATTTAGAAAATGAGAAATTAAATTTAGAACTTGAAAAATTGAAAACTGAAAATGCATGCTTAAGACCAAATCGATTTCAAAAATCAAAAATTAAGGTCTACGGAAAATTAAATTGGTATATAAGAAAAAATCAGGGTCAACTTAGAAAAATACCAAAAGTATATGTACCCCTTAAGTTTTTAACCAACCCTGTAGGAAGGAACCTTTACTGGGTTCCAAAATCTTTGCTAGAATAAAACTTAATGAGTTAGAACTTACAGCGAGTAAATTAAACAATGAATTTCTTTATGAAGCTTTGTCTAAGAAAGTGGTTGTTGCTCCAATAACCAAGAAAGCTAAGTGTCTCGCCACGACCTGGAAGTCGAAATATCGAAATAAAATATTTAATTAACTGTCTGGTAAAAACATTAAAATTAGAATAAAACAATGTTTTAAAAGGTTACTTAAATATGTTTTATCATTTTGAAATGTTGCACATGAATTTTGAAAAATTCTCAAATAGTGTTTTTTTTATCTAAGTTTAAATCTATTCTGAAATTAGAAATTATTTTATTTACACTTGAAAAATCTTTAAAACTATTTGTGCTAAAAAGTCTTCTAAAGTTAGAAAGTTTTTGGTTTAAGTTGAAATTTTTTTAAAACTTAGAAATTTTTGGAAAAAAAACTTAAATCGTTTACTTTGCAAATGATTTAGAAAATTGTTTTCCCCCGTTTTTGTTGTGATCAAAGGGGAGAGTTAAGTAACAAGTTAGGGGGAGTTAGGAAAAATTAAATTTTTAATATTTCTTTCCCTTCTAACTTATGTTGCAAATTTTATTATTTTTGTGCATAAAATGTTAGTTTAGTAATTTTTCTTAAAATTACTATTTGTTTATTTTTACCCTAACTTAAACTTGGGTTGATGCACATCAAAAAGGGGGAGATTGTTGGACCCCGTGGTTATTTTGATGTGATCAACCAAGTTTAGGTTAGGTCCTGTTTGTCTGATCCCTGTGTCTAAGTGTACAGGAACTTAGGAGCGCAGGAAGTCGAGCGGAAGATGCAGCTAGCGAGAAGGATGGCACGGGAAGGGAGCCGACGGGCTCGGTGCATCCGAAGGACGAGAGAGCTGCGGAAGAGTACACCAGTGGGCGTGAAGAACGTGTGTGGCGTTCGAGGGACGTAAAGCCGGGACGGAAGACTGCTCGAGGAGAAGGCCGGGAACTGAGTTCGGGTGAGCCCTATTCTGGATGGTCGAAATCACCCAAGCAAGCCGAACCAGAGTAAGTCAATCGGGAAGTTGACTTGACAAGTGTTCGGTCGACCGAACCCTTTGATCGGTCGACCAAACCCCTTTTCAACAGAAGCCAGCCGTTGGAGACACGTCAGCAGCCATATCAGCAACCAATGGCTGATCGATCGACCGAACCTTCTGATCGTTCGACCGAACCGAAGATAAACCAGAAGACTTCATCGAACGTACTGATCAGGCTAGCTCAGAGAGACCGTTGGCTGATCGGTCGACCGAACACAAGGATCGTTCAACCGAACCCAAGCTCGATCCAGAGAGACTGCACCTGGATGGAAGGCTGGGCAGGTATAATAGGTTCGGTCGACCGAACCTGGGGATCAGTCAACAGATCCCTCTCGAGTCAAAACCTGATCCCGAAAATCAAGTTATTTGATAAGTCTTGGAACCCCTATATAAAGGGGTCTCGAATAGCTGTTCAGTATGAAAAAAGCAATCAACTCTCTGTGTTTTATTTTCTAAGCAATAGTTCTGTGCTCTCAAAGTGTAAAAGGCTTCTCCGCCTTCAGAGAAGGAGACGTTTCTAGTGCGCCTTCAAACTGCCTTGGATTAACAACAATCTTGGTTGTAACCAAGTAAATACACTGAGTCTGGTTTTCTCTGTTCATTCCTTTTAATTTTGTTTAATTTCATAACTATTGTTTTATCTGAGTTGAAAGCTTGAGGAGGGTATAATTTTGGATTGCAGGCAATTCACCCCCCTCTTGTCGGTCCCCGCTGCACCAACATATCGTACCTGGGGTTAGGTGCAGCTCCGATATAGCATGAGCGGAGTCTCATGCCCGCAGTTAAAATTCTCGTGTAATGAGAATGGGATTCTTATTTCCGTGGAAGATTGTGTGTGTTTCCGAGTCACTTCTTATCCGGGAGAAGTTACTGCAGGAAACACATTGATATGGATTTATGATACATTCGGGTGACACCTGATGTCTGGAGACTTGGGGCATTCTTATTGGTGGAATGATATGAAGAAAGACATCACGGATTTAGTAGTTTGGGGTCTAGCATGTCTGCAAGAGAAGGTTGAACATCAGATGTTAGTAGGATTGTCTCCATTGATTTGGATACTGGAGTGGAGTTGGGAGCATGTTTTGACGGATTTTGTTGTGGGATTATTCAGGACATGGAGAGGATATGATGGTTTGGGTAATCATTGTTGGGTGACGACTTTGCTCCCTAGCTATCGATTTCTAGGACGAATTCTTTTAGATTGAGTAGTAGAATTATACTGTAGAGAGATTAACGGATCTTATGGTATATCTCTGAGTATTGTATTGGTTGGAGATCTGCGATTTCACATCATGGTTCTGAGCGAGTTTTTAGCAGACTTTGGGTTCGGAGTTTTGCTTTAGTATAGATTTTCACCCTCAGATTGATGGATAGTTTGAGCACCCTTTTCAGATGTTGGAGGATCTATTGTTAGCGGATTATGGATTCCAGAGGTAGTTGATTTATCCACGGTTGGTTAGGTAACAGTATGGGGGTAGTAGAAGTAGGATGAGCTCATAACCCACAGAGTCATCACTATTCACTTGGAGGTGGATTGTCATGCTTGGAAATATGTTTATGATGCTAGGGTGGAGTGGTATATGAGGATGTTGGTTGTTTATTGCTCTTGGATGAAGATCCCTAAGTTGAGCATGAAATTTGGGGATCAAATTTTTATTAGTGGGGGAGAATATAAAATATGGCACCCAAATAATAATAAAATAATTAGGTTATTTGAGAAATAGCCTTATGAAATTTTTCCGAATTTTTTAGAAATTTTCTGGAAATTTTTCGGAGCTCGTACGACGAGTTTTGAGGGGATGAATCGGGGCTCGGAGGAAAGCCTATTTAGGGAACCCCATTTAAGTGAGGAAATGTTGGATTTATTTATATATTCTCTTTTCCCTTATTTTTCCTCCCCCCAAACACCGACTCTCTATACCCGATCCCGATCTCCTCTTCCCGTTTCCTCTCATTCTCTCTCTTGGACGATTCGATGCCAAGGCCGAAGGAGCACATCACCGGAGCTCGACGGAAACCAGCGGAGTCACCGGAGCTCAACGGAAACTAGTGGGCTCCAGGTCGTCTTCGGCTGAGGAGTCTCTATTCGGCGGATGCTGTGACCGATCGTCGATGACACGGCGGCTAGGGCACGACGGGAGGCTTGATTCGCGTCGTCTCTCAACCAATCGACCTCCCCTTTCCTCTCGTCACGCTGCTCACAGAACGATCCACCTCTTCAGTGGCCAAATCAGACCGAGCGACGCCATCGGGAAGTGATCAAGAAAGGAGGGAAGCGTCAAATCTATCCAGCGACGGCGGTGTGGGTGAGGTAACAACCCTTGTCTTCACTGTTTTTGTTCGATCCCCTTCTCTGTTCACCGATCCTCCTCTGTTCTTGATCCTCTTTTCTTTTGCGGTTAATTTAGGTCATGGATTGGTTTCGGTTGAAGATGATGAGGTGTTCTTGAGATGTCAGGCAGAGGCTAGAAGGATTATTGCTGGATCAGTGATCTTCTTGCTTGATTCCTTATTGATTCGAATAGTAGAGTGGAATCCAGCAGGGTGATGTTCTGTGTATTTTCTTTGGTTCCAGCAGTAGCTACCTTTCTTGGCAGCAACAATACTTTGTGTGGAGCAACAGAAAGCGGGTTGAGCTTGAGGTATGTTGTAGAGATTTTGATACATGTTGTAGAGGGTGGCTAGATGAATTAGGTTTATGTGTTGAATTAGGTATAATTTGGATCACATGATTACTAGATGGTTAGTTGAATTTAGATAATGGATTATTGTGCGTAGATTGATTAATCTAATAGAATGATTAGGGTTAAGGCAATTAACCCTAGTCAATTGTTAGATTTAATTTAAGTAGGTCTTATGGTTAGATTGATTAGGGTTTTACCTTCATTTAGTCTTAAGGATTTTATTTAGCTATTCATTTGAATTTTATCTAAATAAA
Organism: Zingiber officinale; assembly: GCF_018446385.1. Lineage (NCBI taxonomy): Eukaryota > Viridiplantae > Streptophyta > Magnoliopsida > Zingiberales > Zingiberaceae > Zingiber > Zingiber officinale. Next base: position 31,875,538 of record NC_055992.1, on the reverse strand, counting down.
AATATATATGATGTTTGACGTAGGACTCTGATTCGAGACGAGCGTCTCGATATCAGATTTAGCTTGATTAGACCTTCTATTTGAGGCGGATATTTCTTCCTTGGCCTCTACGTAGTTTTTCTTGATCTTAGTGCATGGTTATTATGTGATGGTTTAGGATGCTTTACCTTATATCGTGTTCGTTTGTTGCTTTCATGCTTGATACTTATGCTTGACCCTTGTGATGATCTATTTAATTATTATACAATATACACTTTGGTTATCTAGACTCTGTGGTATTTTTACATGTAGAGTATGTATGGTAGGGGATATTTCGTTGGCGGTGTTCATATGATGATTGTCCATTTGTATGTCGTGTATACATTTGTCTGGTGTGATGATTTGAAGAGTTGTGTTGATTGTATATTTGTTATATATACACGTGTCTAATGTGTTTTACTGGAGGATACATGTTGATTGTACCTATGTTCTGTGTACATATGTCTAGGGGATAATTGGTGATTTTTGGTTGATTATATATGTGAGCATGTGTCTGGTGTGATATGTGGAGGTATCATGACGATTATACTCATGTTGTGGGGTATTTATGTGAATTGGATTGTTGCATTGATGATGACGGTGTCTGGATCATGATTACATATATATATCATGTTATACTCATGATGACGGTATATATATATCATGTTCATTATTCATTGCATACTAATAACTATTGTCTCCCTTGTGGTTGAGAGGGTTGTCAGTCTTTTATAGCTGTCTATGCGGCCACTGATGGAGAGTGGTAGCTGAGTGGAGCTAGTCCTGTTCTGCTCACTAGGCTGCTCAGTGTGTACTCTGTCCGCCTCGACCACTCTTGAGTAGTGGGTCTTGAGGGTTCAGTCGTCAGGGGGCTTGTGATGTGAGTAGTCAGGGACCCTGATGCCATGTAGTTAGATAACTACTTAGCATACCGAACGCCTCAGCCGCTCTATAGCGGTTATGTGCGTGAGGCTAGTATGGTTTGTCACGGACCCAAGCCTCTTGGCCATATAGGGGTCGTGGTGTCTAGAGAGGTGGCAGGGGTGACCATGGAGCATGCATACGCATATGCATATGATGTGCGGTGCATCTGTGGAGTTATATTTGCATACATGTCTAGTAGATACTAATTGCATGTGATTGTGGTTGTTGCACTTGTTTGAGATATGATTGTTACATATAGTTGTCATGCTGCATACATGTCATTTGTTTTACATGTATATGCAATTGTATTTATATTGCACAGGTGTCATGAGTGGGTTTGTTGCAGATCCGGTGAGTTTACTGATCATCGTACCATATGTCGTTTCCAGATTGGGTATGTGTTTATCATTTTGTCAGTTGTAGTATGTGCAGTTTTTTTATGTCAGTTATGATCGTTATACCATGTGAGATAGACTGGTACTGGTAGTTGTATTTATTGGATATGTTAGTATGATCATGTTCTTTATTCTCTACAAAGACTGTATACCTTTGGTCTCCATGTTTATTTATGGATCATGCACTATTCTGTCTATTACCCGCTGAGTTACCTATACTCACCACCGCATTTATACCTTCATGTTTTCAGGTAGCAGATAGATGGTTGGTGTGTCGCTTGGAGTATCCTGTCTGTCGGGTCCTACGTCACATCCGAAGACCGCTTTGGGTTCGTTTTATGCTCTACTTGTATTTGGTATTTGTGTATTTGTTGTTGTTGTGGTATTTGTGTTGTTGTGGTTGTTATATAAAGCCTAGCCGGCTAGCAGTGTGTTGATTGGTTTTATATGGCCTTTTCATTATCGTTTTTCCGCTGTGTTGGTTTTTGGTACAGCTGAGTGGGCTATTTAATGTATATATATAACTGCGTGGTTGCATTTATTCTTGTTCTAGCCGAGTGGGCTGATTATTTAACTGCGTGGTTGTGTATATATTCCAGTCGTATGTGGTTGATGTATTTTGTTTGTATGTATGCTTCAGATTGTCACCGATACAAGGGAGATGTTGCCGGATTTTTGTTTGGCAGGGACTCCTCTGGGGGCGTGACAAACCGAAGCTACCCTTTACGGATCATAACTAGTTAGACCAAGGTTTTGTATTAAGTTCAATGGATAGAACTATTTGGAAAACCTCGAAGGCATGGTTAATCTAATGATGTCCAAGTGACTCACCATAGCTCAGAAGTTTATCTAAAGAATGTCTATTTGTTGAGCCCAAAACTAAACTTGAATCTAACACAAAGTTAAACCAAACCCTAAAACTGAACCTAATTCATCTCACAAAATTATAGGATTCCCTGATTGAAAATTTTGATCGAGTGAGATGACTAAGAACTGAACTTTAAATTAAATTAAATTAAATTAAATTAAACTAAATTAAATTATTTTATATTAAAAATTATTTTAAAAATTCCTTTTAACTTAAAATTTATTTTAAAAATTCTTTTTATATTAAAATATATTTTAAAAATCTTTTTAACTTAAAAATTAATTTAAAAATTCTTTTTAACTTAAAATTTATTTTAAAAAATTTATTTTTAACTTAAAATTTATTTTAATTTTTTTTTAACTTAAAATTTATTTTTAAATTCTTTTTAACTTAAAATTAAATTTAAAAATATTTTTAACTTAAATTTTAATTTAAAAATTATTTTTAACTTAAAATTTATTTTAAAAATTCTTTTTATATTAAAATTATTTTTAAAATATTTTTAAATTAAAATTAAATTTAAAAATTTTTTTAACTTAAAATTTATTTTAAAAATCTTTTTAACTTAAAATTTATTTTAAAAATCTTTTTAACTTAAAATTTAATTTAAAAATTCTTTTTAACTTAAAATTTATTTTTTTTAAAAAAAAGTATTTTTAACTTAAAATTTATTTTAAAAATTTATTTTTAACTTAAAATTTATATTAAAATCTTCGTAACTTTTAAATGTTTTTAACTAAGCAACTAAAGAATCGTGCTAAGTAAAGTTATAATTGAACTCAAAGTCACCCTACGTCCTACCTTTTGTAGGAAACCAAGTGGATCTTGGACAGTGGTTGTTCCAAGCATATGATTGGTGATCACACCAAATTCACTCAACTTACTTACAAAAGCTTAGAAACGGTTGCCTTTGGAAACAACGACAAACTCAAGGTACTTGACATAGGTAATATTGAACTTAAAATTGATTTTATTATTACAAATGTATTACTTATTGAAAACTTCAAGTATAATATTCTTAGTATTAGTTAGTTGTGTGATACTATATATAAGGTTAGGTTTTTATCATCAGAATGCTTAATCAAACACTTAGATAACCCTACGATAAGTCTAAAAGGGTTTAGAAAAGATAACATCTATGCAATTAACTTAACCACTTCTTCACATAAGTGTTATTTAATACAAAAAGAAGAAACTTGGTTATAACATAGAAGAATGTCACACACAAATTTTAGAAATATAAGCAAATTAAAAGGACTAGTTAGAGGATTACCAAAATTATCTAACTTAGACTGAACAATATGTAATGCTTGTCAACAAGGAAAATAAATAAAATCTACCCACAAACCAACTAATCAACATCAAACTAACTCAATACTAGAACTTCTACATTTAGACTTATTTGACTCCCATGGGGTCAAATCCATAAATGGAAGCTTGTATTGTGTAGTAATAATAGACAACTAGTCTAGATTCAATAATAGACGACTAGTATAGATTCATCTGGGTAAATTTTTTAACAAATAACGATGAAACTTTTAAAATTTTTACAAACTTTTGCAAGCAAGTTGAAAATGAAAAAGACTATAAAATTCAAAGAATTAGAAGTGATAATGGAGGTGAATTTAAAAATCATAACTTTAATAAATTTTATCTTGAAAACGGATATCATCATGTATTTTCATGTCCTAAAACACCTCAACAAAACGGAATTGTAGAAAGAAAGAATAGAACACTACTTGAGACCTCTAGGATAATGCTAAATGAGTATAATCTACCTAAGTATTTTTGGGCAGAAGCTGTTAGTATAACCTATTATGTGCACAATAGAACAACACTAAATAAAACACATAACAAAACCTTCTTCGAAATATATATTAATAAACAACCCAATATAGAACACTTTAAAGTATTTGCGTGTCCAGCCTTCATACTAAATACAAGAGAATATTTAGAAAAATTCACTTATAAAATAGAAAATGAAATCTTTGTAGGATATTCACTAAATAGTAGGGGTTATAGAATATACAATAAGGTTACGCTAAGAATTGAAGAAACCACAAATGTAAAATTTGAGGAGTCCAAACAAAACCTAGAACAAATCCAAATTCAGCCAATTGAATTTATTCATGGCGACAATAATCAAGAAAGAACTAATAAAGAAGAAGAAGAAGAACCTCAAGGGAATCAATCGCCTAGAACTATAAGAGTCAACCCAAATCATCCAATTGACCAAATGATTAGTGATCCAGACTTAAGGGTTCAGACTAGGTCATCCTTTAGAAACCTAAGTTAAATCTCTCTGATTTTAAAAATTGAATCCAAAACTGTAGCTGAATCGTTACTTGATCTAGACTAGGTCATAGCTATGCAATAGAAACTAGCTCAATTTGAAAGAAATGAGGTTTGAGATTTAGTGCCACCACCAAAAAATAAAAAGATAATAGAAACAAAATGGATGTTTAGAAATAAGTTAAGCAAAACTGGGGAAATTACTAGAAACAAAGATAGGATAGTTGCTAAAGGGTTTAGTCAAGTAAAGGGACTTGACTATGATGAAACCTATGCCCCAGTAGCAAGATTAGAATCTAATTAGAATCTATTAGAATGTTACTCAGTTACACAGCCCATAAAGGGTTCAGACTGTATCAAATAGATGTCAAATTCGTCTTTCTAAATGGACTAATAAAAGAAGAAATCTACGTAGGACAACCACCTAGATTTGAAAGTCTAGAACACCCCGACTATATTTTTAAACTAAAAAAGGCTTTATACGGACTTAAGCAAGCACCCAGGGCATGGTATGAAAGGTTAACCTCTTACCTAATATCCAAAGGGTTTAACCAAGGTCAAATTGATCCAACCCTATTCGTTAAATTAATAAAAGAGGATATTTTCATAGCCCAAATCTATGTAGACGATATAATTTTTGGTTCAACTAACTCAGAATTCTTAGAGGAATTCACTAATCTAATGGAACAAGAGCTTGAAATGAGTCTAGTTGGAAAATTAACCTATTTTTTAGGTTTACAAATCAAACAAACAAATGAGGGAAATTATATTTATCAACAAAAATATACCAAAGAATTACTTAAAAAATGAGGGATGGAAAATACTAAAGAAATAAAAACACCTATGGCAGTTAACACAATTCTAGATGACAATCCCAATGGAAAATCAGTTGACTTAAAATACTATAGGAGTGACATATGTAGCCTACTATACTTAACTATAAGTCGACTCGATATTTTATTTGCAGTTAGTATATGTGTTAGATACCAAACTTGTGTTAAAGAATCTCATTTGACTCAAGTCAAAAGAATCTTTAGATACCTTAAAGGAACGTCAAATGTAGGAATTTGGTATCCTAGAACTAATAATTTTGAGTTAATAGACTATTCTGACTCAGATTACGCTGGGTGTAAGTTAGACCGCAAAAGCACAAGTGGTGGATGTCAATTACTAGGTCTATCGCTTGTCAGCTGGTTTAGTAGAAAGCAACACTGTGTTGCTCTATCTACAACTGAGTTAGAGTATATAACCATAAGAGAGTGTGTCGCACAACTACTATGGATGATGCATACCTTAAAATATTTTAATTTAAACCTCACAAATGTTAAAGTATTAATTGATAATATTAGCTCAATTAACTTAACAAAAAATCATGTGCATCATTCAAGAACCAAACATATAGAAATTAGACACCACTTTATTAGAGATCATGTCACTAAAGGAGATATTGAACTAAAATACATTGAGTCCATGTCTAATTTAGCTGACATATTTACCAAACTCCTCCCTGAAAGTGAGTTTAGCAATCTACGTCGGAAGCTAGGAATGTGTTTAATAGACTAGGATTCTTAAAACTATTTTCAAAAATGGTGGCTTTAAATTCTAGGATAAAACTTTCATATTTTCAAAACTTTCTATTTTTAGAATTTCAAAAATCAATTTTAGCCTTAGACTAGGTCAATTCCTTTGTAACGCCCTACCCTTCTAGTCTTACCTTATAGGGCAGACGTTACTCCTTTCATATCTAAATATTTGACATTCTTATTTATTATATACTACTCAGTCCAGAGATCTACTCAAAACTTGTTTTGACTGATAGGACATGACTTGGAGCCAAGCAGAGCTAGAAGGGAGTCTAGAGCCTCTAGCGGGTCTAGGCCGTGTGGCCCTAACCGGCCGTGTAGCCTTGCCTGAGAAGGAGAAAGACATGGTCGTGTGGCGATGACCGGCCGTGTAGCCTTGCCGAGGTCACAATTTGGCACGACCGTGTGTGCCACACGGCCGTGTAAGGTATTCCTAGCTGGCGCAGGGCACGACCGTGTGAAGGTCACACGGCCATGTCACCTTAGCCGAGAGCAAGAGGTGCACGGTCGTGTAAATCCACACGACCATGTCCCTTTGGCCGAGAGGAAGAGGTGCATGGCCGTGTGAATCCACACAGCCGTGTGCCTTTGGCCGAGAGGAAGAGGTGCATGGTCGTGTGAAACCACACGGCCGTGAGCCTTCTTAAGTTTGAGAACTTGAGTTATGAAGTGTAGAATGGATGAACTCTATAGTATGGAAAGATTTATGTTTCCATTGCATCTTTACATTGCTAGCATGGTTTTAAGTTGATGTTTTGCATGATAAATCTATTTAAAAATACATGCCATGTACAGATTTCCAAATTATGCATTTTAGCGTGAATTACTGTCAAGTGCGGGTTTTGTGTTTTCCCCAAGCGATTTTGAAAGCATGTTCCTTCTTTTTATGCTTGTTTTGTGAGTAGATGGTACCTACTAAGCATTCGCTTATAGATTTACATTCCATTATACTGCAGATAAAGGTTAAGGAAAGCTCGAGTAAGAGGAGGCAGTAGGAGCAGTGTAACGACCCAAAATTCCTTATTACGAGTCCTAATAGTGGTTAAAAATATTTAGAAATACTTTAGAAATATTCTAGAGATTTTTAAAAATTTTTAGAGTATTTTTATGTAATTTTTGGAGGTCGTTTGGTATTTTTATTAAACGAAAGAAGTTTCGACAAAAAAATGTCCAAGCCAAGATTCGAACCCGATACTTCCAGCCGAACCAACCTTTAAGCGAGTCTGGCTGACCAAGTGTGCAAGCAGTCATTGCTGATTAAAAGAAGCATGAAATGTATTTAAGTAGTAGAAGTTGATAACAGGAAATAATAGGAAGAAAAAGGTTGCAACCGAGATTTGAACCCACGAGCCAAACCTTAAGTAATGCGCGACTGACTAAGTGTCCCAACGAAGGTTTCTGATTAAAAAGGGTAATGAAATTTATTTAAGTAATAGTTAATAGGAAACGGAAAATAAATGGGAATAAAAGGGTTCGGCTGAGGAATCGAACCCGCAACCTCTGATTTAGCAAAAGCACAGCTAACCAAGTGTTCCAGCGAGCAATGCTGATTAAAAGAAGGAACGAAATTTATTTAAGCAGTTATTAATAAATAGTAAATAAATAGGAGAAAAAGGGTTCGACTGAGGAATCAAACTCGCGACCTCTAACCCGGTCAAAGATTGGGCTGACCAAGAATCCCAGCGGCGGTTCTGTTTAGAAAAAAAAAATTATTTAAGGAGTTAACAGAAATACTAGGTTATAAAAGGGATAAGTTAGGAGAGGGTTTTATTCCCGTGACCTAAACCATTCTCTCCTTCTCTTTTGTGTGCGACGGCGTAGCTCGGGCAGAAAACAAAAGGGAGTTAGGGCATCGTCTCCGGCGGCCAGCCAAGGTCCTAGAAGCCCTTCTTGTTCGGTTGTGAGTCCAAGAAGCAAGGTAAGTGCTTCTCACCTGCAGTAGGAGTAGTTTCGGACCTTTGTTCTTCTTGAATTCGAAGCATGAGAAGCACTTATATTGCAGATTTTAATTAAGCTTATAGTGCAGATTTTAATTAAGCCTATAATGCAGATTTTATTTAAGCTTATAGTGCAGATTTTAATTAAGCCTATAATGCAGATTTTAATTAAGCTTATAGTGCAGATTTTGATTAAGCCTATAGTGCAGATTTTAATTAAGCCTATAATGCAGATTTTAATTAAGCTTATAGTGCAGATTTTAATTAAGCCTATAGTGCAGATTTTAATTAAGCTTATAGTGCAGATTTTTAATTAAGCTTATAGTGCAGATTTTTATTTAAGCTTATAGTGTAAATTTTAATTAAGCTTATAGTGCAGATTTTAATTAAGCTTATAGTGCAGATTTTTATGTAAGCTTATAGTGCATATTTTAATTAAGCTTGTAATGCAGATTTCTTAGAGCTTAAAATGCAGATTTCTTTAGAGCAGATTTCTTTAGAGCTTATAGTGCAGATTTCTTAAGAGCTTATGGTGCAGATTTCTTTAAAGTTTATAGTGCAGATTTTTGGTGAAACTTGTAGTGCAGATTTTTGGTGGAATTTATAGTGCAGATTTTTTGTAGAACTTGTAGTACAGATTTTTGGTAGAACTTATAGTGCAGTTTTTAAAGAAAAAGATTATAGTGCAGTTTGGTTAAGTATTATAGTGCAGAATTTATGTTTGCATAGTATGCAGAAATAGTGTAGCATAGAATGCAGAATCTTGATTAGTATAGTATGCAGAATTTTGATTAGCATAGTATGCAGATTTTTGTTTATGCATTTCAAAGTTAGAATTTGTTTAAACATTTCAGTTTTTAAAGAAGCATTCTTTTATTAGAGGTATTAACAAGTATAAGAAAGATAAAGAAAAGAAAGAAAAAGGCCAAGGCCTTAAGTAGATCCCAAAGTCAAGACTTTAAGGATTTTGGCACATAAGGTGCTTATTAAAATGTCGAGACATTTAAAGAAGAAGTAATTAAGATATTTTACTTTGAAGAGGCTAGTACCCGACTTTCGAGGTTGTCGTTAAACAAATCCAGGTGTCCAATTCCGAGGTCTTAGCCCTGGTAGACCGAGGTCTGCTCTTTTAGGATTGGTGGCTCGCTACCCCAACCTATTAGGGAACGCGCATAAGATGGTACTACGCCTCGACCCAAGAGAAGTTGATTATTATTTTGACGTATTAAAGTATAAGTTTTTTTTTTAAACAAAAGAAACAAGCTTCACATAAGTTTAGAATTCAGCAAGTTTGGTTTTCCTATATACTGACATGTTGTTTAGATTTGCTTACATGTTTAGTATTTCAGTATGCTATGTTTCTTTTGCTATTAGATGAGCATGAGTAGTATTTCTTTCTGAGCATTCAGTTTTAGATTTCTTCCAGCAACATGCATATTCGAGTTTTGTGAGTTAGATAGCGCTTACTAAGCAATTTTATTTATAGTTGCATTTCCTCTTACTGCAGATAAAGGAAAGGAAAAGTTATAGCAAAGGAAGGCGACAAGGAGGTGCGGATGGATGTGTGATGTCTGGACTATAGAAGCCTTGGGACCTAGCATAAGAATTTATTAAGATTGTCATTTATTAAGAATGTATTAGATGAGTCATTTAGTCTTCCGCTGCTAGTTAATTGTATGTTTTGAGTTCTCCAAGAGTTTTAGGAATTACTATCAACATGTGAACAAGGATAGTTAAGTAAAGTTAGTAGTCCAGTAGCGCTCCGCCCTCACAGACCAGTGGTGAGGAGGGTGGGGTGTTACAAGCGGTGTTTTGTGTGTGTGTGACCGGAACAGTGGAAGGAGATCTGGGAACTTGTTATTGTATGGAATATGTTAGAACTTGATGCTAAAGTATTTTCTTCTCTCCGCTCTACAGGAAATATTGTCACTAGTTGCTTAGGATGAATTTATCAATTTGGCTGTAATTAGAGTGGCAAAGAGGGAAGATCTAGGGTCTCCCCAAAGGGGAGGACCCTTCTTCAAGCAATGGAAGAGAACCCTAACCCAAAGATAAGTACAAAGGGGAGAACAACCCCTTTTGTAGAGCAAGGTGTGACCCCCACACGGCTTGTGACATGGCTGTGTGGATTCACACAGCCTCGGACCTCTTCCTCTTCTCCAAGGTGACACGGTCGTGTGGATTCACACGGTCGTGCACCTCTTCCTCTCGGCCAAAGGGACACGACCGTGTGGATTCACACGGTCGTTCACCTCTTCCTCTTGGTCAAGGGGATATGACCATGTGGATTTACATGGTCGTGCACCTCTTTCTCTTGGCTAAGGTGACATGGTCGTGTGACCTTCACACGGTCGTGCCCTGCGCCAGCCGGGAATACCTTACACGGCCATGTGGCACACACGATCATGCCAAATTATGGCCTCGGCAAGGCTACACGGTCGGTCATCGCCACACGTCCATGTCTTGCTCCTTCTCGGGCAAGGCTACACGGCCGGTCAGGGCCACACGGCCCAGACCCGCTAGAAGTTCTAGACTCCCTTCCAGCTCTGCTTGGCTCCAAGTCACGTCCTATCAGTCGAAACAAGTTTAGAGTAGATTTCTGGACTGAGCATTATATAATAAGTAAGAATGTCAAATATTTATATATGAAAGGAGTAACGTCTGCCCTGTAAGGTAAGACTAGAAGGGTGGGGCGTTACAGTTTTGGTATCAGAGCGAAGTTCCACCCTTCCGTCACACACATATCAAGCATTACTCTTGCAGTTTCTAAGTAAGAAAGTACTTTTTCATAATTTTTATGCATTTTATTTCTGTTATAATTAGTAAGAACTATTTATTAAGATTAAGCATGCTTATACATGAAAGTATTAAGGGCGGTAAGTAAGAATGATGATGGGCTTACGTATGTCTCACTGGTTGGGTTATGAACATGTAGATGGCCAGAGGACGGCCGACTAGACAACCGAGAGTTAATGAAGCTCAACCAGAGACAAATGAGTCTGCACCACCGCACAACCTTTTAGAAGTAGTAACTCAGCTGCAGAGAAAATTGGCAGAACAACAGCAGGTCATAGCCACCCAGACTGCTAACCAGCAAGCTTCTCCTGTAGTCCCATCGGAAGCCAATGTGGTGGCACCAATTGAGGCCGAGGTTCCATCAGTTACACTTGTAGCCCCTGCAAGGGTAGTGAGACAGGAAGCATACCTTATCCAGTGGCAGAAACTGAAACCAGAGAACTTCTCTGGCACCAACGAACTATGGGATGCTCAAGCATGGTTCAAAACCCTAGAGAGCATAATGGAGCTACTAGATTGGTCGGAGGTAGAAAAGATAAAGTGTGCTTCCTTCTGCCTCACTGGTGATGCAAGAATGTGGTGGGAACGAGTCAAGGCAAAAAGAATAGTGAATCAAATGACTTGGTCTGACTTTGAGACTGAGTTCTTCGAAGAGTTCTTTCATATGCGAGTCACGAACAAACATTACGATGAGTTCATGGAATTTCGACAAGGAAGTTTATCAGTTGACGAAGCCGTGAAGAAATTCAATAGGATAGCTCGCCTATGCCCCGAGCTGGTCAGCATAGAATGAGAAAGGGTAAGGCTAATGCTCAAGATCCTGAGGCTAGAGATAGCTCTGAATATAGCTGGCGGAATTAATAGACCGCAGACTGCAGAAAAGCTGATTAGTAGTGCCCTGATCATGGAGCATTACCTGAATAGTATCAAGCAGCAAAAGTCATTACTGATTGAGAATAAAAGTCAAGGGAGTTCTGGCACTCAGAAATCCTGGAGCCATGGTTCAACCTGGAAAGGGAGCTCCAAGAGAAAGCAGTGGAGTAATAAAAAGGGAGGATCCGTAAGCAAGGAGCCTAAGTATGCTACGTGTCCCACGTGTGGAAAGATATATTCTGGAATCTGTCGCAAGGGCACTAGTGGTTGTTATACATGTGGTCAAGAGGGGCATATGGCCATGTATTGCCCGACCAAGATTAACCTACCTCCAGCACAACCTGTTTAATATGGAGGCAAGCAGGCACAACTACACCAGATGCAGACCGCGTTGGAGGGTCCTCATATTAGCCAAGGCAGATTAGAGACCCCCCCAAGTTCTATAAATGCTCGAGTTTTCTCCCTTACCAGAGAGGATGTAGCAAACGCCTCCACTATAGTCACAGGTCAGATACTCATTTTTAGTCAATATGCAACTGTTTTATTTGATAATAGGGCAACCCATTCGTTTGTCTCCATTGCATTTGCTGAAAGAATAGGTATACCCCCGGAGGTCCAACGCGGGCAATTCTTGATGACACTACCCTCGGGAGAGATAATGACATCTACGCACTGGCTACATGTTGTGCCAGTCAAAATTTCAAACAGAGAACTGTACAGTGATCTGATAATGCTGAACATGTCTGATTATGATGTTATTTTTGGGATAGACTTTCTGAGCAAGTATGGTGTTTCCATCGAGTGTCGTAAGCGAAGATTCATATTCCAACCCGAGGCGGAACCTGAGTTTGAGTTCATCGAAAAATCAAAGAAGAGAACCCAGAAATTTTTATCGGCCATAAAAGCTCGTAAAATGTTAGTCGATGGATGTGCTGGGTTTCTAGCTCATGTGGTTAATAGCCAACAAGAAAGAGACCAAAAGCTAGAGGAAGTTAGAGTCGTATGTGACTACCCAGAAGTGTTTCCAGATGAGTTGCCTGGCTTAGCCCCAGATAGGGAAATTGAATTTGAGATTAAACTCATTCCTGGTACCAATCCAATCTCAAAGGCACCCTATCGAATGGCTCCGACAAAATTGAAAGAACTTCAGGGACAGCTACAGGAGCTACTCGACAAGGGTTTTATTCACCCTAGTCACTCACCATGGGGAGCTCCGGTGTTGTTCATAAAGAAGAAGGACGGGTCCATGCGAATGTGTGTGGACTACCGAGCGCTGAACAAAGTAACAATCAAAAATAGGTATCCCCTGCTGAGAATTGATGATCTATTTGATTAGTTAAAGAAAGCCATAGTCTTTTCCAAAATAGACTTGTGGTCCATATATCATCAAGTGAAAGTGAAAGCAGATGATGTACCGAAGACGGGATTCCGAACGAGGTATGGGCATTACGAGTTTATAGTCATGCCTTTTGGAGTGACGAATGCTCCTGCTACGTTTATGGATCTGATGAACAGAGTATTCAAAGCATATTTGGATAAGTTTGTAATCATCTTCATAGACGATATCCTTATATACTCCAGAACTCAGGAAGAACATGATGAACATTTGAGGACAGTATTACAGATTCTTCAGCAGAGCCAGTTGTACGCAAAGTTCTCCAAGTGCAAGTTCTGGCTTGATCAAGTGTCCTTCCTAGGTCACATTATTTCCAAGGATGAGGTTATAGTGGACCCGACGAAAATAGAAGCTGTGAGTAATTGAAATAGACCCTTGAATGCCAGTGAAATCATGAGTTTCCTTGGGTTAGCAGGCTACTACAGGAAATTTGTAGAAAACTTCTCAAGAATCGCCTCCCCATTGACAGTACTTACCAGAAAGAACAGAAAATTTGAGTGGATAAAGGATTGTGAGAAGAGTTTCACTGAACTGAAAAGGAGACTGACCAGCGCTCCAATCCTGACTCTTCCAGAGAATAGTGAAAGCTTCAATGTTTACAGTGATGCTTCTAAATTGGGGCTCGGGGCTGTACTGATGCAGAATGACAAAGTCATTGCCTATGCCTCGAGACAACTCAAGGATTATAAGAAGAACTATCCTACTCATGACCTTGAGTTAGCAACGGTAGTCTTCGCTCTCAAAATTTGGAGGCATTATTTATACGGAGCTCAGTGCAAGATTTACTCAGATCACCAGAGTCTTAGGTATTTCTTCACTCAGAAAGACCTAAACATAAGACAGAGGAGATGACTTGAACTGGTCAAAGACTATGACTGTGAAATCCTCTACCATCCAAGGAAGGCAAACAAAGTGGCAGATGCACTAAGTAGGAAATCTTGCTCAGCTTTATTGTCCTTATCTGCTATGTCTCACCCCTACAGAAAGAAATAGTAAATTTTGGGCTTGAAATTGTTGCTGGGCAACTCTCCACCTTGACATTAGTGTCAACCCTGCTTGGAGATATACAGAAAGGGCAAGATGAAGATTCTAATATTCAAAAGATCAAGTGGGGAATACAAGAAGGAGAAAATGGAGAGTTCCAAGTATTAGACTGTGAGATACTATATTATGGTGATCGTCTCTGTGTCCCTAATCAAGTAGAACTGCGACAAAAAATTTTAGATGAAGCCCATGGAACACCCTACGCTATGCATCCTGGTTCCACCAAGATGTACCAAGATGTAAAGGAACACTTCTGATGGTCTGGAATGAAAAGAGACATAGCAAGATATGTCAGTACTTGCTTGACATGTCAACGGGTTAAAGCAGAACACCAGAGACCGGGCGGAGTTCTGCAACCTATTTAGATTCCAGAGTGAAAGTGGGAGGATATATCTATGGACTTCATAGTAGGATTACCCAGAACCACGAATGGTTATGATGCTATCTGGGTAATAGTGGACAGATTGACCAAGTATGCTCATTTTCTAGCTATTAGAATATCTTACTCTATCGAACAGCTAGCGCAAATGTATGTTAAAGAGATTATCAGATTGCATGGAATTCTTAAAACCATAATTTCGGATAGAGATAGTCGCTTTACTTCACACTTCTGGGAGTGTATTTAGAGAGCCCTTGGCACTAAGCTGCAGTTTAGCACGACATTTTATCCTCAAACTGACGGGCAAACAGAACAAGTAAATCAAGTTCTGGAGGATATGCTACGAGCTTATGCCTTAGATTTCAAAGGGAGCTGGTGCTGATACCTATGCTTAGCAGAATTTGCATACAATAATAGCTACCAAGTGTTGACGTTCCACAAGTGTACGAAAATATTGTAAGTAATAATAAAAGATATCGTATCCACAGGGACTAGAATAACCACTAGAAGTGTCTCAACACGAGTTAGCTAAACAACTAATCAATGGATTGACAAAAACAAAGTACAACTATGCAAAGTAAAACATAGAAACTAAAGAATAAGAAACAAGAATAAGGGGTATGTTATAGGAGTTTCGATTTTTTTTGTAAGGTTATTCAATGTAAATGATCTACCAAATCTTATTCCTCAATTGTCCATCATTTGTAGAAGGTTTCCGGTTCCCTCTTGCAATAGACAACCGGCCTAGGATTGCAATTTATATCTAAATGTGATCAATTAGGTATGAATCCTATGATGTCCTTACACGGGCTTGCCTGTCACGTGCGTCCCTCGGATAATCAACATAGGAACTCATTGCTTCTCAACCTCATCGAGATACAAAAGATTAATACACACAATCTATCCTACCTCCTTGAATAACCCTATTTCACCCTCAAGATTATCTCTCAATCGTCCTTACACGGGCTTGCTCCTGTCACGAACGTCCCTCAAAAAATCGAATGAGAAACAATCTCTACAAGATCCACAAGATATTCAAACATTCAATCAAGTATGGGAATTAGGTCCAAATCACAACAACCCACACAAGATCAAAGAGATATAAACAGAACAAAATCATAGACATAGGGAATTGGCAAATCCACAAGAGTTTTACATCAAACAAGAATACTCCCTCCATCCTAGAATAAAGAGATCTAATCCTTAAAATGAGGAAAGAAATCTGAAAACAAGAATATTACAAGCATCTTGATCCCCAAATCCAAGAAAGAAAGACTTATCTACAATGAAGAACGGTCTTCGGATCCAATCCTTGCTTCCGGAGTCGAAACGATGAAGATCTGCCCTTAGATCGCCGGAAAATCCCTCCAAGAAGGTGGAAGAACACCCCAAAACTTCTTTCCCCCCAAAAGGGAGAAGATCTCCTTTTAAATCTTGAAGAAGGTCTTATATAGAAGGGGGGTTTAGGCGCTACATGGCCCCGAGACACGGTCGTGTGAAGCTCACACGACCTGTGCTACTCCCTTCTCTGCTTGTCTCACATGACCGTGTGTGAGACACGACCGTGGCTTGCTCTGCCATTGCTCCCCTTGCACGGCCGTGTAGATCTACACGGCCTGCACTGCCTCCAGCTCTGGAGCTCTTGCACAATCGTGTGGTGCACACGGCTAAGGCATTCTTGGCCTTTGGAAATGTTGCACAGCCGTGTAGATCTACACGGTCGTGCACTGCTTCAGCTCTGGAGGGCTTGCAAGGTCGTGTGGTGTACACGGCCTGGCTCTGTTGGCTTCAAAACTTGGCACGACCGTGTGAAACTCACACGACCATGGCCACTCCCTTTCCTGCTGCAACCACACGGGTGGTGATCCTCACACGGCCTGGGCAACCCCCCATGGCAGGGTCGTGTGGTACACAAGGATGGGGCCTTCCTCCTTTGGTTTGCTTGCAGATCTGGCCACGATCATAAATCCTTCACCAAATACGACTCCTGTGTATAAAAAATACACAAAAGCATATCTCCGAATAAAAAGAGTAAATATGCTAAAAGCAAAGCTAGAAGTATGAAAATGCATAGATAACACATGCTCAAAACATGTGAATGTGCGTCAAAACATGCTAAACAAGTGTATACAATCTACGCACATCACCAAGCTACTATCAGAATGACACCCTATGAGGCTCTATATGGGAGAAGATGTAGGTCTCCTATATGTTGGTATGAAGGTGGTGAAAAGAAATAAATGGGACTCCAGACAGACCTTATCGAGGACACCACCAAATCCATTCAGAACATTCGCCAGATAAAAGAAACTGCTCAGAGCCTGTAGAAGAGCTATGCGATGTGCGCCGTAGACCACTGGAATTTGAGGTTGGGGATTCAGTGTTCCTCAAAGTAACTCCTATGAAAGGAGTGTTGCAGTTTGGAAAGAAAGGAAAGTTGAGTCCAAGTTACGTGAGGTCATACCTGATCACTAGAAGGGTTGGCAAGGTAGCTTATGAGCTGGAACTACCTCAGGAGATGTCAGCCATCCATAATGTATTCCATGTCTCAATGCTGAAGAAGCATGTTCCCAATGTAAACCAAGTGATTGATGTAAGGTGATCGGTGGCCGGCTTGAAGGGGGGTTGGATAGACGGCGCCCCCAAATCGATTGATCTTCCTACACTTGTTAGTATGCGCAGTGGAATATACAAAACAAACAAGCTAAAGGAAATTAAACTAAAGACAAGAGAGAATGCAAACCAAGCTACACGATCATTTATGTGGTTCGGAGATAAAGCTCCTACTCTAGGCGTGTCCTTGAGGTGGGCGATCCCTATCCGTCGGTGGATTACTCCATGAAAGACTTCCGGCTAGCTCACGTAGCTCCTTGTGGGTGGAGAAACCTCACCACAACTCTAACCAAGGACTCTTGAGAAGCTATGGCACTGGTAGACTACTAATAGGGGTTAACCACCTCTATTTCGTCAACTATAACCAAGCTCCCAAGCTTTGGTTATATAGGTCGCGGGTTGAAAACCCTGCCTACCAGTCGACTGCCAAAACATGGAGTCGACTGCCCTCTGTGGAAATTCGACCGTTACATCCCAACGGCTCGATACCAGTCGACTACTAAAACTTGCAGTCTACTGGTGCAGTCGACTGCTAAAACATGTAGTCGATTGATCCACACTAACCGAACAAACAGAACCACTCTGTTCACACCCAGTCGACTGCGCGGTCGACTGCACCAGTTGACTGCGCGGTCGACTGCACCAGTCGACTGCTAAAACATGCAATCGACTACTACAGTAGCGCTACAGTAAAACCCTAAAACTAGGATTTTTCTCCGAGTACAATCTCTCGTGCACTTGTACTCTCACCCTTATGACTCACTTGACGCTTCTTTGCAGCCTTGACCTCTTGCCTTCAAACCTATTTCGTTTGGCTTTCGTCCCTCGGATGCATTCAAGCCCACGGCTCGTCCCCAATGCCATCCTTCGCGTATGCCTCGAAGTCGCTTCCCTCGACCCTTATCCTTGCTGGCTTGTCCACGGTCCCTCGGATGCTTCATCCTTCATCGGACCCGAAGTCATCAACCTGAGTCTCATGTGTATCCTGAAAACCTGCACAACTCAAATACACATATCAAATACAAGGGTGAACCTAACTTAAACCCTTTGCCCAAACACCAAAACACATGGTCGCACGGACCATTGGGATTGCTTCAACAATTGAGTCACATATGGTACAAGTTCAAGAGGATCTCATTTATGAAAGTCGACCTATTCAGATAATAGATCGAAAAGTTAAGAAGCTGAGGAACAAAGAGATACCGTTAGGAAAAGTGTTGTGGCAAACTCAACAGAATGAAGAGGCAACATGAGAACGCAAGGATGATATGAGACAGAAGTATTCACAATTGTTCTAAGTTCGAGGATGAACTTTTTATAAGGTATGGGGGATTGTAACACCTGTAAATTTCCTCTTTTCCAAAATAGCAAAAAGAAATAGAAGAAAAGAAAAGAAAAGAAATACAAATAAAAATATAAATGACCCAGGCTGGGATTTGAACCCTAGATTCTTAATTTAAGATTGGTTTAAGAAGTCATTAGATGGCGGTAAAGCATCACATTGGAAATAGGAAACTATTCATTATATGTAGATTATGTGTGAAGAGATGCTTCAACTTCCACTTAATATAAAAGGGAATGGAAGAGACTAAAAACCTAATTTTTGGTTTCCTCTTCTCCTCCCTAGCTGAAATTCCTCTTCTCCTCTTTTTAGTTTTCGGCCAAGAACCATAGGGTTCCAAGTTCTAAGTTCTTCAAGAGAAGAATCTAAGAGGGGAGTTTTCACAAGGATTAGTACGCGCGGGAAGGGTGACTTGGAGATTAAGGCGTACAAAAGAGGATTGTCTTCCCTACACCCTATAATAGTAAGATCTAACGAAAGGATGTAAGTACTACTCACCTACAGTATAAGTTGTTTCGATGATACATGTTGTGATATATTTTATGCATGTTAAAGAAGATAAATGTTGAAGAAGATATATGTTAAAGAAGATACATGTTAAAGAAGATATATGTTAAAGAAGATATATGTTTTAGCTCGAGTAGGAAGAGGCAACAGGAGCGGTGTTTTTTGTGTGTGTGACGGAACAGTGGAAGGAGATTTGGGAACATATCACAAATCGACGGGCTAGGTCGACGAGTTGATCTGATAGCTGACACGAAGTCCAGCTAGGTCGACGAGCTGACCTGATAGCTGGCACGAAGTCCAGCTAGGTCGACGAGTTGACCTGATAGGTGGCACGAAGTCCAGACGGGTCGAAGGGCTGACCGGACGTCTAGCAGGTAAGTTGAGGTAAGTCACTGAAGGGGAGTGACTGTGAGGATGCGTTCCCGGGAAGGGAACATTAGGCGTTGATCCAACTTAGATCCATTTCAGAAGTCTAAGTTGAGATCGTGATTAGATTCCAGTCTCGAGGAGATGGAATCTAATTACTGCATTTATTATCATATAACTTAACTGTGATAACACTTTATTTTGCAGGGTAGTTTTACATTTTGCCTCGGACTAATGTTTGTGCAGGTTGCTGAAAAAACAAAGGTCTGGGCGCCCGGAAGGGATCCAGGCGCCCGGGATGCAAAGTTTATCCCCTTGCCACGTCGTCACATGGAGCTTCGTGTTTGGATAAGCTACGTCACACTCCATACGCCCGGAAGGGATTCGGGCTCTCTGAGCCTCCTATATAAGGAGGATGCACCCTAGAGCAAAGGACAACGAATAAAAAAGTCTTCCAAAGCTTGCTCTGCCGTGTTGTGCTCCTGCGATGCCTCGAAGCGACTTTGACAACGTGTTGCCTTTATTTCTTTACTATTATCGGTATTTTTTTTTAAGTTTTTGTACCTTAAATTTGTAATTAAATTTTCAAACTGCTAGTGGATTGCCCAATAAAAGTACTCGACGAGTGCGGGCATTGGAGTAGGGGTCGACCAAGGCTCCAAACCAAATAAAAAATTACATGTGTTAGCATTGTTTTAATTTTATTTTTTTCCGCTACGTACTCAATATTCTTTTAGACGTTTTAAATCGATATTCACCCCCCCCTCCCCTTCTATCGACTTTCACGATCCAACAGATTCTTGGAACCCGACGTGAACCGTTCCAATGTGTATTTAAGTTCTTTAACTTGAGTTTTCAAATTAAAATTTTCTTCCTCAAGTTGTTGGGCTTGAGTTGAGCTTCCAATTTGAACTGGCTTAGTCAAAGGACT
Organism: Zingiber officinale; assembly: GCF_018446385.1. Lineage (NCBI taxonomy): Eukaryota > Viridiplantae > Streptophyta > Magnoliopsida > Zingiberales > Zingiberaceae > Zingiber > Zingiber officinale. Next base: position 31,855,274 of record NC_055992.1, on the reverse strand, counting down.
CGAGTTAGTCACTTCCTTAAGGGATGTTACCTCCTTTTGGAGTGACTTGACCTGGACGTTGGATTTAGCCAATTTCTTTAACAAATAAGGAACTAAGTTTTGTAAATCGTCTAATTGAGTCCCGACGAATAGAGAACTTACAGTGGGGTTAGGCCCTTCGGAAACAAATACGGATCTGTGGCGTCGCTCGGACTCGGTTTCTGATTCGCTCTCGATTTCTAAATCGGACTCGGTTTCGGCAACATGTGCTTGTACTGGTAGAGCGAGGAAGCTTACTTGTTCTTTTTCGTCGGACTCGGATTCATCTGATGACTCGGACCAAGTTGCCTTCGACACCTTCCTTTTTCGTTGCTTTCAACACTATTATCTTGAGAACTATAATTCTATCATTTTTCTAACTATTTCTACTATTTCATCTTTTAACAAACTATCTATGATAATACCTTCTCCCTTTCTTATTTTAGTCCTTGCGTACTATAACTAAAATATAAATTATCTATTATTTTTGCCTTCTCTCCTCCCCCTATTATCTCTTTTACATATAAAATATTGTCCCCAGGGTCATAGTGTCGCGGTAGGACATCCAGGTTATCTCCCAGGCACTCGCGGTTCGAACCCCAGTTACGGCGTATTTGCAGGAATTTTTCCTCCAAATGAGGGGGCGTAATCAAAGGATGTTGGGCTTCTGGGCTGGCTGCCATGTGCGCTTCCCGATTTACCCTGGTAGCAGGTGGGAAATTTCCGTAGGACCGGGCCGGTCACCCCCAGAGATAGTCAATGAGGCTAACTGGGATTATCATTTTTTTTAACATACAAAATATTAATTCTTCTCATAATTATTGTATCTATTACCTTTATTGCTTTACCGATGAGCGTTCATAGCTTCTATGTTTTAAATTTTAGATAATTAATTTTTCTATAATATTTATTTTTATCGATGTGAGAATTCTTACATATTTAATACTACATCGAGTTCTCATGGAGATGTAACGATCCTTATCGAGACGTTATGCATTTTTTCTAGAGAACAATCTAATATTAATATAATAATTTAATAAATTCATTCATTGAACATTTATCTAAAAATTAATGTTGACTGACAACATCATTTTTCATCTCGGCTTGAGATCCGCATTAATAGTTTAGCATGAACATTTCTATAAACTAAAAATTAATATATAATTATATTTAGTTACCATGCTATTCCATGTCTAAAGAACAACTAATTAATTTTTGTTTATCAATTTCATTTTATGCACAAATATATTATTAAGGGTTTAGCAGAGAACTTTGTATCAAAAATCAAGGGTATAAAATCCATTGGTACTTTGAAGGAGATTTAAGCTGATAGCTCCTGCCTCAAATTGAAAAGTATCATTTATTGTGGTGTGAAAAGTATATTATTATGTAGTGTACAGAACATGAACAGCTTTTACAATACTAGCCATGGCAGAGTCTAACAAATGGCATGATGAACATAAAGACTAACCAAGAGCACAATAGACCTTGACCTTTCATTTCACTAAAAACAGTTGAAGCTTGTCTGTGGATGATACAAATCACATGTTTATGTGTTGATCTCTTGTCTAAAGAAGGCCACAGTTGTATCTTGTGTGGCTGAGGGTGTTGCCACCAAAGAGAACCATGAGAAGAGCAACACAGATCACCCTCACAATCCATGATTTAGTTGTTATAATCAACCCTGTAAGATATGATTGAGTTGACAGCCTAATCACCCTCAGCCTTCTTTCCTTAATGTAATTACGATATGCTGCATCAATTCTCTTATGTAAGCTGCTGTGGCTACTGCTTGAATTCTCCAGGTTTGATGGCATTGCTTGAGTTAAACACCTAGCCAGGACAATAGCATCTTCCAAACCTGCGGATCCTCCTTGGCCAAGGAAAGGCCCCATCACATGCATCGCGTCCCCTGCCACCGTCATCGTGCCATTTGACAGTTTACCTGTAAAAAGGTGCCATGGATGCCGATACCAAATACAGTGGATGCTCAATGAATCAAGATCACAGTGTTTCACTATCTCACTGGTCTCACTAGGAAGTTCTCGTACAGAGTCAAGTGCAATCTTTTTTATGAAATTGAGATCCTTTCGAGAAAGATGATCTGATTTGAATTTTTACCAGTCAGTACTCAAAATTATCTCAATTAATAAATTTACACGAGTTTCGTTAGCTTACCTCCAGCTGGATTTGCCAACCGAACGAACCAGTGGACTAGCTTATCATTGATTGGTATCCTTCCAAACGTAATACTTTTGTAGCTTATTCGGAAAAAATAAGTGCCAAAGCTATGGGGAGATTGATAGGTTGTGAAACCTCGCACAACAGGCATAGGGAAGACCTTCGGTTCCTTCAGTTGTAATGACTTTGCTATAATTGAATCTGATCCATCACAGCCAATTAAAACCTTCACAGGCATAATCCAAACATGTATACTTTAGCAGTCTTCTCATGACAAGCAAGGGTTGCATTAATTGATTGTAATAGCTTAACTGCTTAACTGGGCAATGATTTGGTTAGTTGTTCATAGTGATGTTAGTAGAAGTAGAATGAAAAAAAAAAAAACAATGCTTCACCAGTATAAGTTCTTGTAATTGGTTCTTAATATCAGTCCCACTTCTAGACAAGCGTATTTAATAATCTTAAATTACATGATTAAAAAGAAAATATGTTAATGAACATATTTAAAAGTACCGTCTGTATAGCTTATTAAAATTAATAATGAATGAATTTAATGAGGCCTCTCTTCTTTCTTTTTTTGGCAGGCGTTGGTTAATTTTAACTAATTCAAACCTAATGAAAATTCAATTGTGAACATATCGACTAATTAGCAATGCTATTGAAATACAAAAAAGTGTATGTAAGGTAAAAAAAGTTTGCAAACAAGGATAGAGATTCACACCTTAGTTATCTAAGAATGTGTATTCATGGAGTAGGATTAAGAAAACAGAATTGACTTTAGGAAGTAGTACCTTGGCTTTTATGATGATTCCATCCTCTAAAAAAAGAACAGGGAAGGAAGTGGTATGGTCTAATTTAACTGCCACAACTTTACAGCCAAAACGAATGGACTCTGATGGTAGTTTGCTAGCCATTGTTTCAATCAGGTCACTCCTTCTCAAGCAACGAAGTTCTACTTCCCTATAATTCAAGTAGACCACCGCATGCAATCAAAATCATTATGAACAGAAGAACAGGAGATGATAGAAACAGTGAATCATCTCAGAGAGCATTTTTAAGGGAAGCTAAGCCTCAGGGCACATGCACACCACACACATAAAGCTGTATTGAAGTTAGAATAATCATAGTTTGCTCATTCATATAAACACCTTTTATAAATTTTTCTACAATCATGCCTTCATGACATCTATTTGAATTAAACTATGGAGTATTCATTCGATTGGAGTAACAAATAATATTTATTAGCAATTAAAATATTTTATAATTCTTGTAAATACTTGTGATTTATTTGTATATTATGGATCCTTAGAATCATGAAGATATACCTTCTTGTTTACCAGATTTCCCATGTGTTCTTTTTTTACTACTGTATGATCTTTTTGCTCGAACTCTCCTTGCCTATATTGAGAGCATGGTAGTCCATTTGTCCATTCTACTAAAAATACACAGCTAAATGTTTGCTTCGGTTCATTTCTTTTCCTTGCATAGAAGAAGACTATGTAAAAGCAAGATGTTTGCTGACTATCTTCTTACATGCATTAACAGAATCAATGATGGTTATGAAAACTCGATACAATAGATATCGAGTTGTCAAATGCTTAGTAAACTGTAAACCTGTTCAAAATATGCAAATGGAAAACTTTAAATGCAAACTGAAACTTTTGTACTGAATTGAACAACAGTTGATGATGAGACAGTATGATGATTTGAACTGTTCTCCACTTTTTTTTGGTGATGACCTCCTGTTTCTCATTTAATAACCCAATGAAGATTTATAAGCCTTGGCTTTGTTCAAGAAATGAAGATCGATGACATGGTTTATAATCATTACCTGTACGAAGTTACTACTGTTCTGTTACTTTCAAGCCAAACCTCCCTTACCCTATACATTGTTGAGAAAAAAGAAGTCTTTGTTAATAGCATATGAACCAAGTAAAAAATTCAAAGTGTATGACCAAGTAAAGCAAGGAGAACAATTCAAACAGAAAACACATAACAAAACCAAGTAGAGAAGACAAAACAAATTAGTAGATTAGATTGACCTGTTGAAAATAGATTGGATTATATCCTCATAAAACTGTCTACAAGAATGACAAGATCTAGCAGATAGAGCCTTCTTCAACACCTCTAATGATAAAGCCATATTCTACAAGTACCATAAATTTGAGAAACTACTTCAGTTGCTTATGACCCTCAACTTGAATCTATACATGCATCCATTCATCACCAAGAAAATTTATTGAGAAAATTACACTTCTTATCTGTCATCTTAATGAGCTGAAAACTAGAGAAATCAAGACCTGCTTTTCTAAGACCAAAAAAAAGGAACTTGCATTCTACACTTCAAGCCACGGGACAAAGTATAGCAGTCTTCTGCAACTAATCACCATAACAAGCAAACTAAAGAAATCATTCTCTGTGTAAATTCAAATTAGAAAATTGATTATCAGCAATTAACTAGTCATGAATAAGTGCACATGTTGTCACATGCTTGGACACAGCAAATTTCACTGCTCTCAATGGAAGTGTGATTGGTAGTAGACATTTCCAAGTTATGGTGGTTTCAAATAAACAAGCTACAAGTGCTTCTCACTCGATGTACACAAATGTTGAGGTCGAAGTCATCACAAATCAAGCTGTGCTTCATAACTACATAGCATTTAACTTTTATTTTAAACATCTTAAATACTCCTCATCTCTTCTAAATCGTCATAGATGATATGTGGTCCTTCTCTCCTCACACGTATATTGGTGATATTTCTACAGTCCACATTTTACAATATCTAATGTGTATCGTGTGTTTGAATATGTCTTCTCTTCTTTTGGTTGTCAAGTACAGGAACAAAAGAGGAAGAAGATTGTTTGGATTCACCATAAAGCTGGATGCATGTTTGAAGTTTCTGGCATTCCTTTCAGCCTTAACTGAATCTTCACTTCAACTATGGCATCAATGCTGAACCACTCTCTTTGACATCAACATTTAGTCATACTTCTAATTCACTTTCAAATAAACTTATCTCCAATAATTCTCTTGGTTCTATAGTTTGTAGTGAATATAACTGTCAAAATTGTCAATTTCAAAACATGATTGCTTTGTCATTTAGTAAAAGTAACTCTAATTCTTCAACTCCTTTTGATAATGCCAATCAACAAAAGGTGAATTCCAATAATATATTTTATTTTTTTATGAACTTACTCTTTTCGTTATTCATGAGTTTCTCTTCTTAAATAACATTTAGAAGTTCTTCAACTTCTGTATAAGTAGTTGCACTTAGTTTTCCACTCTTATTAAAATCTTTTTTGACAAAGTACTCATGTAGTGTCTTAAAACTTGTTAAAACAGACGGTACTCTAGCTCAATTTTCATGTTCCTATACACCCAAATAAATGTAATTGTTAAACACAAACATGGCACCTAGTTAAAACTGCTAGAACTATGCTTCTACTCGCTTCCTAAAAGCTTTCAGGAAGGAGCTATTATAACTACTGGCCATCTAATCGATAGGCTTCCTTCATCCTACCTATTCTCATCTTCACCCTTTAGTTTCACTTGCTTTTTCTCATTCCACCAATTAATGAGACAAATACTTTGCTCGCTCGTCCATTTGGTCTTCCTTAGATGATATTGAAATAGAAGGCTATCACCCCCGGGCAATGGTGCAGCGGCATGACGCCTTCTCAGTTTTTTAGGCATCTAAGGATCGAGTCCAGCCTCGGCGAATCAATAGATGAATTTGCCTTAATAGACGGTTGATCTAAGAATGCTAGGTTGATGGGTCGCTCGTTGCGAACGCTTCCTGATTTACACGTGGTGCAAGGAAAACTTCCGTGGGGCCGCGTCGATCACTCCCAAGATTAGTCGACGTAAACTAGATACCTGGTATCATTTTAAAAAGAAATAGAAGGCCATCATAGCTATAATTCAACAATTGAACTCCTTTACATCTTTTGACATGCCACATTCTAGGAACAAACTCCCTTCAAAACTATCTCGACCTTTGAGAAACCTACAATGTCGTTAGACATTCCCTCCATAATTGATATTCTTCCTAAAGGCAATGAACAACCTCTACCTTCAACATTAGCAACCCCTATCCAAGATCCCAACAACTTCAACAAATAATACTCCAGTGTTACCATAATCCATTGCACTACGATATGAAAAAAAGCTTGAACACCAAGTGTGAAACTCTAAGATTATCAAACCTCAACTTTGATTATTCACCTTATCCCTTCATTTAAAAAGGCTATAACCTTTTTAGTAAAAAACAACTGATAAGTTATATGCCTTGGAGAACATTCTTCAGACCTAGCTACCTCTCCAAAACAATCATTGAATACAAGTGGATATTAAAACAAAATAAAATGACACTATCGACCGACATAATGCTTGCCTAACTAATCATAAAACTCTATAATCAAGAACATAGAACATGAGTTAACTATCAAGAGATCTTTACGCTAGTAGCTGAACTAATTTTCATACCAACACTTCTTGTTATTGTTACTATTCTACAATGGTCATTCTATCAACTAGACATAAAAAATGTCTTTTTGAAAAAGTCTATTGCATGATTTGAAAAAAGTGAACTTATACTTTATACTCTAGTATATCAAGTTACACCCTCCTTTTGAGAATTCTATAACATTAATTCAGTTGGTGATGCAAAGAAACTAAGATCCAGTACATGCATGATTTGGTTATCCTCTTGGCTGATTCTTTTATATCTTGGAAAAGTAAAAAATACAACAATATTAGATCTAGCAAAGAAGTTAAATAACAAGCAATTATTGGATTTTATCTATTCTTCACACATTCATTACTTTTCCTTGATAAGGTTCTTTCTTATCAATTTCTAAATTTTCCATCTTGGCTATCTCCTTTTTAATGTCCTAAGATATACTCAAGAAGCTTCGTCATATAAAATGTTAGGTGACTCTTCTATCTTAAGTGTTCACTTATTGTAGATACGATAAGCTAGACTTGTGGAGTATCAAACAATATGCCTTTGTCCGTCTTTGCCGAAAACCTAAATTATCATTGTATTCAAGATGTAGCTCTTACAACCAAATACCATAAGATAATTAAGGACATCCTCCCATTCCAAACCTCATATGGTATCTTTGACAAAAATGGATGAAGATAGACCTTATTTTTCTATATAGCATATGATCATGTCCAAGCGCTAAGTCGACGGACATTGAGGACGTGGCACGCTCCGCTGTCTCCGACTGTTGGTGTAGATCTCCAGCGAACCTGCAAAGAAGCCGAGCCGGGAGGGGTTTCCCGGCGGCGGCCCTCCGACGCTCAAGTCAGGCAACGAGAAATGAGAGAGGCAGTGAAGATTGCGCATACCTTCGTCGACGTCTGGGGGTCCTTATATAGGACCCCGGGGAGGCGCGGGCACGCTTCTCGATGCGTGCACGCTTCCCCAAACATACCTTAACGAGCCAATGTCAGAAAAGTACCCTTGACGTCATTCCGCAATCGTCCGAGCATATCCTAGATGTGACGGTGGAAGCTTCCACCGTATGATCCTGTGTACGGCTCAGCCGCCAACCCTACTACCTGTCGGCGGCAGACGTCTCGAGGATAATGTTATCCCCTTTCTCCTTTGTCCTCTTGCGCCTCCTGTTTGTTACAGGGCCGAGCGGTTACCGTGCCGGGCGAGTGAGCCGCTCGGCCATATACTCGGACGATGTGACCTTCGCTGCTCTACGGTCCAGTCGAGCGAGCCGGACGCTCGGCTCAGCCATCTTTTGCCAACTCATGAACATTGGAAACCCGACCCCCAGGTGGGTTGTTTCTACGCCGATCGGGGCGCTATGAGTCCGGTCGGTCGGATCTCAGGGTTGAATCTCTTGACCTTTGACCTCCATGTGTCGTTGACCTTCCGCTAACGAGGGTCCCCCATCCTTACCACCAGATCACATGTCTCTCCTTCAAGTCTAGTCGAAGGAGGCGGTCGGCCTGAGTGACACCGCTCTGCCACTTCTGGAATGTTCCTCCTCACGGTCGTTCGGCTTCTTACTGCTACTGGCTTTGCAACCGTGTCGACGGTCAACGCTGATGCCCTTCGGATCTCCTCGGAATTCGTGCAAATCCTCTCCATTAAGACCGAGCACGCGCGCTGCGCGCCGTAATGGCGCTCATTAAATGCACCCCTGTGGCATGGTGCCACGTGGCGCCTCCGCTGCGCGTCATCGTACGGCTCGGCGACGTGTCCGAGGGGACATCGACGGTTTGAAATGAACGGCCCGATGTGGGCCTCAGTTCCTGTGACCTGCATCCGACAGGCCGATCGGGCCCGACCTTATAAAGCCTTCACCTTCTTCCTCCGCCGCACCCTTGCCTTCGAGTGTCCCGCAGCCTTCTTCGGTGCTTCAGCGTTCCGGCGACTCCGATTTTTCGTTCTCCGACGATTCCCCGCCTCCTTCCTTCGATCCTCAGCTTCTTTGTACAGTTCTTCCGCCTTTCTTCCTTTGATTCCTGTGTTTTCTTCGCGCTCTTGGTCGTGTTTCGTCCTTTGGTTACTGTTTTGCTCCTTTTCTCGCTTGCGCATTTGCTTTCCCTTTCGATTTCTGCTTCCTCCATTGCTCTAGCGATGGCAAGTTCCTCTCAGCCTGCGGACCCGGCTCTCGGCCCGTGGTATACCACCATGGAGTCCCGGTTCGATCGGCGCGATGCCGAGAGCCTATTTAACGCTTTTGATATCCCTTCCGATTTTGAACTAATTTTACCTTCCCCTTCCGCTCGGCCGCACAAACCACCGAGCGGCGCCTTTTGTCTTTTCCGCGACCAATTCGCAGCCGGTCTGCGGTTTCCCCTCCACCCCTTCATTGTTGAAGTTTGCAACTTTTTTGACATTCTGCTCGCCCAATTGGTTCCCAATACTTTTCGCCTCCTGTGCGGAGTTATGGTCTTATTTAAAATATACAACATTCCCCTCCGCCTGGAGGTCTTCTATTATTTTTATTACCCCAAGCAGTCCGAGCCGGGCACTTATCTGTTTTAAGCTCGGCCCGGCTTAGTCTTTTTTGATAAGCTGCCCTCTTCCAACAAACATTGGAAGGAGAACTTTTTCTACCTTCGTGTTCCCAGGCGGCTCCCCTTCCGTACGAAATGGCAGGTCGGACCGCCTATCTCTCCCGAGCTGAAGAAGTTTAAGACCCGATCGGACTATCTTCAAGCAGCGAATCTGCTAGCCGGTCTGAAGCTCGACATCAGCAAGCTCCTACCTGAAGGAGTGATGTACATATTTGGTTTGAGTCCGAGCCGGACCCCCTTCCCGAGCAACTTTGGTAAGAACTTCGCTTGTACATTTGCCTTGAGTTCTAACTGATTTCTTTCTCCTTTCTGTGCAGCAAACATTGTGATGGAGTCGGTGCTGTTCGGGATTTTGAAAAAGAAAGCGGTCGCGCTCGAAGCGGCAGCGGCCAAGGAAATGGAGCAACTGGGCATTGCTCCGGTCGGCTCTCACGAGGACGAGAGTGAAGCGCAGGCAGGCGAGTCGGTCGCTTAGGCTTCGCCTATGGATGCCGCTGGCGGTGCAACTTCTAGCAAAGAACCGACTGTTCGAGAGGAAAGCTCCGATCCGGAGGACGAACTCCCGCTCGACAGGAAAAGACGACGAGTTGAGAAGCCCCTCCGTTCGGCAACCTCCGCAGTGCAAGCATCTGAGCGAACAGGCACTGCCTCTCAACGGGGCAAAGCACCATCGGTTGAGGCTCTCTCCTCCGACCGGACTCCCTCTCAATTGGAGGCGCCTGTGGCCCCCATCGAAGCGGTTCCGGTGACCTCCCTTCCTCATGCACCACATCGAGTCCTCCGCTCGGGCATTTTGTCCACCCTGTCCAGCCCGGCCTCTGATCCTTTGGCGTCCGCTCAGACGACTCCGGGCCGGCGTCGTATTATTAGAGCCACTCTGCATCTCCCTACTGAGGCGTTCATGGCCGAGTCCGATCGACCGACGGCCCCGAGCATATAATCACTATGAAGGGGCCTCTCGCTGAGATGTGGACGGATGTTCGGGCCCGTGTGGCCATGATACCACTCGACAAGCTGGCTGACAGCTACATGCAGCAGTCCACAGGGGTAAGCTCTATTTCCTCTTATTTATATAGCCTTCCCGATCAGCCTTTTAATCTTTCTGTGTACATTAGCGATGGGTGGAAGAGATTGCTGTCTCCAACCGCTTGGCTATGGTGTAGGAGGAGCTGAAGAGGCTGAAAAGTCAGGGCGGCCCGTCTTCTTCCCGAAGCCCTTCTTATGCCGAGCTGCAGAAGGAGCTCGCCAAAACCAAAGATCTGTTAGAGGCCGAGTGAAAGAAAACGGCCGACCAGGCGTACACGTTGGAGCAGCTTAAGAAGCAGGTCAAAAGTTATGACCACAAAATTGAGCTCGCCACCACCCGGAAGAACACCGCCATCGCTGATCTGGAAAAAAAGAATGTGGAAGCCCGAGCTCTGGAGCAGCGTGTGAACGAGCTAGCCGAGCTGCTAAAAGGGGAGCAGAAAGGTCGTTCGGAGGAGGTGACCAAACTCAAGGACGATTTGAAGGACTTGCAGGGGGCTCTTGACGCTTCTCGTGCCGCCTTCAAAGAGTACTAAGAGGCGGAGCCGGGCCGCGTTGCCGCCTTGAGGTAAAACTACATCCGCTCGGCGGAATTTGTGGAGAAGGTGTGCGACCGGCTGGTGATTGCCTTCGAGTTGGCCATCACCGCCACGGCGGACTATTTGAAGTCCAAGGGCCAACTCCCCGATTCCATGGGCATCCCTGCTACAGAGCATGCGACGCTTCTCACTACCATCCCGAAACATATTTTTCAACTACCTTGAATGAAGTATCTTCTATAATTCTACCGATCGGCTAGACTTTAATTTTAATGTGGTATCTGTAACTTTTAAATGCTATTTTTAAATGAATGCTCACTCTTGCTGCGTCAGTTTTTCATTTCGAGTGTTCCTTTTAAGTGTGCCGACCGGTCGCTCGACCTTTTTCCCGCAGGGAATTTCTTAACTTCGTCGATCAGTCAAACGACCCCCCACTCTGCCTGGGACTTCTGAGCTTGTCGCTGGAGTGTTTTTCTTTACTATGTCGATCGGTCAAACGACCTTCCACTCCCTGGGATTTCCATGAGATTTTCGCTTAGTGTTTTTCTTTACTGCGCCGATTGGTCGAACAACTTTCCATTTTTCATGGACTTTTTGCTAGTGTCTCGCTGAAATGCTTCAACGCGGCGCTGCCTCATCTGGGGGGTTTATAGTCGCCAGTCCGACTCTAGAGTTTAACGTCGCCGCTCGACGGTCTTCAAGCCGGAGGGTTTATAGTCGCCGGTTCGACTCTAAGATTTAACGTCCCTGCTCGACGGTCTTCCGGCCGAAGGGTTTATAGTCGCCGGTTCGACTCTAAGATTTAACGTCGCTGCTCGACGGTCTTCAGGCCGGAGGGTTTATAGTCGCCGGTTCGACTTTAAGATTTAACGTCGCTGCTCGACGGTCTTCAGGCCGGAGGGTTTATAGTCGCCGGTTCAACTCTAAGATTTAACGTCGCTGCTCGACGGTCTTCAGGCCGGAGGGTTTATAGTCGCCGGTTCGACTCCAAGATTTAACGTCGCTGCTCGACGGTCTTCAACAATGAGCTTTTAGCTCGGATAATGTGCGCCCGGCCGAACGGCACGGGGTCTTCGACATCGAGCATGTGGCTCGGATAATATACGCCCGGCCGAACGGCACGGGGTCTTCGACATCGAGCATGTTGCTCGGATAATATACGCCCGGTCGAACGACACGAGGTCTTCCCATCGCCTTCATGCAGCTACCCGCTTGGCGCACAATGCTCATGCTTTTGCTTTGTTCTTATAACTTTCATTCCTGCAACCAAAGGATACAACCGAACGGAATATTCATGAAATATATTATATCGGCGCACCTTTCATCCGGCCCGATAAAGCTGGAGGTGGTTTGCGCTCCATGGTCTCTTCAGCCGCCGTCCATCCTCATCCTCCAAGTAGTAGGCTCCCGATCGAAGCTTCTCGACGACTTTGAAGGGTCCTGCCCAGGGAGCCTCCAGCTTGCCTACATCCCCGACCGGCTTCACTTTCTTCCAGACCAAGTCTCCCACCTGGAATGCTCAAGGAATCACGCAGCGGTTGTAGTTCTGCTTCATTCTTTGCCTGTAGGCCATCAGCCGGACGGACGCTTTGGCTCGCTCCTCGTCGATCAAGTCCAATTCTAGCTACCTCCGCTCGGAATTTGCCTCGTCGTAGTTCTGGATCCGGACGGACTCTACGCCAACTTCTATGGGACGACTACCTCGCCTCCATATACCAGGTGGAACGGTGTCACTCCCGTTCCCTCCTTAGGGGTCGTGTGGATGGCCCATAGGACTCTCGGCAGCTCGTCCACCCAGCTTCCCCCCATGTGGTCGAGTTGAGCCTGAAGAATTCGGAGGATCTCCCGGTTGGCTACTTCGGCTTGATCGTTACTTTGGGGATACGCCACAGACGTGAAGTGCTGCTCAATGCCATATCCCTCGCACCATTCCTCAAGCTGTTTTCCGACGAATTGTCACCCGTTGTCCGACACGAGCCGACGCAGAATGCCGAACCGACAAATGATGTGTTGCCAGATGAATTTCTTAACCATCTGCTCGGTTATCTTGGCCAATGGCTCAGCCTCCACCCACTTGGAGAAGTAATCGACTGCCACCAATAGGAACCTCCGTTGTCCGGTCTCCATAAGGAAAGGTCCTACGATGTCCATGCCCCACTGGTCGAACGGGCAGGACACTGTAGACGCTTTCATTTCCTCCGTCGGCTTATGAGAGAAACTGTGGTACTTCTGACAAGAAAGGCATGTCGCGACGGTCCGAGCGGCGTCCTCGTGTAGAGTTGGCCAGAAGTATCCGGCCAGCAGGATCTTCCTAACCAAAGATCGGCCACCCGGATGACCTCCGCAAGATCCTTGGTGTACCTCTTGGAGAATGTACTCTGCGTCCTCCGAGCTGACGCACTTTAGCAGCGGTCGGGAGAATGCCTTTTTTAAAGCTGATCTCTTATAAGCGTGAACCAGCCGGCTCTCCTCCTCAGTAGCTGGGCTTCATCCCGATCGGACGGCGTGGCACCTGAGCGCAAAAACTCTATGATGGTTGTTCTCCAATCGCTAGGGAATGTGAGGCCTTCCATCCGGTTCACGTGTGCTACCAAGGATACTTACTCGATTGGCTGCTGGATGACGACCGGCGATATCGAGCTTGCGAACTTGGCTAATTCATCTGCCGCCTGGTTCTCCGTTCGGGATATCTTCTGGACCACAACCTCGGTGAAGCTGGTCTTGAGTTTTTCAAAGGCCTCCGTGTACAACCTGAGTCTTGCATTGTTTATCTCAAAGGCGCCCATGAGTTATTGAGCGGCTAACTGGGAATCCGAGTGGATCACCACCCGGCTGGTTCCAACATGTCGTGCGGCCTGCAGTCCGGCTATGAGCACTTCGTACTCTGCCTCGTTATTTGTCGTCCGATAGTCCAGCCGGACGGACAAATGCATCCACTCTCCCTGAGGTGAAAGTAGCAGGATCTCAATTCCGCTCTCGAGCCGAGTGGACGATCCGTCCACATATACTTTCCATGTAGCTTCGGACTCGGGCTTTTGTACCTCAGTCACGAAATCTACCAAGGACTGTGCCTTGATCGCCGAGCGGGGTTGGTATTAGATGTCGAATTCGCTTAGCTCCGTCGTCCACTTGATGAGCCGTCCGGATGCTTCAGGGTTTAGGAGTACCCTTCCCAACGGGTTGTTCGTCATCACAATAATGGTGTGCACCAAAAAGTAAGGGCGCAACCTCCGAGCGGCAAGGACCAAGGCGAAGGCCAACTTCTCGAGACCGATGTAGCGAGACTCAGCATCCTTTAAGATATGGCTTAAGAAGTACACAGGCTGTTCTTCGCCGTTCGGCCTTACTAATGCCGAGCCCACAGCATGCTCGGTTGAAGATAAATAAATGCGGAGTGGCTCGCCTACGGCCGGTTTTGCCAACACGAGTAAGGAACTCAGGTAAGTCTTCAGTTCCTCGAATGCCCGATCGTACTCCTCGTCCCATTGAAACTTGGTAGCTTTACGCAGAATCTTGAAGAACGGCAGGCTCCGGTCAGCGGTCTTAGAGATAAACCTTGACAGCGTCGTTATCCGACCGGTGAGACGCTGTACCTCCCGAAGATTTCTGGGAGGCGGCATGTCTTGCAATGCCTTTATCTTGCTGGGGTTCGCCTCTATGCCCCGCTCAGTCACGATGTAACCCAGGAAGCGGCCGCCTTTTGCTCCGAACAGGCACTTCTGAGGGTTAAGCTTGACTTCGTATCTTCTTAATGTTTGGGAAGTCTCCTCCATATCCGCATAAAGATCTGCCGCCTGGAAGGACTTGATAAGTATGTCAGCCACGTACACTTCTAAGGCCCCGATCCGCTCCCCAATACCTTGTTCATCGACGCTGATAGGTAGCTCTCAGATTCTTCACCCGAACGGCATTACGTCAGAAGAGAGTGTCGTCCACGCGACGGGCCGACCTTCTCCGGTCTTCTCAAGCAGCAGACTGATGATAGCCTTGTATGCATCCAAGATGACATCACCGCACCCTACCTGGAGTCTACTAGTTGATCGATCCGGGGGGGTAGTCCTTGGGCATGCCTTGTTCAAGCAGACTCCACTTGTTGCCCGGCTTGAGACCAAGACCACTTGCGAGCCAACTCGAGAATCAGACTTCCTTATGTGGCCTCCGGCTTCTACCTCCGCCCGAATAATTACATTCTGCGCTAAAGTCCCTCTTCCTTTGCTTCACCCCGAGCCCCGCCGGACGAAGCTCAGGTGCTATGCTCATGCAGACCCCGGCACATGGTCGACTGCCAAGACGCATGTTTCGCTGGAGGCATTTGATCAGCTTTTCCTTCTGGTTCTCCTCTAGGTCGGATGTTATGAAGGTGGTGGCCTCCGGTCGGGAAGAGTCAATTTGCACCTCCTCCTTTTCTTCATAAACCAAAGAAGGTGGTTTTTCGGTTATAGTATTTACCTCGACTTACGGCACTTTCCGAGCGGACTTGGCTTCTGCTCGGACCATCTCCACATAGCATGTTCGAGCTGCCAGCTGGTCTCCCCGCACCTCCCCTACTTGATCTTCCACCGGGAACTTGATCTTCTGGCAAAAGGTAGAGACGACCGCCCGGAACTCGTTGAGAGCCGATCGCCCCAAGATAACGTTGTACGCAGAAGGAGCATCAACCACGATGAAGCTGGTGGTCCTTGTCCTTCTGAGCAGCTCCTCTCCCAACGAGATAGCCAGCCGGACTTGGCCGACCGGCAAGACTTCATTCCTAGTGAACCCGTAAAGGGGGGTTGTCATTGGCAGTAGTTCAGCTCGGTCGATTTGCAGTTGGTCGAAGGCCTTCTTGAATATTATGTTGACCGAGCTGCCTGTGTCAATGAAAATGCGGTGAATAGTGTAGTTAGCTATTACCGCCGAACGATCGTGGCGCCATCGGGACTTCAACCCCTCGAGGTCCCTAGGCCAAGTCGATCTCGGTCCGCCTCCCCGCCGCACCGACCGCATGTATCCTCACCGCTCAAGGTGCTCTTCGGGTTCTATCGAGTCTCCTCCTACCGGCCTCCCAATGATGTTGATCTCGCCTCGAGATGCGCTGCCCTATTCTCCTCCTCCCGAGCGGATGGTCGAGGTCGCTCACGCGACGCCTGATGGTGGGCTCCGGGCTGCTGACCGCTCGGGGGATCTCCTTTCTATTCTTCGAACGGGCTGTTCATGTCGCCGGTCCGTGAAGGTGATCGCGGCGGTAGCTCTTTGCGCAGGATGAGTGATGGGAGGAAGGCCGGCGTCGCAGTGTTGAGTGATCACGGAGGAACAAAACATCGGAGTCCATACCTTCCTGGGCCGATCAGCCGCGACGGACGACGACGGCCGAGTGTCGACGAGGACCGGCCGGCCTCGGTCCTCCGGGGGGGTGATCGACGGTCGCTCGCCGGCTGAAGCTGGGGTCATGCAAGGCTTCCTTCTTCTCGCCACCGGCTTTCTCCATATTGATGTACTCGTTGGCCTTACGCAGATGTGGTCGAGTGCCGGGCGGCTTCACGAGCGAGCGAAGAAATCACCGCCCACGAGCCCTTGCGTGAACGCTGCTCATCATTGTTTCCGAGGTGATCGCTGGAATGTCCATGGCCACCGTTAAAGCGCTGAATGAAGCTCGAGCGGCTCCTCGAGCCTTGCTTGACGGCGAATGATTGACGCCGGTCTTCGTGGCGCCTGCCGCCGCGAAACGATGGAGGAACGCCATTCGGAATTCTTTGAAACTCGTGATAGATCCGTCCGGCAGCCTCCGAACCACCAATGCGCCGATCCCAAAAGGGTGGTGAGGAACACTCGACACTTCACACCATCCGTGTATTGATGCAGTGTGGCCGAACTTACCTGTACGTCGTCTGGGTCGGTTGTCCCATTGTATTCCCGATCGCAGGGCACATAATGCTTCGCAGTGATCACGCAGACGGCATCCGAGAACCGCTTGCTAATCCGCCGGTGACACGTCCGCTCGACGCTTTTCTTTCCGACGTCCCAGTGTGCTTCGTCTGATGAAGATCCTTTGTCGAGTTAGCTTGCGCGACCTCTGACGGCGTCTGGAATAAAGCCCGGTGGGCCCTCATCCGGGTGCCGGTCGGTCCCTTATTTTGCTCCCATATCGAGAGCCGCCCGCCGCCGGTGCCGCTGCCCCGACGCTGATGTCGCCGCTACCCGCCCGCTCGAGCCGCTTCCACGATTTTTTTGCTCGCTTGATGAGTGCCGAGCTCCTCGGAGAGAGCGTTACTGAGTCGACGCCCGCTTCTTCCATCTTTAGGCTCGGATTCGTGTGCTCCTGACGGCGCCACTTGATCTGTCCGAGCGCTGAGTCGACGGATGTTGGGGACGTGGCACGCTCCGCTGTCTCCGACTGTTGGTGTAGATCTCCAGCGAACCTGCAAAGAAGCCGAGCCGGGAGGGGTTTCCCGGCGGCGGCCCTCCGACGCTCAAGTCAGGCAACGAGAAATGAGAGAGGCAGCGTAACTGTGGCTACAGTGAAGATTGCGCATACCTTCATCGACGTCTGGGGGTCCTTATATAGGAGTCAAATATAATATATGGGTGGAAAAAATATAATAGAAAAATATGGGACAAAAAATAAATCCACTTGGTTTCAGACTTGGTACAACTCAACATCATCATTCCTTTTGGTTCGAGAAACCAAAAAATTATTCTGTAAGTTTACAAGAAGATGAAAAAATAAGGAATTGTATTAAGAACTATGTACAAAAAAATAGGAGAATATCCTCGGGTTTCGAAGGAATTGCACGGATAGAAATTAAAAAAAGGATCGATTTAATTCAGGGGACCCCGGGGAGGCGCGGGCATGCTTCTCGATGCGTGCACGCTTCCCCAAACATACCTTAACGAGCCCATGTCAGAAAAGTACCCCTGACGTCATTCCGCAATCGTCCGAGCATATCCCGGATGTGACGGTGGAAGCTTCCACCATACTCTGTTACCTGTCGGCGGCAGACGCCTCGAGGATGGTTCGGCCGCTCAGCAAGCATATCACTTCTGCCCCGGTTGTAGGTATCGGTCCGACTGGGAGAACTCCCGGTCGTATGCTCGGATGAGATTGCTCCTGCCTCTTTGTTGCCTTGTGCCCGGCCGAACGGACAGCCCGCTCGGCTCTGAAACCTTTTTACCTTGAGCATCGGAAACCCGACCCCTAGTCGGGTTGTCTTTCATTCGGCTCGGGGGATTCACGGCCAGTCTACCCTCTGAGTCCGGTCGGTCGGGTCTCAGGGTTGAATCTCTTGACCTTTGACCTCCACGTGCCGTTGACCTTCCGCCAACGAGGGTCCCCCGTCCTTACCACCGGATCAGCATACAATATGTAATGCTTCAACCCCAAAATAACTTAGTAACGAGTATTCATTAAGCATGGATCAAGATGCTATTTGAAGTTTATGAATTTTCCATTCAACAACACCATTTTATTAAGATGTTCTTGCAACGGAAAACTCATTTTGAAAACTAAATTTCTTATATTCTATAGCATCATAACTGCGAATCCAATTGATCCCCTTTTCACTTCCAACACTTTGCAAAGAATACCTCAAGTGTCAAATGCCTAAGGACATATATCTTTGTGTCATGGTTTAAAATTTTGAGTTATGTCGAGTTTCATACTAAACTAGAACGATAGTATTTTGGTACCATATCCTTTTGTCCAATATGATTTTAGTATTTTTTTTCTTTTTAAATATGTGTATATTAATTTAAAAATCATTTTGTATTAGTATTTGATAACTATAAATGATTACTATTGATTTTATATTTCATATGTTGCCTGTTAAGTTCATATTTCGATATTTTTTCGTGAGATGTTGGATAGCTATTAAATTTTACAGCAGCTATAAAAAGGTATAAATTCAAAATTTACATTTTTATTACCATTGCATGTAATGAAATAGACTTAATCACTTGAAGTGTGATTGCAGAGACATTGAGTCCTAGAAATTGCATGCTTTAAATTCTCACAAACTTATAGTTTTATTATTATGGATATTACTTATTTTACACTTATATAAAATAAGAGAGAAAGTTAACCAATTGCTTTTGCAACCATTTGAAGACATCGTTTGCGACATTCATACTTCAATCATTTTCATATTCAAGGTTGATCCTCCATAGTGTAACCATCACTTAGTTGTAAGATAAATAAGAATAAAATTAAAATAGTCTATATATATTGAATAAGAAATAAATTATTCTATATTTGTCTACATCCATTCTATATCTACATGACAATGCAAAAGAATCATCAGAAGAGTCGTATATCTCTTAAAATAATCAACTTTCATTAATAGCTTCAACAACTAATTCTTTGTTTAATTGTAGCTTTGATATTACATTTTTTACAGCTACTCAGAGATTATCATTTGTGGCTAGATTATATTAGTATTGATGTGTCGATTGAGATCATAACCTTAAATAATTAAGCATATATAATTACCAATAACAATCTTAAAATTTCTTTATTATTAAAAAAATATGCACCTGCAAATGAATATGTTTTCACATGTGGTTGTTGCACCTTGTAATAATTATATCAATATAACATTGATACTTGGTCGACGTCTATAGGCATCTCATGATTTTTGCTTCATGAATTAGGTGATAAACGCTAGTCATTTGTAGCTTCTTATCCATGTAAACTTTTCATGGAACAACATACAACAATTCTACTATCATAAGAATATCTACAATGTAGTCCTAAAATCTAGCAAATATAATAATTTTTTGTGTCTCCCTATATTAAGTGGTGATAGAGTATCAAAAGGTTGTCAATCCACAGAAGTGAACATGGTCCTCGATCTGACTTTTTTCTAAGGAAACTTTAACAAGAAGAAAGCCCATTTGCTCTTGGTCGTAGAATTTCCCCATCAACAAATTTTCTCAATAGTCCACAAACCCAATAATGATTATAAAGGAATTTTGTTAACAATTTTCCTATTTTCACTACCTTCTTCATTATATCAAGTTTATCAATATTCGTCGTCATCAAATCGAAATAGCATGCTACGTATAGGGTCCAAAACAATATTAGATGCTCTTGCTCCAATAGCTCTCCAACCTTTTTGAGGTCGACACCATTGTCTATCACCACCTACATTATATGTTATACGCCTATCTCTTAAAGTACATCATCCATTAAGCGATATATGTAAGATGCATGATGATATTATACAAGTACATCAATAAATTTATAAAATATCACCATTCCATTATATAAAAAAATTGATAATGTTAATCCGAGTTGGTTCTATCCCGCTATTGCATGTCAACGTAACACCATATAGGCCTCATTGCTTCTTACATGATAGGATGGCCTATCCTCTTCAATTCCCTATCCCCTCCTCCCTAATTCCCTATACCAAATTGTCGATGATAGTTGGCAATCATTGGATGGCAATCACCTCCTCTCCTCTAACCCATATGTTACCAAGTGCACCAAAGAAATTGTCATTGTTTGCCTCGTGTTGTTGCCACTCATTGTTGCTACTTTGATAAGATTTCGATTTCTCATCTTTTTATATGCTCATTCCTAACTGTGATTCCCTCTAGCATGATCACTAGGAGTCAATCAATTCATTCTATTTCTTTCCATGCTAACCACAATCATGCGAAAAAAAAAACTCATGACTAACCATGAGAATCTATATGATATGACCGGCGAGGCAACACAAGTGCGCCAATGGATTTAGATGTTGGTTCAATGGCCGAACAATAATAACATGAAGCGACATGGGCCAACACCCTGAAATCCATGCTATGTATATCTACTAAAGTGATCCACAATTGTTAATGAATACATATTACCATTTAACAATGTAATGTCATGTGAATCTAATAAATACAGATGAGTTAATTTTAACACTTGTAACGTATTGGAAGTGTTATGTTCCTTGCATTCCTGATGTCCTTTTACATTTAACCTTAGGTAAGTCTTTCACCAGGTTCCCCTTGGAGAACTTCTAAAGCATCCTAATTTTGGTGTGTGCTAGCTACCAATGCTGCGAAGACTCTTCTTTTAACATAAAAAACTTAATAGACTAATTAAACACTTAGAAAATGAGGAAGAAATAATTTCTTATACAAAAGAATAGGTACACGACTCTCTTGTTTATAGAGAGAATTTACAATAGAAAGGAAACTACTGAAAAGGAAATTAAATATTAAGGAAACTAATTAAAGCTAATAATTGGCAAATGATCCTTTCCTATTTTTCCTAATTTGTATATCTTTGATTTTAATGATGACAAGATTTCCAACACTCCCCCTCAAGCTGGTTTGTAGATATCTTTCATAGTCAGCTTATCAATTTGTTTCTTGTGTAGTCCGTTCGTTAATACATCAGCTAATTGTTCATTTGTTGGAAGATATGTCATACATATTATTCCAATGTTGATTTTCTCCTTGATGAAATGTTTATCCACCTCTATATGCTTTGTATGATCATGAAGAATAGGATTATGAGCTATGGAAATAGCAGCTTTGTTGTCACAACAAACTTTTATAGGAGTTGAGTAAGAAAGCTTCAATTCCTCAAGAATTCTTTTGATCCACATTATCTCACAAATTTCATGGTCAACAGCTCTGAATTCTTCTTCAACACTATTTCTGGCTACCACATTTTGTTTTTTACTTCGCCACGTAACTAGGTTCCCACCAACAAAGGAACAGTAACCTGATGTTGATCTCCTATCCATAACACTCCTGCCCAGTCTGTATCTGTGTAGACTTCGACTTGAAGATATCCATGTTTCTTGAATAATAAACCTCTTCCTGGAGTTCCTTTCAAATATCTCAATATCCTATAGACGGCCTCGAAATGTTCTGCTCCTGGTGAGTGCATGAACTGACTTACCATACTAACTGCGAAAGCAATATCAGGCCGTATATGAGACAAGTAAATCAATTTTCCTACGAGTCTTTGATAAAAGTCCCTGTTCTTTACTTCTTCAGCTCTAGCAGCTTGTAACTTTAAGTTAGGCTCAATTGAAGTCTCAACCATTTTACACCCCAGCAAACCTATTTCTCCAAGGAGATAAAAAATATATTTTCTTTGATTAATAACTATAACTTCCTTGGACCTTGCAAATTCCATTCCAAGCAAATACTTGAGGGCTCCTAGATCTTTAATTTGAAACTCTTTTGCGAGTCTCCTCTTTAGGTCTGCTAATTCTGTTTCATCATCACCGGTTAAGATAATGTCATCAACGTAAACAATTAAAACAACAACTTTACCCCTTTTTGCATATTTATAAAATATTGTGTGATCTGCTTGACTCTGCAAAAAAACATAACTAATAACAGCCTTTCTAAAGAGTTCAAACCATGCTCTTAGTAATTGTTTGAGTCCATATAATGCCTTGTTTAATTTGCACACTTTTTCACTGTCAAGTCCCTTCTCAAATCCTGTCGGTAGACTCATGAATACCTCCTCTTCTAGATCACCATTGAGAAATGTGTTTTTAATGTCAAGTTGATGTAGAGGCCGATCTGAATTTACTGCAAGAGATAACAGAATTCTGATAGAGTTTATCTTAGCAACTGGAGCAAAGGTCTCTTGATAGTTAATCCCATATGTCTGAGTGAAGCCTTTAGCCACCAGTCTAGCCTTGTACCTTTCAATGCTTCCATCAGCTTTACATTTTATTGTAAACACTCATTTACACCCAACTCATTTCTTGCCTTTGGGTAGATCAACTATCTCCCAAGTGTCACTTCTCCTTAAAGCATTCATCTCTTCCATGATTGCTAAATTCCAACTCGAATCATCCAACGCTTCCTATATATTCCTTGGAACAAACAAGTGTGAAATCCTAGAAGTGAAAGCTTTATGGTTTTTTGACAGTCTTTGGAAGGAAAGATAATTTGCAATAGGATGATTAGTGCAATTTCGAACACCTTTTCTAATTGCAATAAGAACATCAAGATCAGGAATAGTAGGTGAAGAATTAGACACAATAAGAGGAATCAAAGCTAGACTTGTGATAGGGTTACCTGAAATTTCGAAATCATAGCTCAATTTTTCAGATGGGTGTTGTGCAGGCTTGACATTCGAGTCTTTATTCCTCAGATGAAATCTCTTCCTAGTATAAACCTGAAGCTCAGAATTCAAATCACGACGATCAATTTGTAATATTTCTTCCCTTGATCGAGAGTTTTCAACACTTGGCACTAGAGGTGGGTGATTATTTTCAAGATTGTCGGGAAAAATGATATTGGGAAGTGGATTAGAAATGTCCAAAAAATTATCTTTTTCTTCACTTGTCGTCTCCTGAAGAGAATTTTTAGAAAAAATAGGGTTTTGTTTCTAAAAAGGGCACATCCATGCTTAAAAAAAAATTTGTTTGAGAATCGAAATACTTATACCCCTTTTTATTTGACGAATAATCAAAGAATACACATTTTATAGCACGTGGTTCAAATTTTGAACGAAATTGACATGGAGCATGAACATAGACAGTACATCAAAAAACTTTGACAGACAAATCAGAAAACAATCTAATTTTCGGGAAAATTTTTTTAAGACAATCAAGAGATGTTTTGTACTCTAACACCTTAGTAGACATCCTATTTATCAAATAAGAGGCTGTTAAAATTGCTTCACCCCATAAATACTTAGGTATATTCATATAAAACATTATGGCACGTGCTACTTCAAGTAAATCTTTATTTTTTCGTTCTGCAATGTCATTTTGTTGAGGGGTATCTCGGTAAGTGGATTGATGAAAAATACCTTTTTCATTCAAAAAATCACTCAAGTGCTCATTAAAATATTTTGTTCCATTGTCAGAATGTAAAATACAAATTTTGGTTTGAAATTGATTTTCAATCAGAGTGTAAAAATTTTTGAACAAATTTCTCACTTCCGATTTTTTATTCATTAAATAAATCCAACATAAACGTGTATGATCATCGATAAATGTTACAAACTATTTTTTTTCAGAAAGAGTAGTAATTTTAGATGGGCCCTAAACATCATTATGAATCAAGTAAAAAGATTTGGAGACCTGGTAATTTTTGGACAAATAAGTTAAATGATGAAATTTTGCAAAAAAAAAACAAGTTTCACAATTTAAAGAAAAAAAATCAATGCCTTTAGAAATAAGATTTTTAAATGAGGAAAGCTAGGATGTCCTAGTCTATAATGTCATAGCATTATTTTATCTCGAACTTAGTTTGAACTAATACTGTTAAGGCTCTGAGCTTTTTTATTACTAACAAGTATTTCATCCAAGTAGTAGAGACCTTCAATCATCCTAGCACGCTCAATCATCATCCCCGAGTTCCGGTCCTGAAATTCATAATGTGATTCAAAAAATATAATACGACAATTAGAATCTTTAGATAGTTTACTAACAGACAAAAGGTTGCAGGCAATTTAGGAACATAAAGAACAAAATTGAGATTAAATTGTTCAGTCAGTCTGATAAGTCCTTTTCCTACAATAGGTGAAAAACTACCATCGACAATTCTAATTTTCTCGTTTCCAAAACAAGGGGAATAAGTATCAAATAGGTGAGAGCAACTAGACATGTGGTCTGTGGCTCCCGAATCTATGATCCACGGAGAGGAGTTTAAACAGGAGAGAGCTTTAGACATGTGGAGAACTTTAGGATTGCTACCTATTTGTGCCAAGGAAACACTAGGAATACGAGATGAGAAGTTGGATTTTATCAGCTTCAAGAATTGATCCATCTGCTCTTTGTTGAAGGGACCTGAGTCGGCTTCATTTGCAGTAGGAATTCCACGATTCTTCTCTCCTTGCTTGCTATTTTTCTAGTTGGCGGGTTTGCCATAAATTTTCCAACATGTCTCGCGTGTATGGCGAGGCTTGTTGCAAAAATCGCACCAAACCCGTGGCTTATCATCAGACCTGCACTAGTAATTTGCAGCATTAGTAAATAAGGTAGAATTTTTAATTGACTCACTGGTACTCCTTTTTCTGAGCATGACACTCCTTCAGCTTTCTTCTCTTCTGACTTCGGCAAATACTTCACCAATGGATAGGAGAGGAAATCTCCCAATAATCCTTCCTCGTACTTCATCAAATTCGACGTTGAGACCAGTAAGAAATTTGTAAATACGACCGTCTTCCATGGTTTTCTTGTGGTGGTTGCAGTCATCAGCAGATTTCCATTCGTATGTGCTGAAGAGGTCAAGATCCTGCCACAATCTTTTCAATGAATTGAAATATTTTGTAACAGAATCATCTCCTTGACACATTTCCCCCAACTTTAAAGTCAATTTAAAAACCTAAATTGGTTACCCAGGTCAGAATACATCTGACTAACATTATCCCACAGCTCTTTTATAGTAGGATAACACATGTAATTGGTACTTATATCCTCCTCCATGGAGTTGACTAGCCATGTCATAACCATGGAGTTTTCCGCATCCCATATGGCATGCAAGGGATTATTAAGAGCAAGAGTCTTCTTGTCACCCGTGATATAACCGATTTTTCCTTGCCCACAGATATACATTCGGACGGATTGCGACCGCCGGAGGAAGTTTTCACCATTTAGGCGGATGCTGATGATCTGGACTGAATGAGAGTTGGAATGGTGTTGCAAGATTTGAGAAGGTTTTACCATAGTGGCAGGGATTGTAGTGGTTTCGGACGTGACTTCTGACATAGCTCTGATACCAACTTAGAAAATGAGGAAGAAATAATTTCGTATACAAAAGAATAGATACACGACTCTCTTGTTTATAGAGAGAATTACAATAGAAAGGAAACTAATGAAAAGAAAATTAAATAATAAGAAAACTAATTAAAGCTAATAATTGACAAATGATCCTTTCCTATTTTTCCTAATTTGTATATCTTTGATTTTAATGATGACAGGATTTCTAACATAAACACATATGGAAGATCAATTGTGTATGCATTGTATTCTGATGTCCAACAAGCATAGTGTCAGATTCATAATGTTTAACCAAACACTTGGTTAACTAATGCTTAAAAGATTTAACTTAAATTCCCTCTACTAGTAAAACTTTTTGAATCACAAAATTAGATTTAAGATCAATGTTACCAATGTTCTAAAAATCGGCCTAGACGGTCAGGTCACCGAGGCGCTAGGCGCCAGCCAGCCGCACCGAAAACAAGCTAGTCGGCCAGCCTAGGAGGCTTTAGCGGCTAGGCGAGATTAGGCAACCCTACGTGTCGATTAATCCGTCGAATCGTCTAGGCGCTGCGAAAATAGTTCATGGTTTTCATGATTTTTTTTAGTTTGAGCTTTTAAATTTAATGCCCAATTAAACAAAACTAAAATATAACCTTGAGTTTGTGTCCAATGATGATATTGAGTTTGTATCGGATGAAGAACAAGTTGTTGAAAATAATGGAGAAGAAGTAGAATAAATTTGTGATATTTTATTAGTTGTGTAATTGTGAACTCATTTTAAATTTGATGTTATTGTGTTGGAGTCGTAAAATGTGATTTATTATGTGATTTATGTTGATACCGTAAAATTCACCTAGCGGTGCCTAGTCCCCGTCTAGGCGGCCTAAGCGCTAGGCGCTGATTTGTGCTAGCGCCTAGCGAATTTTAGAACCTTGAATGTTACCTTAGTCTATCACTTTTAGCTTTCCCTTATTTTCAAAGGATATATTACCTTTTCTATGTATTTTAATCAGTGTTTGAAATTGCGCCCTAGGCGGCCGCCTAGGCGTTGTGCGGCAGGATGCCGCGTCGGAAACTAGCGAGGCGGAAGCCCTAGGCGGTTGGCCGCCTAGGTGGTCCTCGGCGGGCTTTGGCGGGTTCGACGGGCCTAGCTTTTTAAGGCAGGTTAAACCCGTTTTTTAGGTATTTGCCAGGCGCTTCGTTTCTTTCATCGCCCCGACTCTTCGTCTTCCCTGATCGCGTTGCTTCCGGTAAGTTTTTTTTTGCTCATTTATGTTTTTTTGTTTCTTGAATCTTCGTCGCGGCAACACCGGATGCATCGCAGGTGTCGCCTTTATTTTCTGGACGATTCCTTGCACGCGAATAAAGGTGTCCAATAATGCACCTTTAGTCTGCATCACTTCTGGTAAAGCATCTTGGAAGTAGAGGTAGAGTCCTCTTTTGACCTGGCATCGTCTGGCAAAGTCTTTTTCCTTGGCGTTGAGGATAAGCTTGAGTTCCCATAAGCTATTGAGGAGATTCCTTGCTGCAGTGTCTTCGATGTCTTCCATATGCTGTCTTTTGTCTTTTTCATAGGGAGTGTTGGTGCTAGGCCCAATTCCTTCAGCGAGTTCTTGGTATTGGTCCAGTAGTGGATAAGGCCCGCAAGGTGTTGGAGGGCTTGAGTATGAGGCCTGTTCTTCAGTTGCTCCAGGGTTAATTCGAAGTGAGCCATGATAGTCATGTCTTCGTCGAATGGGCTCCATGGGCCTATAAGAAAACAAACAAGTCTGGATAAAGCATCAGCCAAGTGGTTATCCTTACCATCTATATGCTGGAATTGCACAGTAATGCCTAAGCCAGTGATAAAATCAGTAAAGGCTATCCAGCGAACTCGGGAAGGCTTATTTTGTGCTGTTTTGTTGAAGAAGCTTATAATCGCCTGACAGTCTGTTCGAATTAAAAGCTCTTCTTTGTCAAGATAGTATATTTTGAAGCTATTCATGCAATTCATTATAGCATGAATTTCAACATCGATTGTAGACTTAGGTGGGGAGAACTTGCCGCTTGCATAAGCACATATTAATTCTGAAGATTTTGGGTCAAATTTTTGGGGTTTCCATTTTAGAACTCCTCCCCAGTCTTCCATACATCCATCTGATTCGATGATAACAAAGCATTTTGCAGGGGGTATTGCTAAGTCTGGAAGTGTTTTGACCATTGTCTTTACTTTTTCAACTAATGCCCAATCCTGCGTATTCATCCTCTTTTCCCCATTTGGAGATGTTTTTGAGTATAGGGGACCAAGTATCTTTCCCAGATTAGGGATATAAGAACGGACATAATTAAGAATTCCAAGCCAAGATCGCAATCCTTTGGTAGTCTGAAGGTCTTGATTATTGAAATCTGCTATCTTTGAGATTATGTGGGTTTGTAGTTTGATTTTTGAATGCCCAATAGTAGCTCCAAGGAATTCTATTGTTGGGCTCCCAATCTTTATTTTTGTTGGGCTCAATATCAGCCCATTTTGCTGACATATCTTTAGAAGGACCTTGCAATGCTCACGATGATCTTCTTCATTTTCTGAAAAGACTAGAATGTCATCAATATAAACTGCTATAAATTTTTCAGTACCTTTAAAGCAGTTATCCATCTTGCGTTGAAAGACAGCAGGAGCATTTTTAAGGCCGAAAGGCATAACAAGCCATTCAAAAAGGCCATCTGGCACCCAGAAGGCTGTCCATGGTACTGATCAGGATCCATAGCTACCTGATGGAAGCCGCTTTTGAGGTCGAATTTTGAGAAAATCTTGCTTCTTCCAACCCGGTGTATTATTGTATTAATACCTGGAAGGCTATATTGGTCTTTGTGGGTATTATCATTTAGCCTTTTGTAATTAAAGACCATCCGTTCTTTACCTTTTGTTTCCCTTCCTGTCTTAGGATCTACAGTTGTACCTGAGTAGACTATAATTGCCGTAGTTCTGTGACGGCTGTTACTTGGCCTGATAACCTTAAGGTCCAGTAACGACTTGATATGTCTTCTGAATGAGTCTTGCATCTGAGGGGTTACGTGTTTGAGTGGTCTGTCTTCAATTGTCAAATCAGGATTCTTGATATCCAGCTTGCAAGTAACCAGATTAGAACTCCAGAACTTCATGGAGTTATCCCCAATATAACCAGTGTTGGTTAGTTCAACAATTAAATCTTGTAAATATTGTCCTGGTTGCCATGTACATACCTGCTCCTGAATTTGTACATATTCTTCTTCTTCGAGTTCCAATTCTTCGATTATAGGAGCTGCAGGGATAACTTGTTGAGTATGAATAGTAGTAACATTTTTATAAAATGTTACCTCATTGCCTTCTATACGGACTCCTCCATGCATAGCACGTATAAAGTTGCAACCAAGAATCATAGTAATGTTTCCTCCTAATGTAAGGGGGAAGGCGTATGTATATGGTATCCTGAACTGATGATCCCCAATCTTCATATTGCCGTACTTCAATTTTTTAATGGCTGTTGTCTTAGAATTGATGCCGCTGAAATTGACAACAAAAGTATTATCTTCAATGGCGAGTGGGGGTATTGATACCTGATCTATGCAGCAGGTGGTTGCGCCTGTATCTAGAATGGCATTTACTTTGAAACTTTCTATCCCTGGGATAGAGAGTTCAACCACCAAATTAAAGAGGCCATTTGTTTTGAGTTTTGGTTGCTTTGCTTCTTCAATAGAGAATACCTTTTCCTTCCCTGAATCAATTAATACATGTAACTCATGTAACTCTTCTTCCTCTTCATAAAATTCTTTACCTTCAGGATGGATAGGTTCTTTTTCTGAATTTTTCTCAAGATCCCTCTTTTCAAGTTCCAAGAGGTCAATTCTGAGTCTGAGTTCTTCATTCTCAGTGTCCACTTCCAATTTGTCAGCCTGATGATTTCTCAGCATTTCTTCTTTTTCAGCAGTAAACTCTTTCTTTAGAGATTCCATCTGGATTTCTGCTAATAATTTAACACTTGCAACCTCCTGTTTTAATCTTTCAATTTCTGCTACTGCCCAAGAAATATAGTTTTGCTGTTCCTGTATTAAAGTATTAGGGGAAAAGGGAACAGGCACTGGCCTTTCTACAGGAATACTCATATCAAAGTAATTCCTTGTGCACATACCACATGATGTTATCTTGCAAATATTGCAATGCATACGGTGTCTTTGCATAGTCTCCCTCTTGCAACATGTGCATTTCTGATGTAGAGGTGGTATTTCTCCATTGATTTCCCATACGTGGTTGCAATCATGTTGTAGTTTGGAAATTTTAACCATTGGCTGCTATCCTTCTGTTTTTCCTATCATATAGGAGTTTGTATGTTCGATAAAAACAAATAAGAATTCTTGGTTGAGGATGGTTTTCACCTGATGATCTTCTCCCTCCGATATACTGAAGATAGCATCTGACTGCTCATCTCCTTCTTGCACAGATAATATTTCATAATCATCAGGTATCTCTAGTCCTTCAAATAGAGCTACTCTTTTGGTATTTTTGTATTCTCTAGGGCAGTCTCGTGCAAAGTGGCCTTCTTCCCCACATAGGAAGCATTTACACTTCTTGTTGCGGAGCAAGTGCTTCTTATTTTCTATTCGCGCATGAGTTTAGTGGGGTTTGCCTTTGTAGGTAGTAGACCTTCTTATCCCATATTTCTTCTTCGGATCTTTGTAGTATCCAGGAATAGGTACTTTACTACAGAATGATAGGTCTTTGAGAGACCTACTGAAAGCTGCCTTTTTACATTCTTCTTCCAGGTATTTGTATGTAAAGATTACCCTTGGATGTACTCCTGTAGTATTTCCTTGATATTTATCTTCAAAGGCTGCTTTTATTCTTCGCCCCAATTCTCCAGGAAGCTTTAGCCAGAATTTTTCAGATAATTCAGGCCCAGTGAAGAGTCTTCCTGTTTTTGCTGCAAGAGTCATATAATCTGTTAGGAATGGAATCAGATCCTTTACCTGAGGGCATGTAAGTCTTTCAAGATCTCTATAAGCCCTGTCTTGCATGTCAGTGGATCCTTGAAATGGATCCTCTAATAAGAATACCCTTCGTATCTGGGAAATAATATTCTGGGTACCGTTTCTTCCATCACTAGCATTGACTAACTCTTGGTATTCATTAGGATAGGCCATACGCCATTGGATCCAAGTTAATCTTCCTGTTTCTCCAAGCAAATTTTCAATATACTCAGCTTTGTCCAGAGGATCAGTGAAATTTTGTAGTGCTACCACATTCTTGGTAATGGCTTCCCATCGGAGAAATGTATCTTCTATTAGGTGCAACTGAGTAGGAAGTGTGAGAATAGCTCCTGTTTGTTGTTGAGCCGTTGGCAAATTCCACCACTCAAAGTTATCTTTCCTTTTGAAATTACCTTTTGCTAAAGGGGTAGCCATGCTTATTGGTTCTTCCTTTAGAGCTCTGTTTGGAGGGTAGCCAACAGGGTTCATTGTAGTATCCGCAGGTGGCCTATAGGAAGATGCTTCTTGAGAGTAAATATGCTCTTGTAGCTGCTGTAACCTTGGATAATCCGAAACTCATTCTTCTGAAATACCAGAGGTGGTTGATGCTGTAGTCGCAGCAATAATATGCTTACTCCCACCAGCTTCCGCGAACGGATTGACAAATTCGTCTTCTGAAGTGGGATATTGAGGTGTATCCTGTAAAGCTAAATATTGCAAATAATCAAGGTAGTCATCATCAGTGGTAGTTTCTGTTAGCATACATAAAAATTGCGTAGGATTTGATGACGCCTGAGAGGACGTTGATGAAGGCAGGGAATCCAATTCTGCTTGCAGCTGTCGCCTATATTCCCTTGAAGTCCGTAGCCGCCTTGTTGTAATTGCAAGGCTGCGTTGCATGGAGGGTGCTTCATCTAGTAGGTTTAAATATGCCTCTTCTGTTCTTGTTATAGTTGTGACCGGGGGGATCTGGAAGGGATCAGTGAACACTCTCAGTGTTTCTTTTGCTTCCTTGGGCTTTTCCTGAATGGATAAGCTGAGTATATCTTCCAGTGAAATGGCCTCTGAGACAAGGCTGAGTATATCTTCCAGTGAAATGGCCTCTGAGAGTGTTCACTGATCCCTTCCAGATCCCCCCGGTCACAACTATAACAAGAACAGAAGAGGCATATTTAAACCTACTAGATGAAGCACCCTCCATGCAACGCAGCCTTGCAATTACAACAAGGCGGCTACGGACTTCAAGGGAATATAGGCGACAGCTGCAAGCAGAATTGGATTCCCTGCCTTCATCAACGTCCTCTCAGGCGTCATCAAATCCTACGCAATTTTTATGTATGCTAACAGAAACTATCCCTGATGATGACTACCTTGATTATTTGCAATATTTAGCTTTACAGGATACACCTCAATATCCCACTTCAGAAGACGAATTTGTCAATCCGTTCGCGGAAGCTGGTGGGAGTAAGCATATTATTGCTGCGACTACAGCAGCAACCACCTCTGGTATTTCAGAAGAATGGGTTTCGGATTATCCAAGGTTACAGCAGCTACAAGAGCAAATTTACTCTCAAGAAGCATCTTCCTATAGGCCACCTGCGGATACTACAATGAACCCTGTCGGCTACCCTCCAAACAGAGCTCTAAAGGAAGAACCAATAAGCATGGCTACCCCTTTAGCAAAAGGTAATTTCAAAAGGAAAGATAGCTCTGAGTAGTGGAATTTGCCAACGGCTCAACAACAAACAGGAGCTATTCTCACACTTCCTACTCAGTTGCACCTAATAGAAGATGTATTTCTCCGATGGGAAGCCATTACCAAGAATGTGGTAGCACTACAAAATTTCACTGATCCTCTGGACAAAGCTGAGTATATTGAAAATTTGCTTGGAGAAATACCAAGAGTTAGTCAATGCTAGTGATGGAAGAAACGGTACCCAGAATATTATTTCCCAGATACGAAGGGTATTCTTATTAGAGGATCCATTTCAAGGATCCACTGACATGCAAGACAGGGCTTATAAAGATCTTGAAAGACTTACATGCCCTCAGGTAAAGGATCTGATTCCATATTATATGACTCTTGCAGCAAAAACAGGAAGACTTTTCACTGGGCCTGAATTATCTGAAAAATTCTGACTAAAGCTTCCTGGAGAATTGGGACGAAGAATAAAAGCAGCCTTTGAAGATAAATATCAAGGAAATACTACAGGAGTACATCCAAGGGTAATCTTTACATACAAATACCTGGAAGAAGAATGTAAAAAGGCAGCTTTCAGTAGGTCTCTCAAAGACCTATCATTCTGTAGTAAAGTACCTATTCCTGGATACTACAAAGATCCGAAGAAGAAATATGGGATAAGAAGGTCTACTACCTACAAAGGCAAACCCCACCAAACTCATGCGCGAATAGAAAAGAAGAAGCACTTGCTCCGCAACAAGAAGTGTAAATGCTTCCTATGTGGGGAAGAAGGCCACTTTGCACGAGACTGCCCTAGAAAATACAAAAATACCAAAAGAGTAGCTCTATTTGAAGGACTAGAGATACCTGATGATTATGAAATATTATCTGTGCAAGAAGGAGATGAGCAGTCAGATGCTATCTTCAGTATATCGGAGGGAGAAGATCATCAGGTGAACACCATCCTCAACCAAGAATTCTTATTTGTTTTTATCGAACATACAAACTCCTATATGATAGGAAAAACAAAAGGATGGCAGCCAATGGTTAAAATTTCCAAACTATAACATGATTGCAACCACGTATGGGAAATCAATGGAGAAATACCACCTCTACATCAGAAATGCACATGTTGCAAGAGGGAGACTATGCAAAGACACCGTATGCATTGCAATATTTGCAAGATAACATCATGTGGTATGTGCACAAGGAATTACTTTGATATGAGTATTCCTGTAGAAAGGTCAGTGCCTGTTCCCTTTTCCCCTAATACTTTAATACAGGAACAGCAAAACTATATTTCTTGGGCAGTAGCAGAAATTGAAAGATTAAAACAGGAGGTTGCAAGTGTTAAATTATTAGCAGAAATCCAGATGGAATCTCTAAAGAAAGAGTTTGCTGCTGAAAAAGAAGAAATGCTGAGAAATCATCAGGCTGACAAATTGGAAGTGGACACTGAGAATGAAGAACTCAGACTCAGAATTGACCTCTTGGAACTTGAAAAGAGGGATCTTGAGAAAAATTCAGAAAAAGAACCTATCCATCCTGAAGGTAAAGAATTTTATGAAGAGGAAGAAGAGTTACATGAGTTACATGTATTAATTGATTCAGGGAAGGAAAAGGTATTCTCTATTGAAGAAGCAAAGCAACCAAAACTCAAAACAAATGGCCTCTTTAATTTGGTGGTTGAACTCTCTATCCCAGGGATAGAAAGTTTCAAAGTAAATGTCATTCTAGATACAGGCGCAACCACCTGCTGCATAGATCAGGTATCAATACCCCCACTCGCCATTGAAGATAATACTTTTGTTGTCAATTTCAGCGGCATCAATTCTAAGACAACAGCCATTAAAAAATTGAAGTACGGCAATATGAAAATTGGGGATCATCAGTTCAGGATACCATATACATACGCCTTCCCCCTTACATTAGGAGGAAACATTACTATGATTCTTGGTTGCAACTTTATACGTGCTATGCATGGAGGAGTCCGTATAGAAGGCAATGAGGTAACATTTTATAAAAATGTTACTACTATTCATACTCAACAAGTTATCCCTGCAGCTCCTATAATCGAAGAATTGGAACTCGAAGAAGAAGAATATGTACAAATTCAGGAGCAGGTATGTACATGGCAACCAGGACAATATTTACAAGATTTAATTGTTGAACTAACCAACACTGGTTATATTGGGGATAACCCCATGAAGTTCTGGAGTTCTAATCTGGTTACTTGCAAGCTGGATATCAAGAATCCTGATTTGACAATTGAAGACAGACCACTCAAACACGTAACCCCTCAGATGCAAGACTCATTCAGAAGACATATCAAGTCGTTACTGGACCTTAAGGTTATCAGGCCAAGTAACAGCCGTCACAGAACTACGGCAATTATAGTCTACTCAGGTACAACTGTAGATCCTAAGACAGGAAGGGAAACAAAAGGTAAAGAACGGATGGTCTTTAATTACAAAAGGCTAAATGATAATACCCACAAAGACCAATATAGCCTTCCAGGTATTAATACAATAATACACCGGGTTGGAAGAAGCAAGATTTTCTCAAAATTCGACCTCAAAAGCGGCTTCCATCAGGTAGCTATGGATCCTGATCAGTACCATGGACAGCCTTCTGGGTGCCAGATGGCCTTTTTGAATGGCTTGTTATGCCTTTCGGCCTTAAAAATGCTCCTGCTGTCTTTCAACGCAAGATGGATAACTGCTTTAAAGGTACTGAAAAATTTATAGCAGTTTATATTGATGACATTCTAGTCTTTTCAGAAAATGAAGAAGATCATCGTGAGCATTGCAAGGTCCTTCTAAAGATATGTCAGCAAAATGGGCTGATATTGAGCCCAACAAAAATAAAGATTGGGAGCCCAACAATAGAATTCCTTGGAGCTACTATTGGGCATTCAAAAATCAAACTACAAACCCACATAATCTCAAAGATAGCAGATTTCAATAATCAAGACCTTCAGACTACCAAAGGATTGAGATCTTGGCTTGGAATTCTTAATTATGTCCGTTCTTATATCCCTAATCTGGGAAAGATACTTGGTCCCCTATACTCAAAAACATCTCCAAATGGGGAAAAGAGGATGAATACGCAGGATTGGGCATTAGTTGAAAAAGTAAAGACAATGGTCAAAACACTTCCAGACTTAGCAATACCCCCTGCAAAATGCTTTGTTATCATCGAATCAGATGGATGTATGGAAGGCTGGGGAGGAGTTCTAAAATGGAAACCCCAAAAATTTGACCCAAAATCTTCAGAATTAATATGTGCTTATGCAAGCGGCAAGTTCTCCCCACCTAAGTCTACAATCGATGCTGAAATTCATGCTATAATGAATTGCATGAATAGCTTCAAAATATACTATCTTGACAAAGAAGAGCTTTTAATTCGAACAGATTGTCAGGCGATTATAAGCTTCTTCAACAAAACAGCACAAAATAAGCCTTCCCGAGTTCGCTGGATAGCCTTTACTGATTTTATCACTGGCTTAGGCATTACTGTGCAATTCCAGCATATAGATGGTAAGGATAACCACTTGGCTGATGCTTTATCCAGACTTGTTTGTTTTCTTATAGGCCCATGGAGCCCATCCGACGAAGACATGACTATCATGGCTCACTTCGAAGTAACCCTGGAGCAACTAAAGAACAGGCCTCATACTCAAGCCCTCCAACACCTTGCGGGCCTTATCCACTACTGGACCAATACCAAGAACTCGCTGAAGGAATTGGGCCTAGCACCAACACTCCCTATGAAAAAGACAAAAGACAGCATATGGAAGACATCGAAGACACTGTAGCAAGGAATCTCCTTAATAGCTTATGGGAACTCAAGCTTATCCTCAACGCTAAGGAAAAAGACTTTGTCAGACGATGCCAAGTCAAAAGAGGACTCTACCTCTACTTCCAAGATGCTTTACCAGAAGTGATGCAGACTAAAGGTGCATATTGGACACCTTTATTCGCGTGCAAGGAATCGTCCAGAAAATAAATGAGACACCACCGTAAAAAGACAGAGCAATGGTGGGCCCTGAAAATCCAAAGAGATAATAACGAATCTTTTCACATGGGTTGAGCCTCGGGGAGCCGCCCATCTGTAAAAGAGTATAGCTGTAAAGGCATGCATTAGCTGTAAAAACAGACATTATTGAAAAAGAGATAAGGCACTTGTGAACGATGATGGGGCCCAATGAGCACCCAGTTCACAAACCCAACCTTCTCATCTTTTTCTATATAAGCATCCTAGTTTCTCATTGCAGAACACACACCGCCTCACGGTACAAGTTCTAGTTTGTGAATGATGATGGGGCCTGTGGCGTCCGTGCCGTCGCGCGAGTCGCGATAGAGACGGCATTTTTTCTTTTTTCTTTTGTCATTTTTTAATTTTTTTTAGATTTAATAAATTAAAATAATTCCTAACTCCTCACGGGGATAATTTTAATAATAAGGTTGAGTTCATAAAGCCTAATAAAATTAAGATCCCAATTAAATATATTTAAAATTTATCTTTTTTATAATAAATATTATTAATTTATATAAAACAAATTTAAATATATAAAATTATATATAAAATTCTAATAACCATTATTAATTTATATAATCATATTTAAATATATAAATAATATATTTAATTTTTTTAAATAAATAATATTAAATATTAATTTATATATTAACAGATTTAAAAAATTATAATAAATATTATCATTTATCAGATTTAAAAATATAAAAATATTTAAAATTAAAAAACATATAATACATATTATTAATTTATATAAATCATATTTAATTATTTATAAATTTTATATATTATAAATTTATATTAATCGGATTTATACATATTAAAATTATATTAAAATTTTAATAAATATTATTAATTTATATAAATCATATTTATAAATTTTATATATTATAAATGTATATTAATCGGATTTATAAATATTAATTATTAAAATTATATTAAAATTTTAAAAATTCTAATAAATATTATTAATTTATATAAATCAGTTTTAAAAATATGAAAATTTTAAAAATTCCAATAAATATTATTAATTTATATATAACAGATTTAATAATTTAAAAAATATATTTAAAATTAAATTTATTTAAACAAATATCTAATAAATTTTATTAATTAGATTAAGATATATTAAAAAATATTCTCAGACTTGTTAATGACTTAATGTTATATTTCATATTTTCATTATTTTATATTGTATATTTGCATGGTATAATTAAATTTTATTATCATATTATGTCTTGTTATATATAATTTTTTTCCTTCAGATTATCTGTTATCAATGACAAGCAAACCATCTTCGACGGCATCTGTTACTCAGCCTGAATCAGGGATTCTTAGAAGAAAGTCAAATGATATCGGATGGGAATTTGGGATATTGATTGATCCTATGAATCTCGACAAAATTAAATGTAAGTTATGTGGAAAAACAATGTCAGAGGGAGTGTATAGGATAAAGGAGCACATTGGAAATATATCTGGAAATGTATCTGGTTGTCGAAAAGCATCTCAAGAAGACAAAAATAAGTGCAAACAGGCTATTTTAGAAGGAAGGAACAGAAAGAAGAATAAAATAATGTAAGAACAAAATTGTAGAACAGAGGTGACTATTTCTCTAGACGAAGAAGAAGGTCTTGAAATTGAAGGGATGAATGGAATTAAAAAACCTCTTCCACTTGACCCCATGGATAAATATGCATCGATAATTGCTCCAGAAAATGCAGGCTCCAGTGGAAGTAAAGTGCTTCGCCAAAAAAATATAAATGAGGCTCTTTTCAAATAGAGAACTCAACAAGTTCAACAATATGTTGGGAGATGGGTTTATGAAAATGGAATCTCATTCAATGCTGTTGATAATGATAGCTTCAAGCAACTAATGGAGGCAGTGGGTCAATTTGGGCCAGGATTCAAGCCTCCAACTCAATATCAACTTAGGGAGCTACTATTGAAAGTCGAAGTTGAAAGAACAAAACAATTGTTGAAGAAACATGAAGGAGAATGGGCAAAGAATGGATGCTCGATCATGACAGATGCATGGAGTGATAGAAAAAAGAAGCATCTTAAATTTGTGTTAATTGCAAGGAGGGTACTACATTTTTAGAGTCTAAGGAGTCTTCAGACGAGGCGCATACAGCTGAACTTATTTTTGAGTATGTTGACAAGTGTGTTGAACAAGTAGGAGCTCAGAATATTGTTCAGATTGTAACAGACAATGCCACCAACAATATGGCTGCAGCTAAATTGATGAGAGAAAAGCGACCTGAGATTTTTTGGAGTTCATGTGCAACTCACACGGTTAATCTCATGCTCGAAAGTATTGGCAAACTTCCACGATATAAAAAGGTTATTGAGCAATTCAAGTCTTTTACCATTTTCATCTATGCTCACCATAAGACTTTATCATTGATGAGAAGTTTCACGAAGAAGAGAGACATAGTCCAACCAGGAGTTACCAGATTTGCATCAAATTTCCTCACATTGCAAAGTTTGATTGAAACAAAAGCTAGTTTAAGGGACATGTTTACAAGTGATATGTGGGAGAAATGTAAATGGTCAAAAACAAACAAAGGAAAATTGCCTTACTCTACAGTGATGAGCATGAGTTTTTGGAATGGTTTGACACTTTGTTTGGAAATATTTGCTCCTTTGGTAAGAGTTCTTCGATTGATAGATGGAGATAGAAAGTCATCGATGGGATTTCTATATGGGGAGCTTCTTCAAGCTAAAGAAGATATCAAGGTGGCTCTGAACAACGTGGAATCAAATTATCAGTCTATCATAGCCATTATTGAGTCAAAAATTAAGGATAGACTTGATACATCATTGCATACCACTATTTTTTTTGTTGAATCCTTTCTTTTACTATAAAGATAGTTCTATTGCTCTTTATGAGGAGGTCGCGATGGGAATTTTTGAATGCATAGAAACTTTGCATGCCAATGAGTTAGATCTACAAGATACAATTATTAATAAGGAATTTCCAAAATATAGAGATAAGATTGGGTTATTTGGAAAAACATTGGCAGCAAAAGCATGTGAAAAAAATGATGATACATTTAATCCATGTGCATGGTGGAGTACATACGGTGCTCACACACCTAACTTGCTAAAGGTGGCATTGAGGATACTTTCATTAACTACAAGTTCATCTGGGTGTGAAAGAAATTGGAGTACATTTGAAGGAATAAGTTTTAAACTTTCAGTCTTTAATTAAATTAGCTATAATTTTTAACGTCTATATATTCAGGTACTAACTATAATATTTACTTTCTCTGTTTTTTTAGATTCATACAAAGAAAAGAAATAGGTTGGATGCCAACAGGTTGAACAATCTAGTATTTGTCTAATTTAATGTTAGGTTGTTGAACAAAAAAAAAAGAAAAAAAGAAAGAAATGTTGATGTCCTTCTTGCAAAAGATGCTTCAAATGCACAAGGTTGGATTGTGAATGGTGGAGAAGATGATGAAGTTGAATTAGGTTCCGGGCTCACTTGGCAAATGGTTGATGAAGCAAGTGGAGCAGATGAAAATCTACAACCCCGAAGAAGTTCTAGAGTGAAAGAACTTCATGAAGATGATTTTGAATCCGAAGAAGAAGACGAGGATCACAATAATGATATTGAGTTTGTGTCCGATGAAGAACAAGTTATTGAAAATTATGGAGAAGAAGAAGCAGAATAAATATGAGTCTATGAGATTTCATTTTATTAGTTGTGTAATTTTGAACTCATTTTGTTAAGACATGATTTATGTTATTTAACAATTATATTTTGCTTAGTGGTTATTGGTTCACAATGCATTGTAATCTTGAATTGAACTATTGCTATTATTTTCTAATGTTCTACTGTTTACTATATGATTATGATAACATACTGCATGTCCTATTGTTCAACTGTTTCTTTTACTAATATTTACTGAGTCTAGTATATTTCCTTTGCACAAAACTATTAGTTTTCTTTTATAGTTTTTCAGTTTTTGGTATTGGAAAGTATGCATTTATTTCAGCATACATAGTCCACATGAAACAAGGGATACCGAGGAATCCGCCTAGCGGCGCCTAGTCCCCGCCTAGGCGGCCTAGGCGCTAGGCGCTAGTCTGCCGCCCGACTAGCGCCTAGCGAATTTTAGAACCTTGATTTTAATATAGTGAATTTGTTGGCATCTTTAGTCATTTACCTTAAAGCATCCACTATCAACTAAACCACTCACTTTCAGTGCATCTATTCTTTAATTGTCAAAAAGAACATTATAGATCAACCACTCACCATAAGATGTTGGAGATCAAAGTCTAGGCTACTTGAATAATGCAACAATCATTTGTATAGGCACAAGGAATGGTTCATTGACTTGATGGATTAGTGGATGAGTATCTATGAGAGGTAAGATAAAATTCTTATCAACATTAAAAGTAAAAGTCAGATTTATTTTCAATAATTACTATATGCCAAGCATGACAACAAATATTTTGAACATGAGTCAACAATTAAAAAGAGATTACAATGTTCATATGAAGAATAGAAAACTTTACTACCTAACTGATAAAAGTAATAACTTAATAGCTCAAGTTTAGATGTCCAACATTAATATTACAACTTTTATGTTGAAGATTAAGCATGTAGCAATCGAATGTTTGAATGCACATACAAATAGTATACCATGGTTATGACATTTGAGATTTAGGCATATATATTTTTATGGTTTCAATAAACATTCAAAGGTCAAAATTGAAATTTCACATCAATTTTAAAAGGGATGTATTTTCAACAAACATTTCCAAGAGAAGCAACAAAACTCGCAAAAAGGCCACTAGAACTCATCTATACCTACTTTTTGTTGATTGATCTCTCAAACATCATTCAAGAGAAATCATTATTCTCTAACTTTTAATGGAAACCCCTTAAACAACTCTAAAAAGTTCATGACTATCATGGAGGAACTAGTGGTTACCAAGCTAAAGTTCTTTGATACGATTGTGGTGGAGAGTTCACATCTAGAGCTTTTCAAAGCTCTTGTGAAGAGCATAGACTTTGGCAAATTCTCAAGACACCTTCTTCTCCACAAAAATAAAAATGATGATGATGATAATAATAATAACAAAAATAGCGTGGAGAAAAAAAAACAATTTATCCTTGATGAAGAAGGCCAAGAAGAGCAAAATATATTGAATTCATCTCAATCTTCTTTTTTACCCATATCATCGTCCTCGTCATCAACAAATAGACTCTTAAAGACACCTCAATACTACAACAGATAAGTGAAATTAAATAAATTTATGAGGTAGCAAATGAATTAAATATCATTTGTCATAATGGATAAACAAGAAGAAATTTTATTTGAGGAAGCACATAGAGACAAGTGGAAAGAAACCATGATTGAAAAAGTCAAGGCAATTAAGAATGATGACATCTGGGAGCTTGTTCCACCTCCCTAAAATGGGTCTTAAAGACCTAGAAAATGCTCAAGGAGAAGTATAAAATACAAGGCATAGTAGTAAAATGATGTGAGGAACAAGTCAATGTCAAATATGATGAGGACCATGAGGTATTTGCTTGGGTTGCACATATGGAAATTATTTGCTTGCTCATTTCTATTGCAGTTGAAAACAAATGTAAGATAGATCAAATAATGTCAAAACAAATATTTTGATTGAGTTTAGTAAAGAAGTTTTTGTTAACAATT
Source organism: Zingiber officinale (assembly GCF_018446385.1). Lineage (NCBI taxonomy): Eukaryota > Viridiplantae > Streptophyta > Magnoliopsida > Zingiberales > Zingiberaceae > Zingiber > Zingiber officinale. The sequence continues at coordinate 31,813,437 of NC_055992.1, read as the reverse complement.
CATAACTCTATGGCATGGTTTAAACTCTCATAACATGTGGGAGAAACGAGCGAAATTTGTCGCCTTGCATTAGCATCGCGGGAGGCACCACAATGGGTCAGGGAGGTCGCCGCAAGATCACGACACCCCTGTGAGCCTACGAAAGTGGTTGTGAAGTCACGAAGGTGCTACAATCCTGCATTTTTTTCCTTTTTTAAATAAATTTTTTTTTGTATTTTTATTTTTTTTAATATTTAGATTAAATTTTTTTTATTTTTTGTTAATATATTTTATATTTAAAAATACAAAAACCATATCAGCTAGATACAGTATTGAAACCATATCGTTTCGGACATAAATCGAATCTCTAATACGAGTCAAAATTTTAAACCATGCTTTTTGGAGAAAAGAGAAGAGTAAAAGTTTAAAAATTGAAAAAGGCTATGGCTTGAAGCCATCACCAAGGACATAGAATAGTTGGACAAATGCTCATTCTAAAGCTAATAGGTTCAATCAATGTTTATATGAGCACGCTTTATATTTCAAATAAAATAAGAATATCTTATTTGTTGCCTTGTACGTGGATAATCTTAGCTTCATAGGGAGCAATCAACAAATGTTTAAAATATTCAAGTTAACCATGACATAGATGGAGACATAGGGTTCATAAGTTATATTCTTGGACCGGAAGTAAAGAAAACGAAGAAGACAATTCCTTGTCACAAGGATCTTATTCAAGGGAATCCTCAAGAAGTTTAAGATGGATTGTTAAATTGACAAAAAATAAATGATAAAGGAGAAAAAGTAGATCTCACTTAAGTGGATCCAAAAATGCACAAGACTGTTAATCACTATATTGAGAAACTAAAATCTACTCACTCGAATGTAGCCAAGAGAATTCTTTGTTATGTTCGAGGTACATTTCACAAGTGTTATTATATTCTCCTTCTAATAACTTTTAACTTTATGAATATTTTAATAATGATAAGGGAGGAGGTTTGAATAAAAGAAATACCAGTAACTCTGTATTTTATATGAGTGAGATGGCTTTTACATAGGTCTTTAAGAAACAAGAGATTGTGACACTCTCAACATGTGAAGTAGACTATCTTGCAACATTATCATATTTGTGTCATGTTATTTGACTAAGAAGAATATAGATTGCAACATTAACCTTTGTTGTCAACAAAGATACATATTGACAGCAAATCTGCTATTGCACTTGCAAGGAACCTAATGCATCATGAAATAAGTCTGCACATCTTCTTACACTATCTTTTCATTAGAGAACATGTAAAAAAAAAGAATGTTGAGCTAGTCTACATCAAGATACAAGATAAGTAGACATTTTGCTATGATTTGATCTCTTTGTCAAGCTCAAGACAACTCTTGAAATGAAGGATGAAGGATAATTAAGTTCAAGGGAATGTTGTTGAGCAGATTTAATTATAAAGTAAAAAGTTTGTCCTCCTCCTAGTCAATTTTCTACTATAGTTTTCTACCACTCAGGGCTATAAAGTAGAAAAAACAATGTAGAAGTGTAATGTTAATGTGGTGTATCTTGTATCTCTAACCCCTATAAATATGTGGGATTTATTGTGAATCATGACATGTTTTTCAATTCATTTTCCTTCCTCAAAGCTTCTCCCTCTCTCTACGCGTTTGCTCCAAAACAACAATGACGAACAACAAAAAGGACATGCTGTTAAATATATTATATATCTATCTAGTAAGAAGAGATTTGAACATACTCTGACAAAGGTATAGCCTTTGGTCGTAGCTCTGAGCCCACCATTAGCTGATCAAGAGCACGCCAACCATTTGCCCAAATACCAATTGCTGCCCCTGAAGATCGCAGTTTATTGGATTTCTCAAGAACGAGACTCTTGATTCCTTTCCTGCACATTTTGTCAATCAAAATCAAAGCAAGATGTTAGTTTGCTTATTATTATTATTTTTTTGTCTCAATGGATAGTGTATCTAGAGATATAACTTGACTGAACCAAATAAAAACTCGCTATTCAGCAACAGTTTCAGAAACATAAAAAATGGCAACAAAAATAAATTATAATCAAAACAAGAGGAAGATTGGAAGGTGACTCGTAACTATATTTTATAGGCCATAACAAAAGATTAGGAAGTATCCATGTAGAATGCCGTGGAAAACAAGAAGACGCCACTGTGGATTCTCAATTTAGTACAAGGTTTCATTTTTAACAAAATGTTTTGTAAAGTTACTTTTAGGTGGAAGACATGTTGATGCGAATAGATTCTTTAGACAATTGTCAATACAAAAACTGATACCAGAATTGACTTAATGTATCAAAAAGTGTCGGAGAGTCTTGGCAGAAAGACAGACAAGATCCTGCGAAATGGAAGGAGGAAAAAGGAATCCCTAAAAAAGGGGGGAAGAAAGAAAAAGCAGGAACACCTCTGAAGAGCTAAAGCAGTGGCAAGGCCGCATATGCCTCCCCCAAGAACCACAACGCCATGGTGCTCCTCGATTGAGCTCATCTTCTCTTCAGTCTCCAGCTTCAAGTTCCAAGGGCCAGACGCGAGATGGACATGTTCGATGATTGCGGCTTATTTGTATATTTTTGTTAGTGCACCATTTTATCTTAAATTTTAAATAGAATAATTAAATTATTTTGATATTTCTATATTTTTAAATTTAAATATGATGTATAATTTTCTAAATTAAAAAAAAATATTTAAAAATAAAATAATATTACTTTTCAATATTAATTCTTTTTAACCGCTCTCTTTCCACTCATTCTATAAATATAATAAAATTTTAGATAATTTGTGTATAATAAAAAATAATTATCTAAATTTAATAAAATAAATTATTTATTTTAAATTTTAGATATAATAATAAAAAAAATTAATATGAGTACTCTTACATTGACCTATAGCTATAATTAAGACGACATCCACCTGCTAACGGCTAACTGTTAACTGCTAATTGCTGACTGCTCGTTATCATTCAAAATGCATTTTCATGAATTCTTTTCCATAACGATTTAAATGTTGATAGAATTACATAAGCATTTAAAAATTAATAATGTATAATATTTGGAACGATATAACATAAAAAAAATAATAATAATAATAGATTTTGATAATATGTAATATTAACATGGACCTTAGGGTTTTCCTTATGTATTTTTTTTCTCGGGGTCATGGTGGGGCATCTAGATTATTATCCAGATATTCATGGTTCGAATCCCAACTATGACATATTTATAAAAAAAATTTCCTCCAAATAGGGAGCGTAACCAAAGGATGCTAGGTTTCTAAGCTGGCCGTCACGTGTACTTCCCGATTTACCCTGATGACAGATGAGAAACTTCCGTGGGGTCGGGTCAGTCATCCTAAAGATAGTAAATGAGGCTAACTGGGATTATCATATTTTTTTTAATTTTCTTAATTTTTTTATACCTTTTTTATTGTTTTATCTAGTGTAGTTAAAATGTTAATTTTAACTAATCTACAAAAGTATTTAATTTGGTATTAAAAACTAGTAGTCTTTACTTTATCTTATTTCTATTAAGATAATGATTTATCCTCTATTTATACCAAAGAGAGACTAAAGAAAAAATAAATTATAGGATAGACCTGATCGATTTAGATCAACGGTTCAGAATCGTCAGTTTGATGATTCTAGGTAAGTCGACTCTTAATATTAATTATCTAAGATGATTACGATTCATGATTCGGAATCACCGGTTCACGGTTCAGTTCATGATTTGTCACGGTTCAAGATTATTATGTTAAAAAATATAAAAAAATTACAAATTCCATATTACAAATTAAAATTTAAAATTTAAAAATTAAAAATTACAAATTAAAATTTATTGCAAAAAAAGGCTTGCACTTATTTAAGTTGTCTACATATCCCCTTAGGGTATAGGAAAATCAAAGTCACATAGTTCTTTTACATTTTTATCCTTTTATATTGTCACTCACTTTCATTTCCTGTTCCTATCATATTCGTTCCTTCAGTATCAAAATCTCCAACTTCGTTATCCGAAAGTTGCATTCCTTGGATTTTTTTTCTCCACTCTGGTCCAATCGTCCAGTAATGCTTGGGCTTTCAATGAGTCGGAAGACCAAGTTGATCATCATTCATCTAATATGTTGCCACCGACACTGAACATCTGCTCCACAACAATAATTGACCACTAGACAAGTTAAAATTTATTTGGCGATTACGGAGAGGATGGTAAAGCTTTAAGTCTTCTGTGACCACCACTTTAAGATATTGAAATTTTGGCTTTCTTCTTCATTAAAATCAAAATAAGTCATAAAATAATTCTCAAGTTTCTGTGTGGAACTTGAGGATTCTCGTGGATGTTTTGTTCAATAAAAGTTATGCTTTTGTAAGTTTTAAATTACTACTAGTAGTTTGTTGTATTTCAGAAATATTAATTTGTGTTCCATATTTTGTATAATATTGATTATAAATATCATATACATAAATTCTAACATTATATATAATATTAACTGGATTAGGAGAAAAATAATCTTTAATTGGAATTAAAGCGTCATAATATAAAGTTAACATTTCTGGTAAAACTTCTAATTTAAATCTAGAATCTAAAGCAAGTGAAATTAAATAAATTTCAGGAATAAAATAAAAATATTTTTCCCATTTAGTTTCCATATCTAAGATACAAGAAGATAAAAATTTATTATTAATATATTCATTTAAAACTAATACTATATTAGAAATATTTTCTAAAACTAATTCAGTAATGGTATAATAAACACCGGAAAATTGTTTGGTTACATTATTAAATACTTTTAAAATTTCAGAAATACTATTATAAATATTCCATTGTTGTGAAAATAAATATATATTAGTATTAGTATTTTATATAAAAAAATGAACATAATAATTTTTTATATTGAAATGAATCTTATAATAATTGGTAAGTTAAATTCCAACGTGTTGGTACATCACGTGGAAATTTTTTAGGCATCATTCCATTACTTTCACAAAACCTACCCATTGTTTCATCATAGATGGATGAGACCATAAATAAGAAATTATAATTTTAATTGGTTTAATAGAACTTTCTAAAATTTTTAATCCATCTTAAATACATAAATTTAAAACATGACATACACAACGAATATGAAAAAATAAACCGCCAATAATAGGTTGACAAACAAATTTCAAATCATTTATAGAAGCGGTATTGGAACTAGCATTATCTAATGATATTGAAAATATTTTATGAGTTAAGTCATATTCTTCTAAAATTAAACATAATATTTGTGTGATGTTACGAGCATTATGTGATTTATCAAAAATTCTATAAGCTAACAATCTTTTTTAGAGGTTACAAGAGTTATCGATCCAATGGCAAGTCACATCCATATACAAATGTGTTTACCAATGATCACTCCAAATATCGGAACATAAAAAAACTTTATTATCTAATTTACTAAATTCATCAATTAAATTCTTTTTTCTTATTTTACTAATTTTTTAATTGTACGAGTAAGTGTAGCCCTAGGAACACATTTAGCATATAGATTAAGAGATTCTTTACAAAAATCTTTAAATGTGCATTTAGATCCAAAACTAAAAGAAAGATGTTCTACGAAAATAAATTTAGCTAATGATTCTCTTAATTTATTATCTGAATATAAACATAAACTAGAATCAATATTACCGCTAGTTGAAGAAAATTTTGATAATTGTGCTTGAGAACTGTTGAGTCCATATTCCGTCAGGTGCTTCATTTCTACATGTCATTTCAACAACCCATAGTCATCGTCGGCTTGGAATTTGTAGGAAGCATTATAGTGCTTACATTTTGTATGCATTTCTCTCGACGAAAGAGTGATCTTCCCAAAATATTTAGTGAAAATAGAAGACTTTAGAAGAGGAAATTCCTGAACCTTAGAAGTAATTGCATCGGTACTTCTTTATATTTCGAATGTTGGATTTGGAACATACTAGATCTCATCATCGATGGATTGAATGTTGGGATCCTCCTCCCACGGATTCATTATTTCCTTTCCCTTCCGAGCTCGAGATGATGCACCTCCACGGTCTCCTTCCATTGTAATTTAAAATTGGAAATGAAAGCGTATAGAGAATATGAAATTGAGATTAAGAGTAGAGAAGATGTGTATAAAAATGATGAACTCTCTATTTATAGAGTTTGAACAGTAACGAATACTAAATCATAGTCATTGATCAAAAAATGGTCAAATGATCCTAACCATTGAAAAAAAAATCCAAACCCCCCCCCCCCACCTCCCCCAACGGTTAGGTTCCAATGGACAAAAAAAAAACCTTGTTAAACCGGCGGGCCGAACCGGCGGTTCGCTGGGTTTGCATTTAAGGAATCAGAACTGGCCCGACAACTTGTCGGGCCAGTTCCGGTTGAACACGGTGAACCATGTCAATGGGAAACTGGCCCGTTGACTCGATTATGGGCCCGGACTAGATTCGAGCTAGACCCAACTGGGGTCGAGTATATTATAGGATAGCCGAGACAATTCCCTTATTTTCTCAATGAAAATGATATATTATAAATTCGTCCATAATTTTTTTTAATAAAATAATCAAATCTTTCTTTACGGAGAGTCAATCAAATTATCAGTGAAAAAGAAAATAATGATTTAGATTGATTTAATTTAGAATAATTTATTTTTTTATAGAATACTTTTCTTTCTTTAACTAGTTATTATTTACTTATTTATTAGTTCTTATTATATAAAAGTGTATCATGTATTCATGAAGAGAATAAGTGAGAATTGTTTTCATAGTATCAAAGCGAGGTTTCTCTCTGTAAATAAATACGTGTTATTCTTCTTCTCCAAAGATAATCATAATGTCCACTGATTCCACTCAGTCTACGACTGAAATAACTTCTGTCGTCATCTCTTCTTTTTCCGAAAGTGACGCTTCATGTTTGCAAATGATCATAATTATTTACAATGAGCTCAGTTAGTAAAGATAGTTATCCAAGACAAAGGGAAGTTGGGTTATCTTATGAGCTACTCTTCTCAACCCACATCAAGCGATGCATTGTACCAGATTTGGATGACTAAGAATTCAATCGTGCTTATCTGACTAATTAATTCTATGAAACCCAACATTAGTCGTCATTATCTCTAGTTCAAGATGGCCAAGGAGGTGTGGGACGCAACTCGAAAGATGTATTTCGATTTGGACAATACTTCATAGATTTTTTAGCTACATCGAAGCTTAAAAATTTGAAATAAGGTTCAAATTTTGTAACATAGTACTTTTCTAATCTTCATGATCTTTGACAGAAACTTGATCTATTCTTTGAAAAAGATTTAACATGCAATGATTGTAGTGTCAAAATTCTCCACAATATTAAAAAAGAGCGTGTGTTTGATTTTTTTGGCCCGTCTTAATTATAATTTAGATGAGGTATGTGATTGTATTGTTGCATGTGACCCATTTCCATCTCCTGGAGAAGTTTTCACTGAAGTCCGACGGGAAGAAACCTATCATAAGGTCATGCTTACTGATGAGATTATTCCACCACAATCCATTATAGTAGACGTTTCAACATTGATTTCCACAAACAACTCTGCAGCAAATCAACACAAAACAAATGTCTTTAGTGTGAATACTGCAACCGGCCAAACCACACCAAGGATAAATGTTGGGATATGGGAAACCAGCAAATTAGTAACCTCAGAAAAAGAATGAAGACAATGAATTTCATACTCAATTGAGCCAAGAAAAACCTATAGTCTCTAGTGTCCCTGCTCCCTTAATCAAAGAGCATATTGCACAATATTACAAATTATTCAATCAAATGGCCCTTAATACATCTTCCAACTCTAATGTTAGTTCGCACTCCTTACTAAATCTAGTAAACTCAATTTATCCTTTTTATTAACCATTTAATGACCCCTTAGATCATTGATTCTAGAGCTTCTGACTATATGACAGGTGACTTGAGTCTTGTTTCTTCTTGTCATCCTTTTTCTCACCAAACTACTATTAGGATTATTAATGGTTCATTAACTGTAGTTGTTGGCATATGTGATATTCAATTATCTCAACACATTATTCTGAAATCTATTTTCATGTACCTGCTCTAAAATGTAATTTGATCTCTGTCAGCAAAGTCATTTTTGATAATAAGTGTTTTGCTAAATTCTTACCTTTGTCGTGTCATTTTTAGGACCTACTATCGTGGAAAATGATTGACAGTGCTAGAATTCATGAAGGTCTTTACTACTTTGAGGATTAAAATAGTTGATCTTTGATGTCTCTTGCTTTTTTAGTTCTAGGGATAGGGAAATAATGTCTTAGCATTATCATCTTGGCCATCCTAATTTTGGCTATTTGAAGCGTCTATTCCCATCATTGTTTGTTAATAAAGATCATTTGTCTTTCAATTGTGAAGTGTATCATGTAACCAAGTATACTCGCATCCATTTCTCTCCTAAACGATATAGACCATCTACTCTCTTTTTTTCAGTAATTCATAGTGATATTTAGGGTCCCTCTCAAATTCACACCTCTCATAAGGAAAAAAATAGTCTATCTCATTTATTGATAATTATACACGGGTTACTTGGATTTATCTTCTTAAGGATAAATAAGAAACCAGTGACATCTTCAAAGTGTTGGATCGTAGAGACGTTAGAGGGGGGGTGGGGTGAATAACATTCATTGAAAATCATGATTTTAAATAAGTTACGCAGCAGAATAAAGAAAATAAAAACAATGCTAATAAAATAAAGTTTTACCTGGTTTAGAGCTTGTGACGACTTTTATTCCAAGGCCCGTGATCGCCGATCACTTTCATTTGGCAATCACTATCAATTTGAATAATGAGTTACAAAGATTGAATACAAGAACTAAAATTAATTATTATCGACAAACAAAAAGGAAATTAAAATATTTCATTCTTCGAACTTTGGAGCAACCTTTCAAAGTCGTCGGAGCCTTTTCGGAGCAACACGTAAGAATAAAACTTGTAGCAGATATTGTTCTGAAGATGTTGGTCGAAGGCCTTTATATAGGCTCATTCTAGGTGCTTGGAGTCTCTCCTATGTGCTTGGACCGTGATGACATGGTGAGCTCTCGTCAAAACTTGATCCGTCAAGTTTATCCACTTTCGGGTGCCTGGACCCCCTCTGGGTGCTTGGATCGTTGATGTGGGTTCGACCAGTCTTTGCGCTCCAACTCAGCTTCGGATAAAATTTATGGTCCAAGCGTTTGGACCAACTCCGGGCACCTAGACCACCTAGGTGCCTGGCCAGGCACTGGACAAGCTGGTTCGAGCGCCTGGACTAGCTCCAAGCGCCCGGACTAGCTCCAGGCGCCCGGATCACTTATGGGTGCCCAAACTTCCCTTTTTCGCACTTCTCCTTCCTATAAAAAAGAGTTAGTCTAGGTAAATAAAAAATATGTTTATCCTATAAAACAAAGTTAACACAACATAATAAGATAGAAGTAGTAATTCTATTATGTCTCCCCGAGATTAAGATCTAGTCAAGGTCTCAACTTAGGTTTCCCAAATAGACCTAAGTTGAACCGACACTTATAGTTCCCTCAACCTGGAACACGTCTTCACTCGATCTCTCCTCTAGTTGCATACCTCTTACTTACCAACTGTAGTCGCTTGACTTACTTTTGACCCACTAGATCTTCCTGCTAGTTGTCAGGTCTCCAAACTCAACTGGTTGTCAGGTCCGCGGACCCAATCGAACTTCCATCTAGATATCAGGTCCTGCGGACCTATCTAGACTTCGTGCTAGCTATCAGATCCCGCGGACCTAGCTAGATTTTAGCCTATGTCAAACCCTTCATACCCATCAACTTCTACACACTTGGTAAAGCAATTATACCATAAAACACTCTAACTTTAATCTACTTATCATTCCTTAAAACTTGAGTTAGATCATTAGTGTAAATTGCACCAGCAATTTCTTCCTTTTTGATGTAATAACAATCTGGGTTAAAGTTAGAACAAATAATATTAAAAAATAGTATGTAAAATGTAAACAAATGATCTAAGTTAGCTTTGAATTAATCAAATTTGTTGTTATTTTTCTACATTAACTCTTACCCTTCTCCTTTGGCATTCATAAAAAAAAACTAAGGTAAAAGAAAGACAAGCATAAGATATAAAGTCAATTATTAATACATAAATATAAAGGAAAGTAACCACTTTATATCTTAGATTGAGAGAGAGATTTGAAAAAATTTACTTCAAAGTAAGATATTTAGCAAAGTTGTTTTTTTTAAAAAAACACTTTTTAAAAAATTTCTTCAAAATTTCTAAGTAAACTTTTTCAAAAGTTGCATAATACACCTTTTTTAAATTTCTGAGAAAATTTTTTCAAAAAGTTCTAAAGAAAATTTTTGTAAAAAAATTCTAAGTAAATATTTGCAATGGAAATATTTTCCGAGAAGTTTTCAAAATGTTTATCATAGTAAAAAAACTTTCAAAGTAAATTTGTCAAAAATAATTTTAAAGAAAAATTTTCTAAGTAAAAGTAATTTCAAAGATTTTTTTAAAAAAATCTAATAAAGATTTTCAAAATGATAAATATTTTCAAAATAACTTTAAAGAGAATTTTCTAATCAAAAATTTTAAAGTAGTGTTTAAAGAAAGAAGATCAAAATTTTAAAATTTTTGATAAATGATCAGGTCCTCCCCCTGAATCTGATATTGTTATTTAACACAAGAAACACATAATAATTGAAATAGAAGATAAGAAATATCAAGCATAATGTGATAAGTAAAATAAACCAGTTAGTAACTAAAGGGAAAACCAAATAATAGCAAGTTAGAAGAACATAATAGAAACTGAACTACTGCGAAGACAAAGAGGGATCTGAACCCCAAGATCGTAACATGTTCGTCAACTCAGTATGACGAGTCTGCCCCTCCTCTCGAAGATTGGAAATATCTTATCAAAGACCGAAGACCTCTTGTCGAAGACTCGTCATAGACGCCTCAAGTCCAGTAACTCTATCGTCTAAAGTACAAGGGACTGAAGGCAGGGCAGCCCAAAAAGATCAGCCATAAGATCATGTATCTCTGCCTCTCTCCTAGAGTTGGGTCAGGTTGAGGCTGGGTTGTAAGGTTAGGCAACGACTGGGCTGCGGGGTCAGGCTGATGCTGGGCCTCTCTCCTCCAAGATAGGACCTCCTGATTATCTATATAGACATTAGCTAAGGATAGGTTCCTAGATCCTACTATGTCAAACTCATCTAGGACTTTGACATCACCCATGGTGATATCAATACCTAATAATGCTAAGTAGGAGGTCAAGATATGACAATAAGGCATATAGATCTACCAGCTAGTGGTAATGCCTGTTATATAAATGATGGTATGTAAGATATGCAAACTGATATCTATATCTAGCCTCTCATATAATGCATAAAAAAGGAATGAATGAAATGGATGCATCATGGCTACATCGCGGGTAGTCAGAGGCAAAATGCACATGATTAGGACCATATAGAAAAAATAGTTCTGGATCCTAAGGGTGACAGATCTAAATTGGGTCACAATCAGTATGCGTTGTCTCCTAAAAAAATACGAGTATATCGTATCGAGTGTAATGTGCGAATAACAATCACTAAATGGTAGATCCCTAAGGATAGCATAAAAAAGAACATGCTGAACGTCATAATCCTTAAAAGTCCATAATGATAGTAGATGTCACGCCCCTAGAGGAGTCTCTGCCAGACAAAAATCCTGGCAGCATCTCCCCTGTACCGGTGACAATCCAAAATATATATACATACAAAATATACATCAGCCACATGCGGCTGAAATATATATACACCCACGCAGTTAATAATCTCAACCTATATGGCTGGACAAATATAACAACAACCACGCAGTTATATATATACAACGAACAGCCCACTCGGCTACATTAAAAACCAACACAGTGGAAAAATGATAACGGAAAGCCCAATACAACACAATCAACACACTGCTAGCCGGCTAGGCTTTATAAAACAACCACAACAACAAATACAATAACACATCAAATACAGCAATTACCAAATACAAGTAAAACATATACAAAACCCAAAACGGTCTTTGGATGTGACGTAGGACCCGACAGACATGATACTCTGAGCGACACCAACCATCTACAAGCTACCTGAAAACATAAATGTATACATGCAGTGGTGAGTATATGTAACTCAGTCGGTAATAGACAAGATAGTACATGGTCCATAAACAAACATGGAGATCACAAGTATACAGTCTCAGTAGGGAATAAAGAACATAATCATACTATCATAATCAATGCACCTAAACATATCTGACATAATAACTTGACATATAAACTGTACAAACCACAACTAACATAATGACAGATACATACCCAATCTGGAATCGACGCAAGGTACAAAGATCAGTACACTCACTGGATCTGCAACAGACATACCCGTGACATCTGTGCAATATAAATACGACTGCATATACATGTAAAATAAATGACATGTATGCAGCATAACAACCATATGCAACAAGCATATCACAAACAAGTGCAACAACCACAATCACATGCAACTAGTATCTACTAGGCATGTATGCAAATATATATCCACAGATGCACCGCGCATCATATGTAAAAGTGCATGCATGCTCCATGGTCACCCCCGCCACCTCTCTAGACACCACGACCCCTGTATGATCGAGAGGCTTGGGTTTATGACGACTGTACTACCCTCCAGCCCACAATAGAGTGGTCGAGGCAGACAGTCCGCTAGTAGCTATCTAGCTATATAGTATCAGGGTCCCTGACTGCTCACAACGCCGGATCTCACTAAACCTCGTGACCGGGTGGCACGACAGGACGAGCGGCAACTATTCCAGCAACCACTACCCATGAGTGGCCGAGTGTGCGATGCTAAACCAAACCAACTGACGACTCTCTCAACCACAAGGGAGACAATGGTCATCAGATGCAATGAATGATGAACATGATATATATAAATATATATATATATATATATATATATATATATATATATATATATATATATATATATATATAGATATATATATATATATATATATATATATATAATCATCCATGCAACAACCCCAAATCTCATAAATACCTCCAATATGAGTATAATCGTCATGATACCTCCACATATCCGACCAAACATATGTACACACTACACATGTATAATCAACCAAAAATCTACAATAATCCCACCAGACACATGTACACAAAATATAAGTACAATCAACATGTATCCTCCAGTAAAAACATAGCAGACATGTGTATATACCCCAAACATACAATCAACATAACTCCTCCAAAAGTACATGACAAATACGTATGTACACACCATGTGTAAATGCACGGTCAACAAGATGACTCCTATAACATATACCCACCTATGTACAGTCCACATCATATACCCAATCAGCATGGTAATACCCACAACCCGACAATCTCTACAAGACATACTCTATACGTATAATCACAACAAAGTAGATATCAAGAGTGGAGACTGTATATGAATTAAATAGATCATCACAAGGGTCAAGCATAAGTATCGTGCAGGAAAAACAACAACCGATCATGATATAAGATAAAGCAGCCTAATTCATCCAATAATAACCATGCACTAAGTTTCAAAGAAACTATAAAGAGGCCAAGGAAGAAATACCTGCCTTAAAATGTAGATTGTGTCCAGAATAAATCCCACATCGAGACACTCGTCTCGAATCAAAATCCTGCGATCACATAATATATTTAGCTAATTACATAGGTAGCAAATAGCTAAATAAACTCCCCAATCTAATTAAGGGAAAACCCTAATCGAAATAATTAACTTAATTTCTTAATCCAATTATGTTTAACTAAATCCACATCACTTCAATCCTACTCATGAGTTAATCAATTTAATCATGATTATCTTCTACAATCAATATACACTAATCAAATCCAATCACCCATAACATCTCATTATTCCCAACATAATATGATATAAATCTTTTTTCACCCATCTATCACATAAATGCAACCAAAACTTCATACTTAGCTTACCTTGATACGGTTGCTCCCATGCTAACTCACGGCTAAAGATCTTGCTGTCAGAACTGGTGGCTGAGGCTAGGTAGAGCTGCTGCTCGCAAACAAATGTCCTAACACATGAGCAATCATTTACCACCATAGTTAATAATTTATCTCATGCATTAACCCAACCTTATTAATTAAATCATCCACCTAATCACATCTAAACTTCCAACCACTTATTCAAATTTGGATCAAGGTGAAGAGGTGCCTACTACCAAAATCTGTAACCAGAGCAAGGAGGAAGTTTGCTTTAACCCAAATGCCCCCAACTGATGTTTCACTGTTGGAGAAGGTTGTTGTAGGAGCTAATGGCCTCTACGGACCCTAGCAGTAATCCTCCAACCCACCAGAATCACCACAGCCAACAATCTCTTCACCTGTGACCTCCACGGCTTCAAGAAGTGGAGAAGAAGTGATCGGCAGTAGGAGAAATCCACCAATACCTTGATCCGATGAATCACCTTAGTCCAGATCAAGAAGAACATCACAAAGGGGTAAGATCTTTGAAATCACACAATTTCGGATGAAGCTTACTTTGATCGATCGCCTTTGATACTGTCGCATGATCCATTCCAACTGATGACGATCCGTAATATACTCCATTGAACAGATCGAGGAGGAGAACCAAAAGGGGCTCAATCGGCCGGAACCCCGCCGTGCCCTAGCTCCATCGAATCGTCGTCGATCACCCGCAAGAAACTATCGAGGAAGCGATCGGTCCACTGGAGAAGGCTTGGACAGCTTCAGCTCCTTCAAGATTCCGGTGACGGTCCTCAGGTAGCAATAGGAGGCTGAGACAATCGGAGTAGCCGTCGATGTCGGGTCGTCCGCGCACATGAGAGAAAGCAGAAGAGAGGAATATGAGAGGAGAGGAAGAAAGATCCCACGCCTAAGGAGGGAGAGGAGGCTCGGTCGGGGTTACACCGACGGACGGTGGTGCGCTCGGCGTCGCAGGGAGAGAAATCACCGGAGAGGGAGGGGTTTCGGGCAGAGAGGTTGTCGGGAGGGGAGAAAGAATCGGAATAGAAAATAAAGAAAATAAAAAGAAGAATTATAACCTAGGTTTAAGTTAATTAAACTTTAACTTAAATCTTAAATTAACTCCTATTTAAATGGGTATCCCGAACAGGCCTCCATTGTACCCCGAATCCATCCCCTTAAAACGGGTCACACAAACTCCGTTTAAATCCCAAAATATTTCTAAAAATTCTGGAAAAATCCCATAAGATTTTTCATCCAATAATATTTATTATTTAAATTTTGCGATATCTTACATTCTCCCCCACTAATAAAAATTTTGTCCCCAAATTTACTGATCAACTCAGGGATCCTTATCCAAGGGTAACAACCAAGCAACATCCTCATATACCACCCATCCAAATGAATGGCGATGACTATGTAGGTTATGAGCTCACTCTACTCCCGCTACTTCCACACTATTATCAAACCCACTGTGGATAAATCATCTACCTCTAAAATCCATAATCCACTACCAATAGATCCTCCAACATCTGTATAGAGCGCTCAAACTATCCATCAGTCTGAGGTAAAAAAAAAATTATACTAAAGCTAAGCTCCTAATCCAAAAGAATCCGTCCCACAAATCGATGACTAGGGAGCAAAGTCGTCACCCAATAATGATTTCCCAAACCATCATATCCTCTCCATGTCCTGGATAATCCCACAATAAAATCCGTTAGAACATACTCCCAACTCCACTCTAGTATCCAAATCAACGGAGACTATCCTACTAATCTCTGATGTTCAGCCTTCACTTGCTGACATGCTAGACATCAAGCTACAGAATCCGCGATGTCTTTCTTCATGTCAATCCACCAATAAGAACGCTCCAAATCTCTATACAACATGTATCATAAATCTAGATCAATGTGTTTTCTACAGTAACTCCTCCCAGATAAGAAGTGACTCAGAAACACACACAATCTCTCATAAAAATCAAAGAATCTCATTCCCATTACACGAGCATTCTAACTACTGGCACAAGACTACTCTGCTCATGCTATATCAGAACCGCATCGAACCCCAAGTACAATACATCCGTGTAGAGTACAAACCCGTCTACACTAGAAAGTACTACTAAGACATGTGCATCTATCTAAACTGATCTCACAAACATTTATCTAGGAAAATTTCATACTCATCCTAAATAGTCCAGTCAACGACATAATGCTGAATAAACCCTCAACCAATCTCCTGTAATATCCAACTAGACCAAGGAAGCTACGAGTCTCCTGTATAGACTACGACTACTCCCAACTGGTAATAGTCTCTAACTCCTGTGGATCCATGGTATGCCCCTACTAGTTACCACGTGTCCTAGTAATCTCACAGAAGACAATCACAATACGTACTACTGAACTTCGCATATAGATGTCCCCGTCGAAACATCTCTAAATCTATGCGAAGATAGTGTACGTAATCCACCTCGGATCAGGAATAGATCATAACATCGTCAATGAAGACAACGAAAACTGATCCAAAGACCCTAAGAATACCAAATACATCGAGTCCATATAAATACCTAGGTCACTGTAAACCTAAATGATAAAACCAAGGATTCATAATATCTATACAACAGGCATTCCTAATCGTAAGATCCCCAACAACAAGCCTATGATCAAATCACCAACTACAAATCACCAAATCCATAAATATCACACATGTGCTACTCTCCATATCACTATCAACATCAAGCACAAAATAATATATCATCAAACCAAATATTCACTAATAGATCATCAACAAATAACATATCACCACACCTGATCTCCCAATATCCATCAATTAAGATCATCCTCAACATCAATCAATCATACTAGATAGTCTCCTAAAAAAAGATAGAGTAGAAGGAAAACATCCAACCTTCAACTCCCACTACCAACAAACTAAACGTATCCAAAAGGTCTGTCAAATCTCATCATCTCATCCTCTTAGATACTCAAATATCCACAGTAAACGAATATCAATCTCAAGTCCAAAGATTCACACAACCTCCTGACTGAGAGTTCATCCATCAAGAAGATATCTCCACAACTCTCATAATCATCCCATAAATGTCTCTCGACAAATATCGATAAAAGATCAAACCCTCTAATA
The DNA here is from genome assembly GCF_018446385.1 of Zingiber officinale. Lineage (NCBI taxonomy): Eukaryota > Viridiplantae > Streptophyta > Magnoliopsida > Zingiberales > Zingiberaceae > Zingiber > Zingiber officinale. The sequence goes on along the minus strand of NC_055992.1, from coordinate 31,796,253 downwards.
TGAGATATAGACTACAAGATCTGGTAAGATGATCATTGGGTCAAGGTCTTGAGTTACTTGATAGAGACAATGTTAGCTGAGTCGTCTAATTATTATCTTGCACCCTATCGTATTGTGATTGCTCCACCCTGAGGTTCAGTAACCTCCAGTATCGAGTAATTAACACAAAGATAGAGGAACGCTATAACTATATAGCTTATCAAACTATCTGTCAATCAACGCTCAACCCCTCGAAGATCATCATCTGAAATTATACCCAGTTACGGTCGAACCTCCTAGGTATTACTCAACTAACATCACATCCTCCGCACCATTGCGGGGTATATATCACTAAGTACATCATGGATATCTAATTATATCTGATAGTTCCATGAGTCAGGATCTCCGATGGAACAACGTTAGACGAGTTGACTGATCATCGTCTTATAAACCATCACGCTACTGAAAGAGGTAAAGAACCTCAAAGAAATCACTAAGTGATGTCCTGATCTCCAACAAGCATTCTCTGCTTCTTCCTTCACATGGTACCAGGGCACGTAAAGGTTAAGCAGCTAACTTCAACTCTCTCACATCAGTACAAATCCTATATCCAAATGTACTCTCCAAGTTATATACCCTAGTAATGGTTGTATCTCATAAGTGTTAAGCATGTAGCTTTACACTTTTCCCACGACAGTGGAGGTATCCTATCCGAATGTACCTTCTAAGTCATCCTATCAGGTATAGACAGTCCATGGTCAAAGTCCTCATGGAATAGGATACGAAAATCCTCTACAGGCTGACCAAGCCGACAATGGTATACGGCTAACTCAGTCCTTCCCATGACTGTACAAGTCATGTACTCATGTATGTTTCCCAAAATATCTAACCAAGCACGAGTATCCTAAAGATAGGAATCTCTAAAAAATAGAGTAAGTCAATCCCCTATAGATCAAACTGCTAAAATAAATCAGGCATCAACTAACTAATCTACCGAGGTCAACAAGGGTAAATCGACCGCTCTATAGACCGAACTAACAAGAGTATAAGACCAACTAAGATAAGTCAAACCACAACTACACCAGTCAAGAAGGTAAATCAATCCTAAACTGACCGAACCAACAGGAGTAAACTGGTACTCTACTAACTGGGTCCACATGAGTATACAGATATCATCCACTACCCAGCTAATAATAACAGAGACTGATATGTGACTCTAACTCTCAACCAACTAGTAGTAGCAGTAACTAACACAACTGGTAGTATGATATGATGAATCCTTTAAGACTGTAATCCTTGATCTCCAGTAGGTCAACTGTGATCAGTGATTGACCCAACACATGCAATGCATGCAACCAACAAATAGGCAGGTACTAACAAGAAAGTACTAACACATGTCATAACTATCAGAACAACCATGCATGTACTAACAGGAATGTAAGATAACACTATGCAAACATACCTCCTATAGCTTGGAGATATCCTGCTGCTGCCTGGTCCCAAAGCCCGAAAGTCACATCAAGAAAATCGAAACACGAAATCCAAAAACACGAATAACAGGCATCGTACCTGTTCTGATATAAAAAATTGGTATAAGATAAATCTCGAAAATCTAGAACACATAGTAAGTATCATATACCTGCTCTGATACAAAAAATTGGTATCAGATTAATTCAAAAATAGAACACAAAACAAAACAGGCATCGTACCTGCTCTGATACCAAAAATTGTCACGCCCCTAGAGGAGTCTCTGCCAGACAAAAATCCTGGCAGCATCTCCCCTGTATCGGTGACAATCCAAAACATATATACATACAAAATATACATCAGCCACATGCGGCTGGAATATATACACAACCACGCAGTTAATAATCTCAGCCTACATGGCTGGACAAATATAACAACAACCACGCAGTTATATATATACAACGAACAACTCACTCGGCTGTATTAAAAACCAACACAGCGGAAAAATGATAACGAAAAGCCCAATACAACACAATCAACACACTGCTAGCCGACTAGACTTTATACAACAACCACAACAACAAATACAACAACACATCAAATACAACAATTACCAAATATAAGTAAAACATATACAAAACCCAAAACGGTCTTCGGATGTGACGTTGGACCCGACAGACAGGATACTCCGAGCGACACCAACCATCTACAAGCTACCTGAAAACATAAATGTATACATGCGGTGGTGAGTATAGGTAACTCAGCGGGTAATAGACAAGATAGTGCATGGTCCATAAATAAACATGGAGATCACAAGTATACAGTCTCAGTAGGGAATAAAGAACATGATCATACTATCATAATCAATGCACCTAAACATATCTGACATAATAACTTGACATATAAACTGTACAAACCACAACTAACATAATGACAGATACATACCCAATCTGGAATCGACGCAAGGTACAAAGATCAGTACACTCACTGGATCTGCAATAGACATACCCGTGACACCTGTGCAATATAAATACGACTGCATATACATATAAAATAAATGACATGTATGCAGCATGACAACCATATGCAACAAGCATATCACAAACAAGTGCAACAACCACAATCACATGCAACTAGTATCTACTAGGCATGTATGCAAATATATATCCACAGATGCACCGCGCATCATATGTAAAAGTGCATGCATGCTCCATGGTCACCCCCGCCACCTCTCTAGACACCACGACCCCTGTATGGTCGAGAGGCTTGGGTTTATGACGACTGTACTACCCTCCAGCCCACAATAGAGTGGTCGAGGCGGACAGTCCGCTAGTAGCTATCTAGCTATATAGCATCAGGGTCCCTGACTGCTCACAACGCCGGATCTCACTAAACCTCGTGACCGGGTGGCACGACAGGACGAGCGGCAACTATTCCAGCAACCACTACCCATGAGTGGCCGAGTGTGCGGCGCTAAACCAAACCAACTGACGACTCTCTCAACCACAAGGGAGACAATGGTCATCAGATGTAATGAATGATGAACATGATATATATATATATATATATATATAATCATCATCCATGAAACAACCCCAAATCTCATAAATACCTCTGATATTGGTTAGGTTTCATAGGTCCCTGATAAGGAGGGGAAAGGAGATAATCAAAGGGGGTAGGCTAATATCGGTCGGTATATACCTCCAAGGGAGGTAGGCTTGAATCGATCGAAATATGTTTCCAAGGAGGAAGATCCCTCTCAATTGACACATACCTCAAAGGAGGTAGGCCAATATCGGCCGAGATATACCTCCAAAGAAAGTAGGTTTGTATCGACCGAAATATACTTCCCAGGAGGAAGATTCACATCAATTGGCATATACCTCAAAGGAGGTAGGCTAATATTGGCCGGGCTATACCTCCAGAGGAGGTAGGTTCACATCGACCGAAATATGCTTCCCAGGAGGAAGATTCATATCAAATGGCATCTACCTCAAAGGAGGTAGGCCAATATCGGCCGAGATATACCTCCAAAGAGGGTAGGTTTGTGTCGACCGAAATATACTTCCCAGGAGGAAGATTCACATCAATTGGCATATACCTCAAAGGAGGTAGGCTAATATCGGCCGGGATATACCTCCAAAGGAGGTAGGTTTGTATCGACCAAAATATGCTTCCCAGGAGGAAGATTCATATCAAGTGGCATCTACCTCAAAGGAGGCAGGCCAATATCGGCTGGGATATACCTCCAAAGAGGGTAGGTTTGTATTGACCGAAATATACTTCCCAAGAGGAAGATTCATAACAAGTGGCATATACCTCAAAGGAGGTAGGCCAATATCGGCCGGGATATGTAGGTTTGTATCGATCGAAATATACTTCTCAAGAGGAAGATTCATATCAAGTGGCATATACCTCAAAGGAGGTAGGCCAATATCGGCCGGGATATACCTCCAAAGAGGGTAGGTTTGTATCGACCGAAATATACTTTCCAAGAGGAAGATTCATATCAAGAGGCATATACCTCAAAGGAGGTAGGCTAATATCGGCCGGGCTATACCTCCAAAAAAATAGGCTCACATCGACTGAAATATGCTTCCCAGGAGGAAGATTCATATCAAGTGGCATCTACCTCAAAGGAGGTAGGCCAATATCGGCCGGGATATACCTCCATAGAGGGTAGGTTTGTATCGACCGAAATATACTTCCCAGGAGGAAGATTCACATCAATTGGCATATACCTCAAAGGAGGTAGGTTAATATCGGTCGGGCTATACCTCCAAAGGAGGTAGGTTTGTATCGACCGAAATATGCTTCCCAGGAGGAAGATTCATATCAAGTGGCATCTACCTCAAAAGAGGTAGGCCAATATCGGCCGGGATATACCTCCAAAGAGGGTAGGTTTGTATCGACCGAAATATACTTCCCAAGAGGAAGATTCATAATAAGTGGCATATACCTCAAAGGAGGTAGGCCAATATCGACCGGGATATGTAGGTTTGTATCGACCGAAATATACTTCCCAAGAGGAAGATTCATATCAAGTGGCATATACCTCAAAGGAGGTAGGCCAATATCGGCCGGGATATACCTCCAAAGAGGGTAGGTTTGTATCGACCGAAATATACTTTCCAAGAGGAAGATTCATATCAAGAGGCATATACCTCAAAGGAGGTAGGCTAATATCGGTCGAGCTATACCTTCAAAAAGATAGGTTCGCATCGACCAAAATATGCTTCCCAGAAGGAAAGCCGAGACCGGCCGATTGATCAATACTTGGGAAAGATACTTGATAAAATATAGCCTAAGGCTAGTTAGGATCAGTAACATAGAAGGTTGCCTCATTAACTAAACCTAATCATGATTAACTTCGATCAATATAAGGAATATTGTTACATTGAGTTATCTGCAGCAGGAGGGGTGAAACGACAATTAATGAAGATATCTGCAATATGTAACTATATGACAGGAATTATATATTTTGACGGGAAATGTGTTTTTAGATTGTTTCACAGGTGCTAAATGCCAAAAAAGGTACATCTGGGGTACAAGAAAGATTTCTTAAAAAGTTATTCACCACAAGTACACGGCTTACGTCATCTCATAATAAACTCTAACAAATCGGGGTCCACTTCATGACTACGGAGGTTATATGAAGTGGTATAAAAGGGGGAATCCTCTCTGTTGGCAAGGTAAGTTCACATCATCACTCACATCTAGAACCCTAATTTTGCAACTACTGTTCATCTTCTTCCTTCTTCTTCTTCCACACCAAGAGAGATCACTGACATGAGCGTCGAAGGGCCTAACCAGGGATTCCTACCCCGGTCTTAAGTCATTGACGGTAGTGTTGGTCGGTCTCTTGTGCTCAGGAAGCTTTGGGAGCTCCGGATCTGGGTGTTCTTCGATCGGATCTCTTCATCGCCATTGGTATATTGCATCGGGAGGGCACTCTTGTGGCTTCATCCTCTTGGATCCGCTTTGGATTTCTCTGATCGGCGTTCCATAGGTATTATTCTCCATCAGTAGTAGGTTTTTTCTCCCGGCTCTCCGTTTTGTCCAGCTTCTCAAACAGGATCAAATTTAGCACCGTCTGTGGGAACTTCACCTGAATCTGAGACTACAGGATGGAAGAGGCCAGAAAATCAAACCTACTCACTATCAGTCGTGAGGATTTGGATTTCCTCATCAATTCCCACGTACAGAAAGCCTTACAACAACAACAACAACAACTTCAAGCCCACACTGGAGCTACTCTACCAATAGCTCATAATCCAGCAATATCAACTACCGAGCGTCGGAAAGGAAAGGAGCTGGAAGAGGAGGAACATGCATATTTTCCTCCAACTGTTGTTTCTCCAACAAGGCGTCCACGAGCTTTCCTTCGCACTCCCATGGAGCAGGGGGTAGGAGGCCCGTGTTCTAAGAATCCTCTGGCGAAGCACCAGACAAAGAAAAGCGTAAGATTAAAATGATAACTAGTGATAGCTCACCAGAGAAAGTCATCTCCCCATTCTCTCAAAGTGTACTGGATGATCCGCTTCCTAAGCAGTATCAAAATCTTCAGATCGGAGAATACACTGGAACAACAGATCCAGAAGATCATCTGTTGAAATTTGAGAACGTAGCATTATTACAACAATTCTCTGACGGGGTAGTGTGTCGGATGTTTCTCACTACCCTCGGGGGAGCTGCACAGCGTTGGTTCAAGAGATTGCCAGAGAAGTCTATTCGAAAATTTAAAGACTTCAAGAAAGTTTTTTTACACCATTTCTCCAGCAACAAGAGGTACCATAAGACTCCTTGGAGCCTATTTTCGATTAAGCAGGCATCCAAGGAGTCCATCCGAGCATACATCAAAAGGTTTAATCAGGTAGCTATTAATGTACCTAATGCTACCACTGAAATATTAGTAAGCGCTTTCTCTCAAGGTTTAAATGATAACGATTTCTTTAAAGATTTAGTGAGAAACCCTCCTGTTAATTTTGATTCCTTGATTGAGCGTGCTACCGAATTCATTAATGTGGAAGAAGCTCAAGCTGCTCGCCGGAAGGAGGGTGTTACCTCTTCTCCTAGCCAGCTTAAGGAGAAAGCTCCAGCCCCTGCTCCTCCACCAAGAGGGCCCAGAGCAACTCATCCACCTCATCGACAACCAGAATATCGTCCACAAGCCATACAATACGTGGAGATATAGCCAGAAGCACCAAGGAGATGGTGCACTTATTATAAAACTAGTAGTCATCATACTGAAGACTGTTTTGTTTTAAAAAATAAACGAGCTAATAGGGAGCGTTATCAGAGGCAAAACTATTATCGGCAGCAATACTCCAGGCTACAAAGCCCACTCAAACTGGAATATCGCCCGGTCGAGCCTCGGCAGGAGGCATTGCCAGTCCCGGCCGGTACAAGCCAAGTGTCAGAAAAAGCACCTTCTGAAGCTATGACGACGCGGCAGGAAGAAAACAGGAGTAATGCTGCTCGGGGCAATATCAATATGATTGTGGGAGGACCCACGGATGGGGATTCTAATAGGGCCAGAAAAGCACATGCCCGAAGACTGGAAATTCATGCTGTGGGATGTAGCATGGAACGAGCGGCCAGCCCCGAGATAAGTTTTGGGCCTAGAGATCTCGAAGGGGTAGAAATACCCCACGATGATGCCCTGATTATCAAAGTCGTTATAGCCAACTACGCCATTTCTCATACCTTCATAGACACGGGCAGTTCTGTCAATATTATATTCAAGAAGGCTTTCGATCAACTACAAATTGACCCGAGTGAACTTCAGCAGATAATCACTCCTCTATATGGGTTCACAGGCAATGAAGTGCAACCATTAGGTCAAATAAAGCTAGCTATATCTCTGGGAGAAGAGCCTCTGATGAGAACAAGAAATCTTATTTCATGGTAGTAGACGCTCCATCCTCCTATAATGTGATACTGGGTCGACCTGCCTTAAACGAGTTTAGGGCGGTCATTTATACTTTTTGTCAGAAGATTAAATTTCCCGTGGATGACCAAGTTGGGGAGGTGCGAGGTGATCAGAAGACAACCCAAAAATGTTATGTAGAAATAATTTGGACTGAAGCTAACACTGCCCGAAAGATTCAAAGAATGGAAGTTAACGTCATTCAGGAGAAGCAGCCTGTTCTGGTCTATAAAGAAAAGGAAGAAGTTCAGATCTAGACCGGTCGACCTGAAGCTACTACCATATATTGCGGGTGATCTTGAGCCCACTCTGAAAGCCGAACTGGTACAGTGCCTAAAGAAGAATAATGATGTGTTTGCTTAGACACCCAAAGAAGTTTCGGGCATTTCTCCTGCAGTTATGGAGCATGCCTTACATGTCTTCCCAGATGCCCGCCCGGTCATGCAAAGAAAGAGGAATTTTAGCGCGGAACAGGATCAAATCATCAAAGAAGAAATAACCAAACTTATGGAGGCTGGTTATATTAGGGAGGTACAATTCCCTAGCTGGTTAGATAATGTGGTGCTAGTCTTTAAGCCGGGAAACAAATGGCGAATGTGCATACATCTCTATGCTAGACGCTTATCAAGGCTATCATCAGGTTCCCTTAGCTAAGGAAGATCAAGAAAAGGTCAGTTTTATAACATCTGAAGGTACTTATTGTTATAATGTTATGCCCTTCGGACTAAAAAATACAGGAGCAACTTATCAAAGGCTTATGAATAAGGTCTTCCAGAAGTAGATTGGTAGAAATATGGAAGTATATGTTGATGATATCTTAATTAAGTCTCTTCAAGCTGCTGATCTGTGCAAGGACGTAGAGGAGACCTGCAAGACATTGAGACAATATGGGCTCAAGTTAAATCCGAGCAAATGTCTATTCGGCGCGAAAGGGGGAAAATTCCTGGGATATATGGTGTCCGAACGGGGAATAGAAGCCAATCCGAGCAAGGTCAAGGCATTGCAGAACATGGAGCCACCGCGCAACATGAGAGAAGCTCAAAGACTGATAGGCCGTATTACAGCCTTGTCTAGGTTCATTTCTAGGTCGGCTGACCGTAGTTTCCATTTCTTTAAAATACTCAGAAAGGCCAAGAAATTTCAGTGGAATGAGGAATGTGATAAGACTTTCCAAGAATTAAAAGATTATTTGTCTACTCTCCCTGTATTAGCTAAGCCTATAGTAGGAGAAATTCTTTAGGTATATTTGTCGGCTAATGAAAACGTTGTAGGCTCTGTATTAGTCAGACAAGAAGGAAAGGAACAACAACCTGTATATTTTTCCAGCCATTTATTAAAAGGAGCTGAGTGTAGATATACTACACTAGAGAAATTGGCTTATGCACTAGTATTGACTGCTCGGAGGTTGCGCCCATATTTCTTAGCACATGAAATTATTGTATTGACCAACAGTACTCTGGGACGGGTGTTACTCAACCCAGAGGCATCAGGTCGGCTGATCAAATGGACAACTGAACTTGGAGAATATGACATTCAATATCAACCTCGCTCGGCCATCAAAGCACAAGCTTTAGCAGACTTCATTATAGAAGTTCAAGGCCCCAAAGAAGAAAGCATTTGGAAAGTCTATGTAGATGGCTCCTCAACTAGCAAGGTAGCGGAATTGGTGTTCTTCTTATATCTCCAAGGGAAGACAGACTTCAACTCTCTATCAGATTGAATTATAGAGTTACTAACAATGAAGCCGAATATGAAGCCTTGATAGCAGGATTGCAAGCCGCTCGACATATAGGGGCAACTCGAGTTCTTATCTATTCTGATTCTCAATTGGCAGTCCAACAACTATCAGATAATTTTGAAATTAATAATGACAGACTCCGGTTATATGCTGAGACATTTGATAAGTTGAAATCTCAGTTTCAAGAAGTGAATATACAAAAGGTTCCTCAATCTGAGAATCAGGTAGCAGATGAATTGGCTAAGCTGGCCTCTGCTGTAGTGCCATGGAGTTTAGATCGGCCTGTAGAACAAACTCTGTTAATATCCTATGTCGAAAGACAGACTGAAGCAGAAATTCAAGGTGGCTGGAGGGCTCAAATCATATTGTATTTACAGCAAGGTATTCTTCCAAGTAATACAGAACATGCAAGGGTATTTAAGAAGAGAGTTGCTCAGTACACTATAATAGGAGAGCACTTATATAAAAGAGCTTTTTCTAGACCATTGCTCAAGTGTATTGGTACAGAAGATATAAAATTTATTTTACAGGAGGTTCATCAAGGTTCATGTGGTAGTCATCTAGGGGGAGATCCTTGGCCCATAAAATCTTATTAGCAGGATATTTTTGGCCAACTCTACATGAAGACGCCAACAAATTGGTAAGAACTTGTATGTCTTGCCAGAAACATCAAAATATTTCGCATCATCCCACACAGTTGTTGAGAACCTTTATAGTCTCGTGTCCCTTTGATCAGTGGGGCATGGACATAGTAGGTCCATTTCATATGGCAGCTGCACAAAGAAGATTCTTATTGGTAGCAGTATATTATTTTTCCAAATGGGTAGAAGCAGAACCACTCGCTCGGATTACTGAAGATGCGGTTATTAAATTTCTGTGGAAAAATATCTTATGTAGATTTGACATTCCTCACAAATTAGTCTCTGATAATGGAAGGCAATTTCAAGGGGATAGAATTCTAGCTTGGTGCAAAAGTTATGGTATTACTCAAGCCTTCACCTTTGTAGCTTATCCGCAAAGCAATGGTCAAGTGGAAGTGACTAATAGAGAAATCATAAGAGGTTTAAAAACCAAACTGGATCATGTCGGAGGTAGCTGGGTAGATGAATTACCCAGTGTTCTTTGGGCATACCGCACTACACCTCGAGAAGCTACAGGAATCACTCCCTTTCAATTAGTTTACGGAGGAGAAGCAATAATTCCCATAGAGGTGGGAGTGGAATCCGATAGAAGGCAATTATATGATGCAGACAATGAAGGTCGACGACTCATGGAGTTTGACTTGATAGAGGAAATCAGAGATAAGGCTACTGTTCGTCTCGTATCATATCGACAAAGAATGAGACAAAATTACAACAAAAGGGTCATACCCAAATTTTTCCAAGTAGGAGATTTAGTATGGAAACGTATTAAACCTGTCGGGGATGTTAGTAAGTTGGCACCGCAATGGGGTGGACCCTACAAAGTGGTGGAAAAGCTCGCATCAGGCTCATACTATCTCCAAGATGCTGAAGGAAGAATTCTGGAACGTCCTTGGGGTACAAATCATTTATAACCTTACCAGATTTAACAAAGATCATGCTACTTAAAAAATATGTCGAAGGGAACAAACCATGATAATCTGAAGTAAGTTTTCAATGAAAAGAAGACAAGTATTCTTACAGTTTATGTACTCTATTTCTTTCAATAAATGCAACGCAAAGTGAATACCGCCACAAAAACAAATGTGGCTCATACAGATTGACCAGTATTGGCAGAACTTTTATAATCTATGTTCAGGCAATCAACAGTGGGGAATCTTAAAGATTTATTCAGCCCCCCCCCTTTTTCTTGAAGAATCCAGAAATTTTAATTATCATAAGGTCAGTGTAATCATAATTTTACAGCAGAACATAATCGATCGGGAAATCTCATGAAGTAACTCGGACGGGTCTTCATGGGAGGAACCGGAGACTCTAAACCATCATAGAATATAGTCGATCGGGAAATCTCATGAAGTAACTTGGACGGGTCTTCATGGGAGGAACCGGAGACTCTAAACCATCATAGAATATAGTCGATTGAGAAATCTCATGAAGTAACTCGGATGGGTCTTCATGGGAGGAACCGGAGATTCTAAACCATCATAGAATATAGTCGATCGGGAAATCTCATGAAGTAACTCGGACGGGTCTTCATGGGAGGAATCAGAGACTCTAAACCATCATAGAACACAGTCGATCGGGAAAACTCATGAAGTAACTCGGACGGGTCTTCATGGGAGGAACCGGAGACTCTAAACCATCATAGAACACAGTCGATCGAGAAAACTCATGAAGTAACTTGGACAGGTCTTCATGGAAGGAACCGGAGACTCTAAACAATCATAGAACATAGTCGATCGGGAAATCTCATGAAGTAACTCGGACGGGTCTTCATGGGAGGAACCGGAGACTCTAAACCATCATAGAATATAGTCGATCGGGAAATCTCATGAAGTAACTCGGACGGGTCTTCATGGGAGGAACCGGAGACTCTAAACCATCATAGAATATAGTCGATCGGGAAATCTCATGAAGTAACTCGGACGGGTCTTCATGGGAGGAACCGGAGACTCTAAACCATCATAGAACACAGTCGATCAGGAAATCTCATGAAGTAACTCGGACGGGTCTTCATGGGAGGAACCGGAGACTCTAAACCATCATAGAACATAATCGATCAGGAAATCTCATGAAGTAACTCGGATGGGTCTTCATGGGAGGAACCGGAGACTCTAAACCATCATAGAATATAGTCGATTGGGAAATCTCATGAAGTAACTCGGACGGGTCTTCATGGGAGGAACCGGAGACTCTAAACCATCATAGAATATGGTCGGTCGGGAAATCTCATGAAGTAACTCGGACGGGTCTTCATGGGAGGAACCGGAGACTCTAAACCATCATAGAACACAGTCGATCGGGAAAACTCATGAAGTAACTCAGACGGGTCTTCATGGGAGGAACTGGAGACTCTAAACCATCATAGAACACAGTCGATCGGGAAAACTCATGAAGTAACTCGGACGGGTCTTCATGGGAGGAACCGGAGACTCTAAACCATCATAAAACACAGTCGATCGGGAAATCTCATGAAGTAACTCGGACGAGTCTTCATGAGAGGTACCGGAGACTCTAAACCATCACAGAACATAATTAATCGGGAAATCTCACGACTTCAGAGCCTAATCAACTGGGATTACATTAGCATGAAGCCCGGATTCAAGGCGGATCCTATGCATGTGACACATTATTCATCTGGAAGCTCATTCATATGGAAGTCTTTATTTAAAAATCACCCGGAGTATTATACTCAGCTCAGAACTCAAGAGTTTTATACAGTGCCTTATCTAAGACCACTCGGGATTATTTATTCTTTTAGAAATATGGAGCACACTGGATGTTATCTGCAAAAGGATTCATTAAAACAAAGCTTAACTTCAAAAGATGAGCAAGGAATTCTAGAATAAAGCTTATACTTAACGATAGGAAGCATTTCAAAAGAAGCATTTTCAAACCAGCACAATAGAAAAACAGGTAAGTATCAAAAATTTCTTATACATCGCAATCACTTAATTACCAGGCTTTGGTTACATTTCTTTTCATTACTAGTTTTCATGTACAAGTCTTTTATGAACAATCTCTTTAGACATTTAGAAAAGGACCTTTTAAATCTGCGGGTAGTTCTTCGTTAAGCCTGCGACGATTTATGAAAGAAAGGGGAGGTTCCTTGGGTAAATAGCCACCCTCTCTTAATTGTTGAAGAACTCCCGATACAGAATGATTTAAAGCACCCACTATCCTGCAGACAAATTCTTGGGAAAATGTTGAAGATTTTAAATAAGTCTGACGCCACTCTTCCCATCGACTCTTCTCCTGCTCCTTATAGCTTTGAAAGTCAGCTTGCAGTTTTGCATTTTGATCTTTTAAAGCATCCTTTTCTGATTTAAGCTGTTCCAATTCCTTCTGGAGCAGTGACAATTCAACATCTTGAACTTTCCTTTGTTCTTGTTCCTGTAGGATAGTGAAATCATGAGAGGCTAGGTCTTGAGCTTGGTCATAAAGACAGGCATTATGAAGCTTCTCTACTTTCTTTAAAATAAGACTTTTATGAGAAGCATCTGAGAGAGCTTTCTCTTTTAAAGCAATCTCCAGCCGAAGACCAGAATGTAGTCGATCCACCTGTAATTCTAAAGTTCTTCTTGCAAGCTCTTTATCTTTCAATAATTGCTGGCACTCCTCCAATTCTTGTTTCAAGGTCCCCAATTGTTGATTTTGTAAGGTCACTTTCTCTTACAACTGAGTCAGGTCGCTATTAGGAGAAGACGAAGTAGCCTTCAATGTTTCCAGTTGAATTTTTAATTTGTTGTTCTCCTGGTCCTTAGCCACAAGTAGCTGGTCGATATGTAGACTTGAGGCAAGGAACTAAACAGAAGGATGATATAGTTAAAAAGGAGGATACAAGGTTGACAACCTATAACTAGAAATACTTATAGCTATCGCCTGACGACCATGGCGGTCAGCTCGATGTGGCAGACTAAGGCCTCTTAATTGTTCTTGACCTTGCCGCCAAGATTCGGCTAATATGCCTTGTAGTTGTAGAGAACCATAGCTAGGTGGATAAGAGGATTGACTCAATTGAGAGGGTAGACCCACAACCTGTTTAAATAAAGGTCGGGGAATGGAGGAAGAAGGAGGCATAGAAGAAGAAGATGCAATGGAAGGAAAATAAATAGTAGAAACAAGAGAAGTAGAGGAAGAACTAGATGGAATAGAGGGTGACAATGCGGGAAAGGCCGATTCAGTTATGGAAGCACTAATAGCTAAAGGACTAGCACTTGGAGAAGATCGCCGGCAAGGTGCCCATTTTGCTCGACGCCCAGAAGCCAAAGGGGGCAGGGCTAATGCGAGGGGTGCAGAAGACACAGAAGGGATAATGGCCACCTCAGAAGCAGAAGCAGAAGCAAAAGGAGCTGAAATAATAGAAGAAGAGGGGATGAGTAGACCAGGTCTCATCATCCTAAGAAAAGGATTAGAGATAATATGAGTAGGAGTTATCAGTGCTTTACCTCTCTCAAGAGAAATAGGCGCCGGAACAAGAGGAAATTGCACAAAAGTACCAAAGAAATCGCTAAAGGGGGAATCCTTAGTAAGATTTGGCTTTTTAACTAAGGCAACAAAAGGCTCTTCTTCTTCCTCTTCCATGGCTGCGACAACCCCTGCCCGTTGTTCTTCTTCGGATAACAAACCCAAGGTGGAGGAATTAGGATCGGATCGGCGGGCGCGCAACCATCCTTCTCCAAGATTATTGACAAAGGATTTAGTCATAGCAGGATGCTTGTACATAAAAGCCGGGAGAAGAACATCAGTTGAAATGCAGGAATTAAATACCGTTATAAAAGAGATATATAAATAAGTAAATACGGACCAAAGTGTTTATACATATCAAAAGATCCATCCAAAGGGGTATCAATATTGCCTATTCCAAAAGGAAACATCAAACCCTCCATAATCAAATGTGGCAAGCTGAATTTTGCTCCCCTCAGTTTAGATAAGGCAAGAGTAACAGAAGGATCGTTAAGGAGATTGTGAGTACTAGGAAGTGGAGGCAGATCATGTATCCATTGAATGAGAAACGGAGGAGGAGAATGGAGACGCATATAGAAAAACTTGCGATACCATTCCCCTTGAGGAGGGATTCGGTTGAACAAAATGGCCTTGGGACGAGATTGGAATTTGAAAACACCAACATCTACCCGACGAGGAATAAAAAAGTGATGAAAAAGACGAGGAGACAAGGGAAAATCCAACAGTTTGGATACCCCGATAAAGCCCATGAGGATAGAAAATGATTGAGGGACAAACTGATTAAGTGGAATGTTAAAATAGAGACTAACAATATTACAGAAGAAGGGGTGAAGAGGAAATCAAAAACCTTGTAGGACTTGGTCTCGGAAGATAGATATACACCCTAAGGGAAGAAGATGCGGACTATCATGAGGACTGGGACGGATTATGTAAGAAGGAAAACCATAGGTCACAGTTAAATCTACTTCTTCTGTATCTATGAGATCAGAAGCGCACGAGAGAAACCATGCAGGAGGGGAAGTTGCCATAGAGAGATAGTAAAAGGAAGAGGAATCAAGGAAGATGAACAGAGGTAGGGGAAAGCGGAAGAAAACTTTGTAAAACCCTTGTTTTTCTTTCGACCCTGTGCTAAAACCCCCAAATAGAAACGACAGCAGAAAAGAAGAAAAGAAGAAAAGAAAAGGTACTTAGAATTTCAATCGTCATAAATGAGTGATAATAGTAAGGGATAAAATCAAAAGAAAGAGGTAAAGTTAAGTAATCCTCCTCAAAAAATGTGTAAAGTTTCCCTAGAGACAATTCTTAAGAAAGCTTGACGGACGTAGAGAAAAATTAGTCCAGTAATTATAAGTTCAAGTTATTGGTGTAATAAAATAAGGTAAAATTTGAACGCAAGGTATTAGTTAGCAGACAAGACTCGGTTAGAGGCTACCAAATGAGGTCCAAAGATATGAATCGGGCGGTTCTGATAGATCGGCCGAGACAAAGGCCACCCAAATATGTCAGCCAAAAGCTTATCACGATAAGTTAAATGATATACACTATGACAAAATCATATGAGACTTGATTAATACATAAAAAAAAACATATGAAGATGTAGGTGTAAATCAATCAAGTCAAATAAATCAGCCGATATTGAGAATATCATAATAAAATTGCACCAGATCGGACGAGACATAATGGATCCTCGAAATATCGGTTGGTACTTATCAACCTTGATATATATCATCCGGTCATGAGGAAATAATTTAAAACATAATAATCTATAAAGTGAGGTTATACGATGACCCGCCAAACAACATTTGACATATTTAAACGAAAACAGATGACTGTCGTGAGAAAGAGTGAAATTTACAATGAAAAGAGGATAATCAGCGTCACATAAGTTTTTCGGATTGTCATCATAGAGTTTTGGTTCCACTTTTTTTTTACAAGAATTTGAATTTAAGTCAAACTAAAGTCAGCCGAGGATATAAATCAGGGGGTTTATTCTCAATGAGTCTACGATGATTTAGGAAATTAGGAGGAGGGTCACGAGATAAATAGCTTTCCTCTCGTAATTGCTGAATCGCTTCTTGAGCTCCTGCAGTAAAGGCTGATAAGATGGACTTCACGATCGGCCTGTTGAAGTCAGGAGATTCAATCATGACAGTGGCCCGCTCCTTGTAACGAGTATCTTCGTTTGCTTTGTAGACCACCAAAGCCGTTTGGGAAGTCTTCAGTTCATTCTCTTTGACAGAAACCTCGGCTTTAACTAAATCAAGAGAGGTATTCAAGGAAGTTATTTCATTTTCCTTCAGCTGCAGGGCTTTGAGTTTTTCAGCCAACTCTGCTTCATAATCAACCTTTAGTTTGCCAATTTTGGAAGTTAACTCTTGGTTGAGGTCCGTAGCCGATTTAAATTGTGCTTGAAGACTTTCAATCTGGGCTTCAAGTTGTTTCTTGGCAGCAGCGGAAAACGCGGCAGAAGATAACTCAGTAACCTCTTGTCTCAACTTATCATTCTCAGATCTTAATCTCTTGTTCTCGTGGTATAAGTTGTGCATCAGTCGAGAAAAGCCCATGTTTTCTATCCATCTCTAGAAAAATAATAGAGGGTCATGAGATAATCGCTAAGAAATAGAAAGTATACGTTAGTAGACATACCTGATTCTCCTTACGGGAAAATGATCAATTGCTTCACGAGTATTAAGTTCTTCAAAAATGGGACGAACTTCATCCCAAGCACCGACGAAGGAACCTCCTAACAATATGGGAAGGACCAGAATAGTAGAAGAACCAGCAGAGAAGGAAGAAGTAGGGATAGAAGGAGGAGCAAAGACTAAATAAGAAGAAGGTGAAGAGGGTAAAGACCCAGAGGTTGGAATAGATAGGGGAAAAGTGAAAGAGACATCACCAGAAGCACTGGCATTAGAGAAGGGTGAGGCAGGAAAACTGAGAGAAGGGTAGAGTTCAGCCAACGTAGGTTCATCAGAAGGAGGGTCAGCAGGAACAAAACCTTCTGAATCTTGTTCATCATCTGGAAGGACTAGCCTCCTTTTGGATGGAGGAATTCTGGTAAGTTTACGCCCCGGGCGTTTGCCGGTGACAAGTTCAGCTATTGATTTATTGGGGCTACCAGAAGATGTGAGTTCAATGATGGGAAAAGGGGCGGATGAAGAAACAGCAGTAGCCGCCAGTGACGTAACAGCGGGTGAAGAGATAGCAAGGATCTCTGCAGAAGGGCCCTCAAGAGCTTCAAGAACCCCCAAAGAACTGGGTGCCTTCGCTAAAGGAACCGGCTCTTCAATTGAAGGAGGAGGAGTAATAGCAGCCAGAAGTTCGGCTTCCTTAGGATGAATTGTGTCCTCTTCCAGACGTAGTTCTTCGTCAATCAAGGCGTCATAAAAGCTCTCCACTACATAGAAAAGAAAAATAGTTTAGTTAGTTAAAAGCAAGAAGAAAGAAACAAGGTGTTACCTAAAGGAACTTGAGTATCAGGTTTGACGGAGCTTAAGCCAAAGAGGTATAGAAGATCGACTCTCAACCATTTAGGAATAGAAAGTCGATGGCCTAGCAATTTCTCACAATAAACAGGAAAAGAAGGATGAAGATGAAGCTCCTTGACGTCGGGCAAGGGGGGCAAGAAGGATTTCCAGGCATGAGACCAAGGAATGGGTCCTGAAAACTTTAGGAAGAAAAAACGAGATTTCTAAGCTTTGAGAGACGAGGGCATATCCCCAAAAAGAACCATTTTAGTCCGTGAATGAAATAAGAAGACCCCGGGTTCTGAACATTTGGGATAAGAAAACATGAAGAAATTTTGAGGAGTAGGAGGAATATCTCGCAAGTGAAACAACATGTAAGTACCACATAGATAACGAAATGCATTGGGGGCAAATTGTTGCAAAGGAATATCAAAATACTGGCTTATTTCAATCAAGAAAGGAGGAATGGGGAATCTTAAACCTCCTATCAACTGATCCTTGAAGAAGGTTACACAATTAGCAGGAGGACGATGAGAACGATCATCCGGTTTTGGGATTATGATGTCATACTCTCGGGGAATTTCATACTGACGACGGATGTTCACCCTAGCAACTTTATCAAAGGAGGAAGACATGTGGACATACCAAGGAGCAATTGATTCTTCAGCCATGGACAAGAGTATAGGCTAGCAAAACAACAGATTACTTACTGAAAACAAGAAAGAAGATCGTCGAGAAACGGTGAGCACGAGATTTGGTCGAAGACTGCTGCAAGAAAAAACGCTAAGGAAGAGAAAAGAAGGGACCAAGTTGAAAAGGAGACGAAAGGTTTAGGATTTGAAAAACACACAATAGTCGTCAGATCAAAGCACTTTTATCTCAGTAGACGATGAGGATCACAGGAAAAAGGTAAAGGCTTACGTGATGTGGCGGCAAGAGAAAGTATGTATCATATCATCATAAAGAAACATTTATACTGGATGCGACAGATCGGATCATGCTAGGATTGGTAACACCTCGGGGTACACTTCTAATATCCTCTCACCCAAAGAAGAGCCAATCACCAGCTAGGAAGCTTCGAAAGGAGACGTAATTAATTGAACACAATAAAGTGAAAAGGACTGAGTTTTGACTAAGCCCAGGCTAAGGACAAAAACATTTAAGGATAGAGATTTAGGCTAATAACATATTTCAAATCAATATCCTTACAAAATGCGTACTAGCATTGATCAAAATAATTTTATACCGGCTGGCATAACTTTGGTTATGCTAGACAGGTATAATATTAGTTTAATAGCATTATTTATGATCAACGAGACAATACTAGTCAGTATAATGTTAGTTACAACAGATGAATGTAACATCAACTAAAACAGTTTTGTTTATAATAGATCAAGCTAATATTGGTTGATATAACATTTAGGTATAATATAGAAGCATTCCCACGGTTAAGATAGCCTCGGCCATGACAAATGACACATAAGATATACAAAGGGATAATGAATATAAAGCAAAAGGATTCAATAGAATCACTTAATTCAATACAAAAGGTTGTTTTTACATTTAGAATCTGGTCAAGTACATAACATTACATTTCCCCTTAGAACAGTAAACCTTAGACAGATAACAAAAATTACAAACATAAGCTCTTGAGACGCTTAGAAAATTTTAGTCCCACTAGATTCAAACTTACCATGGAGCGGAGATGGAAACATTTTACTTTGCCCAGGCTTGTCAAGGCACATAAGTGAAAATATTTTACCTGGGACGAAGAAAACAACAAAACAGAAAGACTCAAGGGCAAGGGGAAGGGGAAGGATCTATTCAGACCATGATGGAAAAGTAAATGTAAAAGTCACTTCCCCTCTCAAGCCCCGGAGTTCTGCAACTAGAGCAACCAAGCATAGCCCAAGGGTAACATGTGCTGTGCCCTTCACACAACATCCATGGGTTATTTAGTTGCCCCTCCATGAGTAGTAAAAATCTCTCTGAAGTTTCTTGAGTCCTTCAGAGCATCGACATCTTTGGATGAAAAGTCTGGACTGTGAGGCTTCATCTCTTAGGACAATCCCTTGAACCTTAGAGTTAGCCGAAGCAAAAATTTGGATAAACTCATATATAGATCTCGCCTCGTCCGACAAAAGTCGCCTCCCAAGAGGAGGATCCAAGACCATAACCTTAGCAAGGAAAGTTAGCAAGGAAGGAAAAGAACTAAGATGGATGGTGAACGAAGAGAAGATTGTAACCCTATTTAAAGGATCAAAATACTCAAGGAATCACTGTGCTGAGGCTCACGGGATCACTATACTTGGTTTCGTCAGATGGTTGTACACAAAATCTATGAGGTCATTTCAATATCTGGGGTAGAGTCACGGGTAGGAAAAGACAAAACCAGACTTGTGTCTAGTCAGTCGTCTACACCTCCTTTGACTAGACTTGAAGGGAAGGCTAGTGATTTGGGTTAGGTTTCATAGGTCCCCGATAAGGAGGGGAAAGGAGATAATCAAAGGGGGTAGGCTAATATCGGCCGGTATATACCTCCAAGGGAGGTAGGCTTGTATCGATCGAAATATATTCCCAAGGAGGAAGATCCCTCTCAATTGACACATACTTCAAAGGAGGTAGGCCAATATCGACCGAGATATACCTCCAAAGAAGGTAGGTTTGTATCGATCGAAATATACTTCCCAAGAGGAAGATTCATATCAAGAGGCATATACCTCAAAGGAGGTAGGCTAATATCGGTCGGGCTATACCTCCAAAAAAATAGGTTCACATCGACCGAAATATGCTTCCCAGGAGGAAGATTCATATCAAGTGGCATCTACCTCAAAGGAGGTAGGCCAATATCGGTCGGGATATACCACCATAGAGGGTAGGTTTGTATCGACCAAAATATACTTCCCAGGAGGAAGATTCACATCAATTGGCATATACCTCAAAGGAGGTAGGCTAATATCGGCCGGGCTATACCTCCAAAGGAGGTAGGTTTGTATCGACCGAAATATGTTTCCCAGGAGGAAGATTCATATCAAGTGGCATCTACCTCAAAGGAGGTAGGCCAATATCGCCCGGGATATACCTCCAAAGAGGGTAGGTTTGTATCGACCGAAATATACTTCCCAAGAGGAAGATTCATAACAAGTGGCATATACCTCAAAGGAGGTAGGCCAATATCGGCCGGGATATGTAGGTTTGTATCGACCGAAATATACTTCCCAAGAGGAAGATTCATATCAAGTGGCATATACCTCAAAGGAGGTAGGCCAATATCGGCCGGGATATACCTCCAAAGAGGGTAGGTTTGTATCGATCGAAATATACTTCCCAAGAGGAAGATTCATATCAAGAGGCATATACTTCAAAGGAGGTAGGCTAATATCGGCCGGGCTATACCTCCAAAAAGATAGGTTCACATCGACCGAAATATGCTTCCCAGGAGGAAGATTCATATCAAGTGGCATCTACCTCAAAGGAGGTAGGCCAATATCGACCGGGATATACCTCCAAAGAGGGTAGGTTTGTATCGACCGAAATATACTTCCCAGGAGGAAGATTCACATCAATTGGCATATACCTCAAAGGAGGTAGGCTAATATCAGCCGGGCTATACCTCCAAAGGAGGTAGGTTTATATCGACCGAAATATGCTTCCCAGGAGGAAGATTCATATCAAGTGGCATCTACCACAAAGGAGGTAGGCCAATATCGGCTGGGATATACCTCCAAAGAGGGTAGGTTTGTATCGACCGAAATATACTTCCCAAGAGGAAGATTCATAACAAGTGGCATATACCTCAAAGGAGGTAGGTCAATATCGGCCGAGATATGTAGGTTTGTATCGACCGAAATATACTTCCCAAGAGGAAGATTCATATCAAGTGACATATACCTCAAAGGAGGTAGGTCAATATCAGCCGGGATATACCTCCAAAGAGGGTAGGTTTGTATCGACCGAAATATACTTCCCAAGAGGAAGATTCATATCAAGAGGCATATACCTCAAAGGAGGTAGGCTAATATCGGCCGGGCTATACCTCCAAAAAGATAGGTTCGCATCGACCGAAATATGCTTCCCAGAAGGAAAGCCGAGATCGGCCGATTGATCAATACTTGGGAAAGATACTTGATAAAATATAGCCTAGGGCAAGTTAGGATCAGTAACATAGAAGGTTGCCTTATTAACTAAACCTAATCATGATTAACTTCGATCAATATAAGGAATATTGGTACATTGAGTTATCTGCAGCAGGAGGGGTGAAACGACAATTAATGAAGATATCTGCAATATGTAACTATATGACAGGAATTATATATTTTGGCGGGAAATGTGTTTTTAGATTGTTTCGCAAGTGCTAAACGACAAAGAATGTACATCTGGGGTACAAGAAAGATTCCTTAAAAAGTCATTCACCACAAGTACACGGCTTACGTCATCTCATAACAAACTCTAACAAACCGGGGTCCACTTCATGACTACGGAGGTTATATGAAGTGGTATAAAAGGGGGAATCCTCTCCGTTGGCAAGGTAAGTTTACATCATCACTCACATCTAGAACCCTAATTTTGCAACTACTGTTCATCTTCTTCCTCCTTCTTCCACACCAAGAGAGATCACTGACATGAGCGTCGGAGGGCCTAACCAGGGATTCCCACCCCGGTCTTAGGTCACTGACGGTAGTGTTGGTCGGTCTCTTGTGCGCAGGAAGCTTTGGGAGCTCCAGATCTGGGTGTTCTTTGATCGGATCTCTTCATCGCCATTGGTATATTGCATCGGGAGGGCACTCTTGTGGCTTCATCCTCTTGGATCCTCTTTGGGTTTCTCGGATCGGCGTTCCATAGGTATTATTCTCCATCAGCAGTAGTTTTTTTCTCCCGGCTCTCCGTTTTGTCCAGCTTCTCAGACAGGATCAACCTCCGACATGAGTATAATCGTCATGATACCTCCACGTATCTTACCAAATATATGTACACACTACACATGTATAATCAACCAAAAATCTCTAATAATCCCACCAGACACATGTACACAAAATATAAGTACAATTAACATGTATCCTCTAGTAAAAACACAACAGACATGTGTATATACCCCAGACATACAATCAACACAACTCCTCCAAAAGTACATGACAAATACATATGTACATACCATGTGTAAATGCACGGTCAATAAGATGACTCCTATAACATATACCCACCTATGTACAGTCCACATCATATACCCAATCACCATAGTAATACCCACAACGCGACAATCCCTATAAGATATACTCTATACGTATAATCACAACAGAGTAGATATCAAGAGTGGAGACTGTATATGAATTAAATAGATCATCACAAGGGTTAAGCATAAGTATCGTGCAGGAAAAACAACAACCGATCATGATATAAGATAAAACAGCCTAATTCATCCAATAATAACCATGCACTAAGTTTCAAAGAAACTATAAAGAGGCCAAGGAAGAAATACCTGCCTTAAAATGTAGATCGTCTCCAGAATAAATCCCACATCGAGACACTCATCTTGAATCAAAATCCTGCGATCACATAATATATTTAGCTAATTACATAGGTAGCAAATAGCTAAATAAACTCCCCAATCTAATTAGGGGAAAACCCTAATCGAAATAATTAACCTAATTTCTTAACCCAATTAGGTTTAACTAAATCCACATCACTTCAATCCTACTCATGAGTTAATCAATTTAATCATGATTATCTTCTACAATCAATATACACTAATCAAATCCAATCACCCATAACATCTCATTATTCCCAACATAATATGATATAAATCCTTATTCACCCATCTATCACATAAATGCAACCAAAACTCCATACTTAGCTTACCTTGATACGGTTGCTCCCGTGCTAACTCACGGCTAAAGATCTTGCTGTCAGAACTGGTGGCTGAGGCTAGGTAGAGCTTCTGCCCGTAAACAATTGTCCTAACACATGAGCAATCATTTACCACCATAGTTAATAATTTATCTCATGCATTAACCCAACCTTATTAATTAAATCATCCACCTAATCACATCTAAACTTCCAACCACTTACCCAAATTTGGATCAAGGTGAAGAGGTGCCTACTGCCAAAATCCGTAACCAGAGCAAGGAGGAAGTTTTCTTCAACCCAAATGCCCCCAACTGATGTTTCACTGCTGGAGAAGGTTGCTGCAGGAGCTAATGGCCTCTACGGACCCTAGTAGTAATCCTCCAACCCACCAGAATATCCACAGCCAACAATCTCTTCACCTGTGACCTCCACAGCTTCAAGAAGTAGAGAAGAAGTGATCGGCAGCAAGAGAAATCCACCAATACCTTGATCCGATGAATCACCTTAGTCCAGATCAAGAAGAACATCACAAAGGGGTAAGATCTTTGAAATCACACAATTTCGAATGAAGCTTACTTTGATCGATCGCCTCCGATACTGTCGCATGATCCTTTCCAACTGATGACGATCCGTAATATACTCCATTGAACAGATCGAGGAGGAGAACCGAAAGGGGCTCAATCGGCCGGAACCCCGCCGTGCCCTAGCTCCATCGAATCGTCGTCGATCACCCGCAAGAAACTGTCGAGGAAGCGATCGGTCCACTGGAGAAGGCTTGGACAGCTTCAGCTCCTTCAAGATTCTGGTGACGGTCCTCAGGTAGCACGAGGAGGCCGAGACCATCGGAGTAGCCGTCGACGTCGAGTTGTCCGCGCACATGAGAGAAAGCAGAAGAGAGGAATATGAGAGGAGAGGAAGAAAGATCCCATGCCTAAGGAGGGAGAGGAGGCTCGGTCGGGGTTACACCAACGGACGGTGGCGCGCTCGGCGTCGCAGGGAGAGAAATCGCCGGAGAGGGAGGGGTTTCGGGCAGAGAGGTTGTCGGGAGGGGAGAAAGAATCGGAAGAGAAAATAAAGAAAATAAAAAGAAGAATTAAAACCTAGGTTTAAGTTAATTAAACCTTAACTTAAATCTTAAATCAACTCCCATTTAAATGGGTATCCCGAATAGGCCTCCATGTACCTCGAATCCATCCCCTCAAAATGGGCCACACACACTCCGTTTAAATCCCAAAAAATTTCTAAAAATTCTAAAAAAATCCCATAAGATTTTTCATCCAATAATATTTATTATTTAAATTTTGTGTATCTTACAGTAGATGATAACGTAATGTTCGTACCGTCGACCCTAGTGGTGTAGGTAATATCATTAACTTTAACTAAGTTATTATACAGTTCCACACATAGACCTATGTTTACAGAACTATAACAATATACTAAACTCTACAACCTATAATAGTCAATGACCTCTATACAGGAAATGAATGATTGCATGAAGAAATACCTATCTAGATATCTAGAAAGCAATGGAACATATGTAATGGAATAAAATCTAATTCTAAGTTTGTCTGTTGGAAACCTAGGGTCCATACTAGGAGTTGAAAGACCAACACCAGTATTTGTCCTTTTCCTAATGACCAAACAAAAAATTATAAAAATAAAATCCTAAATTAAAAAAAAGTTTAAGTTTAAAATATCACCAACACATCATGAATATTTATAAAGAAGTGATGACCTCGGTTGATCTGCAGTAGTGTGGCTTGAAAACCGGAGGAGACAAATGTTTAAAATTTAGTTTTTCCAATTTTTGGTTTTTTAAGAGTTCAAATGAAGAACTCAAACAAAATTAGAATGAGGCAAGTGCCCCTGCTAGCCCCCATTTATAGAGGTGGTCCAGGTGCCTGGACTGTGTCCAGGCGCTTGGACCATGCAATGGAGCAAGACACTAGAACAAGGCCCGGGCTCTTGGACCCCTATACTGGGTGCACCCCAGTGAAACTAGGGGTGGTTTTTGCAGGGGCGCTTGAACGACGTCCAGGTGCCAGGATAAGGGATTTTTTATTTAAAATAAATTTATAAAAATTATTAAAAAATAATTAAGGTGTTAACAAATTAATGTAAGTTAAGAAAACATTAATTAAGTTGTTTTTAAAAAATTAATTTAAGTTAAACATTAATTAAGTTAAGAATTAAGTAAGTTGTTTAGAAATTAATTTAAGTTAAGAGGTTAATTTAAGTTGAAAATTAATTAAATTAAAAATTTATTAAGTTAAAAATTAATTAAGTTATTTGAAAATTAATTTAAGTTAAGAAATTAATTTAAGTTGACAAATTAATTAAGTTGTTTAAAACTTAATTTAAGTTAAGAAATTAATTTATGTTAAAAATAAAAACTTAGTTTAAAAATATTCATCTAAAATTGGTCCTTAAATATCTGACCTTTAGTTACTAGCTAGCTATATAGAAGTAGCAGTTTTCACTTGGTTATTCAAGTTAAGTAATATTGTCTAGTTAGATATTTGCTGAAAAAGGACTACTGAACTTGATTAATATATTGTTGTATTTTTCACTCAGACTTATGTTGATGCACTGATATAAGTATCTAAAGTCCAGGCAAAAGGCCTACATATCTCATGTTATTCTATGTTTTTGAATTTACAATCAAGGTAAACCTAGTGTGTTTATGAGATGCTCGATTCGTAGATTTATAGAATCATGCTTTCTATGGGTTCGATCTAGGCTAAGACTAAAGTAATTTTAAAATGCTAAGAAAAAGGGAATTTTTAGAAGAAGTAAATAGTTTTCCTATAATTTAAAAATTAACCGAATAAATATCCTCTCCCTTAACCTTAGATCTTAGTTTTCAAGTACAAATAATATACTTATAATTATTTGCAAATAAGTTTAAAAAAATTAATTATTAAATTTTAGATTAATTAATTAGAATTAATTATTATTTTATTTTATTTATTTTGATTTAATTTAATCTTATTCATTTCACCAATCTAAGTTTTCAAATAAAGAGATCCTATGATTTTATGAGATTTATTAAATTGAATTTCAATGTTTGATTTAACTTGTATTAGATTCAAGTTTAGCTTTGGATTTAACAAACAAGCATTCTTTTGATCAACTTCTAAGTTGTAGTGAGTCACTTGTGTTGGTGTAATATCCCTTGGGTCAAGTTGACCAGGTTAACTAAGCTTGATTGGGCTCAAGCTTGAGTCTTGATGTTTAGATTTCAATGTTTGACAATACATAAAGATTGTAGATGCAATCGTCCGTTTGGGGAGATTGTTGATACAATTCCCCTATGGTCAAGGTTGACCAGTTAGATATGAAGAAGAGTCAAGTAGGTCAAAGGGTTGACTGGATACTTGATTGGGAAAGTCCTAACTGGAGGTTAGGCAGATAGAAAATCCTGGTGAGTGAAGTTAGGTGAAAGACATAGTGAGTGAAGCTAGGCAGTTGGAAAATCCTAGTGGGTGAAGCTAGGTAAAAGTCCTAGTGAGTGAAGCCAGGCAGGTATAAGTCTTGGTGAGTGAAGCCGGGTAGTGGAAAGACTTGGTGAGTGAAGCCAAGCACGTGGAAATCCAGGTGGGTCAAGGTTGACCAGACACCTGGTGCTTGGAAGTCCAAATAGGTTAAAGGGTTGACTGGATACTTGGCACAAGGAAATCCAGATGGGTCAAGGATGGTCGGACATTTGGTGGAAGGAAGTCCAAGTGAGTCATGAAGGACTAGACACTTGGCACGAGACAGTAAGTCCAAAGTGGGTCAAGGTTGACCGGACATTTGGCACGAGGAGAAAAGTCCAAATGGGTCAAAGGGATTGACCAGACACTTGGTAAAGAAGTCCTAGCAGGTCAAGATTGACCGGATGCCAGACATAATATTCCAACAGGTCATGGTTGATCGGATGTTGAAATTGGAGACCTTGGACTTAGCTTTAGGTAAGTCAAAGGTGGTTCAATCGATCAACCGATCGATTGAACCAAAGTTCAATCGATTAGTTTATCGATTGGAGGTGTGTTGCGAAGAAAGATGGCCTAATTGATCGGTTGATTGATTGAGAGCTTATGTCATGCACACAAAAGCTTTCCCAATCGATCAGCCGATTTAGGCTATTACTTGTGCGATCATGATAAAGCCTGAATCGATTGGTCGATCGATTCAGGCTATTTCTAGAGAGCACAGAGGTACTCTGAATCGATCGACCGATCAATTCAAAGCCTCCCCCAATCGATTGAGAGAAAATTCAATCGATTGGAATCTGACCGTTGCGCAGGTTATAGTCATTGTCGAGCATCTTCCTCCGCAGATCTTCGACTCCACTCTCAGTGATTCTTTCCAAGCTCTCACTACCAGTTCTTGAAGGTTATTAGGGGCAAGTGCTGGTGCACTTCCAAGGTTCAAGAGGCAACAACAAGCACCAAGTAAGCAAGAAGAGAGGGTTTTACACTTGTACTCTTTGTATTTTTCTTCTTGTGTGAGTGTTGTACGAGGTTTCTCCACCTCCGGTAGTTATCGAGAAGGAGTATTTTCTTAGTGGAGAGTGCTCGTGTGTGTGGATCCTTGGATTAGTCACCTCTTCTTGAGGTGGATACCAATTAAATCCTCGTGTTAGCATTGTTGAGTGCTTCGTAGTTTTATTCCGCTGCCTATCAACAACAACGAAGCAAGAAATCAAGCACGACGAGCTATTCAACCCCCCCCTCTAGCACCAAAATGACCCTAACAACTTGGACATCATTAGATTAACCACGCCTTTGAAATTTTCTAAATAGCTCTGCCCACTGAACTTAGTATAAAATTTTAGTCTAACCAATTAAGATTAGTAAGGGATAACTTTAGTTAGTTTTACTAAGCTAAATGCACCAAGTCGAAGTCATATCTTACTAGACATGCATAGATAGAGTTTTCCTATCCTACTATCATCCAAAATTTCTCCAGTGCTATTTGTCAGGTTAAACTTTCATCCCTATTTAAGCTAGTCCTAATTATCCAACTGGGTAAACTATTATTTTGGAGGTGTCAACTAATTTGGTGCCTCCCTCTGAATTATTGAATTTGGGTTTAAGTTTTAGGTTTATGTTGATTTTTTTTATAGTTATAATAATTGATTGTAATTTAAATTTAGATTAACTTTGTAGTTATTTGATTTAAATTTAGTTTTTTTATTTGAATTTGATTTGTTTGATTTCTTTTTATATTTTGGGTTTGCATTAGTTGATTTAGTTTAATTTATTTTTAGGTGATGAATTTCATTTTTGGGCACATAAAATTGATTGTGCCCTACTTGCGTGGTTAGGCACACTTTCAGCACCCAGGATTTGGTTTAATTCTTAGTTTGAGTGATTAGAGATATAAAAGTTTTATTACTCGAGCTAGACTTGTGTCCGAGTCTGGACTTATTGTATACAACTCTTTGTGATCCAAGTATCATATCTAGGTACTTGAATCTGGTTGTGAATTTTTCTAACAAATCTTTTAAATTGGTTATTTCAGTTTTGAATTTAGAGTTTTCTTCTTCAAGTTTTTCAACTTGAGTTGAGTTAGTATTTTATGTTTGTGAGTATAATTGTTCCTGAAGGTATTAGTTTTCCTTAAATAGTGAGTTATTTTATTTTTCAGATTTTACTAATTTTTTATTTAGACATGCAATTATTCTAAAAAAAATTAGTTGGTAGGATAGAAGATACCTCATTCGAACCTTCAGAAATGAGTGTGGACTCATGGCTTGATTTATCTTCGGACTTGTCATCTTGTTCTGTCTTGCTTTCTGATTCTGGTCTAGATGCTATCAGCGTGAGGAAGTTGTGATGCCTCTGAGCTTCAATGTTCGATTCTTTTGAAGACGATTCGTCCCACGTCACCTTGAGTGTCTTCTTTCTTCTGGTAGTCTTGGGTTTGTCTTCTTTTATTTTTGGACACTCGTGCTTATAGTGTTCTTTCTTGTTATACCCGTAGTATGTGATCTTCGCCTTCATGGCATTTGATTTGATCACCTTTATAGGTCCTTCATGAAGTTGTTATTTCTTCTAGTGAACATTTTTTTGACCATGTTCACTAGTTGTTCTTCATTGGCTTCTGAGTTAGATTCAGATTTTGGCATTGGTTTGTTCTTGTTCTTGGCTTCTCTTGAGAAACCTGCAAAAAGTGCAATACCTTTCTCAACTGGCTTTGAGTTAGTCTATTCATGGAGTTCAAGTTCACAAAATAACTCATCTAGCTTTAATTTATTTAAGTTTCTCAGAACTTTATAGGTATCTACTATAGATGCCCACAGTGCATTTCAAGGAAAAGAGTTCAAGGCATACCGATTACATCCCTATTCTCTAGTTGGTGACCGATTAGGTAGAGCCCGTTCAAAATATCTTTGATTCTTGAATGTAGCTGAGTAGCTATTTCTCCATCTTGTATTTTAATATTAAACAAATTATTTAATAATAAATCATGCTTCGTTACCTTTACATCGCTTGTGCCTTCGTGTAGTTCAATCAGTTTGTCATAGAGCTCCTTAGCCTTCTCGAATGGGCCGACGTGATTTAGTTCTTCCTTAGTAAGTCCACATTGGATTGTGTTTGTAACCTTCGAGTCGATCTGGGTCTTTTTCTTATCTTCCGGATTCTATCTTTCTGGGTTGATCGGTACTTTTGTTGCTTCATCTACTGACACCTTATATCCTCATCAGATGGTGAACTACTAATTGATGTCGGCCTTCAAGTACACCTCCATCCACTACCTCCTATATGAAAAGTCATCCCTGTTGAAGAGCAGGGGGCGAACAGTATTGTATCCTTCGTTTTGGGCTATTTAAAGAACCTTGCACACAAAGAAGAAGAAGAAGAAAAAAATCTCAAAACTAGATCTTGAATTAGTAGTGTAGGAGATAATAAAAGTATGAAAACTCGATTGGTGTTGCACCAATTTAGAATAGTTGCAACAGAAAAATTTATCCAAAAAGATAATTTTACTAATTTGGATTATATCGAAAGAGCTTAAAATTGAAAAAGAAATATTAAAAGTATGTTTGAAAATCATCCCCTTGCCTGATTGGTGATTGCATTAATTCAGAGTAATACCTGCTCTAATACCACTTGTTCGATCGTAGAAGCTCTAGAGGGGGGGGGGGGGTCAATAGCGTTCGTAAAAAATTGTGATTTGAAAACAAAAACAATGCTAACAAAACCAAGTTTTACTTGGTTTAGAGCCTTTGATGACTCCTACTCCAAGGCCCGCAATCGTTAATCACTTTCGTTGGGTAATTACTATCCATTCAAATAATGAGTTATAAAGATTAAGTACAAGAACTGAAATTAATTGTTACCAATAAATAAAAAGGAAATTGAAATCTTTTATTGTTCGAACTTTGGAACATCCTTTCGGTGTCGTTAGATCCTTTTCGGAGCAGCACGCAAGAATGAAACTTATGGAAAATGTTGTTCTGAAGTTGTTGGTCGAAGGCCTTTATATAGGCCCACTCTGAGTGCCTGGAGTCCCTCCCAGGCCCCTGGACCGTGCTGATATGGCGAGCTCTCGTCAAAACTTGATTCGTCAAGTTTATCCACTTCCGGGCGCCCGGACCCCTTCCAGGCACCTAGACCATTGACGTGGGTTTGGCCAGGCATTGTGCTCCAACTCAATTTTGGGATGAAATTTATGGTTCAACCGCCTGGACCGTGCTAACTGTAACGACCACCCTTCTTACTACTACTACTCTCTAAGGATGACCGTTACTTAACTACTAACTCTACTTAAGCGGTATGATCAAAACCTCGAGGAGTCTCTACCAAAAAATTTTGGCAACATCTCCCCTATACCGGTGACCATAAACTAAGATACATACATGGTATACATCAGCCACAGGCGGCTGGAATATATATCAAACAATCGCACAATTAAATAAGTGTCAAACTCATCTCAGCTAACAATCTAAAACAAAATAATCTCTAATGACAAGAAATGTAAGATACAATCTCAAATATTTATTAATCACTAAAATGCGGAAACTTAAAAATGCCCCAGTCTCTCCCATAGTCCTGGCATCACACATCCATCCGCACCTCCTTGTCGCCTTCCTTTATCTGCAGTAAGAGGAAATGCAACTATAAGCGAATGCTTAGTAAGCGCTATCTAACTCACAAAAACTCGAATATGCGCGTAAGGACAACAATGCTAAAAACTGAATCTGTAAAAATAAAACAAAGCATACTGGAATGCTAAACATGTAAAGCAAATCTAAACAAACATGCTGGCATAAAAGAAAACTAAACTTGCTAGACTTTAAACCTATGTGAAGCTTGCTTTACTCGTTTAAAAATTTATACTTTAATACATCGGAATAATAAGTTTAACTGTGCTGATACATAAGCTAAGCTAAACTGATACTAGACTAATGCTGAATCTAAACTGTATTTACATAACTAATTTGTGATGTTTTGAAAACTATTTTCATAATAGATAAAAATAATAATCAAGCTGCTGATGGGCCCGACAACTGTACTTACTATGCGCGCATCCCTAACTAGACCTGAGGTAGCTAGTCCCGAATCTAGTAGGATTACTAGGTTATCTAAACCTAGGGACGACTATGGAAGCCCAACCCAAGGACAACTAAGAGTCCAGTACAGTGCCACTGATAAAAGTAAAATACTGATTCATAAGATGATTTATCTTATCTTGCTCTTACTAGGTTATCTGAACCTAGGGGCGACTATGGGAGCCCACCCATTAGACCGTAGTCCCATATGGACTGAAGCAAGACTAAGCGTGACTAAGCGTGCTATATATAAGAATTGTAGAATGAAATGCTAATTATAAGGACTGTTCTTTATGTTCCGTAACAAAGTATAATCCATTCTGCAGTAAGCTTACAAAAACAACCCTACAGACTTTAGAGGAAACAAAAATTTGCAATATAAGCACTTCTCATGCTTCAAATTCAAGAAGAACAAAGGTCCGAAACTACTCCTACTGCAGGTGAGAAACACTTACCTCTTGTTCTTTGACTCACAACCGGAAATAACTTCCAGGGTTTCTGCGAGCTCGAGATCCCAGCTCTTCCTTGCGCCCACGAGCTCTCCTTGACGAGAGGGTCTTGAGACCGCAAGGAACCTCAGATTGATCTTCGGTCGGCCCCGGAGACGAGAAACCCTAGCTTTCTGCCGTTCTGCCCGGATTCTGCTGTTGCGAGCGAGAAGAAGGAGAAGAGAGGGAAAAACTAGGTCACGGTAAATCCAACATTAAATCATCCCTTTTATCATCCAATATTCTGTTATCTTCTTAAAATAAATTTGCTACCTTTTCTAAACAGATCCGCCCGCGTGAACACTTGGTCGGCCGCGCGTTGTTTAGGACTTGGATCGTGGGTTCGAATCTCGGCTGCAACCATTTTCTTCCTATTATTTCCCCTTATTAACTTCTACTTCTTAAATAAAATTCTTCCTTTATTTGATCAAGTAACAACTGCTTGCCCACTTGGTCAACCGGATCCACTTAAAGCTTGGTTCGGCCGGAGGTCACGGGTTCAAATCTCGGCTTGGATATTTTTTTGTCAAAACTTCCTTCGTTTAGTAAAAATACCAAACAACCTCCAAAAATTGCATAAAAATACTCTAAAAATTTCTAAAAATTTCTAGAATTTTTCTAAAGTATTCTAAATAGTTTTAATTACTATTAGGACTCTAAATATTAAAATTTGGGATGTTACACTGACATGGCAAGCTCTCATCAAAACTTGATCAGTCAAGTTTATCCACATCTGAGTGCCCGGACCCCCTCCGGGTGCTTGGACCGTTGACATGAGTTCGACCAGTCGCTGCTTTCCAACTCAACTTCAAGATAAAATTTATGGTCCAGGTGCTTGGACCAACTCTGGGTGCCTGAACCGCCTGAGTGTGTAGCCAGGCACCCGCTTGGCGAGCTGGTCCTAGCGCCCGAACTAGCTCCAGGTGTCCAGACTTCCCTTTTTCACACTTCTCCTTCTTACAAAAAAGAGTTAGTCCAGACAAATAAAAAATATATTTATCCTGCAAAATAAAGTTTGCACAATATAAAAAGATAGGAGTAGTAATTAGATCCTATCTCCTTGAGATCAAGATCTAGTCAAGGTCATAACTTAGGTTTCCCAAATGGACCTAAGTTGGACTGATGTCTATAGTTCGCTCAACTGGGAATGCGTCCTCACTGAATCTCTCCTCCAGTTGCTTAGCTCTTACTTACCAAATGCAGTTGCTTGACTTTCCTTTGACTCACCAGGTCTTCCCGCCAGTTTTCAGGTCCACAAATCCGACTAGATTTTGGTTGGTTGTCAGGTCCAGCGGACCCAACCGAACTTCCAGCCAAATATTGGGCCCCACGGACCTATCTAGATTTTACACCAGCTATCGGGTCCTGCAGACCTAGCTAGATTTCAGCCTGGTGTTAGGTCCTTAAGACCCGTCAACTCTTGTACACTTGGTAAAGTAATTAGACGACAAAACACTCTTAACTTTAATCCACTTGTTATTCATCAAAACCTGAGTTAGATCATTAGTGCTAATTGCATCTACACAAAGCTTTTCACAAAATGATTTGGACCCAATTCCAAATAAATATCCAAATTCTTAGAATTGGCAATGGAAAATAATATTTTAATGTCATTTTAGGTGACTATTTAGTGGAAAATAAAATTGTTCATCAAATCTCATGTGTCAATACTCCATAACCAAATGGAGTTCTAAATGTAAAAAATCATGATTTGTTGGAGGTTGCCCATGTTGGTGCTGGAAGCACCAGCTAATCGAACTTGTGTTTTGATATTGGTAAAGATTCAAAGTTAAGAGTTAGTGCTATCTAACTAGATTAACTGAGTGTATAGAAAAGCCCTAGTTGAGGCTAGGCACGAAGTCCTGGTCGAGTAGATTAGGCACAAAGTCCTAGTTGAGGGGATTGGGCATGAAGTCCTAGTCGAGTGAATTGGGTAGAAGTCTTAGGGGTCACAAACACCAAGCGAAAGTTTAGGCAGGTCAAGGAACAAACGTCTAGCGAGAAGTCCCAGAGGTTAAGATCGGATGTTGAGCAAAAGTTCAAATAGGTCTGGAAGACCAGATGTTTAGCAACAGGTATACTCTCCTAAGAGTAGGCGAGAACGTGTTCCCTATTGAGGGAATAATAGATGTTGGTCTGACCTAGGATTTCATGGGAAATCTAAAAGTTATGACCGGATAGTCTGAGATTACCAACTAATATTATTTTATATTATACTACTTTTTTGTGCTAACTTTGTAATGCAGAAAACATAAAGCTTGGAAAAGTTGATCCAGACACTTGGAAGGATCAAAGAGCCTTAAGCCTATACAAGTGCCTAAAAGGTATTCATCCACCTTAATAACCTCGGTGGGTGGTAGGATGAGGTGGCAACCTTCGGTTGGTCAATGCACATTAACACTGAGGCGTCTCAAAGGGATGGAGGCGTCTCAAAGGGGATAGACTCAACCAGGCGAGCATTGCGATCTGGGCTCACCATGTCACTAATCGAGGAGCCTCAAAGGGATTGAGGTGTTTGGAAGTGGATAAGCTATGATGAGCTCGGATTGGGATCAGATCAAGATAAATAGAGGTGCCTTAATGGTGATAGAGGCACCTGGATCAACCTATATAAGGAGGTCTCAAGCAGTAGTATAATTGTTGGGTTTTTCAGGCCGCGAAAATCGCTTTTTCGCGTCGCGGAAACCCCGAATCACCCTAGCCAACGGATCTCGTGCGAAGAAAAACATTCGACAAATACGAATACTAGTTTCATACTCGAAATCTACAGTAGATAAGAGTTATACCTTTGAAGCGAAGCCCTTCGCCTTCCCGCTCGTCCAAACGGTGCCGGATCTCGAAGTTGTCAACGTAGACAACTCTCTATACGTATCCACACGAACAACTTAGGTGGAGATGACCAAAACAAAGGTGTGCTAGCACCTTGTCTTGTTCGGCCAAGAGAGGAGGAGAGGGAGAAGAGAAAGCTCCAAGAGGAAGAAGATGAAGTGATTAGGCTTGAATGAAAAATTCATTTCATTCCCCTACAATAGTGGCCGACCACATTCAAAAGAATGTAACTCCCATTTCCACATTAAGTGCAATTAATGTGGAGCCATTAAAGAGTTGTAACCTCCATGAGATGACACCCATGATGATGTGTAGTAACATCATTGGTCCACATCAATGCCAACTCACCAATGAGGTGGCATAAAGTCAAGTCAAACTTGACTTTTATCTTCCTCTCAAGTCAAGTCAAACTTGACCAAATCTCTTCCATGGTTGATCGAATCCAACCATTTGATTCAAGCCAACTTAATATAATGAATCTAATTCATTTAATTAAATTGATTCAATGAGTCATAATCTAAATTAGACTCATTGAACACATGAATCAACTTGAGTCGAACTCAAGTTAGCCCAATTAGGATTACTCTTAATCCAATTTGATTCATCAAATGGATCTAATCCTCTTGGTTCATCATATGAACCTAATCTCCATCTAATTATCCTTAGTGTGTGACCCTATAGGTTCTTGTAACGTTGGCAATGCCCTAAACCCATTTAGGAGCATAAGTAATGAGCGGTATCTAGCAACACATCATTACTACCCAAGTTACAAGAATGTTGAGATCCAACATCACCTTGTGACTACTAATTGTGACTCCTCACAATATATGACAAGTGTCCTTCTATCCTAGACATCTAGATTGGTCAATGTGAGGCATAGACCGTGTCATCCTCTGACCAATCTAAATCTTGAACTCCAAGTAGACTCACTAAATCAAATGAGCTCAATATCCTATATTGACTCATTTGGGCATGGCCATGCACTTCGTGGTCTCACTCTATCAAGAATACCGATGTCTCTCCCGTCATATAGGAGGGATAGATCCCATCTACACCACTCACATCCCTCTGCATAATTTGCTATATACCCAGTAATCGCCTTTATAGTCCACCCAGTTACGGGTGACGTTTGACGAAACCAAAGTACATAACTCCTTATGTAGGGATCTATGGTGACTTCAGGTCTAAGGACTAGTAGTTATACTAATAGCCACATGAGAAAGTATATGACACTCATATAACGATCCATGATACTTTCTCATGGCGGGTCATTCAGTATACATTCTCTAATGTATACCCATGTGTCAACTTGATATCTCTATATCCATGACTTGTGAGATCTAGTCATCGAGTTGACCTACATGCTAGTCTTATTGCATTAACATTGTCCCTGAATGTTAATACTCGACTAGGAATGATTAAGAGTAGTGTTCCCTATATCATCTCACTATCGATTCAACCAATCGATTGATATAGGTAAGAACCTTCTACTCAAGGACGTTATTATACTTAGTTTATTTGGCACCAATACAAGTAAGTATAATAACCAAACAAACACCTTTATTAATATAAAAATATGATACAATAAGTCCATAATACAATCATCAAATGATTGGCTCTAGGGCTCTAGCTTACAATAATGTCCCTTAAACTATCTTAATTGAGTCATTCTTTTTTTTTTTTTTAAGAATGTAGTTAGATAATCCAACCAAACCACTAGTAGTTCATACACAATTAGCAAGAATACTAAGACTAAAAGTTTTATTATAGAAATGCAAATTAATACGGAACATAAACTAGTAGGTCTTCGGTTTGTGGTACCTCTGTCTTGAGCCTGCTCACTAGTCGAAGCCTCCAGTCTCATGCGTCTCATCTCCTATAGCCATCATAACGATGAGTCTAAAGACTCAACACTTCCCAAACCATAATATGCATTAATTAATTTATATAACCATGTGGTCTAAAAGTGAACATAGGTTGAAACACTCTAAATGTAACCTCTTGCATAGCATAGACATAACCATGGTTTAATCATTGTGTCTAGTTCGTAACCACTTGCATGTCATAAATGTAAATCCTTTGTTAAGCATACACATAATCATGGACCTTTTGTACAAGAACATATGTTAAATAGTTTTAACCTTGACTACTTGCATAAACATAAATGAAAATTTCATATTAGAACATGTGTTGGACAATTTTAGCCTTAACTACTTGAATGGCATAAACATACATACTAAGGATGAGAAAATACACATATAGCCATAAACATGATCATATATGAACCTAAATGTGAACATGAGCATAACATAATCATGAACCTAACATGAACAGAACTTGAACATTAGCATAATCATAAACCAATTGAAACATAAGCAGACTTGCATGCCATAAATCACGTAGGGTTTGGTGAGCTCCCAAGCTAGGGTCACCGATTACACTCAACCACATAGGATTTGGTGAGCTCCCGGGCTAGGGCCTCCGGTCACACTCAACCACGTAGGATTTGGTGAGCTCTCAGGTTAAGGTCTCCGATCATACTCAACCATGTAGAATTTAGTAAACTCCTAGGCTAGGGTCTCCGATCACACTCAACCACATAGGAGTTGGTGAGATCCTGGGCTAGGTCTCCGATCACACTCAACCATGTAGGATTTGGTGAGCTTCTGGGCTAGGGTCACCGATCACACTCCACCCATACATGAAAGTAACCATGCCACCTACAACTTGTGTACATGTTAATTATTCACTTAACCACATACATGTATACAGAGCATTTTTTCATAAGATCTATAACATGCACAAACATAAGTTTTGAACCCTATGGTAATTGTTTACAAGTTCTTAACACATGGCATATTATCATAAAATCTATCGCATACATATTCATAACTAACAAACTAATCTAACACACCAAGTTACCAAGAACATGATTAAGTTCATAGCATACTAACCCATACAAACCGAAATTAACTAACAAGCTAAGTTATCGAAACATGGCTAATTTAATGGCATACCAAACCATACAATTTGAAATTAAACTAACATGCTAAGTTATAAAAAACATGGCTGATTTCATGGCATACTAAACCATACAATTTGAAATTAAACTAACATGATAAGTTATCAAAAGCATGGATGATTCCATGGCATACTAAAACCTAGAAATCGAAACTTACCTATGCTATCAAACATCATCACCCTTAGAGCATGCTAAACCTAAGGAACTAAAATTTACATGTACTTGCAAGGTTATCAGACATGTGTACTTTCATAGCATGCTAAGCCCTAAGAATCTAAAACCAACATATACTTACAAAGTTATCAAACATGATCACTTTCATAGCATGTTAAGTCTTAAGGATCCCAAACTAACATATACTTACAAGGTTATCAAACATAATCACTTTCATAGGATGTTAAACCCCTAAGGATCCCAAACTAACATATACTTGCAAGGTTGTCAAACATGATTACTTTCATAGCATGTTAAACCCTAAGGATCCCAAACTAACATATACTTACAAGGTTATCAAACATAATCACTTTCATAGCATGTTAAACACTAAGGATCCCAAACTAACATATAACCTATTAAATTATCATAATGAGAAGTAAGAGTAAATGCAAGTACAACTTAACCAATTCTGAAACCTTACATGTAACCTATAAAATCATCATGATAAGAAGTAAGAATAAGCACAACTACAACTAAACAAATTCTGAAATATCACATGTAACCTATAAGATCTTCATGATAAGAAGTAAGAATAAACATAAATACAACTAAACAAATTCTGAAATCTCACATGTAACTTATAAGATCATCATGATAAGAAGTAAGAATAAACACAAGTACAACTAAACAAATTCCAAATTCTCACATGTAACCTATAAGATCATCATGATAAGAAGTAAGAATAAACACAAGTACAACTAAACAAATTCCGAAACCTTATCTAACCTACCATGGTATCTACACATCCCTACTTTATAGGAACTAATTAATGCATCCTTTGAGGTAGAGAACGTGCTTTTGATTCCTTGCTATCAAACCTTTCGTTCTTCTCCTACCCCTTAGAGCTTAAACTGGAGGAAAAATCCAAGGTGAGGGAGAGCTTAGGGCCAACAATTTTAGGAGGGTTTTAGGGTTTTGGGAAGTAGAAAAAAATCCGAGGTGAGGAATTCATTATATAGGTTTTGTCATGTCTAATTCATCTTTGAACCTTTCCACCATAATTACTAAGTCATATAAATTTTGTATACACATAATAAAGATTTATATCCAAGAGTTATATAAATTTTTATATACATACTAAGTCATATAAATTTTTATATATATTAAGTCATATAAATTCTTATACACATAATAAAAATTTATATCCATGGGTTATATAAATTTTCATATAAATACTAAGTCATATAAATTTTTATATACATATTTGGATAGGTAATAAATTTTATACATATTTATATCTAACCATTTTCTTAATATAATTGATCAATCTAAATTTCATAAATGTAAGATAACTTAATCAATTAAATCTAACTAAATCCATCTATTTAAATTAATCAATTTCTTAATTAAATCTGAATTAATAAAATAAATCCTCTTAATTAAAATAATTTAGTTTTGGACACTACAAGTAGTCAAAATACAATTTTCAATATGATTAAACAAGCTTCATTCTACTCCGAACTTCGACTATGACACTGCAATGCTACTTTGACAACTACACTCTACTCCGAATTTCATAAATTATTGTCGGTATATTTACTTTTATTAAAGTTAGTTACTTTTCATATTTAAAACTTTGTAATCTTCAAGCCATTAGTGAATTGACCCATGAAAACACTTAACGAGTGTGAGCTTTAGAGTAGAAGTCGTTAAAGGTTTCGAACCAAGTAAAAGAAACTATGTTAGACTTATTTTTTTTGTCTTTCTTATTTTCTATTGTGTCATCTTTTTCAGGTTTTAGGAAATAAAAGTGAAAAAAATGACCCGCGCTATTCACTGCCCCCCTCTAGCATGCTTTTTGATCCTACAATTAGTATAAGAGTGGGGGTGCTCTAAATAGGTGCAACCACCTTTTTGAGCAATTTTTTGTTTCCTATTTCCATTTTTTTTTAATTAATCAGAATTGGTGCAAGTAGCCCTTTTGATATTTTTCACTTAAAATTTTTGGGTGCTTGAAATTGGTGCAACACTATTCAAATAATTTTTTTCTCTTCTTCCCGTATAACTAATCTAAGATCAAGTCTTGGTACATTTTGTGTTGTTTCTTTTTGTGCATATATTTTTGATGGCTCATCAAGAAGGTTAGAGCATCGCCCACCTACCTCTTTTCTCCGGCAAGGATTTCAGCTTCTATAAAAGTTGGATAAAATATCACCTAAAGACCCAAGTGTAAATGTGGATGATCATCTAAATTGGGTTCGAGCTACCTATCGACGCAAATTGAGTACTAATAGGATGTGAGAATTGGGATCCACAAATAATGAAGAAAAGCAAGGCCAATGTAAAAGACACTCAAACTCTTCAGTGTAGTTGACCAAAGAAGAATTGAACCGGGTTGGACCATTCAAAAGTGCTAAAGAACTATGGAACAAACTGATCAAGCTACATAAAGGCACTTCCAATACCAAAGTAAGTAAAAGTGATTTAATTTTAAATAAGTTATATATTATAAAAATACAGGAAGGAGAATCAGCTAGTCAGCTCCATGCTCACATCCAAGATCTCCTCAAAGATCTTCACGCAATCGGTCAAAAAATGGAGAATTACAATATAATAAGGTATACCCTCAATGTTTTCCCAAAGAATACTTTATGGGCATCTATGGCAGATGCTTACAAAATCTCCAAGGATTTTTCAATTCTTAAATTAAATGAATTATTTTTTGAATTTGAATTGCATGAATAGATTAACACATGCCCTATTGAGAAAGGGATTACTTTACATGTAGGAAAATTTAAGACAAAGGAGGTGAAGCACAAGTCCCGAATTTAACGCGAGTTCGAAGACGAATTGAATTCCAAATACGATGATGACATCACCACCAAAATAGTAAATTTAGTTCAAAAATTATGCAACAAGAAGAAAGGACTCACCAAACACAAAATCAAGAAGATGGTTCAAACAAAGGGCAATCAGTCAGGACCAAGCTAGACTCTAAAAAAGGAAATCAGAAATAACATGCTACGACTACAATAAGAAAGGGCACTTCAAGTCAGAATGCCTGAATATAAAAGAAGCTAACAAGCAAAGAAGAAAGAATGCATTGTAAGCAACATGGGATAAATTTTCATCAAAAGACTCAGATGAAGAAAAACAAGTCCAAGTGAGTTTCCTCACACTATCGAAATAAGAGCAAGTAATCGACACCAAATATGAGACTGAATCAGCGGTCAAGTCCAAGAGAAGCCACGAATCCGTATCCATTTCCAAAAGGCCAAACACCAATGTAAGTCCTACTTTATTAGATAAATTGTCTAGTTTAATTTCATATTTAACTCATAAATTAGCCAAGTCCAATGTTTGGGTCAAGTCACTTCAAGAGAAGGTAAAATCCCTTAAAGAGGAGACTAACCCAAATCCCTTGAATAAACTAGTTCAAAGTGGAACTTCAACTCAAGTTCAACAACTTGAGGAAGAACATTTCACCTTGAAAGTTCAAGTCAAAGAACTTGGAAATTCATTGGAATAGTTCATTGCGGGTTCCAAGTATCTTGATATGATACTTGGAAAACAAAGTGTTGTTTATAATCGATCTGGACTAAGATACAAAGCTAACACATGATTTAAATCTGACTTGTCAATTGTAAATCAAAATAAAAACCAAGTCCAAGCACGGGTCCCTAAAACAAGCTTGATTAATTAAGTTAGACCAAACCAATATTGGATCCCTAAGGATCAAATTCATTACCTAAAAAAAAAAAAAAATGTGGAACC
Source organism: Zingiber officinale (assembly GCF_018446385.1). Lineage (NCBI taxonomy): Eukaryota > Viridiplantae > Streptophyta > Magnoliopsida > Zingiberales > Zingiberaceae > Zingiber > Zingiber officinale. The sequence continues at coordinate 31,753,910 of NC_055992.1, read as the reverse complement.
GCCACATCAGCGGCCCCCCTAGAGCCGGTCCCACGGATATGGAGGGAGGTAAATGCAGGTACACAGGTGAAAAGTGCATAGCGGAGACGTTAACCCCATGCAGTGACACCCCGAGGATCGACCCCTGGACCTTTCAGCCACAGAACCATGCACTCCCCATCTGTGCTACACCCTGGGGACATCAAATTCATTACCTAGATAGACCATATTGAGGTTATAATTTAGGGGGAGCCGATAGAAAAACTATTTTTCATATTAGATAAACTTTATTGATTGGTTGATTTACTGCTTTAATATGCATGCTTAGTTTAATTTTTACTTAATTTATATAAGGACTTAGGCTTGATTGAGACTTGCTTAGCCTACTACCATGTGTTGGTGCGGGTGCACCAGAATTAAACTTGAGTTTTGATGTTTCAAAGGTTTAAATTAAGTTATATTGTGATTTAACAAGTTAACTGAGTGTACAAGATATTTACTCAACCGAGAAAGTCTTAGTAGATCGTGGAAGCCAGGCAAGAAGCCCAAGTGGGTCAAGAGGACTTGACACTTGGCAGGAAAGCTCAATAGATATGGAGGATCGAAGATCAAGAGGAAGTCCTAGTGAGATGATTCGATGCTAAGCAGCAAAGTCCAAATAGGTCTGGAGGACCAATGTTTAGCAGGTACGTTGACGTAAGCAATTGGAGAGAAGCGATAGTGAGGTCGTGTTCCAGAAAGGAACAAACCATAAGTCACTGATCTAACTGACAAAATCGGGAAGGTTTCCAAGTTGAGATCAAGATAGTTTTATTGTCAATTACTACTCATGCACCATATAATTGTTCTAACATTTATTTTGCAGGATAATATTTTGTGTAACTCTATTTTACAGGAACCAACCTGATCGGTCAATCGAACCCAGGGATCGATCGACCGAACCAGTTCAACTCAGACTAGAGATCATACCAAAGTAGAGTTTGGTTAATACTTGATCGGTTGACCAAACCAATAGATCGGTCGAGCGAACCATGATGACATGGCATAGATCAGATCAATAAAAAATAAACTTGGAAGCCAGCCTAATCGGTCGATCAAACCCAGGGATTGGTCGATCGAACATTAAATGCAATTAAAGGTTCATTAATGGAGAATCTTAACAAATAAGGAAATAGGATTGATTGGTCGATCGATCGAGGAGATTAGTTGACTAAACATTAATTGCTCATTATTACTCAAAGATCGGATCTTAACGAAGAAGGAAAGCGCAGTGTTCAGTCGACCGATAGAGGATTAGTCGACCGAATGGATCAGTCGACCGAATGGATCAGTCGATCGAATGGATCAGGCAATCATTCGAATTCCAGTTCACTCACACTACAAAAAAACCTGTAAATAACGATGGCATTCCCGACTGAATTAAATTCAGTCGGTAAATACCGACTGAATATATATTTCAGTCAGTAGTTACCGACTGAATTTAATTCAGTCGGTAACTACCGACTGAATTTAATTCAGTCGGTAAATACTGACTGAATATATATTTCGGTCGGTAATATTCCGACTGAATATATATTTCAGTCGGCAATTCATTTAATGGGTTCGGGTATTGATGTTTACCGACGGAGTTAACATTCCGTCAGTATATATCGCTAATCGGGTGATCCGATCAGGGTTAGAGTTTACCGACGGAATCACAATTCCGTCGGTAATCCCCGACGGAATCATAATTCAGTCGGTAACGACCGACTGAATTTAATTCAGTCGGTAACTACCGACTGAATTTAATTCAGTCGGTAAATACTGACTGAATATATATTTCGGTCGGTAATATTCTGACTGAATATATATTTCAGTCGGTAATTCATTTAACGAGTTCGGGTATTGATGTTTACCGACGGAGTTAACATTCCGTCAGTATATATCGCTAATCGGGCGATCCGATCAGGGTTAGAGTTTACCGACGGAATCATAATTCCGTCGGTAATCCCCGACAGAATCAGAATTCCGTCGGTAAACCCCGACGGAATCACAATTCCGTCGGTAATTATCGACGGAATTGTGATTCCGTCGGTAAAACAGAGTGAAATTAGGGCACGGTGCGACTTTCCTCTCCGCGCGAACTTGATCTCCTCTCCTCTCCGCTTCCTCGGCGATCGACAACTGACAACCGGCGATCTCGACGTCCAGCCTCGTGTCCTCTCCCGTTGTCGGCGATCAGCAACAGGCGACTTTGGTATGCTCCTCTTCTCCCTCATCTCTTTTGTTTGACACGCACGTCGGCGCTACGCCGGCGCCTGCTCCCCGGGCGTGTGCTCCACCACCGGCTGCTCCCCAGGCACCTGCTCGCGGCAGCCGGCCGCCAATGGCGCCTACTTGATGCAGGCTGGCGCCACAGGTCGACGCCACAAGGCCTTGTTCACTGCAAGCCAGCGCCACATGCCCTTGCTCGCGGCGGCTACTCGCGGTAGGCCGGGCGCCGCAGGCCCTTGCTTGTGACAGGCAATTGCCGCAGGCCCGTGCCCATCTACACTGCTTACTGCTTTTCGATTCTAGTTTTTTTGCTTCTCGTATGAGATCGGATCTGTTAGCGACTGAGTTCGTCTCTCCAATGTGCGAGAGAGAGCCTGTATCGGTTTAAATCTCATCTACGCTGCTGATTTCTATGCTGTATAATAGGCTCTCTGCAAAGGAATCTAGAGTATTTGTAATTGTCTGTCTTTCGTTGGGTAATATTCTTTGGAGATATCTCCTGAAGATGTTAACTATGCAGAAATGTAAACTTTATAAAAAACAATTGTAGGTCTGATATAACTTTGATTAGAAAATAACACAGTCTAGCGACGACGACTTACAAACTGTTGATGTTGAGTAGAACTATTTCCAGAGTCTAGCATTGATTACATTTTAGCATTATTGTTCATCAAGTAAGTTATGCTTCAATTCTGTTTTATTGCCTGATTATCATGTTTGTAAACTATTATGATGTGTTGTAATGCTATTTTGTAGATATTATATCTAATGGCAGATCATCCAGCACCACCACTTCGTGGATCTACAGTTCTTAGGGTTGTCGGAGAGTCGTAAGTATTTTTTAATTATTAGTAATTTATGTTCCTTTTTTAAACATATAGCTTATGTCTTAAATATTAGTGTTGTTATCTACAGTTCCTAGTTGTTATTAATTCAATATTAGTGTTGTTTGATTGTGAACCGAACATCTAGTTTACTTTCTCCATCATAAAATTTCTCATAACCACACTTTAACCATGCTACTGGAAGAAGTAGAAAAAATAAAGAAGTTAGATTATTGATATACTAATAGTGTCTTATTTGATTGATTAACCATCCTTAACACCAATAACCAAGCCCTCCACAACCTCTAGTTTGTTAAACTTTAAGTTGTTTTGCCTAGTGACAAACTCTAAGTTTGTTAAACTTTCATTTGTTGTTTTTTTTAATAATCCAAGTGTCCAAACTTCACCCGATTAATTTTCGAGATAGACAACCTTTCCTTAATTCAACTATCGAGTAAATTCGGAGTGCAGCTTATGCACACTCAGAAACTAACTTGATATTCTTATTGTTCCTTTGAGTACTAGTGTTGTATTGTTCCATGGCCAGACCAACTCCAACACAACTCTACTGACAAGCAAACTCATAGACACTAGATTTCATGCATAATCTGTCCTCTAATGGGACAAGGTTCCAAGCATAACCTAAAGGTTCAGATTTGCATGTTGTCCTCATTAGGCTTATGATACAATAACTTGAACTACTTCAATCATAAAATGAATATTGTAGTTGTTTTTATAAGGTTTCAGATTCTTAAGTCGTTGTGGAGGTGGCTCAATTTTAGTAGTTGTATGCTTAAAGTATATTGTAGTTGTTTTTAGGTTTCAGATTCTTAAGTGGTTTTAATTTATCATACATTAATTAAGTCAAATATAATTATTCTATTTGGATATTCTTAGATATTTATCTTAAATTGTATTGCCTTTTGCAGGAGTCCATATTGATACATTCACCATTGTACAAAATTAGTTATATACATTGATACTATCATTGGATATCTACAATATAATTCAGGTATTTTATTACATGTAAAATTAGTTATATATTACAATTATATCGATTCAGTCTGATTATAATCTCTTATATTTGACTTTTACAGGATTATATTTGGATTTATGTGTAGGCGATGTATCATGGTAAGTTTGAATATTTTGTATTTGACGTTGACTTATCAGTACTTTTGGATGTTTATGATTGTCAGTACTTGATATTTGGTTATGTTTTATTTTGTATTAAATTTTGGAGATATGGTCACTTGTTATATGTTTTGTATTATTTTTTAGACAGTTTTATTATTTGTTTGTGAGCATATTGTATGTTGTGTTGGTTGTTGATTGTGTGGATTGTGATTATGTATGATTTGTACTTGTCTTACCATCGTTTGTGATGGTTTTTATTGTATAAAAATTGTATATATAATAAGTGGGAAATGCAGGGCAGAGATTTCAAATTTATTACTGCATATTGCCGACGGAATTCAATTTTCCGTCGGTAATTTCCGACGGAAATCTACATTCCGTCGGTAATTTATCGAACAGCAACAAGTTTTTACGATACCATGCCGACGGAATTAACCTTTCCGTCGGTGTTCACCGACGGAATTCTACGTTCCGTCGGAGAATACTGACGGAATATTGAATTCCGTCGGTAAAGCACCGACGGAAAATTGAATTCCGTCGGTGAACACCGATGGAATGTAGAATTCCGTCGGTATTTTACCGACGAAAAGGTTAATTCCGTCGGTGATTACCGACGGAAAGTTTATTTCCGTCGGTAAAAAACTGACAGAATTTGATTCAGTCGGCAACCTGCGTTACATGCCGTTTGCCCTTTGCCGACGGGATAAGTTTTCTGTCGTTAATAAATACCGACGGAAGTCATACATTCCGTCGGTAATTTCCGACTGAATACAATTTCCGTCGATAAATTAAACGCCGACCAAATTCTTCCCGATGCCAGAAATTCTGTCGGTATTCCGTCGGAAAGCTCATTTACCGACGGAATTCCGACGGAATATTCAGTCGTTAGTCGCGACTCTTTTTGTAGTGTCAGTGCTAAAGCTTTCATTCGTACTGTTCTACTGTTCAACTTCAAGCAAGCTACTGCTCTAACAAAGTGTCGACGATCTTCATCACTTCTTATTCATTACCTGATCCATTTTCTCATTTTACTCTTGATGTCATGTATGCCAATTTCTTCTAAGGTCCATGACCAAGGAAGATGTCCTCAGTTTCCCTTAGCCCAAATGATAATGCCCTCTACAAAATGGTCATGTCTTGTATTCATCCTCTTTCTTCCAGGGATTAGGCGGTCCTTCGTCCAATTTATCTTTTTCTGATGTATGCACTTAAGCATAAACTGGATTTGAATTTTAGTTATTGGGGTCTTTAAGTCCATTATCTACTATTTTGGCTATAGTACATTGTTCAAAGTTCATATGATTCATTGTCACATCCTGACTGCTTTCATAGCTTCTTTAGGGATAGGAGTTGGCCATGGAGAATTGATAGAATTATTCTACTTTAACTTAGTTGGCCTTCGTCAGATGTCCTTAGTTGGGATTAAGGCTAGTTCAGGGCTTGGATTGCAAGCGTACACATCCATGTTACATTCCACCTATTGCAGAAGAGCCTGATATTGAGGATGTTCCTATTGCTGTTGAGGAGCCTCTTGTTCCATTTTTAGCCTTAGAGTATTCCCAGACTCCATATTTTGACTCAGCCCAGGCGACATCATCTTCAGTTCCTCCACCGTCTAGATATCCTTTTAGTCAACTACGTGATGACATATTTGGCTTATTCGACTCGTTAAGACCATTGATACGGGTTATGATAGATCGGTCGAGCGAGTGAAGGAGGGGTTTAAGTCCAAAAGAATAGGAAAGGTATATCGTTGGTCGAATAAAGGCCGAGTGAATGCCTCCGCGTTCATATATGCTTGACTGGGTAAAGCCCACCCGAGCATAAATGCATTTAGCCTTATATAATATTTTCAGTATCTTACCAGCTAATTGCAGGTCGAGCGAGCACCCACATACTCATATATGATCGGTCGGGCAAAGTCCGCCCGAGCATAAAGACATTTAGCCTTACAAAATATTCTCAGTATCTTACCGGTCGATTACAGGTCGAGTGAGCACCCACATACTCATATATGCTCGTCCGGGCAAAGCCCGCTCGAGCATAAAGGAATTTAGCCTTACATAATATTCTCAGTATATTATTGGCCGACCGCAGGCCGAGTGAGTGCCCCCACACTCATATATGCTCGACCGGGTAAAGCCCGCCTGAGTATAAAGGTATTTAGCCTAATATAATATTCTCAGTATATTATCAGCCGACCACGGGCCGAGTGAGCATCCTCGTGCTCATATAAGCTCGGCCTGGCAAAGCCCACCCGAGCATAAAGGCATTTAGCCTTATATAATATTCTCAGTATATTATCGGCTAACCACAGGCTGAGTGAGTGCCCCTGCGCTCATATATGCTCGACCGAGCAAAGTCCACCCGAACATAAAGGTATTTAGCTTTATATAATATTTTCAGTATCTTACAGGCCAGTAACAGGTCGAGCGAGCACCCACGTACTCATATAAGCTAGACTGGGCTACAAAACCTGTCCGAACGTAAAAGACAGGTTCAACAGATGCCGACCTTAGCAACCGACCAAAACATATTCAACAGGAGGTATTCTTAACAGTATATATGACCGGCTTGAATGACCGACCGCAACATATTTTATAGGAGATATTCCTAATAGTATATACGACCGGCTTGAACGACCGACCGAGACATATTCAGCAGGATGTATTCTTAACAGTATATATGACCAGCTTGAATGATCGGCCAAGACATATTTAGCAAGAGGTATTTGGTACAGTATATACGGCCGGCTTAAACAGACGGCCGAGACATGCTTGGTGGAATATTTGGTAGGAAATATCTTCTAGAAGCTAATGACATGTCCCCATTATAAATACAAGTCATAAACGACAAAATGGGTACATCTAGGGTACAAAAAAAATTTCTTAAAGGATTATTGCATGAAGTATAGAGGATGACTTCATCTCCTAACAAACTCTAACAAACCAGAGACCACCTCATGACTACGGAGGTCACGTGAGGTGGTATAAAAAGGGGAATCTTTTCCGTTGGCAACGTACGCAAATTTTAGCATCTAAACTCTATTTCACTTCAGTTATTCTTCTTCTTTCATCTTTGAGAGGAACTTACTTGAGCGTCGGAGGGCCTAGCTAGGGATCCCTACCCCGGTCTTAGGTCACTAATGCTTTGTTGGCTCTTCTCATTATGCGTAGGAGCGTTGAGGAGTTTTATCGGATCATCGAAGTTCATCTTCATCAGTGGTCATCGTCATTCATCAGAACTAGCGCTCATCTTCATAGATCTTAGACAGGATCAACCATGTTTCAAGGATAGCTAGCTAAGTTCCGTTAGGACATAACTAAACGAGTCGACACTTTGGAGGCGCAACAGACTAAGATGTTTAATTATTTTCGATCTATGCACAATCCTTCACCCCCTCTATCTGATGCTTGATCTGATGTATTTGCGCCTCCTCGGATGGGTCTAGTGGCTAGCGCATGAGGTGTTGCTACAGTGAGGTCTGGGGTTCGAATCTCGACAAAGCCGAGGTAAATACCTCCCTTATGTGCTAATCACTATTCTAAAGGCTAGTAGCCGCCCGTGATTTATCTCCTCCGTGTTGGCCCTGGGACGGGTTGGCGGGGGCGCTGGGGGCGAGCGTATTTGTTGCCACAATTGATCTGATGTATTTGCTATTCAGACACTTTGACTATGTAATTGGATTTTATACTTTCTAGTTATGAGAACTTTTTGGTTGTGACTTTTACTCTGTATTTTAATTGATTTAGGCATGTGTTTTATAGAATAGTGTTCTTTATCTCTTAACACATTTTTGAAATATATTACTTAGTAGTTTTTAAAAATTATTTTTAAAATTCCCATTTCAAAATTTATTTTCAAAACTGATTTCGAAATATTTTATCTTTTTGGAGTAGCCTAAACTTTATCGTAGAATTATATGTTCTTATAGTTTTAGCAACCAGTATCTCACAAGCACAGTAGGATACCTTGCTTGTGTATTTTGAAACATAGAACAATGTGGGATACTTAGGACTTAGTCTAAGATTTCAGATACTTATGTCAGTGCATCGCTATAAATCTGGGCTTTAAACAAAATACATTGATCAATTTGAGTAACAAACTAGTTAGAATAAAAAACTCAAATTGACCAACCTGAATCAGCAGCTGCTATTTTGTGGTAGTCAGCTAAGTATGAATGTTGGACATTTCAACATAAGGATATTTTTCTAGTTTTAAAATTATGCTTAGACTTTTAGGTAATTATCAATTTTAGGGGGAGTTTCAAACTTAATTTGTCCTTTTCCATTTTTAAAAGAACTTAACAAATTTTCTTTTCAAAATTTTAAATTTTAAATTTATTCTTCAATAAAATTTTCCTTTCCAATTTTTTACCTTTTACAAACTTTCAAATTTATTCTCAATGCCTTTATTTTTTTTTAAAAAAATTATCCTTTAACACTATTTTCAAAATTAAATTTATCTTATCAAAATATTTTTCACATTTATCTTTTTCATATTTATCCCTATTAAATTTTTTAATTTTTTTAGAACTTTTTAATATTTCTCAAAATTTTTTCTTTAGAGAATTTCAAAAATTTACACTTATCTCAAATATTTTCTTGTTTTAAAAACTTGAATTTTATACTTATGCTTTTAAACTTCTTCAAACCTTATCTTTTGAAAACTATCAAAGATTTTTAATCCACTTATCTTTTGAAAATTTCAATTTTAAATTTTTAGCTAAGCTCCACTTCTTATGTTTGACACTTGTTTATGTGTTTCTCTTATTTTTGATACGTGTCAAAGGGGGGAGAGATAGTAAATTCAGGAGGAGTTATTTAACTCAGGGGAAGAGTTAAATTAAAAATATTTGTTTACTTATATGTTTACATATATTAACTTAACTTTGAACCTTGATTGTCAAACATTAAAAAAGGAGAGATTGTTAGTGTAGGGTGCACTAGAATAGAACATGAGTTTGATATTGTCAAAGGTTCAAGTTAAGTCTTATTATGATTTAACAAGTTAACTGAGTGTGTATGCTATTTACTCAACCCGAGGAAAGTCTTAGTAGATCGTGGAAGCTAGGTATGAAGCCCAAGTGGGTCGAGAGGACCCAACACTTGGCAGGGAAGCTCGATAGGTCTAAAGGACTATAGATTGAAGGGAAGTCTTGGTGTGTCGATCTTATGCTAAGTGGTAAAGTCCAAACAGGTCTAGAGGACCAATGTTTGGCAGGTAGGTTGAGGTAAGCAACTAGAGGGAGCGATAGTGAGATCATGCTCCAGAAAGGAACAAACCCTACATCGCTGATTCAACTGAAGAAACCAAGAAGGTTTCTAAATTAAGATCAAGATAGTGTTACTGTCTATTACTACTCATGCATCTTATTACTGTGTTAACCTTGGTTTTGCAGGGAATTATCTAACTCTATTTTGCAAGGAATTATCTAACTCTATTTTGCAGGGAGCAACTTGATCAGTCGATCGAACATAGAGATCGATCGACCAAACAAGGTTAACTCAGACCAGAGACTAGTTCAGACCAAAGTAGAGCAAAGTTCGATCGAAGCCTGATCGGTTGATCGAACTAGAAGATCGGTCGACTGAACCTTGATGATGTGGCACAGATCAGATCTATTAGAAGCAAAGATGGAAGTCTGGCTAATCAGTCGACTAAACCAGGGGATCAGTCGACCGAACAATCATCACATTAAAGGCTCATTAATGAAGAATCTCGATGAATGAGGAAGTTCACCGTTCGAGTGACCGAACAAGGTGATCGGTCGACGAAACCATTAAATGTCATCAATGCCCGAAGATCATATCTCGGTGAAGAAGGAAGGAAACAGGTTCAGTTGATCGAACCTGAGAATTGATTGACCAAACTGTAACTATTTTTATAAAAGTGGAGCTTAAGGTCTGAGGTTGAATATCTATTTACTGTTAATTCATGTACAAAGCTACTGTTCGTGCTACTACTACATCTTCATATGCAAGCTACTGCTCTAAGAAGTGCCAACAAGCTGCATCCTTATTCTTCTGTCGGTATAATTTTTATTAGCTTGCATTGTACTTATTTTCTAGTAAGATAGTAGGTTGTTACTATTATATCTTTCATTGTACAAATTGCTTCTTTATGAAAGTTTTGGAAAGAAGGATTATAGTGAATTGCCCAACGATGCAATCAAGGATAGTGGATCTTAGAGTAGGAGTCGACCTAGGCTCCAAACCAAGTAACCAAAACGTGTATTTCATTTTCCACTGCACTGCTCTTATTTTTTACTTTACAAAAAGAAAGAGTTTTTAACATGCGATATTCACCCTCTATCACTTTCTATCGATCCTTCATAGAAAGTTGAAACAAGTGTAACACACTACATTTTTTGCAATAATTAAGTACAAAAATTAATATTACCAAACACTTTTTTAGAGACGGTCGGCTCAAGCTCGTTGTTTGGGTGGCTTCTCAGTGGTAGATGGGCGTAGCAGCGTCGTAGCAAAGTTGTAGAAGGAAGCCGGAGTAGTCATAACTTCAATAAAAAATGTAGAAGCTTGTATATTAGTTGTCTTAATCTTGGTTGAAATTCCCTTATAAAGGGTGTGGAAGGCGCCTTCCATAGCCTTGAAGGCGCCTCTAACCTGAAAAGTTTGATCCCGAATAGCTTGGTCATTATCTGCAACAAAGCCTAAATTTTATCCTGCAGAAGGTGCCTTCCATATCCTTAAGACGCCTTCCATGAACAATGCGAAGGCACCTTCTATACCATAGAAGGTACCTCAGGCACTATTTACCCGAGGCCATTTATGCCCTTTTTATCTTGTAAAATATGTTAGTCCAAAATTAAAACATTTAACTTACAAAACAAAGTTAGCACAGTAATAATAAGTAGTAATAATTAGTTTCTATCCTTTTAGGATTAGGAACTAGTCAAGGTATCAAATTAGGGATCTAAAATAGACCTAAACTGGACCAACACCTACTGTCCCTCAACCAGAATGAGTTCTTACTGAGTCACTCTCCTCTAGTAACTTACCTTCACTTACTACTTTACAGTCTATTGACTAGCCTTTTGACCCACCAGGTCTTTATGCCAGTTGTCAAGTCCGCAGATCTAGTTAAACTTTTGCCAACTGTCAGGCCCCACAGACCCAACTAGACTGTAGGGGATCGGTGGCCAGCTTGAAGGAGGGTTGGATAGCTAGGTCACCCCCAAATCGATTGCTTCTCCTATAAATTTAGTGTGCAAGTAGAAATACAACTAACTAATGAAAACAATAAAGAAAGAATACCAAATCTCTAACAAGCTCGATGTAACATGGTTCAGAGATTGCTTGCTCCTACTCCACGACGTGTCCTTGAGGTGGACGAATCCTTGATCCTTCGGTGGATCAATCCCTGGCAATCTCCGGCTAGAGTTTTCTCCTTCTCGGTAAAGCGAACCTCTCACAAAGGATCTCTTCCTCTTTACAATGATGAAGTTTAGGTTTGGGAGGAAGAGAGTAGACTTAGAAGCTTTGGGCAAAGACTAGGAGTTATTCAATAGGCATGAGTTAATCTCTCTCATGCCCCAAAGCTTCCCTTAAATAAGAGGAGAGAGTTGATCAACATATCAACTCATCTCAGCACCAGTCGACTGGCAAAATCATTAGTCTACTGTTGCTACCGTTGGAGGTAGCCAACGACTACTTCACAACACCAACGGTTTAGCAATGGTCATTTACCAGTCGACTAGTAAAACTATCAGTCGACTGATCGCTGCTGGCTGAGCTAACAGAATGCTTCTGTTCGCTGCCAGTCTACTGCTAAAACTAGTAGTCGACTGGTGCAGTCGACTGCACCTGGTTACACACTCACACTCATCCTCTCCGGAGTCGCCCTTAAAGTCCTCTTCCTCAGCCTTCGTCCCTCAGATGCACCCGAGCCCGTGGCTCCTCTCCATGCCATCCTTCACATTGTCTTGAAGTCCGCTTCCCTTGGCTCCACTCCATTGCTCCTCGTCCGGCTGTCACTCGGATGTCTTCCACACCATCCTTCACCGACTCAAGGATCCGAGCCCTAGGATGAGCTTCCCAAGCTTAACTACATGCACCAAGCTTCTCATGTGTGTTTCACCAAGTCCTGCAAGACTCAAACACACATATCAAACATATATGAAAGCCTAACTTAAACTCTTTGACACACACATCAAAATCATGATCGTACCGATCAAACCTAGGTCGATTGCATCAACAATCTCCCCCTTTTTGATGTGTGACAATATGTTTAATTTAGACATTAATAACAACATGAAAAATTAAAAGTAATATGTAAACATGAAGCATAATTCCCAAGCTCCCCCTTAACATATGCTCTTTAACCTTAAGTTTCAAGTTTTGCACATAATTAGGTTTCTAACTTAAACCTTCCCATTTCTCCCCCTTTGACACCATCAAAAATTGTACCAAATATGGACATATACCAAGGTATCAATGTGGACTTAAAATTATCCAAAACCAACTCTTGAAAGTGTTGGAAAACAGGTACTAGTCGACTGCCATTTGTTGCAGTCGACTGGCACATTACCAATCTAAATTTCAACCTTCCGAAGCTAACTTCAGAAATGCATAAAAAATTCTAGAAAATTCAAAAAATCATGAAATTTTGAAAATATATTTATTATAATGTTATTTAACAAGGAAAAATATACTTCCATGAAAATTCATCATATTTTTGAAGTTTTGATAAAAACTCAAACACCTCAAAAATCACTCAAGTTTGTATTAATTTGAGCCTTAGTTTTGCAATCATATATTTCAAAATAACTATACCCCAGTAAGTAAAACATAGAATTATTTTCAAAATATTTAAAATATCTAACTATGATCTATGGGCACAATGCCCATTAATTAAACATTTGCTTTCCCCATTGTTGGCCTATGATCACTAAGAATTGATACATTTCATAACTCATTAAAATACCATAAGCATAAGTGAATTATTTGTATCATCATATCATCTAACATCTATGTTTAGAAAATAATAAAAGTCATTGTGAGATGAAATAAGGTAACCTCTACTTAGCCCTCCTTATCATAAATTTCTATCAAGTCTAAGTACTCCCCCTTAAGGTCTCAAGTCAACCATTTTTAAAAAATTTGAATTATGATTTCAATGATTGACTAACCCTAAAATCCTTTAACCCTTGAGGATTGATTTTGGTACCCAATAGAAATTATTTCTAATTGGGTTAACCAAATATTCCTTGGGAATCCATTTTCTATCTATGGTCTTAGTTTTTGATTGTCTCCTAGCAAGTAGACAATGGTAGGGCTTTTCATTGTTGGGTTCATTGTATCCTAACCCATTTTTCTTAAAACTTGCCCTTTGGCTCTCAATAATCATGTTTAGGGATTTAGAACCAATTTAAAATTTTCTAAGGGCATTGGTAAGGTATTTTACCTTTTCCTTTAAAGCCTTATTTTCTTCTTCTAAACATGAATCATTTAAATTTATAGAAGAAGCATGCATATCATTGTCCTTAGTACACATGGATTCTAATTTTTCTTCAAGATAAATAATATCAATTTTCAAGGTTTTATTTTTTCCTTTTTGGCTTGAACAAATTCTCATTTGTACTTTTAATAATCTTAATTAAAACATGAGGAAGAAGATTGTATACCTCACTTATTGAGACGTCCGAGTCCGATGTTTGACCTCCCCCTTCACTTGAGCTCCCTTCTTCATCTTCACTTGAGCTTCTTCCTTCTTTTGGTTCGGATGAGGTGGAGGCAATGTCATCAATTCCCATTAGAGCGAATGGGACACATGGTGCTCTTCTTCCTCCAATGAAGATGGATCATTCCATGTTGCCTTTAGATTTTTGACTTTCTTCCCCTTTTCTTTTGTCTTTTTCTCCTCCTCCTTCTTTCTTTCCTTCTTCTTTAAGAGAGGGCAATTATCTCTTATGTGTCCTTCTCCTTGGCAATTGTAGCAAATGACCTTCCTTGTTCTATTTTTGTTTCTTGAGCATTTCCTAGCATGAGATTTGTTAGTTGAAAACTTTTTAAATGTCCTTCTCATTTTCCTTATCATATACACCTCTTGATCGCTATCCATTGAGGTGCTTGATTCTTCGGAGTCGGAGGATAGTGGGGATGAAGATTTCTTTTTCTTATCCTTTTCCTTGTTTGCCACAAGGGCTACTCCTCTTGATCTATGGGCTTCTCCATCTAGCCCTTCAACTCTAGTTTCGTGGAGCTCCATTGTTGAGAAGAACTCATCTAGAGAGTTTCTCTAGATCCTTCGAAATGTAGAACGAATCTACAATTGAGCTCCATGTTGAGTTTCTTGGGAAAGCATTGATGGCTTTCGTTATGATGTCTCATTTTGTAAGTGTCTCACCTACACTTGTCAGTCCATTTAAAATTTTCTTAATTCTAGAATATAAAATTGATACCTTTTCTCCTTTTTCAAGCTTGATATTGGTGAGTTGAGTTTGAAAGAGATCTCTTCTTGCTAATTTTGCTTCCGATGTCCCTTCATGAAGCTCCATTAGCTTTTCCCACAAGTCTTTGGTGCTTGTGTAATTTCCAATCCTAGTCACCTCTTATTGGGGGTGAACACTTAGGAGGTGATGCATTGCTCTTGAGTTTGCTACATGCTCTTCCTTTTGCTTCTTGCTCCACCTTACTTTCTCAATTAACTTATTGTCTTGGTCCCTAGGCATCTCAAAACCATTTTCTATAATTAGCGTTATATCGAAATCGGTTTCGAAGAATACCTCTATCTCCTTCTTCCACCAAAAGAAGTCTCCTTCGAATTTGAATGGATGAATGCTTGAGCCGGCCATTTTGATAAGTGCTCTTCTCGACGATTAGTCCATTGATGGCCATCCTTGCTCTGATACCACTTGTAGGGGATCGGTGGTCGGCTTAAATGGGGGTTGGATAGTTAGGTCACCCCCAAATCGATTGCTTCTCCTACAAAGTTAGTGCACAAGAGGAAATATAATTAATTAATGAAAACAATAAAGAAAGAATACCAAATCGCTAACAAGCTCGATATAACATGGTTCAGAGATTGCTTGCTCCTACTCCACGACGTGTCCTTGAGGTGGACGAACCCTTGATCCTTCGGTGGATCAATTCCCGGCAATCTTCGGCTAGAGCTTTCTCCTTCTCGGTGGAGCGAACCTCTCACAAAGGATCTCTTCCTCTTTACAATGATGAAGTTTAGGTTTGGGAGGAAGAGAGTAGACTTGGAAGCTTTGGGAAAAGACTAGGAGTTATTCAATAGGCATGAGTTAACCTCCCTCATGCCCCAAAGCTTCCTTTAAATAAGAGAAGAGAGTTAATCAACATATCAACTCATTTCGGCACCAGTCGACTGGCAAAACCATCAGTCGACTAGTGCTACCGTTGGAGGTAGCCAACGGCTACTTCGCAGCACTAACGGTTTGCCAACGGTCATTTACTAATCGACTGGTAAAACTATCAGTCGATTGGTCGCTGTTGGTTGAGTGAACAGAATACTTCTGTTCGCTGCCAGTCGACTGCTAAAACTAGTAGTCGACTGGTGCAGTCGACTGCACCTGGTCACACACTCACACTCATCCTCTCCGGAGTCACCCTTGAAGTCCTCTTCCTCGGCCTTCGTCCCTCAGATGCACCCGAGCCCACAGCTCCTCTCCTTGCCATCCTTCACGTTGTCTTGAAGTCCGCTTCCCTCGGCTCCACTCCGTTGCTCCTCATCCGACGATCCCTCGGATATCTTCCATACCATCCTTCACCGACTCAAGGATCTAAGCCCTAGGATGAGCTTCCCAAGCTTAACTACACCAAGCTTCTCATGTGTGTTTCACCAAGTCCTACAAGACTCAAACACACATATCAAGCACATATGAAAGCCTAACTTAAACTCTTTGATACACACATCAAAATCATGATCGTACCGATCAAACCTAGGTCGAATGCATCAACATAGACTTCCTACCATATATCAGGTCAGCCTTTTAACCTATCTGGTCTTCATACTAACTACCGGGTCCCACAGACCTAGCTGAATTTTAGCCTAATGTTAAGTTCTCTAGATCTATCAACTCCTGCACACTTGATAAAATAATTAGACCACAAAAATACCAAACTTAACTCACTTGTCATTCATCAAAACCTGAGTTAGACTGTTAGTGCAAATTGCATCAACAATCTCTCCCTTTTTGATGCAATGACAACTTGGGTTAAAGTTAGAAAAAAATGTATATATATAAAAAAAGGATTTTAGGAGAAGTCAAGAATAAGACAGTTAGTTTTGTTCTTTGGTTAGGTTCTTCTTTGTTGATTTTCTAACTTAAACCCTCCCCCTCCCTTTTTGACATTCATCAAAAAAATACGCAGAGGAATGAAAAGATGTAGTAAGTCTTGTAAAGTAAATATGGAAAGTAATAAAATTTTGGCAAGGCAATTACAAAACTTTCAGGATTATTGGAGGAAGGAAGTTTCCAAAGTTTATAATAGGTTTTGAAAGCTAACATTTGTAAAATAACTTTTAAGGTTTAAAGTTTAAGTAGTTTCCAAGGTATTTTTAAAGTTATTTTTAAATATACTAGCTTTTCAAAATATTGTAAGAGTGGTTTGCTAAGTACTTATCAATATAATTTATGAGTGGTTGGCAAAGTACAAAAAAATTCCAAAAAAAAATTAACATAGAAATATTTTCCAAAAAACTTTGAACAAGATTTTGAACTTAGAAATATTTTCCAAAAAGAACTTTCAACAAGATTTTGAACTTAGAAATATTTTTCAAAATATTTTAAACAAGATTTTGAACTTAGAAATATTTTCCAAAAAACTCTGAACAAGACCTTAGAAATATTTTTCAAAATACTTTGAACAAGATTTTAAAAATTACTAAGTAAAAAGAATTCCAAAGACAATTTTCAAATTAAAATTATTTTTCAAAAAATATTTTTGAAATTATTTTTAAAATATCCTCCCCCCTAAACCTGATGTATTATTCATCTAGAAATTATCCTTAAAATTTCTAACCGTTTGTTACTAACTGACTATCAGAAAATAACAGTGTTCACTTGATTAGTCAAATTAAGTTAATGTATCCAGTTAGTGTTTGACTAAGATGAATTATTTAACTTGATCATTGTAGGTTGGTATTTCTCTCCTAGACTTGTGTTGTTGCACTAATATAAGCATCATAAGTCCAGGTAATTTGCCTATGCATCTCAACCGTTCTAAGTTTTTGAATATATACCCAAGGTAGACCTATTGTGTTTGTGAGATGTCAAGTCCTAGATCTATAGGAACATACTTTCTATGGATTTGATCTAGACTAAGGCTAAAATTGATTTTGAAAGTTTACGAAAATGGGAATTTTAGAAAATAAAAGTAAAGACTTTTTCCTAGAATCTACAAACCATCTAAAATTATTTTGAAAGTAGCATTCCTAGTCTATGAAGCACATTCCTAGATTAATCAAACAACAATGGTGAAGAGCGGTAAGCTGTATAGATCAAGTTATCCAAATATGCACTGTATAATAAGATAACAAAAAGTAGTAAGGTCTAGTCATCATCAGCTGGAGGAGGTGGGGGCTGCTCAAGCACTCTCAAAGCCTAAAGAATCTACTGAAATTTGGTAGTCATCTCCTCCTGGAGAGATGAGAATCTAGTGGTCATCTCTCCCTGAATAGTGTTGAATCCATCTATGACTGACCGCCGAATCTGAGTAAAAGACTCCTCAAGTCGAGTAAGATGATCCTCTATGGATAATGAAGTCGAGGGGGTGGGTCGGAGAAGGTCCAAAGAGCTCCTCAGCCAAAAATATTGGCATCTCCTCTCCCTCGGCCGGAATAATAGGTGGAAAATCATCCTTAGCCTCGCCTAGAGCATCTAGTTGTGATCCTGCTCTCTAAGCTAGTCCCCCTGAGCGGTGATGGCTATATGTACTAATAAAAGCTAACGTTGACCAATCTCATCATACAAGCTGAGGGAGGTGTGTTGGGTTTTTCGGGCCGCGAAAACCGCTTTTTCGCGTCGCGGAAACCCCGAAACCCCCTAGCCACTGGATCTCGTGCAAAGAAAAACATTCAAAAAATACGAGTACGAGTTTAAACATTGATCTACAGTAGATCTACATAAGGATAAACCTTTTTATACCTTTGTAGCGAAGCCCTTCGCAATCCCGCTTGTCCTCGGTTCGCCGGATCTCGAAAGTGTCAAAGTAGACACTTCTCTATGTGTATCCACACAAGCAAGAGATGGAGAAGAAACCTTTAGAGTGTGCTAGCACTCAAGCAAGGTCTCGGCAAGAAGGAGGAGAGGGAGAGAAGAATTGTGAGCAAGAGGAAGAAGATGAAATCAATTAGCCTTCAATGAAAATAAAAATTTTCATCCACACTAAAAGTGGCCGGCCACATTAAGACTTGTAACCCCCATGGAATATCAAGAGTCACAACTCTTGGTAACTCCCATGAGGTGGCATTTGGTCAGGTCAAACTTGACCAAATGAAGAGGCCTTGATGATGTGGCATTGGTCAAGTCAAAGTCAAGTCAAAAACTTGACTCTTCATCTTTCTACTTAAGTCAAGTCAAACTTGACCACTTCTATCCCTTGGTTGATCTAATCTAACCATTGGTTCAAGCCAATTTTAATTTAATGAATCTCTATTCATTGAATTAAATTAATTAAATGAGTCTAAGTCCAAATTAGACTCACTTAACACATGAACCAACTTGAGTCCAACTCAATTAACCTACTTTGGATTACTCTTAATCCAATTTGGTTCATCATATGAACCTAATCATTTAGGTTCATCAAATGAACCTAGTCTCCATCTAATTGCCCTTAGTGTGTGACCCTATAGGTTCTTGTAATGTTGGCAATGCCCCTAAACCCATTTAGGAGCATAAGTAATGAGCGGTATCTAGCAACACATCATTACTACCCAAGTTACAAGAATGTTGAGATCCAACATCACCCTGTGACTACTAATTGTGACTCCTCACAATATATGGCATTGTCCTTCTATCCTAGACATCTAGATTGATCAATGTGAGGCATAGACCATGTCATCCTCTAATCAATCTAAATCTTGAACTCCAAGTAGACTCACTAAATCAAATGAGCTCAATATCCTATATTGACTCATGGCCATGCACTTCGTGATCTCACTCTATCAAGAATACCGATGTCTCTCCCATCATATAGGAGGGATAGATCCCATCTACATCACTCACATCCCTCCGTATAATTTATTACATACCCAGTAATCGCCTTTATAGTCCACCCAGTTACGGGTGACGTTTGACGAAACCAAAGTACATAACTCCTTATGTAGGGAACCATGGTGACTTCAGGTCTAAGGACTAGTAGTCATACTAATAGCCACATGAGAAAGTATATGACACTCATATAACGATCCATGATACTTTCTCATGGCGGGTCATTCAGTATACATTCTCCAATGCATACCCATGTGTCAACTTTATATCTCCATATCCATGACTTGTGAGATCAAGTCATCGAGTTGACCTACATGCTAGTCTTATTGCATTAACATTGTCCCTGAATGTTAATACTCGACTAGGAATGATTAAGAGTAGTGTTCCCTATATCATCTCACTATCGGTTCAGCTAACCAATTGATATAGGTAAGAACCTTCTACTCAAGGACGTTATTATACTTAGTTTATTTGGCACCAATACAAGTAAGTATAACAACCAAAAACCAAATGCCTTTATTTATATATATAGAATATGATACAACAAGTCCAAAAAATATAATCATCAAATGATTGACTCTAGAGTTCTAGCTAACAATCCCCCACTAGCACTAGTGCAAATCAGTGTAGGCTCTAAGCCCCAATGACCTAGTGTGACCATCATGCTTCCTCTGTGCCAAAGCCTTGGTCAAGGGATCTGCGATGTTAGCCTCTGTAGGTACTCTGCAAATCTTCACATCTCCTCTCTCGATGATCTCTCGAATGAGATGGAAGCGCCGTAGTATGTGTTTGGTCCGCTGGTGTGAGCGAGGTTCCTTCGCCTGTGCTATAGCTCCATTGTTGTCACAATAGAGCTCAATAGGGTCAGGAATGCTAGGAACCACCCCAAGTTCAGTGATGAACTTGCGGATCCAAACTGCCTCCTTTGCTACCTCTGATGCAGTAATGTACTCGGCTTCTGTTGTAGAATCAGCTATTGTATCCTGCTTCGAACTCTTCCAGCTGACAGCACCACCATTAATGCAAAATACGAACCCCGACTGCGATCTATAGTCATCCTGGTCGGTCTGGAAGCTAGCATCACTGTAACCCTTTACAGCTAGCTCATTATCGCCTCCATATATCAATAAATATTCTTTAGTCCTTCTTAAGTACTTAAGAATATTCTTGACCGCTATCTAGTGACTTTCACCTGGATCTGACTGGTATCTGCTCGTTATGCTCAAAGCATACGAGACATCAGGTCGAGTACATAGCATGGCGTACATGATCGATCCTATGGCTGAGGCATAAGGGATCTGATCCATGCAGTCTCTCTCCTCTCTAGAAGAGGGACCTTGAGTCTTCGAAAGACTCACGCCATGTGACATCGGCAGAAATCCCTTCTTGGAGTTCTGCATGGCAAACCGAAGGAGTACCTTGTCAATATATGTACTTTGACTTAGGCCAAGCAATCTCTTAGATCTATCTCTATAGATCTGTATCCCTAGAATGCGGGATGCCTCACCTAAATCCTTCATTGAGAAGCAACTCCCTAGCCAGGTCTTGACAGACTGAAGCATAGGGATGTCCTTCCCAATAAGTAGTATGTCATCCACATACAATATGAGGAAGACAACTATGTTCTCTATAACCTTCTTGTAGACACAAGGCTCATCTTCATTCTTGATGAATCCAAACTGTTTGATTGCATCATCGAATCGAAGATTCCAGCTCCGAGATGCTTGCTTTAGTCCATATATGAACCTATGCAGCTTGCATACTCTACTAGTATGCTGTGGATCTACAAAACCCTCAGGTTGTGTCATGTACACATCCTCGAGTAGGTTTCCATTCAGAAACACGGTTTTGACATCCATCTGCCATATCTCATAGTCATGGTAGGCTGCAATAGCAAGCATGATCCGAATGGACTTAAACATCGCTACTGGAGAAAAGGTTTCATCATAGTCAATACCATGAATCTGCTTGAAACCTTTAGCTACCAAGCGACCCTTATAGATAAGTCCATCCATGTCAGTCTTTCTCTTAAAGACCCACTTGCACCCAATGGGTTTTACCCCTTCAGGTGGATCAACCAAAGTCCATACTTGGTTGGTGTACATGGATTCCATCTCGGATCTCATGGCCTCTAGCCATTTCTTGGAATCTGGTCTCATCACAACTTCCTGATAGGTGGTAGGCTCATCCTCTATGAGCACAACGTCATCATGCTTAGACAAGAGAAACGAGTATCTCTCAGGCTGACGACGCACCCTATCAGACCTGCGAAGAGGTATATCTACTTGAACTGGTTGTTGTTCCTCAACTCCTTGTGGAACATCATCCACAACACTTTGTGGTTCCAGTTCAACTTCCATCGAGGCTTCAGTGCTAGTATTCGTATCTTGAACTTCTTCAAGATCGAACGTGCTCCCACTAGTCTTTCTAGAAACAAAGTCCCTTTCTAGAAAGACCCCAGTCTTTGCCACAACTACCTTGTGCTGGGAATGTAGAAGTAATATCCCTTAGTTTCCTTGGGATATCCGATGAAATAGCACTTGTTGGATTTGAGTCCTAATTTGTCTGAGACTTGACGTCATACGTAAGCCTCACAACCCCAAATTCTCATGAAAGACACCTGGGCATCTCTCCCAGTCCATATCCTATATGGTGTCTTTATCACGGCCTTGGATGGAACTCAGTTGAGAATGAAAGCTGCCATGTCTAGAGCATAGCCCCAAAGGTATGTCGGAAGATCTGTGTGACTCATCATAGATCGTACCATATCTAATAGGGTACGATTCCTCCTTTCGGATACACCATTCCACTGTGGTGTTCCAGGAGGAGTGAGTTGGGATAGAATCCCACACTCAGCTAAATAGTCACGAAACTCATGGCTTAAGTATTCACCACCTCGATCTGATCGAAGTATTTTAATACTCTTGCCAAGCTGGTTCTGTACTTCATTCTTGAATTCTTTAAACTTTTCAAAGGATTCGGACTTATGTGTCATCAAGTACACATATCCATATCTAATGAAGTCATCAGTAAATGTGATGAAGTATCTATAACCGCCTCTAGCAGCGACATTGAAAGGGTCACATACTTCACTATGTATGAGTCCTAACAAATCAGTCGCTCTCTCGCTGTGCCCACTAAAGGGAGTCTTGGTCATCTTGCCTCGTAGGCATGACTCGCATATCTTATATGATTCAAAATCAAATGAGTCCAGCAAACCATCCTTATGGAGCTGGGATAAGCGCTTGTCATTTATATGACCTAAGCGACAGTGCCAAAGATAGGTGTGGTTCATATCGTTCGATTTGATCCTCTTGGTACTAACGTTATAGATAGAGCTCTCAAGGTCTAGAATATAGAGTCCGTTCATCAGAGGCGCAGTACAATAGAACATATCGTTTAAATAGACAGAACAACATTTGTTCTTTATTATAAACGAGAATCCTTTCTTGTCCAAACAAGAAACTGATATAATGTTCTTAGTCAATGCAGGAACATAACAACAATCGTCTAACTTTAGTATAAGCCCAGAGGGCAGAGACAGAAAATAAGTCCCTACAGCAACAGCAGCAACCCGTGCTCCATTGCCTACTCGTAGGTCTATCTCGCCCTTTGTCAATGCTCTGCTATTTCTCAGTGCTTGTACATTAGTACAAATGTGCGAAGCACATCCGGTATCTAATACCCACGACGAAGAAATAGAGAGGTTGACTTCTATAACATTTATACCTGAAGTAGAAATCTTATTTCTCTTCTTGTTAAGATCTTCCAGGTATCATGTGAAGTTCCTCTTCCAGTGCCCTGCTTGTCCTTGATATAGTTGACGAAGATGTTCAACCATATCGTAAGCACACATCAACTCATGTTGCTTCTGAAGCTCAAAGTTCATGGTTGCGAGCATTAGACAGGACACATCTAATGCGTCATCTTGATGCTTCTTGTAAGCATCCCGGTCAGCTCGCGTGGCAGTGGCAGGAGGAGCCTCCGGAATGGGCTGCTCCAGAACGTACAGTTTACTATTCTCAGGTTCCTGTACCAGTCCAGGAAATTTGCTCCGTTGAGCTTGTCCTTCTTAAGGACAGATCGCAGAGAGAAAGTGTTCGTATTCGACGTCATAGATATTCTACAACAGAAATAAATGCAGAAATAAATATCATATTCTTTAAAAATCATTTAATTAGGCCTTTAATTAAATGATGCTCCCACTGAATTCTATAATTCTTGTGGGATAAGATCCACATCATACTAACCCTTGAGTTAGCTTTGGCTAATACGCCCAAGGCTTAGTATGATCGGTAGGTAACTATTACCAATTACATCTCTATGCAACTCTTGTTTATAAAATCAATATCCGCATTTATATTAAAACTCGAGTTAGCTTTGGCTAATACGCCCGAGAGTTAATATAGATGTGATTTTGACCTATCTTTTCCAACCGTTGGAAGAATGCCTATAGTTGACTCGATCTAACCGAGCAACTAGGAATACTCAATCTAATTGAGTTTGTATTTACCCATGCATTGATATGAGGGACCAAGATTGTCCCTCCGTACCCTACCAAGATAATATGTATTACTCTGCTTTGGCAGATTCAACAATACATGTGATCGAGGTAGTGATAGGTATCACGGCACGGTTAGGCATTTAGAGTTGGTTCGATCGAGATCTAATCTAATCGAAAAGGATGCATCTTGTGCACGACTTAGATCTAATCTAATCGCAAGGGTGCATCATGTGCACGACTTAGATCTAATCTAATCGTAAGGCACTAATTAATTAATTACTTATTAAACATGCATCATATACATAAGCAATTAACTAATTAATCTATTTGTGATTTAGTCATGGCCCCACTATGATCTTCTCAAGCCAATGAGAAGATCGAATGGTCAACCTAGGGTCAACAGCTTCTCCAAGCTCCTCCCTTTGACCACCTTGTGTTGCTCGTGCCCGCCTCGGAACTCCGTCTCGTGTGGACCCTCCACCGCTCCAATTTGTACATTACAATTTGAAACTCGAGTTACATTCGAGTCTAAATCTAATTTACAACCAGAATATATGAGAAAGGCACGACGCGCAGGTCGCGGAAAAATAAAAACATACAACACGCGCAAACACATAATGGCACGCATGCCGTATTATGAATTATAACACAATCCAATCATATTGGGTTTTTGGGCCATGACTATCACAAAATTAATATATAATTCAAAATTATATATTTTCATAATTTTATTTAATTTTAAAATTAATTTTTTTACAATTTTTACGAGTAAAATTTCTCGGCGGTCCCGTTTAGCAGTTTCGGGCGCAATCGCGGAACGGATCCCCTTGCGGGGCCAGGGGCAGCGCTCCTACCCGCGATCTAACCATCGCGAGGGTTCCTTTGTGATCCAACAGCGCCTAAACTCGCTGTCCCAAAATGATTTGGGTCGAGACATTGCCGTTTCGGAAAAATCTTCCCGGCAGGTTCGTTTTTAGCGATTTCGGGTGCAATCGCGGAGCAAATCCCCTTGTGGGGTTAGGGGCAGTACCCCTACCCACGATCTAACCATCGTGAGTTGCTCCTTTGCGATCTAATGGCACCCAAGCCCGCTGTCCCAAACGAATTTGGGGCAAAACGAAGCCGTTTAAGGAAAAACTTCCCGGTAGCCGAAGCCTACAAGTGCCGAGATACTTATGCTTCGCTTCTACGAAAAAATTACCCATAAAAACATAAAAAACTAAATTTTACAGAAAATCACAGAAGGTTAGTTTTCATAAAACCAAAAAATTAAACTCGTACAAGCCTTGCACGTGGCTCTGATACCACTGTTGGATTTTTCGGGCCGCGAAAACCGCTTTTTCGCATCGCGGAAACCCCGAAACCCCCTAGCCACGGGATCTCGTGCGAAGAAAAACATTCAAAAAATACGAGTACGAGTTTAAACGTTGATCTACAGTAGATCTACATAAGGATAAACCTTTTTATACCTTTGTAGCGAAGCCCTTCGCAATCCCGCTTGTCCTCGGTTCGCCGGATCTCGAAAGTGTCAAAGTAGACACTTCTCTATGTGTATCCACACAAGCAAGAGATGGAGAAGAAACCTTTAGAGTGTGCTAGCACTCAAGCAAGGTCTCGGCAAGAAGGAGGAGAGGGAGATAAGAATTGTGAGCAAGAGGAAGAAGATGAAATCAATTAGCCTTGAATGAAAATAAAAATTTTCATCCACACTAAAAGTGGTCGGCCACATTAAGACTTGTAACCCCCATGGAATATCAAGAGTCACAACTCTTGGTAACTCCCATGAGGTGGCATTTGGTCAAGTCAAACTTGACCAAATGAAGAGGCCTTGATGATGTGGCATTGGTCAAGTCAAAGTCAAGTCAAAAACTTGACTCTTCATCTTCCTACTTAAGTCAAGTCAAACTTGACCACTTCTATCCCTTGGTTGATCTAATCTAACCATTGGTTCAAGTCAATTTTAATTTAATGAATCTCTATTCATTGAATTAAATTAATTAAATGAGTCTAAGTCCAAATTAGACTCACTTAACACATGAACCAACTTGAGTCCAACTCAATTAACCTACTTTGGATTACTCTTAATCCAATTTGGTTCATCATATGAACCTAATCATTTAGGTTCATCAAATGAACCTAGTCTCCATCTAATTGCCCTTAGTGTGTGACCCTATAGGTTCTTGTAACGTTGACAATGCCCCTAAACCCATTTAGGAGCATAAGTAATGAGCGGTATCTAGCAACACATCATTACTACCCAAGTTACAAGAATGTTGAGATCCAACATCACCCTGTGACTACTAATTGTGACTCCTCACAATATATGATATTGTCCTTCTATCCTAGACATCTAGATTGATCAATGTGTGGCATAGACCGTGTCATCCTCTAATCAATCTAAATCTTGAACTCCAAGTAGACTCACTAAATCAAATGAGCTCAATATCCTACATTGACTCATTTGGACATGGCCATGCACTTCGTGGTCTCACTCTATCAAGAATACTGATGTCTCTCCCGTCATATAGGAGGGATAGATCCCATCTACATCACTCACATCCCTCCGCATAATTTATTACATACCCAGTAATCGCCTTTATAGTCCACCCAGTTACGGGTGACGTTTGACGAAACCAAAGTACATAACTCCTTATGTAGGGAACCATGGTAACTTCAGGTCTAAGGACTAGTAGTCATACTAATAGCCACATGAGAAAGTATATGACACTCATATAACGATCCATGATACTTTCTCATGGCGGGTCATTCAGTATACATTCTCCAATGCATACCCATGTGTCAACTTTATATCTCCATATCCATGACTTGTGAGATCAAGTCATCGAGTTGACCTACATGCTAGTCTTATTGCATTAACATTGTCCCTAAATGTTAATACTCGACTAGGAATGATTAAGAGTAGTGTTCCCTATATCATCTCACTATCGGTTCAGCTAACCAATTGATATAGGTAAGAACCTTCTACTCAAGGACGTTATTATACTTAGTTTATTTGGCACCAATACAAGTAAGTATAACAACCAAAAACCAAATGCCTTTATTTATATATATAGAATATGATACAACAAGTCCAAAAAATACAATCATCAAATGATTGGCTCTAGGGCTCTAGCTAACAAGGTGGGCATACCCTGGGTTATATCTACCCCTATGGTCGAGAATATATATATCAAAATGTAACAATATGGCATATGAACCTGCCTCTTAGTAAATAGACTGGATGCATGGATGACATTCTGAAACATGTACAATGCAATGTCAATGTCTAAATGCTATCATATTGTATATAGAAAGAAGGAGTGGGATAACCGCATCATTGCAAAGTCACGAGATGTGATCAGTAGAATATAGGTGGTCAGGATTCAATACAGGATATAGTCCTGGACCCTGAGGGAGAGTGACTTAAAGTCAGTCACAGTAGGTAATCTTTCCTCACCAAAAAGATACATATGGATAGTATCCAATGTAATGTGGGAGTAGGATTCGTTAAATGGCAACTCTCTACTAGGGTAACATAAAAACAAGCAGATAGACCACCTAAGTCCTAAGCTATCATATAAGAGAGTGGGTGAGAAGCTAAAGTCCTTCCCACCAACTCTAGTGGAGTATATCAGATCGTCGATCTTAGCTAGGTTATTGTAAAACTATGCACACAGGTCTAGGTTTACTAAATGACTACAGTAAACTAGCCTATCTAACTGGTAATAGTCAATGACCTCAATGATAGGTGCATAACATATGGTGGAAAAGGATCTACTAAAAAATCTAGATTTAAGTGTGATATATGGATGCTGTAGAAAGTCTAGCCTAAGTCGCTCAGTGGGAAATCTAGCATCAGTATATGGGGTGTTGCCTGAGGTAGAAGCAATATTTCATTATTTTCTAAAGTAGCAAGTATCGTATGCATACACAGATTTTACAAGGAAAACATACAAATAGCCAAATCTGAATTAGATATATTAAGTTAGAATATATATAGGAGGAGTTGTTTAGGCTTGGAGGTAGAAAACTTGGGAAATCATGGAAATCAATCGCGAATTAGGTGCCTTGTTGTGAGTAAAATCACAAACAGAGCTAAGCTCTATTCGTTAGAAAAATTGGCATTGAAGGCGCCTTTAGCCTGATGGAAGACGCCTTCCATATGCTATGGAAGGTGTGTTCAACCGACTAAAGGCATCTACAGTCAGTTAGGGCGGAATTTTTCCCACCCTTTTGAGGGTGCCTCCGATTGTCTAGGAGGCGCCTTCGGTAGCGCTTCGGTTTTTTTATTTTTTAATTTAAATTTTGAATTTAAATTTTAGTTTTTAATTTTGAATTTGTATTTTACATTTAAATTTTTTTAATGTTTTAATTTGAATTTGACTTTTTGTTTTAAATTTTTAATTTAAATTCTGAATTTGAATTTTAATTCTTCGTCATCTCACCTGATCTATATTTTCAATCAGGGAATCCTATGATTTTATAAGATGAGTTAAATTGAAATTCAGGATTTGGTATAACTTTATGTTAGATTGAAGTTTAGGTTTGGGTTCAACAAACAAGCATTTTCTGGATAAACTTCTAAGCTATGGTGAGTCACCTAAACATCATTAGAGTAACCACACTTTTAAAAATTTTCAAATAGTCCTATCTACTGAATTATAAGAGGTAGCTTCAGTTATTTCCATTAAGCCAAATGCACCAGGTCGAAGCTATATCTTCCTAGACATGCATAGGCAGAGCTTCCCTAACTTACTCAAGACTTCACCAGTACCATTTATAAAGTTAAACTGTTGTCCCTATTTAATCTAGTCTTAATTACCCAATCGGGTAAATTATTATTTTTAGAGGTGCCAATTAGTTTGGAGTGTTGGTGCAGCGGAGACCGGCAAGAGGGGGTGAATTGCTGAAAACAAAAATAAAAATACCCTCCTCGAATTTCAACTCAAAATAAACGCAGTAGCAAAATAATAAAGACAGAAAATTAAAAACAGAAACAGGAATTTAACCTGGTTACAACCAAGGAGGTTGTTAATCTAGGGCAGTGAAAAGCGCACTAAGAAAATTCTCCTTCTCTGAAGGCGGAGAAGCCTTTTACACTCTAATTGCTCAGAACTACTGCTAGGAATTGCTTACAGATTGATTGCTTGAGTTGTTGTTGAATTCCTAGCTCCAGGGGCCTTTATATAGCTCCTGGAAAGTCTATCCCGAGGGTCCAAGGCGCCTCCAACAAGGTTCAAGGCGTCTCCAGCTCGGTCAGCAAATAAAACTTTATCCGCACGCAAACGGTCAATTCTGACCTGTTGAGTGTAACACCCCAAATTTCATGATTTAGAGTTCTAAAAGACCTTATTAAAATCTTGAAATGTTTTAGAAAAATTCTAGAGATTTTTAGGAATTTATAGAGTATTTTTATGCAATTTTTGGAGTTCGTTTGGTATTTTTACCAAGAGGAAGAAGTTTAAAAAAAAAGAAGAAAGAAAAATGTTGAAGTTGGGTTTTAAACCCAAGACCTCGGGCTTGACCCGAGTCTTAACATAAGTCAGCCAACCAACTGAGCTAAGCAAGTTTTGTTAAATATATTGAACAAATGGTATTTAAAGAATAGTTGGGAACATTTAAAATAAATTAAATAAAAGGGGCGCGGCTGAGGAATCGAAGCCCGGACCTTGGGTTTGGTTAAAAGCCGGTTGACCAAGTGGGCTAGCAGTCGGTGCTGAGCAAATATGCAGAGAAATATATTTAAGGTATATTTGATAATAAAAAGGTTTCGAAAAGTGGCCGAGCCGAGGCTCGATACGGCGATCTCCGGCTCAACCCGGGATTTAAGCGGAGCGGCTGACCAGCTGATCCAGCGGTCGGTTTTGTTTAGAAAAGGTAGGAAAATTTCTTAAGGAAGATAACAGAATATTGGATTATAAAAGGGAGGAGTTAATGTTGGATTTGCCGTAACCTAGTTTTCCCTCTTTTCTCCTTCTCGCTCGCGACAACAGAATCCGGGCAGAACGGCAGAAAGCTAGGGCTTCTTCCGACGGCCGGCCAAGGTTCTCCGAGGGGTTTCTCCATCTCCTTAAGCTCTTCTCGACGAGGAGGAGTCGAGAGCACGAAGAAGAGTCGGGATTTCGAGCTCGCCGAAAGCCCTAGATGCCTCCTTCTCGGTTGTAAGTCCAAGAAACCCAAGGTAAGTCGCTACTCACCTGCAGTAGGATAGTTCCAGATTTCGATTCGTTTTGGTGTTCTTTTCCTTGTGTTTCGAATTTCTTGTGAAGAATGTGGTTTAGGGCTTACTGCCGTGAGATGTTAAGGAAAAGGGAAAGAGATTTTGTTTGGATGTTTTCTTGTTTTCCTTGAATTCGCAGCATGTTGTAAGATTTGTTGGTTGTGACTTGATGAGAATGTCCGGGTTGAAGGGAAGCTTGCCATCTTGTGTTTTTCTTTTATTGCCGTGGCACATAGCATGTAGAACAAGTATGGTCTGGAGGTTACAATAGCAATTTTCATTAGATTTATTGGTTGTGACTTGATGAGAATGTCCGGGTTGAAGGGAAGCTTGCAATCTTGTGTTTTTCTTTTGTTGCCGTGGCACATAGCATGAGGAACAATTACCACAGTGCAGTTTTGATTTGTTATCAATTCATTGGTATGTTGTTAGCCATTTTATCACTTATTCCCTAACCGCAGCTTTAACTTTCGTTTAAGTTGTGTAGATTAGCAATGAAAAGATTGTGTTCAGGGCTGGCTTTATAGATTCAGTGCAATGTGGATTAGATTAGATTTTAGTTTCAGATTTAGATCTGATGCTTTCTTAATTAGTTGGAACAACCTTGCCTTAAGCTTGCTAGTTAGATCTTTTTACGCTATGCATTGGGCAAGAACAGTCCTCATTTTTAAAGTATGCAATTTAGATTTTCTGTTAAGCTATTATGTAGATTTTTATTAAGCTAGTATGCAGATTTCTGTTAAGCATTAGTGCAGATTTTAGTTGAGCTTAATATGCATATTTCTGTTTAAACTTGTATGCAGATTTTGTTTAATCATTGCAGTGTTAGAGTTTGGTTAAACATTTCAGTTTTGTAAGAAGCATTCTTTTATAAGAAAAGTATAAGGAAGATAAAGAAAAGAAAGAAAAGGCCGAGGCCTTAAGTAGATCCCAAAGTCGAGACTTTAGGGATTTTTGGCACACAAGGTGCCTATTAAAATGCCAAGGCATTTAAAGAAGAAGTAATTAAGATTATAAGTATTTTACTTTTAAGAAGAGGCTAGTACCCGACTTCCGAGGTTGTCGTTAAACAAATCCAGGTGTCCAATTCCGAGGTCTTGGCCCTGGTAGACCGAGGTCTGCTCTTTTAGGATTGGTGGCTCGCTACCCCAACCTATTAGGGAACGCGCATAAGATGGTACTACGCCTGGGCCCAAGAAGAAGTTGATTATTATTTTGAAGTATTATAAGTATAAGCTTTTGAACTAATAAAACAATGTGTTTACAAAAGTTTACAAGTATTAAAGAATAAGTTTAAATAAGTGAAATAAAAGAATAAGTTTTTAAGTAAGTTTAATAAGAATCAGAAAGTGTTTAGAATTCAGAAAGTTAAATTCTTTATGCTAGCATGATAGTATAGACTTGTCTTACATGTTTAGCCTTTCAGTATGTTTCTTTACTATTAGAAGAGCATGAGTTAGCTTACTGTTATTTGCTATTTATGAGCATGAGTAGCTTTACATGTTAGCATTCAGTTTTAGCATGTTTTTATTTATATACATGCATATCGAGTTTTTGTGAGTTAGATAGCGCTTACTAAGCAAATTTTGCTTATAGACTACACTTCCTCTTACTGCAGATACAGGAAAGGAAAAGATATAGAAAGGAAGGCGACAAGGTGGCGCGGATGGTGTGTGATGCCAGGACTATGGAAGCCTTGGGACTTAGTTTAAGAATTTATTAAGATTGCCATTTATTAAGAATGTATTAGATGAGTCATTTAGTCTTCCGCTGTTAGTTAATTGTATGTTTTTATTTTGTTTCTGCTATTCATTACCTGCATGATTTGATTTCATTAAACTGCGTTGTGATGTTATTCATTTTGTGTGTTTGATATGTGTTCCAGCCGCCTGTGGCTGTGTATATTATGTTATGTATGTCAGTTTAAGGTCACCGGTACAGGAGAGACTCTGCCGAAATTTTTCGGTAGGGTTTCCATGTGATTTTTAATCATACCGGTTAAGTAGAGTTAGTAGTTAAGTAACGGTCATCCTTAGAGAGCAGTAGTAGTAAGAAGGGTGGTCGTTACATTGAGGGCGCCTTCAACAGGGTTGAAGGAGCCTTCAAGGGCGCCTCCAATCCTGCTGGAGGCGCCTCCAAGCTGGCAGCACAGATTCCAGCTTGGTTTTTCCAGCTTCCGACGCTCCGTTCTTTTGGGTGATTGCGGCCAACTGGAATAGGGCTCACCCGAACCCAATTCCCGGCCTTCTCCTCGAGCAGCCTTCCGTCCGGCTTAACGTCCCTCAAACGCCGCACACGCTCTTCACGCCCACCGGAGTACTCTTCCGCAGCTCTCTCATCCTTCGGACGCACCGAGCCTGTCGGCTCCCTTCCCGTGCCGTCCTTCTCGCTAGCTGCGTCTTCTGCTTGACTTCCTGTGTTCCTAAGCTCCTGCACACTAAGACACGGGGATCAAACACAACAGGACCTAACCAACTTGGTTGATCACATCAAAACTACCACAGGGTCCAACAATCTCCCCCTTTTTGATGTGCATCAACCCAAGTTCAAGTTAGGGTAAAAATAGACATAAACAGTAATTTTAAAGAAAAAATTACTAAACTAACAAGTTAAGAATAATTTTTGCAATTAGTAAAATTACAACACTTTTCATAAAAATAATAACAGAAATTTTTCTAACTTCCCCTAAACTTGTACTTTTCTCTCCCCCTTTGATCATAGCAAAAATGGGGTCTTAAGTAAAATATTTTCAAGTAAGATTAAATCATTAAACAATTTCTAAGTAAAAATGATTTTTTTTAAAAAAAAACAAGTTAAATTGAATTAAAACAAATTTCTAAGTCTAAACTGAAAAATTTATAAGAATAAAATAATTTCTAAGTTAGAATTTAAAAAAAAAATTAAGGAATTTTTGTTTATTTTAATAAATATTTGATAAACTTTCAAAGCATTATTTAATTCTTGTTTAATACTTTTTCAGAAAGTTAATTAAACATTTTCTTTCAATATTTTAGCTTCCAGGTCGTGGCGAGGCACTAGGCCTTCTTGGTTATTGGAGCAACAACCACTTCCTTAGACAAAGCTTCCATAAAGAATTTCAATGTTTAATTTTCTCACTGTAAGCTTTTAATTTTTGAAAAATTAATTAAGCACAGATTTTGGAACCCAATAGAGGTTCCTTCCTACAGGATTATTCAAAAATCTAGGGGGTACATAAATTTTGGGCACTTTTCTAAGTTGACCCTGATGGTTTCTAATGTACCAGTTTAATTTTCCATAAGTTCTTAATTTTGATTTTGGAAATTTCTTAAAGCATGCATCATTTTTCAAATTTTCAATTTCTAATTTTAAATTTTCATTTTCTGATTTCAAATTTTCATTTTCTTTTTCTAATTTATCTAATTCTCTAGAAAGAGGTTTAATAAATCTAAAAGATTGATTCGGGGTTAGATTGCATACCTTACTTACCTGATTTAGTGACGCTCCTCCTTCACTACAGCTTTCTTCTGACGTTCCTCCCCCTTCGTCGATGCTTATCTCTGAGCTGGACGTTTCTTCAAGCTGATGGTTGGCCATCAGTGCTAGTCCCGAGAATTCTTCGACTTTCGATTCGGAGGATGACGAATCATCCCACGTGGCCTTTAGGTTCTTGTGTTTGGAGGGTTCTGGCTTCTTGTACTTTACCCTTTCTTTCTCCTTTCTCTTTAGCTTTGGGCAGTCATCTTTGATGTGCCCCTCTTCGTTGCAGTTGTAGCAACGAACCGTCCTCTTCTTTCGATGATGCCTCTGCGATTTAAATTTGTTAGTACTAAAAAATTTATTGAAGCGTCTTACCAGTAGTGCCGCTTCGGATTCGTCGACTGAGGCTTCGGAGTCAGAACTGTTCATCTTTTCCTTTAAGGCAATGTTCTGACTTATCTTCTCTGCTCCGTTGGGTTCTGAAACTCGAGATTCGTGAAGTTCAAAAGTGGAAAATAATTGTTCTAAAGTACTTACCTCGAGGTCCTTAGAGATGTAATACGCATCTACTAAGGAGGCCCACTATGGAGTTCTTGGGAAGACATTGAGCGTGTATCGGATGGAATCCCGGTTGGTTACCTCTTCTCCAAGGTTCGTTAGTTGCGTTATCAGCTCCTTGCTTCTCGCTTGGAGTTGCGCTACCTTCTCGCCTTGGTTTATCCGGAGGTTCGTTAACTAGTTCCGGAGTATATCGCGCTTCGCCAGCTTCGCTTCAGAAGTACCTTCGTGAAGCTCCAGGAATTTTTCCCAGAGATCTTTCGCGGAGTCGTAGCTTCCGATCCGATTTACCTCCTGCGGCGGTAGAATGCTGAGTAGGTGGAACTCAGCCTTTCCGTTAGCGACGAAGTCTGCTTACTCCTTTTTCGTCCAGGTATTTTCCTCCTTATCTTTCGGAACTGCATAGCCATATTTCATTATTAAAAGAATGTCAAATTCGGTTTTAAAAAATACCTCCATTTTGCGCTTCCACGTCGCGAAGTCTCCGTCGAACTTCGGGGGATGGATGTTTGCTCCAGCCATCGGTTTGATCGTAGTGCTTCAGTTGGCGATTAGTCCTTCTGAGGCGATCAGACTCTGATACCACTTGTTGATGCAGCGGAGACCGGCAAGAGGAGGTGAATTGCTGAAAACAAAAATAAAAATACCCTCCTCAGATTTCAACTCAAAATAAACGCAGTAGTAAAATAATAAAGACAGAAAATTAAAAATAGAAACAGGAATTTAACCTAGTTACAACCAAGGAGGTTGTTAATCCAGGGCAGTGAAAAGCGCACTAAGAAAATTCTCCTTCTCTGAAGGCGGAGAAGCCTTTTACACTCTAATTGCTCAGAACTACTGCTAGGAATTGCTTACAGATTGATTGCTTGAGTTGTTGTTGAATTCCTAGCTCCAGGGGCCTTTATATAGCTCCTGGAAAGTCTATCCCGAGGGTCCAAGGCGCCTCCAACAAGGTTCAAGGCGCCTCTAGCTCGGTCAGCGGATAAAACTTTATCCGCACGCAAACGATCAATTCTGACCTGTTGAGGGCGCCTTCAACAGGGTTGAAGGCGCCTTCAAGGGCGCCTTCAAGGGCGCCTCCAATCCTGCTGGAGGCGCCTCCAAGCTGGCAGCACAGATTCCAGCTTGGTTTTTCCAGCTTCCGACGCTCCGTTCTTTTGGGTGATTGCGGCCAACTGGAATAGGGCTCACCTGAACCCAATTCCCGGCCTTCTCCTCGAGCAGCCTTCCGTCCGGCTTAACGTCCCTCGAACGCCGCACACGCTCTTCACGCCCACCGGAGTACTCTTCCGCAGCTCTCTCGTCCTTCGGACGCACCGAGCCCGTCGGCTCCCTTCCCGTGCCGTCCTTCTCGCTAGCTGCTTCTTCTGCTTGATTTCTTGTGTTCCTAAGCTCCTGCACACTCAGACACAGGGATCAAACACAACAGGACCTAACCAACTTGGTTGATCACATCAAAACTACCACGGGGTCCAACATGGAGCCTCCCTTGAATTATTGGACTTGGGTATTAGGTTTTGGGTTTATGTCGATGTACTTTATAATTATAATAGACTTGGTTATAATTTGAGTTTAGATTAGTTTTATTTTTATTTAATTTAGGTTTAATTATTTCTTTGTTTGACTTTACTGAATTTAGGTTAGATGGTTTAATTTTTAAGATTAAGGTTGAGTTATTTAGTTTTAGATAGTTTATTTTATTTTTAGGTACGTAGTATTGATTAATTCCTACTCGTGTGGTTAGACATGCTTTCAGAACCCAAGCCTTGATTTGATTTTAATTGACTATGATATAAAGGTTTTGTTAGTTGAGCTGGATTTGTATCCAAGTCTGAACTTATTATACATAGTTTTTTGTGATCCAAGTATCATATTAAGGTATATAGATCTAGTTGTGAATTTTTCTAGTAGTTGTTTTAGTTCAACTACTTCGCCTTCCAATATGAAATTATCCTCTTCAAGTTTTGCAACTTGGGCTGAGATTCAACTTGAATCAGCTTGCTCGTTGAGATTAATTTTAATTGTTCGTTAAGTATTTTATTTTCTAAACTTAGTTCATTTATTTGATTTTCAGACATAGTTAATTTTTTATGTAAACATGCAATTATTTTAGAAAACTTTTTGCTTAAAATAGATTGTACCTCATCGAAACCTTCGGAAATAAGTGCAGACTCGTGGCTCGATTCAAGTTTGGACCCGTCTTCTGATTCACTTTTTGATTCTGGTCCGTATGCCATCAATGCGAGGTAGTTGGTGTGCTTTAGTTCGTCGCTGTCTGATTCCTCTGCGGGCAATTCATCCCAAGTTGCCTTGAGAGTTTTGTTCTTCTTGAGATTTGAGCAGTCATTCTTATAATGTCCCTTCTTGTTACATCTAAAGCATGTGACATTCATCTTGTTGTTGGTGGGAGTAGTCTTGATCTTCTGCAGATCCCTTTCGGTGAAACCTTTCTTTCTTCTAGTGAATATCTTTCTTACCAGGTTCACTAGGTGTTCTTCATCGTCTGAGTCTGGGTCTAACACATCTTCGGTTCTAGTTTAGGTATGGATTTTTCTTTTGATGATCCTACAACAAGATCAATACCTTTCTCAAGTTTGATGTTAGTTTATTCATGCAGCTCTAATTTACAAAAGAATTTATCTAATTTTAATTTAGATAAATTCCTTGAGATTTTGTAGGCATCCACGAAGGATGCCCATAGTGTATTTCGAGGAAATGTGTTTAGAGCATACCTTATTAGATCTCAATTCTCCATTTGATGGCCAATTATGTGGAGTCTGTTGAGGATGTCTTTTATCCTCGTGTGCAATTGACTGGTAGATTCTCCTTCCTGTATTCTGATGTTAAATAATCTATTTAAGAGCAAGTCCCTTTTAGCTACCTTTGTGCCATTGGTTCCCTCATGTAGTTCTATGAACTTGTCCTATAGCTCCTTTGCATTTTTGTGTGGGTCAATGCAGTTTAATTCTTCCTTTGTTAGTCTACACTGGATTGTGTTGAGGATGTGCCTTCTTCTTTATCTCTAGATTCTAATTTTTTGGGTCCATTGGAATTCCGATGTTGTGGTCAACTAACGCCTTATATCCTTTGGTGATTCTGAACCACTGGTCAAAGTCGGTCTTTAGGTATACTTCCATCCTCTTCTTCTAATATAGGAAATCATCCCCACTGAATAGCGGAGGATGAATGGTCACTAAAATAGAGAACTAAAAGGAGATACCAAGACTTGGTCTTGGATTAGCAGAATTTGAAAAAATAAAAATGGCAAAGAGCTCAAGTGGTGTTGTACTAACTTCGAGTTAAACTGAACGGGAAATAATTATTTGAATAGGTAAGTTTTATCAATTCAGATAAGACACGAAAAAAAAAAATTCCCCCGGCTTGATTGGTGGTTGCACCAATTTAGAGTAGAACCTTACTCTAATACCACTTGTTAGATCGAGACGCATGTGAGAGAGGGGAGGGGTGAATCACGTGATTTTCAAAAGTTTAGGGGGTGTTTGGTTTGTGTTTTCCACGCTGTTTTCTATTTTCATTTTCTGAGAAAATGGAAAACGCGTTTGGTCTGCGTTTTCCACGTTCATTTTTAAGAAAATGAGAGAGCGTTTTCTAAGAAAACGAAAAATGCGGAAAAGTCATTTTCTAAAAAATGAAAAACGCACATTTTTCAGAAAATGAAAATGAAAATGGGGCAAACCAAACACACCCTTATTTTTTTTCATTGTTTTTAAATCAAAGTAAATGCAGTGAAAAGAATACAAAAAT
Organism: Zingiber officinale; assembly: GCF_018446385.1. Classification (NCBI taxonomy): domain Eukaryota; kingdom Viridiplantae; phylum Streptophyta; class Magnoliopsida; order Zingiberales; family Zingiberaceae; genus Zingiber; species Zingiber officinale. Next base: position 31,716,012 of record NC_055992.1, on the reverse strand, counting down.
TGAAAGCAAGTAAGAAGACAAAATTAGACACGAACACAAGGATTTACTTGGTTCGAAGTCTCCGACAATTTTTACTCCAAGACCCAGGTCTCACGGACCTATCGATGGGTAATTCAGTAAATACCTCTTCTAGAACCGTGGGAAGAAGGGATCGAGTACAAAGAAAGTCAGAACAAGTTTAACACACTACATTTGCCCTTTTGCAATAATTTAGTACAAAAATTAATGTTACCAAACACTTTTTCTTAGACGATCAGCTCGAGCTCGGTGTTTGGACGGCTTCTTAGCAGTAGACGAGCATAGCAACATTATATCATAGTCACAGTAGGAAGTCAGAGTAGTTGAAACCTCAATTGGACATGTAGAAGCTTGTATATTAGTTGTGTCTTGAAGCTTGGTCGAAATGCCCTTATAAAGGATGTGGAAGGTGCCTTCCATAGCCTTGAAGGAGACTCCAACCTAAGAAGTTTGATCCTGAACAGCTCAATCCCTATCTACGACAAAGTCTGAATTTTATCTTGCGGAATGTGCCTTTCATAGTCTTGAAGACGTCTTCCATGAACAGTGCGAAAACGCCTTCCATACCATGGAAGGCGTCTCGGGCACTGTTCACCCGAGGTCATTTGCGCTCTTTTTACCTTACAATATATGTTAGTTCAAAATTAAAATATTTAATCTGCAAAACAAAGTTAGCAAAGTAATAATAAGTAGTAATAATTAGTTATTATCCTTACGGGATCAGGAACTAGTCAAGGTCTCATATTAAGGATCCAAAATGGACCTAAACTGGACCGACACTTATTGTCCCTCAACTGAGATGCGTCTTCATTGAGTCACTCTCCTCCAGTGACTTACCTTCACTTACGACTTTGCAGTCTATCGACTAGCCTTTTGGCTCATCAAGTCTTCATGCCAGTTGTCAGGTCTGTAAATACAATTAGACTTCTGCTAACTGTCAGGCCCCACGGACCCAACTGGACTTCTTGCCATATATTAAGTTAGCCCTTTGACCTATCTGGTCTTCATACCAACTATCGGGTCCCATGGACCTAACTATATTTCAGCCTGGTGTTAGGTCCTTCAGACCCGTCAACTCTTGCACACTTGGTAAAGCAATTAGATCACAAAAATACCTAACTTAACTCACTTGTAATTTATCAAAACTTGAATTAGACCGTTAGTACAAATTACATCAACATTATTATCCTTTTTTTTATCGGAAATAATTTCAAGGTTTATTAGTAATTTCTACAAATGCATCAATCAAGGATCTAGAGTTCAAGACTACGTGTATTATTATAATTTTTTCTCATTAATCAATCAGTGATCTAAAGTTTGAGACTCAGCTGCAACGTATTATTAGAAATTTTTCTCATTAATCAATATCTAGAGTTCGAGACTCAGTTGTGGCGTATTATTGAGAATTTTATCTTGGATTGGTGATGTTAAAAAGTATATATTTTTTCAAAATTTTAACTAAGATCAAATATGATATTAAATTAATTTTTATAAGGGGAGTCCGTTAACATGGGTCTGATGGCCTTTTGGTTAAGATTAAATATAGTATTTATTTTTATCAATTTAATATCTGATATAAATAATTAAATTGGATGGAGTCATGTATAGTTTTGATGGGGTAGTTGCTTCATCTTAATTTTTTTTATTTTATAAGTATTTTAAAAATATATAAAATTATAAAAATATTAAAGTCTTGTCTATTAAAAAATATAAAATTATACTAATATTTATAATTTATCTTGAAGAGAGGATATATAAGATGTGACAATTTTTGTAGTATTAATTGGTCCGTATAATTGTATTAATATCTCCAATTTATCTTCCATTACATACAAGTGAAGGATGTCAGTGAAAAGAATATCTGCACCATTCATTTGCATGACAACTGCACGTTGCAATTGCATAACTTCGCATTAGTGGAAGCAGTTTTTTTTCCAATATTAAAAATATGTCCAAGGAGGAAAATAAATGAAAATAGGAGAAATTTGGCTCGTGACTAATGGGGATGTTTATAGTAACGACAAGTTTATCTTTTTTCATTTTGAATTCTACAAAGCAACTGTTCATGCATTAATTGCAACATTTAGGTCCACTAGTGACATTTTTTTTTAGGTAACAAGTCGTTGATGAGAAAAGGCATAAAACCAAGGAATTAGGGCATGAAAGAAAGATGAATGCAAGTACGAAGGTGCACAATAGAACTCAATTTGAGACCCTATCAATTAATGGATTTTTTGTAAAATGATTGATAGACATAAACACCTTAAATACAGGGAAAATGGGCATTAGAAAACTAAGGGGAATGTAAGAAATGCAAAGATGCCCAATAGGACATAATTTGAGATCTCCAATGATTTTTTTTTTTTTTTTTTTTTTTTTTTTTTTTGCAAAAAGTCATTAATGAATATAAAAAAAAGATGAATTAGATAATATTAAATTTGGGATGATCAATCCGATTTTATAGAAATTTTTTATCGACTATCACGATAAATTGAAAAGTACTCATGATGGACGACGTCCCAAAAACCCAGCATCTAAAGGAAAATTCTCTACAAATGTGTCATAACTAAGGATTGAACCGTAAATATCCGGATAATAACTTAATATTCGTCTATTATAACATAGACCCGAGAGCCATTAATAAATATAAAGGCCTCAAACTCTCGCTTGCACATGGATGTCCGGGAGGGATCATAAATGATAAAGGTCTCAAAACTAGAAAATTTGGGTCTAAGAAGAATGCAAGGAATGTAGAGATGATCAGTAGCACTCAATTTGAAACCTCCGGGTCTACAAGGAAAATAAAAGTTTCTAGAGATCTCCAAATTCATTAATGACTGTTTAGTATAAAATTATTAATTGATATAAAGACCTCAAATGCATACAATTTGGACATAAAAAAAATGACAGGAATGCAAAGATACCTGATAGGATTCAATCCGAGAGCTTTAAATCCGTCAATCAAGTTTAGACAAAAAAATATTGATGGACATAAAATCCTCAAATGCAATTGAAAATGACGGGAATGTAAAGATACATGATAAGATTCAATCCGAGGGCTTTAGATCCATCAATCAAGTTTAGACAAAAAAAAAAAATATTGATGGACATAAAATCCTCAAATGCAATTGGTGTCCCTAACCACTAAGTGTGGCTTGGGGTCAATATTCAGTAGGTGTGAAATCTCGTTGATTATCTCACCTCCTTTTTAAATATTCTATTATAGTTGGAAAAAGTCTTCCATGATTGACCTCCCTTTCAAATAATGGAGGTCATCCTGGAAGAGAACAGTTAAAGGAAGCATTTGAAAATTCAAAAGTGTTTGTGGCTTAGATAAATGTGTGTGAACAATAAACAGTTTGAGCAATATTTTAGAAACCCAGTATGTGATTTAGTTATTTAGTTAGATGTGCAGTTTGAATATTTTTGAAACCCAAGTACGAGGTTCAATAAATTACCAAAAAATATTAAAATAATCAAAATAATTTCAGTAATGGTTGCAACAAAGTAGCTTCAATAATGTGAGATCAGGGTGATTCGATAATATTGAAGGCTTCAATAATCATGAGTGTTCTTGATTCTTAACCGAACACCTCAAGGATCTTAATTCTCATCAAAACTTCAATATCTCACCATGTTTAAAACTTTCCATGAATGTGAAGCAACATTGAAAATTAAATTGACAATAGTATCAACTAGTTTGATGGAGAATCTCTTGGCAATTTGCCCAGCAAAAAGATCACAAAGGTTTTAGTACTACAAAATGCATTGGCACTTCATCAAAGGGATCATTAAGAGATCTTGTCTCTTGCACACCATGACAAGTCACAAGCAAAATGGCATAACTTAACGATGTATAAAGGATTATTTCTTTTGTACATACAAGTGACCTAAGGTAGAGCAGGATGCATCTGCCAATGGTCTTCTCAGAATATCATATACACCAAACACCCTCTTTTATTTAACAAGTTAGCTCAACTTAACTTGATAACCAAACCATTAGCATGGAAAACTACATGGGGCATGCTCAAGCACATTACTCAGCGAGATCTGCGACTGGTGGGTGGCTTTAATGACGAAGATGATTTTGACTTGGTAAAATCAACCAAATCTTTGAAGAGTGCATCCTCAGGAGGTTTGGATTCTTTTGCTGGTGGTGATGAGTCTACTCCTCCCAAATGATGTGGATGAAGTGGACCTAGGCTGGTATTTCCCTGATGAGAAGAGTTCTTAGTTTGAGAAAGTGATCCATCATGAACTGTGTCCCCACCCAATAGGGTATTCTTCTGTTGCTCAAAGAATTGCTGCCTTTGGTCATATTTTGAAGGGGGAGGTGGAAGTAGAGCAGTACCCTGGGTCACCCGTTGCAACTTTGGAAGTGGCTCCACACTGGATTTTGTTGCTTGAATGGGCTCATCAAACCTAGATGGACCATCTGACTCCAGCATTGAGGCTGTATCGGAAGCTAGCAGAGAATGAGATACAATAGGTGGCAAAGGTGGGTTAGGATGAGCAGCCACTGGTGGTGCTGATCTGGAAACATCATCATTGAGATAGTCAATTGAGTTTGCTTCTCCGCTGACTGGCTTTGAGGGTTGGGAAGGAGGTTTTAGGGTGATTGGATTTCCAACACTCGAATTCTTGCTCTGCCATACTGCACTATCTCTGGAAGTCCTGAAGCAATTACCGAATGTTTTTCAATTGTTAGGTATCTATTTAAGAAAAAATGTTTCTATTAAGTAGCTAGAGCTCATGATTGATCAAAGGGCATAGATAAAATACCCGTGTATGCTAATAAAATAATTTATAATTTCAACTGAAATGAATTTTGACTTTGGATAAAGAAACAATGCCAGACAGATCTTAGATCTGTAATGGCACAATGATATTTCTATTCAATTCAGAAAGGTCTTGAGAAATAATGCAAAATCAATTGCAATACTGAATGTCAGTACATGGACAAGTTGAATGCTAGGAAACAAAAAAATATCCATCTGTTTAAGAAGGTATCATCATAGAACAAAGTAAAAAAAATCATAAATTAATGAAAAAAAATGTAAAAAAGTAGAAAAACTGCATGAGTCATTCACTCTTGGAATCTAATCTTGGTTAGGATACATTTGCAAGCATCTGAAATTCAAGTTATGGTATTTCAGAATTTTAGGAACATAAAGAAGCAATTCAATAATTCACGATTCAGTTAAGACTTTCATCACTACTAGGAGAGTCCCTAGTATTCTGGATGATGGATATTATCAATGGATTAAGTAGGATATTATAGTACAAGAATCTCAAACAAAGAAAGTGCAATAAGGTTACTTATAGCTACTCTATAATAATTTTTTTTGTCATTTCACTAAATTTGACTATCCGAGAAAATTTAACTCGTCACCAAACAACTCAATCCAAATATCAGTCAAATGAGCAGGAAAACTCAACAGCAACGTTTTTCATTGGTCTTCTTTCAGAAATAATGAAATTAGATAACTACTACTAGTTCCTAATGTATTTTATGGAATGCGTGTTATGCATAGATGGATTATAATCTCTTGTTGACTATATACAACTACTCTAAGTTTTGACTTAAGTATATGACAAAGCTCCCCTCCCCTCATCTCTCTACTAGAGTATGTCAAAACTTCACTACTCATCCACATGCGTATCAATGAGAGAAAAATACTTTCATCAAACTCTCAACCACCAACAGAGTTTGTGCACAAATCCTGACAACAGAGCATGACCCACCTGCCACATATTATTTGTAAAACTAGGGATATATCCATTAATACACAGCCCATTACGAATTCCATTGCTCTCACACTTTTGAGATTTTTTCACTAGTTTGTTTTGTCTATGTCCTGCAAGAGAAATCTTCTCATAATGCACCATGATGTTACTGGTGAACTCCATTGGAAATAAGCCATGAATGAGATATTTGTTATTCTTTCACATGGAACACAGAAGCCTGTTTCTCTATAACATGACATTCAACCTTTCTTTTCATGAATACACTGAAATTTGTATATAAAAATGATTAACCAGGTCAGGTAACGTCGAACCTGAGCGGACTTGGCCCCAGAAAATTTCCCACTGGCCGTCAAAGTAAATCGGGAAGTGCTTGCGATGGGCAGCCCAAAAGCCCAGCATCCAGTGGTTACACATCCCATTTGAAGGAAAAAATCCTACAAATGCGCCATAGTTAGGAATCGAACCGTGGATATCTGGGTGACAACTGGGCACCCTTCCACTGCACCATAGCCCGAGGCCCACTAAAATTTGTAAATAGAACTGAGACATTTTACTAGTCACTTGTCTTAATTCGCATTTCTTTTCCTTGGTTGTTTTTTTATTAGAATTTGCAAATATTTTAGATGGGCAGTCCGATATACGAAGCTCCCGCAAATGTAGGATCCCAAGGAAGGGTTGAACCGGTCTATCCTTTATTACAAGAGATTGTTTCTGTAACACTAACCCATAACCACATGGCCACATAACAACAACTTTAATATTATGCAAGGCTCCCTTTGCAAATATTTTAGATGAATATCAAAAATTTCTTTCTACATGAGACCTTTATTTGGAGGTCTAAATAAAGAATCCTCCAAGTTATGTTGCTCTAGGGAGATTAAATTCTGTAAACAAAACAAGGATCTGTTGATGACCAAATTGTACATAAAATAAAGCTCAGTTGTAAAATATATTACAAAAATGCTCAATTGTAAAATATATTAATTTGAGGGGAGAAGGATTAGCAGCGTCTATGACTCTGGTGAAGACACTAGCAGTGGATTCAAAGGGGCTACACCAAACGAGTGAAAGAGGTGGGGTGGTGAACAATAGGAGAGAAAAAGGAACAACAATTTTGTGGAGAGGGAACCGAACATGGTGAACACTAACAATGGATGGACATGGTGGTGGAAGAAAAAGAGTGGGGTCTCAGGGAAGGGTTGAACCATATTAGGTCTATTATATGCAATCTTATCTTTTATTGCAAGAGGTTGTTTCTGACTCAAACCTATGACCACATGGTCACACGGCAACAACTTTTGTTGTTTTACATGATCACTGTATTTATTTTATGAAACGGATCTTGAAATCTATATATTTTACATACTTGAGCTTGATAAAGAAGTTATTGAAATGTAATTATTTTGCATATATGATTTCTCTTCTTTCCTTTCTTTATAAAAGCATTCAACTCATGATATGAGAGAACGTTATTATGCTTTCTTATTTATAGGTAGAGAGAGGACCAATATATATATATATATATATAACATCTTTATTTCCATGCATCCATCATGCATCGGTTATAATAAATTATTATTATTTACATCCGTTTAGTTAACTTAATAAATCATTCAAAAGGACAACCAAGACTCATTCGATGTACATGTTCCTTAAATATTTTTTGTTGAAAACCTTTAGTTAACGGATCTGCAATCATGAGATATGTTCTAATATAATCAATAAACTCTTTGTTTCTGAACTTCTTTAACAATAAAATATTTTAATTCTATATGCTTGGCACCTCTTGAGTATTTATCATTTTTTGAGAAGAATATTGTTGCAGAATTATCACAATAAATTTTTAGCGGCTTGGCAATAGTGTAGGCAACACAACCGCAACCATAATGCATGAATTGTGGCTTCAAAACATACCACAAACTCTGTTTCCATTGTGGATAAGGCAATGACAGATTGTTTATGATGCCAAGTAGGATAACGATTATCCTGTCGGCTGACGAAAAAAGAGGAATTGAGGAGAAAGAAAGAAGAGATAACTATCGTCCTCTAGATTTTTCCATAGAAAAGGAAATGTTATATAATAGCAGAGAATTAATTCGTCGACCATATATATATATATATATATATATATATATATATATATATATATATATATACACACACACACACACACTCTTCCTAGGACTCAAAGGAAGGAAAGAAATTCCTATATATGGAATATAATTCCTATCTTATAAAGAAAAGAAAGAATTATTTAACACAAGGAAACAAATTCTTAACAAACTCGTAATCTTAAAATCTCTAAGCGGACTCAAAATACAAAAATATAAAATACATAAATTATCAAAAATACCTAAAATACTAAAAATACCTTAAATAATAAAAAAAATAAAAATTATCAAAAATAATAATAAAAATCTATGGATCCTCATGCATCAGTCACCTCAAATAGAAAGGACTCATCCGCGAGTTTAAAGTAGCTTCAGGTGGTAGCCTGGAGGAAGGTCATCAGGCACCAAATTCGCAAAATATACTACCAGCTATCAGACTTTGGGAAGCTAAAAATCAATTTCACAGACATCAATTCCATCTTAGGAAAATCTGTCATCATACATAAAAACATCTTCTGATTCAGGTTTCTGGGCTCCTTGTGTAAGTTGAAGACAAAGTACAAACTCCTCAACTGCTGTAATTACAATTTTTTTCCTTCTAATCCTCCTTCCTTGAAAGCCAACTGAAAGCCAGATACAACAGAATCCTTGGTCTCATTAAGGTACTGAACTCCCTTGCACTTATGAACCACCATGTTCAGACCAGTAGCTTCGTAAATGTTAGTGTATAACTTGCTACATTCTCATATTCTAAGTCAAAAAAATACTTCGAACCTGTTTTCCCAATCTAAGATTCTTATGAAGCCTACAACCACCAAGCAACGAGGCCTAGAGGAATTTATCAGGCTTCGTTGGCATCTTCTCTATAATCTCCTCAGCTTCCTCGGATCGGCCAGCTCGGCTGAGAAGATCAACACAAGCATAATAATCTTTTATGGAATGAAATATTCTTAGACCTTTATCAATAAACCCTGCATGAGCACAAGCTGAAAGTACTCCAATGAATACTACTTGGTCTTGTTTGGTACCTGATTGTAACAATAAATCAAAGAAGGTAATTGCCTCCTCTGAGTGGCCATTTTAAGCACATCCACAAATTATTGGAGTCCATGAGACCAAGTCTGGCCAAGACATCCCTTTGAAGACAACACTGACCTTCTCAATATTTCTATATTTTGAGTACATGTGCACAAGAGCACTCACCGAAAATGACAATGGATTATATCCAATTCTTGTCATGTACCCATTGGCCTGCCTTCCTAAGCCTTCCATAACTAAATGCGAGCAAGCATCCAAAACTCCAGCAAAAGTGAACTCATTTGGCTAGACGCCTGATCTTAACATCTACGAAAACAGATCAAACCACTCCATCCTCTGTCCACTATCGAAATACCTCCCAATCATAGTTGTTCAAGAAACAACATCCTTATCAGCAATCCGATTGAACACATATCATGCATCATTAATACATCCATATTTGGCATACATATCCGAAGGTGCACTCCAAACGGTCACGTCCAAGTCAAAGCCCATTCGAACTATGTGGCAATGTATCTCCTTTCCGTGCCGGAGGAAAGGGTCAGCAATGGCAGCAGCAAGGGCGTTGGAAGCTATGAATCTGGTCCTAAAGATTGCGCCTTTTCCATACTTGAAAGGTATGCCATTCTTCTCACAAATCTTCCCAAGCAGGCCACCGATCCACCCTGTCCTAACATATATCAGGAACTTGAGAGAAAGTTTAGCGTTCTTGGGAGCAGGGACCAACATTCCTGTTTGATTAAATTTGATGCTGGTTTGCGAATTCTTATCCTCGGAGGCTTCTTGCCTGGTGATTCCGGGGATCATCAGCATCCAGATATGCAACACCAATGCGCCGGAGACATCACCCCACCATTGAGGGTTGCTGATGTACCACTCCATCGTCTACTGCAGGTCGTCCTCCCATGTGCCCAAGTCCTTTAGCTCCAATGAACCCAAGATCTAGCCTCCGCCAGGTCTCGGTTTGCGGAAATTCCCTTTAATCTTGTGTCAGCACAACCATCATCTATGGCCGCCCTCCACTCCCTTCTCCACCATGATCTTCTCCATAGCTGTGTCAAGGTCCCGACGGAGGCGCAGGCCGCCCATAATAAGACCCATGTCAAAGGCACGGGCATGAAGGGCTTCCCGTCGGTTGCCAGCGTCGGCTCGAAGCTCCGCCACATGGAAGCAGGGCATTGCATATACATCTCGCTAAGCCGAGACGACTTCATGCCATGGACCTAAGTGGAGATGCTTCTATGCCACCTCTGCAGCAATGAGGTATCCGTCGGCTGCCTTGCCCGCATAGATCTTTGTTGGAACTCATTGATCGTCATTGTACAACGCTGAGAGAGGGCTTCTTCTTGTCTTCTTCCTCCTCCGTTTCCCTCTTTGGGGATTGATTTAGGGCTTTGCAGAAACCAGACGAAATCCTGAGGTCGAAGTCGGAGAAGACGGAATCATCGAAGTTGAGCTCCATCCACTCCGGCTTGGGTGAGTAGCTGCTGGTGAATTCGGAGTCAGGTGAGGAGCGGTGGGAGTCCTAAACGGTGTGGAACGAAAAGGTGCGATGGTGGACATCCTCCTTTCCTTCAAATTCTTTTCCTTCATATGCTAGCTTCATATCTCAAGGATTAAAAGAGGAGTTGAGAAAGGGCAAAGGCAACTTGGAAAAGTCACTTCTACCAATAATGAATGTGTCAAGTTTTGATTTGCAAGAATTGTTTAATGAAGTTAACTTTGTATTTTCCCGATTGACATGCATAGAATTACCATCAACATTATCACGATCCCGATGAGAGGATGTTGTACCCATGTCAATTTTTGGATTACCAAAGTTTGACGCAACTTTTGATAAACTATCACCGGTATCTTGGTCATAATCATCTGGATCAAATTCTTTCTCCAAATCATCTTCGAATCCGTCCATATCATATCGGGCGTCAAAGCTATCGTTCTCCATAGCAAGACATAATCGTCCCCTGAACGGAGTTTGAGTGTAATCAAAAGGAAAAAAGTGATTTTTCATCTTTTTCTTTATCTTCTCCCAATCCTGGATTTTAGTTTTACCTTGTTTGTCTCGTAAGCACCATAAGTGCTCCCACTATGCAATGTCAGCCCCTTGAGTATAATTGCAATCAACTTCACCTTCATCTGTTCCAATACTTTCTCATAGAAGAAGAACCACTCCACTATTGATCCAATCAACAATATTCTATATATGTGACTTACCATAAAATTCGGGTAGATCAACTCCAAATTTGAGGTCTCCATGTCGATCCTCTCGACCACGTACCTCACGATCTTCATAATTTCGAGTCACCACCACCATACGTTAGGTTAAATCTGCGACTTGCCTCTGTAAATCCTCAACTGTCTTTGTAGTGCAAAAATAAAAAAAAAAGATTCACTTAAATAAACCAAGAGTTATATTATGGATTGATACTATAGGGTTTAAGTAATTAATATGTTAATATGTTAACAAACCCGACCCGATTTGCTAGCAACCTGACCCGACTTACCCTTTTAAATACACATGCCTTATATTTTTTCTCTCTCCCCTAACCCTTGAAGCCGCCGGCCTCCCTACATTCCCAACCGAGGAGGAGATAGAGGAAGAACTTCGTCGGAACGCTCAAAGTCATTTTTCTCTACGTCTCGCTACTTATCTTCCGTATACAAAACACCAAGGCAAGGTTCTTTTGTTTTTGCAATTATTGCACTATATGGATCATAGTATGATATTTTGATGTATGTTGCATGTTTTAAATCTTTCTGGAAGCACCATTCAGATCATATTATGTATGTTTAATGATTTTATGCATGAAAAAGATTTATGACTACATTTTACAAATTTTATGTTACATTTTCTTAAAGCTTTTGATGATTTCTTGAAAATTTCTTGATTGTTCTTGTTGAGTTTTGATGCTCGAAATTTCGGGTGTTGCTGCGTTTAGGGCTCTTCGGGATGATGTCTAGGTGATGTTCGGATGTGAATTCGTGGGTTAGAAGACCTGGGATGGGAGGTCAAAGGGCTGGAAGTTGTGTTCGATCTAGAATTTCGTCGAGTGTGACTTATGTGATGGAGAGGCCTTGCGTTTGGAGCAGAGGTGTTTTGGGTCGTCAAGGGCTTACTCCAAGGTATGGTCCATGTGTTGGGAGAGTATTCGAGGGATTGAAAAGGTGATGATACGTAGTAGGAGAGAGCGGGGGTTGTAGGGATTGAAGATGTTGCCATTGGAGGCTGCCGATTTGGGCCTGTTCTGGTGAGGGAGCAAGACTGGTAGGCTAGGATTTTTTTGGGTTGTTCAGGTGTGGGAGAAAGATCGGTGGGGTTGGGGCCTTTGCTGGGTTGATTAGGTGAAAAAGGAAGGGGTCGAAGTAGGTGTTGCGAGGTAAGGTTTAGTGTCTAGAGAAGGATGGATGGGAAAACATGGGGCAGGATCCTTAGCACAACATTTCTATTTTTATTTACCTCCCATATATTAGCACCTTGAACTCTATTATCATAACTGTTAGTAGGATGTTGATGCACGCAAGATAATTGTTTGTTTTAGCATGTAAAGTAAACTATTTTATTTATTTAGCAATATCTTTCTATGCATGAAAAGTAATAAAATTTTATTTAATAATGTGAGCTGTATATGACAATGTGAAGGGTAAGAGAATTCGACTTAAGAAGGGTCCGGTGAACCATATCAAAACAAAAAAGGTTAGGGGAATCCGGCATAAGAAGGTCCAGTGAACTTTACTAAAATAAAAGAGGTTTGGGAATCCAGCTTAAGAAGGGTCCGACGAACCTTACCAAAGCAGAGGGATTTGGGAATCCGATTTAAGAAGGGTCCGGTGAACCTTACCAACCTAGTACTAGGATAAAAGTTTGGCCAAACGATTAGAGGTTAAAGTACAAAGTAACTACATTTGATGAACTGAATTCTTGTAATCTTTGTAGTGGAAATTCATGGAATTAATGTCTTTCGGTTAATTTATCAAAATATTCCTCTTAAATGCAAACGGACGTTATTTCTATAAAAGGTTGAACTTGCTTTGTTTTTAGACTCACTAGATCCATAGGTAATGAGACGGAAGGACTTGACGGATGAGCTTTCTTATACCTAGCAGTGCACACCCGAGCGCCTCTTTTATTTGTTTAAGTTTCTACATGCATTAGGATGTTAGATCCTTCCATTGGAGTCGAGTTATATGATTGATAGTTGGATTAAGTCTCTTTCACTAGTTAGTTGCACTTTCTACTCTCATGAAGAATTTATTTACTTATGATGTTCAAACACAAATTATTTTTGATTTCATGTTGAACCAGTTTGTAATGCATAATCTTTGGAGTTGGGTTGTTTAATTCGGATCTCTTTAATATTGGTAATGCATGTTTGGTGAAAAGTATGTAAAGGATTTTAGGATGTTTCAGTCTTTCACGGTGCTTGGCTTCCTCCATCGAAACCTGCCTACTACAACCACAACTACAACGTCCTCCCTTGGGATCTAACACTCATCTTCCTCAATCGGACACTGTCAGCAATGAAATCAACTAACATTGGGTAGGATAACAATTATCCTACGGGCTAACGAGAAGAGGGAAATTGAGGAGAAAGCAAAAAAAGACAAGCAGCGTCTAGATTTTTCCAAAGAAATGGAAATGTAAATAATATCGAAGGATTAATTCCACAACTAGCTATACATAAATGTATATATAGACTCTCCCTAGGACTCAAAGAAAGCTTTGTTGTTAGAGGCGAAAGGCGCATCGAGGCGCAAAGGGCTCGAGCCCGAGGTGCGAGGCGCGCTCGAGGCGCAAGGCGTGCCCGAGGCGCACGCCTCTTGAACATAAGGTTGATGACTACTAAACTATTGACACACTCATATAATATGTCAAATATGATAACTATTAATATTCCACGCACATCAATATCAAATATGACAAGCAAAACACCACCATGATAAAATTAATAAAAGTTTCAAACTTTCAAGTTTCAACTTTCTAATTTAAACTAACAAAGTTCATCAAAACAAGCGTAATAAGTCAAATTAATCATCAAGCTCAAGATCATCCTCATTGTATTCATCTTTTTCTTTATCTTCATCTTCTTCAAATTCAATTTCTTCTTCTTCTTCTTCATCTCTAAGTCTTGAGATGAGCGTTTCATAGAGGAAGATGTATTTCCTTTCTCTACTTGTTTAGGCCTAGCATGTGAATTAGAGGTCATGGATGCAATATTTTTTTCTCTAGTACAATATTCAGGCTCTTCAACTCCACTAGCCCTAGCAACGACATCCCATGTTAAGTCATCACCTTCAAAAACCAACTCATCTTCTTCATTATCACTTTCTCCATCCATTCTACCCATCAGCCATTCATTATTATCATCAATATCTGTCAAAGAGATGGGGTCAATCTTATCACGTGCATCATACCGAAGTTTTAAGGCACGATTGTATTTCACAAATACCAAATTATTTAAGCGTTGTTGAGCTAGCCTATTCCTTTTTTTGTCGTGAATCTACAAAATGTTAAAAATCACAATAAATATAATAAAATATCAAAGAATATTTTTTACTTATAAAAGTAACATACTAATAGTAACATTTATATTTATTACATACCTGCTCAAATACACTCCAATTGCGCTCATAACTAGAAGTACTACAAGTGAGGCTAAGCACTTTAGTAGCAAACTTTTAGAATTCTGGGGTATTTGCTCCATAGCATTCCCCTCATTCTGTTGGAGATAATGTTCTTCTATGTCTAATTGCCACATTCCTCCCAAATAGCCCTTCTGCCTTTCGATATATAGAGAGCCGGGTAGTGATTTTATCTTGCTCGGCAGCGCTTGAAACCAATCTCTCCATAGTTTCAAGCAAACCATTCACCACTTCTCCACAGATATTTGAATCTGTGTATGAATAAAAATATGCTGGATTCAAATAATGCCCTGCAGCATGTAAAGGTCGATGAAGTTGACATTCTCATCTCGTATCAATGATCTCAAATACTTCTTTGTATTTATCTTCTTTCTCCAAAGTCTTCATAATTATTTCTTTTGCCCTATCCATAGCCTCATAAATATAGCCCATTGCAAGTTTTCTTTCGCCATCAACTAGTACACGGACTAAAGGGTCATATATCTTTAAAATATGCACAATACTGCTCCAAAATCTAAGTGTCATGATGATTTTAGCTACCTTCTTCCCCGCCGCTTCTTTTGCCCATTTACTCTCTGTCCAATCCTTTGAAATGAATATTTTTCTTAAATTTTGCTTCGTGCATCCTTTCAAGAGTGAGAAAAGCAGTAGCAAATCTTGTGACACTCGTTCGACAAAGCTCTTTTTATCTTGTGAATTGCCTTAACATATTTACCATGTCGGGGTGAACATAAATGTAAGCATTCACACTCATTGTTTTCTTTAATGTTGCTTTAAAATCAGGCAATTTCCCAATAAGATTAAGTTGACGCAGTGAGCAACACAAGGAGTCCAATACAAGTGTGACCTTTTTGCTTCTAATAATTTTCCTACAAAAGAAGTTAGAAAAGTAGATAAGTTTAACATATATAAGAAAAAGCATATTGATAAGAAAGAATTAAATAGATTCTTACCAGCAAGCACATTGTTACTTGCACTATCCGTAACAACTTGAACAACATTTACTTCTCCTACATGCTCCACAAATCGATCAAGTTGCATAATCAGAAGCATCAACCGATTCGATGAAAATTGAACCTTTAGGAGAATTCACTAAAAAAATTAATCAATGTTCTCTGCCTTTTGTCTGTCCACCCATCTGCCATCAAACTACAATCATACTTGGCTCATTCTATTTCACATGACTTAATGTAATCATTTGTCATACTATCAACAACCTTTTATAGAAAAGGAACCCGCACCTTATGATAACTAGGTCCTTTTAGACCTATACTATATTGGCCAACCAAGTCCAACATTCTTTGAAAGCTTGAATAGTTAACGACATTAAAAGGAATTGCCGCATCATACATCCACTCAGTTATGGTCATACAAGCTTTTTCCCTCAATTCTTTCTTGTATGCCTCATTTATTGTAATTTGCCTTTCTTTACCCTTTCTACTTTCAACATTTTTTTTTGTACACTAGGAGCAAAATATGTATCATTCGACCTATTTGTCTGGGTCTTTTTTGCATATTCACTGATCTAGAACTTTACTTGTACTTATAGGCGGCACAACTTTAGCTCCAATATCATCTATATCAATGTCATCACCAAAAGCGTCTACATCCTCAAAGTCTAATGTCGCAAGTTTAGAAAGATTACTTTTCTCAGTCTTTTTCTCCATGAAATTTTTAATTTCTTCACGTACATGAGGCGGACATTTTTTACAAGTTGTAGTATTTTGAAACCCCCCAACAAGATGTTGTTTTGCACGATAGATACCTCTTTTGTAATTTTTTGACAAAAAGTTACAAATTAAATCATTTTTATTATCCGGATTAATTCTTTGAAAATAATTCATTCCCGGATCTTTTGATATATATGTTGGAGTATCACTACTACCTTCCATGATAATGAACAAGAAAATAGTCTGAAATTTAAAAAAAAAAAAATAAAATCAATACGGTACCACTGTACCAGCAATAGCAAAATAGTAAAAAACAAAAAGCAAAACAAGACAAACAAAAATGGAAAAACAGTAAAAAAAATGAAATATCGGACGGCAACACCAATACGAACCAGTAGGAAGCAAAAACACAACCTGCAAAAATGAAAAAACAGGAAAAACAAAACAAAACAAAACCGGACAGCAGCACAGCAAGAACACGAACCAGCAACTCAAAGAAAAAAAAAGAACGAGCAGAAGAAAAGAAGATACAGAACAAAGATATGAAAAGAAGAAGAAGAAACGAAGAAAAACTGAAAAGTGAAAACAAAGAAGAAAAAAAGAAGAAGAAAAGAAATAACAGAAGAAGCGAAGAGAAGAAGAAGATGATAACAGACGAAAAAAAAGAGAAGAAGAAGTGAAGAATAGAAAAACAAAAAAAAGAAGGAAAACATACTTGGGCGACGACGCAACTCAGCGATGGCGTGGCTCAGTGATGGCGCGATTCAGCGATGGCGGCGGCGGACGGGAATGGGTTCCTCTTCTTCTTGCGTTCTTTTCTTCTTCCCTTTTATCCTTTTCTTCTTCTTCTTGCGTTCTTTTCTTCCCTTCCTGCGTTCTTTTCTTCTCCTATTTCCCGTGCCTTAATTCCAAACAAAGTTGGTTTGGAATGTTTTTTTGGTTTAAAATCTAGATTTGTTCACGATCGCGCCTCGATCGCGCCTCGATCGCGCCTTCGTTAAGGTGCAAAGGCGCACGAGGCGTGCCCAAGCGCGCGCCTGACGAACAGCGCCCGCCTTGCGTGGGAAGAGGCGTTTTTCCCAGCACCTTGTGCGCGTGACGCCTCGGGCGCACCTTTAACAACACAGAAAGAAAGGAAAAAAATCCCTATATATGATATATAATTCCTATCATATAAAGAAAGGAAACAAATTCTATAAAACAAGGAAAAACATTTCCTAATGGACTCATAATCCTAAAATCTCTTAACAGACTCAAAATACGCAAATATAAAATACAGAAATTACCAAAAATACTTGAAATATCAAAAATATCTTACATATCAAAAAAAAAGTAAAAATTACCAAAAATAATAATAAAAATCTATGGGTCCTCTTACATCAGTTTAGCACTTTTCAATAATATTGCTCCTCCAAGAAGAAACAAATAACCAAAAGTGGACTTTCTACTCTCAATGCATCCGACAAAATCTGAATCTGAGTAATCAACCACTTCCAAGTGATTCGCTTTTCTATACATGAGCATGTAATTCTTAGTGCCTTGAAGATATCTTAAAACTTTCTTAGCAGTTTTCTAATGATCAATTCTAGGATTACTTAGTCCAACCGCAAAACTAATATCCGGTCTTGTACAGGTTTGTACATACTTCCTACAACAGAAGCATATGGAATTGAATCCATTTGTTTTCATTCTATGTCATTCTTTGGACATTGCATAAGACTAAATTTGTCCCCTTCTAAATTGGAGAAATTCCAGCAGAACATTTTTCCATATTAAATCTCTCTAGAATTCTTTCAATATAAGGTTTTTTAGACAATCCCACAAAACATTTCAATTCCGATCACACAGGATGTCTCGCTCATATCTTTCATTTCAAAATTCTTAGAGTCTTTTGTCTTATGCAACATGTCCAAATCATTAGTAGCAAGCAAGATTTTATCAACATATAGGACTAAAAATACAATTTTGCTCCCACTGATCTGTCGATATATGCAATGATCGACAATATTTTCTTCAAAACCAAAAGATGTGATGGTATTATTAAACTTAATATACCATTGTCCAGAAGCTTGTTTACGTTCATATATTGATTTCTTAAGTTTACACACAAGATGATCTTTTTCTTCAATTGAAAAACCTTCAGGTTGGTCTATATATATTTCTTCAAGATTTCCATTAAGAAAAGTTGTTTTTAGATCCATTTGGTATAACTCTAAATCATAATGAGCTACTGGTATCATGATAATACGTAATGAGTCTTTCTTTAAGACAGGTGAAAATGTTTCTTTATAATCAATATCATCTTGTTGTGTATATCCCTTAGCAACAAGTCAACCTTTATATCGCTTAATATTACCATTCAAGTCACGTTTGGTTTAAAGACCCATTTACATCCAACTTATTTAGAATCTTCTAGCAATTCAATGATATCCCAAACATCATGTTCATATATGGATTGCAACTCTTCTTTCATTGCATTGACCCATTTATCTGACTCTAATTTCTATAGCTTGTGAAAATGAAACTGAATCTTCATAAATTCCATAATCTAATTCTTGCAAATAAGTTTCATAAACATTTGAAATAGCAATTTTTCTTATTTTTTGAGATCTTCTCAATGTTATTTCTTGCGACTCATTTGCATCAAATCTTTGTGAGTTAGTTTCTTCAAAGGATATTTCATCATGTTGTTCAGTGTTAATAACGGGAACACTTTGGGAACAACATTGGATGAAGGAATACTTTTTGATAAAGGAATATTTACCTTAACTTCCTTTATATTCACATTTTGTTGTTCATCGCTCTCACTAACTTCACCATTCTCAAAGAATTTTGCATTACCAGTTTTTACTATTCTTAGATTATGATTAGGACAATAAAATATATATCCTTTAGATTTCTATGGGTAACCAATAAAACCACTAATTATTCAAGAATCTAACTTTCTTTCACATGGATTAGAAACTCTTGCTTCTGCAACCCCTAACATGCAAGTGTCTAAAGCTAGGTTTCCCTATTTGTCCATAACTCAAAAGGAGTCTTTGGAACTGTCTTACTAGGAACTCTATTAAGCAAGTACATTGATGTTTTTAAAGAATACATCCACAATGATTTGGGTAATGATGAATTGCTCATACTTCTAATCATATCCATTAATGTGCGGTTATGCCTTTCTACCACACCATTTTGTTGAGGTGTGTGTGGCATAGTATATTGTATACATATGCCATGTTTTTCAAGAAGTTTTGCAAATGGACCCGAATGTTGTCCGGTTTCATCGTATTTCCCATAGTATTCACCTCCTCTATCAAAACTTACAATTTTCACTTTCTTGTCTAATTGTCTTTCAATTTTATTAATGTAAATTTCAAAAGCATCTGCTTGAGATTTTTTTAAGCAAATAGACATATTTATAACTGTGAAAAATCATCGATAAAGGTGATAAAATACTTTTCTCCACCAAAAGATGAAGTATCAAAAGGTCCACGTACATCAATGTGCATTATTTCAAGAAATTGAGTGCTTCTTATGGCTCCTTTCTTATTATGTCTGATTTGTTTTCCCTTAATACAATTCACATATAAATCAAGATCAGTAAAATCTAAATTTTGTAGAATCTCATTCTTTATCGATCTTTCTAATCTTTCTTTGGATATATGACCCAAACGCTTATGTCACAAGAAAGCGGAACATTCACTAAGCATAGTTCGCTTAATTCCAATACTTTAATGCACAGAAAGGATTCAACAAATTTATTATCAAGTTTTAGTTTATATAAACCATTAGTAAGAATTCTAGAACAATAAGTCTTGAATTCTTATATAAATTAAAACAAGCTTTTCTAAAATTAAAACCAAAACCACAAACATCATGTTTTGAAAGAGAAATAAGGTTCCTAGAAATTGAAGGTACATAAAGAGTCTCTAATAGGTCTAAATGAGAGCTAAAATCTAAGACCAAACCATAAGTCCCTATGCCTTCAATCGGAGCCTTCATACATTTTCCCATATATAGGAAATTCTCAATTCGGTTTGTGGTTTGGATTGTAAGGAATCTCTGCATCATATTGGATACATGAGTATCAGGAGGGTGCTGTAGAGGATGTTGGCACAGCAAAGGCTCCACATCAGAGACCGACAGGAGCATCAGGAGAGTGCTGGAGACACAGGAGCATCTGTTCTTCTAGTGCCCTCCTATTGTGGGCCTATGGCGGAGGATTCAAGACTGGCTTCATTTGCGTCCAGAGATGACCACCTATCGAAAGACAATCTATCTTCAGACAATATTATAGAGGGAGTTGGGTGGTGATAAAGGCTCATCATTTGGCTTTGTCATCACTGATACATTATGTGTGGACTCGAAATCATAATTTTTTTTTTATAAGAGTCAGTTAAATGCTGAGAGGATATTAACAAATATGTCTGGAGCGTGCAACTACATGTATATAAGTCTTTAGGTATCTATTCAGATCTGATACTACATCAAATATGAATAGACCCTGTTGTAATAAAAGAGTCTCAAGATTCATTCCTTTCCAGTCGAATTACATATGTTTATATAGCCATACAACCCTAAAAATCAACAAAAGATAAAAAGACCTATCTACCCTTGCTTCTCACAACACTCCCCCTCAAGTTGAACATATATATCAAACATGTTCAACTTGCTAAGAGAAGAGTTGAACACAGCTTGGGGTATAGCTTTTGTAAACATATCAGCAAGTTGGTCCTCAGACTTAACATAAGGCAGACATAGCTCTCCAGAATCAAGTCTCTCCCGAATAAAGTGACGATCAATCTCAATGTGTTTAGTCCGGTCATGTTGTACCGGATTATTTGCAATATTGATTGCTGCCTTGTTGTCACAATACAACCTGAGAGGTAATTCAGCCTTTAATCCCATGTCTGTCAACAGAAAACTCAACCACAACATCTCTGCAAGACCATGTGCCATGGCTCGATATTCTGCTTCAGCACTAGACCGTGCACAAACATTTTGTTTCTTACTCCTCTACGTTACCAAGTTTCCTCCCAAAAAAGTGCAATAGCCAGAAGTGGATCTTCTATCATCTCGAGAACCAGCCCAGTCTGCATCAGAATAGCATTCCACCTTCATATCACCACCTCCTTTAAACAGCAAGCCTTTTCCAGGACATGATTTCAAGTACCTTAAAATCCTGTCAACAGCCTTCATGTGAATAGTCTTAGGAGCATGCATGTACTGACTTACTACACTAACAGCATAGGTGATGTCAGGCCTAGTCATAGATAAATAGAGTAATTTTCCAACCAACCTCTGATATGTTCCCTTTTCCAGATTTGTAAGATCCTCCCCACTAGAACTAGTAAGATCATGATTTACTTCTATAGGAGTAAACGCTGGCCGAGAACCCAGCTTCCCTGTCTCCTTGAGTAAATCCAACACATATTTTCTCTGACATACATAGATTCCTTTTTTTGATCGAGCGACTTCAATGCCCAGGAAGTACCTCAATGATCCAAGATCTTTAATTTCAAATTCTGATGTTAACTTGGACTTAAGAGCCTGGATTTCTCCCTCATCATCACCTGTAACTATCATATCATCAACATAAACCAAAAGAATGGTAGTGCTGTCTCCTTTCCTTTTTATAAAGAGTGTATGATCAGCATTCCCTTGTTTAAAGCCAAACAATATCATGACTTTGCAAAACCTATCAAACCATGCTCTGGGAGATTGTTTAAGCCCATACAAAGCTTTTCTTAGCTTGCAAACCTTTCCTTTTGTTTCAATTCCAGGAGGTGGTAACATGTATACTTCTTCATAAAGGTCACCATTTAAGAAGACATTTTTAACATCTAACTGAAACAGAGGCCAATCATATTGAGCAGCAAGAGAAAGAATTACCCTGACCGAGTTCAGCTTTGCAACTGGTGCGAAAGTTTCCAAGTAATCCACCCCATATGTTTGGGTGAATCCCTTGGCAACAAATCTGGCTTTATATCTTATCACTTCACCCTCTGAGTTATACTTGATAGCATAGACCCATTTAGAACCAACCAAGTTCTTCCCCTTTGGGGGATCAACTAATTCCCAAGTACCATTTCTGTTGAGAGCCTCCATTTCTTCATTCATTGCTTCCTGCCACCTTGAATCCCTTACAGCTTCATAATAGGAAGAAGGTATATCGTGATTTGATAACTGTGAAACAAATGCATGATATGAAGGAGACAAACGAGAATATGAAATGTGGTTGGAGATAGGATGATGAGTACATGACCTGATGCCCTTCCTAACAGCAATAGGAAGGTTCAGCTCATCCATATTTCGAGGTGCGGTTGGCTCAACTGATGAGGATAACTGCTTCACAGGATCAGGAGCCGGAGCATCCGATTCAACTAGCCGATCATCAGTAGGTCCTTGCTTGTGTCGTCGTCGTTTGTAAGTAATAATATCTGGTGAAGACTGTGAGCCTAGTGATGGAGCATCTTTTCCATTTTCCATGACATCCAGTGAAATAGGAGAAGGAATCACATGAGGAACCACTTGAGGTACAAAGGAAGAGGTAGTATTCTCCCCCTGAGGACGAGACTGAGGAGAATAATAGGACTCGGACTCAAAAAAGGTAACATCCTTCAAGATATATCTTGTCCTAGTAGTAGGATCAAAGCACTTGTAGCCTTTCTGGCAAGTGGAATACCCTATAAAAACTCCTCGTATAGAACGAGGATCAAGTTTAGAGGACTTGGGACCAAGAACATGAATAAAACAAAGAGAACCAAAAACCCGAGGTGTAAGGGAGAACAACTCTACGTCAGGATTAAGAATAGTGAGAGGACACCGGTTCCCGAGACCTTTGGATGGCAATCGATTGATGAGATAAGCAGCTGCAAGGACAGCATCAGCCCAGAAATATTTGGGTAAGTGACGTTGAAATAATAGGGCACGGGCTGTTTCAAGGATATGACGATTCTTTCTTTCGGCCACCCCATTTTGTTGTGGTGTGTAGGGACAGGATGACTCATGAAGAATTCCTGAATCCTCAAGAAAAGTATTTAGAGACTGTGCAAAGTACTCACGGGCATTGTCAGAACGAAGAGTCTTCACCTTTGAGCCAAATTGGGTTTCAACCATTTTACAAAAATTTTGAATGAGACGAGGAACTTCTTCCCTAGATTTCAACAAATAAAGCCATGTACAGTGGGTGTAGTCATCAATAAAAGAAAGAAAATATCGATAGCCATCCAAAGAAGTCACAGGAGAGGGCCCCCACACATCCGAATGAACAAGATCAAATGGAGACAAACTCTTCTTTATAGACTCGGAAAAATGGGTTCTACAATGTTTGGACAACTGACAGATTTCACATTGAAATGACTGAAGAGAAACAGAAAAGAAGAGACTAGGAAATAAAATTTTTAAAGACTGAAAAGACAAATGTCCCAACCGAGAATGCCATAAAAGAATTTCTTGATGCTTATTTTCCAAACACTTGGCTGCAGAATTTAGAGCAGATGTTGTTTCAAGCTGATAATAATAAAGACCCCCTACTTCACGGCCAGTCCCAATCGTCTGCTTGGTCTCGAGATCAGGGAAAAAGGTTACGGAGCAGTGTAGTTGTTTAGTAATGCTACTAACAGAAAGTAAATTAATAGAAACAGAAGGAACATGAAGTGCAGAGGATAGGAAAAAATGATCTGTAAGTTTTATGGAACCTTTGCCAGCAACAGTGGCTTTGGTTCCACCTGCAATGATCACTTTCTCCTGCCCAGAGGATAAAGAGTAAGAAATAAAGGAGTTAGCAGCATTTGTCATGTGATCTGTAGCTCCTGAATCAATGACCCAGGGACTGTAAAAGCTGGGACCAGTAACACTTAATCCCAAGCTACGAATACCTGTGTGCGCTTGAGCTGGAGTAGAGACAGAAGATGAAGCCTGAAGCCGAGAGAGAAGATGCTGGAGGTTAACAATATCAGTAGAAGACAATCCAGTGGTAGAAGGCACAGAGGAACCAATAATCTCTTCATTTTCTAACTTTTGGATAACAATATTACCACTATTAGGAGCCTTCTTAGCATTATGTTTAAATTTTTCAGGTTTCTTTTCTGGATATTTTTCCCAACAGAAATCTGAATCATGATTAGTCCTCTTGCAGTGCCGACAAAATCTGTCTCCTCGTCCTTTAGTTCCCCCAGGTCGGAACTTGTTTGCAGAACCAATAAAGACAGAGGTCTCCCCAATCGGAGGGCTTATAGTGGAAATCCCCTTGTTGTTCATCGTCCTTCTTCTACCTTCTTCACTAAGAATTTTGTAGTAAACTTGTTCTAGAGAGGGAGTAGGATCAAGACCAAGGATTTGCCCTTTTAAATTTTCAAACTCTGCATTAAGTCCATCCAAAAATTTAATAATTCTGTCTTTTTCCAAAAGCTTTAAATATCTCTGATGATCATCAGTGGAACTCCAATTTTCCATCCGGTAGTAGTCAAACTCATCCCACAGCCCCTTCAGAGTAGCAAAATAATTGGTGACTGACATAGAACTTTGTTCAAGTTTGAAAATTTGACTGCTGAGCTGATAAGTACGCAGCATATCATGTCGACGTCCATACATCTGCTCCAGTGTCTTCCACATGTCATATGCTGTTTTGTTATGAAGAATGACTTGTTTGATGCCAGAACTAACAGAGTTAAGTATCCAAGTCATTAATTGAATATTGTCACGCCGCCAAGTGCGAAAGCTAGGATCCTTTTCATCTGGTTTTACTTTAGAACCGTGAAGAATATCAAGTTTATCATATCCTTCGACATAAAGTTCAATAGCAACTGCCCAAGATGCATAATTTGTCTCGGACAATTTTTCTGATACCATCTGAAGACCGGACCCTCCTGTGCCTGCCATTGTGAAAAATGGTTGTACCTGTCCTGAAGACGTCATAGGATTCGCAGAAATCCCCGAGGTTTCACTAGCGTTATCCGCCATTACATTAAAAAAAAACGCTAGAGAAATCACGACAAAACAACAAAACAGCAAGAGACTTATTAAAACAGATGCTAGAGAAGAGGAACTGCCAGCCTGCGCTAGATCAGAAGAGGAACTTCCGCCTGCGCCACACAAGGAGATCAGAAGAGGAACTGCCGCCGGCACTGCACAAGAAAGAAGGTGGCGGCGTCGGGGAAGAAAGGAAAAAGCAGAGATCGGCGAAGGAGGTGCGAGATGAAGAGATTGGGCTGCGTCGCGAGATGAAGAGAAAGGAAAAACGCCGCCGCTGTGCCCTAGACGTCGCTGGAAGAAATCGCGAGCAGTAGAAGACTCCGCTGGAAGAAATCGCGAGCAGTAGAAGGGGCGAGGGAACGCCGCTGTGCCCTAGACGCCGCTGGAAGAAGTCCTCGCGAGCAGGAGGAGCGTCGGGCCTATGGGTTAAGTCGCGAGCAGAAGAGGAAATGAGCTCGGGAAGAAGTCGCGAGCAGGAGGTGGTGTTCGATGGGAAGAACTCGATACCCGAGAAAGAAGATGAGGCGGCGTCAAGAGAAAGAGGGTGCGGCGGCACTAGGGTTAGGGTTGCTCTGATACCATGTTGTAATAAAAGAGTCTCAAGATTCATTCCTTTCCAGTCGAATTACATATGTTTATATAGCCATACAACCCTAAAAATCAACAAAAGATAAAAAGACCTATCTACCCTTGCTTCTCACAACAGACCCTAAAACCTCATTTTGTACATTTTGGATACATGATATACCACTTTTATTTATCCCAAAAAAGTGATGGCCTACAGTATATTCGATACTTCTTTACAAATTTATTTAAGAATTCATTCAGAAAGGTGGGCATAAGAAAGGGATAGAGAATCTTCATATTCCAGTACCTGAGAGACAGCTGAGAGAAATCATCCTCTAGCTCCTCATCCTCATGGTTCACATTGACAATAGGTGCAGCTACAGCAATTGGTACACCACTAAGAGCAGAACCCTTCAAGATATCATTATATCTTTGAAATACATGCTGAAGTTCATCATTCAGTGCCAGACCCTGACAAAGAAGCTCTTCATCTCTGGAACATACAAAAGTCCAACTCTTTATACTTTTAAAGTATTAAGTGTATAAGATCTCAACTCATTATCTCAAGAGTAAGAATAGAAAAAGTTTTGGGAGTATACCCTGTATTATTCACAAGAACCATTAAACGCTTTTGATAAGAATGGCATTGCTCAACAAGGTCGACTATAACTTCTTGCTTTAACTCCTGTCATATGCAGAATGATTAATTGTCATAGTAAAAAATGTAAAAAAAAATGCATTGTCCAGTGATCCTGACTTCTGTGAAATTTTTTGTAGAGCTAGACACAAATTATAACAAGGAAAGCAACCGTGTTTAACCTATGATATTGTAGTGTAGACCTTATCTAGACAATCATATGCCACAAGAATCAGGAAAGCTGTGCATGCCAGTTTTAAGAGCATAGAGATGGACATAACAAGAGTAAGGAAATTGAGCATATTCAAGATGAAATACATAAGGAAAAAATGCAGACTATTACATCATGCCCGCCCACTTCGACCAACCCATTTAGCCTATATAACAACCTGGTCAGTCATCCCTTGCTATATAAAACAACTTCAACACCCTTCATATGTCGAACCCTTCAATCCCTAGTGTCTGACCCCACCTGGTTCTTCATACTCATCTAGCTTTCTTGTTCCACTCAAGAAACTAGGTTTGACCAACTTTCCTGAGTTGTCCATTCTATCAGACCCACCCAACTTATTTGATCCATCCTTATTTGTGCCCATTTTATATTTGAAATGATACATAACATTATATTTATCAGAGGTCGAATGTACCATTCTACCATTTAAACTATAGAATAGTTATGGAATGAGTGGAATGGAAGGGAACATTACTAGAAATCATTCCACTACAAATTGTTCATCCAAATATGAATTAAATGGAATGGGATGCCTACCAAACAGATCCTAAGTGCCTTGGAACTTTTGAATGGATTGAACTCAAGAACCTTATTGAACTCTCTTGAGCTTTAACAAGAACCACAAAACCTTTAATTGACATACTACAGTATTAATCTAGAGAGGAAGTTGTGTCAAAAAATTAACTAAATATTTCAATTTTCAACATTATATATATATTAAACTAACCAAATAAGGCATCTATTATGATTCCTATTATCATTTTTGAATTGATCACATTAATTTCTGACACTACCATAACCAATTCAAAATTCAACCTTGATCCAACCATTCAAATAATCAAAAAGAAATAGCAATGACTCACATGAAGCTTTTAAGAGAATCATTTTACTTAATCATGAATTCATGATACAGATTTCCAACTTTGCAGAGTCAAATTTCATGAAGGGTTAGTTAATTAGTTCTTGAACACAGCCATTTTTCATATGTAAGATAAATGCTGAACTTGCTTTAAATTGAAACATGAAGTTTCAAATGTTTGCCTGTGAAACAATTGTTATTTGCCCCCATGAAATCTCTTGTATGGCTTCATCATGTGCATTAAAACATTGTTCTCCGTCAAGTCTTTCTTCTCTCCCTTCTGTAGCATCGAAAGCGGTTGGGGGTGGTAAATAGCGTTCGTGGCTTTTTCACCTTTTTCTATTAAAACTATTGAAGAATTGCAACTAAAAGAAAGAGTTACACGAAGAACAAAAAAGACAATACTAACACGTAGTTTTTTACTTGATTCGAAGCCTGTGACGACTCCTACTTCAAGGCCCACGATCATCGATTGCTTTCGATGAGCAATCCACTAATAATTTCGAATAAGTACAAGTATAAAGTGACAATAGTTTAAGTGCTATACAAGAAATTAAACCAACAAATAAAATATCCGAAGATTCGTGCTTTCGATCATCGGAACAACGTTATAGCGTCGTAGAGTCATCTTTGGAGTAGCGCGCAAGAGAGTAAGTCATTGGAATTGGTGTCCTTGAGTTGCTGGTCGAACCCTCCTTTTATAGCCTTGTCCGGGAGCCTGAACCGGTTCTGGGCGCCCCCATCAAGCTGACGTGGTTGCACCTCAGAGAAAGCTTATCTTTGAAAATTTATCTAACTCCGAGTGCCTGAACCTGTCCAAGCGCCTAGACTATGACGTATGAGCGTGAGCCACCTCAGTTCCTGCTAGTCGCCCATTCGACACCTTCACGGGCGCCTGGACCAACTCCGGGTTCCCGAACCTTCGAGCGCCTGGACACCCTTTTTCAGCCACATAATTTCCTACATCACAAGGTTATCACAACAAGTAATAATATGGAAAGAAGAGTAATAAAATATTGGATAGTTTCCGGACTGTCCGGTCCTGACTTTGAGTTTCGCTAAAACCATAGGCCGGACCAATGCCTATAGTTATCTCAACAGGAAATGCATCCTCACCTTCTCCTCTCAGAAGAGTATACCTAATGTCAAACCGGTCCTCTAGATCGTTTGGACTTTTGCTCAGCATCTGAGACTTCAGGACTTTCCACTGGGCGTCTAATCCCCGATCCGTCCAATCTTTCGCCTAGTGTCCGCGACCTTCAGGACTTTCACCTACTATCCTCGTCCCGTAAGATTTTCCGCCCGATGTCCTCAACCTACTAAGAGTTCCCTCCAGTCTCTCAAACCAGGACATTCTTGCCTAGCCACAACTAGGGTTTTCCACTTGTCTAGTATTCACTAAAACTTTTAACTTACCTAAACTCACTTAGGACTTTCCTACACACTCAGTCAGATTTATTAGAACCACAATAACTCTTAACTTTGAACCCTTTGTCATTATCAAAACTTGAGTTCGATCATGTGCTTCCTGCATCAACACCTTCTACTAGGTTCATCATTTTCCCCTATCAACTACCACCATTTTCAGAACTAAGTTTAGAATATTTGTCTATTTACTTCGCATGAAATCTGCATCACAAATAGGAAGTGGAACACAACTACATGGCCAAGCACCTCCTCTTGGCAATTGACTAGTGAAAGAGAGAAAGAGTTCCACAATGAGCTTTGGGTGGCGCAAGGGCTACAAGTTGTAGGAGGCCACTGACCAGGAAGTATCAATGGCAGTGCAAAGCTTGAGATTGAAGCCCACAAATACATGAGAAGTGGTGGAAGTTGTAATTTTTTAAAATAAAATTTTGAAAAAGAGTTTTCAAAATCATGGAAAATGAAGAAGAAGAGAACTCTTAAGAGATAATGGAAGCTCACTCTAGTCCCACATCTAGTTTTTAGAAAGAAAACTTGGAAGATTTAGCAATGAGAAAATAAAATAATATTCATTTAAATAAAGATGAGGACATGGTTTAAAATCTCGAACCGTATTGGAGTTTTGGTTTATGATTGGAACAATATGATTTTGGTATCGTATAGTGTCGTGCCAATATGGTTTCAGTATTTTTTACATATAATATATATTAATTAAAAATTAAAATTAACCTAAATATTAAAAAATTAAAAATATTAGTTTTTTTATAAAAAAAATATATGGGATCAGGGCACTCCTATATGGTAAAAAAATAAATAAATAATTTATTATATATTTTTAAATTAAAATAAATTATTATATATATAATTTAATTATTAAAACCTAAGTTAAAGTTTAATCTCCCACCCTCGACCCCACGGGAAGTCGCGGCAACCTCCGTGACAGGTTGCCATAGGATCGCAATAGCCTCCGCGGCCTCTCGCGGAGGCCACGGCGACCCCGTGGTGTTAGCGGTGTTGGGTGACGGGGACCGAGCGAAGGGCAGCATGCGGTGGGCGGAACAGTAAATTTCACCTGTTTCTCCCAACATAG
The DNA here is from genome assembly GCF_018446385.1 of Zingiber officinale. Classification (NCBI taxonomy): domain Eukaryota; kingdom Viridiplantae; phylum Streptophyta; class Magnoliopsida; order Zingiberales; family Zingiberaceae; genus Zingiber; species Zingiber officinale. The sequence continues at coordinate 31,686,007 of NC_055992.1, read as the reverse complement.
TACAAATTTTTAAACTATAGTAGGAGGCGTTTTAAGAAAATAAATGAAATTAAATATTTAATACTTGTTTTCAAATTATGTTTACAAGTTAAAGTGTTCAACCTACTTGTTGCTTTGCCATGTTGGAATGCACAGGCAGAATATATGCACACGTGATAAACTGACATGGCATACATGGACACACAAGGCTCACATGGTGCAATAAGATGTAGTGCACTTTGTCGGCACAGTTTATGCTTCAAAGCATAAGCGATTAAGTAGCAAATAGAGAGTCTATTATGTTAGATTTTGACGGATGTCCTAAGGCAATCGTCTTATGGTTTTATTATTTATTTGATAAATATAGATTCACTATTTAAGTGTATATTATATGTTTGATGGTCTTAAACTCATTTACTGAATGTCCACAATACAATTCATAGCATGAGAGAATTTGTGATTGGATCACACCTTGTGATTATCTCTACATGTGCAATTATGAGCGTATTAGATTTCCCTAGTCGTCGAATTGATGCATTTGGACATCATCAATTTTATAAGACTAGCACGGGTTATACTCCTTGATTCGCCAAATAGTTGTTTTCTCATTAACTGGAGACATTGGGATGTCGAGAGTTAAACATGGATGCTAGTTATGGTAACTAGTGTTGGATCGTGAGTTTCGCTAGAGGGGGGTGAATAGCGATTTAAAAAGGTCGAGAGTACGCAGCGGAAAAAGACGAAATCAAAACAATGCTAACACAAGAACCTTTTTACTTGGTTCGGAGTCTTTGGCGACTCCTACTCTAAGGCCCGCACACAAGGGTGCTTTCGATGGGCAATTCACTAGCAATTCGGAAATTATTACAAACTAAGTACATGAATGCCAATGAAAAAACAAAACAATACCGACAAAGGAAGAAACTAAAAGAGCAGCATGTTGTCGGAGTTTCGCAGCGTCGCAGGAGCACAGGAGAGCGGATTCTGAATTGTTGTTCTAACTCCAGCCTTGACCCTCCTTATATATGAAGTTCGGGGCGCCTGGAGCCTTTAGGGCGCCCTGGTTGTGACGTAGCCGAGCCAACCAGCGAACTCCACGTGTCGACGCCGCGAAGTGGATATATTTTTGCCTCCAGGCACCCGGACCCTGTTTTCCAACGGTTTCCTACCTGCAAGAAAACGTTAGTCCGAGGCACTTATATCTCCTGCAAAACAGATTATTAGCACAGTTATAATAAACAGAAATAGTATTAATTAGATTCCGTCTCTCCGAGACCGGAATCTAGTCAAGATCTCGACTTAGAGTTCCGAAATGGTTCTAAGTCAGATCGGCGCCTAAGTTCCCTTCCCGGGAATGCGTCCTCACAGTCACTCTCCTCTAGTGACTTACCTTTACTTACCTGCCAAACATCAGGTCAGCCCTTCGACCCGTCTGGACTTCATGCCAATTATTTGGTCAGTCCGTCGACCTAGCTGGACTTCGTGTCAAACGTCCGGTCAGCCCGTAGACCCGTTTGGACTTCGTGCCAGCTATCCGGTCAGCCCGTCGACCTAGCTGGGCTTCGTGCCAGACATCAGGTCAGCCCGTCGACCTGTCTGGACTTTTCCTGCACACTCGGTCAGAGTGTTAGATCAACAACAAAATTAACTTAACCTATTTTGTCATTCATCAAAACCTGGGTTAGACCATTAGTGCTAACCGCACCAACAACTAGTTCATTAGAATGACTCACTGGAAGACTTCATATTGTTATCTACATATATGGATATATCTGTGAAGCTCTTACTGTAGCTCGAGTGCAAGTTTCCTTCGACTTGAGCTATACAAGTCATCTTGGTCATGGAAACTTATACTTTGATATCTTAAATAAGCATCTCATCAAGGTATGGACCCAGTATGTTTGGGTATAAGTTGAAGTGCCCGAAGGTGTTTGAATAGCCTACAGAGGATTCACCGCTCCTTGCAAGGAGATATATAACTTATGGCCACTTGTTAGGATTATTACTCAAAGTCTTTAGCCAAAGCATCATATGTTAAGAGTACGAGACTCTTAGACACATGTACAAGTATTTTGAATCCGCAGAACGAGGAAGTATTACTTAGGCTAGGTGTGATGTTGTCAGCCTAGTGGGGACTGACACATAGACGATGTCCTGAACCAAATGGGTATAAGATGAGCGAAAGGAATGATGCTTTGGCTAATTGGGGATTATGATGTACTACTAGATGTCACTCATGATTGTTCCATAATTAAGTTGTTAATTATAAATGGCCAAGATAAACCGGGAACCTATTGGGTCACACACTACGAGTCTCTAAAAGACGTAAGATAAGTTAAATAATAGGATTTTTAGATCAAGAGATAAATATTTGGTTAGACCATACATAAAACAAATATGAAAAAATTTGTCGAATCGGAAACGCGGATAGGCCACATATCTTATGGAAGAGTTAGACCCTATTTGGATTAGTCATGAACCAATTTGATTTAGTTGTAAACCAAACCAAGGGGTTAATGGACTAATTTATTTTGTTAAGGGATAATGGGTTGGATTTGGGCTTTCTAATCCAACTCATTAAAGAGGAGTATATATAGGCACAATTTTCATTATTTGGTGGATTGGGTTTTTAAAAACCAAATCTTCCTCTCCTCTCTCTCTCCCTCTTTCGTTGCCGCCACCCACCACAACAAGGAGAAAGTTTTCTCGTTGTCGTGACCAAGCAAGGAAGTATTCCTTCGTTGTTTCGCTTCTTCCTCTTGATCCCTCTCCTCCGCTCATAGCTAGTAACTTCCAAAGGAGAGGATTGTACTCATGGAGTTGTCTTGAGGAGCTCGGCATTGATACGAACAGAGGTGAGGTTCGACAACATCGCTACACTTGATGCCCTTCTCGTTATAAGTCATCCGTAAGATATACCTAAAATAATTATTATTCATTTTCGTTTTATTTTATGATCTTGCCCAGTGCAATTGTATCTAACATGTGTGTGGTGTGTGTTTTAATAAATTAGATAGTTTTTCGCTGTGCATGTTTACGAAACGTGTTTTAGCACACACTTTATCGGGCATATCCCAATATATTCTCCCTCTCCTAAAGTAATAACCATGAACTCTTCCTCGACAACACATGTCCTAAAGGGACTAATCTTGTGTCTAGGAAATTGATCCAATCCCATTTGGCAACGACATGACTGACATTTGTTATGTCTTAATGAGCCATCATTCCGATCCAATAACAACCAATTTTCAACAATCTTAGGGATTAAATTTTGTTGTTCAAGATGGCTTGTTCGACAATCAAGAAGATGAGAGTTCTCACCAAATTGGAGAGATTATATGACTCCAATTTCAAGTGGCGAAACATTAAAGGTGGTTTATGTCTTCAACTCTCCTAAGCCTAATGACGAGAAAACTTAAGAGTTAACCCAAGCACAAAGCAAATGGAAGAGTTACAGCCACAACCTCAACATGATGTCACATGATTTGTTTGATATGCACACACACACAATCACGATAAAAGAACTTTCAAACACATTGGAAGAAAAATTAATATTCGAAGATGGGCAATCAAAAATTCTTTTTTGAATTTTTCTTTTCCATTTTTTCCTTTCTTTTTTTAATTCTTTTTTCCTTTCTTTTTTTTTCATTTTCCCCTATTTCTGTATTGTTTTTATTTTTTTCCATCGAAAATTACTTTCCCTCTATTAAATTTTTTCTTCCATCCATCTATGGTTACTTTTTTCCCTTCGTGGTTCCATGAGGTAAACAGTGAATCATTAGACCTACTTGAAGATGAAGAATACAAATTATTAGAGAAGATAAAAATATAATGTGTTTTCTAATCTTATAAAATATACTATTATTAATGAATTAAATTATTTTATATATAATTTTAATTTTAAATTGATCATAATAAATCAAAACTAAATCCACTTTAAACCTACTTGATCATGCCATGCTAACTTGGTGAACTTCAATTAACCCTAAATCAACTTTTACTGAATAAGGATCAAATATTTTATAAGATAATATCAAATCTAACTCAAAAGTAAGCATCCATAGTAATCAAATATTAATAAAAGTATTTTAAATTAATATATTTTATATTGAAAAAAGTATCGAAACCATCTCGGTACGGCACAATAAAAAAAAAGGACAGCTCGGTGCACGAAGCTCCGCCATGTGGGGTCCCGGGGAAGGATCCATTGTACGTAGCTTTACCCTGTTTTTTGCAAGAGACTGTTTCTAGGATTTGAACCCATGACCTTTTGGTCACATGGCAACAACTTTACCATTGCACTAAGGCTCCCCTTCTTCGTAAACCGAACTCTGACATGACTTAAAATTTAAACCTTGATTTAGAATAATAACTCTAAATATTGATAAGCAACCAAAACAAGAATAGTGGATAACTATAAATATATATGAACTCAAAAAAGTTTAAAAGTTATAATAAGAAATGGTGGCTTGATTTATTTTTAAACCTTTTAATAAAAATTAAATTGATGCACATATATACCCACTTTCAAATTTATGATTACTTTATATTTTCCTTGGCCTAGAGCTTTGCAAGCAAAGACATCCTTTGATTATCATAAGTTGGTTTCAGCTAGTTCAGCGAGTTAGCTCAGGGATCTTGATTTGTTGATTTTTACTTTGGTTTTATTTTGATGTATTTTTGTTCGCTTTTATTTTATATAATTTTATTTTATTTGTAGATAAAATACATATTTTGTTAGGTTTCATGGTTATCCAAAGTTAGTAATTGTTTGTATGGCTCTTGGTTCCCTTTTACAACATTGTCGCCAAGTGGCTATCTCCATCTCATAGACATTATCAGAACCTCATTCTACTCCCGAAGCTGCTAGTTAGTCAAGCGGGAAGCCTAAAGTAGGCCCTAAGAGAGATCTTTGGGGAGCACCTATAGTCGACCCAGCTACCCCTAATACAGATATAATTGTGAACAAGGCTTGCATCCTCTGCTAGCTAAATTAGTAAACAATCATTTTACATTCTTCCCTGGAGGCACCCCTTGTGAAGCACACATATGATTGGAGGATATTAATGCACTTTATATGTCTTGTTCACATATAGAGAAGCAAAAATTAGCTACCTATCATTTTCGAGGATAGGCTGTTATTTGGTAGAAGATGCAAAAGACGTCTTTAGAAATAAAATTATCTCTTGCCAATTATTGAGAGAGAGACATTTAAGAAACAATATGTGAAACATTTGATCAATTCATATCTAGGTTGATTCAGAAGAATAGCAATGCCAAAATGAAAGTGAGAGCATGTTACTATGGGCTTTATCATGGGGTAACCCAAGATTCAAAAGGGTCATGATTCAATTTGGGTGATTAATAGATTCACCAAATTAGTTCATTTCCTACCTACTTGTAAAAGAGATTCTTTGGATCGTTTAGTAGACTTATATTGTAAAGAGATCACCAAACTCCATGGCATTCCCCTAAGTATCATTTATGGCCAAAATGCACACTTTACGTCGAGATTCTAGTAGAGTTTCTAGAATACATTGGGTACTAAGCTCCACTTTAAGGCTAATTTTCATCTTCAGACTAATGGGCAATAAGAGCACACTATTCAGACTCTAAAGGATCTCATGTAGGCATATGTATTAGATTTTGATGTTAGTTAAGAGAACCACTTGCATTTGGTAGAGTTTGCCTATAACAACAATTAACTCTTAGCATTCTGTTATTCGGATGATACCCTTTGAAGTAATTTATGAAGAAGCCTGTAGATCTCCTATGCTTTGGGACGAGGTTAGAGAGCGTTAACTATTAAGCATGCATTCAGCAAGATGCGAAATTTGTGTGGAGTATCTATCACTAGACAGTGGCAAGACTCTTAACTAATCAAAGTCAATAGAAAAGCTATGCGGACTGTAGATGAAAAATGTTGGAGTTCACAATGGATGATGATGTTTTTCTCCATATTTCACCTATTGAAGAGGTAAAGAGGTTTGGTCTAAAAGGAAGGTTGGCTTTTAGATTTGTTGGATCTTTCAAATTCTAGAACGCTTTGGTGCGATAGCTAATCAACTTGCTTTTACCCCAGTCTTGACAAGAGTTCATAACATCTTCCACGTTTCTATGCTACAAAAGTATGTTCCAAATTTGACCTGTGTTTTGAAGAATCTCACATACCATTCACCATTCCATCCTGATGTGACCTACAAGGAATTCTCAATTAGTATTCTGAATCACAAGGAAAATCAATTGCAGAACAAGTGCATCCACCTTGTGAAGGTTGGGTGGCAACGCCACTCTAATTAGGAAGCTACTTGGGAGTGCACATTAGATACCTTCACTTATTCTCTTCAAGTACTTAAATTTAGGAACCAAATTTCTTTTAGGAGGGAAGGGTGATAAATATTATTTTTTAGTGTGTTAATTTTTTTTAAAAAAATAATCTGGCAAAATAAATTGAACCAAACCATTAAAAATGGAATTTAGTCATCTAGTTGAAGTCGAATTGGTTTCAGATTGAACCCATCAGATAGGTACAGAGATTAAGATTACCATATTCTCCAATAATTGGTTTTTGTACATGTTGCTTTGTAATAGTCGAACACTACTATTCATAAAGAACAATAGGTCATACAGCAGTTTTATACTAAAGGGGCACACAAATATGATATTAGATTATGAGACAACATTTTCAAAAAAGAACCAAGGTGCAAGTTTCACAATTTGAATTATGAATTAAGAGAACCTATGAAGATACATAATAAAACAATCATAAAGATAATCAAAACAATTCATGAAATAAATCAGTTGAGAAAATGTAAGTAGCATGATCATAAAGTCATCTTTCTAAAATGTACCTCTCTGTTCTTTGGATCTAATGCATTAAGCATATCAGATAACACATTTGCTACTCCTTGAGCATTCTGAATTTCCTCCAAGCTGCATCAAGCATTGGTTTAACATGTTAATCCTTTTTCTTATTTTTTCTTAAACTGTATATTACCAAAGATTTCAAAAATATACTACTTCACAAGCCAATTGACTTCCCCAAATCCTTTTTGACTAGAACAACATAACAGATCAAGGGCATTTGATTATCAGATCATTGCCCATTCGGTAATTAATTGGAGCATGTATCTACCCAAACATACAAAGTGTACATACAGAAAAAAGGGAAGGACTACTTTCACTTGCAATTGCTGTACCACTTTCACAACATAGCCATATCTCCCACTAGTCAGGGGATTGGTTTACGAACCATGTCCAGTCAAAAATATTGCTACATTGTGGGTATGATTATGCCATATTTTTTTCCTAACATTCTTTCTAACCATCTTTATACTCTGTAGCTCTCTTGAACCAACCAATATGCATAAATTCACCTAATAGCTGCTTGTGCATATATTAAACTTCTATAACTGTTTCTAAAACAAGTTATATTTTTCTCTGGTATATCTGTCTCACTAATGCAGGCTGGGTTATTCTACCTTATCTAATATACACAACTAACATGAGGGAATATTTCAATTGACTCTTTTGTGATAGGAAAGATGGAGAGAGTGGGTGGGAATCAGATTATTCTGATGCTTATTTTAGATAAGGCAAATACTTATTTATCATTTCAAAACTGTTACCATCAAAGAATTTAATACTTTCTTTATACATCCTTCTCTATAAATTTTTTATAAATACCCTTAGTGTTAACTAAACTCATGTCATGTTAATGATTAATATTCAGGATTTTAAATCTTATTTACAATATTATTGAAATTTTAAAATTTTTATGGTTATTTTTTAAAAAAAATCAATTAAAATTTTTATTAGGATAATCTAAAACTTTATTTTATGAATAATCCTTATTGCAACTCTATAAGAGGATGTCAACTTTTGAATTAACACAATTTTCCTTTTAATTCTCACAATGAGAGTTTCTTTCCAGTGTAAGATTTTTTTCCTCTGGGTGATGTTATTTTCTCTTTCATATATTTATTCACTTTGCTTCATCAATATCATCCAAGTTCCTAGGTGATTCAGTGATTCAATTTTGTGCTGCTTCAATTGGTATCAAAATCAAACTTTGGTAATTTGATTTTGATACTAGTCAACCCTCCATTCTCTGTCATCCTCGATATTCAAAACCCACCCTAATTCATAATTTTCCCTCAATATCCTCCTTCAATCGAGTACCAACCAATCTCTTATCCCCTCTCCTCATCTTTGGATTTGACCGGCCTCCTCATTGTCTAGTAAACTGATCAACCTTCTAAGGATGCTACTATTTGTAGCCATCAATAGTGATCGTCTGAGAAACGATGCTAGCTACTCCTATTTGTGCAAAAAAAAGGAACATATTCTATAATTTCGTTATTCAATTAATTCTAATTGTGGGCCCCTATCCATAAAACATAGTAACTGAAATATATAGAGAGAAGATTTTTCCAAATGAGAAATTGGGTATGTACTCAAAAGAAGATTGATCAATTGACGTTAACATATGTTGTTGTGCTACAAAAAAAAAAAACAATTGGAGACAACTAAAAAATGAAACAGAAAATTGATTTAAAAAAAGTTAAAAAGCATGGTTGACAAAAAAGACGACTACCAAAAAGAGAAAAAATTGTTTAACAAAAGAAAGAGATAGAGTTGTTAAATAGAGAGAGAGAGAGAAACTTGTCGAGAGAGAGAGAGAGAGAGAGAGAGATAACGTTGTTAAAAAATGAGAAAGTTATCCATGAGAATAAAGAAAGAGATAAATTTTTTTAAAAAAAAGGAGAGAAAATTGTTAGCAAAAGAAAATTATGTCGTGCTCTGGTTGCTAGTTGTACACACCTAATCTCCACTATTTGCTTTGTCATCATCGATGACCGTAGCACCCTCCAAATAGTGCCTCTTCCAAAAAAAGTATTTTTGAGATCCAGTAAAATTATATCTTCACCCATTGCTCAAACTCAAATCTCACAGTGACTAAAGTTTACATCATCTTGATATAATTGCAACCTTTCTCTTTGCAAATTAGATTAATTATTAATTTTAAATTACTTGCATTTAATTTCTACTACCATTATATATCATTCACAAAAAGTATGATATTATTTTCTACAAACAATCACATACTATTTAAAAAAATGGTAGCACCATATTCCTATTTAGATTAGTTATCTTGCAACAGCAAAAAAAGCATATCATCAGCAGCATCCTGTTTTACTTGCATTTTAATTTATTTATCATCCATTATATTTTAATGGATTATATTTAGCATATTACTTTATTTTATTATCTTTATTGCTTGTCAATATACTTAATACATCAGCACCAAATACATAAGAGATCTAGATTGTAGAAGTGAAAGATGCCAACCAAAATAAGTACCACTAAAAGCATAAGAATCAAACTAATTACCAATAAATAAGAACCAAATTAATTATCAATAAATACGAGATATATCTTAGCAGTGAGAAATATCAACAAAACTATACTAGAAGAATTAAATTTTTTATGAAAAAAAAAATTGTTGTACATTTATGATTGTTAGAACAGATGCTTCTTTTTAGTGGTAGAATGAAATGTAATGAATTCCATGGTTGGGCGAGTATGATTTGCTAAATTTGCATTTAGCAGACAGTTAAAAAAATATCAACAATTTATCTACAACATATCCCGCCAATTAGATACCAAGATGAACCACAAATTGACATGAAATAAAAAGGTATATTCCACCAAATTTTAAAAGACAACTACATAAAAATATGTAAAAGGAAAACACTCTCTCTTAACAAAACTAAACTCAATAACACCTCAAGACCTTAGTTTGCTTGGAAGTTTAGCTAAACTGAAATAGTTGTGCTCAAATAAACCTCCTAATAACTTGACCCTAGACAAGTCCTTAAATAACATTTTAGAAGAGCACCCTCTCTCATTACACTATAAATGAATCGTATCTTTAAAGAACATAGAAGAATCTTCTAATGGCATTTTAGATAAACATCTAAATGATATTATTTCAGAAGAACACTTTATTGATTTGATCCTTTCAGAAAGTAATCAGATATTACTTATTTGCATAATCCAGAAAAGCCAAAGAAGAAACAAAACAAGCATCATGAATTAGTAATGCAAAATACCAACCTAAAAATTTATTAATCACTTGGCATGATTTCCTTCCATAGTTACTTATAATATTAATGCTCATCAAATTGCTGAGTTAGTTTGTGTATTTGTTTTTATATCAAAATGAGAGCTCCACATTGCATATGAGAGTCATACATACCGAGTCTAAGAATGAAATACTATTGAGTAATGACTATTATAAAGCATGGTTTGAAATCTACTATGTCGAGCAGCACGGTTGAAATGTAACATTTTGATAAATTACTGAAACCTATACTATTCTGCAAAAATAATCTCTCTATGTCGTTGTTACCTATGTCATTGTGTCAATCATGTAGATGAGTATCGTATCATGTTGACACTGAACATCCCCAGTCATGCTACAACACACATCAAGACGAATTCAAATTTTATAACTTGTGTTTACACAACATAATATCAAAATTGTATTATTTCATATAGCACACAAAGTCTGAAACTTGGGTATATAATTATAATCTCTTCTTGTTTTTCTTCTTCATTTCCTTCCTCTTTCCACTTTCAATTCACCACTGTTAGAATAAGTATAGGGGTAGTTTGGTCTTTTGGTTCATTCTTCTTTTCTATATAAAGGCCTAACTCGTGGTTCCTAAATACACGAGATTTTAGGTTTTACTTTGTACATGGTATCAGAGCAAGGTTAAAACCCTAAACCTAATTCTCTTTTCTCAGCGCCGCTTCTCTCTCTCACCGCGTCTCTCTCTCTCGCCGCCGCGAGCATCTTCTTCCTCGACAAGGGCAACGCGGCGCGGTCGGTGACTCTTCCGCGGCTTCCGCCTCTCCTGAACGATTCTTGCGTTCTGCAACCCCATTCTGTTGAGGGGTATGAGGGCAAGACGTACGATGCAGCACACCATGAGATGTCAAGAAGGTACGAAACTGAGTAGACAAATACTCGCGTGCATTATCACTTTGTAAAGTTCGAAGGGAAGTACCAAATTGAGTTTTTATTTCAAAGAAAAAGGATTCAAAAATAGAAAACAATCCTGAACGATCCTGGACGGTCGACGACGCGCCGCCGCCTACGTCGCCTCGCGCGGCCTCTTTCCGCGTCGCCTCCGTCCTCGCTGCCGCGCGCCTTCTCTTTTTCTGCTGCGCGAGTTCTCCAGCAACGAGCGCCTTCTCTTTCTCTGCTGCAAACTCTCCAGCAGTGAGCCCGTCTCCTTCTGCCGCGCGAGTTCTCCAATGGCGCTGTCTTCGTCTGCCGTGGCCTCTCCAGCAGACGTCTCTTGCAAGCATCTCTCCATCGAGGCCATCTGCAAGTCCATCATAGGGCCTCGAGTTGGTCGCGTCCTCCCTCACCCTCCGCCACGTCTATGAGATCGCCAAGATCAAGCAAACAGCCTTTATCCAGCAGCATCTCTGTCATCAGCAGCCAAGAACCTCCACCAGCAGCATCTCTGTCATAAGCAGCCCTTGCCCTTTCTGATTGAGGTGGAGCTCCTTCCGGTTGTTGTTTCCGATTTGAGAGTTCAAGCAAGCGCAGTCTGGTTCATAGCTCTATTCATGGCTACATCTGGCTTCCAAAGCCAGATACCTCAATCTTTACCAACCATATTACTGCACCCCTCTCTTCCGAGCAGTTGGATGGTAAAAATTATATCTCCTGGGCATCTCACATTGAACTTTGGCTTGTTGGACAGGGGTATGAGACACATCTCACTCAAACTGAAGAAGATGTTCAAGACGCCGATCGTCCTCTGTGGAAGAAGGTTGACGCTCAGTTGTGTTGTATTATCCGAGCCACCATCCATTCATCTCTTAGGAATGTCTTCCGTACTCACAAAACCTGTAAAGCTGTTTGGACACAAGCTCAACAACTCTTTACAAACACTTCTCGGCGACTCTATCAAGTTTGTGAAGATCTCATGACTATCCTCAACGCCAATCAGATTAAGGATTCAATGTCAACTTATCTGGGTTCAGTTTCTAGCCTTCTTTGTGACTTCAATGAACTGCTCCCACCTGCGGCCGATCCTGTTGAAGAGCTTGAAAATCGGAAGAAATTTTTTATGTCTTTGGCTTTATATGGTCTGCCCACAGATTATTCTCATGTCCGTGACCAGATCCTGGGCAGCCCCACAGAAGCTACCATGGAAAATACCTGGGCGACTCTTCTCCGTGTCCCGGCCAAAGTCTTGACGATGCCTTCTTCTGTTCCTGTTGACTCGTCAGCTTTGGTCTCTCGACACAAAGGACCTCCACCTCGCAAGGGTGGCAAAGGACGCCCTTGGTGTGATCATTGCCACCGACCGGGACACACGATTGATAAATGCTGGAGTTTACATGGTCGTCCTCCTCGTGCTGCTCAGATTGTTCAGAGTTCTGTTGCTCCTTCAGCCTCCACTTCACAGTTAACACCTGATTCGACTTCAACACCTTCTTATACTGACTTTCTGAAATGGTTTGAGGATCGACAGGCTTCGGGTTCCACTGCTACCATTGCAGACGCTGGTACTTCCTTTGCTGGCATATCTCATTCTTCAGGTCCTTGGGTTCTTGATTCTGGGGCCACCGATCATATCACTGGTAATAAATCCCTTTTTTCCTCTCTCACTACTTCTGGTAATTTACCAATGGTCACCATGGCCAATGGTTCCCAAACTCAATCCCAGGGTATTGGTATTGTTCATCCTTCTTCATCTCTTTCAATTCATAATGTTCTTTATGTTCCCGGCGCTCCTTTTAATCTATTGTCGATAAGTCAACTTACTCGATCTCTTGATTGTGTCATTTCTTTTACTACCACGTCTGTTTCCTTACAGGACCGGAGTACGGGGAGGATGATTGGCTTCGGATGTGAATCTCATGGCCTATATCGGCTTCAACAACCCTCTTTTGTTGGTTCGGCGGCGGCATCTCCACTTCTTATTCATGCTCAGTTGGGACATCCAGGTCTTAATAAGTTGAAACAGTTACATCCTAGTCTTTCTCACTTAGAGTCTTTATCTTGTGCGTCGTGTCAATTAGGCAAGCATGTTCGTAGTTCTTTTTCTCCTCGTATTGAAAGTCGGGCTATGTCTCCTTTTGCTTTGGTTCATTCTGATGTTTGGGGTCCGAATCGAGTTTCTTCTACAATGGGGGCAAGGTATTTTGTTACTTTTATAGACGATTTTTCCCGTTGTACATGGTTATATCTAATGAAGGATCGTTCAGAATTGTTTTCTATTTTTGAATCATTTTTCTTTGAAAATAAAACTCAATTTGGTACTTCCCTTCGAACTTTACAAAGTGATAATGCACGCGAGTATTTGTCACCGCCTGCACCTTCTCGACATCTCACGGTGTCGATCGCACGCCTCGCCTCATACCCCTCAACAGAATGGGGTTGCAGAACGCAAGAATCGTTATCTCCTCGAAACCACTCGGACTCTTCTTCTCCATTCTCATGTCCCTCATCGCTTTGGGGACGCGGTACTTATCGCGTGTTATCTCATCAATCACATGCCTTCATCCACTCTCCAGGTAAAATACCTCATCGTGTACTTTATCCACATCAATCCCTTCATCCTCTACCACCTTGGTCTTTGGTTCTATTTGTTTTGCTCATGCCTTGATCCCGGCATCGACAAACTCTCTCCCGGCCTCATAAGTGTGTCTTCCTTGGGTACCCACGATCCGTAAAGGGTACAAGTGTTATTCCCTACTCTTCGCCGATACTTCATCTCTCACGACGTCACATTCTTTCGAGTCGGTTTCCTTTTTCGTCCTTCCGCTGTGTTTCTCCTCTCCACCGCACTGCTGACTATCTTTACCTCCGAGGCGCCCATCACCGCCGCCTCGCCTCCTCCTTCGCAGTTTATCGCCGCCCCTCGCTCGCTCACCACCAACACCGACATCGGGCACATTGGAGCCAAGTCCTCGTCGCTTCCTCCGGTCCCATCTCCGACTCGATGTTCCTATCGCACTGAAGGGTATGCTCCACTGTAATCCTTCTCCTCACTATGCTTCTTTGAGCTATCATCGTCTTTCTCCATCCTATTATTATTGTCTGTCTTCCTTGTCGTCTGTTTCTCTTCCAAAGACTGCAGGTGATGCCTTTGCCCATCTAGGATGGAAACAAGCTATGCTTGATGAAATGAGTGCTTTACAGAGTAGTGGGACTTGGGACCTCGTTCCTCTACCTCCTGGGAAGTCAGTGGTTGGTTGTCGATGGGTGTTTACGATGAAAGTTGGTGTAGACGGCACGGTTGATCGGCTTAAGGCTCGCCTTATCGCTAAAGACTATACTCAGGTATTTGGATTGGATTATGGAGACACCTTTTCTCTTGTTGCCAAGATGTCTTCTGTGCGTCTTTTCCTGTCTATTGTTGCAATTTGCCATTGGCCCCTTCATCAATTGGACATCAAAAATGCATTCTTACATGGTGACCTGCTCGAGGGAGTCTACATGGAGCAACCTTCGTGTTTGGTTGCTCAGGGGGAGTTTTCTGGTCTTCTATGTCGCTTGCGGAAATCTTTATATGGTCTCAAGCAGTCACCCAGAGCATGGTTCAGTAGATTTAGTACCGTAATTCAACAGTTTGGCATGACTTGAAGCGAAGCCGATCATTCTGTCTTTTATCGCCACTCATCTACTAGTTGCATCTATGTAGTGGTTTATGTTGATGATATTGTCATCACAGGTAATGATCATCTTGGGATTTCACAAGTAAAACAACACCTTTTTAAACATTTCCAGACAAAGGATCTCGGCAAACTCAAATATTTTCTAGGGATAGAAGTGGCACAGTCTAAAGATGGGATCATTATATCTCAAAGGAAGTATGCAATGGATATTCTGGAAGAAACAGGAATGTTAAACTCAAAGACAGTCGACAATCCCATGGATCCTAATATCAAGCTCCTACCAAATCAGGGGGAGCCTCTTTCAGATCCTGAACGATACAGGCGATTGGTAGGGAAACTAAGTTATCTTATTGTCACTCGTCCGGATATCTCATTTGCAGTGAGTGTAGTAAGTCAGTTTCTTAGCTCTCCATGCAAAGAACATTGGGATGCAGTGACTCGCATTGTTCGATATATCAGGGGTGCACCAGGAAAGGGTCTTCTATATGAAGACAAAGGACATACTCAAGTCGTGGGATATTCTGATGCAGATTGGGCAGGATCTCCCTCTGATAGAAGATCCACTTCTGGATTTTGTATATTTGTCGGAGGTAACCTTGTTTCTTGGAAAAGCAAAAAACAGAATGTTGTGGCAAGATCCAGTGCAGAGGCAGAATATCGAGCTATGGCTATTGCTAGTCAAGAACTTATATGGTTAAAACAGTTGCTTCAGGAACTAAGGTTTGGAGAGGTTACACAAATGTCACTCATATGTGACAACCAGGCCGCTATGCATATTGCCTCAAATCCAGTCTTCCATGAGAGAACAAAGCATATTGAAGTTGACTGTCACTTTGTCAGAGAGAAAGTCATATCTGGAGAAATATCTACTAGTTTTGTCAACTCAAATGATCAGCTAGCAGATATATTCACTAAATCACTTGGAGGTCCTCGGATTGACTACATATGTAACAAGCTTGGCGTATATGATCTATATTCTCAAGCTTGAGGGGGAGTGTTAGAATAAGTATAGGGGTAGTTTGGTCTTTTGGTTCATTCTTCTTTTCTATATAAAGGCCTAACTCGTGGTTCCTAAATACACGAGATTTTAGGTTTTACTTTGTACAACCACATTTAACTTTCTAACTTATTTATATACAAATTCAATTTTTAAATTGGAGGATATATTAATTTGCTGAGAAAAATTCAAATATCTTCATTGTTGACTTTGTTGCAGGAAATGCAAATTCGTCCTTACCATTTTTGCTTCCATGTCCTATAATTTTAATACAAACCAGAGTTAATGGAATAATTCTTCCTTATGCTTGGAAGAGACAAACTAAGAGGGGCTAACAACTCGTTTGGAATCGAATTCTTCTGAATTAGGAGGATTAGGAGAATAACATAGTCAAGATCTTAAATCCTATTTAAAATATTGTTGAAAAGTTCAAAACAATTTAAATCATTAAATTTTTATGGTCTGTTGTATTTCTTATAAAATAAAAGGAGAATTTGTGAAAGGTGGTTTAGGTTTAGAACTCGAGTCTTTATTAAGATAGTGCTTTTATTGGGATAAATTTAGTCTTTATTTTACAAATAATGTTTTATTGTCAATCTATAAATAAGTTAAGCTCCCCATATATTACACAAATTTTTGAATTAATACAGTTTCCCTTTTTATTTTGTTGATGCGTTCCTTTTCTGTGACATTTTTTCGTCTAGGTTTCCTATCGGTGAGATTTTATTTTTTATTTGAGATATTTATCCCCTTAGTTTCATCAATATTGTCTAAATTCCTAGGTGATTTAATTGTTTGATTTTGGTATTACGTCAATGATATTTGATTAAAATTCTTCTTATCGTCAAGCCATGTTTGTCCCAACAAAAGTGAGCAATATGAACTGTATCCCTATGTTAAGCTCCATACAAGGTGTTATGTTAGATAAGAATTGTAAGGATAAATTTGTCAAAAAAATGAAACATTTGTAGATAGAATATAATAAAGTAAATTTTAGGAAATGAGATTTTAAATCTTATAAGTGTTGACAGCCGTAAAATAGAATGGAGTTATCAAGTCAAAAGAGAATTTTGAGAGAAGTTGGATGAAAGTTTTCATGGTATACATGACTGAAAACTTATAGGAGATTTAAATAGACATGTGGGCTAGTTTTACTTGGGTGAAAAGGAGGGGAAGAGGGGAGAGAGAGAAAGCTCACAAATTGCCTAAAAAGCTGGATTACTTATGTATATTTTTAGTTCATTTTCTCTCCCTCCTAGCTTTTTACCTGAGTAAAGTAATCATTGAAAGTTTCCAAGCAATAAAAGGTTTACATCTTATGATGTAATACTTGCATTAAGAAGAGAGGTGAGCATTTAGCATATAAAAGTGATAATAATCATAATCAAATATATTTTTCTTTTCTAAGAAGTTTAGATCAATTTATATATATAGGATTAGTAACGTAATATTTAAGGAATACTTAACTAATCAACATTGACTAATTGTGTTACATATTGGTCTTGGAAAATGTAAGGAAACAAATATCTTTCTAATTTTTAGAACTGTTAAAATTTTGAGGAAATAAACTTCTCAAAGATAGAATAATAAAAGGAGTTTGGAATCAAAATTTGATAATAATAATAATAATGATTTATATACAATGGGAAAAAGATCAAGAACATGATGATATTAATTATTGGAATCTAAAGGTATAGATAAAATATAGAGAGATTGTGGTAGTGTAACAAACGCACAGACTTGCAGAAAACATGTTTTAGAAATTGGCAAACTTGAGAAAAAATGAACATCATTTGAATATGTGCATTTATAAAGTAATTAAAATTGTAGTAAAAAGTTATAAACACAGAAGTTTAAAGCACATGATAAATTCTTTGATCATCTGGGAACTAAGAATGGGGGAAATGATATTTATCAACTTCCAAAAGTAAAGAAAGAACTTGTTGATGATAACGAAATTTAAAAAAAAATATGGAAAAAGAAATTTTATAAACTATTCAATGAACAATTGTAGATAATTTGATTTTAGACAAAAAATCAAATTGGATCAAGTGAGGCTAAAGAAAGCATTAAAGAAAATGTCACTAAAAGTAACTAAATTGTGAATTTGGATGATATTGCCGTTGGTGCTTTGAAGAGTTTAGAATATCAACGTATAATTTGGCTAACCAAGTTTAATAAAATTTTGAAACTAACAACTTGCATGAGGAATGGTGGAGAATTTTGTATGTACTTATTTTAAATGAACAAAGATGAATAGGAGTCTTGGCACAACGGTTAAGTTGATGTCGTGTGACCTAACAGTCATGGGTTCGAGTTGTGAAAACAACCTCATGCAATGCAAGTAAGGTTGCATACAATAGACCTAATATGGTTGGGCTCTTCCTAGGGATCTTGCATTGATGAGAGCTTCGTGCACCGGATTGTCCTTTATTTAAATGAACAAAGTTGGCAAACTAAACATTTATTTAAATGAACAAAGATGATATACAATGTTGTTCTAACTATAAAGGAACCAAGATAATGAGCCATGGTGTGAAATTTTAGGAATGAGTTATTGAAATAACAATAAGACATAAGATAAATATTAAGAATCAATTTGGATACATATCATTTATGTCAACTATATATAATTATTTATTTAATAGACAACTAATAAAAAATATAGGGCTCAGCATGTCGTTTGTCAAGAGTGACTTATCCACTAGTAATACATGATCACAATCAGATTCCCTATATTTTCAAGGTAAGACAAATACATTCTGTCAGTCTAATTCAGTATGAGAAATATGTAAACCTTGGTTGCAAAGATACATTCTGAATTCAGTCTCATTTGGTAACAAATTTTCAAATTAAGAGCAAAGAAAATCACCTAATATTGAACAAGAAAATTTAATAGCAAAGGTTAAAAGTTAATTGATAATATCCAATAAACTAGAAGTTCAAGACAATGAATGATTAAATCAAGATCATTTTCAAAACTAAAGAGGTCAAAGTACCTGAGTGCAGAAAAATCAGACTGAAGGGAAGCTTCTGCAGCAGCATTTTCATATACTGATGCAGCAGGCTGATATGAGATAGGATGGTTTTGTGGAGAGGTAAATAATGGGACAGAGTTCTCAGTATGTGGTGGGAACTCAATTCCAGCAGCCTAAGGAAACATAATTACAAATTATGTGAAAGTCAATCCTCATAGAAAATACAGCACAATCAACAAGAGCAACACTAGTGACCCAGCAATGTAAAAATCCAAGAAAGTAAAAGCTCAGTTACGTAATAAATATCTGTTGGTTCTCTAGGTCAAATAGATATGAGCAAAAGAGAGCATCTCACCCCCACACCCCAACCCCAATGAAAAGAACACTTCTAAATAGCATAATCACACCCCATCCCTTCCTTCCTATTAATTATTTTTAAATTTTTGATATGTTATTTAAATTTAATTATATCGTTATATATGATCATTAAAATCATAAAATTAATAATTAAAACGACACATAAAGTATTAAAAAATTGACTTCAGATAATAAATTAGTTAATATAATAAAAAATAGTTGCATATCATGAAATTGAAATAAGAAATGAAAAGATATTATTTACTAATAAAATACATTAAATGTTTTAAAAATAAAAAAATTGTTTTTAGATTTTGTAGATTTTAATTTTTATTACTTTTTCCATGAAGTATGTTAAATTAATTAACTAAAATTCATGTATAGTGGACTAGTAAATTACCTAAGTTGCGACAAGGCAATTAGTATTCTTCAATTATATAAATTTTCTGGTTTTTTTTTAAAATTTTTGAATGCTATTTGAATTGGAAATAAATATCAATAAGAAGGGGAGACTAGAATTATTTTGGAAAAAAATGTAGGGTTAATATTTAAGAAGGGGAGAAATATGGGGGAAAAAACCTAATATGCAAAAGGAATAATACAATAGAAAAGACACTTATTTGACTTTAGCAAAAGAATTGATAAAACAAATCATAGTTCAAAACTTTTAAAGCAAGTTGTCAAGATCAGTCCTACCTAAAAATACTCTTCAGAGGATTCGGTCCTAGAACCATATGGCCCTAAAACTTAGAAGTGTTTATCTTCTAAATTTATATCATGCATTTAGACTATTAAAAGACAATTCCATGCGATAGGTGCACTGCTTAGCACCTGGGTAATAGGCAAAAGCTTAGACAACCAACACTAAAATAGAAAAGAAAAGTGCACTGAATTAAAAAAGACTAACATTAATGCATTATATGTGACAATTATATTTTTAATCAATCAAAATAACTTTACAATTCATATGTCAAAAGTTGTAATTAATATAACAATAATAGCAATCAAGTCTTCATCCAACTAAATGAGGTCAGCTATATAGATCCTCATACGCTATTAGACTCGATCCCTTTCATCCTCATCTATATTTAAATGAATTTTATCATGTTTTATCATTGCTAACCAAAATTTCTTTAGTTCTCTCTTTCTCAATTAATGTGCATATTTATCCTGGTCTCACATCAATTAATTTGGATATTTATTGGTAGTCAAGGTACATATCCATATCATCTTAAATGCGTCTATCAGAGTTTACCCTCAATAGGCGCAACCTAAACCTTCTCTCTAATATTCTCATTTCTTATCAATTCATCATATGTCTACGCATCCACCTTAACATCCTCATCTTTGTGACTCTCGTATTCTGCTAGTGTGTTTGATTCATAACTAAAATTCAGCTCCATATAACATAGCAGATCTAACCATCGTTTTATAAAACTTCCCTATATGCTTTAGAGGTATCTTATGATCATAAAGAATACCTGACACCCTTCTTCATTTCAATCATTCTACTTATATCATATGTACAACATCTCTTTAATGATCCTTTTGCAAAAATGATCCTAAATACTTTAAAACTCCCGATTATATATAATTCGTCATTTACTATCTTAACAATTATCTTACTATGTCAAATGCTACTAAACTTAAATTCTATAAATTCTATTTTTACTAAGCCTAATATATTTTAGTTCCTACATTTCCTACCAAAGTTCAATCTTAGTATTTTCTCCTTCACGTGACTCATCAACTAAAAAATGTCATATGCAAACATCCATCATGGTAACGCATCATGGTAACATGTCGTGGATATGTCCAGTGAATTCATCTACGATTAATGTAAAAAATATAAATTTAGAATTGATCCTTGATGCAATTCTATCTTATATTATTTTATATTTGACTTGCCACTAAGAATAACATTCATAAAATCCAAAAAAAAATATCATTCTAGATGTACTGAGATTAAATGAAAAAAATTAAATAAATTGCAAGAGAATCAAGAGAACACAATTAAGGAAAAGAAGGAAAAAAAAAAAGATTGTCAAATTAGTGTAGGCTATCGAAATCAGAAGAAAAGGTGGAGGTGAAAATTTTATGGAGTCGGAGGCTTGGGTAGACAAGGAATATCAGGTGGGCTAATGGAGATAATTAAATTACTTTCTAATATCAAATGATACAATACCTTATTAAAAAAATTGTCTAATTTTTTCACTTAGGCCGCCTAGTTGGTCCACATATGTTGCTTTTTAAAAGGTCACCTAACAAAGACTGCCTTTAATAAGTGCCTTGTGAAAGTGTGTAGGTGATTGCGCGCCTTTTAAGACAATGAATTTATAGTATGTATCAATTTATGATATCTATAAGTAATAAGAGCATTTCAAATTCTACACCAGTTAACATTTACTAACATGAAGCATATTAAAATTATTCGTATAAGAAATATATAAAGTATGAATAATGGAATATAATTGCTGAAGGGACATTTTACATAGTAGTTAGCCAGTTAGTAACTTCTTTAAGCTAGATGACAAAGGGAAGGTGAAAAGTATTCTTCTATTCAAGTTAAAATGATTTTTCATGAAATTGAATTCTTATTACATGGAAAGTATTGTCTATTTTCAGTGATCATCAAGCTTCAAAATATAATTGTGATTTGTGAATATAAGAATATTACATTAACTAAGGAGGTTGTCCATTGAGGAACTGGAAGGGAAAAGATGGTTGACTTTCAATGATCATTAATTTCTATGTATGTCTCTGTTGCTAGCAATTCACAAAGTATTTAGATCACTTCTCATTGAGTTTACTTGCACTCACCTTATGCCTCACTCCAACCCTAATTAGTTCAACTAGTTAAATTATAGAATCATTCAATTATCGAACATGCTCATATCATCCACAAAGTACAGAATAAGGGTGAATTAAGACATACAAAACATTATATTAATTACTTCAGAGACAAAATGCATGCCAACATTCCCTGAGGCTAAAATAAAAGCTTGAAATTGTTGCATCTAGATAATTAATCATAATAAAATGTTGAGTTCATGTTGTAGGAAAAATTAAAAGGAAACCAAAAACTGTGTTGAGGTTTTCCCCACAACATATTAAGATTCTATTAGACAAAATTCAGATTGAGAAGTCTGTTATGAATGATTAATCAATTTCACTAAGCGTATAAATTACTGATTTAGTTAAATGGTTTATCAAACTCAGGAAGATGGATTGGGGAAAAAATTCATGAATCCATAAGGTATTAACTAGGAATAAAAAGAATAAAGGTGCCAGGACAAATGCATACTCTAAGTTCTCTGTATGCACCATGATATTGGGGATATTTTCCTCCAGCTCCTCCGAAAGCTTCTTGCCATGCATCAATTAGAACTAGTATCTTTTCTCTGACATTTAAATCTGGCTGCAAACATAATTAATAAATAATTCAATGGTATGAAAGGTATGAAAGGTGCTAACAATAGCAATTCACATCATCACTAGAAGTAACACTTACTTTTTTCTTCACTATTTTGACCATTTCATGTAAAATATCTCGCTCAACAATTAGTTGGTGAACATTGTCCCCACAATTTTTGCTCAGAGTTTCTAGCACCTAGTAAGTTTCCCAGAAATAGTATCACTAATGGAATCTAATGAGGAACAAAAATAATAGATATAATAAAGTTCTAAGGCAAAAACCAAATAAACCAAAAGTAGAAGGATGGCACTGGGAGACATCAGTTTCATGAATTAGTGTAATAGTCTAATTTCACCAACCAACTTCAGTTTTCTTGGCTTGAATCAATCATACTGATATTAAGTTGTAATTAGATTAACTTACACTAGCTAATAGAATTGCGCGGCACTGGGAGACATCAGTTTCATGAATTAGTGTACTAGTCTAATTTCAACAACCAACTTTAGTTTTCTTGACTTGAATCAATCATATTGATATTAAGTTGTAATTAGATTAACTTACACTAGCTAATAGAATTGCGCTTAAAATAGTTGAAACGGGTTATCTGAAATAAGCTAGATGGTTGAGTCTTTTGACCCAATTGAGCTCAAATTGTTAAACTGCATGCCCTCTCCTCTAGTTATTTGGAGAAGAAATCAGAAACAAATTCAGCCTATACTTCTCTTGGAAAATTTTTCCATATCAAATATATATTAAAAAAAAAAAAACTCGGTGCACGAAGCTCCCGCCATGCGGGGTCCCGGAGAAGGATCTATTGTACGCAGTCTTACCTTGCTTTTTGCAAGAGGTTGTTTCCAGGATTCAAACCTGTGACTTTTTAGTCACATGGCAACAACTTTACCGTTGCGCCAAGGCTCCCCTTCTCCATATGTATCAACACATTATATATATATATATATATATATATATTGTGTTGATACTAATTTTTTTCCTATTTTGGAAATATCACACATCCTCTGCATAAAAAGTAATATTTTTTTTTATGAAAATCATTCATAATACTGTCAGTGTAAACTTGCCCTTCTTATGCATCAGGATATGAACAATTGTCTTGTCTTTTTTTCCCTCCTTCCTTGTTCCATTATGATAGATATTTCAAAGTCATCCAACAAACAATTCGTTCCTTTATTTTTATCCACTTGATACATGGATGATGTATCCATTGGAAAGTTGAGATGAAAGCATGCTAGGTAGACCAAGAGTACAAAGGTTTTCAAACACAAGTTGCATTGGTATTTAAGTAATGCATCAATGCACATATTTACAACACTCGGATTATTGGCTCACGATACGAGCAGAAGACACTATCAGTGAACCAAATCTTTGTTTAGTTAACTTGGACAAAACTGATGGATGTGATTCCAACAATATCTACAGTGGTATGAACCAAATCTAGATCTAGATGGAATAATACTATCAAACGACTTCAAAAAATGATTTTAAAAGTAAAATTGTAAAGTATAGTAGCAAGTTCAATTATCCCCACAAGATAGAGCTTGACCAACCAAAAGATCAATTAATTCTAGTAATGATTTCTTCCACACTATGGAACAAGATCCTTTTAGTTTGAAACCGGTAGTGGTACTACAAATATATGTGCTTCCTGTAAACAAACATTATATTACATACACACTTATGTGATGTGCCCAAAGAAGGGCATGCTTATATGCAATTCATGTTTTTGGACAAGACAAACAAATTGTAATATATGAGCTATAATAGTTTTATTGCACATGCATATTGACGCAACACACATTACATATGCTAAGAACGATTGTGGAATGGATATGGTTAAACATGATATCTGCGAGAGTAAATATTTTATACAAACTACATAATAGATTGACCATGAGCGATTAATTTAATTTTATATGATATGAGTTTAAATTTGAAAATGTGAGATACTATGATCAATGGCATCAATTCCTACATATTTTGTTTCACCTAAAAGCATTTTGTTGAATACTTCCGAAGATTCTCTTAATTGTAGGGATTATGATTGATTTAGATTAGTTTGATTATAGAGATTGTAATTAATGATTGATAGACAGACCATAATTATAGGATTTTTCCCTCCTTATGTATATAAATACCTATATGCAAGCAAATTATTGGTGGGAAAAATATATTGTCTCTTTCTCTTTTACAAGGTATTAGAGTCATGTTTTCCTTCTTTGACATAATTTTTCTACCGCTCCTATTGCTGCTTCCTATTACCACTGCTGCCTTCTGTTGCCACCACTACCTCCTACTGTTGATTTCAGCGCCGATGTCCTTTTCTATCGATTTCTGCACCGATGTCCTTTTCTGTCGATTTCAGTGCTGATGCCTTGTGCTGTTGATTTCTGCGCCGACATCCTTTTCTACCTCACATTCTTTGTGTGACCACGGGTCGTCCTGACACAAATTTTTCCTCATCTTTCGACACTTCAGCTATGGTTGCTCGCGGTTGTGGGTTCTTTCGAGGTCGTAATAGTAGTCATGGTCATGGAACTGATACCACCAGGAGTAGTCATTTGTTTGTTCACTATAGTTGTTCCAACCATGCCTCCGAGAAGTGTTGGACGAATTTGGTAAGCCTAACTGAGCTAATAATGCATCTACCAAACTATCAACTCCATCACCAAACACTAACGGTCATGATGATATAGTCTCTATTTTTCATACTGATTATGAGAAATTACTTCGCTCTTCTGCTACCATTCCCTCTATCACTACTACCTCATCCTCTCCAGGTGCGTTTGTTGAGTCTTGTGATAAGTCTTGGATGCTAGATTCCGGTGCGTCTGCTCATATTACTAGTAACAAGTGTGTTCTTTTTCTCTTTTGTTTCCTCATCTTTATCCCCTATCCGTCTAGCCAATGGTATCTATTCTCTGATTATGGGAAGAGGTATTATCAGGCCAAATATTATTCTTGATAATGTTCTCTTTGCATGTAAATTTCCTATTAGTTTATTGTCCATAAGCTAGCTAACAAAAGCTCACAACTATTCTGTATCTTTTTATCCATCCTATTATATTATTCAGGACCTGTACACAATAAGGATAATTGGAGGACATGAGAGTGATGGCCTATACAATCTGGATTCGGTTACACCTGTAAGTTCACAGGTTATGTCTCCTTATCAGTGGCATTATCGTCTAGGTCACCCATCTTCTTCCACTCTGAAAAGTTTAGTTCTCGTTCCGTCTATGTCCTGTGAGTTCGGCAAACACCATCATACTTCTTTTCCTTCTAGAGTTGATAAACATAGTTCTTTTGCTTTTGAACTTGTTCATTATGATGTTTGGGGACCTAGTAGAGTTGAGCCGAGCGGAGGTTTTCAGTATTTTATAATTTTTGTTGATGATTATTCTCGCATGACTTGGTTATATTTATTTAAAATAGGAGTGAGGTTCCTAAGGTGTTAACATCATTTTATAACGAAATAAAAACTCAATATTCTATTGCCTTGCGTTTTCTTCGTACCGATAATGCACTTGAGTTCACTCTGAAGACAGTGTCTACATTCTGTAATTCTCATGGCATAATTCATCAACCCTCTTATTCATACACTTCTCAACAAAATGAAGTTGCTGAACGCAAACACCGTCATATTTTAGACGTAACTCATACTTTTCTTTGTCACATGTATGTTCCTAAGTTTTTGTGGGGGTGATGCTATACTCACAGCTTGCTTTCTCATAAATAGGATGTCTTCTAGTGTTACATGGGGATATCCCCTTCTCTTGTCTTCATCCTAACAAATCTCTTTTCTCTATGTCTCCTCGCATATTTGGTTATGTCTGTTTTGTTCATAATTTTTCTCCTGGCTTGGATAAATTGTCTCCTCTCTCTATTAAATGCATCCTGCTTGGATATTCTCAGACATAAAAAGGATATCGTTGTCTTAACCCACTCACAAAATGTAATTACACCTGTACAAATGTTACGTTTTTGAGTCTCAACCATACTTTTCTCCGCGTAGCTCAATCACATGATACATTAGCATATCCTCCATTACCTATCCCACCATCCATGTCTCCCACTACAGATGCTCCGTCCCCTAAACCATTGCAGGTGTACATGAGGTGTGCTCAGCCAAAACCAAATTCATGTCCCTCACCTCCTCTTCGATCCTCCGATAATGATCTGCCTATTGCTCTTTGTAAAGGTATTCGGTCGTGCACTACTCATCCTTTATCTAATCATATTTCATTTGATTACCTTGGTCTTGTAGTCCGCGCTTTTACTGTTTCTCTATCATATATAGAAGTTCCAGCTATTGGATCGCGACGGCTGGCTAGAAGGGGGGTTGAATAGCCTGAAAATAAAAAACACAACCTTTCCCGAACTTTCTTAAACTAACACTTGCATAAATTAGCTAAACAGAAAATAATAAAAAGAAGAGACACCGGATTTGACTTGGTTATAACCGGGAAGGTTGTTAATCCAAAGAAGAAGATCGCACTAAAAACTCCTTCAGGCGGAGAAGCCTCTTACAACGATGAAGCGCAGAATAAAGAAGCTAACTAGAAATTGAGCGTACAAGTGTTGGAAGTGAATTGCTTGAGTTGATTGAAAACTTCTAGATCAAGGGTGTATTTATAACCTTGGTCGGGGCGCCCTGGGGGATAAAACTTTATCCCCCAACATTCAGATCGCGATTGACGTGATCTGGTCAAAAAGTCAACTCCGGGCGCCCGGAAGGGTTCCGGGCGCCCCGGACCGTTCCGGATGCCCCGGCCTGTTCCGGGCGCCCCGGCTGGGAAAGCCAACCCCATTGACTTTTTTCAGCCCGAGTCTTCTGCTCCGGCTCCGTTCGCCTCAGACCGAGTCTTCCGCTCACTTGAGTGATCTCTGCTATCCGGAATAGGGCTCACCCGAACCCAACTTTCGGTCTTCTCGAGCAGGCTTCCGCTCCAGCTTCTCGTCCCTCGGAATCGCCACGTGCTTCCTTCTCGTCTGCCAGCTTACTCATCCGCAGTCTTCGTCCCTCGGTCACACCCCGTGCCGACCTTCTCGCTAACTGCGTCTCTTGCTCCTCGAGCAGTCTTCCGCTCCGGCTTCTCGTCCACTCCGGCTTCTCGTCCCTCGGAACCACCGCACGCTTCCTTCTCGTCCGCCGGTGTACTCTTCCGCAGCGCCTCGTCCCTCGGACGCACCACGTGTCGTCTTTCTCACTAGCTGCGTCTTCCGCTCGACTACCTGTGCTCCTAAGCTCCTACACACTTAGGCACAAGGTTAAAAACACACAAGATCTAACTTAACTTGTTGATCACATCAAAACAACCTTGGGGTTCCAACAATCTCCCCCTTTTTTATGTTAGCAACCCAAGTTAAGTTAGGGAAAAAGTAGACATAAAAATAAACTAACTAAATTTGCAATTAAGTGCAAAAAGATAGAAAATTTAAAGTTGGGTCTACCTCCCCCTAGACTTATACTTTTCCTTCTCCTCTTTTGATCACATAAAAAATTGGGATTCCGAAAAAAATCTAAGGGTTAAAAAATATTTCTAGCTTTTTTAAAAAAATTCTAAGTTAAATAAATTCTAAGTTAGAGAATTTGCAATAATTTTCAGCAAAAAAAATATTCTAAGTTAAAAACTTTAAAAAGAAAATTTTAAAAAATAATCTGATTTAAGAAATTTTGCAAAAATATTTTTGAAAAATTTTCTAAGTAAAGATTTAAGCATAAATATCTAATTTCAGATGAACTTTTAATTTAGGCAATTTTTAATTTTATACAAAAAGAAAATTAAAAAAAATTGAAAAATAAAAAATGTTAAAAAAAAACTTTTTAAAGCATTATTAAATTTCCACCTTAATGTTTTTATTAGAAAGTTAATTAAACATTTTTATTTCAATATTTTGGCTTCTAAGTCGTAGCAAGGCACTAGGCTTTCTTGGTTATTGGAGCAACAACCACTTCCTTAGACAAAGCCTCATAAAGAAATTTTAATGTCTAATTTTCTCGTTGAAAGCTCTAAATCTAATTAGTTCAAGTTCAAGTCAGACATGACTTTGGAACCCAATATAGGTTCCAGCCTACTGGATTAACTAGGAATTTTTTAGGGACATTTTTCTTTGAAAATTTTCTAATATGTCCCTTATGATATCGAAAATACCAATTTAAATTATTGTATTTTCTAAAATATGTTTTATTTGAACATGTATGATTTTTTAGACTATCTATTTGCATTTTCAAATTATTATTTTCTTATTTCAATTTTTCATTTTCTAATTTTGATTTGTCTAAATCTTCTAAAGGGCAAGATTTAGCTAGTATTATTTTAAAATTTTTATTTTCTTTTTCTAATTTGCAGCAATCTTTTGTTAATAATTTAACGAATTTAAAGAGTATGTCGGGAGGAAGAGATCGTACCTGACTTACCTTGTCGATCTAGTTGTCTGTTTCTCCCCCTGAACTGCTGCTTTCTTCCGACGTAGCTCCTCCTTTATCGATGCTCATCTCGGAAGAACATGAATCGCAGTCGTGGTCTTGATGACTCGCCATTAATGCGAGCCCGGAGAACGCCTCGACTTCTGATTCGGATGACGTATCGTCCCACGTCGCCTTTAGGACCTTGCGCTTTTGGACAGGTTTCTTACCTTTATCCTTGTCCTTGTTCTTTAGCTTGGGGTAGTTATCCTTGACGTGTTCTTCTTCGTCGCAGTGTAGCAGCGGATCATCCTTGTCTTTTTACCCTGCGGATGGTTAGAGGTTCTAGATTTACAAAGTTTTTTAAACTGTCTTACCATCATTACCATTTCCTCGTCGTCGAGAGAAGACTCCGACTCAGGTTCGTCTCTCGATGCTTTAAGGGCGACGTTGTTCTTGGGCTCCTTCGTATCTGCACATCTTGATTCGTACACTTCAAATATAGAAAAGAATTCTTCTAATGAAATTTTTTCTAAGTCTTTTGAAATATAAAAGGCATCTACTAGTGACGCCCAGTTTGAATTTCTCGGAAAAGAATTTAACACGTACCTTAGCGAATCTCGGTTACTTACCTTTTCTCCGAGATTCGATAGTCCAGTGATGGTTTCCTTTATCCTTGAGTGTAGATGCGCAACTATCTGATCTTCTCCAAGTCGCAGGCTGGTAAGCTAGTTGCGGAGTAAATCCCGTTTTGCGAGCTTTGCTTCGGACGTTCCTTCGTGCAGTTCAAGAAACTTCTCCCAAAGTTCCTTCGCGGAGTCATAGTTGCCGATCCGATTGACTTCTTGTGGCGGAAAAACGATTAGTAGATGGTACTCAGCTTTGCCGTTTGTCACGTAGTCGGCCTGCTCCTTTTTCGTCCGTATTTCTCCTTACCTTCCGGTGCTGTAAAATCGAATTCCATAATTAACATTAAGTCAAAATCAGTTTTAAAGAATACTTGCATTCACTTTTTTCAGCTAGAGAATTCTCCTTCGAACTTCGGCGGGTAGATGCTTGGTCCGACCATTATATCGTTGCTTCGTTCGACGGTTAGTCCTCCTGAAGCGCCTTGGCTCTGATACCACTTGTTGGATCGCGGCGACCGGCTAGAAGAGGGGTTGAATACCTGAAAATAAAAAACACACCCTTTCTCGAACTTTCTTAAACTGACACTTGCATAAATTAGCTAAACAGAAAATAACAAAAAGAAGAGGCACCGGATTTAACTTGGTTACAACCGGGAAGGTTGTTAATCCAAGGAAGATGATCGCACTAAAAACTCCTTCAGGCGGAGAAGCCTCTTACAACGATGAAGCGCAGAATAAAGAAGCTAACTAGAAATTGAGCGTACAAGTGTTGGAAGTGAATTGCTTGAGTTGATTGAAAGCTTCTGGACCAAGGGTGTATTTATTGCCTTGGTCGGGGTGCCCCGAAGGGATTCCGGGCGCCCCGAAGGGATTCTGGACGCCCTGAGGGATAAAACTTTATCCCCCAACGTTCAGATCGCGATTGACGTGATCTGGTCAAAAAGTTAACTCCGGGCACCCGGAAGGGTTCGGGGCGCCTCGGACAATTCCGGGCGCCCCGGACTGTTCCAACCACCCAGACAGTTCCGGGCGCCCTGGCTGGGAAAGTCAACCCCGTTGACTTTTTTCAACCTGGGTCTTCTGCTCCGGCTCAGTTCGCCTCAGACCGAGTCTTCCGCTCGCTTGGGTGATCTCTGCCATCCGGAATAGGGCTCACCCGAACCCAATTTCCGATCTTCTCGAGCAGGCTTCCACTCCGGCTTCTTGTCCCTCGGAATCGCCGCGTGCTTCCTTCTTGTCCGCCAACGTACTCATCCTCAGTCTTCGTCCCTCGGTCGCACCCCGTGTCGACCTTCTCGCTAGCTGCGTCTCTTGCTCCTCGAGCAGTCTTCCGCTCCGGCTTCTCGTCCCTCGGAACCACCGCACGCTTCCTTCTAGTCAGCCGGTGTACTCTTCCATAGCGTCTCGTCCCTCGGACGCACCGCGTGCCGTCCTTCTCACTAGCTGCGTCTTCCGCTCGACTAACTGTGCTCCTAAGCTCCTGCACACTTAGACACAAGGTTAAAAACACACAGGACCTAACTTAACTTGTTGATCACACCAAAACAACCTTGGGGTTCCAACACCAGCTTCCTACTCTAAGACTTATCAACACTTGACTTGGCAAACTACAATGGATGAAGAAATGTATGGCCTTATCTCTTGTGGTACTTGGGAGCTATTGGCTGTATCACCTTCTGTTGATATTGTTGCTTGTCATTGGGTATTTACTTTAAAATTTAAAGCTAACAGTACTATTAATCAATACAAAGCTCGTCTGGTGGCCAAAGAATTTAAATAGACTTATGATGTTGATTACTTTGAGACGTTCTCTCCTATTGCTCGTCTGAATTTTATTAGAGTTCTGTTCTCCTTGGCTGTCAATCAATCTTGGTCAATGTATCAGCTAGATGTGAAGAATGTCTTTCTTTATGGCGATTTCCACGAGACAATGTTTATGGAGCAACCTCCAGGTATGTTGCTCAGGAGGATAATGCTACTGTAGTTTGCAGACTTAAAATGGCTATTTATGATCTTAAACAAAGCCTCAGAGCCAAGTTTGATAAATTCAGTAATATAATCATTGTGGTTGGCTTCAAATAGTGCAAATCGAATCATTTTTTGTTTGTACGATAGAGCACAAATGGGATTATCATTCTTATTGTTTATGTTGATAACATCCTAATATCCAGCAGTGATATATGTGGGATAAAGAAACTAAGAAGTATTTGTAGCAATACTTTGTGACAAGGGATATGGGATGTCCTAAGTATTTCTTGGTAACTGAAATTGCTCACAATAAATCTTGAGTTTCATTATGCCAACGAAGGTATACTACAGATTTACTCAAAGAAACTGGATTGCTTGGAACGAAGTTAGTTGATATGCCTATAGATATCAATTCAAGTGTTTGGGATGATACTGGAGAGTTATTTGAGGATAAGGTAAAATATAAATGACTTGTTGGGAAACTCATCAACTTAATAGTAACGAGACCTAACATCTCTTTTGCACTTGAAATAGTCCATCATTTTATGGATAAACTGAAGCAAATTCACTGGGATGCCGCTATCAGGATTCTTAAGTGTTGTCATTTAAGAGAAATGGGCACCTAAAGATCGAAGCTTATTCTAATGCCGACTATGCTGAATCTAAGACCGATAAACGGTCCACTTCTAAGTATTGCATTTATGTAGGGGGAAATCTAGCAGCATGGCGAAGTAAGAAACAAACTGTTGTTGCTAGGTCGACTGTCGAAGCTGAGTACAAAGCCATGGCTCACAGTGTAATCGAGATGTTATGGTTGAAAATTTTTCTTGAAGAATTATGGTTCACGTACAATGAACCACTGCCAATGTACTGTGATAACCAAGCAGCTATTCACATTGCAAGTAACCCAATTTTTCATGAGAGGACTAAGCATATTGAGGTTGATTGTCACTTTATTGGCGAGTGTGTAATGAGCTAAAAAATTGTTACTCTATTCACATCATCATCCAACCAAGTTGTCGATGTCTTCACAAAAGCATTGGAGGAAAATAATTCTCGAACTTTGTGACAAACTGGATATGATTGACTATATGATTCAGCTTGAGAGAAAGTGTTGAATATTTCAGAAGATTCCCTTAATTGTAGGGATTATGATTGATTTAGATTAGCTTGATTATAGAATTGTAATTAATGATTGATAGACATACCAAAATTATAGGATCATT
Source organism: Zingiber officinale (assembly GCF_018446385.1). Lineage (NCBI taxonomy): Eukaryota > Viridiplantae > Streptophyta > Magnoliopsida > Zingiberales > Zingiberaceae > Zingiber > Zingiber officinale. Next base: position 31,653,325 of record NC_055992.1, on the reverse strand, counting down.
TTTCCCCTTTTATGTATATAAATATCTACATGTAAGCGAATTATTGGTAGGAGAAATATATTATCTCTTTCTCTTTTACACAACCTATCATATTGCTAATTTTTTTGTAGTCAATAAGAATCATTTTAATCCCATCTTACTCTTGTATTTGTGAAACAAGGATATTGAGTAAACTCAACTTGAAGCCTCACAGTAAAGACTAAAGGTGAATTGGAGGATGATATGAAAATATGGTCAATGCATATACTATGAGGGTGTATATCATTGTAAGATAAAGACTCTTAGGACAAACCTGAATTAGAATTATTCTGAGATGATGATAGAAAGCCCTTTATTGTCTCTTAATGATATTTAATGACTTGCCTAGAATTCACACAATTCAGTAGGAACCAAGAATTTTTAAGCAATGTTATGAACAACTACTATGGTCTATGAAGGTGCAGGAATATTTTCATGCAGGATATTGTAAATAGGACATGGCAACTTGTATCAGAAAGCATAAAAAATATAATCCCATTGTGCAAGTTTTTTGTTAAGTGTGCTTATAATGTGAAATCTTGAATACAACATATACTTAGTAGAAATACTTGCTAATGAATATGTAGTAAATTCATGGGTAGGGCAAAAGAATTTTTGTGGACACAAGAATTTTTGTTTGTAAGCTAATTTAAGATAAGATTCTAGAGTGTATATTGTATAAACATGCCAAGATAATGGCTCAAGTTATTTTTTATTATTACAGTTGACAACATCAGGTTAAGAGATTATATAGTAGAGAAATTTAGCAGTTAGACCCTATTATTGTCCAAAAAAAGCATATTGCTGCATTAGTTCAGAAGAAGAGTAAACCAAACAATCTGTAAATAGGTCATGAATGATTTCATTGTTAAATATCAGGAATTTGGATTAGACTTTTCAATATATATAATTTTTAAAATATACACTTTTTAAATTACAAGAAAAGAGAAGCAAGTACTTACAACTAGTGCCAGAAGTTGAATTTTTGGGTTCTTACTTCCAAGGCGCTTCTTAAGTATTTTCAGTGCATCCTTTGCTTGTCTACTCAAAAAGAAAGGATTAGTAAAAAGAGATGTCAATATATATATATATAAAATAAAAAATTAATATGAGGATAAAACATCTCAATAAAATTAAATATTAAGCAGATTAGTTAAACAAATAACATAGCAAGCCAGTTAACCATACTCCATGGATAATAATTTTCCAGACCCCTCGGGACGGTCTAGTGGTTAGCATATGAGATGTTGCCATCACGAGGTCTGGGATTCAAATCTCGACAAAGCCGAGGTAAATGTCTTCCTTATATGCTAGTCACTATTCCAAAGGCTAGTAGCCGTCCGTGATTTACCTCCTCCGTGTTGGCCCTGGGACGGGTTAGCGGGGGCGCTGGGAGCGAGCGTATTCGTCTTGTGCCACCATGAATAATAATTTTCCATATTGGTTGTATACATCAATAAAATATATGCTGACCTATCTAAATCCATAGATGTAATGTTCTCAAAACTAGCTTATATTAATAGACTAAAATGTAGGTTCAATATATCAAATGTATACATATACTATTAGCATCAAGTCAAGCAATTTATAAGTACGCTTCACATTAAATTTCTCTAATCATTCACGAGAAAATCCACACTTTGAAAGTTTAAGATGCTGAAGAAAAAGAAAATGTCTGACATCTGATTAGCTATATTAAGTATATATATGAAGCCAAGCTTATCCAGCCATCAAAAGGTTCAAATCTATCAACAATATCTTTTGGATAGTCAAAGAAACTAGATGCGGTAAGGTGGAAAAAGGCAGCATCCAAGCTTATGGAACAATCCCAATGTCACCAAGTGGCTCGTCCATTCAGTAACTTCCCCCAACACAAAACAAAATGCCAAGTAAAACCAAATGAAAATGCTACAACAAATCGAGATCTGCTAAAGGGAACGAGCAGGCAGCGAAAGGTACCCAGGATCCATATTAATAATGTCGCACAACTCGATGTTGATCGCCCAGTCCGGGTCGGTTAACGAATCGCTCGTAGCCCGTTCCGCGCACACCGCCGCCGTAGCCATCATCAACAAATCTGCCACGTAAGGGGAAAAAAAGCAATGCACCAAACACAAGTTAGCATAATATCAAATTTCAAAATCTACAAAAGATAAGGAAGAAAAGGGAAAACACCACAGATTCATGGCAATGCAAGAGCTAAGCAATCGATCATGAGTGTGAGAGTCCATGACAAAGTAAAAAAAAAGAAAAATAAAACGGAGGATGCCAAAGTCATTACCTTAACGCCAGCGAGAAGCGATGAAAAATCCCTTTCCGCAACAAATTCTTATCTTAAGGAATAATTAAGCAGATTAGTTCGTCAAAATCAAGTAGCCAGATTTCGATTTAAAGAAGAAAAACAACGAAGAAGAAGATGAAGAAGAAGAAGGAAGGAGCTCGACGGTTGAACGGATGCCGATCGAGAGAGACCAAGAGAGGAACAAGACAGCAAACATCTACTTCGTTTCCATTCCGGCTGCGTACTAGATTTTATACTCAAAATTCTCCACCACGAAGTCCAACGCGTTAAATTTAATGTGAAACCCAGCTCAATGGATCGGATCCACAGATTAGTTTTCGGATTTAGGATCCGACTGGACCGCTTTGAAAAAACTTTCTCAACTGGTTTCTAATAGTTAAGTTTTTTTTTTTATCCACTTTATCCCTTATTTTATACCTAAAATATTTTATTATTTTCAGTCAATCTAACCGTAATAACTCTGCCATAGATTAATTAAAATATTTAAATTATCAAAAATTAAATGATATTATTTTATATAAAATAGATTTAAAATGATATTATTTTATAAAACACAGTTTAAAAATTAATATATATATTTTAGAAAATATTTCTAAGATAATAGTATTTTAAATAAAACAATATTAAAATGGACTTAAAAATATTTTTTTAATATATTATTTTCTGCGATATAAATTAAAGAAAACGTTCTTTTAATTTTCTGCGACACTGTCGGTTTAGTGAACTCCATTTCGGATTTGAAATGCTGGAATTCGGATTCGAATTCGGGTTCGGCAGAGTAGCTTTGAGCGAACCAAGTCATTGACAGCGGCGGATCATCAGCATTGACCCTTCCGTCTGACTTGAGGATAAAGCTAACAACTTGTCGGGAAAGTTAATTAGCTCATCTGTTGTTGGAAAATGGCACGTTTACGTGTCACTTCAGCCAATGTTTAAATGAAAGTTATTTCATTTAAAAAACATTGCGTGACAATCTAAACAGCTAGCAATTGTTTTAAATGCCGACACGCAGACAAAGACTCAGGAACAAGATATATAATTAAAGATCTAAAAAGTTAAATGTGCACTTTATAGTGTAACTATCCCAAACGAACTGTTTTCAGATATCTGTTTATGAACAAATTTAAAAAAAAAAAAACATAGATGACTTAGTCAAGTGTAGTAGACAAACATGGCCGTTTCTGCCATCTATTTTTAAGGTTTCATCTAGTAATTACGATGAAGTAATCATTGAATTCGTCAACGTTCTGTTGATATATAGAGAATCATGTTGGATTTGACTAGGATAGGTTTGTAATACAATTAATTACAAGTTATTATTGGAGAAGGGAACAAATACAGATAGATATGTGTTTATTATTTTTCTTATTTTTCCTCATACTTATATCTGTAATTTGTTATCATGCAGTAAAAATTAGTTTGAAATTAAATTTTTATTTAAGAGACTTAGCTTTTAGTGTCTTCTGTTTTCCATCTCTTCCTATTCACTCAAAATAAGCAATGCATTAAGAAAATGTTACTACGTTGTGTACGTAGATGAGATCGAAGCACAACAGGAATGCTGTCAGAATTCTATCGAGATTGTGTGTCTTATAGAGAAGAAGAACATCCGAGGCTTGAGATTTGGTTCATGGAATCATGAAGAGCTTTCTAATTCATTCGTGGTTGTTCTTCCTATAGCAAATTATTTTTCGATATCTTCTCCGATCTTCTTCTTTGAGTATCACTATGAGTTTTTTCATTTTGTACGAAAAACGAAGATCAAGATCTACTACAATTTTTGTATTAATGTATTTTTCATACTTTAAAACTATCAACAATGGTATCAGAGCATTAGTTCTAAAAATTCATAAAACTTACCCCTATATCGAGAGATCATTGCTTGCCAGTGACAACATCTTGAAAGAGGGATGTTGTCAACGACAGCGCTGCTCGTTGGTAGAAACATTGTTGTTGTGAATAGTGCTGCGTCGGGTCAAAAAAAATACGACAGCGTCACGATTTCCATCGAAGTTGGGCTTCGCATGGTGGAAGGTCGTTGGTGATGTATTTTCCAGGATAGGTGAGAACATTCGAGTTGGCCGGGGATGCGCCTGTGGCTACCGATGCAGCTGTGGGTTGCTTCTCGTTGTTTCTGTGCAAGCATACTCCGACAACTACGTTGGACCAAGAGCGATCGGTGTTCGACATCTAAAAGGGTCGGCAACTACCCCAGGATGTCGGCGGTTGGCGGTTGTTGGCGATGACTGTGTTTGTCGCATTTCGTGAGGCTGAAGGTGTGCGGCAAAAACGATGAAGAAGATGAACAGTTACTGCGTGCATGCACAATAATGAAAATTTATTTATAATAAAAAATTGAAAAGCTCATTTTCTTTATAAAATCAAAACGTAAGAAAATAGAAAAGTGAAATAATATATGATACATATTATTTAATGGTTGATTGAACCAGATTTGTTTTTGATCCAAATTAGTTCGTCAGATCTGGTTTTTAACCTAAGTCTAGTTTAAATCATTAGTTGATTTAATCATATCAGTTTTGGTTCAATAAGACTTAGTTCTAGTTTAAATCATTGGTTGGTTCAACCAGATCAATTTGATCCGATCAGACCAAGAGCTGGTTCAAATCATTAGTTGTTTTAAACCGACTAATTTGGCAAATTAGTTTGGTCCAATCTGACCCGGTCTGTGATTTAAATCATTAGGTGGTTTAACTAAACTAATTAGATTTATATTAATGGGTCAAACTTAATCCAATAGACATTGGTTTGATCAAATAAATCTGAGTTTAATCAATAAGTCTAAGATTGACTTAAATAGGCTTAGATTAACAAAATAAAGGTAAGACATCCTAATCCAATTAGATTAGTTCGAAAGAGGATAATGGACAAAGTTCAGAATCTGGTTTCCTAATCGACCGGTCTAATGGGTCAGTTGACTTAGACTCCTAAAAATCGAGAAAATTTATTTTTCTTGATTAATAATGTTAGTTCTATGCATGCATAAATTGAATTAAGTCGGTTTTATACTGGTAAATTAGTTTTGTATTGACTTATTTAATTTATAGATGGCACGGACTATTACCACCTTGACTCGTCGCAAAGTACGATGGAACCAGCTGAGAGAGGAAATTTAGGAGATTAAATATAACCCAGTTTATCGAGTCAACAGACACATTGAAAGGCTTGATCAATTGTTATGGAAACTTGAGCGAGAAATGTTTTCAGTCCTAGACAATTATAGGATCTGGGCTTTGATGTGTTCATTGTCGGAGTATCCTAAGGTGAAAACAGACTATGTATAGGGTGAATCTCATATGCACAGTTGTGTGTAGAGCTACTTCACCATGTGGATCAAGAGAATCCTAAAGAGTTTGAGGAGGATCCACAAGAGGATCTGAATGCAGATCCAATAGAGAATTCTGAAGTTAGTCTACCGGAGATTGCCTCAAATGAGTCCAGGTTCAAGGGGATTGAGTTGAACACTGCACTGGTATTTGTCCTAGTGGGAGTGGTGGTTGTTGGTCAGTCTTAGGAAGATCATACCGATTCTACTGTACAAAAATTTTGTATAAATGTCGAACCTTTCCTAATAACCTATTGTGTTCTTTAGAAATTAAATTAGGAATCGCAAACGGAACTTAACATTATTGATTCTAAATTTAACTTATTTATTCTTAATGGTTTAGATTTAGATCGTAAACGATACTTAACATTATTGATCCAAATCCACCTATGTTATAAATTCAATTAAATATTAATTTCCCAAATTAGCTTCCAGGTCCAACATGGCGAGACACTAGGCCTTCTTGGATATGGGAGCAACCACCACTTCTTAGACAAAGTCTTTTAAGGAAAGCTAATATTTAATTTCCTTATATAACTCTAGGTTTAACCAAAAAGAACAATCGAATCACAAATTCGAAAAATAAAAAAAAAAACACAAACTCGAATTACTAATTCGAAAAATTAGAATATAATGCCTCTTGTGTTTGGAATTCATACAAAGAAAATACTAGCATGATGCAGAAGAAAATTATTAGTTATACATTTTCTTTGTATGCTAATAACCTCGAGATCTTCTGCCGTATTCCTCGCCTCCTCTTAGACGTCGTGTGGGCGACGATCCTCCAAGATGAACACCACCCAAAGGCTTCTTCCTCCTCTAAAATCCGACCACCACCATCACAAAATAAAAGAGAGCAAGGGGAAAAGAAGAAGGGGAGGGCCTGCCACAAGAAGGAGCACCAACTAGAAAATAAGAATTGATGTGTCATGAGGCCTTTCCTCCCCTTATTTTATAATACTTGCCCAAGGCAAATAAGGAATGATTTTTACAAAAATTAAAATCTTCCTCTTATTTTTCCTTTTCCCCTTTTATTTTTCCTTTTCTCCTTTAATTGATAGTTTGATTCAATCATTGATTGGGTGGCCCCTTACTTGGGCACCAAACAAGGGTGGTCGACCCTTTAAAGGAAAAAAATAATCTTGTAAAAAATTTTATAAGCAAAGAACGAAAGCTCTTATAAAGTTTTACAAGCTCTCTTTTAATTTCCTAATGTGGATGTTAAAAAAGGAAAGTTTTAAAAATTAAAACCAAGTTTTAAAATTTAAAATTTCTCTTTTAAAATTTCATTTTTTAACATGGTTACAAAATTAGAAAGTTTCAAATTTAAAATTCTCTTCCTTTTTTTCCAATAACCATGAGGATGGTTAAAAAAGAAAAGTTTTAAAACTTTTAAACTTTCTTTTAAACCATGTGGCCTAATTCAAATAAGGGAAGTTTTATAATTTAAAATCTCTTTTTTAAAACTTGTAGATATCTACAAAGAGAAGATTTTAAAATTTTAAAACACCTCTCCTAATTTGAATAATGGTGGTCGGCCCCTTAAAACTAATTGTGGTCGGCCCCCTTAGAAAGAATAGTGGTCGGCCCTTGGCTTGGTCACCAAGCCTTGGGCCGACCCCCTCTTGGACACCAAGATGGGCTTTACATGGGTGGATATGAGACATTAATGAGGTTACGACAGGGACCTATAGGAGAAATTGATTTTGCCCTTCCGACGAGCTTGAGTATCTCGTGTTCGCCCCGAACACACAACTCAAGTTCATCAATAATAACTCATTCCACTAGAGAGTTATTATTGCACTACCGCACCAACCCCAAATTACATTATGAGCTCCTTCTTATCATGAGTGTGTTAATCTCCCTGTGTTTAAGATATCGAATGTCCATTAATTTAATAAGTTACTGACAACTCATTTAATTAACATCTAGTCCAAGAGTAGTACCACTCAACCTTATCGTCATGTCGGACTAAGTCCACCTGCAAGGTTTAACATGACAATCCTTATGAGCTCCTCTTAAGACATTCTCAACCTAGATTACTAGGACACAGTTTTCTTCTATAATCAACAACACACACTATAAGTAATATCATTTCCTAACTTATCGGGCCTATTGATTTATCAAGCTAAATCTCACCCTTTGATAAGTTAAAGAAATAAATACTAAATATATGTGCTTGTTATTATATTAGGATTAAGAGCACACACTTCCATAATAACTAAGGTTTTGTTCTTTTATTAAGTCAGTATAAAAAGAACTTACCTTAAATTGTCTTACTCAATACACTCAGAGTGTACTAGTATAATTTATTAGTCAAGATAAACTAATACCTAATTACACTACGACTATTCCAACGGTTTATTCCTTTCCATCTTAGTCGTGAGAAACTGTTTATAATTTATAAAGAACTGATAACATGATCTTCTGTGTGTGACACCACACACCATGTTATCTACGAAATTAATTGAACAACTACACTTAACATAAATGTAGATATTTTTGACCAATGTGATTCTTTATTTCAAAAAAATAAATGTTTACAAAAGCTAGGCTTTTAATATACACTCTAACAATCTCCCACTTATACTAAAAGACTAAGCTGTCATATCTGCTGTCATACATCTGAATCTCAACCCTTCAACATGCCCATCAAAAGCTCTTGCCTTAAGTGCCTTAGTGAAAGGATCTCTCAGGCTATTATCTGATGCAATCTAGGCGGCAACAACTTCTTCTCGTTATACGATGTCTTGTATTGGGTGGTACTTCTCGTTATACGATGTCTCGTATTGGGTGGTACTTGCGTTCTATTGTGTTTACTTGCCTTATGGACTTATGGTTCCTTCGAGTTTGCTACTGCACCACTATTATTAAAAAAAATTATAATAATTTTTGGACAAACCAGAAATCATGTCTAAGTCTATCATGAAGTTTCTGAGCCATATAACTTCTATGGCTGCCTCAGAGGTTGCCACATACTCAGCTTTTATGGTGAAGTGCGGAAAAGCACCTATGCTTAACACTCCTCTATAGTTATGGCTTCACCTCCTAAAGTAAACACAAAAACTCCAAGGTCGTCTTACTATTGTCCCTATCTGATTGGAAGTCAAAATCTGTGTAACCCACAGGATCAAATCATTTTCCTTGTATACTAGCATATAATCTCTAGTCCCTCTAAGGTACTTCAATATATACTTTACCACAGTCCAATGTCCCTGTCCAGGGTTACTTTGATATCTGCTAATCATGCCCTTGGCAAAACAGATATCCGATCTCGTACATAGCATAACATACATTAGGCTTCCGACAACCGAAGCATAAGGAATTACCTTCATGTCTTTTATCTCCTTTGATGTCTTCGGAGTCATCTCTTTAGATAAAGCTACTCCAGGCCTAAAAGGTAGAAAACCTTTCTTAGAGTCTTGCATGCTAAAACGAGCAAGAATTGTATCGATATATGAAGCTTAGGATATACATAATATTATTTTCTTGCGATCCCTTATTACTTTGATCACAAGAATATGTGCATTCTCCCAAGTCCTTCATATCTAATTGTTTGGACAACCATACCCTTACTTCTGACAACACTTTGATATTGTTTCCAACTATCAAAAATGTCATCTACGTATAGTACATAAAATACCACCACACTTCCATCACACTACTTGTATACACAAGACTCATCCGGACACTGAATAAATCCTTTTGACTGGATTACTTCATTAAACCAGATGTTCCAAGACCTTGAAGCTTTGCTTCAGTCCATAGACTGATTGAGCTTGCACACAAGATGCTCTTTGCCCTTTGTAATGAATCCTTCTGGTTACTTTATATGGAAGTTTTCTTCAAGACTTCTATTAAGGAAAGCTGTCTTGACATCCACTTGTCAAATCTCATAGTCCATATGAACAGTAATAGATAAAAGAATCCGGATAGACTTAAGCATGGCTACCGGTGAAAAAGTTTCCTTTTTCAACAAGCATTGCTTTGAAAGTTTCCACCTTCCTGTCTATCCCTCTTTTCCTATAGTAGACCTATTTTCACTCAATAGCTTTTACACCATTTGATAATTCTACAATCTCTCAGACTTTATTATAATACATATATTCTAATTCTGTATTCATTGCTCTTTGCCAAGATGCTGCATCTTTATTTTGGAGTGCTTCGTCATATGTCTAGGGATCAGGTTCATGTTCACTTGGGATCAAGTCCAAAAACTCTCCTAAAACATGAATCTTTTAGGTTGCCTGACAACCCTCCCACTATGACGAGACACTGTCTGTGTATTATTTGTGATACGTGTTGCAGTTTCTTGTGATATTTCATCTTGTACAGTTGGTACTAGATTAGATGTGTCCTTTATTATTTCCTTAAGAACAAATTTACTTATGGGCTTGTGGTTCATTACATAGTCTTTTTCTAAAAATCGGTCATTGGTGCTTACAATGACCTTCCGATTTTTAAGGACTATAAACCTCCTTTCGTTTCTCTAGGATAACCCACAAACAAGTGAACTCTTCTCCTACTTCTCAGTGTCTCCCTTCAGCACATGTGCTGGCCTACCCCAAATCTGAATATGTTGGATCGAGACGCGTTAGAGGGGGGGGGGGGGGTGAATAGCGCTTGCGGCTAATTCGTTCGATTATCGAAATCGCAAAACTATCGGAGTAATTAAAACGCAGCGGAATAAAATAAAGAAACACAAACACAGAATATTTACTTCGTTCGGAGCCTAAGGCGACTCCTACTCGAAGGCCCGCGATCCTTGATCGCTTTCCGTGGGAAACAACTATAAGCTCGTATAATTATTACAAACTAATTACAAATGTAACTGTAATTAAAGTTATACCGACAATAGTGGTAGACAAATCTGAGCTCCGGGTCGTCGGAATGTTGCGGCAGCACTTCGGAATCAATACTTGAACAGAACACAGCACGAGGAAGCTTTTTCTTTCATTATATTTTGCTGCTGCTCGAACCCCTCTTATAAAGGGTGTTCAAGGCGCCTTAAACCCCTCCAGGCTGGCCGCGTCACCCGCGTGGATCAGAACTGACCTGGTCGAACTTTATCTTGTTCAAGGCGCCTTCAACCTCTCCAAGGCGCCTTCATCAACTTGTTCAAGGCGCCTTCAGCCTCTCCAAGACGCCTTGAAGCTTGCTTCGTAGCCAGCTCAGGTTTTGCACCCGAGGCGCCTCCAAGCTCCATGAAGGCGCCTCGGACACTGTTCATCCGAGGTTAATCTTTGCACTTTGGTCCCTGCAAGATACATTAATCCCAAATATACCCTACAGCACAAAGTTAGCACATAAAACATAATAGAAGTGATAATGACAGTCTCCGGACTGTCCGAGTCTGACTTCAGATTTCCAACCGGAAACCCTAGGTCGACCCGACGCCTACTGTTCCCTCTGCGGGGAACGCGTCCTCACCTACTCCACTCAGGAGATTTACCTGATGCCAGTCCGATCCTCCAGACCGACTGGACTTTTCGCCTAGGGTTACCACCCCCTAGGACCTAGGGTTACCGCCCCCTAGGGTTTTTCTCCACCTAGGGTTACCAACCCCTAGGACATAAGATTGCCGCCCCTTAGGGTTTTCCTCCACCTAGGGTTACCGGCCCCTAGGACCTAAGGTTGCCGCCCCTTAGGGTTTTCCTCCACCTAGGGTTACCGCCTCCTAGGACCTAAGGTTACCCCCCCCTTAGGATTTTCCTTCACCTAAAGTTACCGCCCCCTAGGACCTAAGATTACCCCCCTTAGGATTTTCCCCTGCCTAACCACAATTAGGACTTTCCTGAAACCTTATTTAACCACGTTAGATAACAAGGAATCTTAACTTTGAATCCCTTTGTCATTATCAAAACTGAGGTTCGATCGTCGGATGCTTACTGCACCAACAATCTCCCCCTTTTTGATTATGACAACCGAAATTCAAAGTTAAGTAAAATGCAATAAAGATACGCATAAATAAGCACAGGCATAAATAAAGCATAGGCACATTCACAACAAAATTTTCGTTTTAATTTTCTTTCGTTTTAATTTTCTTTGAATTTCTTCCTACTCTCCCCCTTTGCCATATATCAAAAATACCCAAGAGAGTGAAGAAAATCTAGGCTTTAGCTTAACTTTCAAAGATAATTTTCAATCTTATCTTTCAAAGAGAAAAATAGAGGGTTAAGCATACTTTTGATAAACACTTAGTTTTTCTTGTAAGACTTTTAGCTAGGTGAAATCAAAATTTTGAAAGCAAAATTCTTCCTTTAGTTTGAGAGATACTTTTAGCTGAGATAAAGTTATTTTGTCTTTAAACACTTTAAAAAGTACTTATCTAAATGTTTTTGGAAAAAAATATTTAGCTAAATTTGAAAATACTTAGTTATGTTTTCAGCTTAAAAATGATTGCGTTGAGAAAATATCTTGCCAAGTAGCTAAGTTTAGAAAATAATTTAACTAAGTTTAGTTAGAGAAAACTTAATTAAATACTTAGCTTTGAAAACATTTAGCTTATAGAGGAGTTATAATTTAAAAGTCAGGTCATAAATAATTTTAATTTTAAAGCTAAGTTAAAAATAGCTTGAATTTTCGAAGATATGCCAAAAATAGTTTTTAATTTTAAGGTCAAGTCAAAATTTTTAAAGAAAAACTAATTTTAAAACCGACTCAAAATCACTCCCCCTTAATTAATGCCTTAATAAATTTTTGAGTTCAGGAGTTCAAGCATGAGAGGTTAAAAAATTATTTTCCTAATTTTCCATCTCACTCATTCTAGATTAACAAGCATGTTTAGCATATGAGTGAGTGTGAGATGGAGTTTACTTTAATTTATAATATTGAAAATATCAGTTAGAATTCCAAATAAGTGACCATTATTTTGAAGATTTAAGAATTAATTGAGTTTAGAATTTAATAACTTCTGAAAAGAGTTTTGAAATTAATTTTTCAGAGGATATTTCAAATTATTTTTCAAATAATTTTTTAAGTAGTTTTGAAATTAATTTTTTAAGAGTTTTTTCAAATGATTTTGAAATGATCATTTTTCAAATGATTTTACAAATAACTTTTAAGTTTTAAAAGATTTTTTAAATGATTTTTAAAAGATTCTTCAAATAATTAAGTTTTAAAGGATTTTTAAAATAATTTTTCAAAGATTTTTCTAATAATTTTTAAATGATTTTTTAAAAGATTTTTCAAATAAATTTTTAAAAGAATTTTGAAATTTGAAATGATTTTGAAAAGATTTTTCAAATAAATTTTAAAAGAATTTTGAAATAGGTTTTAAAGATTTTGAAATGATTTTGAAAAGATTTTTCAAATAAATTTTTAAAAGAATTGTAACGACCCGCCTTCTACTACTAAGCTGTAAGGCCGATCGCTACATTATGCTGTGCTAAATACTGTGCGGAAAGCTGGGCTAACTAAAATTTTGCTAATCTAATTACTGGGAACGCTGAAACTGAATGTCTACATGTACCTAATAGTTGTACACATGCTAGGGGAGGTATTTACCACTGATACCAGACTTCTGATCGGTCCACGGACCGGTCCACTGACACTGACACGGGGAAGAACCTTTGGATCGGTCGGCTGACCGATCCATGATTCACTAGAGTTTCTGTACGCACCTGGATCGGTTTGCCGACCGATCCAGGACCTCACTGATCGGTGATCGGTCAGCTGACCAATCAGTGGTGTGCTGTTCGCGATCCCACTATCGGGATCCTTTCTGTTCGCGGCTGGATCGATCTGCCGAATGATCCAGCTGCGAGCAGAGAGTTAGGACTGCCGAAACCCGCTCCCTGATCGGTCTACCGACCGATCCGAGACCCCCTGATCGATCTGCTGACCGATCAGGGGTTTCTGATTTCGTATCCGAAACTCTGATATCAGCACTGCTTCGTGCCAAAACCTCACACACAACTATCTAATGCATAATAACTATTCTAATAACATGTAGTAACAATTCTAAACTTAAGCTTAAGCAAGGTTTACAGGCTCATGGCATTTTAACAACTTAAAGTGCATGAAGGTATAAATTCTAAAAGTTCTAATTATTTAAATTTGCTAATGTTCAAAAGTGCATAAGACATGAAAACTGAAACTAATAACTGTAAAGTGCTAAAGTAAATGCTAAATCCCCAGAGGGTCTTTTATTCCAGTTCCTTCCACCCACATCTTGATCTGCATTGACCCCCAGCCTCCACAGCTAGTCCACTTTCCTTTTTCCTGTATCTGCAGTATAAGGAAAATAGTATCTGTAAGTAAAAAAGCTTAGTAAGAAACCATCTACCTCACTAAAACATGCAACGATACCAACATGCTTTTAAAGAATGCTATTTGAAAACATGTACTGGCATGACATACTATGGTTGCAAGCATAACTGAAATAACTGAACATGTAAACTGAAGCATGGCATAGCAACTAATCATATGAATCAATAAAAATAAACTGACCGAACATATAATAAGCTACACTGATACTGAATTCAAACTCAACTAACATAACTAATTCTGAGTTTTGAAAACTAATTCATAATAAGTGAAAATACATAATCATGCCGTTTGGGCCCGGCAACTGTGCATCCCTAACTAGACCCGGGTTTGCAAGTCCCGAATTTAGTAGGGTTAACTAGGTTATCTAAACCTAGGGACGACTGTGGGAGTCCAACCCATGGATATCTGATCCAGTACAGTGCCACTGAAAATAAAATACTGAATGCTATATACTTATTTTGCTGAATCTAGGTTATCTGAACCTAGAACTAGGTTGTCTGAACCTAGAGGCTACTATGGGATCCCACCCATGGGACTATAGTCCTACATAAGATGAAATAAAACTAATTTGCTGTTTTAAATGCTTCTAGTGCATTTAATAAGTTAATTAAGCTGTCTATTACTGAGTTAGACTTTTAATCGAGCACCTAGGATGCCCTAACTCTTCTCCCTATTAGGGAGACCACCTCTAGGCACTCGACAACGTCTAACCTCCTATCTGAAGAGGGAAAACGTGTCCGGCCCATCTAGAGGTGCTCAACTAAATCCTTAATCTGCGAAGAGAGTTAAATACACCCTAGATATCGATAAAAATCTGCATACACCCTAACTAAAGCATAAAAACTCAAACGGAAGCTATTATACTGCAGGTGAGGGGTTTCTTACCTCCGGTTCGTAATTTCTTACGATTCTATTCGCTAGAATTCCGGTGGAGATGACCTTCTCGACGATCCGCTCACGTCTTCGCGTTCCTCTCACGGAGACGAACCTCTTTCGTGTTGGTGTCGTCGCCGGAAAGTGTCCTTGGGGCCCTAGAGAAAGAACCCTAGGCTTTCCCTTGTTGTGGCGCCGAGAGAAGGAGGAGAGGGAGAGGTGGTGTCGGTGAGGTTAGGGTGAGGGAAAGTTGCTGAACCAACACAACCAAAATAACCAAACCAACTTAAGTTCTTAATTTATATTAAGTGGATAACTAGGCCCAACTTAAATATAAATATAAATGTTTCCCTTCTCCTTTAGCACGGCCCTGCTGGGTTCAACCGGTTACTAACATTATCCCTAAACCATAGGTCTCGGGTTCGATTCCCGCCTAAGCTATTTTGCGGTTCTATTTATTTTTGCTGCTTCCGCTACTCGGAAAATTCCAGAAAAATATCTAAAATTTCCAGAAAAATCGTAGAATATTTATAATGCAGTTTCGAGAATTTTCGGGCGTTACAATTTCCCATACCTTATAAAAAGTTCATCCTCGAACTTAGAACAACTCTGGGTACTTCTGTCTCATGCTGGCCTCGGTCTCCCAAGTTGCCTCCTCTGCTGTGTGACTGTGCCAAATAACTTTGACTAATGGCACTTCCTTGTTCCGCAATTTCTTAACTACTCGGTCTATTATCTGAATAGGCCGACTATCATAGCTTAGGTCTTCGCGGATCTGTACCGACTGGGGCTCAATCACCTGGGTGGCATCTGAGGTATGCTTCTTCAGCATAGAGACATGAAATACGTTGTGGACAGCTGACATTTCCTGGGGTAGCTCTAGCTCATATGCTACCTTGCCCACTCTTCTGCTGATAAGGTATGGTCCCACATATCTGGGACTTAGCTTGCCCTTCTTCCCAAGCGCATTACTCCTTCATGGGAGCTACTCGAGGAACTGAATCCCATTGAAAACTCTAAGGGTTTGCTTGTGTATCAAGCATAGCTCTTGGCGGCTCGAATGTCTCTATCCTCTGGCGGATCTGGCGTGGTATCTGCTACTAGATCCGTCTGAAGCTCTAGTTCTTTCTCTTCACCACTCTCATACCAACAAATTGGAGATCTACACCTCCGCCACAGAGAGCCTCGTAAGGTGCCATGCCGATAGTGGCACGATAGCTGTTGTTGTATGCAAACTCTGCTAGACTCGGATATTTGCACCAACTTCCTTTGAAGTCTAGGGCACACGCCGGAGCATATCTTGAGTACAGATTTACTCGCTCCGTCGACCATGCATGAGGATGGAATCTGTCTTTGAACTTTAACCGTGCCCAATGCTAAGCTGTACACTCCCGAAGTGTGATGTGAATCTTGTCTCTGCGAAATGATGGTTCGTGGGACTCCATGTAATCTGACGATCTCCTGAAGATACAACTGAGCCAACTTCTCCATGGAGTAGGATATCCTGATCGCTAAGAAGTGGGCTGATTTAGTCAACCTGTCGACTATTACCCAGATGGCGTCAAAACCATTCGTGGTTCTGGGTAATCCCACTATGAAGTCCATAGAGATATCCTCCCACTTCCATTCTGGAATCTGTATAGGCTGCAGAACTCCTCCTGGTCGCTGATGTTCTGCCTTGACCCTCTGACAGGTGAGGCAGATGCTAACATATCTGGCGATGTCTCGCTTCATCCCGGGCCACCAAAAGCGTTTCTTCAGGTCTTGATATATTTTGGTGGAACCTGGATGCATTGCATAGGGAGTCCTGTGAGCCTCATCTAAAATCTGTCTCCGTAGCTCCTCCTGATCTGGAACACAGAGTTTGTCACCAAAATACAACATCCCGCTATCGGACACTCTGAATTCTCTACATTCTGATTCTGTTAGCCCTTGCTTGATTTTCTGAATTTCAGGGTCCTAATCCTGAGCTGACTGAATATCACCAAGCAAGGTAGACTCTAAGGTCATAGTAGAGAGCTGTCCAACGATGAGTTCGAGACCGAAATCTACGATCTCCTTCTGTAGGGGCGGTGACATGGCTGTAAGAGATAATAAGGTAGCACTGGACTTTCTGCTGAGTGCGTATGCTACCTTATTGGCTTTTCTGGGATGGTAGAGGATATCAATATCATAGTCTTTGACCAGCTCTAGCCATCTGCGCTGTCGCATATTCAGATCCTTCTGAGTGAAGAAGTACTTCAGACTCTGATGATCTGTATATACTCTACACTGGGCTCCATACAAGTAATGTCTCCAAATCTTGAGAGCGAACACTACTGCTGCAAGCTCAAGGTCATGAGTAGGGTAATTCTTCTCATAATCCTTGAGTTGTCTGGAGGCATAGGCAATCACCTTTCCGTCTTGCATCAGCACTGCTCCTAATCCCAATTTAGAGGCATCACTGTAAATGTCGAAGCTATCTGTATTTCCTGGTAAGGCTAAGATAGGAGTACTGGTCAATCTCCTTTTGAGCTCGCTGAAGCTGTTCTCACAGTCCTCTGTCCACTGAAATTTTCTATTCTTTCTGGTGAGAGCTGTCAGTGGGGAGGCTATCCTGGAGAAGTCCTCTACAAACTTTCTGTAATAACCTGCTAATCCCAGAAAACTTCTGATTTCATTGGCATTCTTCGGTCTTTTCCAATTACTTACTGCTTCTATTTTGCTGGGGTCTACCATGACACCATCCTTTGAGATGATGTGACCCAGGAAGGACACCTGATCAAGCCAGAATTCACATTTCGTGAACTTGGCATATAGCTGATTCTGCTGAAGTGTCTGTAGTACTGTCTTCAGGTGCTCTTCATGTTCTTCCTGAGTTCCTGAGTAGATAAGGATGTCATCGATGAACACGATAACAAACTTATCTAAGTACTCTCTGAATACTCTGTTCATGAGATCCATGAATGTAGCTGGAGCATTTGTCACGCCAAAAGGCATGACTACGAACTCGTAATGTCCGTATCTGGTCCTGAATGCTGTCTTCGGTATATCACCTTCCTTGACTCTGACTTGGTGATATCCTGATCTGAGGTCGATCTTAGAGAACACTGCTGCTCCCTTTAACTGGTCGAACAGGTCATCTATCCTGGGAAGAGGGTACCTGTTCTTGATCGTGACCTGATTCAGTGCTCTGTAGTCTATGCATAGCCGCATGCTTCCATCCTTCTTCTTCACGAACAGTACAGGCGCTCCCCATGGTGAGTGACTAGGGCGTATGAAGCCCTTGTCAAGTAGCTCCTGTAATTGCTCATGAAGTTCCTTCAGCTCGGCTAGAGCCATGCGGTAAGGCGCTTTGGAAATAGGATTGGTGCCGGGGAAGAGCTCTATCTCAAATTCAATCTCCCTGACTGGTGCTAGGCCTGGTAACTCTTCAGGGAAGACTGCTGGGTAGTCACATACAACTCGGACCTCTGCTAGCTGTTGGTCCTCGTCATGGCTGGTATTGACTACATGTGCTAGGTACCCCATACATCCCGAATCCATCAACTTCGTGCCTTCATAGTGAGAGAAATTAGCTTTCTCTTTGGTTCTCCGATGTACTCAAACTGTGTTTCTCTTTCTGTTTACTGCACTCTATGGAAGCACCGTAGATCAGGAAATCCATTCCAAGGATGACGTCGTAGTCGATCATTTCTAGCAGGATCAGATCACAAAAGAGTTCCCTTCTGCTATAATGACTGGCACTGCTCTGAGCGGTAGTGTCGTCAGAAACTGACCACTGAGTACCTCTGGAGCTATTGTTGACTTTGCGGCGAACGCCCTAGCTATATAAGAATGGGTTGCCCCAGTATCAAATAATACAGTTGCTACTTGCTGAAAAATGCTAAGCTGACCTGTAATAACTGTCGAGGCATTAGCTACGTCCTCTCTGGTGAGTGAGTAGATCATTCGCCATAGTTGGAGGGCTTCTAATCGCCTGGCCGATAAGTGGACCTTTAGAGCACGCATCGATATGGTGGCTGCATCTTGAATCTGTGTGGTGAGGAAGACCGGTCTTGTTCAGGCACTGCTTAGCCATGTGCCCTTCTTGTCCACATTCAAAACATCCTCGTGTGCCCTTGCGACAAACCCCTGGGTGGAATTTCCCACAAGTAGCACACTTTGGATAACTAGGTCGCTTGCTAGATGGTCCTCCTTTTGGGTCACTCCCTGATTTGCGCTTGCTGTTGGAGTTCCCTTTCCAGTTAGAGCTGTGGCCTTGCTGTTTTTGAGTGTGAGAGTTTCCTTGGCCTTTGGACTCTGAGGAGGCTTGCTTTTGCTGCTTTATGCTGTTCTGGTAATGCTCTGTGGTCAAGGTACTGCTCACTAGCTCCTCTGTGGTTTGTGGCCTATGTATGCCACCAGCCACGTTCACTGCTATCTCTGGCCTCAGCATCTTGAGCATCAACCGGATTCGTTCCTTCTCTGTGCTGACTAGCTCTGGGCACAGACGAGCCAACCTGTTGAATTTCTTCACGGCTTCCTCAACTGAAAGGTTGCCCTGACGAAACTCAGTGAACTCGTCGTAGTGGCGGTTCGTAACCCGTATGTGGAAGAACTCCTCAAAGAATTCTTTCTCGAAGTTAGCCCATGACATCTGGTTCACTGGGTGCTTCGTTCTGATTCTTTCCCACCACATGCATGCGTCTCCTGTCAGGCAGAAGGAGGCACACTTCACCTTCTCGTGTTCTGGCTAGTCCAGAAGCTCCATCGTGCTCTCCAGTGTTTTGAACCAGGCTTGTGCATCCCATGGTTCACTAGTGCCTGAGAAGTTCTCTCGCTTGACCCGCTGCCACTGGATCAGATAGGCTTCCTTTCTTGGCTCAGCTGCTGGGACTACTGGTGCTGGTGCTGGTGCTGTACGCTGAGCTGGTGGAACCTCTAAGACTACCGGAGTTGTCAAATTCGGTTCCGGGGTGACTGTGGGGGTATTCTGCTGATTAGCCTTTAAGGTGGCTATTTCCTGTTGTAACTGAGCCACTAATGTTGTAAGGTCTGGAGGAGGCACTGAACTGCTTGCCTCTTGCTGGGGCTCAGTAGTTAGTGCCCTTCTAGCTGGGCGTCCTCGTGCCATTTCTAAAGACATAGAGAACATAACATAACTAATGTAATCACAGTTATATAACTACTGATATCATGTTTAAAACTATTACATACTAACAAGCAATAGGCATATAAACATGAACTGTAATCAGAAAGCAAGAACAATAAAGAGAGTAGAGGTATTCTTACTTGGAAGCTGCAGGTCCATGCTGATGTGTGTGTAGGAAGTATGGAACACTGCTCTGATACCACTCTGTAACGACCCGCCTTCTACTACTAAGCTGTAAGGCCGATCGCTACATTATGCCGTGCTAAATGCTGTGCGGAAAGCTGGGCTAACTAAAATTTTGCTAATCTAATTACTGGGAACGCTGAAACTGAATGTCTACATGTACCTAATAGTTGTACACATGCTAGGGGAGGTATTTACCACTGATACCAGACTTCTGATCGGTCCACGGACCGGTCCACTGACACTGACACGGGGAAGAACCTTTGGATCGGTCGGCTGACCGATCCATGATTCACTAGAGTTTCTGTACGCACCTGGATCGGTTTGCCGACCGATCCAGGACCTCACTGATCGGTCGGACTGACCGATCCAGTGAGCCTCCGTGCGTCTGATGCGTTGGGTGCAGCTGGATCGCGCTACCGATCCTGTTCGCGGCTGGATCGATCTGCTGAACAGAGAGTTAAGACTGCCGAAACCAGCTCCCTGATCGGTCTACCTACCGATCCGAGACCCCCTGATCGATCTGCTGACCGATCAGGGGTTTCTGATTTCGTATCTGAAACTCTGATATCAGCACTGCTTCGTGCCAAAACCTCACACACAACTATCTAATGCATAATAACTATTCTAATAACATGTAGTAACAATTCTAAACTTAAGCTTAAGCAAGGTTTATAGGCTCATGGCATTTTAACAACTTAAAGTGCATGAAGGTATAAATTCTAAAAGTTCTAATTGTTTAAATTTGCTAATGTTCAAAAGTGCATAAGACATGAAAACTGAAACTAATAACTGTAAAGTGCTAAAGTAAATGCTAAATCCCCAGAGGGTCTTTTATTCCAGTTCCTTCCACCCACATCTTGATCTGCATTGACCCCCAGCCTCCACGGCTAGTCCACTTTCCTTTTTCCTGTATCTGCAGTATAAGGAAAATAGTATCTATAAGCTAAAAAGCTTAGTAAGAAACCATCTACCTCACTAAAACATGCAACGATACCAACATGCTTTTAAAGAATGCTATTTGAAAACATGTACTGGCATGGCATACTATGGTTGCAAGCATAACTGAAATAACTGAACATATAAACTGAAGCATGGCATAGCAACTAATCATATGAATCAATAAAGATAAACTGACCGAACATATAATAAGCTACACTGATACTGAATTCAAACTCAACTAACATAACTAATTCTGAGTTTTGAAAACTAATTCATAATAAGTGAAAATACATAATCATGCTGTTTGGGCCCGACAACTGTACTTGCTGTGCGTGCATCCCTAACTAGACCCGGGTTTGCAAGTCTCGAATTTAGTAGGGTTAACTAGGTTATCTAAACCTAGGGACGACTGTGGGAGTCCAACCCATGGATATCTGATCCAGTACAGTGCCACTGAAAATAAAATACTGAATGCTATATACTTATTTTGCTGAATCTAGGTTATCTGAACCTAGAACTAGGTTGTCTAAACCTAGAGGCTACTATGGGAGCCCACCCATGGGACTGTAGTCCTACATAAGCTGAAATAAAACTAATTTGCTGTTTTAAATGCTTCTAGTGCATTTAATAAGTTAATTAAGCTGTCTATTACTGAGTTAGACTTTTAATCGAGCACCTAGGATGCCCTAACTCTTCTCCCTATTAGGCAGACCACCTCTAGGCACCCGACAACGTCTAACCTCCTATCTGAAGAGGGAAAACGTGTCCGGCCCATCTAGAGGTGCTCAACTAAATCCCTAATCTGCGAAGAGAGTTAAATACACCCTATATATCGATAAAAATCTGCATACACCCTAACTAAAGCATAAAAACTCAAACGGAAGCTATTATACTGCAGGTGAGGGGTTTCTTACCTCCGGTTCGTAATTTCTTACGATTCTATTCGTTAGAATTCCGGTGGAGATGACCTTCTCGACGATCCGCTCACGTCTTCGCGTTCCTCTCGCGGAGACGAACCTCTTTCGTGTTGGTGTCGTCGCCGGAAAGTGTCCTTGGGGCCCTAGAGAAAGGATCCTAGGCTTTCCCTTGTTGTGGCGCCGAGAGAAGGAGGAGAGGGAGAGGTGGTGTCGGTGAGGTTAGGGTGAGGGAAAGTTGCCGAACCAACACAACCAAAATAACCAAACCAACTTAAGTTCTTAATTTATATTAAGTGGATAACTAGGCCCAACTTAAATATAAATATAAATGTTTCCCTTCTCCTTTAGCACGGCCCTGCTGGGTTCAACCGGTTACCAACATTATCCCTAAACCATAGGTCTCGGGTTCGATTCCCACCTAAGCTATTTTGCGGTTCTATTTATTTTTGCTGCTCCCGCTACTCGAAAAATTTCAGAAAAATATCTAAAATTTCCAGAAAAATCGTAGAATATTTATAATGCAGTTTCGAGAATTTTCGGGCGTTACAAGAATTTTGAAATTTGAAATGATTTTGAAAAGATTTTTCAAATAAATTTTAAAAGAATTTTGAAATTAGGTTTTAAAGATTTTGAAATGATTTTGAAAAGATTTTTTAAATAAATTTTTAAAATAATTTTGAAATTAAGTTTTAAAGATTTTGAAATGATTTTGAAAAGATTTTTCAAATAAATTTTAAAAGAATTTTGAAATTAGGTTTTAAAGATTTTGAAATGATTTTGAAAATATTTTTCAAAAAAATTTTTAAAAGAATTTTGAAATTAAGTTTTAAAGATTTTGAAATGATTTTGAAAATATTTTTCAAATAAATTTTAGAAGAATTTTGAAATTAAGTTTTTAAAAAGATTTTGAAATTAAGTTTTAGAATTTTTTTTTATTAAATAACTATCAGTTTGAATTTTTTAAATTTCTTAGTCATCTCACCATCTAAATTTTTAATTAGGGAATCCTATCATTTTTGTGAGATGTATTGAGGTTCAATTTAAGGGTTTTGTTTTAATTTTGTGTTTGATTCAGGTTTAGTTTTGGGTTCAACAAGTAAGCATTCTTTGGATAAACTTCTGGGCTATGGTGAGTCACAAGGAACTCATTAAAGTAACCATGCCTTCGAGGTTTTCCAAATAGTCCTACCCATTGAACTTAATACTAAACTTTGGTCTAACTAGTTAGGATCCATTTAAGGGTAGCTTCGGTCAGTTCCACTTGGCTAAATGCACCAGGTCGAAGCCATATCTTCCTAGACATGCGATGCCCAAGCTTCCCTAACGTACTATCATCCAAAAACTTCACCAGTACCATTGGTTAAGTTAAACCTAACCCATTTTAATGTAACCTTAATTACCCTGCCGGGTAATCTACTCTTGTTTACCCTTATTGGGTGGATTAATTTCGGAGGTGCCAGCTATTCTGGAGCCTTCTCCTATGTTATTGATTTATGTTTTATCAAGTTAAGTAAATAAAAGGTACTTGATTATAACTTGGTTTGTACTGTTTAAGTTTTACTTTAGATTTATAACCCAAGTCTAGATTTCGTGATTTGACTAAATTATTAACAATCTTCTCTAATTTATCAATTTTATTTTTTAAAATATTATTTTGTATTTCTACTTTGCTAAGAGTTAATTTCTTATTTTTATTTGAATTAATTTTGTTCATTACATTATTAGCATGCATATCTAATTTTGAAGAGAAATCTATACTAGAGCAAGCAGGATTAGTTAAGCTAGTGCGATCATGTGTTGCAAAAACTGGATTTTCATATAATGTAAATGTACTAACCTTGATTTCTCCCTTTGGATTCTTGGGTCTTCTTTCTAGGCATTGTCTTTTGCAGTGACCCATTGTTTGCATTTGGAGCATTTGATGTATTTCTTCCCTCTCCTGATCATTTTCTCCTTCTCCTCCGATTGTGTCGGTCGAGTCTTACGAGTGGGGCATTCGTTTCTATAGTGCCCTCTCTCCCTACACTTAAAACAGATTATGAGAGATTTACAATTTGAATTTACAATTTTACCTTTTAGATCCGTGATAGGATCCTCCCCCTTGACTGTTGCCATTTCAAATTCTAACTCAGATTCAGATATCTCGTCTTTGGCCATCAGTGTTATGATATCGGTTTGCTCTGATTCTTCTGAGTCTGGTTCGAAGGTTGACTCTGAGGATTCAATTTCAAATTCGGACTCAGGTTCTATTCGATCTTCTAACTCTGAAGGGATCTCATAAAGCTTGAGCACTTTCTCCCAAAGCTCCTTAGCATTGTTGAACTTTCCAACTCGATCAAGATTTGAATTTGTTAGTCCGCATAGGAGAATGTAAGTTGCTTTTGCATTTGCCTCGAATGGCCTTATTGTTTGTGCATCCCACTTGTCACAGGTGATAAGTACACCTTCTTTGGTGGGGAGAGTGAATCCAATATGGACTGTGGTCCATATTTTTGCTTTGGTCTTTAATTGATGCTCCACCTGGTCTTTCCAGTATCTGAAGTTCTCGTCAGACAGCAGTGGTAGGCATGTGGAGTTGTACCCATCTTCGTAGGCCATTAGAAGGAATCTCGTAAAATAAACACAATAAAACTTGTTCCAAGACTTAGTCTTGGATTAGTAGTGCGGGAGAGAAATAAAGATAGTAATCCAGGAATTTCGAAAAAAATAATAAAATATTATTAAAATAATATAAAAAATTATTACCACAAATTTTTGAAAACGTAATATTTCGCTAATTCCAACCAATGGTGAAAAGATGAAAATTAATTTTTCAAAAGCAGTTTTGGAGGGAAAAAACGAAAGGCGTTTTATTTTTAACCTATATAGACGAAAAAGCCACAAAAGAAATGCTTGAATGGTGGTTTCACCTATTCGAAGCGACCCCGCTCTGATACCAATTGTTGGATCGAGACGCGCTAGAGGGGGGGTGAATAGTACTCGCGGCTAATTTGTTTGATTATCGAAATCGCAAAACTATCGGAGTAATTAAAACGCAGCGGAATAAAATAAAGAAACACAAACACAGAATATTACTTCGTTCGGAGCCTAAGGCGACTCCTACTCGAAGGCCCGCGATCCTTGATCGCTTTCCTTGGGCAACAACTATAAGCTCGTATAATTATTACAAACTAATTACAAATGTAACTATAATTAAAGTTATACCGACAACAGTGGTAGACAAATCTGAGCTCCGGGTCGTCGGAATGTTGCAGCAGCACTTCGGAATCAATACTTGAACAGAACACAGCACGAGGAAGCTTTTTCTTTCATTATATTTTGCTGCTGCTCGAACCCCTCTTATAAAGGGTGTTCAAGGCGCCTTAAACCCCTCCAAGGCGCCTCCAGGCTGGCCGCGTCACCCGCGTGGATCAGAACTGACCTGGTCGAACTTTATCTTGTTCAAGGCGCCTTCAACCTCTCCAAGGCGCCTTCATCAACTTGTTCAAGGCGCCTTCAGCCTCTCTAAGGCGCCTTGAAGCTTGCTTCGCAGCCAGCTCAGGTTTTGCACCCGAGGCGCCTCCAAGCTCCATGAAGGCGCCTCAGACACTGTTCATCCGAGGTTAATCTTTGCACTTTGGTCCCTGCAAGATACATTAATCCCAAATATACCCTGCAACACAAAGTTAGCACATAAAACATAATAGAAGTGATAATGACAGTCTCCGGACTGTCCGAGTCTGACTTCAGGTTTCCAACCGGAAACCCTAAGTCGACCCGACGCCTACTGTTCCCTCTGCGGGGAACGCGTCCTCACTTACTCCACTCAGGAGATTTACCTGATGCCAGTCCGGTCCTCCACATCGACTGGACTTTCCGCCTAGGGTTACCACCCCCTAGGACCTAGGGTTACCGCCCCCTAGGGTTTTTCTCCACCTAGGGTTACCAACCCCTAGGACCTAAGGTTGCCGCGCCCTTAGGGTTTTCTTCCACCTAGGGTTACCGGCCCCTAGGACCTAAGGTTGTCGCGCCTTAGGGTTTTCCTCCACCTAGGGTTACCGCCCCCTAGGACTTAAGGTTGCCCCTCTTAGGATTTTCCTTCACCTAGGGTTACCGCCCCCTAGGACCTAAGGTTACACCCCCTTAGGATTTTCCTTCACCTAGGGTTACCACCCCCTAGGACCTAAGGTTACCCCCCCTTAGGATTTTCCCCTGCCTAACGGTTAGTTAGGACTTTCCTGAAACCTTATTTAACCACGTTAGATAACAAGGAATCTTAACTTTGAATCCCTTTGCCATTATCAAAATTGAGGTTCGATCGTCGGATGCTTACTGCACTAACAGAATATGCTTCAGATTAAGCTTACGCCTATTCTGCATTTCTATGTGAGTAGAGAGTTCTGACTTAGAAGATACTATGTTCACTTCCATTTTCAGAGTATATGTTCAAAACAAATTTGGTAATTTTCTGAATAACTCATCATCAATTTAATCATTTCCATCAGAGTCCTATACCTTCTTTCTACTACACCATTCTGTCGGGGTGTACTAGGTACAGTTAGTTGGGATTGAATCCCGACTTCTGATAAGTGACTCCTAAACTCTCCCAAGAGGTACTCACCACTACGATCTCAGCGTAGTGTCTTGATACTTTTACCTTGACGTTACTCCACATCAGCCTAGTACTCTTTGAACTTATCAAAACACTTAGACTTGCGGCGCATTAAGTAAATGTACCTATATTTTGAATAGTTATCTATAAAATAGATGAAATATTCAAAATCACCTCTTTCCTAGATAGTCATAGATCCACACAAATCAGAATAAACCAATTCCAACACATCTTTGGCTCTATACCCCTTAGACTTAAAAATCTTCTTGGTTATTCTTCCTTCCAAGTAAGACTCGCAGGTTGGAAAAATTTCCACTACCAATGAACCCAAAAGTTCATCGGCTATTCTCCTTTGAATCCTACTCAAGTTAATATAACCTAGCCTTATATGCCAAAGATATGATTGGTTCATTTTCGAAGGTTGCTTTCTCTTATTAGAGTTAGAAGATATGTTATTAATTTCCATTTGTTGCATCATGGGAGTTATTGGATTTTAAATTGTCAACCAACGTACCAGAACAGATAACTTCCCTCTTTTTCTTGATAACAACTTTGTTATTAAAAGAGGCAGAATATCAAGTTATTTGAATAGTTTAGAATCTAGTCTTTTTAAACTTGGTACGTAAAGGTAATTTTTCAAAATTCATGTTTTATTCCTATCGGAGGATAAACATCTCCCACTGCAACAGTTGCTACTTTTGCAGCAGTGCCCATGGTAATTTTCTCTTCATATAGTTGTCGGATTTCCTGGAACCCCTGCAATGAATTACAGACATGATCAGTAGCTCCCGTATCTACACACTAGGTACCGGTAGATAACACCACTAAACATGTTTCAACAACTAATGAATAAAATACACATATATTGTTCTTGGTTCTGAAAGGACAGTTCATGTTAGAGTCTAAGTTTTGTTTCCAATCTTAAATGGGACTACTAAGTCTATTCTATAGTATAACAGCTAGGGGATTGACAAATATATGAAATCCTAAGAATCACAAAATTATTTGGTCAAGACCAACACCTTAAAATCCCCATAAATTTTGTATGCCACGATAGTGTGGACGTATACAAAATCAAAGAGGAGATTTTATCCATTAATTTTATTATCTCGTCATCCTTACTTTATGACAAATAAAATTAATAGTTGGTCTATCTTTGATCAAATATTTGGTCAAAACTTTGAATTTGAAATAATATTGATTCCTCAAAACAATATCATTTAAATTCACCAACACCTCAAACACCGTGAATTTTGCATGCCATGATAGTGTGGACGTATACAAAATTTGAACATTTGTAAGAGGAGGGTTATACCCATTAATAACCTTGTCAACCTATCTTTATGACAAATAAAATTACCTCAAACACCGTGAATATTGTATGTCATAATAGTGTGGACATATACAAATTCAAACATTTGTAAGAGGGGTTTCACCCATTAATTTTATTATCTTGTCAACCTGACAAATAAAATTACCTCAAACACCGTGAATTTTGTATGCCACGATAGTGTGGACGTATACAAAAACTCAACATTTGTAAGAGGGGGTTTTAATTTTATTATCTTGTCAACCTATCTTTGTGACAAATTAATAGTTGATTTTCCTTCGGTCACACAAATAATAGCAGTGACTCCGATGGGGAGGATACTATTAAATATGCCTAAGTGTATACCATTACTTGATACTTAGTCCATTAAATAAGATTATGCCCCTTCCGATGGAGAAGATCACACGCTCTTAATTAATTTCCTATAATCATCCAAAATGAAAGTTTGATCTAGTGATCCGCAAACAAACTCATCCGATATGGAGGAAGGCACTCAGAGCCAACGTGCAAGTTTGTTTGCATAACTTACAAACTAGTAATGGAGACCGTGGAATTTATTTAAAAATCCCTCTCCCACTTAGTTATTTAAGGTGATGAATTTTAACCTATGCAAGCATACATCACATACACACACACATCACAGTAAATAAAGCAATAAATTTGGAAATTAATTTTCTAACTATTATGGTTTTTTCCATTACTGTCCTCCGTGTGCTCCAACCCTAGCTGCTGCCATCTTTAGCCACCACCATCGAGTCCAGTCGTCACATCTATCTTGCTTCTTATTCCGCTGCACCTCTAGTCCTCCAGTAGCACCACACCTCGCAAGGATACGATCCGCGACAAAAATTGAATTTTACATACATTGATCTTATATTCCACGAATGAATGTACATGCAATCTAGATCGAAAATAAAATTCTAAAATCCTAGGGCTAATATAGCTTCTGCTGTATTAGTTACATACAATCATGCACACACAAAAATAATGCCCTTGACATGTCCAAGGGTCGAATCACACACAATATCTATATGTCATAATAGTTAGAGTCTGTAACCACAAAGTTAGCACATCCTACTATTATCCTGCCTAAATTATGTATGACATGTGCATAATTAATTTGAAAACCAAAACACACAGAGGCAAACACTAGCTTTGATACCAATTGTTGGTTAGTCCTAGGAAGATCATACCGATTCCACTGTACAAAAATTTTGTACAAGTGTCGAACCTTTCCTAATAACCTATTGTGTTCTTTAGAAATTAAATTAAGAATCGCAAACGGAACTTAACATTATTGATTCTAAATTTAACTTATCTATTCTTAATGATTTAGATTTGAATCACAAACGATGCTTAACATTATTGATCCAAATCCACCTATGTTATAAATTCAATTAAATATTAATTTTCAAAATTAGCTTCCAGGTTAAACATGGCGAGGCAGTAGACCTTCTTGGATATGGGAGCAACCACCACTTCCTAGACAAAGCCTTTTAAGGAAAGCTAATATTTAATTTCCTTATATAACTCTAGGTTTAACCAAAAAGAACAATCGAATTACAAATTTGAAAAACAAAAAAAAAAAACACAAACTCAAATTACTAATTCAAAAAACTAGAATCTAATGCCTCTTGTGTTTGGAATTCATACAAAGAAAATACTAGCCTGATGCGGAAGAAAATTACTAGTTATACCTTTTCTTTGTATGCTAATAACCTTGAGATCTTCTGCCGTATTCCTCGCCTCCTCTTGGACGTCGTGTGGGCGATGATCCTCCAAGATGAACACCACCCAAAGGCTTCTTCCTCCTTTTCTAATGTAACGCCCGAAAATTCTCAAAAGACATTTAGAAATATTCTATTATTTTTCAAGAATTTTAGGATATTTTTATGGAATTTTTAGAGTAGCGGAAGTAGCAAAAATAAATAGAAACGTAAAATAACCTAAGTGGGAATTGAACCCGAGACCTATGAGACCCTATGTCTTATAGACAACTCTAGTAACCAGGAGGCCCCAGCAGGGGTGTGCTGAAAGAAGAGGGAAACAATTATATTTATATTTAAGTTGGCCGAATAAACCACTTAATATAAATAGGAAAAATTAAGTGAGGAGTTATTAGTTTTCATCGGAAGCTTTTCCTCTCCTCACCCTAATTCCGCCGAACCCCTCTCTTCTTCCAAACCTCACGGCACCTCAACCTCCAAGGAACCTAGGGTTCCATCCCTAGGGTCGTAGGAACACCTCCCGGCGACAACTCCGGCATGAGAACGCTCCTCTCCGAGAGAAGAGCACGTAGACGCGAGGAGATCGACGAAGGGATCTTCTCCACCGGAAATCTAGCGACCAGATCGTAAGGAAATCTAGCGCAGGATGTAAGAAACCCCTCACCTGCAGTATAAGTAGCTCTTTTCACGATTTTATGCCTTAGTTTAGTTGTATACAGATTTTCAGTACATAGGGTGTGAATTAGTGCACAGTAAGTACAGTTGTCGGGCCCATCAACAACATGATTAGTATTTTCATCTATTTATGATAAATAGTTTTCAAAGCTTCACAATTTAGTTATGTGATTACAGTTCAGAATTTGTATCAGTTTAGCATTAGTTTAGTTCTATCTTGTTGATACTAGAAGATATTGCCATGATCAGCTTTTGATTTCTATGTTTTGTATGATAGTATGCCATGCCATGCTCCAACATGTTCAGTATATATTTCAAATAGCATGTTTTAAAAGCATAAATTGCATCGTATGCATGTTTTGTGAGGTAGATGGTTTCTTACTAAGCTCCCAAGCTTACAGATACTACTTTTCCTTATACTGCAGATAAAGGTAAAGGAAAAATGGATTAGCGGAGGCTGGAGGATAATGCAATGAAGATGTGTGTGGATAGGAACTTGGAATAAAGATCTTTGGAGAAACTAGCAACTTAAGAACTTCGTATTTCTTGTAGTGTTACTTTTCTGCACTTTTAGTTAATTAAGTGTCTTGAATTGCGATAGTTATGCTTAGATTACTAATTGTCATGATCTTAGTTAGCTAGCCATGAGTAATGATAGGTCTAGTAGCTTTGTTTTTGCTTATAGAGTTGATATATGTGATTTGAGCACGAAACAGTGCTGAAATCAGACTTCTGATACGAAATCAAAAACCCCAATCGATCAGCCGATCGATTGGAGGCTCCTCAATCGATCAGCTGATCGATTGGGCAGCTTGTTCTGTGAACAGTAAGCTCCTGGATCGATCAGCCGATCAATCCGGTAGCGTTCTGTCGCGAACAGAGAGCTCTGGAATCGATCACTGGATCGATTGGCTAGACTGGATCGATCAGCCGATCGATCAGGAAATTGCTCTCGCGAACAAAGAGCTTCTGAATCGATCATTGGATCGATTGAAATAGCTGGATCGATCAGCCAATCGATCCATAAGTTCTTTTGTGCACAGTAGCACGTTGAATCGGCCAGTGGATCGATCAGATGACTCCAATCGATCAGTCGATCGATTGGAGTGTCTGATTTCAGCTAGAAGGGTCTCATTTCAGTCTTTGTAGCAAATAGAAGTGTGGGTTCCTTCCCTAGTATATGTATGTCAACGGAGAGGTCTTTGAACCTAATCTTACAGGTCGTAATAGTCATTAATAGAGTAAGAATTTAATCAGTACACTTTTCCGCACATTAAGAATAGTTTAGCAACAGCATAATGTAACCCCCGGCCTTACAGCTTAGCCAGTAGAAGGCGGGGTGTTACAGAGTGGTATTAGAGCAAGTTTCATACTTCCTCACACACACATCAGCATTGAACCTGCAACTTCCAAGTAAGAACATCTCTCACCTTATTATGTTTTGTTTGTTTTCATGTTCCTAGATAACTAAAGCATGCTTATATAGGTATGATAGTACCTAACATGATAACAATGGTTATGCAATATGATCCTATTAGTAATGTATGTCCCCTATTTCTTTAGAGAATGGTACGAGGACGCCCAGCTAGAAAGACACCAGCTACTGAGCCTCAGCATGAGGCAGGCAGCTCAGTGCCTCCTCCAGACCTTGCAGAGGTAGTGACTCAGTTACAGAAGCAACTAGCTGAACAGCAACAGGAGATAGCCACTTTAAGGGCTAACTAGCAGAACACTCCTATTGTCACTCCAAAACCTAACTTAGCAACCCCAGTAGTGATAGAGGTTCCACCAGTCCAACCTGCAGCACCAGTAGCCCCAGCAGCAGGGACAATGAGGGAAGCCTATCTGATCCAGTGGCAGAAGATCAAGCCAGAGAATTTCTCAGGCACCGGTGAACCATGGGATGCTCAAGCCTGGTTCAAAACACTAGAGAGTACGATGGAGCTTCTGGACTGGCCAGAACATGAAAAGGTGAAATGCGCCTCTTTCTGCATGACAGGAGACGCACGTATGTGGTGGGAGAAAATAAAAACGAAGCGCCCAGTGAATCAGATGACATGGGCCGACTTCGAAAGAGAATTCTTTGAGGAGTTCTTCCACATGCGGGTCACAAACCGCTACTACGACGAGTTCAGTGAATTCCGTCAGGGCAACCTTTCAGTTGAGGAGGCCGTGAGGAAATTCAACAGACTGGCTCGTCTATGCCCCGAACTGGTCAGCACTGAAAGAGAACGAGTCCGGTTGATGCTCAAAATGTTAAGGCCGAAAATAACAATGAATGTGGCCAGCGGTGTCCGTAGGCCGCAAACTACAGAAGAACTAGTGAGTAGTGCTCTGACTACCGAACATTACCAGAACAACATCAAGCAGCAGAAGCAAGTCCTCTTAGAGTCGAAAGGTCAAGGAGGCTCAAATACTCAGAAACACCAGGGCCACAGTTCTAACTGGAAAGGGAACTCCAATAACCAACGTAAGCCAGGGAGTTACCCAAAAGGAGGACCAGCTAGTAAACAGCCTAGCTACCCCAAGTACTCTACTTGTGGGAAATTCCATCCCGGAATTTGTCGCAAGGGCACATGAGGATGCTTCGAATGTGGCCAAGAAGGGAATATGGCTAAGCAATGCCCGAACAAGACCAGTCTTCCTCCACCACAGCCGATACTGTTGGGTTTTTCGGGCCGCGAAAACTTCTTTTTCGCGTCGCGGAAACCCCGAATCACCCTAGCCACTAGATCTCGTGCGAAGAAAAACATTCGAAAAATATGAGTACGAGTTTAAACATTGATCTACAGTAGATCTACATAAGGATAAACCTTTTATACCTTTGTAGCAAAGCCCTTCGCAATCCCGCTCGTCCTCGGTTCGCCGGATCTCGAAAGTGTCAAAGTAGACACTTCTCTATGTGTATCCACACAAGCAAGAGATGGAGAAAAACCTCTAAGGATATGCTAGCAACCTTAGAGATCAGTAGTGGAGGAGGAGAGGGAGAGAAGAGAACCAAGGAAGAAGAAGATAGAGTTACACATGAAAAATGAAACTCCTTTTTCATGAATAAAACTGGCCGGCCACATTTTTGGCTTGTAACTCCCTTGGAATATCAAGAGTCACCACTCTTGGTAACTCCCATGAGGTGGCATTTGGTCAAGTCAAACTTGACCAAATGAAGAAGCCTTGATGATGTGGCATTGGTCAAGTCAAAGTCAAGTCAAAACTTGACTCTTCATCTTCCTACTTATGTCAAGTCAAACTTGACCACTTCTCTCCCTTGGTTGATCTAATCTAACCATTGGTTCAAGTCAATTTTAATTTAATGAATCTCTATTCATTGAATTAAATTAATTAAATGAGTCTAAGTCCAAATTAGACTCACTTAACACATGAACCAAATTGAGTCCAACTCAATTAGCCTACCTTGGATTACTCTTATCCAATTTGGTTCATCAAATGAACCTAATCCTTTAGGTTCATCAAATGAACCTAATCTCCATCTAATTTCCCTTTGTGTGTGACCCTATAGGTTCTTGTAACGTTGGCAATGCTCCTAAACCCATTTAGAAGCATAAGTAATGAGCGGTATCTAGCAACACATCATTACTACCCAAGTTACAAGAATGTTGAGATCCAACATCACTTTGTGACTACTAATTGTGACTCCTCACAATATATGACAAGTGTCCTTCTATCCTAGACATCTAGATTGATCAATGTGAGGCATAGACCGTGTCATCCTCTAATCAATCTAAATCTTGAACTCCAAGTAGACTCACTAAATCAAATGAGCTCAATATCTCATATTGACTCATTTGGGCATGGCCATGCACTTCGTGGTCTCACTCTATCAAGAATATCGATGTCTCTCCCGTCATATAGGAGGGATAGATCCCATCTACATCACTCACATCCCTCTGCATAATTCGTTACATACCCAGTAATCGCCTTTATAGTCCACCCAGTTACGGGTGACGTTTGACGAAACTAAAGTACATAACTCCTTATGTAGGGATCTATGGTGACTTCAGGTCTAAGGACTAGTAGTCATACTAATAGCCATATGAGAAAGTATATGACACTCATATAACGATCCATGATACTTTCTCATGGCGGGTCATTCAGTATGCATTCTCTAATGCATACCCATGTGTCAACTTGATATCTCCATATCCATGACTTGTGAGATCAAGTCATCGAGTTGACCTACATGCTAGTCTTATTGCATTAACATTGTCCCTGAATGTTAATACTCGACTAGGAATGATTTAGAGTAGTGTTCCCCATATCATCTCACTATCGATTCAACCAATCGATTGATATAGGTAAGAACCTTCTACTCTAGGACGTTATTATACTTAGTTTATTTGGCACCAATACAAGTAAATATAATAACCAAAAACCAAATGCCTTTATTTATATAAAATATGATACAATAAGTCCAAAATACAATCATCAAATGATTGGCTCTAGGGCTCTAGCTAACAGATACAGTACGAAGACAAACCAGCCCAGTTACATCAGATGCAGGCTGCAATAGATGGACCACACATCAGTCAAGGCAGACTAGAAGCCCCCTCAGCCATGACGAATGCGAGGATCTACTCACTCACCAGAGAGGACGCAGCGAACGCCTCGACAGTTGTTACAGGTCAGATTAGTATTTTACAGCAAAGTGCAATTGTCTTATTCGATACTGGGGCAACCCATTCTTATGTATCCAGGGCATTCACTGAAAAGCTAGCAATACCCCCAGAGGTACTCAGTGGTCAATTTTTGACGACGCTACCTTCAGGAGAGATTATGGCATCCACACACTGGCTCCGAGCGGTGCCGGTCATTATAGCAAACAGAGAGCTTTTTGGTGATTTGATAGTATTAGATATGACCGACTACGATGTCATTTTTGGAATGGACTTCCTGATCAGATACGGTGCCTCTATCGAGTGCCGTAAACAGAAAGTCATATTCCAACCTGAAGCAGGAGTACAATTTGAGTACAGCGGAGAACCAAAGAGAAAGGCCAAGAAGTTTCTCTCAGCTCTGAAGGCACATAAACAACTGGATTCGGGAGGTACGGGATTCCTAGCACACGTAGTCAGTACCAGCCAAGACAAGGACTAAAAGCTAGAGGAGGTTTGAGTCGTACGTGACTATCCAACTGTCTTCCCTGAGGAGTTACAAAGCCTAGCACTAGATAGGGAGATCAAATTTGAGATAGAACTTGTTCCCGGTACGAATCCCATCTCCAAAGCACCCTACCGCATGGCTCCGACAGAACTGAAGGAACTTCAGGAGCAACTACAGGAGCTACTTAACAAGGGCTTCATACGCTCTAGTCACTCACCATGGGGAGCGCCTGTATTGTTCGTGAAGAAGAAGGACGGGAGCATGCGCCTGTGTATAGACTACCAGCATTGAACCAAGTCACGATTAAGAACAGGTATCCTCTTCCCAGGATAGATGACCTGTTTGATCAGCTAAAGGGAGCAGCGATGTTCTCTAAAATAGATCTCAAATCGGGATATCACCAAGTGAGAGTTAGAGCAGGTGATATACCCAAGACGACTTTCAGGACCCGATACGGACATTATGAGTTCGTAGTCATGCCCTTTGGCGTGACAAATGCTCCAGCTACCTTCATGGATCTCATGAACAGAGTATTCAGAGAATACTTAGATAAGTTTGTTATCGTGTTCATCGACGACATTCTTATTTATTCCAAAACTCAGGAAGAACATGCAGAGCACCTAAAAATAGTACTGCAGACCCTTCAGCAGAACCAGCTGTACACCAAGTTCACGAAATGTGAATTCTGGCTAGATCAGGTATCCTTTCTGGGTCACATCATCTCCAAGGAGGGTATCATGGTAGACCCCAGTAAGATAGAAGCTGTGAGTAACTGGAAAAGACCTAAGAACGCCAGTGAAATCAGAAGCTTTTTGGGACTAGCAGGCTATTACAGAAAATTTGTAGAGGATTTCTCCAGGATAGCCTCCCCACTGATAGCTCTCACCAGAAAGAATAGAAAATTTCAGTGGCCAGAGGACTGTGAGAGCAATTTCATTGAGCTAAAAAGAAGATTGATCAGTGCTCCTATTCTGACTCTGCCAGAAAACACAAACAACTTTGATATTTATAGTGATGCCTCTAATTTGGGACTAGGAGCGGTACTGATGCAAAATGGCAAGGTGATCGCCTATGCCTCCAGACAACTCAAGGACTATGAGAGGAACTACCCTACTCACGACCTTGAGCTTGCAGCAGTTGTGTTCGCTCTCAAAATTTGGAGACATTACTTGTATGGAGCTCAGTGTAGAGTGTATACAGATCATCAGAGTCTGAAATATTTCTTCACTCAGAAGGATCTGAATATGCGACAGCGCAGATGGCTCGAACTGGTCAAAGATTATGACGTAGACATCCTCTACCATCCAGGAAAAGTCAATAAGGTGGCAGACGCACTTAGCAGGAAGTCTAGTGCTACCTTACTGTCCCTATCAGCCATGTCACCGCCTCTACAAAAGGAGATTACAGATTTCGGTCTCGAACTTATAGTTGGCCAACTCTCTACTATGACATTGGCATCTACCCTACTTGGTGACATCCAGACAGCTCAGGAGCAGGACCCTGAAATTCAGAAAATCAAGCAAGGGTTAGCAGAATCAGAAAGTGGAGAGTTCAGAGTATCTGATAGCGGGGTACTATATTTTGGTGACAGACTATGTGTTCCGGATCAGGAGGAACTACGGAGGAAAATCCTAGACGAGGCTCACAGGACTCCTTATGCGATGCATCCTGGCTCCACCAAGATGTACCAAGACCTAAAGAAACATTTTTGGTGGTCAGGGATGAAAAGAGACATCGCTAGATATGTCAGTACCTGTCTGACCTGTCAAAGGGTCAAGGCAGAACATCATATACTAGGAGGAGTTTTGCAGCCTATTCAGATCCCAGAATGGAAGTGGGAGGATATCTCTATGGATTTTGTAGTGGGACTACCCAGAACCACGAATGGTTTTGATGCCATCTGGGTAATAGTCGACATATTGACTAAGTCAACCCACTTCTTAGCTATCAGAATATCCTACTCCATGGAGCAGCTAGCTCAGTTGTATCTCAAGGAGATCGTCAGACTGCATGGAGTTCCACGGACTATCATTTCAGACAGAGACAGTAGATTCACGTCACACTTCTGGGAGTGTGTACAGTCAGCGTTGGGCACCAAGTTGAAATTTAGCACAGCTTTCCATCCTCAAATAGATGGTCAAACGGAGCGGGTAAATCAAGTACTTGAAGATATGCTCCAAGCATGTGCCCTAGACTTTAAGGGAAGTTGGTGCAAATATTTGTGTTTAGCAGAATTTGCATACAACAATAGCTATCAGGCTACTATCGGCATGGCACCCTACGAGGCTCTCTATGGGAGGAGGTGTAGATCTCCAATCTGCTGGTATGAAAGTGGTGAACAGAAAGAACTAGAACTTCAGACAGATCTGGTCGCAGATACCACTGCAGCTATACAGCAGATCCGCTAGAGGATAGAGACAGCTCAGAGCCGCCAGAAGAGCTATGCTGATACACGGCGTCAACCCTTAGAGTTTTCAGTTGGAGATATAATATTCCTCAGAGTAGCTCCTATGAAGGGAGTGATGCGTTTTGGGAAGAAGGCCAAATTAAGTCCCAGATATGTGGGACCATTCCTTATTACCAGAAGAGTTGGCAAAGTAGCGTATGAGCTAGAGCTACCCCAGGAGATGTCAGCTATTCATAATGTATTCCATGTCTCTATGCTGAAGAAGCATATCCCAGATGCCACCCAGGTGATTGAACCCCAGTCGGTACAAGTCCGCGAAGACCTCAGCTATGACAGTCGGCCTATTCAGATAATAGACCGAGCAATTAAGAAATTACGGAATAAGGAGGTACCATTAGTAAAAGTCATTTGGCAAAATCACACAACAGAAGATGCAACTTGGGAAACAGAAGCTAGTAGGAGGCAGAAATACCCAGAGTTATTCTAAGTTCGAGGATGAATTTTTTATAAGGTATGAGGGATTGTAACGCCCGAAAATTCTCAAAATACTTTTAGAAATATTCTATTATTTTTCTAGAATTTTAGGATATTTTTATGGAATTTTTAGAGTAGCGGAAGTAGCAAAAATAAATAGAAACGTAAAATAGCCTAAGTGAGAATTGAACCCGAGACCTATGAGACCCTATGTCTTATAGACAACTCTAGTAACCAGGAGGCCCCAGCAGGGGTGTGCTGAAAGAAGAGGGAAACAATTATATTTATATTTAAGTTGGCTGAATAAACCACTTAATATAAATAGGAAAAATTAAGTGAGGAGTTATTAGTTTTCATCGGAAGCTTTTCCTCTCCTCACCCTAATTCCGCCGAACCCCTCTCTTCTTCCAAACCTCACGGCACCTCAACCTCCAAGGAACCTAGGGTTCCATCCCTAGGGTCGTAGGAACACCTCCCGGCGACAACTCCGGCATGAGAACGCTCCTCTCCGAGAGAAGAGCACGTAGACGCGAGGAGATCGACGAAGGGATCTTCTCCACCGGAAATCTAGCGACCAGATCGTAAGGAAATCTAGCGCAAGATGTAAGAAACCCCTCACCTGCAGTATAAGTAGCTCTTTTCACGATTTTATGCCTTAGTTTAGTTGTATACAGATTTTCAGTACATAGGGTGTGAATTAGTGCACACCAAATGTTTGATAAAATATTTAGCTCAGTTAAATGCAACATAGGCATTTTTAATAGCTTAGATAAATGCAATAGGAGCATTTTATAGCATACTTAGCCTTGCTACAACTTATATGGGACTACGGTCCCATGGGTGGGCTCCCATAGTAGCCTCTAGGTTCAGATAATCTAGCTCTAGGTTCAGATAACCTAGTAAAAAGCAAGATATGATAAACTAGCTATAAAGAGTATTTTACTTTATCAGTGGTACTATACTGGACTTCAGTTGTCCTTGGGTTGGGCTCCCACAGTCGTCCCTAAGTTTAGATAACCTAGTAGCCCTACTAGAATTGGGATTTGCAACCCCGAGTCTAGTTAAGGATGCGCGCACAGTAAGTACAGTTGTCGGGCCCATCAGCAGCATGATTAGTATTTTCATCTATTTATGATAAATAGTTTTCAAAGCTTCACAATTTAGTTATGTGATTACAGTTCAGAATTTGTATCAGTTTAGCATTAGTTTAGTTAGTTATTGTATCAGTTTAGTTCTATCTTGTTGATACTAGAAGATATTGCCATGATCAGCTTTTGATTTCTATGTTTTGTATGATAATATGCCATGCCATGCTCCAACATGTTTAGTATATATTTCAAATAGCATGTTTTAAAAGCATAAATTACATCGTATGCATGTTTTGTGAGGTAGATGGTTTCTTACTAAGCTCCCAAGCTTACAGATACTTCTTTTCCTTATATTGCAGATAAAGGTAAAGGAAAGATGGATTAGCGGAGGCTGGATGACAATGCAATGAAGATGTGTGTGGATAGGAACTTGGAATAAAGATCTTTGGAGAAACTAGCAACTTAAGAACTTAGTATTTCTTGTAGTATTACTTTTCTGCACTTTTAGTTAATTAAGTGTCTTGAATTGCGATAGTTATGCTTAGATTACTAATTGTCATGATCTTAGTTAGCTAGCCATGAGTAATGATAGGTCTAGTAGCTTTGTTTTTGCTTATAGAGTTGATATATGTGATTTGAGCACGAAACAGTGCTGAAATCAGACTTCTGATACGAAATCAGAAACCCCAATTGATCAGCCGATCGATTGGAGGCTCCTCAATCGATCAGCTGATCGATTGGGCAGCTTGTTCTGCGAACAGTAAGCTCCTGGATCGATCAGCCGATCGATCCGGTAGCGTTCTGTCGCGAATAGAGAGCTCTGGAATCTATTGACCAGACTGGATCGATCAACCGATCGATCAGGAAATTGCTCTCGTGAACAGAGAGCTTCTGAATCGATCATTGGATCGATTGGAATAGCTGGATCGATCAGCCGATCGATCCATAAGTTCTTCTGTGCACAATAGCACGCTGAATCGACCAGTGGATCGATCAGATGACTCCAATCGATCAGCCGATCGATTGAAGTGTCTGATTTCAGTTGGAAGGGTCTCATTTCAGTCTTTTGAGCAAATAGAAGTGTGGGTTCCTTCCCTAGTATATATATGTCAACGGAGAGGTCTTTGAACCTAATCTTACAGGTCGTAATAGTCATTAATAGAGTAAG
This sequence comes from Zingiber officinale, assembly GCF_018446385.1. Classification (NCBI taxonomy): domain Eukaryota; kingdom Viridiplantae; phylum Streptophyta; class Magnoliopsida; order Zingiberales; family Zingiberaceae; genus Zingiber; species Zingiber officinale. The sequence continues at coordinate 31,612,785 of NC_055992.1, read as the reverse complement.
AATTTAATCAGTACACTTTTCCACACATTAAGAATAGTTTAGTAACAACATAATGTAACCCCTGACCTTACAGCTTAGCCAGTAGAAGGCGGGGCGTTACATCTAAAATCCGGCCACCACCACCACAAAATAAAAGAGAGCAAGGGGAAAAGAAGAAGGAGAGGGCCCGCCACAAGAAGGAGCACCAACTAGAGAATAAGAATTGATGTGTCATGAGGTCTTTCCTCCCCTTATTTTATAATACTTGCCCAAGACAAATAAGGAATGCTTTTTACAAAAATTAAAATCTTCCTCTTATTTTTCCTTTTCCCCTTTTATTTTTCCTTTTCTCCTTTAATTGATAGTTTGATTCAATTATTGATTGGCCAACCCCTTGCTTGGGCACCAAGCAAGGGTGGCCGACCCTTTAAAGGAAGAAAATAATCTTGTAAAAAATTTTATAAGCAAAGAAGGAAAACTCTTATAAAGTTTTACAAGCTCTCTTTTAATTTCCTAATATGGATGTTAAAAAAGGAAAGTTTTAAAAATTAAAACCAAGTTTTAAAATTTAAAACTTCTCTTCTAAAATTTCCTTTTTTTAACATGGTTACAAAATTAGAAAGTTTCAAATTTAAAATTCTCTTCCTTTTTTTCCAACAACCATGAGGATGGTTAAAAAAGGAAAGTTTTAAAACTTTTAAACTTTCTTTTAAACCATGTGGCCTAATTCAAATAAGAAAAGTTTTATAATTTAAAATCTCTCTTTTAAAACTTGTAGATATCTACAAAGAGAAGATTTTAAAAATTCAAAACACCCCTCCTAATTTGAATAATGGTGGCCGACCCCTCAAAACTAATTGTGGTCGACCCCCTTAGAAAGAATAGTGGCCGACCCTTGGCTTGGTCACTAAGCCTTGGGCCGACCCCCTCTTGGACACCAAGATGGGCTTTACATAGGTGGATATGAGGCATTAATGAGTAGGGATGGCAATTTTCCTCGCGGGTTTGGGGCCCCGCGGGGAAAACCCGAAATGGGGATGGAGATCTCCGATTTTTCGGGGATGGGGTGGGTTTGGGGCGGGTATGGGAATACTATCCCCATCCCCGAATCCGCCTCGAATATTATTATTATTAATATTAATAAATAATAATATGATTTTTTAAAAAATATTAATAATAGTGTTAATATTAATATTAAAATTTTTGAAAATATTATTAATAATAATATTATTGATATTGATATTAATATTAATATTATCATTAATAATTATTATTAAATAATAATAATAATAATATAAATTAAATTTAGAAATGGGGCGGGGATGGGGAATCCCTGAACCCGTGGGTTCGAGTTCGGGGAATCCCCGAACCCGAAAAAATTAGAACGGGGCGGGGATGGGAATGACAAACCCGCCCCCGCCCCGCCTCATTGTCATCCCTATTAATGAGGCTACGACAGGGACCTAGAGGAGAAATTGGTTTTAGCCTTCCGACGAGCTTGAGTATCCCGTGTTCGCCCCGAACACACAACTCAAGTTCATCAATAATAACTCATTCTACTAGAGAGTTATTATTGCACTACCGCACCAATCCCAAATTACATTATGGGCTCCTTCTTATCATGAGTGTGTTAATCTCCCTGTGTTTAAGATATCGAATGTCCATTAATTTAATAAGTTACTGACAACTCATTTAATTAACATCTAGTCCAAGAGTAGTACCACTCAACCTTATCGTCATGTCGGACTAAGTCCACCTATAGGGTTTGACATGACAATCCTTATGAGTTCCTCTTGGGGACATTCTCAACTTAGATTACTAGGACACAGTTTTCTTCTATAATCAACAACACACACTATAAGTAATATCATTTCCCAACTTATCGGGCCTATTGATTTATCGAGCTAAATCTCACCCTTTGATAAGTTAAAGAAGTAAATACTAAATATATGTGCTTGTTATTATATTAGGATTAAGAGCACACACTTCCATAATAACTAAGGTCATATTCTTTTATTAAGTCAGTATAAAAAGAACTTATCTTAAATGGTCCTACTCAATATACTCAGAGTGTACTAGTATAATTTATTAGTCAAGATAAACTAATACCTAATTACATTATGACTATTTCAATGATTTGTTCATTTTCATCTTAGTCGTAAGCAACTGTTTATAATTTATAAAGAACTGATAACATAATCTTCTGTGTGTGACACCACACACCATGTTATCTACGATATAAATTAGTTAAACAACTACACTTAACATAAATGTAGATATTTTTGACTAATGTGATTCTTTATTTTAAAAAAATAAATGTTTACAAAAGCTAGGCTTTTAGTATACACTCTAACAGTGGTGACATATCTAGTTTATTAGAGTTATTTTATTATTACTGTTGTTTTGTATGAACAGTACTAGCCCATTTAGTTTTGAGTCATGTAATAATTTCTGTCGTTATATACGAACAGAATTATTTTATGAAAAGTTAAGTTATGTGTTAACAAACTTGATCATGATTAGTTCATGTTCAATTCAATGATTAGTTCATTTCATGATTAGTTCATGCTTACTTTAATGATTTGTTTATTTGATGACTAATTTATTTATTGGGATGTATGTAATAATATTGATCATTGTTGATTTGATTGGATCATACAAATGATGAGTGGAAACGTAATTATCATTTGATTTTGTAAACCAACTTAAATTAACAATGAGTCAATCATAAATTGCATGCATATAAATTACACTGAATACTAAATAATATGTTTATTTATTTTAGATCATGACAAATAAGAACATCATAGCTAGACTTAATAACAAAGAAAAATTATATGAGGATAACTGCAAAATCTGACAGCTCAAGATACAATATATTCTTGAGGAAAAAGAAGTTCTTGAGGCTATAAAACAGGTTATGGAAGAACCTGTAGATGGTCCCCCTGCACAGAACAAACGAGATCTTGATGCCTATAAGGCATGGAAGAAGGACTCCACTACTAAGAGATTATTAATTAGTTTAATGGTGGATGACCTAGTTTTTGAATATAAGTCATATTTACGACTCATACAGTCTAGGTAGCCCTTAAGGAGAAATATAGTGGAGTAAGTCTGAGCAAGCTTCGACTGCTAGTGATTAAGTTTGACAACTACAAGAAGTGTCTGAATCTTTCAATGGTTCAACACCTTAGGGAGATATCGAACATGATTCAGGAACTTAAAATTATTAGTCATGAGTTGATCGATGAACAAAAGGTTCAAGCAGTTATTCATTCCCTTCCAAATTCTTGAGAGACCATGAAGCAGACCCTAACTCACAGTGAGAACATTAAGACTTTCATTGACATTTCATGCCATATAGAATTGAAGGTGGAGAGAGTTGAATCTACAAGGATTTCTGGACTAGCCTATGTGACTATTGGTTCTGTTGAATCATCTGGATCTAAGAAAATAAATGGTTCAAGAAGGGGAAGGGAAAGAAGAAAGAAGTTGCTGTTATGGGATAAGGTCCAATCAAGAAGAAAGGAAAGAAGATTAGATTAAAACAATGCAAGTGTGTCTTCTTTTCCTGAGCATTTTATTGTTAGTTCAGTGTTGTTAGCTGATTCTTATCCTTTGTGGATTATAGATTTGGGAGCAACCAACCATATAACTTGGGAGTGAGTTACATTTGTAGAGTACCGACGGGTACTAGCTAACAACAAATGGATCTATGTAGAAAATAATGCAAGAGTTGAAGTCAAAGGAATCTGCACTTGCAAACTCAACCTCTGTGGTGGTAGTGTTTTGTTTCTACATGATACCCTATATTCTCTTGAAATTTGATGAAATCTTATTTCTATTACAGGTCTTCTTGATTTAGGATATTGTATTAATTTTTATAGCTTGAGTATTGAACTTAAGATTGGCTCAGTGTCAATCAGATATGTTTTTTTTTTATCAAATGATTTTATGGTTTTTGATGTAGAACTAGATGTCAATTGTGCTATTGAGGGTTATTTTTTAAACATTGTTCTAACTAGTAATGCAGATATAACTAATAAGGTTTGACATGTTAGATTAGGAAGCATAGGACAAGAACGTATGAATCGGTTGGCTAGAGAGGGTCTATTGGGCACTCAGGTTAAGATTCACTTATCTATATATGAGCATTGTCTTGCTAGAAAAATAACTAGGAAACCAATCGGTAAGGCTATAAGAGCTGAATCATCATTGTAATTAATTTATTCGGATATTTGGAGTCCAATGAATGTGAAGGCTAGACATAGAGCTTCCTATTTCATTACATTTATTGATGATTTCTCTCATTTTAATCATATGTATTTGAATTCTCATAAATCAGAAGCATTAGATTGCTTTAATTGTTATTTGAATGAAGTTAAGAATCAATTGAAATATAAGACTAAAACGTTATGTACTAACCATGGAGGAGAATATTTGTTTGATTAGTTCAAGACGATGTGTAATAATTATGGGATTATTAGACAACCACTAATCCCAGGAACTCCACAGCAAAATGAGGTTGCTAAAAGAATAAATATAACTCTTCTAGATATGGTTAAGTCTATAATGGCACAAGATAATTTACCGATCTATTGGGGAGATGCATTGTTAGTTGCAGCCTATATATTTAACAAAGTGTCTTCAAAATTAGTTTCATCTATCCCATATGAATGTTAGACAGGTAGAAAAATAGATTAAGTAATATGAGACCTGAGGGTCAGCTGCTTATGTTCATGATAGTTCTCACAAGTATGAAAAACTGAGACCTAAGAGTAAGAAATATATCTTTATTAGATATTATGAGACCTCTAGAGGTTATGTTTCTATAGGTGAGTAATTAGATAGAACCGTCTCTGAAATAAATTCGAGAGATATAACTTAACTAGAGGCGATGTTAATAAAAGTGTTTCATTTTTTAGGAGGATGAGATATTATCAACAAGAGAGATGTCAAAAGAGATGTCCGAATCTTGTCAACCGAGTGGGAGTGATTTACCAAGTCATAAGTTGACTTTTCAACAACCCAACTTATGAAGAAGTGTTCGTAAGATTAAACATTGGAAATAGTTTGATATTCAGAATAAGACATTAATACCACTCTCAGTTGACACAATAAACCTCGAATGATTGAGGAAGCACTAAGATGCTCAGTTAGAAAAAAAAGTAAGTTGCAATGGATGAGGAAATGAAGTCAATGAGAAAGAATCAAGTTTGGGATTTAGTCGATCTTCCTCTGGACCAAAGGGCTCTTGTGAATAAATTAATTCTCAAAATCAAGAGAAAAGTAGATGGATCGATTAATCGATACAAAACTTGACTAATTGCAAAAGGATATACCCAAATGAAGAGCATTATTTTTAAAAAGAAGATGAATATATCTTAGGAGTGAAAATCATGAAAGATCGATCAAAAATACTTTTGGGTTTGTCTCAAGATACTTATATCACTAAGATGCTACAATACTTTAATATGTCGAATTGCAACATTATATTCCAAGACTCCTGAAGAAATAGCCGGGAAAAAAAAACATATGCCGATGTTATTGGTAGATTGATATGCACTATGTTGTGTACACATCCTGCTATAAATTATGTTAGTAGCTTAGTTAGTCGTTTCTAGTTAAACTCAGGATTAAGACACTGGAAAGCGGTGAAAATGATACTAAAATACATCAAAAAGGACAACAGATTATTATTTCTATTTCTAAGGATCTATGATGAGCCTGAAGGGATATATAGATACAGATTAGGCAGAAGACCTTGATGATAGAAAATCTACATCTGGCTATACCTTCTTACTAAATGGTGGTGTCATCTCATGAAATAGCAAGAAGCATGCTTATGTAACCTTGTCGACAATAGAAGATATATGGTTAGGCTTATATAGTCTTGTCGACAATGGAAGCGGTGTGATTTGTGTTGGGACCGAAATGTCCACTAGAGGGGGGGGGGGTGAATAGCGTCTCGTCGCGAGCTTGTGCTTGCTTCGTCTTGATATGCAGCGGAAAATACAATACAAACACAAACACCGCTAACTCTAGGGATTTACTTGGTATCCACCTCAAGAAGAGGTGACTAGTCCAAGGATCTACACACTCACGCATCCTCCCACTATGAAATCACTCCTTTACGGTAACTACCGAAGGCGGAGAAGCCTTACAAGCTCACAATACAACACAAATACAAAGAGAAGCAGATACAAGGGAAATTTTACAAGATTTGTACACTAAACCCTAACCCTAGCTTCTTCTTCTTATTGTAACTCGCCTCTTAACTTTAACGTGCCTCTAAGAACCTTTAAGAACTGGCGTTACAAGCTTGGAGAAGATCGCTGTGAATGTCGAAGAAGAGTCGCGCAAAAGATCGCAAAGATCTACGGAGAAAACACTCCGCCCAGGCTTTAAACAGTGCTCCCAATCGATCCAAATAATCCCCAATCGATTACCACGTCAGCACCAGCAATCCCAGCCGTCCATCGCCTGCAACCTGCGCAACAGTCACTTCCCAATTGATCGACCGATCAATTGGGACCATCTGAATCAATCGATCGATTGATTCAGAACCATTATATGCTCTCGCGTTCGCGCGAGAGCTTCTCCTCCCCAATCGATCGACCGATCGATTGTTAGCTCCCAATCGATCGGCCGATTGATTTGGGATGGCTTCTGTGCTTGCGAGTAATGCTCGCAATCGATCAGCCGATCGATTGGAGCCATCCAACACTCGCAGCACACTCCAATCAATCGACCGATCGATTGGAGCCTGATTCAATCGATCGCCCGATCGATTGAACATCCTAGACTTGAGTCAAACTCATGTCCAAAGTCTCCACCCCAACTCCCGGTCAACCGTGACCTGTTGGGTTTCCATGCCTAGCATTTGGCCACACTCGACCAACCTTGAATTAGCCTTCTAGCCTCCTCCATCAGCCTTGCGTCCCTCGGATATCTCCCATCCTTCACGCCTTGCCTTCAGGAGCTTCCTTCGGCCTCATCCTAGTTGTCGGTTTACACACCACACTCGATCAAACTCGAACTAGCCTTCTAGCCTCCTCCATCAGCCTTGCGTCCCTCAGATATCTACCCATCCTTCACGCCTTGCCTTCAGGAGCTTCCTTCAGCCTCATCCTAGTTATCGAGTTCTCCTTGCCAAAACACACTAGGACTTACCTTGCCAAGACCACATGCTTGGACTTACAGCCTTTGCCAAGATCACACTTGGACTTTCCGTTGTCTGGCTCCTCACTAGGACTTCCCAATTGTCTGGCTCCTCACCAGGATTTCCTCCTTTACCAAGATCACACTTGGACTTTCCAATTGCCTGATCTCACTTATCAGGACTTCCATCACCAAGTCTGGTCAACACTGACCTACTTGGATTTTCACTCTTGCCAACCTTCCTGTTGGACTTATGTTTGCCTAATTTCCAATTAGGACTTTCCCATTGCCTAAACTCCAGTCAGAACTTACCCGGTCAAGTCCCCGGTCAACACTGACCCACTTGACTTGTCTTCTCATCAACCTGGTCAATCCCTTAACTATCTCCAAAATCAGACAATTGCTCCCGCAATCTCCATATATTGTCAAACTCCTTATATTGTCAAACATCAAAACTCAAATCCCGACTCAAGCTTGACTCAACTCAAACTTAGTCAAACTAGTCAAACTTGACTTAGGGAAATTGCCCCAACAATCTCCCCCTTTTTGATGTTTGACAATTCCTCTAACTTAGGATAAATCTCATAGCCTTAACCTCTTCTTTATACCAAGGCTAAATCTCATAGCCTTAACCTCTTCATATTCACAAGGTTAAATCCCATAGCCTTAACTGTTGGAGCAATCCCAATGGTTCGTGGGACCATGTGTTTTAATGTTTGGGCAAAGGGTTTAAGTTAGGTTTACCCTTGTTATTTGATATGTGTACTTGAGTTGTGCAGGACTGCAGGTGACACATGTGACTCAGGTTGACAGCTTCGGGTCCGGTGAAGGATGGAGCATCCGAGGGACCATGGACAAGGCAGCAAGGACAATGGCCGAGGGAAGCGACTTCGAGGCATACGCGAAGGATGGCATTGGAGACAAGCCGCGGGCTTGGATGCATCCGAGGGACGAGAGCCAAAGGAAGTAGGCTTGAAGGCAAGAAGTCAAAGCTGCAAAGAAGAGTCAAATGAGTCGTGAGAGTACGAGTGCATGAGAGATTGTACTCGGAGTAAAATCCTAGTTTTAGGATTTTACTGTAGCAGCACTGTAGCAGTTACTGTAGCGCACTATAGCAGTACTGTAGCATACTGTAGCAGTCGACTGGTATCTGCACCAGTCGACTGATGCACTGTAGCAGATAGCCGTTGAGAGAGCCGTTGGGCTGGCATCAGTCGACTGGTGCAAGGACCAGTCGACTGGTAACGGACAAATCAGGTTCTGATTTGTTCCAAGCTCTATAAGAAGGAGCTTGGTATGGTCGGTCAAGGCGACGAAATTAGACTTGGTTAAGGTCTAATTAGTAGTCTACAAGTGCTCAAGTGTTTGTGGAATCCAAGAGGTCTTGGTGTGTTGTGGTGAGGTTTCTCCACCCACAAGGAGCGACTTGAGATAGCCGGAGTTTCCGGGGGCTAATCCACCGAAGGATCGGGATCGTCCACCTTACGGACAGCCGTGGAGTAGGAGCATCATCTCTGAACTACGTTAAATCGACGTGTATTGGTTTGCTAGTTCTTTTCCTTCTTTGGCTTTCGTATTCATTGCTTTAGTATTTGTATTTCCGCTTGCGCACTAACGAATATGTAGGAAGCTAACGATTTGGGGGCGCCGTCTATCCAACCCCCCTTCAAGCCGGCCGCAAGATCCTCCAACAAGTGGTATCAGAGCGAGGACGCTCTTCGTTGGACTAACCGCCAAGGAAGCACAAGATGGCCGGGTTTATTGTCCCTCCAAAATTTGAAGGAGGAAGCCTTGGGGACATCACGTATTGGATGACGAGGATGGAGGTTTTCTTCAACACAGATTGGGATATCATGATGGTGATCAAGAAACCGTTTGAAGTCCCGAAGGACAAGAAAGGAAAGAAGCTCCGATCACGACGTTGGACGGAGGAGCAAACCACACGATCAAAGGCAAATTCAAAGGTAATATCAATTTTAATTGCTTTATTGCCTCCTAATGTGATAAGTGGTGTAGGTAAATATGAGAATGCCCATGAGTTGTGGAGCAAAGTGAAGAAATTTCCATGGGAGGAATTCATGCCTACACTAGAAGAAAGAAAATCCGAAGAAAGTGATGAAGTGGTCCAAGAGGAGAAGAATGACCATTTGGATGTGGAGACCAATTCAACATCAAAAGAGGAAGAGGAAGTGAATTCGGTCACATCCAAGGAGAAGGAGGATGAAGAAAGGCCATCCACAAGTGTGGATGAGGAAGATGAGGCATCATCAACATCCTCAAGAAGTGAAGAAAAATCCAAGACAAGTGAAGAGGATGAAGAAGAGGTCTTGGAAGTGGCCAACATAGCAAGCACCTCCACCGAAGTCAAGTCAAAGGACCATATCATTTGCTTCGGTTGCAATGAAAAAGGGCACTACAAGAGTAGATGTCCTATGGGTAAGAAAGAGGTAAATTCTAAACCCATTCAAGTTGATTTGAATACTAATGTGGGTTGTAGAAATGATGGTGCCAAGAAGAAGAAGGAGAAGAAGCACATTAGATGCTTCACTTGTGGTGAAATAGGGCACTACCACACCAAATGCCCAAGGAAGGGAGAGCTCAAGAAATTGGCGCATTTGAAGATGTGGGAGAAGAAGTGGAGGAAGAATGGAGGCTCATGTCAAGGGGGAGCTCCAAAGGTAAAGGGTAAGGTAAACCCTAATTTAAATTTGAAGTCAAATTTAAACTCCTCCATGCATGCTAGGAAAAATAATGTTAATCATTATATGCCCATGCAAAATTTTGGTTTTAAATATCATGATAGAAATAGGGTAAATGTAGATCATAACCCTAGGAGACCTATACATGATAGACCTAGACACGTTAAATTCTCATTACCTAAGGAGAAGAAGGTAATGGAGAACCAAGGCATTAATCCCAAGAAGGGGAGACACATGCCTAGGAAGGGTAGGTCTAGGAATGTCCAAGGTGGACATGTTGACTCTAGGTTTAGGAACCTAGAAAGGGAGAATCAAGCTTTGAAGGCAAAGCTTGATGGTTTAGAGAAATTCCTTAAGAGATTCACTATTGGATCTAAGGGATTAAGTATGGTGTTGGGTAGCCAAAAACCCAACAATGATAGATCGGGCTTGGGATACCGATCTAGTCCCTCCAAGGTCAAAAGGAGACCATGTGCTAGGGTGGCACATGATAAGGGCAAGGGAGAGTCATCCAAGGCCAATAAAAAGAAATATGCTAGGGTTGCATATGATTATGGCAAGGATGATGTATCCAAGGTCAAGAAGATAAGGAGATCTTCTAAGGGACATCATTGTGGTATAGCCACAATAGATGAGTCACCTAGGGAGGTGGCTAAGGTTAAGAGCTCTAGGGGGAGCTCCAAGAGTCAATTTGGGACCCATGGCCAATGGATCTCAGGTGGGTTCTACTTGGGAGTCTAGAGGAGCCATGGAGTGTGCCAAATGGTTTAGAGACGGATTTGAGTCTCAAACCTAGGGATTTGGCACACATGGATTATGTTTCATGCAAGAAATATGACAATTGGGGTCATATTGCATGATAATTGGTTTTGGATGTATAGATGCCATATAAACCAATGCTAGGGATGCATTGTGGGTTGGTATGGGCAAATACATCAAAAGGAAGCCAAAACTAGGACTTTAGGTCAAGGTTCAATTGAACCATTTAGCTAGTTTTGGATTTTGTGTCAATCTTGGGATTGGTGATAGATATATTTTGTAATATATTTTTCCCAGGTGGACACTGGTACAATAGACCTCTCCACAAAATTTGGGAATTTTTGGAGGTCTAGGGAATTTCTGGTGCATTTCTGAAGTTGGCCTGAAAAGGCTGATTTTTTCAGAAATAGGGTACCAGTCGACTGGTACAGATACCAGTCGACTGGTAACAGTGTTTTTGAGCACAGAATGTTTCTGTAAGCTCATTTTGACGACACCAGTCGACTGGTACCAACACCAGTCGACTGGTAACAGTAAATTTCGACTACAGAATGTTTCTGTAAGGTTCTGTCGAAGGGGGCAGTCGACTGGCACTTGGGGCAGTCGACTGGTACCAGCCTGAAAGTGTTTTTCAGCGCTGTTCTTGACCATGTCAACTCACTTAGATGTATGGGATCCAAGAGGGATTAATACATGAGTTTAGGGTCAGTTTGGATGAGAAGTTTTCAACAATTGGGATATTGTTGGAGAACTTTTTGGATGTTAGGCAAAGGGGGAGAATTAAGGTTTAGTTGGGAAAACCTTTAGTGCCTTTGCGTAGGGGGAGCCTTGGGATAGGTTCTTAAAAAGCCCTGTGATAAAATCCTAGCTCAATTGGGAGCGTAGGTGTAGGGGGAGCCTTGTGATAGGTTCCAATGCATGTTTGCATCTTGTTTCGGCGGTTGCCAAGTATGTAGCCTTGGCAATGTAAGTCCATTCGGCGGAGTAAGTCCAAGTGTGTAGCCTTGGCATCGTAAGTCCATTGTATTAGCATGTTTATTTGCTATTTGTTTTCCCTAACTTAAACGTATTGCCAAACACCAAAAAGGGGGAGATTGTTGGAGCAATCCCAATGGTTCGTGGGACCATGTGTTTTGATGTTTGGGCAAAGGGTTTAAGTTAGGTTTACCCTTGTTATTTGATATGTGTACTTGAGTTGTGCAGGACTGCAGGTGACACATGTGACTCAGGTTGACAGCTTCGGGTCCGGTGAAGGATGGAGCATCCGAGGGACCATGGACAAGGCAGCAAGGACAATGGCTGAGGGAAGCGACTTCGAGACATACGCGAAGGATGGCATTGGAGACAAGCCGCGGGCTTGGATGCATCCGAGGGACGAGAGCCAAAGGAAGTAGGCTTGAAGGCAAGAAGTCAAAGCTGCAAAGAAGAGTCAAATGAGTCGTGAGGGTACGAGTGCATGAGAGATTGTACTCGGAGTAAAATCCTAGTTTTAGGGTTTTACTATAGCGGCACTGTAGCAGTTACTGTAGCGCACTGTAGCAGTACTGTAGCAGTCGACTGGTATCTGCACCAGTCGACTGATGCACTATAGCAGATAGCCGTTGAGAGAGCCGTTGGGCTGGCATCAGTCGACTGGTGCAAGGACCAGTCGACTGGTAACGGGCAAATCAGGTTCTGATTTGTTCCAAGCTCTATAAGAAGGAGCTTGGTATGGTCGGCCAAGGTGACGAAATTAGACTTGGTTAAGGTCTAATTAGTAGTTTACAAGTGCTCAAGTGTTTGTGGAATCCAAGAGGTCTTGGTGTGTTGTGGTGAGGTTTCTCCACCCACAAAGAGCGACTTGAGATAGCCGGAGTTTCCGGGGGCTAATCCACCGAAGGATCGGGATCGTCCACCTTACGGACAGCCGTGGAGTAGGAGCATCATCTCCGAACCACGTTAAATCGACGTGTATTGGTTTGCTAGTTCTTTTCCTTCTTTGGCTTTCGTATTCATTGCTTTAGTATTTGTATTTCCGCTTGCGCACTAACGAATACGTAGGAAGCTAACGATTTGGGGGCGCCGTCTATCCAACCCCCCTTCAAGCCGGCCGCAAGATCCTCCAACATTAACCTCTTCTTTATCACAAGGCTAAATCTCATAGTCTTAATATCTTCATAATCACAAGACTAAATCCCATAGTCTTAGCCTCTCTTTACCGCAAGGCTAAATCCCATAGCCTTAATCCTTTCATGACAAAGCATGAATGAATGTTTCCTTCATTCTCTCCCTTTCCTAAAGGGCAAACTCCCCCTTCTTGGGATGAAGGTCTAACTTAACATTCCATTCTCCCCCTTTGTCATACATTAAAAACTGAACACAAACTCTTCTCCATAAGAGTTAACCCCATAATGAAGATCACATACCCTTCATTATCTCCAAGGCCACCCTTGGGCTCTATTTCACTTCACAATGCTCATCCTAGAGCATTCCTTCATTTCGCCAATGAAAATCCCATTCATTGAAGCCAATGCTCCCCCTTGAGCAGTAATCTACTTCTCAATGCTCATCTAAGAGCATTTTTCACTTTACTAATGAAGGTCTGATCCCCCTCATTGAACCCAATGCTCCCCCTTGAGCAAACATCTACTCCAACATACTCATCCGAGAGCATTTAACATCCTAGCAATGAAGATAACCACTCTTCCATTGCTCCCCAATACTCGACCTTGAGTTTTAAATCAACACGAAGGTTTAACCCACCTTTCAAAGTCTTTGAAAAGATTTTTATGTTTTCAAATAGTAACTCCCCCTAAAAACATGATCAAACTTCTATCATTGTACCAACAATGACTTGGGATTCCTAAATAGTTAGGAAAACCAAAACTCGAAGTTTTGAGGTTCAAAATTCAATAGAGAAACTAAACCTCAACCTAAACTTCACTTAAGTCTACATTAACCAAACCATGCTGGTTTTCATCATGAAAACTCCTCCTAAGTGTATACAAACAAATTCCAAAGGGTTAGGAATGGTTAATGCCCCTTGAAAATCAAAATTTGAAGTTTTAAGGTTCAAAAATTCAGAATTGAAACTATCTTATCCTAAACTTCACTTTGGTTTATCTTAACCAATCCATTCTTGTTTCCATCAAGAAAACTCTCCCTAAATGTTTACAAATGTATTCCAAGGGGTTTGGAATGGTTATTGGGACTCGAAGTGACTTGAAATGCTGAAATCAGGCTTTTCAGGCCAAAATCAGACTTTCCAATCGATTGAAGTTTGGACTCAATCGATTGAGTCATTTCAATCAATCCATTGATTGATTCTGCAAGCTACTGCTCGCAGAAATACCCTCTGAATCGATCCACTGATTGATCCAGCCTGGGTCAATCGATCGGTTGATCGATTCATTACCCTTCTGTTTGCGGGAATTGGCTTCCCAATCGATCGACAGATCGATTGAACCCAATCCAATCGATCGACGGATCGATTGAACCCAATCCAATTGATCGGCTGATCGATTGGGTTTCTGATTTCCTGAAATTTAATTTCAGCGAACTTCAGAAACTCTCCAAAAATTCTATACAAATCTAAAAATCATGAAAATTCATGTAGACACTACTTAGGGTATATACTATCAAGGAAAAATAGTTTTTTATGAAAATACTTCCTATTTTCAAAGATTGACACAAACTTTGAAACTTGTAAAGACTCTAGTCTTTTCTTCCAAGTTTGTGCTCAACTATTCAATGATGATCACTATCAAAAGATAGTCTTCACCAAGGTTTTCAAAAAGTATTTTGAAATGAATTTTAAAACCAATATCCAACCATGTTCTTTGGGCTCAATGCACATGACTTGTACATTAGCTTTCCCAATAATTGGAAGTCACATGACTATGTGCTTTGATGAATCTAAAACTCAACAAGATGCATTAAATCAACATCTTGAGTTTTGTTCACCGTCCTAACATCTCACTTGTATTTAATGTGTACTAAAATACATACAAGTCACCTTATGATTCTTTGTGAGATGTATATTTGGTTTTGCCCTAGACTAAGGGATCATGCATATCTATCTAGGCATTATGAAATTTGTGATCATCCACCTAGGATGTCATTTGGTATAATTCTACTTGTTGGGATATTTACCATTCTTAATAAATGCCTTTTGTCCTTAATTATGAGGAAATTAACATAATGCATGATGTTACATGGTATACATAAAAAATAAGCAATTTTAAGAAGAAAACATACTATAGCTACATGATGTATGTATGACATGATATGTTATTTTTGTATAATCATGAATGCAAAAATAGATATGATGTCATGACATATGATGGGCAAACAAACATGACATTTTAACATAAATGAAATGTAGCTAGATAATCTATCTAAGCATCCTTAATTCTTAGTTAAACCTTAAAATTAAATCCTAGATTGCCCAATTTCATTGAGAAAGTGCCAAACCTAATTTTGACATTTCTTTTTCCCTTTCTAAATTTGTGTCATTTTAAATTAAACAAATTCCTCAAAGTATGACACATTTTACTCTTTCAAAGAGTAAATGCAATTAAGGTTTAGATTCGCCTTTAACCTTCTAAGAAAATGCCAAAATCCCAACTTGGCATTTGTTATCCTTTTCGAAATGTGTCAATTTAAATTACGTTCAAATCCTCAAGCTTTGACACAAATTACTCCTCTTAAGGATTACACGTTGATGTAGGTGCAGCGGAGGCCGGCAAGAGGGGGGTGAATTGCCTGCACAAATTAAAATTACCCTCCTTGGATCTTTCAACTCGAAAGTGCAATAGCAATAATAATAAAATAACTTAAAACAATAAAGCTAAACAGAAAGACAGAGAAGACCGGGAGTTAACCTGGTTACAACCAAGAAGGTTGTTAATCCAGGGCGATGAAAAGCGCGCACTAGAAAAATCTCCTTCTCTGAAGGCGGAGAGGCCTTTTACACTCTAACAGCTCAGAAATATTGCTAGGAATTGATTACAGAGTTGCTGGAACAATTGATATCTAATTCCTAGTTCCAGAGGCCTTTATATAGCCTCTGGAAATTCTATCTTGGATGTCCGAGGCGCCTCCAATAGAGCTCCAAGGCGCCTCCATCGAGATAGTGGATAAAATTTTATTTGAAAGCTCAACGTTCACTTCTGCCAGGTCCGAGGTGCCTCCAACAATCATTGAAGGCGCCTTCAAGCTGGAGGTGCCTCCAAGCCTGATGGAGGCGCCTCCAAGCTGGCTGGCAGCTTTTTCCAGCTTGCTTGCTTCTTTTCTTCGTCTTTCGAAGTCCCGTTCTTTTGGGTGATTCCGGCCAACCGAAATAAGGCTCACCCGAACCCAATTTTCGACCTTCTCCTCAAGCAGCCTTCCTCCCTGGCTTAACATCCCTTGAACACCGCGCACGTTCTTCTCGCCCCAGGTGTACTCTTCCGCAGCTCTCTCGTCCTTCGGACGCACTGAGCCCGTCGGCTCCCTTCCCGTGCTGTTCTTCTCGCTAGCTGCATCTTCTGCTCGACTTCCTGTGCTCCTAAGCTCCTGCACACTCAGACACAGGGATCAAACACAAAGCAGGACCTAACCAACTTGGTTGATTACATCAAAACACCCACGGGGTCCAACAGTTGAGACTTAAGATTTAGATTTGCTCTTAGTTCCGTAAGAACATACTAAGATCTCAACTTAGTGTCTCTTATGATTTTCCTTTAAGTGTGCCAATGTTAACCTAATTTTAAATCCTCAAAACTTGGCACCTTTTTGCTCTTCAAGGTTTAATCACATTTGATTAAAGCACAGGGTTTCTCTTAATTCCTTAAGAAAGTATTAAAATTCTAACTCGATTTTTCTTATACTTTTCTTAAGTGTGCCAATTTAGATTAAGTTCAACTCTTCAAAATTTTGGCACATATTACTCTTTCCAAAGAGTAACCTCATAATCCTTTTCATTTTCAAAGGTTAACAATAACCTTGAAAATGCTCTCAAGTGTCAACTTTAATAAGGTTGGGTTAACTACCCTTCCAATTTGAGTTGACACTCTCTAAACCCATCTAGGGTGTAGAGAATATGCTCCTAGGAACCTAGAACCTATTGGTGCTCCTTGGGTGCTCTAGGTACTCACTAGAAATAACTTCCCTAGATACCTTCCTAAGGACCTTTCTAGGCTTCTTAGAAGCTTTGGTTACTTCTACTAGGTCACTCCTAGGGATAACTTCCCTTGTAACCTTCTTTGTGACTTTATTTGGCTTTTTTGGAGCCTTAGTCACCTTTACTAGATCAACTTTAGGGATGACCTCCCTTGTGACCTTCTTTGTGACTTTGTTAGACTTCTTAGAAGTCTTAGTCACATTGGTCTTGTCAAAAGGACCTTTAGGGATTCCTTCCCTAGTATCCTTGACTTGACCTCTAGACCTAGATTTGGTTTCATAGCTATATGAAACCCTATGATAAGAAGGAACACCCTTCTTAGTGTTAGGTTTGTATCCCAAACCTTTATAGTTACTAGATTTAGGTTTGTATCCCAAACCCATCTTACCATTTGATGCTTCTTGGTTCCTTAAACCTAGGTTATGCTCATTTTGACCCTTAAGTATATTTTCCATTCTTTCTAGGGTCCTCTCTAAACTATCAAGTCTTGTCCTCAAGACTTGGGTTTCTATATTTATGCATGTATATAAAATCCTTAGAGTTATTGCCTAAATTGTTATCTACCTTCCTAACCTTAGGTATGGTAGTTCTAGCATGAGGAGGAATATATTCACCCTTGACACTATCATGCTCCCTACTTTCATGATAATTAGCATCACAATGATAAAAGTTACTTCTAGCATGCTTTTTATCATATGTCAAAGGAATAGGTTCATTGAATGATACATTGGTTTTTACCTTGGAAGCTCCCCCTAGACTTGTGCTTCCTCCTTTGACTTTAGTTGACTTCTTCCCTTTAGGACATTGACTTCTATAATGTCCTCTTTGATTGCATGAGAAGCACACAATATGCTTCTTGCTCTTGTGTTCCGTGGGACCAACCACTTTAGGCTTCTCCTTAGCCTTTAGTGTCGTTTGACTCTTTTTCTTAGCCAATTTGGGGCACTTACTCTTGTAGTGCCCATGCTCCCTACACTCAAAACATACGATATGATTTTTATTCTTAATTGAACTAATTATACCTTCATGTGTAAGGATGATACTTGATTCTCCATTTGATATAGCTTGCATCGCGGAGGTTGCATCATCTTCCTCTTCTTCTCTTCTTGAGGGTGTGGGTGCTTCCACCTCTTCAACTCTTGAGGATGTGGTTACTTCCACCTCTTCCTCTCTTGAAGATGTAGAAGATCTCTCATCTTCTTCCTTCTCTTCCTCTTCCTTCTTCTCCTCGAATGTTGACCTTATGTCAACATCGGATTGGTCCTTCTCTTCTTGGATCAACGAGCCCTTCTCCTTCGGCACCTCCACTCCTTGAAATTGAGTGGGGTTCTTATGATAGACAATGATCTTTTTCCAAAGATCATTTACACTCGTGCATTCACCTATACTCAAAATTATATTAGAATGTAATAAATTAAGCAATATTTTCGTTACCTCCTTATCCGCCTCCGCTAGCTCCTTTTGTTCCTTGGTCCAATGTCGAGGTCGGAGGCATTTACCCTTCTTGTCCGTTGGAGCTTCAAATGGGTCTTCCAAGACCATCCATTGGCTCCAATCCATTTGGAACCAAATCTCCAACCGATTCCTCGAAAAATTGAATTCTTCCTTTGTTGGTTGCTACTCGAAAAACCTAATGGTTCCACTGTACAAAAATTTTGTACAAAGGTATGAACCTTTTCCTAGCTACCATGTGTTCTTTTAAATTAAACTTGGATCGCCTGCGGAACTTAACACGTTTGATCCAAAGTTTAATCTATTTGTTCTTTTAGTTTTAGACTTGGATCTCCTGCGGAACTTAACACTTTCGATCCAAATCACCTAGGTTATTACTTCTATTAAATATTAATTTCCAAAAATTGGCTTCCAGTTCTGACATGGCGAGGCACATGGCCTTCTTGGATATGAGAGCAACCACCACCGACTAGACAAAGCCTTTTAAGGAAAGCTAATATTTAATTTCCTTAAATAACTTTAGGTCAACCGAAAAGAACAATCAAATCACAAGGAAAAAAAAAACAAAAGAACACAACATCAAAAATAAATTTGAAATACTAGAATCGCATGCCTCTTGTATTTGGTATTATTTCCAAAAATAACTAGTATGATGTGGAAAAGAAAAATACTAGTTATACCTTTTAGAAAGACCTCTTGATCTTCTACCGTATTCCTCTTCTAACCTCGGACGTTGTGTGGGCAACGATCTTCCAAGATGAGGACCACCTAGCACCTTCTTCTTCTTCCTTCAAGTTTCGGCCAAGCACCAAAATCCAAGGATGAAGAACTTTTTCCACCAACTATGCTCCAAGGGACGCAAGTTTTCTCTTCTTCTTCTTCTTCTTCTCCAAGTAGTATCCGACCACCACAAGAGCTCCAAGCAAAGAAGGGTTTCGACCACCACAAAGAAGAAGAGAGGGAGAGAGGATGGCCGGCCACAACACCAAGGAAAAAGAGGGAGAGAATAATAGAGGTTGTGTCTCATGAAGGCACCCCAACCCCCTCTTTTATATTCCTTAGCTTTGGTAAATAAGGAAATTTAATTACAATAGAATTTCCTTAACTTTTCTTGACAACAATTAATTAAGAAAAATTAAATAAAATTTCCTAATCAATTATGTCCTGGCCGGCCACATCAACAAGAGTGAACAAGACAATTTCAATCAACAATTAAAATTCCTTATTTGTCTTCGGAAATTTTAAAAAATAAAATTTCCCTTTAAAAACCCTTCATGGTTGATAAAAAGAAATTTCTATAATTTTAATTTTTCTACATGTGAATAATTTATAAAGAAGAAAAATAAAATATCTTTCCAATCTACAAATAAGGAAAGAGATCTAATCTCTTTCTTTAATCTTTTGTAGATCCTTTTAAAAGAGATATTTTAATTTTAAATCTCTCCAATAAATTATATCTTTCACATAAGAAAAATTTAAATTTAAAATTCTTTTTAATTTAATGGGGGCTGGCCACCTAAGCTTGGGTTCAAGCTAGGGCCGTCCACCCATGAACCAAGGCTTGGCCGGCCCAAGCTTGAACCACAAGCTAGCTTGGTCGACCCCTACATCATGGGTACGAAGGTGGGTATAGGTGGGTATAGTATTCTATAAATAAGAGACTACGATAGGGACTGAGAGGAGGAATTGATTTTGGTCTCCCGATAAAATTAAGCATCCCGTGTTCGCCCCGAACACACAACTTAATTTTATCAATAATAATTCATTCCACTAGAGAACTATTATTGAACTACCGCACCAATCCCAAATTACATTTTTGGGCTCCTTCCTATTATGAGTGTGTTAGTCTCCCTGTGTTTAAGATGTCGAATGTCCACTAATTAAGTGAGTTACTGACAACTCATTTAATTAATATCTTAATCCAAGAATAGTACCACTCAACCTTATCGTCATGTCGGACTGAGTCCACCTGCAGGGTTTAACATGACAATCCTTATGAGCTCATCTTGGGGAACAACACACACTATAAGTGATATCATTTCCCAACTTATCGGGCTTATTGATTTATCGAACTAAATCTCACCCATTGATAAATTTAAGAAATAGATATCAAATATATGTGCTTGTTATTATATTAGGATTAAGAGCACACACTTCCGTAATAATTGAGGTTTTTGCTCTTTTATAAAGTCAGTATAAAAGAAACGACCTCTAATGGTCCTACTCAATACACTTTAAGTGTACTAGTGTAATTATGTAGTCAAGATAAACTAATTCCTAATTACACTATGACCTTCCAATGGTTTGTTCCTTTCCATTTTGGTCGTGAGCTACTATTTATAATTTATAAGGTACTGATAACATCATCTTCTGTATGTGGCACCACATATTATATTATCTACAATATAAATTAATTGAACAACTATAACTAAATGTAGACAATTTGACCAAATGTGATTCTTTATTCAAAATAAATGTTTACAAAAGCTTAGGCTTTCAGTATACACTCTAACAATCTCCCACTTATACTAACGACTAAGCTGCCATATGTTCTGCCATACATCTGATTCTCATTCCCTCCACATGCCGATCGAAAGCTTTTGCTGGAAGGGCCTTAGTGAAAGGATCTGCCAGGTTATCTGCTGATGCAATCTTGGCGATCACAACTTCTCCTCGCTTCACGATATCTCGTATCAGGTGGTACTTGCGCTCTATATGTTTACTTGCCTTATGGGCTCGTGGTTCCTTCGAGTTTGCTACTACACCTCTATTATCACAATAAATTGTGATGATTTTGGGCAAACCAGGAATCACATCTAAGTCCATTAGAAAGTTCCTGAGCCATACTGCTTTTTTAGCCGCCTCAAAGGCTGCTACATACTCAGCTTCCATGGTTGAGTCCGAAATGCTTTTCTGCTTAACACTCCTCCATGCAATGGCTCCACCTCCCAAAGTAAATGTTAGGATCGATGATCGCGGCTAGAGAGGGGGGGTGTGAATAGCCGCCCCAAATTCTTCGTTTCTTTCTACAATTAGGGTTAGCGCAGAGGAAATAAAATGAATAGAAACAAAAGCGGAGAATAGCAAACCTCAAACTCGTCGATGTAACGAGGTTCGGAGATGAAACTCCTACTCCTCGGCGTGTCCGTAAGGTGGACGAAGCCTATCAATCCGTCGGTGGATGAGTCCCCGGAAAACCGGCTAATATAAACTCCTTATGGGTGGAGAAACCTCGCCACAAGAACTTTGCAACAGCAATAAGGAGTACAAAGAAGAGCAAGAACAAAATACACAATAAATGTACAAATACTCGCTTGCCTTCTCGTCGACTGAAGTCCCGGCTGAAGCACCAACTTCACGGACGAATGCCAACAAGCAACTCAGTCAAAGAAGCTCCTCCGAAGCCTCGAAGATCAGCAAAGCTCAAGCACAGCTTTCAGAAGAACAGCAGCTCGAGGAGGAAGAAGAAGAGTAGTAGTCAGCAACCCTTGATCTCTTCTTATAACCCCTGATATCCTGGCTAACCTGCGAACCTGCAAGCAAAAAGACCAGAACACAGAAGCCCGAAATAACCTAGTCGTTAAGTCACAACGGCTAGGACTAGACCGATCAGGCTCCACCCTGATCGGTCCAGAGTGCTGCTGATCGGTCATGGGGACCGATCAGCATGCTTTTCTCCCGAACTTCTTGCCTCTGATCGTTGTTTCCTGATCGGTCCCCAAGACCGATCAGATAACACTCAGTAGGCTACTGTTTGGTTACTGATCGGTCACCAGACCGATCGGGACCCCTCTGGATCGGTCCCTCGACCTATCAGGTGAGAACGAGCTGCCGAGCCCTCTCGGACTTCGTCAGGTCCGGAGAATGAGCTCGGAGCACGAGCTACCGAGCCCTCTCCGACTCCATCCGGAGAACGAGACTACCGAGCCTTCTCGGCCTAGTCCGGAGAGCGAGCCGAGCCACGAGCTACCGAGCTGCACCGAGCTACCGAGCTGCCACTCGAGCTGAGCTCTCTCGAGCCCTCTCCGACTCCATCCGGTCCAGAACGAGCCACCGAGCCCTCTCGGACCTAGTCCGGAGAGCGAGCACGAGCTATCGAGCCACCGAGCTACCGAGCCCTCTCGACTTCCCATGCCAAGCTTCCATACTTGGACTTCTCCGTGCCAAGCTCCTGCTTGGACTTTTCGCCAAGTCTCCATACTTGGACTTTCTCGTGCCAAGCTCCTGCTTGGACTTTTCACCAGATGTCCGGTCAACCTTGACCTATCTGGATTTCCCTTGCTGGCTTCACTCACGGGACTTTCCAACTGCCTGTCTTCACTCACGGGACTTTCCATCTGTCGGCTTCACTCACGGGACTTTCAAACGCCTAGCTTCACTCACTAGGTCTTTCCCTGGCTTCACTCACGGGACTTTCACTTTCACCTAGCTTCCCTCACTAGGATTTTCACCGGCTTTACTCAGGATTTCCACTGCCCGGCTTCACTCACGGGACTTTCCAACTGCCTGACTCACCAGGACTTTCTATCTGGCTTCACTCACCGGGACTTCGCCTAGCTTCACTCACTAGGTCTTTCCCTGCTGGCTTCACTCACCGGGACTTTCACTTTCACCTAGCTTCACTCACTAGGATTTTCACCGCTTTACTCACCAGGATTTCCCTTCTGCCTCACTCACCGGGACTTTCCGAACTGCCTAGTTTCACTCACCGGGACAACTGCCTGTTTCACTCACCAGGACTTTCCAACCGCTTGGCTTCACTCACGGGACTTTCCACGCCTAACATCCCAGTTAGGACTTCCGATCAAGTATCCGGTCAACCTTGACCTACTTGACTCTTCTTCATCCAACCTGATCAGACCCTGATCAGTATCTCTCCGCATGGACAACTGCACCTGCATTGTCCATATCTACATGTCTTTCTGTATTGTCAAACATCGAAATCATGACCAAGGTTTACGCTTGGTCAACTAGGTCAACCTTGACCTACTGGAAATTGCACCAACAATCTCCCCCTTTTTGATGTTTGACAATACCTTTAAGTTAGGCTAATCCAATAGCCTCAACTTTCTTCATGCCACTAGGTAATGAAACATAAGTTACAACCTTACATTCTCCTTCTAAGAAGACAACCTCCTTCTTAGATAATGAAGGCCTAACTTAAACCCTTCATTCTCCCCCTATTGACACACATCAACAAACTCTCCCACTGAAGAGTAAGTTACCGTTGTTCACAACTTCACTCGTTGTGATCAACAAACTCTCCCACTAACTCCAATGTTCTTCCTTGAACATTCTCTAGACATTCTCCATTCTCCCCCTTTTTGACACACATCAAAAAGAGTGAATCAAGGTCAAGAGTTTCTTCCTAATGAAAGTCCCATACCTTTCATTGAAACCCTTAATTTCCCCCTTGATACTAATGTCAATAGTCAATTTAGTGATAATCCCATATCACTCATGACAACTCCCCCTAAAGGTCAACTCCCCTTGACCAATAGGTAAAACTCCCCCTAAAGGTTAACTCCCCCTTGACCATTGCACCAACAATGTCTTGGAGAGTTTCAACCCTTTAGAAATCCAAAACACCAACTTCATTGCTGAAATTTCAGACAAACAGTCGAAATTCAGCAGGTTGGCACGCCCTGATCGGTCACCAGACCGATCAGGCTCCCTCTGGATCGGTCCAGTGACCGATCCACACAGACCTAGACCGATCAGGGAACCTCCTGATTGGTCCACAACTTTGATTTTTGATTTCTGAATTTTTCTTCTCCCGAAATTCAGAAACCTCTAGAAAATCACAGAAAATTCAAAAAATTGTGAAATTTTGAGGATACATTCCTCATAACATATACTATCATGGAAAAATAGTTTTCTATGAAAATAACTTCCATTTTTCAATCTTGATACAAAGTTCAAAATTCTTTGAAATAACTCAAAGTTAACTTATCTTTGTATCAACTTGTTCAATGATGAGTGCTATTACTAGAAAAGCTTCATCAAGGTTTTTCAAATCAATTTTGAAATGATTTTAAACCATTTAATTTAGGACCACAATCTTTGGGCTAAAAGTACATGACTTGTACACAAGCTTTCCCTATGATCCTCAATTTCGAATTAGGCTCATCTAGGCACAAGAACTATGCACCTTGATCCTAACTCATCATCCTAATATCTCACACACATCTAAGGTGTATCAAAAACACATCCAAGTCAATTTTGATGTGAGATATGGATTTAGGTTAGCTTATTCTAAGTTCTCATGCATTTTTCTAAACAATAATTTGATCTCCATATCAAATTGTGTTTCTTATCCTTATATCAATTTCATTGATTATAAATGCAAGAAATGATGACATGACATAAAATGATATCATAAATGGAAACATGTGCCAATGTCATAATGTCATGGCATAAAGTATGAAACTTAAATAAAGCATGACATTTAAACTAACCTAAGCATTATCATGACATTTTAAATGATCATAAAATAAATATGATGTCATGACATGGCATATGGCAAACAATATATGGAAAATAACATGTAAAGGTATAGAAAATACCTAATTCTAGCCTTAGTTGCCATTTTTGATAATTTTTATCATTTTGCCATAAAATTCTATATTCCTAAGTGTAATAGACCTAAAGTCATATCCTCAAGACTTTTAGATCATTATGTGCCAATTAGATTGACCTAAGAGAACTCCTCAAATGTTGTTGGCACATTCTAATCACCTTAGGAATAACTCTTAATTTCATTTTCAAGGCTTGATCACACCTTGAAAATTCCTAAAGTGCCACCTTTTGCCATGATTAGGTTAACTACCTATTCAAGTAAGGTTGGCACACCCTAACTCATCTAGCGTGATGAAATCACGCTCCTAGGAACCCAATACCTATTTGAGCTCATTGGGTTCACTAAGTATTCACTAGGGATGACTTCCCTAACAACCCTTCTAATGACCCTCCTAGGCTTTGAAGCCTTGGTCATTTGGGACTCATCAAGATCAACTCTAGGGGTGACTCCCCTTGTGACCTTGGTGATGGTCTTCCTAGCCCTAGATTTTGTTCCATAATCGAATGGAACATTGTGATAAGTGGGCTTGACCACTTGGGACTTAGGTTTGTGACCCAAACCTTTCTTGTCCTTGGACATTGGTTTTTGACCCTTAAACCCTAGAGATGACTTCTCCAAGTTCTTAAGAGTCTTTTCCAAAGTATCAAGTCTTGACCTCAAGACTTGATTCTCCTTCTCTAATACCTCAATTTTTAATTTTTCATTTTTCTTGGAGGTATTCCTAGGCATGTGTCTAGTTGATTTGAGATTTCTACCTAGGTTCTCCTTAGCCTTAGATGAGTTAGTCCTAGGGTTGGCGTTCCTAGTGTTATCCTCATCTAGGCTCACATGTTTGGCACCTAAGCATGTATATTGATTCCTATAATTAACATGCTTATCATTCTTGACAATAGCAATAAGGCTACTAGCATGCATCCTACTAGAATTGCAAGAATGTGCCATAGAGATTACCTTAGGATTTTCCCTAGCTCCCCCTATACGTGTGCTCGATCTCTTGTCCTTGTGAGATTGCCTCCCCCTCAGACATTGGCTCCTATAGTGTCCCCTTCGCTTGCATTGGAAGCACACCATGTGCTCCTTGCCCTTGCGTGTTGGGACTCCGGCTTCCTTGACCTTTGGCGCCGGTGGAGTCTTCCTAACCCTCCTTGGACACTTACTCTTGTAATGTCCATACTCCCTACACTCAAAGCACATTATATGTAATTTACAAGAAATTGAATTGCTTGAGTTACCTAGGGTTGAGGATGGTTGAACGCTCTCTCCTTCATCCCTTCCGGAGGTAGAAGCTTCTACTTCTTGCTCCGAACTTGAAGAAGAACTCTCCTCCTCTTCATCCTTAGATGTTGAGTGACCCTCAACCTCTAAATCCATGCCTCCATGATGTGAGCGACTTGGCTCACTTGCCTCCTCTTCATGGCTTGAAGTGGAGCTCTCCTCATGAAGCTTGGCCAAGTTATTCCACAACTCCTTGGCGTTGTTGTAACCACCTATTCTACAAAAAATGTCACTAGGTAAAGAAAATTCAATGATTTTCGTTACCTCATCATTGATGGTTGATTGGTGGATTTGCTCCTTGATCCACTCCTTCTTCTCTAGGGTTTCTCCTTTCTTGTCCATCGGAGACTTGAAACCTAATTGAACACAACTCCAATTTTCAAGGTTAGTCATAAGAAAATACCTCATTCTTACCTTCCAATACGCGAAGTCGCAGCACTCGTAGAATGGTGGAAACGTGATGTCTTCTCCGAGTCGATCCATTCTCTAGCTTGTGCTCCCCCGGGTGTTAATCCGACGAAGAGCAACCTTGCTCTGATACCACTTGTTAGGATCGATGATCGAGGCTAGAGAGGGGGGTGTGAATAGCCGCCCCAAATTCTTCGTTTCTTTCTACAATTAGGGTTAGCGCAGCGGAAATAAAATGAATAGAAACGAAAGCGGAGAATAGCAAACCTCAAACTCGTCGATGTAATGAGGTTCGGAGATGAAACTCCTACTCCTCGGCGTGTCCGTAAGGTGGATGAAGCCTATCAATCCGTCGGTGGATGAGTCCCCGGAAAACCGGCTAATATAAACTCCTTATGGGTGGAGAAACCTCGCCACAAGAACTTTGCAACAGCAATAAGGAGTACAAAGAAGAGCAAGAACAAAATACACAATAAATGTACAAATACTCGCTTGCCTTCTTGTCGACTGAAGTCCCGGCTGAAGCACCAACTTCACGGATGAATGCCAACAAGCAACTCAGTCAAAGAAGCTCCCCCGAAGCTTCGGAGCTCAGCAAAGCTCAAGCACAACTTTCAGAAGAACAGCAGCTCGAGGAGGAAGAAGAAGAGTAGTAGTCAGCAACCCTCGATCTCTTCTTATAACCCCTGATATCCTGGCTAACCTGCGAACCTGCAAGCAAAAAGACCAGAACACAGAAGCCCGAAATAACCTAGCCGTTGAGTCACAACGGCTAGGACTGGACCGATCAGGCTCCACCCTGATCGGTCCAGAGTGCTGCTGATCGGTCATAGGGACCGATCAGCATGCTTTTCTCCCGAACTTCTTGCCTCTGATTGTTATTTCCTGATCGGTCCCCAAGACCGATCAGATAACACTCAGTAGGCTACTGTTTGGTTACTGATCGGTCACCAGACCGATCAGCCGAGCTACCGAGCTACAGAGCTACCGAGCCCTCTCTGACCTAGTCCGGAGAACGAGCTGCCGAGCCCTCTCCGACTTCGTCCGGTCCAGAGAATGAGCTACCGAGCTACCGAGCTACCAAGCCCTCTCCGACTCCATCCGGTCCAGAGAACGAGCTACCGAGCCCTCTCTGACCTAGTCCGGAGAGCGAGCTGCCGAGCTACGAGCTACCGAGCTACCGGGCTACCGAGCTACCGAGCCCTCTCCGACTCCATCCGGTCCAGAGAACGAGCTACCGAGCCCTCTCTGACCTAGTCCGGAGAGCGAGCTGCCGAGCTACGAGCTACCGAGCTACCGAGCTACCGAGCCCTCTCTGACTTCCCATGCCAAGCTTCCATACTTGGACTTCTCCCGTGCCAAGCTCCCTGCTTGGACTTTTCCGTGCCAAGTCTCCATACTTGGACTTTTCTCGTGCCAAGCTCCCTGCTTGGACTTTTCACCAGATGTCTGGTCAACCTTGACCTATCTGGATTTCCCTTGCCTGGCTTCACTCACCAGGACTTTCCAACTGCCTGGCTTCACTCACCAGGACTTTCCATCTGCCTGGCTTCACTCACCAGGACTTTCAAACTGCCTAGCTTCACTCACTAGGTCTTTCCCCTGCCTGGCTTCACTCACCAGGACTTTCACTTTCACCTAGCTTCACTCACTAGGATTTTCACCTAGCTTTACTCACCAGGATTTCCCGACTGCCTGGTTTCACTCACTAGGACTTTCCGAACTGCCTGACTTCACTCACCAGGACTTTCCATCTGCCTGGCTTCACTCACCAGGACTTCCAAACTGCCTAGCTTCACTCACTAGGTCTTTCCCCTGCCTGGCTTCACTCACCAGGACTTTCACTTTCACCTAGCTTCACTCACTAGGATTTTCACCTGGCTTTACTCACCAGGATTTCCCGACTGCCTGGCTTCACTCACCAGGACTTTTCGAACTGTCTGGCTTCACTCACCAGGACTTTCCGAACTGCCTGGTTTCACTCACCAGGACTTTTCGAACTGCCTGGCTTCACTCACCAGGACTTTCCGAACTGCCTAACATCCCAGTTAGGACTTCCCAGTCAAGTATCCGGTCAACCTTGACCTACTTGACTCTTCTTCATCCAACCTGATCAGACCCTGATCAGTATCTCTCCGCATGGACAACTGCACTTGCATTGTCCATGTCTACATGTCTTTCTGTATTGTCAAATATCGAAACCATGACCAAGGTTTATGCTGTCAACTACGTCAACCTTGACCTACTGGAAATTGCACCAATAGTAAACACATAGCCTGATGTAGACTTACTGTTGTCCCTATCTGATTGGAAATCTGAATCCGTGTAACCCACAGGGAGCAAATCGTCTGCTTGGTAAACTAGCATATAATCTCTAGTCCTTCTCAGGTACTTTAATATATGCTTTACCGCAGTCCAATGTCCTTGTCCAGGATTACTCTGATATCTGTTAACCATGCCCACGGCAAAACAGATATCAGGTCTCATACATAGCATTGCAAACATTAGCCTTCCTACAGCCGAAGCATAAGGAACCACTTTCATGTCCTCTATCTCCTTTGATGTCTTCGGAGACATCTCTTTAGATAGAGCTACTCCATGCCTAAAAGGTAAGAAACCTTTCTTGGAATCCTGCATGCTAAAACGAGCAAGGATTGTATCTATATATGAAGCTTGGGACAGACACAACATTCTTTTCTTGCGATCCCTTATAACTTTGATCCCAAGAATGTGTGCACAATCTCCTAAGTTTTTTATATCAAATTATTTGGACAACCATACCCTTACATCCGATAATACCTTGACATTGTTGCCAATTAACAAAATATCATTTACGTATAGTACAAGAAATACCACCACGTTTCCGTTACACTTCTTGTATACACAAGACTCATCCGGACACTGAATAAATCCATATGATTGGATTACTTCATTAAACCGGATGTTCCAAGACCTTGAAGCTTGCTTTAGTCCATAAATGGACCGATTGAGCTTGCACACTAGATGCTCTTTGTCTTTTTCAATAAATCCTTCTGGTTGCTTCATATGGATGTTCTCTTCAAGACTTCCATTAAGGAAAGTTGTCTTGACATCCATTTGCCAAATCTCATAATCCATATGAGCAGCAATGGATAAGAGTATCCGGATAGACTTAAGCATGGCTACCGGTGAAAAGGTCTCCTCATAGTCGATTCCCTCTTTCTGAGTGTACCCTTTTGCAACAAGCCTAGCTTTGAAGGTTTCTACCTTCTCGTCTGTCCCTCTTTTTCTTTTGTAGATCCACTTGCATCTAACGGCTTTTACACCATCAGGTGGTTCTACAAGCTCCTAGACCTTATTAGAGTACATAGACTCTATTTCAGAATTCATTGCCTTTTGCCATGATGCTGCATCTATATCTTGGAGTGCTTCGTCATATGTTCGGGGATCAGGTTCATGTTTACCCGGGATCAAGTCCGAAGACTCTCCCAAAAACATGAATCTTTCAGGCTGCCTTACAACTCTCCCACTACGACGAGGCACTGTCTATGGTTGTGTATCATGTGTGACACGTGTTGCAGTCTCTTGTGGTACTTCATCTTGTACTGTTGGTACTGAAGTAGACGTATCCTCTCTAACTTCTTCTAAAACAACTTTGCTACTGGGCTTGTGATCCATTATATAGTCTTCTTCTAAAAGCTGGGCATTGGTGCTAACAATGACCTTCTGGTCTTTAGGACTATAAAATAAACCACCTTTCGTTCCTCTAGGATACCCCACAAACACGTGAACTTCTGTACGAGATTCTAACTTATCAGCATCTTGTTTCAGCACATGTGCTGGACTACCCAAATCCGAATATGTCTTAGACTGGGCTTTTGCCCATTCCACAATTATGTGGGAGTAGAAGAAACTGATTTAGAAGGTACTAAGTTCAGAATGTACACTGCTGTTTCCAGAGCGTATCCCCAAAATGAATTTGGTAATTCTGAATAACTCATCATCGATCTAACCATTTCCATAAGAGTCCTATTCCTTCGTTTTGCCACACCATTCTGTTGGGGTGTACCAGGTGCAGACAGTTGGGATTGAATCCCGGTCTCTGATAAGTAATTCCTAAACTCTCCTAAGAGGTATTCGCCACCACGATCAGACCGTAGTGTCTTGATACTTTTACCTAGTCATTTCTCCACATCAGCCTTGTACTCTTTGAACTTATCAAAGCACTCGGACTTGCGGCGCATTAGGTAAATGTATCTGTATCTTGAATAATCGTCTATAAAAGAGATAAAATATTCAAAACCACCTCTTGCTTGGATACACATAGGACCACACAAATCAGAATGAACCAATTCTAACACTTCTTTGGCTCTATACCCCTTGGTCTTAAAAGGCCTCTTGGTCATTTTTCCTTCCAAGCAAGATTCACTAGTCGAAAAATTTTCCAACTCTAATGAACCCAGAAGTCCATCGGCTATAAGCCTCTGAATCCTACTTAAGTTAATATGACCAAGCCTTAGATGCCAAAGATATGCTTGGTTCATTTCCGAAGGTTCTTTTCTCTTATTTGAGTTAGAAGATGAGTTATAAATTTCCATGTTTTGCTTTGTGGGAGAAATTGGATTTAAAGTATACAAATTGTCAACTAATGCACAAGAATAGATAATTACTTTATTTCTCTTAATAACTACATCATTACTAAAAGAAACTGAATATCCATCCAAAAACAGTTTAGAAACTGAAATTAAATTCTTTCTAAAACTGGGTACATAAAGATAATTTCTTAAAACCAAATTTCTATTCCTATTAAAAGATAAGTAGACGTCTCCCACTGCAACAGCCGCCACCTTAGTAGCATTGCCCATGTAGATGGTAATCTCTCCTTCAGTTAGTCGTCGGGTTTCCTGGAACCCCTGCAAGGAATTGTAGACATGATCAGTGGCTCCCTTATCTACACACCAGGTGCTGGTAGATAACACCACTAAACATGTTTCAACAACTAGAGCATGAGATATACCTTTGTTGTTCTGATTCCTACGAGGACAGTCCGCCTTCCAATGCCCTGATTGCTTGCAGATAAAGCACTTGCCCTTCAGCTTCTTCATTCCAGCTTTAGGTCCTATACTCTGAGATTTATTCACTTTCTTTGCTGAACCAACTTGTTTCTTCTTCTTCTTTCCTTTCGATTTAGAAGTAGAACCATTTTCAGCATAGTGAATATGAGAATTGTGACGAAACAAATCTTCTACTGCCTGAAGTTCTTTCAGTAGTTCCACCAATGAATATACCCTTTTGTTCATATTGTAATTTAGGCGAAATTGCTCAAAACTTCTAGGTAGTGTTTGGAGGATCATATCGATCTGAGTTTCCCCATTAATTTCTCCTCCAAGGATCTGTATTTCGTTCAGATAAGCCATCATCTTTAGGATATGATCCCTCACAGGAGTACCCTCTTGCATGGTGGCTGTCATTATCTTTCTCATGGCTTCTTGTCTAGAAGCCCGATCCTGATGACCAAAGAGTTCCTTGAGATTGTTCATAATATCATAAGCTGTTGGTAAATCTTGATGCTGATGTTGCAATACATTTGACATTGAAGCCAAAATGTAACATCGCGCCATCTCATCTGCCTTTACCCATTTCTTATGATATTCAATCTCCTCTTGGGTAGATTCACCAGTGGGTGGATCAGGACAAGGCTTAGTCAGTACAAACTTATAGCTTTTAGCAGTAAGAACAATGTCCAGGTTCCTTTTCCAATCTATGTAGTTAGGACCAGTAAGTCTATTCTGTTGTAGTATGATGGACAGTGGGTTGAAAGTCATCCTAAGAATCACAAATAACTTTTGGTCAGAACTCTAAATTTAGAATAATATTGATTCCTCAAATAATACTATTTTAAATTAACCAACAGCTCAAAACACTGTGAATTTTGTATGCCACGATAGTGTGGACGTATACAAATTCAACATTTGTAAAAGGATGGTTTTAACCCATTAATTTTATTATCTTGTCAACCTAACTTTTTGACAAATAAAATTAATAATTGGTATCCTTTGGTCACACAAATAATAGCAGTGACTCCGATGGGGAGGATACTATTAGTTGTGCCTAAGTGTATACCATTACTTGACACTAAATCCATTAATAAGATTGTGCCCCTTCGGATGGGGAAGATCACACGCTCTTAATTGACTTCCTATAGTCATCCCAAATGGAAGTTTGTTCTAGTGATCCACAAACAAGCTCATCCGATATGGAGGAAGGCACTCAGAGCCAACGCGCAAGCTTGTTTGCATCACTTACAAACCAGTAATGGAGACCGTGGAATTTATATAAAATCCCTCTCCTACTTAGTTATTTATAAATGAGGAATTTTAACTATGCTAGCCTATTAAACATGTATACTAATATACACACACAGCACAATATAAAAGCAATAAATAGAAAATCTAATTTTCAACTATTATGGCTTTTATCTATGGTTGTCCTCTGTGTGTTGTAATCCCAAGCTGCTGCCATATTTGGCCACCGCCACCGGGTCTTGCTGTCACATCCATCTTGCTCCTTGTTCCGCTGCGCCTCTAGTCCTTAAAAGATTCCATGCCTTGCAAGATTTGATCTGCGACACAAATAAAATTTTACATTTTTCGATCCTATATTCCTCGAAGGAATGTACATGTAAACTAGATCGAACATAAAATAAAAATTTACATCTATCGATCCTATATTCCATAAAAGGAATGTACATGTAACTAGATCAAAAATAAAATCCTAATAAAACTAAATACAGCTCCTGCTGTATTTTACAATACAATCATGCACACACATATAAATGCCCTTGACATGTCCAAGGGTCCAATCACACACATAATAACTAAAAGCCATAATAGTTAGATCCTGCATCCACAAAGTTAGCACATCCTACTATTAACCTGCCTAAATTATGTATGACATGTGCATAATTAAACTAATACCAAATACACAGAGGCAAAACCCTAGCTCTGATACCAATTGTTGGTTGCTACTCGGAAAACCTAATGGTTCCACTGTATAAAAATTTTGTACAAAGGTTTGAACCTTTTCCTAGCTACCATGTGTTCTTTTAAATTAAACTTGGATCGCCTGCGGAACGTAACACGTTTGATCCAAAGTTTAATCTATTTGTTCTTTTAGGTTTAGACTTGGATCTCCTGTGGAACTTAACACTTTCGATCCAAATCACATAGGTTATTAATTCTATTAAATATTAATTTCCAAAATTGGTTTCCAGTTCTGACATGGCAAGGCACATGGCCTTCTTGGATATGGGAGCAACCACCACCGACTAGACAAAGCCTTTTAAGGAAAGCTAATATTTAATTTCCTTAAATAACTTTAGGTCAACCGAAAAGAACAATCAAATCACAAGGAAAAAAAAAAAGAACACAACATAGAAAATAAATTCGAAATACTAGAATCACATGCCTCTTGTATTTGGTATTATTTCCAAAAATAACTAGTATGATGCGGAAAAGAAAAATACTAGTTATACCTTTTAGAAAGACCTCTTGATCTTCTACCGTATTCCTCTTCTAACCTCGGACGTTGTGTGGGCAACGATCTTCCAAGATGAGGACCACCTAGCACCTTCTTCTTCTTCCTTCAAGTTTCGGCCAAGCACCAAAAAATCAAGCTCCAAGGGACGCAAACTTTCTCTCCTTCTTCTTCTTCTTCTCCAAGTAGTATCCGGCCACCACAAGAGCTCCAAGCAAAGAAGGGTTTCAGCCACCACAAAGAAGAAGAGAGGGAGAGAGGATGGCCGGCCACAACACCAAGGAAAAAGAGGGAGAGAATAATAGAGGTTGTGTCTCATGAAAGCACCCCAACCCCCTCTTTCATATTCCTTAGCTTTGGTAAATAAGGAAATTTAATTACAATAAAATTTCCTTAACTTTCCTTGACAACAATTAATTAATAAAAATTAAATAAAAGTTCCTAATCAATTATGTCTTGGCCGGCCACATCAACAAGAGCGAACAAGACAATTTCAATCAACAATTAAAATTCCTTATTTGTCTTCGGAAATTTTAAAAAATAAAATTTCCCTTTAAAATCCCTTCATGGTTAATAAAAAGAAATTTCTATAATTTTAATTTTTCTACATGTGAATAATTTATAAAGAAGAAAAATAAAATATCTTTCCAATCTACAAATAAGGAAAGAGATCTAATCTCTTTCTTTAATCTTTTGTAGATCCTTTTAAAAGAGATATTTTAATTTTAAATCTCTCCAATAAATTATATTTTTCACATAAGAAAAATTTAAAATTAAAATTCTTTTTAATTTAATGGGGGCCGACCACCTAAGTTTGGGTTCAAGCTAGGGCCGGCCACCCATGAACCAAGGCTTGGCCGGCCCTAGCTTGAACCACAAGCTAGCTTGGCCGGCCCCTACATCATGGGTACGAAGGTGGGTATAGGTGGGTATAGTACTCTATAAATAAGATGCTACGATAGGGACCGAGAGGAGGAATTGATTTTGGTCTCCCGATAAAATTAAGCATCCCGTGTTCGCCCCGAACACACAACTTAATTTTATCAATAATAATTCATTCCACTAGAGAACTATTATTGAACTACCGCACCAATCCCAAATTACATTTTTTGGCTCCTTCTTATTATGAGTGTGTTAGTCTCCCTATGTTTAAGATGTCGAATGCCCACTAATTAAGTGAGTTACTGACAACTCATTTAATTAATATCTTAATCCAAGAATAGTACCACTCAACCTTATCGTCATGTCGGACTGAGTCCACCTGCAGGGTTTAACATGACAATCCTTATGAGCTCATCTTGGGGACATTATCAACCTAGATTTCTAGGACACAGTTTCCTTCTATAATCAACAACACACACTATAAGTAATATCATTTCCCAACTTATCGGGCTTATTGATTTATCGAACTAAATCTCACCCATTGATAAATTAAAGAAATAGATATCAAATATATGTGTTTGTTATTATATTAGGATTAAGAGCACACACTTCTATAATAACTGAGGTCTTTGCTCCTTTATAAAGTCAGTATAAAAGAAACGACCTCTAATGGTCCTACTCAATACACTCTAAGTGTACTAGTGTAATTATATAGTCAAGATAAACTAATTCCTAATTACACTACGACCTTCCAATGGTTTGTTCCTTTCCATTTTGGTCGTGAGCTACTGTTTATAATTTATAAGGTACTGATAACATCATCTTCTGTATGTGACACCATATACTATGTTATCTACCATATAAATTAATTGAACAACTACAACTAAATGTAGACAATTTGACCAAATGTGATTCTTTATTCAAAATAAATGTTTACAAAAGCTTAGGCTTTCAGTATACACTCTAACATCCTTGTCGTACGGAGGTGGAATCCGGATATCCCATCCAAGTGGACCTCCCAAGTTCATCTTCGTCCTTTAGCGATTACTCTCTTGGCGGTTAGTCCGTAGAAGAGCGGTCTCGCTCTGATACCAATTGTTGAGACCGAAATGTCCGCTAGAGGGGGGTGAATAGCGTCTCGTCGCGCGCTTGTGCTTGCTTCATCTTGATATGCAGCGGAAAATACAATACAAACACAAACACTGCTAACTCTAGGAATTTACTTGGTATCCTCCTCAAGAAGAGGTGACTAGTGCAATGATCCACACACTCACACACCCTCCACTATGAAATCACTCCTTTACGGTAACTATCGAAGGAGGAGAAGCCTTACAAGCACACAATACAACACAAATACAAAAAGAAGCAGATACAAGGGTAATTCTACAAGATTTGTACACCAAACCCTAACCCTAGCTTCTTCTTCTTCTTGTAACTCGCCTCTTGACTTGGACGTGCCTCCAAGAACCTTCAAGAACTGGCGTTGGAAGCTTGGAGAAGATCACTGTGAATGTCGCAGCAGAGTCGCGCAAAAGATCGCAAAGATCTGCGGAGAAAATGCTCCGCCCAAGCTTTAAACAGTGCTCCCAATCGATCCAAATAATCCCCAATCGATTGCCATGTCAGCACCTAGCAATCCTAGCCGTTCATCGCCTGCAACCTGCGCAACAGTCACTTCCCAATCGATCGACCGATCGATTGGGACTATCTGAATCGATCGATCGATTGATTCAGAACCATTCCATGCTCTCGTATCCGCGCGAGAGCTTCTCCTTCCCAATCGATTGTTAGCTCCCAATCGATCGGCCGATTGATTTGGGATGGCTTTTGTGCTTGCGAGTAATGCTCCCAATCGATCAGCCAATCGATTAGGGCCATCCAACACTCGCAGCACACTCCAATCAATCGACCGATCGATTGGAGCCGGATTCAATCGATCACCCGATCGATTGAACATCCTGGACTTGACTCAAACTCAAGTCCAAAGTCTCCACCCTAACTCCTGATCAACCATGACCTGTTGGGTTTTCATGCCTAGCATTTAGCCACACCCGACCAACCTTGAATTAGCCTTCTAGCCTCCTCCATCAGCCTTGCGTCCCTCGGATATCTCTCATCCTTTACGTCTTGCCTTCAGGAGCTTCCTTCGGCCTCATCCTATTTGTTAGATTACACACAACACTCGATCAACCTCGAACTAGCCTTCTAGCCTCCTTCATCATCCTTGCGTCCCTTAGATATGTTGGTTGGTCCTAGGAAGATCGTACCGGTTCCACTGTACAAAAATTTTGTACAAGTGTCGAACCTTTCCTAAACAACCTATTGTGTTCTTTAGAAGTTAAATTAGGAATCGCAGACAGAACTTAACATCATTAATTCCAAATTTAACTTATCTATTCTTAATGGTTTAGATTTGAATCGCAAGTGGAACTTAACACTATTGATTCAAATCCACCTACGTTATAAATTCCATTAAATATTAATTTCTAAAATTGGCTTCCAGGACTGTATGGCAAGGCACATGGCCTTCTTGGGTATGGGAGCATCCACCACCGCCTAGTCAAAGCCTTTTAAGGAAAGTTAATACTTAATTTCCTTATATAACTCTAGGTTTAACCAAAAAGAACAATCGAATCACAAATTCAAAAACAAAGAAAGCACAAACACGAATTACTAATTCGAAAAACTAGATCTAATGCCTCTTGTGTTTGGAATTCATACAAAGAAAAATAACTAGCATGATGTGGAAAACAATTGCTAATTATACCTTCTCTTTGTATGCTAATAACCTCAAGATCTTCTGTCGTATTCCTCGCCTCACCTTGGACGTCGTGTGGGCGACGATCCTCCAAGATGAATACCACCCAAAGAACTTCTCCTTCTTCTCTATGTTTCGGCCACCACCACCACCAAGGAGCAAAAGAGAGCAAAGGGAAAAGAGAGGGAGAGAGGGGCCGGCCACCAAGAGGAACTCCACCAAGAGAATAAGAATTGATCTCATGAGGCCTCCTCACCCCTTCTTTTATATTACTTGCCCAAGGCAAATAAGGGAAGAATTTTTACAAAAATTAAAATCTTCCTCATATTTTTTCCTTTTCCTTTTCCATTTTTTTTTTCTTTCCTCTTGATTGAATCAATCACCAAATCATGGATTGATTGGATGATGATTTGGCCGGCCCCTTGCTTTAGCACCAAGCAAGGGTGGTCGGCCACTTATAGGAAGGAATAATAATTTTTTTATAAAATTTTATAAGAAGAAATCCTCTTATAAAATTTTACAAGCTCTCTTTCCTAAAGTGGATGTTAAAAAGGAAAGTTTTAAAAATTAAAACCATGTTTTAAAATTTAAAACTTCTCTTCAAAAATTTTCTTTTTTAACATGAATAGAAATTTTTAATTTTAAAACTTCTCTTCATTTTTTCTAAAACCATGAGGATGGTTAAAAAAAGGAAAGTTTTAAAACTTTTAAAAACCTCTATTAAACCATGTAGCCTAATTCAAATAAGGAAAGTTTTTAAAATTAAAATATCTCTTTTAAAACTTATAGTTTTCTACAAAGAGAAGATTATAAAAATTCAAAACACCCCTCCTATTTGAATTTATTATGGCTGGCCCTTACTTGCTTGGTCACCAAGCAAGAGGGTCGGCCCTATTAAGGAGATAGTGGTCGTCCATTGCTTGATCACCAAGCAATGGGCCGACCTCCTTTCTTGGACACCAAGAAGGGCTTTTATTTGGATGGACTTGAGACTTTAATGAGGCTACGACAGGGACCTAGAGGAGAAATTGGTTTTGGACTTCCGATGAAATTGAGTATCCCGTGTTCGCCCCGAATACACAACTTAAGATCATCAACAATAACTCATTCCACTAGAGAGTTATTATCGCACTACCGCACCAATCCCAAATTACATTATGGGCTCCTTCTTATCATGAGTGTGTTAATCTCCCTGTGTTTAAGATAACGAATGTCCACTAATTAAGTAAGTTACTGACAACTCACTTAATTAATATCTTGCTCCAAGAGTAGTACCACTCAACTTCATTGTCATGTCGGACTAAGTCCACCTGCAAGGTTTAACATGACAATCCTTATGAGCTCCTCTTAAGGACATTCTCAACCTAGATAACTAGGATACAGTTTCCTTCTATAATCAACAACACACACTATAAGTAATATCATTTCCCAACTTATCAGGCTTATTGATTTATCGAACTAAATCTCGCCCTTTGATAAGTCAAAAAAATAAATACTAAATATATGTGCTTGTTATTATATTAGGATTAAGAGCACACACTTCCATAATAACTAAGGACTCGTTCTTTTATTAAGTTAGTATAAAAAGAACTTACCTTAATTGGTCCTACTCAATATACTTAGAGTGTACTAGTGTAATTTATTAGCCAAGATAAACTAATACTTAATTACACTACGACTATTCCAATGGTTTGTTCCTTTCCATCTTAGTCGTGAGCAACTGTTTATAATTTATAAAGAGCTGAAAACATGATCTTTAGTGTGTGACACCACACACCATGTTATCTACGATATAAATTAATTGAACAACTACACTAAGCATAAATGTAGATATTTTTGACCAAAAATGATTCTTTATTTCAAAATAAATATTTACAAAAGCTAGACTTTTAGTATACACTCTAACAAGATATCTACCCATCTTTCACGCCTTGCCTTCAGGAGCTTCCTTCAACCTCATCCTAGTTATCGAGTTCTCCTTGCCAAAACACATTAGGACTTACCTTGCCAAGACCACATGCTTGGACTTACAGCCTTTGCCAAGATCACACTTGGACTTTCCATTGCCTGGCTCCTCACTAGGACTTCCCAATTGCCTGGCTCCTCACCAGGACTTCCTCCTTTGCCAAGATCACACTTGGACTTTCCAATTGCCTGATCTCACTTATCAGGACTTCCACCACCAAGTCTCGTCAACACTAACCTACTTGGATTTTCACTCTTGCCAACCTTCTTGTTGGACTTACCTTTGCCAAATTTCCAATTAGGACTTTCCCATTGCCTAAACTCCAGTCAGGACTTACCCGGTTAAGTCTCCGGTCAACACTGACCCACTTGACTTATCTTCTCATCAACCTGGTCAATCTCTTAACCATCTCCACAATCGGACAATTGCTCTCGCAATCTCCATATATTGTCAAACTCCTTATATTGTCAAACATCAAAACTCAAATCCCGACTCAAGCTTGACTCAACTCAAGCTTAGTCAAACTGGTCAAACTTGACCTAGGGAAATTACCCTAACAACTTGCGTATCAATTATGCAATAAGCTATCTAGTTGAAAAGGTTTCTAAAGTATTTGAAGATTTTTGAGGATAGTGGGAGTCCTATTATAGTGTACTGTGACAGTTAAACTGAGGATCCTAAATATCACAGCAAAAACAAGCATATAGAATTAAGTATAATTTTATTAGAGATATTATGGACAAGAAAATGATAAATCTTGAGTATATCCCTACACATACTATGCTTGTAAATCCTTTTACTAAGTCATTGACTAAAGAGTCACTTCAAAGATATGGGAAGTCTTTGTGACTTTGTAAAATCTAATACGTTGTAAAATGTTATGATCTATTCAGTGTATATGTTGTTACATTTTGGATTAAAGTCACGATGAGCATGGTGGCAGGTTGAGATTGGTCCACTCAAATGGATAATTATCTCTATTTGTTAAGTATAAATAGAGGTAAGACCGTTACTTATGAGACAACTTATATAGTTGTGAATAGAGACATACCTATAAGTTAAGGTCACCTTGATAATTGTGTCAAGATGAGATCATTTATATAATGATCGGAGTAAATGTAGCCACCATTTACTGAATCTGCTTAAGATCAAATTAGAATTTATATGTTGAATTCAGAATTAGACATTAGATATGATCAAAATCTATACGATATTAAATTTGAGAAAAATATACACTCTTTTTGGTAAAGAGAATAACATTGTAGCATGTGATTCATGATTCATACCACATGTGCTATGGCGAAAAAAAGGGTAATAAGAGAATGGATCCCTACTTCTCTACTGTTAGAGTGTATACTAAAAGTCTAGCTTTTGTAAACATTTATTTTGTAATAAAGAATCACTTTTGGTCAAAAATATCTACAAGTGTAGTTGTTCAGTTAATTTATATCGTAGATAACATGGTGTGTGGTGTCACACATAGAAGATCATGTTATCAGTTCTTTATAAATTATAAACAGTTGCTCACGACTAAGATGGAAAGGAATAAACCATTGGAATAGTCGTAGTGTAACTAAGTATTAGTTTATCTTGGCTAATAAATTACACTAGTACACTCTAAGTGTATTGAGTAGGACCAATTAAGGCAAGTTCTTTTTATACTAACTTAATAAAAGAACGAGTCCTTAGTTATTATGGAAGTGTGTGCTCTTAATCCTAATATAATAACAAGCACATATATTTAGTATTTATTTCTTTGACTTATCAAAGGGTGATATTTAGTTCGATAAATCAATAAGCCCGATAAGTTGGGAAATGATATTACTTATAGTGCGTGTTGTTGATTATAGAACGAAACTGTATCCTAGTTATCTAGGTTGAGAATGTCCCTAAGAGGAGCTCATAAGGATTGTCATGTTAAACCTTGCAGGTGGACTTAGTCCGACATGACAATGAAGTTGAGTGGTACTACTCTTGGAGCAAGATATTAATTAAGTGAGTTGTCAGTAACTTACTTAATTAGTGGACATTTGTTATCTTAAACACAGGGAGACTAACACACTCATGATAAGAAGGAGCCCATAATGTAATTTGGGATTGGTGTGGTAGTGCGATAATAACTCTCTAGTGGAATGAGTTATTATCGATGAACTTGAGTTGTGTGTTCGGGGCGAACACGGGATACTTGAGCTCATCGGAAGGTCAAAACCAATTTCTCCTCTAGGTCCCTGTCATAGCCTTATTAATGCCTCAAGTCCATCCAATAAAAGCCATTCTTGGTGTCCAAGAAGGGGCCGACCCATGGCCTGGTGACCAAGCCAAAGGGGCCTGCCAAACTCCTTCACAAAGGGGTCGGCCCTTTGCTTGGTGTCCAAGCAAAGGGGGGTCGACCCTAATTAGTTCAAATTAGGAGGGATGTTTTGAATTTTTAAAATCTTCTCTTTGTAGAAAACTACAAGTTTTAAAAGAGAGATTTTAAAATTAAAAACTTTTCTTATTTGAATTAGGTCACATGGTTTAAAAGAGAGTTTTAAAAGTTTTAAAACTTTCCTTATTTAACCATCCTCATGGTTTTTTTTAAAAGAGAGTTTTAAATTTAAAAATTTTCTTTTTTGTAACCATGTTAAAAAAGGAAATTTTAGAAGAGAAGTTTTGAATTTTAAAACATGATTTTAATTTTTTAAAACTTTCCTTTTTTAACTTCCACTTTAGGAAATTAAAAGAGAGCTTGTAAAATTTTATAAGAGGTTTTCTTCTTGGCTTATAAAATTTTTTACAAAATTATTATTCCTTTCCTTATAGGGGTCGACCACCCTTGCTTGGTGCCCAAGCAAGGGGTCAGCCAAATCATCATCCAATCAATCCATGATTTGGTGATTGATTCAATCAAGAGGAAAAAAAAAGGAAAAATAAAAAGGGAAAAGGAAAAACAAAGGAAGATTTTAATTTTTGTAAAAAGTCTTTCCTTATTTTCCTTGGGGAAGTAATATAAAAGAAGGGGAGAGGAGGCTTCATGAGATATCAATTCTTATTCTCTTGCTTGGAGAACCTTGTGTGGTCGGCCTCTCTCTCCCTCTCTTTTCCCTTTGCTCTCTTTTGCTCCTTGGTGGTGGTGGTGGCCGAAACATAGAGAAGAAGGAGAAGATCTTTGGGTGGTGTTCATCTTGGAGGATTGTCACCCACACGACGACCAAGGCGAGGCAAGGAATATGACAGAAGATCTCGAGGTTGTTAGCATACAAAGAGAAGGTATAATTAGCAATTGTTTTTCGCATCATGCTAGTTATTTTTCTTTGTATGAATTCCAAACACAGGAGGCATTAGATCTAGTTTTTCAAATTAGTAATTCGTGTTTGTGTTTTCTTTATTTTTCAAATTTATGATTCGATTGTTTCTTTTGGTTAAACCTAGAGTTATTTAAGGAAATTAAATATTAGCTTTCCTTAAAAGGCTTTGACTAGGCGGTGGTGGATGCTCTCATACCCAAGAAGGCCATGTGCCTCGCCATGCAGTCCTAGAAGCCAATTTTGGAAATTAATATTTAATGAAATTTATAACGTAGGTGGATTTGGATCAATAGTGTTAAGTACTACTTGCGATTCAAATCTAAACCATTAAGAACAGATAAGTTAAATTTGGAATCAATGATGTTAAGTTCCGTCTGTGATTTCTAATTTAACTTCTAAAGAACACAATAGGTTATTTAGGAAAGGTTCGACACTTGTACAAAATTTTTGTACAGTGGAATTAGTACAATCTTCCTAGGACCAACCAACAATTGGTATCAGAGCTAGGGTTTGTCTCTGTGTGTTTGATTTTCAAATTAATTATGCACATGTCATACATAATTTAGGCAAGATAATAGTAGGATGTGCTAACTTTGTGGTTGCAAGCTCCAACTATTATGGCAAATAGATATTGTGTGTGATTGGACCCTTGGACATGTCAAGGGCATTATTTTGTGTGTGCATGATTGTATGTAACTAATACAGCAGGAGCTGTATTAGCCCTAGGATTTTAGAATTTTATTTTTGATCTAGAATACATGTACATTCCTTCGTGGAATATAGGATCAATATATGTAAAATTCTATTTTTGTCGCAGATCGGATTCTTGCGAGACGTGGTACTTTTGGAGCACCAGAAGCGCAGCGGAATAAGAAGCAAGATGGATGCAACGACTAGACCCAATGGTGGTGGCTAAAGATGGCAGCAGCTAGGGTTGGAGCACACGGAGAACAGTGAAGGAAAATGCCATAATAGTTAGAAAATTATTTTCCAAATTTATTGCTTTATTTACTGTGATGTGTGTGTATGCATGTGATGTATGCTAGCATAAGTTAAAATTCCTCACCTTAAATAACTAAGTGGGAGAGGGATTTTTAAATAAATTCCATGGTCTCCATTA
Organism: Zingiber officinale; assembly: GCF_018446385.1. NCBI lineage: Eukaryota > Viridiplantae > Streptophyta > Magnoliopsida > Zingiberales > Zingiberaceae > Zingiber > Zingiber officinale. The sequence goes on along the minus strand of NC_055992.1, from coordinate 31,568,802 downwards.
CTGGTTTGTAAGTGATGTAAACAAACTTGCGCGTTGGCTCTGAGTGCCTTCCTCCATATCGGATGAGTTTGTTTGTGGATCACTAGATCAAACTTTCATTTTGGATGACTATAGGAAATTAATCAAGAGCGTGTGATCTTCCCCATTGGAAGGGGCACAATCTTATTAATGGACTAAGTGTCAAGGAATGATATACACTTAGGCACATTTAATAGTATCCTCCCCATCGGAGTCACTGCTATTATTTGTGTGACCGAAGGAAAACCAACTATTAATTTTATATGTCATAAAGTTAGGTTGACAAGAATAAAATTAATGGGTAAAACCTCCTCTTTCAAATGTTTGATTTTATATACGTCCACACTATCGCGGCATGCAAAATTCACGGTGATTTGAGGCGTTGGTTAATTTAAATAGTATTGTTTGAGGAATCAATATTATTTTAAATTTAGAGTCCTGACCAAAGTTACTTTTATGATTTTTAGGATGACTTTCAACCCACTGGCCATCATACTAAAAGAGAACAAACTTAATGGTCCTAACTATATAGATTCGAAAAGGAATCTGGGCATTGTTCTTACTGCTGAGAGCTATAAGTTTGTACTGACTAAGGCTTGCCCTAATACGCCTAATGGTGAATCTACCCAAGAGGAGATTGAGTATCATAGGAAATGGGTAAAAGCAGATGAGATGACACGGTGTTACATTTTAGCCTCGATGTCAAATGTATTGCAACATCAGCATCAGGATTTACCAACAGCTTATGATATTATGAAAAATCTCAAGGATCTCTTTGGTCACCAGGATCAGGCCTCTAGGCAAGAAGCTATGAGGAAATTAATGACGGCCACCATGATAGCGGGCACTCCCGTGAGGGATCATATCTTAAAGATGATGGCTTATCTGAACGAAATACAAATCCTTGGAGGAGAAATTGATGGGGAAACCCAGATCGATATGATTTTCCAAATGCTACTCAAAAGTTTTGAGCAATTCCGCCTGAACTATAACATGAATAAAAGGATGTATTCATTGGCGGAACTACTAACAGAACTTCAGGCAGCAGAAGGGTTATTTCTTCATAATTCTCAAATTTATTATGTTGAAAATGGTTCTACTTCTAAATCGAAAGGCAAGAAGAAGAAGAAGAAACAGGTTGCCTCAGCAAAGAAGGTGAATAAACCTCATAGTACAGGACCTAAAGATGGAGTGAAGAAGCCGAAGGGCAAGTGCTTCTTCTTCAAGCAGTCAGGGCATTGGAAGGCGGACTGTCCTCGTAGGAATCGGAATAATAAAGGTATATCTCATGCTCTAGTAGTTGAAACATGTTTAGCGGTGTTATCTACCAACACCTGGTGTGTAGATACATGAGCCATTGATCATGTCTGCAATTCTTTGCAGGGGTTCCAGGAAACCCGACGATAATTTGAAGGAGAAATAACCGTCTACATCGGCAATGCTACTAAGGTGGCGGCTGTTGCAGTGGGAGGCGTCTACTTATCTTTTGATAGGAATAGAAGTTTGATTTTAAGAAATTGTCTTTATGTACCCAGTTTTAGAAAGAATTTAATTGCAGTTTCTAAACTATATTTGGATGGATATTCTGTTTCTTTCAATAACAATGTGGTTATAAAGAGAAATAGGGTTATTATCTGTTCTGGTGTATTGGTTGGCAATTTATATACTTTAAATCCAATTTCTCCCATAAAGCAACAAATGAAAATTAATAACACATCTTCTAATTCCAATAAGAGAAAAGAACCTTCGGAGATGAACCAAACATATCTTTGGCATCTAAGGTTTAGTTATATTAACTTAAGTAGGATTCAAAGACTCATAGCTGATGGACTCCTCAGTTCATTGGACTTGAAAAATTTTCTAACCTGTGAATCTTGCTTGGAAGGTAAGATGACCAAGAGACCTTTTAAGGCGAAGGGGTATAGTGCCAAAGATGCGCTAGAACTGGTTCATTCTGATTTGTGTGGTCCTATGTCTATCCAGGCGAGAGGTGGTTTTGAATATTTTATCTCTTTTATAGACGATTTTTCAAGATACGGATACATTTACCTGATGCGCCGCAAGTCTGAGTGCTTTGATAAGTTCAAAGAATACAAGGCTGATATGGAGAAACATCTTGGTAAAAGTTTCAAGACACTACGGTCTGATCGTGGTGGAGAGTACCTCTTAGGAGACTTTAGGAATTACTTATCAGAAGCAGGGATTGAATCCCAATTGTCCGCACCTGGTACACCCCAACAGAATGGTGTGGCAGAACGAAGGAATAGGACTCTTATAGAGATGGTTAAATCGATGATGAGTTATTCAGAATTGCCAAACTTGTTTTGGGGATATGCTCTGGAAATGGCAGCGCACATTCTGAATTTGGTACCTTCTAAATTAGTATCTATTACTCCCACAGAATTGTGGAATGGGTGAAAGTCCAGTCTAAGACATATTCGGATTTGGGGTAGTTCAGCACATGTGCTGAAACTAGATGCTGATAAGTTAGAATCTCGTACAGAAGTTCACGTGTTTGTGGGATATCCTAGAGGAACGAAAGGTGGTTTATTTTATAGTCCTAAAGACAAGAAGGTCATTGTTGGCACCAATGCCCAGTTTTTAGAAGAAGACTATATAATGGATCACAAGCCCAGTAGCAAAATTGTTCTAGAAGAACTTAGAGAGGGCATGTCTACTTTAGTACCAACTGTACAAGATGAAGTACCACAAGAAACTGCAACACGTGTCACACGTGATACACAACCACAGACAGTGCTTCGTTGTAGTGGGAGGGTTGTGAGGCAACCTGAAAGAGTCATATTTTTTGGAGAGTCTTCGGACTTGATCCTGGGTAAATATGAACCTAATCCCCAGACATATGACAAAGCACTCCACGATAAAGATGCAGTATCTTGGCAAAAGGTAATAAACTTTGAAATAGAATCTATGTATTCTAATAAGGTCTGGGAGCTTGTAGAACCACCAGATGGTGTCAAAGTCGTCGGGTGCAAGTGGATCTACAAAAGGAAAAGAGGGACAGGCGGGAAGGTAGAAACCTTCAAAGCAAGGCTTGTTGCGAAAGGGTACACTCAGAAAGAGGGAATCGATTATGAGGAGACCTTTTCACCAGTAGCCATGCTTAAGTCTATCCGGATACTCTTATCCATTGCCGCTCATATGAATTATGAGATTTGGTAAATGGATGTCAAGACAGCTTTCCTTAACGGAAGTCTTGAAGAAAACATCCATATAAAGCAACCAGAAGGGTTCATTAAAAAGGGCAAAGAGCATCTAGTGTGCAAGCTCAATCGGTCCATTTATGGGCTGAAGCAATCTTCAAGATCTTGGAACATCCGGTTTAATGAAGTAATCCAGTCATATGGATTTATTCAGTGTCCGGATGAGTCTTGTGTATACAAGAAGTGTAACGGAAATGTTGTGGTATTTCTTATACTATACGTAGATGATATTTTGTTAATTGGCAACAATGTCAAGGTATTATCAGATGTAGGGGTATGGTTGTCCAAACAATTTGATATAAAGGACTTAGGAGAATGTGCACACATTCTTGGGATCAAAGTCATAAGGGATCGCAAGAAAAGAATGTTGTGTTTATCTCAAGCTTCATATATATATACAATCCTTGCTCGTTTCAACATGCAGAATTCCAAGAAAGGTTTCTTACCTTTTAGGCATAGAGTAGCTTTATCTAAAGAGATATCTCCGAAGACATCAAAAGAGATTGAGGACATGAAGGCAGTTCCTTATGCTTCGGCTGTGGGAAGCCTAATGTATGCAATGCTATGTACGAGACTTGATATCTATTTTACCGTGGGCATGGTTAGCAGATATCAGAGTAACCCTGGACAAGGATATTGGACTGCTGTAAAGCATATATTGAAGTTACCTGAGAAGGACTAGAGATTATATGCTAGTTTACCAAGCAGACGATTTGCTCCCTATGGGTTACACGGATTCGGACTTCCAATCAAATAGGGACAATAGTAAGTCTACGTCAGGCTATGTGTTTACTCTAGGAGGTGGAGCCATTGCATGGAGGAGTGTTAAGCAGAAATGCGTTTCGGACTCAACCACGGAAGCTGAGTATGTGGCAGCCTCTGAGGCAGCCAAAGAAGCAGTATGACTCAAAAACTTCCTAATGGACTTAGATGTGATTCCTGGTTTGCCCAAAATCATCACAATTTATTGTGATAATAGCGGTGCAGTTGCAAACTCGAAGGAACCACGAGCCCATAAGGCAAGTAAACATATAGAGCGCAAGTACCACCTGATACGAGACATTGTGAAGCGAAGAGAAGTTGTCGTCGCCAAGATTGCATCAGCAGATAACCTGGTAGATCCTTTCACTAAGGCCCTTCCAGCGAAAGCTTTTGATCAGCATGTGGAGGGGATGAGAATCAGATGTATGGCAACAGATATGGCAGCTTAGTCTTTTAGTATAAGTAGGAGACTGTTAGAGTGTATACTAAAACCCTAGCTTTTGTAAACATTTATTTTGTAATAAAGAATCACTTTTGGTCAAAAATATCTACAAGTGTAGTTGTTTAGTTAATTTATATCATAGATAGCATGGTGTGTGGTGTCACACACAGAAGATCATGTTATCAGTTCTTTATAAATTATAAACAGTTGCTCACGACTAAAATGGAAAGGAACAAACCATTGGAATAGTCGTATTGTAATTAAGTATTAGTTTATCTTGGCTAATAAATTACACTAGTACACTCTAATTGTATTGAGTAGGACCAATTAAGGCAAGTTCTTTTTATACTGACTTAATAAAAGAACGAGTCTTTAGTTATTATGGAAGTGTGCACTCTTAATCCTAATATAATAATAAGCACATATATTTAGTATTTATTTCTTTGACTTATCAAAGGGTGAGATTTAGTTCGATAAATCAATAGGCCCGATATGTTGGGAAATGATATTACTTATAGTGTGTGTTGTTGATTATAGAAGGAAACTGTGTCCTAGTTATCTAGGTTGAGAATGTCCCCAAGAGGAGCTCATAAGGATTGTCATGTTAAACCCTGCAGGTGGACTTAGTCCGACATGACAATGAAGTTGAGTGGTACTACTCTTGGAGCTAGATATTAATTAAGTGAGTTATCAGTAACTTACTTAATTAGTGGACATTTGTTATCTTAAATACAGGGAGACTAACACACTCATGATAAGAAGGAGCCCATAATGTAATTTGGGATTGGTGCGGTAGTATGACAATAACTCTCTAGCGGAATGAGTTATTATCGATGAACTTGAGTTGTGTGTTCAGGGTGAACACGGGATACTTGAGCTCATCGGAAGGCCAAAATTAATTTCTCCTCTAGGTCCCTGTCGTAGCCTCATTAATGCCTCAAGTCCATCCAAATAAAAGCCCTTGTTGGTGTCCAAGAAGCGGCCGACCAACTCCTTCACAAAGGGGCCGACCCTTTGCTTGGTGTCCAAGCAAAGGGGGGCCGACCCTAATTAGTTCAAATTAGGAGGGGTGTTTTGAATTTTTAAAATCTTCTCTTTGTAGAAAACTACAAGTTTTAAAAGAGAGATTTTAAAATTAAAAACTTTCTTTATTTGAATTAGACCACATGGTTTAAAAGAGAGTTTTAAAAGTTTTAAAACTTTCCTTATTTAACCATCCTCATGTTTTTTTTAAAAGAGAGTTTTAAATTTAAAACTTTCCTTTTTTGTAACCATGTTAAAAAAGGAAATTTTAGAAGAGAAGTTTTGAATTTTAAAACATGGTTTTAATTTTTTAAAACTTTCCTTTTTTAACTTCCACTTTAGGAAATTAAAAGAGAGCTTGTAAAATTTTATAAGATGTTTTCTTCTTGGCTTATAAAATTTTTTACAAAATTATTATTCCTTTCCTTATAGGGGTCGGTCACCCTTGCTTGGTGCCCAAGCAAGGGGCCGGCCAAATCATCATCCAATCAATCCATGATTTGGTGATTGATTCAATCAAGAGGAAAGAAAAGGAAAAATAAAAAGGGAAAAGGAAAAATAAGAGGAAGATTTTAATTTTTGTAAAAAGTCTTTCCTTATTTGCCTTGGGCAAGTAATATAAAATAAGGGGAGAGGAGGCTTCATGAGATATCAATTCTTATTCTCTTGCTTGGAGAACCTTGTGTGGTCATCCCCTCTCTCCCTCTCTTTTCCCTTTGCTCTCTTTTTCTCCTTGGTGGTGGTGGTGGCCGAAACATAGAGAAGAAGGAGAAGATCTTTGGGTGGTGTTCATCTTGGAGGATCGTCGCCCACACGACGTCCAAGGCGAGGCGAGGAATACGACAGAAGATCTCGAGGTTGTTAGCATACAAAGAGAAGGTATAATTAGCAATTGTTTTCCGCATCATGCTAGTTATTTTTCTTTATATGAATTCCAAACACAAAAGGCATTATATCTAGTTTTTCGAATTAGTAATTCGTGTTTGTATTTTCTTTATTTTTCGAATTTGTAACTCGATTGTTTCTTTTGGTTAAACCTAGAGTTATTTAAGGAAATTAAATATTAGCTTTCCTTAAAAGGATTTGACTAGGTGGTGGTGGATGCTCCCATATCCAAGAAGGTCATGTGCCTCACCATGCAGTCCTGGAAGCCAATTTTGGAAATTAATATTTAATGAAATTTATAACGTAGGTGGATTTGGATCAATAGTGTTAAGTACTGCTTGCGATTCAAATATAAACTATTAAGAACAGATAAGTTAAATTTGGAATCAATGATGTTAAGTTCTGTCTGCGATTCCTAATTTAACTTCTAAAGAATGCAATAGGTTGTTTAGGAAAGGTTAGACACTTGTACAAAATTTTTGTACAGTGGAATCGGTATGATCTTCCTAGGACCAACCAACATCTACTATGTGAAACCCTTGAGATTATTAGTTAATCTCAATCTTACCCTAAGTGACTATTTAACTGTTTACTTGAAGTTATAATCAGTGTCTGCTACTTTAACATATTTCCTATTAACTATGGATGATTTAGTTTATGGAGCATAACTAGGAAAGCGACTAATTAGAATGAATAGATGCTAGTTAAAAAGAAAGATTAAATAGATTTGCATCTTTTAATGTTATTCACTAGTGGACCTATTTCTGTTATGTATAGAAATGATTGTAAATATTGAATATGGAACATACCCTTGACATAATAGTCATTATGTGGGATTAGAGATGTTCATATTGATGTAAATAAAGATTATTTAATCTAGGTAAATAGCAAGGCATGGATATCTCCAAGATAATAGTTGTGTGTCACTGGGAGATTGGATGTTTCCCGGATAATGGATATATACCGCTGGTAGAGAGACTATGTGTCATTATAAAAATATCTCTAATTCGTTCTATAGAGTAACTATGTAAGGTGTAACAATCTTTTTAGCAATAATTGCTCAGTGTGTTTGCTATCGCACGAACCATTTTTCCTAAAGTATAGATTGGATATTCTTATTTGGTCTTTGTGATTAACTAGTGTTTTGCTATGGTCTTTGTAACTTGATTACATTATAGTATATGTGACTTACATAGTCTTTGTGACTAGTTAACTTTTAAGGATTGACTTGGATAAATGGGAGATGTTGGTGTTAAGAAGGTGAAGTGTGTTAACTTAGTGTTTAATCAAATTAACCTAAGTTGATTAATTAACCTAGGTTTATATGCCTAAGCCGATTCCTTCTCCTTTTTCCTAATTCCCTCCCCCGATCCGTAATATCCTCACCATCACTTCCTCTTCTTCCCCTCTCATCTCCTCTGTGAGCTTTCTCCACCACATCCACTGCAGCCAGCGTTGAGAGCCACCTGAGTGTTGCTTGAGGCCCTCTCGTCGGTACCCTTCTTCCCGATTCCCATTTCTTCATCTGCCATCTACTCCCCGACGCATCTTGATGCCACGAATCCTGATCACGCTGGCATTTTCTCCGAGCGAGAGTCTTCCCAATCCTCCACCCGCAGCCTCTCCCTCAAGGTGACATTGGGTGTGTGCCACCCGATCTTGACGATGCCAACCATCCCTAGTGAACCAACCAGAAGATCCAGTGATCGCCTGGATTTGTTCGCGGTAGATATGTTCCCATGGGCACTAACGTCATCTCTGAGGCTGACGTGCCAACATATCCACTAGCCTCGCCTTCCTATCGAGCGATCGGTGGAGAAGCAACCCAGGGCACTGCAAGTAAGGCCCGAACGTGTGCCATCATCGAGGGGAGACCATTCAAGGTATTTTCCAACCAGGTCTTTAGGGATTCATGGAACTAGCGTAGTGAGTTCTCTTTGGTTGTTCTTCTCTGATCCGAACTAATGAGGGACATTCAACATAGTGTACTGTTGGATTCTTGTTGAATCGATCATGGATCTCATCAGCACATCCAATTGTTGAGGATTCAGTTAGAGAAGAGGTGGCTGATTGGGGGTAAGTTGTTAATTAAATGTTGTGAATTAAGAATTAGAGTTGAATTCTTGGATGTGGTTGTATTATTAGTGAATTGGAAATGATGGAAATAAAGGGGCAGCGACTTTATTATGGTTTCGGCCAAGAGTTTCCAGTAGTGAGCTTCTTCGGATAAGTCAACATTGAAGTCTTTAGATTTGGGTAAGTTTAGGTAATGGTTTATGCATAGATGTAATGCAATTTGATTATGGAATATGTATGTTGGATTCATGATATCTAAAAGTTGATTTAATGGATTAAATGATGGATCGATTAGGATTTTTGCTAATTAGGTTGTAGTATAATTAAGGATGATTGGGGGATTACTCAAGAATCATGTTCAATTAGTGTTACCCTAATTAGATTAAGAATTTTATTTAGCTATTTACTTCCTGTGTAATTAGCTAAATAAATTATGTGATTGCAGGACGTTGATTTGAGACGAGCATCTCGACGTGGGATTGTTAGCAAGATTGACAGATAAAGGCGGGTGCCTTTGACTTATCTCTTTTGATATTATCATTCTGATATGCGTAATATGTTATAGTTAGTAGTAATGGTTATGTTTATATTTACTTGGTATGTCACTACTTGATACTCGTAGTATGCTCATATTGTTATCTGTTATGCATTTATGTTTATGCCTCTTGATTCTTGCCATATGCACTTATGTTCATAGAAATAGTGGCATACAATACATTATTGGGTATAAGCTTAGCTACTAGATATACTTGGCATGTGTACCTAGATTTATTATCTTGCATATGTACTTAGTTTTATTGTCTAGCATGTATACCTAAATCCTTATTATGGACACGATTTTCCTTTTGGTACATATTATATGGAGGATGATATTTTCATGAGTTATATACTTTAGTGTCTTGCACCATTCTGCATGATTGCATGCTGAGCGATTGTTAGCTCCTTTATAATTGAGCACATCGCCAGTTACATGATCTGCACACACAACCACTCATGGATTAGTGGTACATCAGGCAGCATGTGTGTTGTTTGCTCTGTCGGGGCTCTGCTGGTCCGCTCATGGGTAGTGTGACTGCAGCGTGATAGTGGGCAGGGATCCCTCCTCTTGACTATGACATAGGGAGATGAGAGCTTAGGCTCCCCCACTATGTTTGGGGCAGGAGGATAAGTGTACTCCGACAACATCCTGTCCACAAGGTCACTCAGGAATAGTGATGGCAGAGTGCACAGTTGTCATATCCCTACCCACTCGACCTTACCATCGCGTGTGAGGTGACTGACTAGCGTCAAGGGTGACCATGTCATTTGCATCATATGCATACATTGCATTTATTGCTTGTGATTGGTGCATTTTAGATGCTGCATTTCAGTGGTTGCATATGATTGACATGCATACAGGAGACATGAGGTATTTGGTCTGACGACCCTTGTATCTGAATAAGAGGTCCTGGTGAGTAGAGCTTCTTTTGTTGTTCAATTTTGCATTTCCTGTTATTATTCAGAAGACTGTACTGCATGATTATTGTTGATAGTTATATCTTACTATGCATGTCTGATCTATACCTACTGAGTTCTTGAACCCACTCCGTTGATGATTTTCTATTTTAGGTTTAAGTAGTCAGGAGGTTCTAGTTGCTAGTCTCCACTCTGTGTCGTGACGGTTTTCTTTTTTTTTTGGTCTTTTGTTTCTTGTTATATGATATACATACTTTTGATGCGTGTTCCTGGCACTTGTGGATCTTATATCGAAAATTTGGTATGCTGCCCATGTTTTTTGCTGCGATGGTTTTCCGTTGTGGGTGGTGTTTTCCTTGTTATAGTGGAGTAGGTTTTATATTAAACTACGTGGTTGAAATTTGTTGTATAATCAGTCTGAGGTTGTACCATTATAACTATGTGGAATGTTTATTTAAATTATTACTTATGTACCGACCGTGTTGGCCGAGGATTGAGAGGCCCTGAGGGCTATGTACTTAGGTTTCAAATTGTCATCGATACAGGGGAGATGTTGCTGGATTTTCGTCTGGGAGGGATTCTTCTGGGGTGTGATAATTTATTTGGTATTAGAGCACGGTTTTGCGAGTTAATCTGGGTATTTTTGGATTTATATGGATTTTCATCAATTTTTATGTTTCAGAATTCTAGGTATTCTTAGACGAGGTCATATTTTGGGACTTGGCGGCGACGAAACATCTCCAGACGACAAATAGGTAAAATGATTAATTTTCTAATTTTGGTACCCGTAGAAATACCTGGGTAATAATTTAAACAGATATGAAGCGATATACACGTGTTCTCGTGCTGAGACGTGGTGCAGGACGACCACGCAAAAGGACGTTGGAATCCCTGGTGACGGAGTCACTAGAGAGTTCTGCTGGGATCGAGCCTGTCGGTCAGGGACAGACTCCTCATGGTACTGCGGGCGCGTCGGCCTCTCAGATTCCGACGGGTCCTTCTCTAGAGGTACCCGCAGACGTGAGAGATAAGACGAATTATTATATATCTAATACATTGCTAATTATTCTAGATTAGAGAAGAGTAGATCTGAATTATACCAATCTAAGCTTTAGGAGATTGCTTAGAGGATATAGATACTTTGTCAGTTCTGACACCTAATCAGTCTCCCCATGAGCAACCAACTCATGTCATTGTTCAATTCATACTTTCTTATTTAGATAGAAAAAGGTGGACTAAGAACCATTTTGCTCATGCATTCACAACCGTGTATATGTAGGTCATTTTGCCACTAACCTTGATTTAGCTCTTCAATGAGTATTGAGGGATGTTTTAATAGCAAACACCCGTTTTCAACCTGCAGCAGAGTTGCTAGAAGAAATGGTAACAAGATGCCAATGTTATCACCTCATCAAGCATAAGCTATCTAATTTATATTAGATAATGCTCTTAAAGCAAAACTTAAGAAATATACATGTGAATAATTTGACATGAGAGGGAACATGTAAGGAATTTGTTTGCATAACCAAGAAGTTTATTATTGACTGAGTTGGAATTAAGTAACTCTTTTAGCCTTTTACAGAGAAGGCAAGTAGGTGTGATCGCAAAAATCTAACCTAATGAGAACCACTTGCAGGCATGACTATACGTGTGATATTCACAGTTCCATTATGTGCTTTTCGGTTTTACAGCATAAGGAAACTTTCTAAATAGATCTAACTGATTTTAAGAAATGCCTTTAATGCATACATATTGAAAAAACACTTCATGGACTCCTCTACATGTGACACTTGTTTAATCAATTCCTCTTGCATAGTCAAAGATACTAGTCTAGCAGCTTTTGAGAAGTGAGTGACAATTGAACCTTGGTAGCATAGTGTGTACCTACTCTTCCAGATGCACCATGAAGAGTAATTGTGAATCAGTATTGAGAATAAGAATTAGCTCCAATCATTCTGTTACTACAATTAAATTTTACCTAAGGACTTAGCGAGGGGGGCAGAAAGTCCAATCTTCGCATCGCCCGCAAAGGACAACCCCCTGCAGTAACTGCATATGGCATGCACGGACAGGAGCACTCCAATACTCACACGGTATTACAAGGTTATGCTTCGGGACCTCAGTATCTGACTCAGGGGTAGTATCAGCTACAGCCTCCGCCATTGGTGCAGTATCAGCTGCAACCCCAGCCAGCGATTCAGTCCCAATCGAAGCCTCAGTCACTAGTGCAGTATCAGTTACAATCGCAGTCACTAGTTCAGTACCAGTCGCAGCCCTAGCCACTGGTTCAGTATCAGTCATAGCCCTCATATCCATCTCTGGTTTAATATTCAGCACCATCTTAGTGGAAGGCTCAGGCTCAGACTCAGACGCAACAGCCTCTGACAGTGCTACCACCTCCACCCCCGCTAGAGACTGGATGAATTCACGTGGTTACCAGAGAGGATGCACAGCGGGCCAACATATCAGTCTTCCGCGGTACGATTTTACTTTCTACATTTTCTGCTGATATGCTAATTGATATTGGTAGTTCGCATTCTTTTATTTCTCGTGCATTTATGAGGGAGATTGGTAGACTACCTATCCTTAGACCGTGGCAACTGATCGTCGCCCTACCATCCGATGATACTTTGGATGTCACTCAGGAGGTCAGAGGATGCCCCTTAGACTTTGGCAACAATATATTCTCTGTAGATTTATTAGTACTAGAAATGGTCGAGTTCGACATTATCCTTGGCATGGATTGGTTGTCAGCATATCATGCTACGGTTGATTGTCAGACGAGGGTGGTCACATTCTGACCTCCGAACCAACTCTCATGGGATTTCACTAGCATTAGGGATGGCGGTGTTGGTTGCTACTCGGAAAACCTAGAGGTTCCACTATACAAAAATTTTGTACAAAGGTCTGAACCTTTTCCTAGCTACCATGTGTTCTTTTAAATTAAATTTTGGATCGCCTGCGGAACTTAACACGTTTGATCCAAAACTTAATCTATTTGTTCTTTTAGGTTTTGACTTGGGTCTCCTGCGGAACTTAACACGTTCGACCCAAATCACCTTAAGTTATTAATTCCATTAAATATTAATTTCCATAATCGGTTCCCAGTACTGACGTGGCGAGGCACATGACCTTCTTGGATATGGGAGCAACCACCACCGACTAGACAAAACCTTTTATAGAAAGCTAATATTTAATTTCCTAAAATAACTTTAGGTTAACCGAAAAGAACAATCAAATCACAAGGAAAAGAAAAAATAAAAGAACACAACATCGAAAAACATATTCGAAATTCTAGAATCATAAGCCTCTTGTATTTGGTATTTTTCCAAAAATAACTAGTATGATGCGGAAAGAAAAATTACTAGTTATACCCTTTAGAAAGACCTCTTGATCTTCTACCGTATTCCTCTTCTAACCTCGGACGTTGTGTGGGCAACGATCTTCCGAGATGAGAAACCACCAACCACCTTCTTCTCCTCCTAGCTAGGTTCGGCCACAAAAAAGCTTTACTAAGGATGAAGAACAAAACACCAACCAAGTTCCAAGAGATGCAAGCTTTCTCTCCTTCTTCTTCTTCTTCTCCAAGTAGTATCCGGCCTCCACAAGAGCTCCAAGAAATAGAGAGTTTCGGCCACCACAAAGAGGAAGAGGAGAAGAGATGATGGCCGGCCACAACACCAAGGAAAAGAGGGAGAGAAAATAATAGAGGTTGTTCATGAAGGCACCCTCACCCCTTCTTTTATATTCCTTGGCCTAGGCAAATTAGGAAATTTAATTACAATAAAATTTCCTCAATTTCCTTGACATGATTTAATTGAGAAAAATAAAATAAAATTTCCCCAATTGAAATCTTATGGCCGGCCACATCAATGAAATCAAATTGGACAAGTTTCAATCAACAATTAAAACTTCCTAATTTGTTTCCGGAAATTTTAAAAAATAAAATTTCTCTTCAAAATCTCTTCATGGTTGATAAAAGGAAATTTCTATAATTTTAATTTTTCAACATGTGAATAATTTTTAAAGAGAAAATAAAATATCTCACCAATCTACAAATAAGGAAAGAGATCTAATCTCTTTCTTTAATCTTTTGTAGATCTTTTACGAGAGATATTTTAATTTTAATTCTCTTTAATAAATTATATCTCCCACATAATAAAAATTAAAATTAAAATCCCTTTTTAAATTAAGTTGGCCGGCCCCCACTAGCTTGAGTTCAAGCTAGGGCCGGCCACCCAATTTTATACCTGGGCCGGCCCTAGCTTGGTTCCCAAGCTAGCTTGGCCGACCCCCTTTAGGTGGGTATAGAAGGTGGGTATAGGTGGGTATAGTACTCTATAAATAAGAGGCTACGATAGGGACCGAGAGGAGGAATTGGTTTTGGTCTCCCGATAAAATTAAGCATCCCGTGTTCGCCCCGAACACACAACTTAATTTTATCAATAATAATTCATTCCACTAGAGAACTATTATTGAACTACCGCACCAATCCCAAATTACATTTTTGGGCTCCTTCTTATTATGAGTGTGTTAGTCTCCCTATGTTTAAGATATCGAATGTCCACTAATTAAGTGAATTACTGACAACTCATTTAATTAATATCTAAGTCCAAGAGTAGTACCACTCAATCTTATTGTCATGTCGGAGTAAGTCCACCTGCAGAGTTTAACATGACAATCCTTATGAGCTCCTCTTGAGGACATTATCAACCTAGTATCTCTAGGGCACAGTTTCCTTCTATAATCAACAACATACACTATAAGTGATACCATTTCCCAACTTATCAGGCTTATTGATTCATCGAACTAAATCTCACCCATTGATAAATTAAAGAAATAAATATCAAATATATGTGCTTGTTATTATATTAGGATTAAGAGCACACACTTCCATAATAACCGAGGTCTTTGTTTCTTTATAAAGTCAGTATAAAAGAAACGACCTCAAATGGTCCTACTCAATACACTCTAAGTGTACTAGTGTAATTATATAGTCAAGATAAACTAATTCCTAATTACACTACGACCTCCCAATGGTTTGTTCCTTTCCATTTTGGTCGTGAGCTACTGTTTATAATTTATAAGGTATTGATAACATCATCTTCTATATGTGACACCACATACTATGTTATCTATAATATAAATTAATTGAACAACTACAAACAAATGTAGATAAATTGACCAAATGTGATTCTTTATTTAACATAAATGTTTACAAAAGCTTAGGCTTTCAGTATACACTCCAACAATCTCCCACTTATACTAATGACTAAGCTGCCATATCTTCTACCATACATCTGATTCCCATTCCCTCCACATGCCGATCAAAAGCTTTCACCGGAAGGGCCTTAGTGAAAGGATCTGCCAGGTTATCCGCTGATGCAATCTTGGCGATGACAACTTCTCCTCGTTTATACGATTTCTCGTATTGGGTGGTACTTACGCTCTATTGTGTTTACTTGCCTTATAGACTTATGGTTTCTTTGAGTTTGCTACTGCACCAACATTATTACAATAAATTATAATAATCTTTGGACAAACCAGAAATCATATCTAAGTCTATCTTGAGGTTATTGAGTCATTCAGCTTTTATGGCTACCTCAGAGGCTTGCCATATACTAAGCTTCTATGGTGGAGTCCAGAAAAACACCTATGCTTATCACTTTTCCATAGTTATGACTTTACCTCCTAAAGTAAACACAAAACCCCGAGGTTGACTTATTATTGTCCTTATCCGATTGGAAGTCAAAATCCGTGTAACCCACAGGGACCAAATTAACTGCCTTGTAAGCTAGCATATAATCTCTAGCCCCTCTAAGGTACTTTAATATATGCTTTACTGTAGTCCAATGTCCTTGTCTAGGGTTACTTTGATATCTGCTAACTATGCCCTTGGCAAATCAGATTTCTGATCTCGTGCATAGCATACATTAGGTTGTCTAACTGCCGAAGCATAAAGAACTGCCTACATGTCCTCAATCTCCTTTGATGTCATCGGAGACATCTCTTTAGATAAAGACACTCCATGCTTAAAAGGTAAGAAACCTGTCGAGGAGTTTTGCATGCTTAAAACGAGCAAGGATTTTCCGATGTATCAAGCTTGGGATAAGTAAAATATATTTTTTCTTTCGATCCCTTATTACTTTGATCTAAAAAATATATACATTCTCCCAAGTCCTTTATATCGAATTATTTGGACAATCATACCCTAACTTCTGACAATATTTTGATATTATTTCCAACTACCAAAAATGTTATCTACGTATGGTACAAGAAATACCACCACGTTTCCATCACACCTTTTGTATACACAAAACTTATCCGTTTACTCAATAAATCCATAGGTCTGGATTACTTTGATAAACCGGATGTTCCAAGACCTTGAAGCTTTGCCTCAATCCATAGACTGATTGAGCCTGCACACAAGATGCTCTTAGCCCTTTGCAATGAACCCTTCTGGTTGCTTTATATGGATGCTTTCATCAAGACTTCCATTAAGGAATGCTATCTTGACATCCACTTGCCAAATAGATAAAAGAATCCGGATAGATTTAAGCATGGCTACCAGTGAAAAAGTTTCCTTTTTCATCAAGCCTTGCTTTGAAAGTTACTACCTTCCTTTCTATCCCTCTTTTCCTATTATTGACCTTTTTACACCCAAAGACTTTTACACCATTTGGTGGTTCTACAAGCTTCCAGATTTTATTAGAATACATATATTCTAATTCTATTATTCATTACTCTTTGCCAAGATGCTTGCATCTTTATCTTGGAGTACTTTATCATATGACCGGAGATCAGGTTCATGTCCTCCAGGGATAGAATCCAAAACCTCTCCCAAAACATGAACCTATTTAGGTTGCCTAACAACTCTCCCACTACGACAAGGTACTTTCTGCAATTGTGTATCATTTGTGATACGTGTTGCAGTTTTCTTGTGATATCTCATCTTGTACAGTTGGTACTAGGTTAGACATGTCCTTTATTATTTCCTTAAGAACAAATTTACTTATGAGCACGTGGTTCATTATATAGTCCTTTTCTAAAAATCAGTCATTGATGCTAACAATGACCTTCTGATTTTTAAGACTATAAACCTACTTTTGTTTATCTAGGATAACTTACAAACAAGTGAACTCCTATCCAACTTATCATTGTCTCTCTATAACATATGTGCTGGATTTCCTAAATCCGAATATGCTTCAAAATAGGTTTTCACCTATTCAGCAATTCTAGAGAGTTCTAACTTGGAAGGTACTATGTTCACTTTCATTTTCAGAGTTTATCCTTAAAACAAATTTGGTAATTTTCTGAATAACTCATCATCTATCTAATTATTTCATAAGAGTCATTTACCTTCTTTCTACTACACCATTTTGTTGGGGTGTACCAGATGCAGTTAGTTGGGATTGAAATCCAACTACTGATAAGTGACTCCTAAAATCTCTCAAGAGGTACTTGCCACTACGATCTTCCATAGTGACTTTTTACTTTAACATTTCTCCGCATCAACCTTGTACTCTTTGAACTAATCAAAGTACTTAGTCTTGCGGTACATTAAGTAAATTTATCCGTATCTCAAATAGTTGTCTATAAAATAGATGAAATATTTGAAACAACCTCTTGCCTGGATGCTCATAGGATCACACAAATCAGAATGAACCAATTCCAATATATCTTTGACTCCATACCCCTTAGACTTAAAAGTTTCTTGGTTATTTTTCCTTCCAAGTAAGACTCGTAGGTTGGAAAGATTTCCACTACTAATGAACCCAAAAGTTCATCAGCTACCAATGAATCCTACTCAAGTTAATATAACCTAGCCTTAGAAGCCAAAGATATAATTGGTTCATTTTCGAAGGTTACTTTCTCTTAAAGTTAGAAGATGTGTTACTAATTTCCATTTGTTGCATCGTGAGAGTTATTGGATTTATAAATTGCCAACCAACGTACCAGAACAGATAACTTCCCTCTTTTTCTTAATAACAACTTTGTTATTAAAAGAGGCAGAATATCAAGTTCTTTGAATAGTTTAGAAACTGAAAACTAGTTCTTTCTAAACTTGGTGCGTAAAGACAATTACTCAAAAATCCATGTTTTATTCTTATCAAAAGATAAACATCTCCCACTGCAACAACTACCATTTTTACAGTAGTGCCCATGTAGACAGTGTTTTAATTTTCATTTAGTTGTTGGGTTTCCTGGAACCCTGCAATGAATTGCGGACATGATTAATGGCATCTGTATCTACACTCCAGGTTCTGGTAGATAACACCACTAAACATGTTTCAACTAATGAATTAAATACACCTATATTGTTCTTAGTTCTAAGAAGACAATTTACCTTAATGTCCAAGTCCTATTTTCAATCATTACAATTGGGATTACTAAGTCTTTCTTATAGTATGACTACTAGGGGATTGACAAACATTTTAAATCCTAAGAATCACAAAAATACTTGGTCAAGATCAACTCCTTAAAAATCCCCATGAATTTTGTATGCCACGATAGTGTGGACGTATACAAAATCGAAGAGATGATTTTATTCATTAATTTTATTATCTCGTCAACTTTACTTTATGACGAATAAAATTAATAGTTGATCTGTCTTTGATCAAATATTTGGTCAAAAACTTTTGAATTTAAAAAATATTGATTCCTCAAACAATATTATTTAAATTCACCAACACCTTAAACACTGTGAATTTTGTATGCCACGTTAGTGTGGACGTATACAAATTCAACATTTGTAAAAGAAGGGTTTTAACCCATTAATTTTATTATCTTGTCAACCTAACTTTTTGACAAATAAAATTAATAGTTGGTATCATTTGGTCACACAAATAATAGCAGTGACTCCGATGGGGAGGATACTATTAGATGTGTCTAAGTGTATACCATTACTTGACACTAAGTCCATTAATAAGATTATGCCCCTTCCGTTGGGGAAGATCACACGCTCTTAATTAACTTCCTATAGTCATCCAAAAATGGAAGTCTGTTCTAGTGATCCACAAACAAGCTCATCCGTTATGGAGGAATGCACTCAGAGCCAACGCGCAAGCTTGTTTGCATCACTTACAAACCAGTAATGGAGACCATGGGATTTACTTAAAAATCCCTCTCCCACTTAGTTATTTATAAATGAGGAATTTTAACTATGCTAGCCTACTAAATATGTAAACTAACATGCACACACAGCACAATATAAAAGCAATAAATAGAAAATCTAATTTTCAACTATTATGGCTTTTATCTCTTGTTGTCCTCCGTGTGTTGTCATCCATTTGGCCACTGCCACCGGGTCTAGCTGTCGCATCCATCTTGCTCCTAGTTCCGCTGCGCCTCTGGTCCTTAGAAGGTTCCACCCTTTGCAAGATTCGATCTGCGACATAAATAGAATTTTACATTTTGATCCTATATTCCTCGAAGGAATGTACATTTAAACTAGATCGAACATAAAATAAAATTTACATCCATCGATCCTATATTCCATAAAAGAAATATGAATATAACTAGATCAAAAATAAAATCCTAATAAAACTAAATACAACTCCTGCTGTATTTTATAATATAATCATGCACACACAATAAAATGCCCTTGAT
The DNA here is from genome assembly GCF_018446385.1 of Zingiber officinale. NCBI lineage: Eukaryota > Viridiplantae > Streptophyta > Magnoliopsida > Zingiberales > Zingiberaceae > Zingiber > Zingiber officinale. The sequence goes on along the minus strand of NC_055992.1, from coordinate 31,549,311 downwards.
ATGTCCAAGGGTCCAATCACACACATAATAACTATAAGCCATAATAGTTGGATCCTGCATCCACAATGTAAAGCCCGAAAAATTCCCAAATTTGTTTTAGAAATATAGTATGATTTTCTGGAATTCTTAGATATTTTTCCGGAATTTTCCGAGTATCGGAAGTAGCAAAAATAATTAGAACCGTAAAATAGCTTAGGCGGGAATCGAACCCGAGACCAATGGTTTACGGATAAGATTAGTAACCGGTGAACCCAGCAGGGCCGTGCTGAAAGAAAGGAGAACCAAATATATTTATATTGGAGTTGGGTCCAATTGAACCACTTAATATAAATTAGAAATTTAAGTTGGTTTGGTTATTTTTATTTGGTTCGTGACCTTCCTCCTCACCCTAGTGCTCACACCACTTTTCTTTTCCAAACACCGCCGCCTCTCCCTCCTTCTCCCCTTCCTCACGCACGGCACACCAAGGCAAGGGTCCATAGGTTCATCTTCCGGCGACGACTCCAACACGAAAGAGGTTCTTCTCCGCGAGAGGAACGCGAAGACGTGATCGGATCGTTGAGAGGATCATCTCCACCGGAACTCTAGCGAATAGAATCGTAAGAAATTACGATCAAGGGTAAGAAACCCCTCACCTACGGTATAATAGCTCCGTTTGGTTTCCTACGCATTAGTTTTAGCTATATGCAGTTTTTTCGGCACATAGGGTGTGTTTAAACCCTCCTCGAGGATTAGGGATCTAGTTGAGCACCGCTAGACGGGCCGGACACGTTGTTCTCCTCTAGTTGGAGATTCTAGACGTTGTCGGGTGCCTAGAGGTGATCTCCCTATTAGAGGAGAGAGTTGGAGCACACCAAGTGTTCGGTAAAATGTTAGTGTAGCTAAATACCACATCTGTTATGTTTAAAAGCTCAGTTAAATGCATTAGAAGCATTTAAAACAGCACATTAGTTTAGTTCAGTTTTATGGGACTACGGTCCAATGGGTGGACTCCCACAGTCGCCTCTAGGTTCAGATAACCTAGCTCTAGGTTCAGATAACCTAGAAACAGCAAGTTAAAATAGTTATCTATATACAGTATTTTATTTTCAGTGGCACTGTACTGGATCAGGTATCCATTGGGTTGGGCTCCCACAGTCGTCCCTAGGTTTAGATAACCTAGTAACCCTACTAAATTCGGGACTTGCAAACCCGAGTCTAGTTAGGGATGCGCGCACAGCAAGTACAGCTGCCGGGCCCAAACAGCATGATTATGTATTTTCACTTACTATGTATTAGTTTTCAAAACTCATAAAAATCAGTTATGTTAGTCGAGTTTGAATTAAGTACCAGTTAGCTTCAGTTTAGCTCTTCCTTGCTTACACATTATGATAGCTCATGTTCAGTTCTTGATTGCTATGCTTGTATGATCATATGCCATGTTTACATGTTTAGCCTAGTCAGTTTATTTCAAATAGCATGCTTTAAAAATCATATTGCATCGTCGCATGTTTTTGTGAGGTAGATGGTTTCTTACTAAGCTTGTTAGCTTACAGATACTACTTTTCTTATACTGCAGATAAAGGTAAAGGAAAAGTGGACTAGCAGTGGAGGCTGGAGGTCAATGCAAATGAGGAAGTGTGTGTATGGAACTGGAATCAAAGGTCCTTAGGGGACGTAGCAAATTGAGCATTAGACTCTTTAGCATTTACTTCAGCATTCTATTTATTGGTTTTGGTTTCATGTTCTAAGCACTTTTAGTTGTGTGTTGCCATGAATTCCTAAACTATGCCCTATGTTAAGTTAGATTTCTAGTTTATGTCGTTAAAATGTTATTACATGTTGTTAGAATAGTTTTGATGCATTAGTTAGATGTTGTGTGGGGTTTTGGCACGCCAAAGTGCTGAAATCAGATTCCCCGGGTGAAATCAGACTCTGATTGGTCTACAGACCAATCAGGGCCTGGCTGTGTCACTGGATCGGTCAGCCGACCGATCCAGCCAGATACAGTATGCTACTGTATCCTCCTGGATCGGTCAGCCGACCCGATTTCCAGGTGCCTGGATCGGTCAGCCGACCGATCCAGACATACCTGGATCGGTCGTGCCGACCGATCAGGACACTCCTGGATCGGTCGGTAGACCGATCCAGCTGGGGACAGAAGCGATGTAGCTTCGGGATCGGACAGCCGACCGACCCAGGGTCTGTGACCGTACCAGTATTAGCAGATCGGTCTGTGGATCGATCCGGAGAGTGTTACCAGTTGTAAATACCTCCCCTAGCATGTGTACAACTCCAAGGTACACCCGGAATGTTAGTGTCGTTGGACAGCTCTCTACTATGACCTTACCAGAAAGAACAGGAAATTTCAGTGGACAGAGGACTGTGAGAACAGCTTCAGCGAGCTAAAAAGGAGATTGACCAGTGCTCCCATTTTGGCTCTACCGGACGACACCAGCAGCTTTGACCTCTATAGTGATGCCTCTAAGTTGGGACTAGGAGCAGTACTGATGCAAAATGGCAAGGTGATCGCCTATGCCTCCAGACAACTCAAGGATTATGAGAAGAATTACCCTACTCATGACCTTGAGCTTGCAGCAGTAGTGTTCGCTCTCAAAATTTGGAGACATTACTTATATGGAGCTCAGTGCAGAGTGTATACAGATCATCAGAGTCTGAAGTATTTCTTTACTCAGAAGGATCTGAACATGCGACAGCGCAGGTGGCTTGAGCTGGTCAAGGACTACGATGTAGACATCCTCTACCACCCAGGGAAAGCCAATAAGGTAGCTGATGCCCTTAGCAGAAAATCCAGTGCTACCTTATTATCTCTTACAGCCATGTCACCGCCCCTACAGAAGGAGATCGTAGATTTCGGTCTCGAGCTCATCGTGGGACAGCTCTCTACTATGACCTTAGAGTCCACCTTGTTTGGTGACATTCAGTCAGCTCAGGAGCAGGACCTTGAAATTCAGAAAATCAAGCAAGGGATAGCAGAATCAGAAAGTAGAGAATTCAGAGTGTCCGATAGCGGGGTGTTGTATTTTGGTGACAGACTCTGTGTTCCAGATCAGGAGGAGCTACGGAGACAGGTTTTAGATGAGGCTCACAGGACTCCTTATGCGATGCATCCAGGTTCCACCAAAATGTATCAAGACCTGAAAAACCGCTTTTGGTGGCCCGGGATGAAGCGAGACATCGCCAGATACGTCAGCATCTGTCTAACCTGTCAGAGGGTTAAGGCAGAACATCAGCGACCAGGAGGAGTTCTGCAGCCGATTCAGATTCCAGAATGGAAGTGGGAGGATATCTCTATGGACTTCATAGTGGGATTACCCAGAACCACGAATGGTTTTGATGCCATCTGGGTAATAGTCGACAGGTTGACTAAATCAGCCCACTTCTTAGCTATCAGAATATCCTATTCCATGGAGCAGCTAGCTCAATTGTATCTCAAGGAGATTGTCAGGCTGCATGGAGTCCCACGAACCATTATATCAGACAGAGACAGCAGATTTACATCACACTTTTGGAAGTGTGTACAGTCAGCTATGGGCACCCAGTTAAAATTAAGCACAGCCTTCCATCCTCAGACAGATGGTCAGACAGAGCGAGTAAATCAGGTACTTGAAGATATGCTCCGAGCTTGTGCCCTAGATTTCAAGGGAAGTTGGTGTAAATATCTGAGTCTAGCAGAATTTGCATACAACAACAGTTATCAGGCCACTATCGGCATGACACCTTATGAAGCACTCTATGGGCGGAGGTGCAGATCACCAATTTGCTGGTATGAGGGTGGTGAACAGAAGGAACTAGAGCTTCAGACAGATCTAGTAGCAGATACCACAGCAGCCATACAGCAGATTCGCCAGAGGATAGAGACCGTCAGAAGAGCTATGCTGATACACGACGCAGACCCCTAGAGTTTTCAGTTGGGGATACAGTTTTCCTCAGAGTAGCTCCCATGAAGGGAGTCATGCGTTTTGGGAAGAAGGGCAAGCTAGCTCCAAGATATGTGGGACCATACCTTATCACGAAGAGAGTGGGCAAGGTAGCATATGAGCTAGAGCTACCTCAGGAGATGTCAGCCGTCCACAACGTATTTCATGTCTCCATGCTGAAGAAGCATATTCCAGACGCCACCCAGGTGATTGAGCCCCAGTTGGTACAGGTCCGTGATGATCTCAGCTATGACAGTCGCCTTATTCAGATAATAGACCGAGCAGTAAAGAAATTACGGAACAAGGAAGTACCATTAGTCAAAGTCAGCTGGCAAAATCACACAGCAGCAGAGGCGACTTGGGAGACAGAGGCCAGCATGAGACAGAAGTACCCGGAATTGTTTTAAGTTCGGGGACGAACTTTTTATAAGGTATGGGGGATTGTAAAGCCCGAAAAATTCCCAAATTTGTTTTAGAAATATAGTATGATTTTCTGGAATTCTTAGATATTTTTCCGGAATTTTCCGAGTATCGGAAGTAGCAAAAATAATTAGAACCGTAAAATAGCTTAGGCGGGAATCGAACCCGAGACCTATGGTTTACGGATAAGATTAGTAACCAGTGAACCCAGCAGGGCCGTGCTGAAAGAAAGGAGAACCAAATATATTTATATTGGAGTTGGGTCCAATTGAACCACTTAATATAAATTAGAAATTTAAGTTGGTTTGGTTATTTTTATTTGGTTCGTGACCTTCCTCCTCACCCTAGTGCTCACGCCACTTTTCTTTTCCAAACACCGCCGCCTCTCCCTCCTTCTCCCCTTCCTCACGCACGGCACACCAAGGCAAGGGTCCATAGGTTCATCTTCCGGCGACGACTCCAACACGAAAGAGGTTCTTCTCCGCGAGAGGAACGCGAAGACGTGATCGGATCGTCGAGAGGATCATCTCCACCAGAACTCTAGCGAATAGAATCGTAAGAAATTACGATCAAGAGGTAAGAAACCCCTCACCTGCGGTATAATAGCTCCGTTTGGTTTCCTACGCATTAGTTTTAGCTATATGCAGTTTTTTCGGCACATAGGGTGTGTTTAAACCCTCCTCGAGGATTGGAGATCTAGTTGAGCACCGCTAGACGGGCCGGACACGTTGTTCTCCTCTAGTTGGAGATTCTAGACGTTGTCGGGTGCCTAGAGGTGATCTCCCTATTAGAGGAGAGAGTTGGAGCACACCAAGTGTTCGGTAAAATGTTAGTGTAGCTAAATACCACCTCTGTTATGTTTAAAAGCTCAGTTAAATGCATTAGAAGCATTTAAAACAGCACATTAGTTTAGTTCAGTTTTATGGGACTACGGTCCAATGGGTGGACTCCCACAGTCGCCTCTAGGTTCAGATAACCTAGCTCTAGGTTCAGATAACCTAGAAACAGCAAGTTAAAACAGTTAGCTATATTCAGTATTTTATTTTCAGTGGCACTGTACTGGATCAGGTATCCATTGGGTTGGGCTCCCACAGTCGTCCCTAGGTTTAGATAACCTAGTAACCCTACTAAATTCGGGACTTGCAAACCCGGGTCTAGTTAGGGATGCGCGCACAGCAAGTACAGCTGCCGGGCCCAAACAGCATGATTATGTATTTTCACTTACTATGTATTAGTTTTCAAAACTCATAAAAATCAGTTATGTTAGTCGAGTTTGAATTAAGTACCAGTTAGCTTCAGTTTAGCTCTTCCTTGCTTACACATTATGATAGCTCATGTTCAGTTCTTGATTGCTATGCTTGTATGATCATATGCCATGTTTACATGTTTAGCCTAGTCAGTTTATTTCAAATAGCATGATTTAAAAATCATATTGCATCGTCGCATGTTTTTGTGAGGTAGATGGTTTCTTACTAAGCTTGTTAGCTTACAGATACTACTTTTCTTATACTGCAGATAAAGGTAAAGGAAAAGTGGACTAGCAGTGGAGGCTGGAGGTCAATGCAGATGAGGAAGTGTGTGTATGGAACTGGAATCAAAGGTCCTTAGGGGACGTAGCAAATTGAGCATTAGACTCTTTAGCATTTACTTCAGCATTCTATTTATTGGTTTTGGTTTCATGTTTTAAGCACTTTTAGTTGTGTGTTGCCATGAATTCCTAAACTATGCCCTATGTTAAGTTAGATTTCTAGTTTATGTCGTTAAAATGTTATTACATGTTGTTAGAATAGTTTTGATGCATTAGTTAGATGTTGTGTGGGGTTTTGGCACGCCAAAGTGCTGAAATCAGATTCCCCGGGTGAAATCAGACTCTGATCGGTCTGACTGTGTCACTGGATCGGTCAGCCGACCGATCCAGCCAAATACAGTATGCTACTGTATCCTCCTGGATCGGTCAGCCGACCGATCCAGTACCACACAGTAGCGAGTCCCCGATTTCCAGGTGCCTGGATCGGTCAGCCGACCGATCCAGACATACCTGGATCGGTCGTGCCGACCGATCAGGACACTCTTAGATCGGTCGGTAGACCGATCCAGCTGGGGACAGAAGCGATGTAGCTTCGGGATCGGACAACCGACCGACCCAGGGTCTGTGACCGTACAAGTATTAGCAGATCGGTCTGTGGATCGATCCGGAGAGTGTTACCAGTTGTAAATACCTCCCCTAGCATGTGTACAACTCCAAGGTACACCCGGAATGTTAGTGTCAGAGTTAACATTAATCAGATAGTTAGCAAAAACTCAAATTAGATCAGTTTTCCGCGCAGCTTAGCACAGCAAAAATCGTAGCGATTCGCCTGACAGCCTAGTAGTAGAAGGCGGGTCGTTACACACAAAGTTAGCACATCCTACTATTAACCTGCCTAAATTATGTATGACATGTGCATAATTAAACTAATACCAAATACACAGAGGCAAAACCCTAGCTCAGATACCAATTGTTGGTTGCTACTCGGAAAACCTAGAGGTTCCACTATACAAAAATTTTGTACAAAGGTTTGAACCTTTTCCTAGCTACCATGTGTTCTTTTAAATTAAATTTTGGATCGCCTGCGGAACTTAACACGTTTGATCCAAAACTTAATCTATTCGTTCTTTTAGGTTTTGACTTGGGTCTCCTGCGGAACTTAACACGTTCGAACTAAATCACCTTAAGTTATTAATTCCATTAAATATTAATTTCCATAATCGGTTCCCAGTACTGACGTGGCGAGGCACATGGCCTTCTTGGATATGGGAGCAACCACCACCGACTAGACAAAACCTTTTATAGAAAGCTAATATTTAATTTCCTAAAATAACTTTAGGTTAACCGAAAAGAACAATCAAATCACAAGGAAAAGAAAAAACAAAAGAACACAACATCGAAAAACATATTCGAAATTCTAGAATCATAAGCCTCTTGTATTTGGTATTTTTCCAAAAATAACTAGTATGATGCGGAAAGAAAAATTACTAGTTATACCTTTTAGAAATACCTCTTGATCTTCTACCGTATTCCTCTTCTAACCTCGGACGTTGTGTGGGCAACGATCTTCCGAGATGAGAAACCACCAACCACCTTCTTCTCCTCCTAGCTAGGTTCGGCCACAAAAAAGCTTTACCAAGGATGAAGAACAAAACACCAACCAAGCTCCAAGAGATGCAAGCTTTCTCTCCTTCTTCTTCTTCTTCTCCAAGTAGTATCCGGCCTCCACAAGAGCTCCAAGAAATAGAGAGTTTCGGCCACCACAAAGAGGAAGAGGAGAAGAGATGATGGCCGGCCACAACACCAAGGAAAAGAGGGAGAGAAAATAATAGAGGTTGTTCATGAAGGCACCCTCACCCCTTCTTTTATATTCCTTGGCCTAGGCAAATTAGGAAATTTAATTATAATAAAATTTCTCAATTTCCTTGACATGATTTAATTGAGAAAAATAAAATAAAATTTCCCCAATTGAAATCTTATGGCCGGCCACATCAATGAAATCAAATTGGACAAGTTTCAATCAACAATTAAAACTTCCTAATTTGTTTCCGGAAATTTTAAAAAATAAAATTTCTCTTCAAAATCTCTTCATGGTTGATAAAAGGAAATTTCTATAATTTTAATTTTTCAACATGTGAATAATTTTTAAAGAGAAAATAAAATATCTCACCAATCTACAAATAAGGAAAGAGATCTAATCTCTTTCTTTAATCTTTTGTAGATCTTTTACAAGAGAGATATTTTAATTTTAATTCTCTTTAATAAATTATATCTCCTACATAATAAAAATTAAAATTAAAATCCCTTTTTAAATTAATTTGGCCGGCTCTCACTAGCTTGAGTTCAAGCTAGGGCCGGCCACCCAATTTTATACCTAGGCCGGCCCTAGCTTGGTTCCCAAGCTAGCTTGGCCGGCCCCCTTTAGGTGGATATAGAAGGTGGGTATAGGTGGGTATAGTACTCTATAAATAAGAAGCTACGATAGGGACCGAGAGGAGGAATTGGTTTTAGTCTCCCGATAAAATTAAGCATCCCGTGTTCGCCCCGAACACACAACTTAATTTTATCAATAATAATTCATTCCACTAGAGAACTATTATTGAACTACCGCACCAATCCCAAATTACATTTTTGGGCTCCTTCTTATTATGAGTGTGTTAGTCTCCCTGTGTTTAAGATATCGAATGTCCACTAATTAAGTGAGTTACTGACAACTCATTTAATTAATATCTAAGTCCAAGAGTAGTACCACTCAACCTTATTGTCATGTCGGACTAAGTCCACCTGCAGGGTTTAACATGATAATCCTTATGAGCTCCTCTTGAGGACATTATCAACCTAGTATCTCTAGGGCACAGTTTCCTTCTATAATCAACAACACACACTATAAGTGATACCATTTCCCAACTTATCAGGCTTATTGATTTATCGAACTAAATCTCACCCATTGATAAATTAAAGAAATAAATATCAAATATATGTGCTTGTTATTATATTAGGATTAAGAGCACACACTTCCATAATAACCGTGGTCTTTGTTTCTTTATAAAGTCAGTATAAAAGAAACGACCTCAAATGGTCCTACTCAATACACTCTAAGTGTACTAGTGTAATTATATAGTCAAGATAAACTAATTCTTAATTATACTACGACCTCCCAATGGTTTGTTCCTTTCCATTTTGGTCGTGAGCTATTGTTTATAATTTATAAGGTACTGATAACATCATCTTCTATATGTGACACCACATACTATGTTATCTACAATATAAATTAATTGAACAACTACAAACAAATGTAGATAAATTGACCAAATGTGATTCTTTATTTAACATAAATGTTTACAAAAGCTTAGGCTTTCAGTATACACTCCAACAGGCGGTATATCGACCATTTCTACGATTCAGGCTCAGAAGCTGTTATCACATGGCTGTCAGGGATTTCTATTGTTGTTGATTAATGCTGACGACAACAGTGGTTCTTAGATATCAGACCTTCTAGTGGTTCGAGAGTATCCAGATGTATTTCCAGATGGGCTACTAGGCTTGCCTCCCCGAAGGCAAGTGGAGTTTGCTATTGAGCTGATTCCGGGGACCGCGTTGGCATCGAAAGCTCCTTACCGTATGACACTGAAAGAGTTGGACGAGCTAAAGGTTCAACTCCAGGAGTTATTAGACAGGGGATTTATTCATCCTAGTGTATCTCCGTGGGGTTCTCCGGTATTGTTTGTCAAAAAAAAGATAGTACTCTGAGGTTGTGCATCGATTATGGATAGTCGAATGTAGTGACCGTCAGAAATAAGTACCCCTTACCACAAATCGAGGATTTATTTGATCAACTCAAAGGTACATCAGTGTATTCTAAGATTGATCTGCGGTCCGGATATTATCAGCTGAGAGTTAAAGATTCTGATGTTCAGAAGATAGCATTCCGCACCAGATACGAACATTATGAGTTTTTAGTAATGTCATTTGGGCTTACCAATGCTCTAGAGGTATTTATGGATTTGATTAACCACATTTTCCTGGAATATCTTGATTGATTCGTCATCGTTTTCATCGACGACATTTTGATCTACTCACGTTCTGAGGAGGAACATGCACAGCATCTTCGCATAGTCTTAGAGACTCTTCGACAACATCGTCTATATGCGAAGTTCAGCAAATGTGCCTTCTTGCTATCTTCAGTCAATTTTCTGGGACACGTGGTTTCTAATAGAGGTATTTCCATAGACCCTCAAAAGATCGAGGCTGTCATCAACTGGGAATAGCCGAAATCAGTTCAGGAGATCCGTAGTTTTTTGGATTGGTCGGATATTATAAACGGTTCGTTGAGGGTTTCTCTCGCATTGATATGCCGCTGACACACCTGACCAGAAAAGGTGTGAAGTTCACGTGGTCAGAAGCCTGCGAGACCAGCTTCCTGAAGCTGAAGCGAAGATTAGTGTCGACACCAGTTCTAATTTTACCTTCTGGAGAGGATGGATTCGTACTCTACACTGACGCTTCTCTACAAGGTTTGAGCGCTGTTTTGATGCAGCATGGCAGGGTAGTCGCTTATGCTTCTCACCAGTTGAAGGAGCATGAGAAGAACTACCCAGTACATGATCTAGAGCTGGCCTCCATTATTTTTGCTTTGAAGATTTGGCGGTATCATCTTTATGGTATTACATTTGAGATTCTCACTGATTATAAGAGTCTCAAATATCTTTTCACTCAGAAGGAACTCAATCACTGACAAAGGAGATGGATGGAGTTCCTGAAGAATTATAACTATACCATTAGCTACCATCTAGGGAAAGCTAATGTGGTTGAAGTCCAGAGGGACTTTAGCTTACCACCGAGTTTTAGTCACAGACTTGATTCAGGGTTTCTCTGAGTTGGGTCTTGAGGAGCAGAGACAGATAGAGCAAGGTATCCTTGTTACCATGGTTACTCAGTCATCAATCAGGATGAGGATCCGAGAGGCCCAGGCTGGTGATCAGCGCTTACAGTCCATTGGCAACCAGATAGCTTCTGGGTAGCAGATGGAGTTCACCTGAGATGATAAGGGTATTATTTATTTTCGAGGCAGATTATGAGTACCTCAATCTCACCTGGTTATAGAGGAGTTACTTCAGGAGGCTCATTGCTCCCGATTTGTTATCCACCCAGGCGAAACCAGCATGTATCAAGATTTGAGGTGTTCCTATTGGTGGAACGACATGAAAAAAGACATTGCAGAGTTTGTAGCTAGATGTCTAGTCTGTCAGTAGGTGAAGGCTGAGCACCAAAGACCTACCGGATTACTTCAGAGGATTCCTATTCTGGTGTGGAAATGGGATCACATCACCATAGATTTTGTGGTGGGTTTGCCTAGGACACGATGAGGTCATGACACGATTTGAGTAATTGTTAATCGATTAACCAAATCCGTACACTTCTTAGCGATTCAGAAGACCGATTCTCTGGATCGATTGGCAGAGCTGTATTATCGGGAGATCATCAGATTTCATGATGTTCCTTTGAGCATTATATCGGATAGAGACTGACGGTTCACATCTCGGTTCTGGCAGAGTCTGCAACAGGCCTTGGGCACACAGCTCTGTTTCAGTACAACATTCCATCCGCAGATAGATGGACAGTCAGAGCGAACCATCCAGACATTAGAGGACTTGCTGAGGTTTTGTGTTATGGATTTCGAAGGCAACTGGGAGGATCACCTACCATTAGTAGAGTTTGCCTACAACAACAGCTATCATTAGGCTATCCAGATGGCACCGTTTAAAGCATTGTATTGAAGACCTTGTTGGACACCCATCCTCTGGGAGGAAGTTGGGGAGGCCCAACTGCTAGGACCTTATAGAGCTCAGCAAGAGACAGAGTTGGTCCGCACTATCAGATGGAGGATGCTCGAGGCGCAGGACCGTCAGAAGAGTTATGCTGATCAGAGAGAGAGACCCCTGGAGTTCTCTACAGGCGACCATGTATTTTTGAGAGTCTCACCCACGAAAGGGGTGAAGAGATTTGGTCTCCGAGGTAAACTAGCTCCACGATATATTGGGCCTTTCCAGATCTTGGAGAGGATTGGAGCGGTAGCTTACCGTCTGGCGCTACCACTAGCTCTGGCAAGCATTCACGATGTATTCCATGTGTTCATGTTGAGGAGATACGTATCTGACCCAGCACATGTTCTGTCAGATATATCAGTTCTCATTCAACCTGACGTTACCTACGAGGAAGTTCCGGTACGGATTCTGGACCACAGAGAATGTCAGCTGTGGAACAAGATTATCCAGCTGGTTAAAGTCGGATGACAATATCATTTTGGCGAGGAGGCTACCTGGGAGCTTGAAGATACGATCCAAGCTCGATACCCCCATATTTTTACTTGAGGTATGTGGGTTAGATTTTCCGTTCAGTATTTATACTGCCAATTTATTGCTAGTACTTGCTGATGGTAAATAACGTAAATTTGGGGACCGGATTTTTATTAGTGAAGGATAATGTAAAACACTGTAACAAAATAATAATAAAATAATAAGGTTTAATGGATGAATAATCTTAACGGAATTTTTAGGCATTTTTAGAGATTTTCTGGGAATATTTTTGGAGCTCGTATAACATATTTTGAGGGGATGAATTTATAGGCTTGAGAAAAACTTGTTTGGAATATCCAAATTTAGTGGGAATTGATAACGAATTAACATAGTGTTTAATCAAATTAACCTAAGTTGATTAATTAACCTAGGTTTATATGCCTAAGACGATTCCTTCTCCTTTTTCCTAATTCCCTCCCCCGATCCGTAATATCCTCACCATCACTTCCTCTTCTTCCCCTCTCATCTCCTCCGTGAGCTTTCTCCACCACATCCACTGCCGCCAACGTTGAGAGCCACCCGAGTGTTGCTTGAGGCCCTCTCGTTGGTACCCTTCTTCCCGATTCCCATTTCTTCATCTGCCATCTACTCCCCGACGCATCTCGACGCCACGAATCCTGATCGCACTGGCATTTTCTCCGAGCGAGAGTCTTCCCGATCCTCCACCCGCAGCCTCTCCCTCACGGTGACATTGGGTGTGTGCCACCCGATCTTGACGATGACAACCATCCCTAGCAAACCAACCAGAAGATCCAGCGATCACCTGGATTTGTTCGCGGTAGATATGTTCCCATGGGCACCGATGTCATCTCTGAGGGTGTCGTGCCAGCATATCCACTAGCCTCACCTTCCCATCGAGCGATCGATGGAGAAGCAACCCGGGCCACTACAAGTATGACTCGAACGTGTGCCATCATCGGAGGGTGACTATTCAAGGTATTTTCCAACCAGATCTTTAGGGATTCATGGAACTAGTGTAGTGAGTTCTCTTTGGTTGTTCTTCTCTTATCTGGACTAATGAGGGGCATTCAACATAGTGTACTATTGGATTCTTGTTGAATCGATCATGGATCTCATCAGCACATCCTATTGTTGAGGATTCAGTTGGAGAAGAGGTGGCTGATTGGGGGTAAGTTGTTAATTAAATGTTATGAATTAAGAATTAGAGTTGAATTCTTGGATGTGGTTGTATTGTTAGTGAATTGGAAATGATGGAAATAAAGGGGCAGCGACTTTATTGTGGTTTCGGCCAAGAGTTTCCAGTAGTGAGCTTCTTCGGATAAGTTAACATTGAAGTCTTTGGATTTGGGTAAGTTTAGGTAATGGTTTATGCATAGATGTAATGCAATTTGATTATGGAATGTGTATGTTGGATTCATGATATCTAGAAGTTGATTTAATGGATTAAATGATGGATCGATTAGGGTTTTTGCTAATTAGGTTGTAGTATAATTAAGGATGATTGGGGGATTACTCAAGAATCATGTTCGATTAGCGTTACCCTAATTAGATTAGGAATTTTATTTAGCTATTTACTTCCTGTGTAATTAGCTAAATACATTATGTGATTGTAGGACGTTGTTTGAGATGAGCATCTCGACGTGGGATTGTTAGCACGATCAACAGATAATGGCGGGTACCTTTGACTTATCTCTTTTGATATTATCATTTTGATATGCATAATAGGTTTTAGCTAGTAGTAATGATTATGTTTATATTTGCTTGGTATGTTACTACTTGATACTCGTAGTATACTCATATTGTTATCTGTTATGCATTTATGTTTATGCCTCTTGATTCTTACCATGTGTACTTATGTTCATAGAAATAGTGACTTACAATGCATTATTGGGTATAGACCTAGCTATTAGATATACTTCGCATGTGTACCTAAATTTATTATCTAGCATGTGTACCTAGTTTTATTATCTGGCATGTATACCTAGATCCTTATTATGGACATGGTTTTCCTTTTGGTACATATTATATGGAGGATGATATTTTCAGGAGTTATATACTTTAGTGTCTTGCACCATTTTACATAATTGCATGCTAAGCGATTGTCGGCTCCTTTATAGTTGAGCACATCGCCAGTTACATGATCTACACACACAACCACTCATGGATTAGTGGTACATCAGGCAGCATGTGTGCAGTTTGCTCTGTCGGGGCTCCGCTGGTCCGCTCATGTGTAGTGTGACTACAGCGTGGTAGTGGGCAGGGATCCCTCCTCTTGACTATGACATAGGGAGATGAGAGCTTAGGCTCCCCCACTATGTTTGGGGTAGGAGGATAGGTGTACTCCGATAACATCCTATCCACTCGGACACTCAGGAGTAGTGATGGCAGAGTGCACAGTTGTCATATCCCTACCCACTCGACCTCACCTTTGCGTGTGAGGTGGCTGACAGTTATCATAGCCCTACCCAGTCAAGGATGCCATGTTATTTGCATCATATACATGGATTGCATTTATTGCTTGTGAATGCTACATTTTGGATGCTACATTTTGGTGGTTACATATGATTGACATGCATACAGGAGACATGAGGTATTTGGTCTGACGACCCTTATATCCGGATAGGAGCTCTTGGTTAGAAAACTGCACTGCATGATTGTTACTGATAGTTATATCTTAGTATGAATGTCTGATCTATACCCGCTGAGTTCTTGAACTCGCTCCATTGATTATTTCCTATTTTAAGTTGAAGTCTTTAGGAGGTTCCAGTTGCTAGTCCCCACTCTATATCATGACAGTTTTCATTTTTTTTTGGTCTTTTGTTTCTTGTTATGTGATATATATACTTGTGATGTGTGTTCCTGCCACTCGTGGATCTTATATCGAGATTTTGGTATGCTTCCCATGTTTTTCGCTGCGATGGTTTTCCGTTGTGGGTGGTGTTTTCCTCGTTGTAGTAGAGTAGGTTTTATATTAAACTGCGTGGTTGAAATTTGTTGTACAGTCAGCCTGAGGCTATACCATTATAAATGCGTGGAATGTTTATTTAAATTATTATTTATGTACCAGACATGTTGGCCGAGGATTGAGAGGCCTTGTGGGCTATATATTTAGGTTTCTGATTGTCACCGATACAGGGAAGATGTTGTCGAATTTTCGTCTTTCCAGGACTCCTCTGGGGCGTGACATCAAATATGTCGATGCAATCCTAGATCACGTTTTAAAGAATTGAGATCAACCTCTTCAGTTTCTGTATTTTGAAAATCTTGTAAGAGGAATTTTAGATAAAATATCATTGTTATTTGATCTTGTCGATGGAGTTATAGGAGCAAGTGGATCTAACAAAATTTTCCATTTGAAGTGTATGAAGATGGAGTTATAGGAGTAGATAGATCTAATAAAATTTTCCATTTAAAGTGTATGAAGCATGTGATAATGAAAAACTTGAATTAATTCAAATAAGTGAATAATAATAACAACATTAAACCAAACATTAAATTAGTGATAAAAAGTGACTAATAACAACAACAACATCAAAAAAAAAAAAAAAAAAAAAAAAAACTAAGTTTTTTTTATCATTTCATCAAATATTAAATCAACAATTTCAACTTCAATTATTTAGGTACTTTAATTTCTAAAATCACAAGTTTAGATTAAAATGCCTAAAATTAATCATTGCTGGTTTAAATCATTGTATACTTTCTATTTTAGCTTCAAATAACGCAAAGCTAAAATTCAAATGACTATTTTTTCTAATTGTTGGGTTTTTCGGGCCGCGAAAACCGTTTTTTCGCGTCGCGAAAACCCCGAATCACCCTAGCCAACGGATCCGTGTAAAGAGTATAGAATAAAATTTACGAGTACGAGTTTACAACTTAGATCTACTCCTAGATCTACATGAAGAAAGATTTATACCTTCGATGCGTGCCCTTTTCGTAATCCCGCAAGTCCAAGATACGCCGGATCTCAAGATTGTCAATGTAGATAATCCTCTAGTAGTATCCACACGAACAAGGTGTGTTCTCTAACACACAAGGATGGAGAAGAGAGCACCACAAGTGTGCTAGCACTTTCTAGGGCTCTTGGATGGGATTGGAAAGAAAAATAGAGAAGATGAAATACAAGAACACTCTTCTTCTTCTTCTATGTGACAATCACTCTATTTTCTTTCATGAAACTCAAAATCACTCACCTTGTTTCTTCCTTGAAACTCACGGCCAAGAAAGAGGAGAGGGAGGAGGAAGAGAGCTAAGGAGGAAGAAGCATTCAACACCACAAAATCAATGCCACAAAATGAAACTCTTTTCTTTATGTGGCCGGCCACATACATGTAATTCCCCTCATTAATGTGGCCGGCCACATTAAATGGAATGGTGTGTAACCTCCATGAGGTGGCACACCATGATGAGGTGGAGATGATGTGGCAAGGTTAGTCATGCCATGTAGGATGAGTCAACCTTCATGATGTGGCAATACATCAAGTCAAACTTGATGTCTCAACTTCCATTTGGTCAAGTCAAAATTGACCAATTCTCTTCCTTGTTGAGTTAAAACCAACCTTTGGTTGGTTCAAGTCAATTTTAATTTAATGAATCTCAATTCATTAATATAAATTGACTCAATGAATCAAATTTAAATTAGACTCATTCAAGAATTGAATCTAATTGAGTCTAACTTAATAAGTCTAATTTGAATCCAATCTTTGGTGCATCATATAAACCTAATCTCCATCCACTTGTTCTTTGTGTGTGACCCAATAGGTTCTTGTAACGTTGACAATGTTTCTAAACTCCTTTAGAAATATAAGCAATGAGCGGCATCTAGCAATACATCATTGCTATCCAAGTTACAAGAATGTTGAGATCCAACATCACCTTGTGACTACTAATTGTGACTTCTCACAATATGTGACATTGTCCTTCTATCCTAGACATCTAGATTGATCAATGTGAGGCATAGACCGTGTCATCCTCTAATCAATCTAAATCTTGAAATCCAAGTAGACTCACTCGATCAAATGAGCTCAACATCTCATGTTGACTCATTTGGGCATGGCCATGTACTTCGTGGTCTAACTCTATCAAGAATACCGATGTCGCTCCCGTCATATGGGAGGGATAGATCCCATCTACATCACTCACATCCCTCTGCATAATTCGTTATATACCCAGTAATCGCCTTTATAGTCCACCCAGTTATGGGTGACGTTTGACGAAACCAAAGTACATAACTCCTTATGTAGGGAACCATGGTGACTTCAGGTCAAAGTACCAATAGTCATACTAATAGTCACATGAGAAAGTATATGACACTTATATAACAATCCATGATACTTTCTCATGGCGGGTCATTCAGTATACATTCTCCAATGTATACCCATGTGTCAACTTGATATCTCCATATCCATGACTTGTGAGATCAAGTCATCGAGTTGACCTACATGCTAGTCTTATTGCATTAACATTGTCCCTAAATGTTAATACTCGACTAGGAATGATTTAGAGTAGTGTTCCCTATATCATCTCACTATCGATTCAACCAATCGATTGATATAGGTAAGAACCTTCTACTCAAGGACGTTATTATACTTAGTTTATTTGGCACCAATACAAGTATAATAACCAAAACCAAATGCCTTTATTTATATAGAATATGATACAACAAGTCCAAAATACAATAATCAAATGATTGGCTCTAGGGCTCTAGCTATCAATCTCCCACTAGCACTAGTGCCAATCAGTATAGGCTCTAAGCCCCAATGACCTAGTGTGACCATCATGCTTCCTCTGTGCCAAAGCCTTGGTCAAGGGATCTGCGATGTTAGCCTCTGTAGGTACTCTGCAAATCTTCACATCTCCTCTCTCGATGATCTCTCGAATGAGATGGAAGCGTCGTAGTATGTGTTTGGTCCGCTGGTGTGAGCGAGGTTCCTTCGCCTGTGCTATAGCTCCATTGTTGTCACAATAGAGCTCAATGGGATCAGCAATGCTAGGAACCACCCAAGTTCAGTGATGAACTTGCGAATCCAAACTGCCTCCTTTGCTGCCTCTGATGCAACAATATACTCGGCCTCTGTCGTAGAATCAGCTACCGTGTCCTGCTTCGAACTCTTCCAGCTCACAGTACCACCATTAATGCAAAACACGAACCTCGACTGCGATCTATAGTCATCCTGGTCGGTCTGGAAGCTAGCATCACTGTAACCCTTTACAGCTAGCTCATCATTGCCTCCATATATCAAGAAATATTCTTTAGTCCTTCTTAAGTACTTAAGAATATTCTTGACCGCTATCCAGTGACTTTCACCTGGATCTGACTGGTATCTGCTCATCATGCTTAAAGCATACGAGACATCAGGTCGAGTACATAGCATGACATACATGATAGATCCTATGGCTAAAGCATAAGGGATCTGATCCATGCGGTCTCTCTCCTCTCTAGAAGAGGGACTTTGAGTCTTCGAAAGACTCACGCCATGTGACATCGGCAGAAACCCCTTCTTGGAGTTCTGCATGGCAAACCGAAGGAGTACCTTGTCAATGTATGTACTCTGACTTAGGCCAAGCAATCTCTTAGATCTATCTCTATAGATTTGTATCCCTAGAATGCGGGATGCTTCACCTAAGTCCTTCATTGAGAAACAAGTCCCTAGCCAAGTCTTGACAGACTGTAGCAAAGGGATGTCTTTCCCAATGAGCAGTATGTCATTCACATACAATATGAGGAAGACAACTATGCCCCCTACAACCTTCTTGTAGACACAAGGTTCATCTTCGTTCTTGATGAAACCAAACTGTTTGATTGCATCATTGAATCGAAGATTCTAGCTCTGAGAAGCTTGCTTTAGTCCATAAATGGACCTATGCAGCTTGCATACTCTGCTAGTATGCTGTGGATCTACAAAACCCTCAGGTTGTGTCATGTACACATCCTCGAGCAGGTTTCCATTCAGAAACGCGGTTTTGACATCCATCTGCCAGATCTCGTAATCGTGGTAAGCTGCAATAGTAAGCATGATCCGAATGGACTTAAACATCGCTATTGGATAAAAGGTTTCATCATAGTCAATACCATGAATCTGCTTGAAACCTTTAGCTACCAAGCGACCCTTATAGATAAGTCTATCCATGTCAGTCTTTCTCTTAAAGACCCACTTGCACCCAATGGGTTTTACCCCTTCAGGTGGATCAACCAAAGTCCATACTTGGTTGGTGTACATAAATTCCATTTCGGATCTCATGGCTTCTAACCATTTCTCGGAATCTGGTCTCATCATAGCTTCATGATAGGTGGTAGGCTCATCATCTATGAGCACAACGTCATCATGGTCAGACAAGAGAAATGAGTATCTCTCAGGCTGACGACGTATCCTATCAGACCTGCGAAGAGGTATGTCTACTTGAACTGGTTGTTGTTCCTCAACTCCTTGTGGAACAACATGATCCACAACACTTTGTGGTTCCAGTTCAACTTCCATCGAGGCTTCAGTGCTATCATTCGCATCTTAAACTTCTTCAAGATCGAATGTGCTCCCACTAGTCTTTCTAGAAACAAAGTCCCTTTCTAGAAAGACCCCAGTCTTTGCCACAACTACCTTGTGCTGACTGAGAATGTAGAAGTAATATCCCTTAGTTTCCTTGGGATATCCAATAAAGTAGCACTTGTCAGATTTGGGTCCTAATTTGTCTGAGACTTGACGTCTAACGTAAGCCTCACAACCCCAAATCCTCATGAAAGACACCTGGGCATCTCTCCCAGTTCATATCCTATATGGTGTCTTTATCACGACCTTTGATGGAACTCGGTTGAGTATAAAAGCTGTCGTGTCTAGAGCATAGCCCCAAAGGTATGTCGGAAGATCTGTGTGACTCATCATAGATCGTACCATATCTAATAGAGTATGATTCCTCCTTTCGGATACACCATTCCACTGTGGTGTTCCAGGAGGAGTGAGTTGGGATAGAATCCCACACTCAGCTAGGTACTCACGAAACTCATGGCTAAGGTATTCTTCACCTCGATCTGATCAAAGTATCTTAATACTCTTGCCAAGCTGGTTCTGTACTTCATTCTTGAATTCTTTGAACTTTTCAAAGGATTCTGACTTATGTGTCATTAAGTACACATAACCATATCTACTGAAGTCATCAGTAAATGTGATGAAATACCTATAACCTCCTCTAGCAGCGACATTGAAAGGGCCACATACATCACTATGTATAAGTCCTAACAAATCAGTCGCTCTCTCGCTGTGCCCACTAAAGGGAGTCTTGGTCATCTTGCCTCATAGGCATGACTCGCATATCTCATATGATTCAAAATCAAATGAGTCTAGCAAACCATCCTTATGTAGCTGGGATAATCGCTTGTCATTTATATGACCTAAGCAACAGTGCCAGAGGTAGGTTTGGTTCATGTCGTTTGACTTGAACCTCTTGGTATTTATGTTATAGATAGGGCTCTCAAGGTCTAGAATATAGAGTCTGTTCATCATAGGTGCACTACAATAGAACATATCGTTTAAATAGATGGAACAACATTTGTTCTTTATTGTAAACGAAAATCCTTTCTTGTCCAAACAAGAAACTGAAATTATGTTCTTAGTCAAGGCAGGCACATAACAACAATCATCTAATTCTAGTACAAGCCCAGAGGGTAGAGATAGATAGTAAGTTCCTACAGCAATAGCAGCAACCCGTGCTCCATTGCCTACTCGTAGGTCTATCTCACCCTTCGTCAATGCTCTGCTATTTCTCAGCGCTTGTACATTAGTACAAATGTGCGAAGCACATCCAGTATCTAATACCCACGATGAAGAAATAGAGAGGTTGACTTCTATAACATGTATACCTAAAGTAGAAATCTTATTTCTCTTCTTCTTAAGATCTTCCAGGTATTCTTTGGAGTTCCTCTTCCAGTGCCTTGCTTGTCCTTGATATAGGTGACAAAGATGTTCAACCATATCATAAGCACCCATCAACTCATGTTGCTTCTGAAGCTCAGAGTTCATGGTCGCGAGCATAAGACAGGACACATCTAATGCATCATCTTGATGCTTCTTGTAAGCATCTCGGTTTGCTCGCATGGCAGTAGCAGGAGGAGCCTCCGGAATGGGCTGCTCCAGAACGTACAATTTACGTTCTTGAGTGAGAACTATTCTCAGGTTCCTGTACCAGTCCAGGAAATTTACTCCGTTGAGCTTGTCCTTCTTAAGGACAGAACGCAGAGAGAAGTTGTTCGTGTTTGACGTCATGGAAATTCTACAACAGAAATAAATGCAGAAATAAATATCATATTCTTTTAAATCATTTAATTAGGCCTTCAACTAAATGATGCTCCCACTGAATTCTATAATTCATGTGGGACAAGATCCACATCATACTAACCCTTGAGTTAGCTTTGACTAATACGCCCAAGATTTAGTATGATCGGTGGGTAACGATTACCAATTACATCTCTATGCAACTCTTGTTTATAGGATCATCATCCACAGTTATATTAAAACTTGAGTTAGCTTTGGCTAATACGCCCAAGAATTAATATAAATGTGATTTATGTCCTATCTTTCCCACCGTTGGAAGAATGCCTATAGTTGTACTCGATCCAACTGAGTTAACTAGTTACTCAATCTAATTGAGTTGTACTCACCCATGCGTTGATAGGTGGGACCAAGATTGTCCCTCCGTACCCTACCAAGATAATATGTGTTGCTCTGCTTTGGCAGATTCAACAACACATGTGATCGAGGTAGTGATAGGTATCACGGCACGGTAGGCATTAGAGTTAACGTGATTTAGATCTAATCTAAACGTCGATGTTGTATCATATACTCGATATAGATCTAATCTAATCGATAGGGTACATCTTGTACATGATGTAGATCTAATCTAATCGTAAGGGTGCATCTTGTGCACGATTTAGATCTAATCTTAATCGTTAGGCACTAATTAATTACTTAATTAACTAGCATGCATCACATACACACAAAAGCAATTAATTAAATAATTTTGTGATTATGTCATGGCTCTACTACGATCTTCTCAAGCCAATGAGAAGATCGGATGGTCAACCTAAGGTCAACAGCTTCTCAAGCTCCTTCCTTTGACCACCTCGTGTTGCTCGCGCCCTCCTCGTAACTCCGTCTCGAGTGGACCTTCCACCGCTTCAAAATTTACATTACAATTTTGAAACTCGAGTTACATTCGAGTCTAAATCTAATTTACAACCAGAATATAAATAGGGAGACACGACGCGCAGGTCGCATATCAAATACAGGACACACAAACACATGACGGCACGCAGGCCGTATTATAAATTACAACACAAATCCAATCATATTTGGTCTTTTTGGGCCATGACTATCACAAAAATAATATATAATTCAAAATTATATATTTTCATAATTTTTTGTAATTTTTCATAATTTTTTACAATTTTTATGAGTAAAATTTTCCGGCGGTCCCGTTTAGCGGTTTTCGAGCGCAATCACAGAACAAATCCCCTTGCGAGGCCAGGGGCATTGCCCCTACCCGCGATCTAACCATCACGAGGGTTCCTTTGTGATCCAAGAGCACCTTAGCCCGCTGTCCCAAAAAGTTTTGGGGTGAAACTTTGCCGTTTTGGAAAATTCTTCTCGGTAGTCGAAGCCTACAAGTGTCGAAACACTTGTGCTTCGCTTCTACGAGAAAAATACTCATAAAAACCATTTAAAACTTAAAATTACAGAAATTCATAGAATGTTTATTTTTCATAAAAATCAAAATAAACTCGTATTCATCTTCGCACGTGGCTCTGATACCACTGTTGGGTTTTTCGGGCCGCGAAAACAGCTTTTTCGCGTCGCGGAAACCCCGAATCACCCTAGCCAATGGATCCGTGTGAAGAATATAGAACAAAATTTACGAGTACGAGTTTACAACTTAGATCTACTCCTAGATCTACATGAAGAAAGATTTATACCTTCGATGCGTGCCCTTTTCGTAATCCCGCAAGTCCAAGATACACCGGATCTCAAGATTGTCAACGTAGACAATCCTCTAGTAGTATCCATACGAATAAGGTGTGTTCTCTAACACACAAGGATGGAGAAGAGAGCACCACAAGTGTGCTAGCACTTTCTAAGACTCTCGGATGGGATTGGAAAGAAAAATAGAGAAGATGAAATACAAGAACACTCTTCTTCTTCTTCTATGTGACAATCACTCTATTTTCTTTCATGAAACTCAAAACCACTCACCTTGTTTCTTCCTTGAAACTCACGGCCAAGAAAGAGGAGAGGGAGGAGGAAGAGAGCTAAGGAGGAAGAAGCATTCAACACCACAAAATCAATGCCACAAAATGAAACTCTTTTCTTTATGTGGCCGGCCACACACATGTAACTCCCCTCATTAATGTGGCCGGCCACATTAAATGGAATGGTGTGTAACCTCCATGAGGTGGCACACCATGATGAGGTGGAGATGATGTGGCAAGGTTAGTCATGCCATGTAGGATGAGTCAACCTTCATGATGTGGCAATACATCAAGTCAAACTTGATGTCTCAACTTCCATTTGGTCAAGTCAAAATTGACCAATTCTCTTCCTTGTTGAGTTAAAACCAACCTTTGGTTGGTTCAAGTCAATTTTAATTTAATGAATCTCAATTCATTAATATAAATTGACTCAATGAATCAAATTTAAATTAGACTCATTCAACAATTGAATCTAATTGAGTCTAACTCAATAAGTCTAATTTGAATCCAATCTTTGGTGCATCATATGAACTTAATCTCCATCCACTTGTTTTTTGTGTGTGACCCAATAGGTTCTTGTAACATTGGCAATGTTTCTAAACTCCTTTAGAAACATAAGCAATGAGCGGCATCTAGCAATACATCATTGCTACCCAAGTTACAAGAATGTTGAGATCCAACATCACCTTGTGACTACTAATTGTGACTCCTCACAATATGTGATATTGTCCTTCTATCCTAGACATCTAGATTGATCAATGTGAGGCATAGACCGTGTCATCCTCTAATCAATCTAAATCTTGAACTCCAAGTAGACTCACTCGATCAAATGAGCTCAACATCTCATGTTGACTTATTTGGGCATGGCCATGCACTTCGTGGCCTAACTCTATCAAGAATACCGATATAACTCCTTATGTAGGGAACCATGGTGACTTCAGGTCTAAGGACCAATAGTCATACTAATAGTCACATGAGAAAGTATATGACACTCATATAACGATCCATGATACTTTCTCATGGCAGGTCATTCAGTATACATTCTCCAATGCATATCCATGTGTCAACTTGATATCTCCATATCCATGACTTGTGAGATCAAGTCATCAAGTAGACCTACATGCTAGTCTTATTGCATTAACATTGTCCCTGAATGTTAATACTCGACTAGGAATGATTTAGAGTAGTGTTCCCTATATCATCTTACTATCGATTCAACCAATCGATTGATATAGGTAAGAACCTTCTACTCAATGATGTTATTATACTTAGTTTATTTGGCACCAATACAAATATAATAACCAAAACCAAATGTCTTTATTTATACAGAATATGATACAACAAGTCCAAAATATAATCATCAAATGATTGACTTTAGGACTCTAGCTAACACTAATTCCACAAAACTAGCTTTAAAACTTGAACTGAGTTTTTCAAACTTGGTATTTGCAATTTTAATGCATTGAAACATTCAAATATCAAATTATACGACACTAGAAATTTGGAAACCTCCTATTAAACAAGATAATTTTTTTGGAAAAATCCCAAACAAATTTAGAAATTCATTTGTTATCTCAAATCAATGCAAAGTTCATACCGACATCTAAAGATACAACAAATATCAATTATTGATATCAAAATCAAACCAAATTCGTATAATTCTGTATTGCCCAAAACTGGTCCATGTAAACCACATGCTTAATTAAAAATATGTTAAATGATTTGAATTAATTAATGTAGATTATTAAATACCAATTATATGATTACGTGATTAGCATTTTTATGCTGGATTATGTTATGGAAATTTAAGGGAGAAATTCGGTGCTTGGCCAAGTAGGAGATCAGGGGTTATTTTAAAATTAGAAATTTAGTTTACAAAAAAAAGTTTAAAGTTGAATCTTTGATGTGTTAGGGGACCTAAATATTTTATTAAGATATATGTACAATTTTAAAAATTAAGGGGGTAAAGATGGTAACTATTTATTAAGTAATTAAGGTAACCTTTAGCTTAAAGATTAAGCCAAGGTTTAATATTTAGTTAATTAATCAATTATATTATGGTGAATAACAATATGTATATGATTTAATTTATTTAGTATTAAATCATTTAATTGGACATAGTCTTGGAGCAATAAATAAGTATGAAATAGGGTGGTTATTATTTTTTTGGAAATTAAAAGAGAGGAAATAAAACCTAGGGTTCTTCCTCTTTAAGAGCTACCGCCCCTTACAAGGGAGAGGGAGACTGCGAGTTGATGGGTGAAAAATTGAAGGAGAAGTAGAGCCCCGAATGCACCCCTCGCTCCCTCGCGCCGATAGTGGGTCTTCTGAGTGTTTAGACGCAAAGGCATGTTCTAACCTCTTTTTGCAACTTTTAGTTTAGCTATGGTGTGTTTGATGTCATTTTCATGTGTATGGATGAAGAAAAACATGCTAGGTATTCATCTTATCATATCAGATTTATTTTGCAAAGTTTTCTTGACGAATCTTGATCTTTTAATTAAGTTCTTGATTGATTTGTAAGGGGGAACCAACCTAGGCATTCCCGCTATCCATAGACATGTTGGGAGTGTGTTTTGATATCAATTAAGGAATATGGTTGATGAGAATGACATGGTATAAATCTGGTTAAGGAAGTGATCAGATTTGGTGCAGTTTAGGCTCGTAGGGGTTGACGAAAGTCAGAAAAGTATTAGATCAGCCCTATTTTTATTAGTTTCGCATGCTAGGAATTGTATTTTTATGGAAATGCTACATGCATCTATATGTATGAGTTGTAGGAAATATATGTTCATGTAGGGGTTAAGATCAGCCCTGTTTTCATTAGTTTCACATGCTAGGGATTTTGTTTTAACACCACCCCCTCCCTCTTAGCTGCTATTTTTATTTACCTCCTATATACTAGCACTTTGAGCTCTATTATCATAACGATTAGTAGGATACTAATGCATGCAAGTTAACTATTTGTTTTAGCATGTAAATCATTTTATTTATTTAGCAATATCTTTCTACGCATGAAAAATAATAATATTTTGTTTAATAATGTGAACTATATGTGACAATGTGACGGGTAGGAGATGTTGAATAAGTGTGAATGGAGAAAAGGTGGAAGGGGATAGAAGCTATTGTGAATGAGATTTTAGTCCCACATTGAGAACTTCAAGGCATGTTGGTTAGTTTATATTTATTCATATGCATTGAGGATGTAAACAAATGCATGGGGAGAGATTCTCTCTCATGCATGGGTGTGCAAGGGGGGCACAAATCTAGGGTCCAGATTGCACTGAACCATGTTGACTCGTGTGCGGGCACGACCTGCACGTGCCGAATGCCGGATCTATCGGGACAAAAATTTGCCCGAGTGAAACAACCAACCTAAGTGATAATGAGTGAAACGCGTAATGGTATTTAACCGACTATTAACGCTGCCCATTGATCTGAGTTCCTATATAAGGAGCCTGTGATCACAAGCAGAAGACACACGGAAAGCAACAAAATCTCTCCACCGGTGTTCCCTCCTCCTCTATCGTGCAACTCCTGCTCGATAAAATACCCGTGATAGCAATCGGGTGCCTCTTAATTCGCCGTGACCACCAGTGCTTGGTAGAATTCACGGTCAGCCATTGTATCCTAGAAACATCGACCCTAGTAAGCCTCGAAGTACAGCCGGAGGTGGGACGGATCTGTTTCAAGGAAACTGCGACTCTCACAGGCCTTGGTCAACTTGCCCAGTCGGCCTCTTCGCTCGACCGACCTCTCCACTCGCTCGGTCGGTCTCTTTATCCGCCCGACTGACTTCTCTAACCGCTCGGTCTGTCGCTTCGCTCGTCCGCCCGACCTGCCTGCCTCTCGCTAGGCTTGTCTGCCCGCCCGACCGTACCACCCAATCGACCTTACTACCTGCCCGACTGTACTGCTCGGTCGGTCTCTCTGGTTGGATGGCTGCTCTGTCCGATCAGACTCTATTTTCTTAACTTCTCGGCTCGGCAACACAGATCTACTACTCAGCAGACCTACCCGCTCGCTAACTAAGTCCAATCCGTCGCTCTTCGGCGTGTAGGATAAACCAACCCTTGCTGGCATCCTAAGATTATCTGCTCAGGTCATCTCTATTGTAAGTTGAATTTAAATTTTGTATAATTTTAAATTCAGCTAAGTCCCCCAAAATCTCCGGCAATATATTGTTTTTCCAAAAAATCTTGAAACATATTTGCTTCTGTTGAGATGACCATAGAACTGAATATTGAGGTGCAATAGACTCAACATGTGCAGACCCCCTCCGCCCCAATTGGAACTGTGTCAATCAATCACGGGGAAAAGCTAGAGAAGTTCAGTGGACTGAACTTCAAGAGGTGGCAGCAGAAGATGCTCTTCTACCTGACTCCTAAGCGTGCTAAGGATGCTGATGCGCAAACCATCAGTGGAGTGGAGGCATGGACTCATTTTAAGTTCCTTTGCCGAAACTACATTCTCAATTGCCTTGCTGACTTGCTATACGCTGTGTATGACATGAAGAGAATGGCTAAGGAGCTGTGGGAGTCTCTGGACAAGAAGTACAAGACGGAGGCTGCAAGGGCCAAGAAGTTTATCGTGGGTCGATTCCTGGACTACAAGATGGTTGACTCCAAGACGGTGATCAACCAAGTCCAGAAGCTTCAGGTGATCTTGCATGAGATGCACTCAGAAGGGATGATTCTAAGTGAAACCTTCCAGGTGGCTGCTATCATTGAGAAGCTGCCTCTCGGTTGGAAGGGCTTCAAGAACTACCTGAAGCACAAGCAGAAGGAGATGAATGTAGAGGAACTTATTGTTCGACTTCGCATCGAAGAAGACAACAAGAGTTCAGAGAGAAAACTATTCTCTCAGGCTACTATGAAAGCCAACGTGGTCGAGCACGGTCAAAGCTCGAAATGGAAGAACCCTAAGTCTTCCAAGATAGGACCCAGAGGAGGCATCAACAAAAAAAAGTTCTCTGGAAAGTGCTTCAACTGTGATCGAATAGGTTACAAATCTTTGGAGTGTAGGAAGCCGAAGAAGAAGTAGGAGGCCAACTTAAACGAGGGACCAGAAATGGATGACCTCTGCGCTATGGTCTCTGAGTTAAATTTGATCGGTTTAAACCCGCGGTAATGGTGGATCGATATTAGAGCCACTAGACATATTTGCTACAATAAGGAGCTACTCCACAATTTTGAAGAAGCCACTGGAGACAAGTTGTTCATGGGGAACTCAGCAACCTCAAACATCATGGGCCAAAGAAATGTGGTACTGAAGATGACCTCTGACAAGAACCTTACTCTAAACAATGTGCTGCATATTCCAGAGATTCAGAAGAATCTAGTATCCAGATCACTGCTAATTAAGTAACCATGGCTTTCGTATTATTTTTGAGTCGAATAGAGTTGTATTGTCCAAGAATGGAATGTTTGTAGGAAGAGGCTATGTATCTGATGGGCTATTCAAGCTTAATATAATGGCCATTAGGCCCAAGATAAATAAAAATGAAAGTTTTTCCACTTATATGCTTGAGTCTTCATGTTGTGGCATGGTAGACTAGGACATGTTAACTACGATGTGTTACGTAGATTAATAAACATGCAAAGCATATCTGCATTCCACCTTGACCCAAAACACAAGTGTGAGATTTGTGTTGAAACGAAAATGACAAGGTCATCCTTTCAACATATTGAAAGAAGTAACGAACCACTTGACCTAATCCACACTGATGTGTGCGACCTAAAAGGTACGCCAACACGTAGTGGTAATAAATACTTCATCACTTTTGTAGATGATAACACAAAATACTGTTATATGTATCTTCTCAAAGGTAAAGATGAAACTATAGAGAAATTTGCTATCTATAAGACTAAAGTTGAAAACTAGCTTAATAGAAAGATTAAAGTGGTTCGAAGTGACCGATGTGGTGAATATGTATCACAATTGGCTGAGTTATGTGCTAAACATGGGATCAGACACAAAACAACAACTCCTTATACTCCTCAGCAAAATGGAGTTGCTGAGTGAAAGAATCGAGCTCTAAAGGAGATGATGAATGCTCTTCTATTAAGCTCTGGATTGCTAGAGTCCATGTGGGGGGAAGCTGTGTTAACAACTAATTACCTTTTAAATAAGGTGCCCCGGAAGAAAATAGATAAGAGCTATTATGAGTTGTGGAATGGAAAACAATCATCCTACAAATATTTATGAATGTGGGGGTGTATTGCCAAAGTGATGGTGCCTGATCCGAAATGAATTAAGATAGGACTAAAGACTATTAATTGAGTATTTATTGGATATGCACAGAACAGCAGTGCTTATCAGTTTGTTGTGCATAAATCACAAATATCGGAGATACACAAGAACTCGATAATAGAATCGAGAAATGTCTCGTTCTTCGAGCATGTGTTTTCATATAAGACCCGAGAGGATGCTAGCTCCTCAAAGCAGGCATATGAATCACACGACGAAGAAGATGATGATGAACCAGTCGAGGCTAAGCTTAGACGAAGCAAAAGAGCTCAGGTAGAAAATGTTGGATTGAGAAGCGCTACAGGGGGGGTGAATAGCGTTCGTGGCTTTCACTCGTTTCGGAATCGTAAAACTCGAGAAATTGCAGCGGAATTAAGTAAAGAAAAACACACGCAAACACGGGTTGTTTACTTGGTTTGGAGCCTGTGGTGACTCCTACTCCAAGGCCCACGCTCGTTGAGTGTTTACGTTGGGCAACACTTATAATCTCGAAAATTATTACAAGCTAAGTATAGAGAAGAATAGTAATTAACTTAATACTGACAACAGAGAATGAAAATTGAAGCTCCTGGTCGTCGGAAGTTTGTTGCAGCACTTCGGGATCGTCTCGTTAGTAGCTTGTCACAGAAGGTTGCTCAGAATTCGTTGTGGAGAGTGCTGCCTCGAGAGCCTCTTTTATACAATGTTGGAGGCGCCTTAAAGCTCATCCAAGGCGCCTCCAAGCCGCGAGTCGGCTGCATGGATCAGCACTAATCTGGTCGCATCCACTTGAAGGCGCCTTCAAGGCTGGTCCAAGGCGACTCCAAGACTGGTCCAAGGCACCTCCAAGACTGGTCCAAGGCACCTCCAAGGCCTGGTCCAAGGCGCCTCCAGCCTACTCCAAGGCACCTCAAGCTCTGCTGCACTGACTTCTTCTAGCTTGCACCCGAGGCGCCTCCAAGCTCCATGGAGGCACCTCGGACACTGTTCATCCAAGGCTAAGTGTGCTCTTTTGTCCTTGCACAATGTGTTAGTCCACAAAATGCACATCTATCCTGCAAGACAAAGTTAGCACACATAAATATGATAAGAATAGTGTTTGACAGTCTCTGACCTGTCCGAGTCTGAGTTTGGATTTCCGACCGAAAAACCTAGGTCGACCCGACGCCTACTGTTCCCTTTGCGGGGAACACGTCCTCACCTACTCCACTCAGGAGAGTTATCTGTTGTCAGTGCGATCCTCCAGATTGACTGTGTAACGACCATCCTTCTTACTACTACTACTCTCTAAGGATGAATGTTGCTTAACTACTAACTCTACTTAACCGGTATGATTAAAAATCACATGGAAACCCTATCGAAAAATTTCGACAGAGTCTCCCCTGTACCGGTGACCATATTCAACAATACATGCAATATATACTCAGCCACAAGCGGTTGGAACACATATCAATCAACCACGCAGTATAATAAATCCAAAATAAAGAAAACAATACCACAACTCATCACACCATATCACAATTCATCTACTATGTCCTAATCACATCAAAATATCATGTACTATCTCAAATACTTCTAACATAGCAAAAGACAATAGAAACTAAAAGAAAACTTCTTTCTTAGTCCCAAGGCTTCCATAGTCCTGGCATCACACATCCTTCGAACACCTCCTTGTCGCCTTCCTTTCCATATCTTTTCCTTTCCTGTATCTGCAGTAAGAGGAAGTGCAATCTATAAGCAAAATTTGCTTAGTAAGCGCTATCTAACTCACAAAAACACGAATATGCATGTATACAGAAAGAACTAGAAACTATATGCTCTAAAAGAAAATAAAGCATAAACATAACTACTCATGTCAAACTAATAGCAAAGAAAAGCTAAGGAAACTACTCATATAATTCCAATAGCTAATCATGCTATACAAGGATAAAACTGCATGCTGGTAGATAAAGCTAATCATGCTAAATATCAAATCAGGAACAAACAAAACTAATACTGCATGCTAGAATTCAAATGAATTAAACTTTCTGACTCTAAGCATAAATGAAGCTTGTTTCATTTGTTTCAAAACTTATATTTTATTACTTTAAAATAATAATCAACTTCTCTTGGGCCCGGCATTGTACCAATTTACGCGCATCTTTAATATGAGTCTAGGTAGCTAATCCCGAAACTACTAAGGTACTTCTAGGCGATCTTGTGCCTAGGGGCGATCTAGGAGCCCACCCAATGGACCTTGTGTCCGGTACATGCCATTAAAAAGTAAAATACTTATTTTCTTTTTAACTATAACTTCCTTATACTTGTTATTCTTTAATACTTCTAATATATAATGCTTTGGCATTTTAATAAGCACCTGGTGTGCCAAAATCCCTAAAGTCTTGACTTTGGGATCTATTTAAGCCTTGACCTTTTACTTCCTTTTCTTTATCTTTCTCATACTTTTCTTAAACTCAAAATACTGTTAGGGTATTTTTAAATATGCATCTATAAGTGAAATCAACTAGGTAACACACAATCATGCATATTTAAAAGAAATCTAAAGCCTTGTTCTACAATGCTTTCTATAAACTATCTGTATTTTAAAAAATAAAGACTACAGCTTTAGTTGTACCATAATTCCAAACCTCCTAAGCAGTTAGGTGAAGCCACTACATTAAACCTCAATAGTACTGTAACATTCAAATATCGTAAAATCGATGGATCACAACTGCACAAATTCAGCTAACATGAGGTAAACTTCAACTCTACTCATTCTACAATCTTGCTCATTTAGTCATGATAAAGAATTATCTAAACCAACCCTTACTCTATCTAGAAGAAAGATTTTGTCATTAAACAAGTATTATACCAACATTTAGAGTCATCAAGAAAGAGTAGAAATCATGCTCAGAATTGATGTAACATTTAAATCTCTTTTCTCATCTTCTAAACTAAACTTCTACTCTAAAGTTACTACTTGCATATCTAAATCAATCACATACTTCTTACCTGTTAAATTCATTACATCACTTCAAATCATCTTTTAGTCTTAATACATGATACTCACCAAAACATCATATTACATATGCTCATATTCACCCTTTCATCCACACTTCTGCACTAAGGGAATTACACTACCTACTTCATCATAAATAAACCAAAAATCACTGCCGGATCAACCTCCAATTAGCCTAATAAATCAAAACCTAATCCAAGCCATTCTATATTCATTGCCTAATAGCAAAACAAAGGGAAACTAAAAGCTTAAAGATAAATCTAACTTTATATATACTTGAAATAAAAGACAGTTCGTTGTATAGATATATATATAAACTAAAACTAAAAATCTACAACTGAAATATTTTCATGAAATCTGAAACTAACATGCTCCAAATTAATCTAACTCGTTCTAAACTGCAAGACTTCCTCAATTCTTATCATAACATGTAAAGAACATCTTTAACCCAATAGAACCTCACAAATCTACAAAGGAATATACTTGAAACCTCTTAATCTACACCGAAAATTTCCACAAGCAAGGAAAGAACTAAAATGTTTCTTATCTTCTAATTCTTTTATTATAGAATGCCTCGGCATTTCTTCGAGCACTTGGCGTGCTGTTGATCCCAAATTCTGAAATTTAGAGATCCTATCAAGACCTTGGTCCTTTCTTTACTTATAACTACTTATAATCTTCTAAAAAGATTTAATGAAACACATGCTTTAAATTAAAGAACTATTCTTGCTCGTTAAGGAAGTAGTAAACTTCAAATCTGCACTCTAAAGAAACTAAACCATATACTTGTGCATATCTAATAGTAAAGAAAACTGATCATGCTCCACTCATAGCAAACATAACCAGAAAATATACTCTTATTGAAAATCTGCATTTGCTAAAGAACTAAACTAAATCTACACTTAATGAAGAACAAAACTACACCACTAAAGAACAAGATGGAAAATTCTGCACTTAAACTCTAAAGGGGTTGTTTGTGACATTTACACCATAATATTCAGCCAGCAAGTTCCTCTCAAAGGTTTGGCAGGTGAAACATACCAACATAGTTGAAGATATGATTGGAATTAACACCAATTTGGCATGTACAACTTCTAATGATAGTAATGATTCCTAACTTATTGCCTTTAACTAATTATTAGTGCAAACACTATAATTGTCTCAAATTAACTTTCAAGCTTACTGTCATCATGGCAGCAACAACAAGTAATCCGATCATTGGGTTACTTGTCTAACTCATTGCTGCACCACTCAAATTCCTAACTCATTGCCATCAACGACAAAATCATTTGTGCAAACTAAAGGCTCCAAATTCTAAACCATTTCTGTCCAAAGAGCTAACCCCTCAAAGCAAGAACCCAAATCAGAGAGGAAAAAGGAACTAAATCTTTACTACCTAACTTCAAATAGTACATAGACAACTTAAGCATCTTGAGGTCGTAATGAAAGGTCAACTATTTTGAAAGTATCAAAAACTGAATATCATCTAATTAAACCCACACGCTTAACCTATACCATTTATTCCCTTTCTTTGAAATTCACGGCAACAACTTAAGGAAGCAAACCTCCTTAATAACATGCTTCAAAAGAGAACTGTTAACTTAAACACTCCCTAAATTGAATGCTCATGATGTTAATACAAGCAAAACCATATAGCACAGGAAATAAAACTTGCTGCTCATGATATTTATAGGCTGTTCAAAACTGAATGGCACAAAAGAACTAGATCCGAAACCCAGAAATAAGGTTATTCATAATCAATGAGGTGGCAAAGAACTAAAATCTGCAGTGCTAAATGCAAGGCTGCTCAAGCTTACCGAATCATTAACAAAGGAAATCTAAACAGCAAGTATCTAAAGCTAACACTGCATGCTTTACACTAGAACAGATCTAAAACCATTCAAATCCCTTCTCCTCTTCTTTATCAACCCACGACAGCAACCCAAAAGCAAGAATCCAACACAACCTTAAAACTAAATTATGCAACATTAATTGCAACCCAAGAAGAAGGTACAGATATATTCAACGCATTAACAAACTGAACTATGTGCTCAGATTAATTAATCCTCTTCTCATTTTTCTGATGAAATCCACGGCAACCAAAAGAATCTAGCAAATTTGCTACTGAAACCTAAAAATCTTAATTGTTCTCTATGCTCTTTGTCTAGAACAACAAAACCCAAAATCCAGCTACAAAGCTTGGAGGTAAAACGCCTGCATACTTGAACTTTACCATTCATGTTCTTCCTTAAACCTCAAACCCAACCCACAATCTTCATAGAAAATTTGAAAACAAAAGGAAAAAGAATTCGGAGCTATCCTACTGCAGGTGAGTAGCGACTTACATCGGTTTCTTGAACTCACATCCGGAAGGGAAGGACCCTAGGGTTTCGGAGGCTTGCATGATTGTGGCCTCTCCCTCGTGCTCACGGTTTCCTTCTCGACGAGAGGAGCTCGACGGTACGAAGACTTCACGGAGAGGGATGCTTGCCGGCCGCCGGAGACGCCGGCTGCTTGCTGCGTTTTTGCCCGAGAGGAGTTGCCGACGCCGTCGCGAGAGAAGAAAGGGAATTTCGGGAGAAATTTTAGGTTTAGGGAAAAGAATTTAAATCTTATACTTAAGGTTATCTTCGTTTCCAACTATACCTTATATACATTTTATTCCCTTCTTGATTAACAAAATACCCGCAGACCAGTTGGTTGGCTGAGTTCGGTTAAGGTCTGGTTCAGGTCTGAGGTCTTGGGTTCAAAACCCAGCTTTAACACTTTTATTATTTTTTTTAAACTTCTTTATCTTGGTAAAAATACCAAACGAACTCCAAAAATTGTGTAAAAATACTCTAAAAATTCCTAAAAATCTCTAGAATTTTTCTATAGCATTTTTAAATATTTTTGAATTATTTTTAGGGCTCAAAATGAGGAAATCTGGGTCGTTATAGACTGGACTTTTGCTTAGTGCTCGATGCTTTCGGACTTTCTGCTAGACGTCTGCTTCCCGACCCGTACAGTCTTCCACCTGGTTCGCGACACCAGGACTTTCCACCTAGGGTTACCACCCCCTAGGACTTTTGCTTGAAGCCCTCGACCTACCAAGACTTTCCGCATAGGGTTACCACCCCCTATGACCTAGGGTTACCACTCCCTAGGGTTTTCCACCTGCCTAACCTCAGTTAGGACTTTTGCCTAAGTACCCTTAGGACTTTCCTGCAAGCTCATTCAAACTGTTAGATCACAACATAACCTTAATTTTGAATCCTTTGTCATTATCAAAATACTGGTTCGATCGTCGGATGCTTCCCGCACTAACAATCTCCCCCTTTTTAATTATTGCAACTTAAATTCAAAGTTAAGTAAAACAAGCATAAGTGAATGTATCAATAAACATAAGGAAGCTTTTTAAGTAAAAAGTTCAAGTAAGAACATAAGCAAGCTAAATGTATAAGGCTCCCCCTTAATAGGAGCTCTCTTTCTCTTATCCTTAATTTGAATTTGAATTTTGAATAATTTGAATTTATCTTACTCTCCCCTTTTATCATATATCAAAAAAAACTTTTGTATGGAGAACAATAGAAAAAACATAACATGAAAGGATTAAGTTTTTAACAACTTACATTTTCAGCTTAAAAAGATATATTTTAAAACACTTTAAAGCAATATTTCTTGTAAGTGAAATTTGCTTTTGTCTTTGAAATAAACAAATTAAAGCCTAAGAAACATTTTCAGCAGGAAGTTGGTTTTAAGAAAACTAAGTTTAGTAACTAATTTAGCTAAAAAGATTTTTCTTTGAACCGAAACATAGCTAAATTAAGATTACTGTTTCGAACAACTCCTTTTACTTAGGCAAAATTTGTGCAAATTTAGGAAAAATTAAAACAAATGATTTTTGAAAGGCAAGTTTTGGAAAATAGTAAGCTTAAATTTTGCAATGAAAGCTAGTTTCGAAAGTCTTTGTTGAAAAATATTTCGTTAAAATTTTTAAAGCCCCCCTTTTTTTAAAAATAAAAAATCTTTTGACCTGACTTAGTTAATTTTGAAGATGACTATAAAAGTCATAAAATATTTAAAAGAATTTTAAATTAACGGCAAAAGAGGAGCAATTTTTTTAGGAACTTAATGTCTAAGCATGAGTTAGGTATCAGAGCCTTAAAGTGCAAGCATAAGTCAACTTGAAGTTTTAATATCCTTAACCAACTGTCTAACCTTTACCTACTGGCTGAATACCTAGAGGGTAATAGTTTTCACTTGGTTAGTCAAGTTAAGTTAGTAATCCAGTTAGATTTGACTAGGGCTGGATCATTTAACTTGATTAATGTAAAAGTAGTTTTTAACGCCCAGACTCACTATGATGCACAGAAATAAGCATTCTGGATTCTAGGCTGTACCCTATGCATCTCACGCCGTTCTAAGTCTTGCAAACACAAATAAGTTATGCCTAGTGTGTTTGGGAGATGCTCTAGCTGAAAATAGGGGAACATGATTTCTAAGAGGAAGAACCTAGGCTAAGTCCAAATTTTGAAAAGCTAATAAGATTAGGATTTTGAAAACATTGTTTTTTCTAAAATTTTAAAAGATAATTTTAAGATTGAGCAATTTTGAACACCAAAAAATATTTTGAAATTCGATGTAAGAATTGGTTTGAAAATCAAGATCTATTCTACCCAACACATTCCTATTTGTCTTCTTAATGCACTAAACTCGAGTTCAGGTAAGGGTTTTGTGAAAATGTCAGCTAGGTTTGATTTGGACTCAACATGGTTAAGTACAATTTCACCTCTAGCTACA
The DNA here is from genome assembly GCF_018446385.1 of Zingiber officinale. NCBI lineage: Eukaryota > Viridiplantae > Streptophyta > Magnoliopsida > Zingiberales > Zingiberaceae > Zingiber > Zingiber officinale. Next base: position 31,511,888 of record NC_055992.1, on the reverse strand, counting down.
TGATCCCTTACAAAATGGTGTTTTACCTCTATGTGTTTAGGGTTTAATTGAACTTATATTATCAATAAATTTTTTTGTATTTTTATATTCTAGTTGATAGTCTTTTAGTGTATGCATCATCCACAAAAGTTGAGAAGCACATTCTCCTAGGGCTATGTATTCAGCTTCAGTAGTGGATAAAGCAACGCAGTGTTGCTTTCTGCTTGACCAACTTACTAGGCACTGACCTAGAATTTGGCAGCTACCACTTGCGCTTTTTCTATCTAGTTTGCACCCAGCATAGTCTGAATCAAAATAGCCAAAAAGGTCAAAGGTGCAAGTTCTAGGGTACCAAAGTCCTACATTTAGGGTGCCCTTAATGTACCTAAGTATTCTTTTAGCATATGTTAGATGTGACTCTTTTACACAGGATTGGTATCTTGCACACATACATACTACAAATAGTATATCGGGTCGACTTGCAGTTAGGTAGAGTAAGCTACCTATCACACTTCTATAGTGTTTTGGATCTACTGGTTTTCCTTCTGGGTCAGAATCAATGTTGATATTAGTTGTCATTGGTGTATTTATAATTTTTAAATTTTCTATGCCAAATTTTTTAATTAGTTCCTTAGTATATTTAGTCTGATAAATATAGATTTCATCTTTGGTTTGTTTAATTTGTAAGCCTAAGAAAAATTTGAGTTTCCCTACTAAGCTAATTTCAAATTCATTTTCCATTAATTTAACGAATTCTTTTAAAAGTTTAGTGTTGGTTGAGCAAAAAATTATATCATCAACATAGATTTGGGCTATGAAGATGTCTTTCTCTAAGATTTTGACAAATAAGGTCTAATTTATTTGACCTTGGTTAAAGCCTTTAGGTAATTAGATAACCGTTCATACCATGCCGTAGGTACTTGTTTTAGGCCATATAAGGCCTTTTTCAATCTGAATACATGGTTTGATTTGTCTACGTCCTCAAATCTGGGGGGTTGGCTTACATAAACCTCTTCCTTAATGAATCTATTTAAGAAGGCTGACTTGACATCCATTTGGTATAACCTAAATCCTTTATGTGCTGCATATGCCAACAACATCCTAATGGATTCAAGTCTAGCTACTAGTGCATAGATTTCGTCATAGTCTAAACCTTCAACCTGGCTAAACCCTTTGGTTACTAATCTGGCCTTATTTCTTACTATATTACCCTGATCATTCAATTTATTCCTAAATACCCATTTGGTGTAAATTATGGACTTGTCTAAGGGTTTAGGTACAAGTTCCCAGACTTAGTTTCTATCAAATTGGGCTAACTCTTCCTGCATAGCAATGATCCAGTTTGGGTCAGGTAGAGCTTCTTCTATGGTCTTAGGCTCAATTTTAGAGATAAGTGCAATCTGACTCAAGTTTCTATACGAAGCTCTAGTTCTAACTCCTAGGTTTGGGTCACCCAAATTTGGTCAGGTGGGTGAGAAGTACTTATTCTGGTTGGTCTTATACTTAAGTTAGTAGTTGGTTCCTCTGGTCTAGTGTTAGGTTGAATTTCTTCATCTTCTATAATTCTTCGGTTAATGTCAATATTTTCATTTTTATTAGATAGGTTATTTTCTTCATCAAAGATTACATTAGTTGTTTTTTCAACTTTTAGGGTATTTTGGTTATAGACTCTATAAGCCCTACTGGTTGTGGAGTACCTTAAGAATATTCTTTGGACTGATTTGGGTGTGAATTTTCTTAAGTAATCTTTAGTGTTTAAAATGTGAACTTTACATCCAAACACTTTTAAATAGTTCAAGTTGGGAATTTTATTATAATATATTTCATAGGGGGTTTTATTGTGTAATTTGTTAATAAGAATTCTATTTTGAATGTAGTTTGCTGTATTTATTGCTTCGGCCCAGAATTGATGATTTAAATTGTACTCATTTAGCATGGTTCTAGCGGTCACTTGTAGGGTTCTATTTTTACGTTCCACCAAACCGTTCTGTTGGAGAGTTCTAGGACATGAAAATTCATGTTTCTATCCATTAATTTTACAAAATTGGGTAAACATATGATTTTCAAATTCACCCCCATGATCACTCCTTATTCTTTTAATTTTGGTATCTTTTTCATTTTCTATTAACTTGTAAAAATTATTAAAAACGTCAAAGGTTTCATCTTTTGTTTTTAGAAATTTTACCCAAGTGTACCTAGAGTAATCATCAATTATTACTAAGCAGTACTGATTCTTGCTTAGTGACTTTGCTCCATGTGAGTCAAATAGGTCTAAATGTAGGAGCCAAGTAAGAAGTCAGTTCTATGTAGGTTGGTTGATTTGTGAGTTGATTTGGTTTGCTTACCTTGTTGGCAAGCCTGGCAAATTATATTTTCTGTAACGACCACCCTTCTTACTACTACTACTATCTAAGGATGACCGTTACTTAACTACTAACTCTACTTAACCGGTATGGTTAAAAATCACATGGAAACCCTACCGAAAAATTCTGGCAGAGTCTCCCCTGTACCGGTGACCATATTCAACAATACATGCAATATATACTCAGCCACAAGCGGCTGGAACACATATCAATCAACCACGCAGTATAATAAATCTAAAATAAAGAAAACCATACCACAACTCATCACACCATATCACAATTCATCTACTATGTCCTAATCGCATCACAATATCAAGTACTATCTCGAATACTTCTAACATAACAAAAGACAATAGAAACTAGAATAAAACTCTTTACTAGTCCCAAGGCTTCCATAGTCCTGGCATCACACATCCTTCGAACACCTCCTTGTCGCCTTCCTTTCTATATCTTTTCCTTTCCTGTATCTGCAGTAAGAGGAAGTGCAATCTATAAGCAAAATTTGCTAAGTAAGCGCTATCTAACTCACAAAAACACGAATATGCATGTATACAGAAAGAACTAGAAACTATATGCTCTAAAAGAAATAAAGCATAAACATAACTGCTCATGTCAAACTAATAGCAAAGAAAAGCTAAGGAATCTACTCATGTAATTCTAATAGCTAACCATGCTACTCATCTAACAGATAAACATGAAAACTACTCATCCACTAGATAAACATGGTAGAATAAAGAACTAAACTTACTGATTTTTAGAACTATATGAACCTTATTTCATTTGTTCTAAACTTAATCTTTAATACTTTATGTTTATGTAAAACTCGTTTTACTTGTTCAAAAACTTATACTTGTAAAACTTCAAAATAATAATCAACTTCTTCTTGGGCTCAGGCATAGTACCATCTTATGCGCGTTCCCTAATAGGTTGGGGTAGCGAGCCACCAATCCTAAAAGAGCAGACCTCGGTCTACCAGGGCCAAGACCTCAGAATTGGACACCTGGATTTGTTTAACGACAACCTCAGAAGTCGGCTACTAGCCTCTTCTTAAAAGTAAAATACTTATAATCTTAATTACTTCTTCTTTAAATGCCTTGGCATTTTAATAGCACCTTGTGTGCCAAAATCCCTAAAGTCTAGACTTTGGGATTTACTTAAGGCCTCGACCTTTTCTTTCTTTTCTTTATCTTTCTTATACTTTTCTTAAACCCAAAATACTGTTAGGGTATCTTTCGTGTGCATCTATGAATGAAACTAACTATGTAACACATAATTATGCATATAATACAAAAGCAATCTACACATACAATACTTATCAAAAATCTGTACTAATGCTTAACAGAAATATGCATACTAGCTTAATAAAAATCTGCTCTTGTAAACTTAATAAAATCTGCACTTGTAGCTTAATTAAAATCTTCACCAAAGCTTAACAGCCTAGGAAAATATGGTTGTTCTTCATGCATTGTATCATAACATACCATTCTACAAAAGCAAACTACATGCTTTAAAGGAAACTAAACTCTTTCATGTTCCTTGCTCATCAACAGGAATCCGAAATCTATAACCCTTTAAATTAACTGATCATCCTTGATTTACTTGGTTAAATTATATCCATAAAGTATCTTATCGATCTTAACTTACTTAACAAACGATATCAACTTTGGAAATCCACTAATCTGTCCATAGAGAAAGGAAATTCTGAAATCATCAAAATGTGCAGGAGCCTTAGATGAATTCACACTTCACCCTATAGATCTACTACCAAAACTATAACAAAAAAAAACTACAAGACCAATTACAAGCCAATCATGCACATTAAGGTTGCACTGCTCATCAATTACAAGCTGATCATGCCTGGAAGAAATAAATCTGCTACAGCATGTTCTGAAAGCAAGGAAAATGACTAAATCCCAACAATACTTCAACTTAGCCTTTCTTAGAGCACAACCACTTAAACAATTATGACTTTCCAACATGAACAATACAACTCGAATCCTCAGATCGCAGTTTAATAAAACTCATCAACCTCATAACATTCCAACTAACAATCCTCTTCTATCGCTTAACCTCACTATCCGAATCTCATACTCAAGTAACTGGAATGTAATTGCAATGCTAATTACAAGGGCTTCATCTATACCATTTAATTATTTTCTTTTCTTTTTCTTTGTGGTTCACGGCAACTAAATCTGTTCATGCTTGCTAGACATGATAACAAACTAAACTCTGTTCAGGCTAATAAGCATGTAAATCTGGCAGTTTATTTAAGGTCAATAGTTCGACACAAAACTACATGCTTAATCTAACCACTTTCCTCCTTTGCAATCCAAAGAAAGAATCAACAAACAGGAATTACAATCCCTAGCAGCAAGCTTCAAAAATCAACACAGCAGCAAACTTCGGAAATCATGAACACAAAAGAATCCGAAAACTGAAACCACAAGAAAATTCATGCAAAGCTTCAGAAATAAGAAAAGAACAAGGAATAAAACCTCGGAGCTATCCTACTGCAGGTGAGTAGCAACTTACCTTGCATTCTTGGATTCAAACCGAGAAGAAAGGAAGGTTCTAGGGTTCGGAAGGCTTGAGATCTCCGGCCCTTCTTCGTGCTAACAGTTCGCTCTTGACGAGGGAAGCTCAAATCCGAGAAGAACTCGCGGAATCCCTTTGGCCGACCACCGGAGAGATGCTAACTTCCAGCTGCGTTTTGTCTTCGCTCGGGCAGAATCGCCGCCGTCGCACGCGAGGAAGGAGAAGGGAAAAGCTAGGTCATGGGGAAATAATCGAGCCCTAAGTTCTCCTCTTATAACCTTAATATTCTGTTAACTTCTTTAAATAAATTTGCTACCTATTCTTAAACAAAACCGCCCGCAGCACACTTGGTTAGCTAGATTTTAACCAAGTCAGAGATCTTGGCTTCGATTCCTCAGCCGCGCACTTTTATTTCCAATTTATTTTACTGTTCCTAACTACTACTTAAATATATATCGCTCCATATATGATTAACAAATCGAGCGCAGCTCGGTTGGTTGGCCTGGTTTTGCTTGGGTCCGGGGTGCTGGGTTCGAAACCCAGCTTCTACAACCTTTTTTTTTATTTTAGTTTATTTTTAAAACTTATTCTCCTTGGTAAAAATACCAAACGAACTCCAAAAATTGCATAAAATACTCTAAAAATTTCTAAAAATATCTAGAATTTTTCTATAGCATTTCTAAATATTTTTGAATTATTTTTGGGGCTTAAAATGAGGAAATTTGGGTCGTTACAATTCCCCATACCTTATAAAATATTCGTCCTCGAACTTAGAATAATTCTAGATCTCTTTGTCTCATACTGTCCTTACGCTCCTAAATAATTTCCTCGTGCTTCTGGTTCTAAATAACTTTCACTAATGGTACTCTTTATCCCTTAGTCTCTTAACTTCTCGGTCCTCTATCATTCATATCGAATCATATCCATTAGTGGTCCTTGGAAGGCCTGTTATAAAGTCTCTGGAGACCATAGGTGTACTGGTCACACCAAATGGCATGACTACAACTTCGTAGTGTCCATATCGGATACTGGAAACTGTTCTGGACTCTTCATTCTCCTTTCACTTTCAACTAATGGTTCCTAGAACGCAAATCTATTTTAGAGAACACTATTGTCCTCTTTAGCTAATCCAATAAATCATCTATTCTGGGAAGAGGGTACTTGTCCTTAACTGCTACTTTGCTCAGCGCTCTAAAATCTATGCACATCCGCATAGATCCGTCTTTCTCCTTAACGAACAACTCTGGAGCTCTCCGGGGTGAATAACTAGGGCGAATGAAACCCTTGTCAAGTAGCTCCTAAGATTGTTCTTGTAACTCTCTTAGCTCTGCTAGAAAAATTCGATACAGAGCTTTTGAAATTGAACTGGTATCAGGAAACAACTCAATTTCAAACTCTACTTCTCTGTTGGGAGATAGTCCAAGTAGCTCTTCTAGAAATACCTCTGGATATTCACAGACTACCCGAACGTCTTCCTGCTTGGGTCTTTCTTGTTATCATTGTCCTTCTAGTTCTAATTACTTAACTGGGGCTTCTGACTCCCCACTGTCTTATCCTCTATCTTAACATCTAGTTATGCCAAGAATAATACCTGATATCTTCTCTATCCTTTCTAAGCATACTTATGTATATATGAATATACAAAAACAAAACTAAAATTGTCTCTATTCTTTCTAAGCATATGTATCAAAACATAAATTTTCTTCTTTCCTAAGCACATATAAGCAGATACTCTATATTGCAAATAATAAAGAAAGCATAAAAGAAAATTAAATACTTTCTTACTTGAAGACGGCAAGGTTGGTGCTGATGTGTGATGCTGGAGAATGGGAACTGCTCTGATACCAACTGTAACGACCACCCTTCTTACTACTATTACTCTCTAAGGATAACCGTTACTTAACTACTAACTCTACTTAACCGGTATGGTTAAAAAGCACATGGAAACCCTACTGAAAAATTCTGGCAGAGTCTCCCCTGTACCGGTGACCATATTCAACAATACATGCAATATATACTCAGCCACAAGCGGCTGGAACACATATCAATCAACCACGCAGTATAATAAATCTAAAATAAAGAAAACCATACCACAACTCATCACACCATATCACAATTCATCTACTATGTCCTAATCACATCAAAATATCATGTACTATCTCAAATACTTCTAACATAGCAAAAGACAATAGAAACTAAAAGAAAACTTCTTTCTTAGTCCCAAGGCTTCCATAGTCCTGGCATCACACATCCTTCGAACACCTCCTTGTCGCCTTCCTTTCCATATCTTTTCCTTTCCTGTATCTGCAGTAAGAGGAAGTGCAATCTATAAGCAAAATTTGCTTAGTAAGCGCTATCTAACTCACAAAAACACGAATATGCATGTATACAGAAAGAACTAGAAACTATATGCTCTAAAAGAAATAAAGCATAAACATAACTGCTCATGTCAAACTAATAGCAAAGAAAAGCTAAGGAATCTACTCATGTAATTCTAATAGCTAACCATGCTACTCATCTAACAGATAAACATGAAAACTACTCATCCACTAGATAAACATGGTAGAATAAAGAACTAAACTTACTGATTTTTAGAACTATATGAACCTTATTTCATTTGTTCTAAACTTAATCTTTAATACTTTATGTTTATGTAAAACTCGTTTTACTTGTTCAAAAACTTATACTTGTAATACTTCAAAATAATAATCAACTTCTTCTTGGGCTCAGACATAGTACCATCTTATGCGCGTTCCCTAATAGGTTGGGGTAGCGAGCCACTAATCCTAAAAGAGCAGACCTCGGTCTACCAGGGCCAAGACCTCGGAATTGGACACCTGGATTTATTTAACGACAACCTCAGAAGTCGGCTACTAGCCTCTTCTTAAAAGTAAAATACTTATAATCTTAATTACTTCTTCTTTAAATGCCTTGGCATTTTAATAGCACCTCGTGTGCCAAAATCCCTAAAGTCTTGACTTTGGGATTTACTTAAGGCCTCGGCCTTTTCTTTCTTTTCTTTATCTTTCTTATACTTTTCTTTATCTTTCTTATACTTTTCTTAAACCCAAAATACTGTTAGGGTATCTTTCGTGTGCATCTATGAATGAAACTAACTATGTAACACATAATTATGCATAGAATACAAAAGCAATCTACACATACAATACTTATCAAAAATCTGCACTAATGCTTAACAGAAATCTGCATACTAGCTTAATAAAAATCTGCTTTTGTAAACTTAATAAAATCTGCACTTTTAGCTTAATTAAAATCTTCACCAAAGCTTAACAGCCTAGGAAAATATGGTTGTTCTTCATGCATTGTATCATAACATACCATTCTACAAAATCAAACAACATGCTTTAAAGGAAACTAAACTCTTTCTTGTTCCTTGCTCATCAACAGGAATCCGAAATCTATAACCCTTTAAATTAACTGATCATCCTTGATTTACTTGGTTAAATTATATCCATAAAGTATCTTATCGATCTTAACTTACTTAACAAACGATATCAACTTTGGAAATCCACTAATCTGTCCATAGAGAAAGGAAATTCTGAAATCATCAAAATGTGCAGGAGCCTTAGATGAATTCACACTTCACCCTATAGATCTACTACCAAAACTATAACAAAAAAAAAAACTACAAGACCAATTACAAGCCAATCATGCACATTAAGGTTGCACTGCTCATCAATTACAAGCTGATCATGCCTGGAAGAAATAAATCTGCTACAGCATGTTCTGAAAGCAAGGAAAAGGACTAAATCCCAACAATACTTCAACTTAGCCTTTCTTAGAGCACAACCACTTAAACAATTATTACTTTCCAACATGAACAATACAACTCGAATCCTCAGATCGCAGTTTAATAAAACTCATCAACCACATAACATTCCAACTAACAATCCTCTTCTATCGCTTAACCTCACTATCCGAATCTCATACTCAAGTAACTGGAATGTAATTGCAATGCTAATTACAAGGGCTTCATCTATACCATTTAATTATTTTCTTTAATTTTTCTTTGTGGTTCATGGCAACTAAATCTGTTCGTGCTTGCTAGACATGATAACAAACTAAACTCTGTTCAGGCTAATAAGCATGTAAATCTGGCAGTTTATTTAAGGTCAATAATTCAACACAAAACTATATGCTTAATCTAACCACTTTCCTCCTTTGCAATCCAAAGAAAGAATCAACAAACAGGAATTACAATCCCTAGCAGCAAGCTTCAAAAATCAACACAGCAACAAGCTTCGTAAATCATGAACACAAAAGGATCCGAAAACTGAAACCACATGAAAATTCATGCAAAGCTTCGGAAACAAGAAAATAACAAGGAATAAAACCTCAGAGCTATCCTACTGCAGGTGAGTAGCAACTTACCTTGCATTCTTGGATTCAAACCGAGAAGAAAGGAAGGTTTTAGGGTTCGGAAGGCTTGAGATCTCCGGCCCTTCTTCGTGCTAACAGTTCCCTCTTGACGAGGGAAGCTCAAATCCGAGAAGAACTCGTGGAATCCCTTTGGCCGGCCACCGGAGAGATGCTAACTTCCAGCTGCGTTTTGTCTTCGCTCGGGCAGAATCGCCGCCGTCGCACGCGAGGAAGGCGAAGGGAAAAGCTAGGTCATGGGGAAATAATCAAGCCCTAAGTTCTCCTCTTATAACCTTAATATTCTGTTAACTTCTTTAAATAAATTTGCTACCTATTCTTAAACAAAACCACCCGCAGCACACTTGGTTAGCCAGATTTTAACCAAGTTAGAGATCTTGGCTTCGATTCCTTAGCCGCGCATTTTTATTTCTAATTTATTTTACTGTTCCTAACTACTACTTAAATATATATCGCTCCATATATGATTAACAAATCGAGCGCAGCTCGGTTAGTTGGGCCGGTTTTGCTTGGGTCCGGGGTGCTGGGTTTGAAACCCAGCTTCTACAACCCTTTTTTTTTCGTTTATTTTTAAAACTTATTCTCCTGGGTAAAAATATCAAACGAACTCCAAAAATTGTATAAAAATACTCTAAAAATCTCTAAAATTTTTCTATAGCATTTCTAAATATTTTTGAATTATTTTTGGGGCTCAGAATGAGGAAATTTGGGTCGTTACATTTTCTAGGTTCTTTAATTTGGGTAGCCCTCTAACTAGGCCATTTTGACTCATTCTTGAAATGAGTTTGACATGGGTGTGACCCAGTCTTCTGTGCCATAGGTTGGTTTCCTCTTGTTGTGTCAAAAGACACTTTATTGAGGATATGGGCAGATCAATTGTGTAGATGTTCTTTTTCCTAAGCCCCTTAAGTATAACTTCGGGGTTATCAATATTTTTAACTAAACACCCATAATTATTAAAAATAACTAAGTAGTCACTATCACACAATTGACTTATACTCAGTAAATTAAAGTTAAAATTTTCAACTAATAAAATGTTTCGAATAATGAAATCAGAATTAAGTTCGATAATATCTTTTCCGATTATCTTAAGTTTACCATTGTTGCCGAATGCAACTGATCCTAGGTTCTTATATTTAAGCTTAGTGAACTTCAACCTATCTCCAGTCATATGTCTGAAGCATCTACTATCCAACATCCATTAATCCAATTCCTACACATAAGGTATTTTGAATTGGATTCTTTTAGATGGATCAAAAGACAATTAGATTGAAATAAGCTCCCTAATTTTCAATCTTACCCAATCTAGGTTAGCAATCAGTTATTTCTATGGGTGATTGTTAGATGGTTGAATAATTATTTTAGAAAAAGCTTAAGTTACTTAATTTGAGAAATATTAAGTTAATTAAATTTTGAAAAATATTAAGTTGAAAAATATTAAGTTAATTAATTTTGAAAAATATTAAGTTGAAAAATATTAAGTAAATATCAAGTTAATTGATTTTGAAAAATATTAATTGATTTTGAAAAATATTAAGTTAATTAAATTTGAAAAATATTAAGTTAATTAATTTTGAAAAATATTAAGTTAATTAATTTGAAAATATTAATTTAATTAATTTTTAAAAATATTAAGTTAATTAATTTTAAAAAATATTTAAATTAAATTTTGAAAAATATTAAGTTAATTAATTTTGAAAAATATTAAGTTAATTAAAATTTTAAATTTAATTTAATTTAATTTTTAAATTAATTTAATTTTAATTTAACTTATTTTTAATTTTAATTTTAATTTTAATTTTAATTTTAATTTAATTTTAGTTTTAATATAATTTAATTTTAATTTTATTTTAATTTTATTTTAATTTTATTTTAATTTTATTTAATTTAATTTTAGTGTTTATTTAATTTAATTTTAATTTAATTTTAATTTTAATTTAATTTTAGTTTTAATTTAATTTAATTTTAGTTTTAATTTAATTTAATTTTAATTTAATTTTAGTTTTAATTTTAATTTAATTTTAATTTAATTTAAATTTAAATTTAATTTAATTTTTGTCCTTAGTCATCTCACCCGATCTAGATTTTTCAATCAGGGGAACTTATAATTTTGTGAGATGAATTAGGTTCAATTATATGGTTTGGTTTAACTTTATCTTAGATTCAGGTTTAGCTTTGGGCTCAACAAATAGACATTCTTTGGATAAACTTTTGGGCTATGGTGAGTCACTTGGACATCATTAAAGTAACCATGTCTTCGAGGTTTTCCAAATAGTCCTATCCACTGAACTTAGTACAAAACCTTGGTCTAACTAGTTAGGATTCATAAATGGTAGCTTCGGTCAGTTCCACTTAGCCAAATGCACCAAGTCGAAGCCATATCTTCCTAGACATGCATAGACTAAGCTTCCCTAACGTACTATCATCCAATACTTCACCAGTACCGTGGGTCAAGTTAAACTTAACCCTTTTTTTATTCTAGGCCTAATTACCGGGTAGATTACGTTTGGTTACCCTATCGGGTAGATTCCTTTTAAAGGTGGCAGCTATTCTGGAGCCTCCATTATTGATTTTCCTTTAATATGTTAAGATAATTTTTATTTATTTATTTATTTATTGTTAAGATGAATTTAATTTTTTATTTATTTATTTATTTGTTAAAATAATTTTTCTTTTTGCTCCCCCTGGATCATATCCTCGATAAGGTTTATCAAGATAATGTACTTGATCCTTGGGGACCCAATATTGACCAAGTTGGACTTGGGTACCCATGCTTGGACTAGTTTACTATTTGGTTTGTTGACTAAGGATAGATAAGATTGGTATTTCCTTTTGGATTTAAAACCTAGTCCAGTTCTATTGTAAACGGCTCTTTGAGTCCTAAGAATTAGGCCAAGGTTCTTGGACCCCAAAGAAAACCGTTCTAAGGTCTTCTCCAAATCCTTGACCTGAGTTTTCAAACTAGAATTTTCTTCCTCAAGTTTTTGGACTTGAGTTGAATTTCCAGTCTGAACTGGGTTAGGCAAGGTTTTGGAGTTAGTCACTTCTTTAAGGACTGCTACTTCCTTTAGAAGTGACTTGACCCGAATGTTTGATTTTGCTAATTTGCGTAATAGATAATTAACTAAATTATTTAACCGAGAAATACTTACAGAGGGATTGGGCCCTTCGGAAACGGATACAGATCCGTGGCTTCTGTCCGAGTCTGCTTCCGATTCGCTCTCACTCTCGGACATGTTGATTTGGTCCCGGGCCATTAGTGCTAGGAGGCTCGTTTGTTCAAGCTCATCGTTGGTATCTTCTTCTGAGGATTCTTCAAAGGTCGCTGTCAGCACCTTCTTCTTCCTCTGCTTCTTTGCATCCTTCTGATTTGGGCAGTTGGCCTTGATGTGCCCCTTCTGGTTGCACCCGTAGCAGATCACCTCGAACTTGACTTTTGAACTAGGTTGAGCCTCCTTGGATTATACTGCCTTCTTTAGGTCTCTCTTGTTAAAGCCCTTCTTCTTCTTGTAGAGCTTCTTCACAAGGTTCACGAGTCGGTTGTCAATTCATCGTCTTCTTCATCTGAGTCGGGTTCTTCTTCCGGCTTTGGTTCTGTTCTTTGCCGTGTTCTTGGTTCACGTGTTCTACTGGTACCTGCAAGCAAAGCTACACCTTTCTCGATTGGCTGCGCATTAGTCTGCTCTTGTAATTCAAACTCAGAAAACAACTCATCTATTTTTATACTAAATAAATCCTTGGAAACTTTGTAGGCATCCACCATTGATGCCCACAATGTGTTCCTCGGAAAAGAGTTGAGTGCTTACCTTATGACGTCTCGATTCTCGACTTTCTGCCCAATTTCATAGAGGGAGTTGAGAATATCTTGTATGCGTGTATGGAGTTGACTTGCTGTCTCTCCTTCCTGCATTTTGAGATTATATAGTTTATTAAATAGTAAATCTCTTTTACTCACCTTGGTGAAGGAGGTGCCCTCGTGGAGTTCGATCAGTTTCTCCCATAGCTCTTTTGCGCTGGAGAATGGTCCAACTCTGTTGAGCTCCTCCTTGGTCAGTCCACATTGGAGGGTGCAAGTCGCTCTGGCATTGGCTTCCGCCTTCTTGATTAGAGCAGGTTCCCAGTTCTCGCAGGATGTAGGCTTGCCATTTTCATCGATTGGCAATTGTAATCCAGTCTTGACGATCATCCACGTCTCGAACTGGATTTTTATAAAGTTCTCCATTCGTCCTTTCTAGTACCCGAAGTCTTCTCCGATGAAGAGCAGGGGACGAACGGTACTGTAACGCTCTTGTTGGGCCATTGATACCTTGCACGACAAAAAATAATAAAATCTATTCCAAGACTTGGTCTTGGATTAGTAGTGCGGGAATGATAAACAAACGAACTCGAGTGGCGTTGCACCAACTTCGAGCAAAAACTGATTTGAAAGAGAAAAACTTGATCAGAAAATAGCAATTATGCTAATTCCGATCGACTCCGAAAAATAGAAAATACCATGAAATAAATGCGTGATTGGTGGTTGCACCAGATCAACGCTAACCCGCTCTGATACCAATTGTTGGATTGAGAAGCGCTAAAGGGGGTGAATAGCGCTCGTGGCTTTCACTTGTTTCGGAATCGTAAAACTCGAGAAATCGTAGCGGAATTAAGTAAAGAAAAACACACGCAAACACAGGTTGTTTACTTGATTCGGAGCCTGTGACAACTCTTACTCCAAGGCCCACGCTCCTTGAGCATTTACGTTGGGCAACACTTATAATCTCGAAAATTATTACAAGCTAAGTACAGAGAAGAATAGTAATTAACTTAATACCGACAACAGAGAAATGAAAACTGAAGCTCCTGGTCGTCGGAAGTTTGTTGCAGCACTTCAGGATCGTCTCGTTAACAGCTTATCGCAGAAGGATTGCTCAGAATTCATTGTGGAGAGTGCTGCCTCGAGAGCCTCTTTTATACTCTGCTGGAGGCGCCTTAAAGCTCATCCAAGGCGCCTCCAAGCCGCGAGTCAGCCGTGTGGATCAACACTGATCCGGTCGCATCTCATCCACTTGAAGGCGCCTTCAAGGCTGGTCCAAGGCACCTCCAAGGCCTGGTCCAAGGCGCCTCCAGCCTACTCCAAGGCGCCTCAAGATCTGCTACGCTGACTTCTTCTGGCTTGCTCCCGAGACACCTCCAAGCTCCATAGAGGCGCTTCGGGCACTATTCATCCGAGGCTAAGTGTGCTATTTTGTCCCTGCACAATGTGTTAGTACACAAAATACACCTCTACCCTGTAAGACAAAGTTAGCACACATAAATATGATAAGAATAGTGTTTGACAGTCTTTGACATATCTGGGTCTGACTTCGGATTTCCGATCGGAAACCCTAGATCGACCCGACGCCTACTGTTCCCTCTGCGGGGAACGCGTCCTCACCTACTCCACTCAGGAGAGTTACCTGTTGCAGTGCGATCCTCCAGATCGACTGGACTTTTGCTCAGTGCTCGATGCTTCTAGACTTTCTGCTGGGCGTCCGCTCCCCGACCCGTACAGTCTTCCACCTGGTTCGCGACACCATGACTTTCCACCTAGGGTTACCACCCCCTAGGACTTTTGCCTGAAGCCCTCGACCCACCAAGACTTTCCGCATAGGGTTACCACCCCCTATGACCTAGGGTTACCACCCCCTAGGGTTTTCCACCTGCCTAACCTCAGTTAGGACTTTTGCCTAAGTACCCTTAGGACTTTCCTACAAGCTCATTCAAACTGTTAGATCACAATATAACCTTAACTTTGAATCCTTTGCCATTATCAAAACACTGGTTCGATCATCGGATGCTTCCCGCACCAAAAGAAAAATCTTACGGATCAGATTTTATCACTTTTATATTGGAAAGTGAGCCCCGAAGTTACTCAGAAGTAGTAAGCTCATTTGATGGACCTCACTAGAGAGAGACAATTGTGTCTGAGATAGAGTCTATCTTACAAAATCACACTTGGGAACTTGTGGATCTTCCTCCAAGAAGTAAACCACTAGGGTGCAAGTGAATTTTCAAGAAGAAAATGAAGTTAGATGGCACAATCGATAAGTATAAGGCCAGATTGGTAATCAAAGGATATCGACAACTAGAAGGCCTCGATTACTTTGATACGTATTCTCTGGTGTCAAAAATAACTTTCATTAGAGTACTGTCTATGAAATCTCAAAATACATCAGATGGATGTAAAAACATCTTTTCTAAACGGGGATTTAGAAGAGAAAATCTACATGGAGCAACTTGAGGGATTTTCTGTGCCAGGACGGAAAAGCAAGGTTTGTAGATTGGTGAAGTCATTATATGTCTTGAAATAAGCACCGAAGTAGTGACATGAGAAATTTGATAATGTCATGAAGGAATGTGAATTCAGGATTAATGAATGTGATAAATGTATTTACATGAAAGTCACAGAGAGTGACTATGTTATCTTGTGCCTCTATGTAGACGACATACTTATTATTGGAAGTAATGATAAGATAATCAAATCCATTAAAGATATGTTGAACTCAAGATTTTACATGAAAGACATGGGCCTAGCTGATGTGATTCTAGGAATCAAAATTCTTAAAACCACAGAAGGACTTATTCTTAGTCAGTCCTATTATGTGGATAAAATTCTTGAGAAATTCACCAAGGGTGATACTGTATTGGCACGAACGTCGATAGATACGAGTCAACATCTATTAAAAAATTGAGATAAAAGTATCTCTTAGTTAGAGTACTTTCGAGTGATTGGAAGTCTGATGTACTTAATGAGTTATACACGACCAGACTTAGCCTACGCAGTAAGTAAACTGAGTAGATACACAAGTAATCCCAGTGTTGAGCACTAGAAAGGGATAACAAGAGTACTGAGGTACTTAAGGCATACTTGTGAATATGGTCTGTGTTAGTTAGAGCCATAGAGCCAATCATTTGATGATTGTATGGACTCATGTATATCATATTCTTGTATATTAATAAAGGCATTTGTTTGGTTATTATACTTATTTGTATTAGTGCCAAATAGACTAAGTATAATAGCGTCCTTGAGTAGAAGGTTCATACCTATATCAATCGATTAGTTGAATCGATAGTGAGATGATATAGGGAGCACTACTCTAAATCATTCCTAGTCGAGTATTAACATTCAGGGACAATGTTAATACAATAAGACTAGCATGTAGGTCAGCTCGATGACTTGATCTCACAAGTCATGGATATAGAGATATCAAGCTGACACATGGGTATGCATTAGAGAATGTATACTGAATGACCCGCCATGAGAAAGTATCATGGATCGTTATATGAGTGTCATATACTTTCTCATGTGACTATTAGTATGACTATTAGTCCTTAGACCTGAAGTCACCATGGATCCCTACATAAGGAGTTATGTACTTTGGTTTCGTCAAACGTCACCCGTAACTGGGTGGACTATAAAGGTGAATACTGGGTATGTAACGAATTATGCAGAGGGATGTGAGTGATGTAGATGGGATCTATCCCTCCTATATGACGGGAGTGACATCGATATTCTTGATAGAGTAAGACCACGAAGTGTATGGCCATACCCAAATGAGTCAATATGAGATATTGAGCTCATTTGATTGAGTGAGTCTACTTGGAGTTCAAGATTTAGATTGGTCAGAGGATGACACGGTCTATGCCTCACATTGATCAATCTAGATGTCTAGGATAGAAGGACACTTGTCATATATTGTGAGGAGTCACAATTAGTAGTCACAAGGTGATGTTGGATCTCGACATTTCTTATAACTTGGGTAGCAATGATGTATTGCTAGATACCGCTCATTGCTTATGTTTCTAAAGGAGTTTAGAAACATTGCCAACGTTACAAGAACCTATTGGGTCACACACAAAGAACAAGTGGATGAAGATTAGGTTCATATGATGAACCAATTGGATTAGGTTCATATGATGCACCAAAGATTGGATTCAAATTAGACTTATTGAGTTAGACTTAATTAGATTCAATTGTTGAATGAGTCTAATTTAAATTTGATTCATTGAGTCAATTTATATTAATGAATTGAGATTCATTAAATTAAAATTGACTTGAATCAAAGGTTGGATTTAACTCAACAAGGAAGACAATTGGTCAAGTTTGACTTGACCAAGTAGAAGTTGAAACATCAAGTTTGACTTGATGTATTGCCACATCATAAGGATGACCCATCCTTGCCACATCACATGCCACCTCATGGAGGTTACAACACCTCCCATTCCATTTAATGTGGCCGGCCACATTAAATGAGGGAGTTATGTGTGTGGCCGACCACACTAAAGGATGATATGTTTTTCATTTAGTGTGTGTTAATGTGTGGTAATTGGGCTTCTTCTTCCTTGCTTCTTCCTTCTCTTCTCTTGCTGGTTTTTTCCGTGACTTCCATGGTGAGGAGAAGATGGTTGAGTGAATCCAAGAGCAAAGGAAGAGTGAAGGTCACAAAGGAAGGATACTACTAGTGAGTGTATAAGATTTCTTTTGTACCTTCTTCTTTTCTTCCTTTCCAATTCCATTCGAGAGCTCTAGAAAGTGCTAGCACACTTGGGGTTCTCTTCTCCATCCTTTGAGTGTGAGAGACACTCCTTGTTCGTGTGGATATCATTAGAGGAGTGTCTACGTTGACACTCTCGAGATCCGGCGTACCGTTGGACGAGCGGGATTTGCGAGGGCACGCATCAAAGGTATAAAGTGTTTTCCTTTGTAGATCTACTGTAGATCATTGTTTATAACTCGTACTTGTGTTTTCGAAATTTTTCCTTGCACGGATCCTACGGCTTTGGGTGATTCGGGGTTTCCGCGACGCGAAAAGCGGTTTTCGCGGCCCGAAAAACCCAACAGTGTTATCAGAGCCACGTGCAAGGCTTGTACGAGTTTGATTTTTGGTTTTATGAAAACTAAAGTTTCTGTAATTTTCTGTAAAATTATGATTTTATAGTTTTTATGGGTAATTTTTCCGTAGAAGCGAAGCACAAGTGTCTCGACACTTCTAGGCTTCGGCTACCGGAAAGATTTTTCCAAAACGGCTTCGTTTTGCCCCAAATCCGTTTGGGACAGCGGGCTTGGGTGCCATTAGATCGCAAAGGAGCAACTCACGATGGTTAGATCATGGGTAGGGGTACTGCCCCTAACCCCGCAAGGGGATTTGCTCCGCGATTGCACCCGAAATCGCTAAAAACAAACCCGCCGGGAAGATTTTTCCGAATCGGCAATGTCTCGGCCCAAATCATTTTGGGACAGCGGGTTTAGGCACTGTTGGATCGCAAAGGAACCCTCGCGATGGTTAGATCGCGGGTAGGGGCGCTGCCCCTGGGCCCCGCAAGGGGATTCGTTCCGCGATTGCGCCCGAAACCGCTAAACGGGACCGCCGGGAAATTTTACTCGTAAAAATTGTAAAAATTAATTTTAAAATTTTAAAATTATGAAAAAATATATAATTTTGAATTATATATTAATTTTGTGATAGTCATGGTCCAAAAACCCAATATGATTGGTTGTGTTGTAATTCATAATACGGCTTGCGTGTCGTTATGTGTTTGCGCGTGTTGTATGTTTTTATTTATTCGCGACCTGTGCGTCGTGCCTTCTCTTATATTCTTGTTGTAAATTAGATTTAGACTCGAATGTAACTCGAGTTTCAAATTGTAATGTATAAATTGAAGCGGTGGAGGGTCCACACGAGACGGAGTTCCGAGGCGGGCACGAGCAACACAAGGTGGTCAAAGGGAGTAGCTTGGAGAAGCTGTTGACCCTAGGTTGACCATTCGATCTTCTCATTGGCTTGAGAAGATCGTAGTAGGGCCATGACTAAATCACAAATATATTAATTAGTTAATTGCTTATGTATATGATGCATGTTTAATAAGTAATTAATTAATTAGTGCCTTACGATTAGATTAGATTTAAGTCGTGCACATGATGCACCCTTGCGATTAGATTAGATCTAAGTCGTGCACAAGATGCATCCTTTTTGATTAGATTAGGATGCACAAGATGCATCCTTTGCGATACCTATCACTACCTCGATCACATGTATTGTTGAATCTGCCAAAGCAGAGCAATACATATTATCTTGGTAGGGTACGGAGGGACAATCTTGGTCCCGCCTATCAACGCATGGGTGAATACAAACTCAATTAGATTGAGTATTCCTAGTTACTCGGTTGGATCGAGTCAACTATAGGCATTATTCCAACGGTTGGAAAAGATAGGTCAAAATCACATCTATATTAACTCTCGGGCGTATTAGCCAAAGCTAACTCGAGTTTTAATATAAATGCGGATATTGATTCTATAAACAAGAGTTGCATAGAGATGTAATTGGTAATCGTTATCTACCGATCATACTAAGCCTTGGGCGTATTAGCCAAAGCTAACTCAAGGGTTAGTATGATATGGATCTTGTCCCACAAGAATTATAGAATTCAGTGGGAGCATCATTTAATTAAAGGCCTAATTAAATGATTTTAAAAGAATATGATATTTATTTCTGTAAATTTTCTGTTGTAGATAACCATGACGTCGAATACGAACTCTTTCTCCCTGCGTTCTGTCCTTAAGAAGGACAAGTTCAACGGAACAAATTTCCTGGACTGGTACAGGAACCTGAGAATAGTTCTCACTCAGGAACGTAAACTGTACGTTCTGGAGCAGCCCATTCCGGAGGCTCCTCCTGCCACTGCCACGCGAGCTGACCGGGATGCTTACAAGAAGCATCAAGATGATGCATTAGATGTGTCCTGTCTTATGCTCGCAACCATGAACTCTGAGCTTTAGAAGCAATATGAGTTGATGAGCGCTTACGATATGGTTGAACATCTTTGTCACCTATATCAAGGACAAGCAAGGCACTGGAAGAGGAACTCCAAAGAATACCTGGAAGATCTTACGAAGAAGAGAAATAAGATTCCTACTTCAGGTATACATGTTATAGAAGTCAACCTCTCTATTTCTTCATCGTGGGTATTAGATATTGGATGTGCTTCGCACATTTGTACTAATGTACAAGCGCTGAGAAATAGCAGGGCATTGACGAAGGGTGAGATAGACCTACGAGTAGGCAATGGAGCACGAGTTGCTGCTATTGCTGTAGGAACTTATCATCTATCTCTTCCCTCTGGGCTTGTACTAGAATTAGATGATTGTTGTTATGTTCCTGCTTTGACTAAGAACATAATTTCAGTTTTTTGTTTGGACAAGAAAGGATTCTCGTTTATAATAAAGAACAAATGATGTTCTGTCTATTTAAACGATATGTTCTATTGTAGTGCACCTCTAATAAACGGACTCTATATTCTAGACCTTGAGAGCCCTATCTATAACATAAATACCAAGAGGTTCAAGTCAAATGACATGAACCAAACCTACCTCTGGCACTGTCGCTTAGGTCATATAAATGACAAGCGCTTATCCCAGCTCCATAAGGATGATATGCTGGACTCATTTGATTTTGAATCATATGAGGTATGCGAGTCATGCCTACGAGGCAAGATGACCAAGACTCCCTTTAGTGGGCACAGCGAGAGAGCGACTGATTTGTTAGGACTCATACATAGTGATGTATGTGGCCCTTTCAATGTCGCTGCTAGAGGCGGTTATAGGTACTTCATCACATTTACTGATGACTTCAGTAGATACGGTTATGTGTATTTGATGACACATAAATCTGAATCCTTTGAAAAGTTCAAAGAATTCAAGAATGAAGTACAGAACCAGCTTGGCAAGAGTATTAAGATACTTCGATCCGATCGAGGTGGAGAATACCTTAGCCATGAGTTCCGTGACTATCTAGCTGAGTGTGGGATTCTATCCCAACTCACTCCTCCTGGAACACCACAGTGGAATGGTGTATCCGAACGGAGGAATCGTACCTTATTAGATATGGTATGATCTATGATGAGTCACACAGATCTTCCAACATATCTATGGGGATATGCTCTAGACACGGCAGCTTTCATACTCAACCGAGTTCCATCAAAGGCCGTGATAAAGACACCATATAGGATATGGACTGGGAGAGATGCCCAGGTGTCTTTCATGAGGATTTGGGGTTGTGAGGCTTATGTTAGACATCAAGTCTCAGACAAATTAGGACCCAAATCCGACAAGTGCTTTTTCATTGGATATCCCAAGGAAACTAAGGGATATTACTTCTACATTCCCAGTCAGCACAAGGTAGTTGTGGCAAAGACTGGGGTCTTTCTAGAAAGGGACTTTGTTTCTAGAAAGACTAGTGGGAGCGCGTTCGATCTTGAAGTAGTTCAAGATGCGAACAATAGCACTGATGCCTCGATGGAAGTTGAATTGGAACCATAAAGTGTTGTGGATGATGTTGTTCCACAAAGAGTTGAGGAACAACAACTAGTTCAAGTAGACATACCTCTTCACAGGTCTGATAGGGTACGTCGTCAGCCTGAGAGATACTCATTTCTCTTGTCTGACCATGATGACGTTATGCTCATAGAGGATGAGCCTACCACCTATCAGGAAGCTGTGATGAGACCAGATTCCGAGAAATGGCTAGAAGCCATAAGATCCGAAATGGAATCCATGTACACCAACCAAGTATGGACTTTGGTTGATCCACCTGAAGGGGTAAAACCCATTGGGCGTAAGTGGGTCTTTAAGAGAAAGACTGACATGGATGGACTTATTTATAAGGGTCGCTTGGTAGCTAAAGGTTTCAAGCAGATTCATGGTATTGACTATGATGAAACCTTTTCTCCAGTGGCGATGTTTAAGTCCATTCGGATCATGCTTGCTATTGCAGCCTACCATGACTATGAGATATGACAGATGGATGTCAAAACCGCGTTTCTGAATGGAAACCTGCTCGAGGATGTGTACATGACACAACCTGAGGGTTTTGTAGATCCACAGCATACTAGCAGAGTATGCAAGCTGCATAGGTCCATTTATGGACTAAAGCAAGCTTCTCGGAGCTGGAATCTTCGTTTTGATGATGCTATCAAACAGTTTGGTTTCATCAAGAACGAAGATGAGCCTTGTGTCTACAAGAAGGTTGTAGGAGATATAGTTGTCTTCCTCATATTGTATGTGGATGACATACTACTCATTGGGAAGGACATTCCTATGTTTCAGTCTGTCAAGACCTGGCTAGGGAGTTGCTTCTCAATGAAGGACTTAGGTGAGGCATCCCGCATTCTAGGGATACAGATCTATAGGGATAGATCTAAGAGATTGCTTGTCCTAAGTCAGAGTACATACATTGACAAGGTACTCCTTCGGTTTGCCATGCAGAACTCCAAGAAGGGATTTCTGTCGATGTCACATGGCGTGAGTCTTTCAAAGACTCATGGTCCCTCTTCTAGAGAGGAGAGAGATCGTATGGATCAGATCCCTTATGCCTCAGCCATAGGATCGATCATGTACGCCATGCTATGTACTCGACCTGATGTCTCGTATGCTTTGAGCATGACGAGCAGATACCAGTCAGATCCAGGTGAAAGTCACTGGATAGCGGTCAAGAATATTCTTAAGTACTTAAGAAGGACTAAAGAATATTTCTTGATATATGGAGGCAATGATAAGCTAGCTGTAAAGGGTTACAGTGATGCTAGCTTCCAAACCGACCAGGATGACTATAGATCGCAGTCGGGGTTCGTGTTTTGCTTAAATGGTGGTGGTGTGAGCTAGAAGAGTTCGAAGCAGGACACAGTAGCTGATTCTACAACAGAGGCTGAGTATATTGCTGCATCAGAGGCAGCAAAGGAGGCAGTTTGGATCCGCAAGTTCATCACTGAACTTGGGGTGGTTCCTAGCATCGCTGACCCAGTTGAGCTCTATTGTGACAACAATGGAGCTATAGCACAGGCGAAGGAACCTCGCTCGCACCAGTGGACCAAGCACATACTACGGCGCTTCCATCTCATTCGAAAGATTATCGATAGAGGAGATGTGAAGATTTACAGAGTACCTACAGAGGCTAACATCGCAGATCCCTTGACCAAGGCTTTGGCACAGAGGAAGCATGATGGTCACACTAGGTCATTAGGCCTTAGAGCCTATATTGATTGGCACTAGTGCTAGTGGGAGATTGTTAGTTAGAGCCCTAGAGCCAATCATTTGATGATTGTATGGACTCATGTATATCATATTCTTGTATATTAATAAAGGCATTTGTTTGGTTATTATACTTATTTGTATTAGTGCCAAATAGACTAAGTATAATAGCGTCCTTGAGTAGAAGGTTCATACCTATATCAATCGATTAGTTGAATCGATAGTGAGATGATATAGGGAACACTACTCTAAATCATTCCTAGTCGAGTATTAACATTCAGGGACAATGTTAATACAATAAGACTAGCATGTAGGTCAGCTCGATGACTTGATCTTACAAGTCATGGATATAGAGATATCAAGCTGACACATGAGTATGCATTAGAGAATGTATACTGAATGACCCGCCATGAGAAAGTATCATGAATCGTTATATGAGTGTCATATACTTTCTCATGTGGCTATTAGTATGACTATTAGTCCTTAGACCTGAAGTCACCATGGATCCCTACATAAGGAGTTATGTACTTTGGTTTCGTCAAACGTCACCCGTAACTGGGTGGACTATAAAGGCGATTACTGGGTATGTAACGAATTATGCAGAGGGATGTGAGTGATGTAGATGGGATCTATTCCTCCTATATGACGGGAGTGACATCGATATTCTTGATAGAGTAAGACCACGAAGTGTATGGCCATACCCAAATGAGTCAATATGAGATATTGAGCTCATTTGATTGAGTGAGTCTACTTGGAGTTCAAGATTTAGATTGGTCAGAGGATGACACGGTCTATGCCTCACATTGATCAATCTAGATGTCTAGGATAGAAGGACACTTGTCATATATTGTGAGGAGTCACAATTAGTAGTCACAAGGTGATGTTGGATCTCGACATTTCTTGTAACTTGGGTAGCAATGATGTATTGCTAGATACCGCTCATTGCTTATGTTTCTAAAGGAGTTTAGAAACATTGCCAACGTTACAAGAACCTATTGGGTCACACACAAAGAACAAGTGGATGGAGATTAGGTTCATATGATGAACCAATTGGATTAGGTTCATATGATGCACCAAAGATTGGATTCAAATTAGACTTATTGAGTTAGACTCAATTAGATTCAATTGTTGAATGAGTCTAATTTAAATTTGATTCATTGAGTCAATTTATATTAATGAATTGAGATTCATTAAATTGAAATTGACTTGAATCAAAGGTTGGATTTAACTCAACAAGGAAGACAATTGGTCAAGTTTGACTTGACCAAGTAGAAGTTGAAACATCAAGTTTGACTTGATGTATTGCCACATCATAAGGATGACTCATCCTTGCCACATCACATGCCACCTCATGGAGGTTACAACACCTCCCATTCCATTTAATGTGGCCGGCCACATTAAATGAGGGAGTTATGTGTGTGGCCGGCCACACTAAAGGATGATATGTTTTTCATTTAGTGTGTGTTAATGTGTGGTAATTGGGCTTCTTCTTCCTTGCTTCTTCCTTCTCTTCTCTTGCTGGTTTTTGCCGTGACTTCCATGGTGAGGAGAAGATGGTTGAGTGAATCCAAGAGCAAAGGAAGAGTGAAGGTCACAAAGGAAGGATACTACTAGTGAGTGTATAAGATTTCTTTTGTACCTTCTTCTTTTCTTCCTTTCCAATCCCATTCGAGAGCTCTAGAAAGTGCTAGCACACTTGGGGTTCTCTTCTCCATCCTTTGAGTGTAAGAGACACTCCTTGTTCGTGTGGATATCATTAGAGGAGTGTCTACGTTGACACTCTCGAGATCCGGCGTACCGTTGGACGAGCGGGATTTGCGAGGGCACGCATCAAAGGTATAAAGTGTTTTCCTTTGTAGATCTGCTGTAGATCATTGTTTATAACTCGTACTTGTGTTTTCGAAATTTTTCCTTGCACGGATCCTACGGCTTTGGGTGATTCGGGGTTTCCGCGACGCGAAAAGCGGTTTCCGCAGCCCGAAAAACCCAACAGTCTGCACTATATGAGATATCCTACTGTGATCGAAGGATACAGTGATGCGAGTTAGATATCTGATATAAAAGACTACAAGTCTCTGAGTGGATATGTATTCACTCTTAGCGGTGCCACTATTTCTTGGAAATCTTCTAAGCAAACTGCAATAACCAGATCCACGATGGAATCTGAGTTTGTAGCTCTTAACAAATATGGTGAAGAGGTTGAATGGCTACGACAATTCTTAGAAGATATTCCACAATGGTCGAAACCTATGCCAGTAATTTGCATACATTGCGATAGTCAATTAACAATTGCTCGTGTACATAGCCATCTATATATGGTAAGTCTAGACATATATGCCGCAAACATAATACCCATTAGACAACTACTCTTAATAGGAGTTATCACTATTGACTATGTGAAGTCAAAGGATAACCTAGCAGATCCGCTAACCAAAGGGTGAAATCGAGAGTTAGTTGCAAGCTCATCATAAGGAATTGGCTTGATGTCATTGTCAGCAATCAATGCAGAGGATACCCAACCTATGCTGACTGGAGATCCCAAGAACTAGGTTCAAAGGGACAACTAATCTGCACTGACTAGACACACTGTGGGGGATAGCCCATTGAAATAGTGACTAGACTAGGGTAAGCTGATGGGCTTTTAATGATAAAGAAGAGTAGATAACAACTCTTGAGGGATCACCTATGTGAGAAAGAAGTGGGGCCGCTTCAAAGAGAATTAGAGGCACAATTCTTAGAGCTTCTCATAGAATCAAGCGTATTCATAGCCAAGAACGAACATACTCATGAGAACTGAGTTGTATCAGGGAGAGTCTTGGGTGAGATTTGTCACTTCTTACACAGACGGTAGCATAGTTCAAGGACATTGTGTCTACTATCAGCTAATAAGCAACCAAATCTTCATAAGGGAAGGTTCAAAGGGTAAAACCTACCTATCCTATACTTAACTCAACTGTTGAATGCTATCACATACCCCATCTTTATTCATGTGGGGGATTGTTTAATATGTGTGAATGGAGAAAATGTGGAAGAGGATAGAAGCTCTATTGTGAATGGGATTTTAGTCCCACATTGGGAGCTTCAAGGCATGTTAGTTAGTTTATATTGATTCACATGCATTGAGGATGTAAACAAATGCATGGGGAGAGGCTATCTCTCACGATTGGGTGTGTAGAGGGGTGCAAATCCAGGGTCCAGATTGCACTGAACCATGTTGACTCGTGTGCGGGTACGACCTACGCGCACCGAATGCTGGACCGGTCGGGGGAAAATTTGTCCAAGTGGAACAACCAATATTTTACCACATAAATCTTTTGCTGCTGTGTAACAGATGCATTAAATTCGAGATTAATGCAGAATCAAAACAGTCGAGTGATAATGAGTGAAACGGTTTGCGTTTCATTGTTCGGTGAGTAATGGTATTTAATCGACCATTAACGTTGCCGTTGATCTGAGCTCCTATATAAGGATCCTGCGATCATATGCAGAAGACACACAGAAAGCAACAAAAGCTCTCCACTAGTATTCCCTCCTCTTTGTCATGCAACTCCTACTCGACAAAGTGCCCGTGATAGCAATCGGGTGCCTCTCAGTTTACCGTGACCACCAGTGCTTGGTGGAATTTACGGTCAGCCATTGTATCCTGGGAAACAGATGATCCTAGTAAGCCTCAAAGTACAGTTAGAGGTGGAGTGAATCTATTTCAAGGAAACTACGACTCTCGTAGGCCTCGGTCAGCTCGCCCGGTCGGCCCCTTCACTCGACCGACCTCTCCGCTCGCCCGGTCGGTCTCTTCGTCCACCCGACCAACTTCTCTGACCGCTCGGCCTGTCGCTTCGCCCACCCGCCCGGCATGCCTGCCTCTCGCCAAGCATGTATGCTCGCCCGACCTACCTCTCACTAGGCTTGTCTGCTCGCTCGACCTGCCTCTCGCCAGGTCTGTCTGCCCACCTGACCGTACCGCCCGATCGGCCTTACTGCCCAACCATATTGCCCAGTCGGCCTTACTGCCCACCCGTCCGTACTTCTCAGTCGGTCTCTCTGGTTGGACGGTTGCTTTGTCCGATCAGACTGTGTGCTCTCGACTGTCTCGACTGTGTGCTCTTGACTGCCCAACCATATTGCCCAGTCGGCCTTACTGCCCACCCATCCGTACTTCTCAGTCGGTCTCTCTGGTTGGACGGTTGCTTTGTCCGATCAGACTGTGTTCTCTCGACTGTGTTGGTTGGTCCTAGGAAGATCGTATCGGTTCCACTGTATAAAAATTTTGTACAAGTGTCGAACCTTTCCTAAACAACCTATTGTGTGTTTTAGAAGTTAAATTAGGAATCGCAGATGGAACTTAACATCATTGATTCCAAATTTTACTTATCTGTTCTTGATGGTTTAGATTTGGATTGCAAGTGGAACTTAACACTATTGATCCAAATCCACCTATGTTATTAATTCCATTAAATATTAATTTCTAAAATTAGCTTCCAGGACTGCATGGCGAGGCACATGACCTTCTTGGATATGGGAGCAACCACTACCGCCTAGACAAAGCCTTTTAAGGAAAACTAATATTTAATTTCCTTAAATAACTCTAGGTTTAACCAAAAAGAACAATCGAATCACAAATTCAAAAAATAAAGAAAACACAAACTTGAAAAATAAATTCGAAAAACTAGATCTAATGCCTCTTGTGTTTGGAATTCTTACATAGAGAAATAACTAGCATGATGCGGAAAATAATTGCTAATTATACCTTCTCTTTGTAAGCTAATAACCTTGAGATCTTCTGCCGTATTCCTTGCCTCGCCTTGGACGTCGTGTGGGCGACGATCTTCCAAGATGAGCACCACCCAAAAGCTTCCTTCCTCTTCTTCTAAAAACTGGCCACCACCACTACCAAGGAGAAGAGAGCAAAAGGGAAAAGAGAGGGGAGAGGGAGGGTCGGCCACTTGAGGAACACCAAGCAAGAGAATAAGAGTTGTATCTCATGAGGCCTCTTCACCCCTTCTTTTATATTACTTGTCCAAGGCAAATAAGTAAAGAATTTTTACAAAAATTAAAATCTTCCTCTAGTTTTTCCTTTTCCCTTTTATTTTTCCTTTTGTTTCCTCTTGATTGAATCAATCATCAAATATCAATTTGATGATGATTTAATTTAATTAATTTTGGCCAGCCCCTTGCTTGGGCACCAAGTAAGGTGGTCTGCCACCTCATCAAGGGAAGAAAAAAATATTTTTATAAAATTTTATAATCCCTTATAAAATTTTACAAGCTCTCTTTTAATTTTCTAAAGCGGAGGTTAAAAAAGGAAAGTTTTAAAAATTAAAACCATGTTTTAAAATTTAAAACTTCTCTTCAAAAATTTCCTTTTTTAACATGAATAGAAAATTTTAATTTTAAAACTTCTCTTCCTTTTTTCTAAAACCATGAGGATGGTTAAAAAATGAAAGTTTTAAAACTTTTAAAACTCTCTACTAAACCATGTGGTCTAATTCAAATAAGGAAAGTTTTTAAAATTAAAATATCTCTTTTAAAACTTATAGTTTTCTACAAAGAGAAGATTTTAAAAATTCAAAACACCCCTCCTATTTGAATTAATCATGGTCGGCCCCTACTTGCTTGGTCACCAAGCAATAGGGCCAACCCCTAGAGAAGAGGATGTGGCTGACCCTTGCTTGGTCACCAAGTATTGGGTCGGCCCCTTTCTTGGACACCAAGATGAGCCTTTCTTTGGATGGACTTGAGGCTTTAATGAGACTATGACAGGGACCTAGAAGAGAAATTGGTTTTGGCTTTCCGATGAGCTTGAGTATCCCGTGTTCGCCCCGAACACACAACTCAAGTTCATCGATAATAACTCATTCCACTAGAGAGTTATTATCGCACTACCGTACCAATCCCAAATTACATTATGGGCTCTTTCTTATCATGAGTGTGTTAATCTCCCTGTGTTTAAGATAACGAATGTCCACTAATTAAGTAAGTTACTTACAACTCACTTAATTAATATCTATCTCTGAGAGTAGTACCACTCAACTTCATTGTCATGTCAGACTAAGTCCACCTGCAGGGTTTAACATGACAATCCTTATGAGCTCCTCTTGGGGACATTCTCAACCTAGAAAATTAGGACACAGTTTCCTTCTATAATTAACAACACACATATAAGTAATATCATTTCCCAACTTATCGGGCTTATTGATTTATTGAGCTAAATCTCACCCTTTGATAAGTTAAAGAAATAAATACTAAATATATGTGCTTGTTATTATATTAGGATTAAGAGTATCCACTTCCATAATAACTAAGGTATAGTTCTTTTATTAAGTCAGTATAAAAAGAACTTAACTAATATGGTCCTACTCAATACACTTAGAGTGTACTATTATAATTTATTAGTCAAGATAAACTAATACCTAATTACACTACGACTATTCCAATGGTTTATTCCTTTCCATCTTAGTCGTGAGTGACTGTTTATAATTTATAAAGAACCGACAACATGATCTTCTGTGTGTGACACCACACACCATGTTATCTACTATATAAATTAATTGAACAATTACATTTAACAAATAAATGTAGATATCGACCAATGTGATTCTTTTATTTCAAAAATAAATGTTTACAAAAGCTAGGCTTTTAGTATACACTCTAACATACTGCTCGGCTCAATAATATAGACCTGCTGCTCAGTAGATCTACCCGCTCAACGACTGAGTTCGATCTGCCGCTCTTTGGCATGTAGTAGAAATCAACCCCTATTGGCATCCTGAAATTATTCGCTCAGATCATCTCTATTGTAAGTTGAATTAAAATTCTGTGTAATTTTAAATTCAACTAAGTCCCCAAAAATCTCCGGCAACAAATTATTTTTCCCAACAGGAGAATCCAGCTTAAGAAGAGTCTGGTGAAGCTTACCAAAATAAAAGAGATTTGGGAATCCGGCTTAAGAAAGCTTCGATGAACCTTACCAAAACAAAAGGAATTTGGAAATCCAGCTTAAGAAGGGTCCAATAAACCTTACCAAAATAAAAGAGGTTTGGGAATCCAGCTTAAGAAGAGTTTGGTGAACCTTATCAAAGCAGAGGGGTTTGGAAATCTGAATTAAGAACGGTCTGGTGAACTTTACCAACTAGCACTAAGATAAAAATTTGACCAAACGATCATAGGTTAAGATGCAAAGTTACTATGATTTATACATTGATCAATCAAACAAAGGAGTCATTTTCATTTAACAAACTTCACTAAAATATTTATGTTGAGGTTGAGAAAATGTGTATGCCTTTATACATTTATTTAAAGTTAAAATTAAGCATTTGTTTAAAGTTAAAATTAAGCATTTGTTTAAAGTTGAAGTTTATGCAAAATGTTAAATGTTAAAGTTATGTTGAGTAAAAGTTATTTTAATGACATGTGCATGTATATATGATATTTGTTATTGAGATTTGAACGTGTTGAGTCTTTAAATTTACTAGATCTGAATGTGCATCTGTGAAGTTGAGGCAAGAGGCAATGATTATTGGATATATTGGGATGTGGCAGTACACTTCTGAGACCTTTCAGTTATCCGCAAAATAAGTTTAATAAAATTTAATGAATTTTTGGTGAGAGGATTTTAATTAGAGTTGCTTAAGTTTATTTAGAATTGTTTGAGGTTTATGGAATATAGTTTTTTTCTTTCTTGTGATGGATTAGTTATGCTCATTTAATTAAAGTTTGATGGTTTGAATCATTTTAGAATTCTTAAAAATTTTCCTTAGATGTTTCAGAGTTGCAATTGAAGCTGGAAATTATACTATTTCTTTAAGAATTAAATTGTTGGAATGTTCTATTTAAATATGGCATTAGAATTTTTATCACATTGAACTTTGAAAATTTTGTCGATGAATAGAGTACATAAACAGTGCATTTCGTGAATAATCTTACTATCTTACTATTTTATTAAAAATCTCCCCCCTTTACTAACTAACTTTGGTGAAGCCTAAAATGAATTTACGTTCCTGTCCTTTTTTCTATTCACACTAAAAATAATTTCAACGTTTATTAGTAATTTTCTTTGGTTGTTTTATATAAAAAATATAGTTCTCTTTAGTCCCACATCTTAGAATTTACAACACTATGATCAAAGAAGCTTCTATAAATATTTTAGGCCGACGATATTAAAAAATATACTTTTCTTAGTTTCTTTTATTAAGATAAGTATAATATTAAATTAAAATAATTTTTTGCATAGGGAAGTCCATTACAATAGTTTATTGCTGGGATTCTCTAACGTGACATTAGAAAATTCAAATAATTCGGATTTTCAAAGATCCAAATAATTTATATATTATTATATTACACACGCAACGCGTGTGTACGATCACACTAGTGTGTATAAAAAATCTTCTAGTGTTATTTAAAGTTTGAGTTAGAGTTGCTTCAAATTCAATCCAAAAATTTGCTCACCCTCAAATTGCCTCTAAATTATTGATTTTGGATTGGAATCGAGCTCAAAACTTCCTAAAAATCAATGTCCCAATCCCCATCTTGCACGATGGTTAATGATGGGGAACAAGTTCACGCATAGCTTCGACGTAAAATAGGGACTGACAACTCATCTCAAGGTCGCGACATTACTTCGAAATTTTAGTATCAAACTATCAATAGAAAGCTTAGGTCGCGGGCTTTCAGAATATATAATCAATTTCAAATTTTGATGATCGACAGCAACATAATCATAGTGAAAGTAGTGGCAAGGAATTTGGCGTGAATTGGGAAGATTTAGTCGAGAAGAGAGAATGTAAATAGGAAAGATTAGATCGGTCGCCCCTCCACCTTTCCAACATCATTTTAAACCCTATAGTAATAAATAATAATGTTATTAATAATTTTAAAGCGATACCCTAACCTTGCATCCAGGTGATGTTCCTTGCCAAACGTTGGGATAACTTTTCTAGGTCTGGATATACTTTAGAAAGGTCTTTTAGCTTGGACATGACATTTGCTTGATATTGGGTGGAGTAGACCCGATCATGATTTAGAACCAATGGTTCAATAGTTTGGAACCACCAGTTTGATAATTTGGAACTGTCGGTTCAATGGTTCATGGGGGGTTGACCATTAACCTTAACCATCCAAGATTGTTACAATTCATGATTTGAAACCACTAATTCACGATTCATGCACGGTTCACCACGGTCATGGTTCACATATGGTTCACTATAATTTGCCAAGGTTCAAGATTATTATATTAAAAAATTTACAATTATAAATTCATTAAAAAGAGGGGTTGCACTTATTTAAATTGCCTACGTATCCCCTTAGGGTATTGGAGAATTAAAGATTACGTAGTTCTTTTAACTTTTTACTCTTTTACCTTATGAAGTGGTATTATTACTCACTTTCATTTCCCACTCTCATATTATTTGTTCCTTCAGTATCAAATTCTTTGACTTCGTCATCTGAATGTTTCATTTCTTAGATTCTTTTTTCGATTTTGGTCAAATTATCGAGTAATACTTAGGCTTCCAATGAATCGGGAGACAACTTCGATCGTTGTTCATCCAACATGTTACCACCGGTACTGAATATCTGTTCCACAATAATTGTTGACACTGGATAAGCTAAAATTTTTTTGGTAATCATGAAGAGGACGGGAAAGCTTTGAGCTTTATTTGACCACCACTTTAGGATATCGAAATCCGCTTCGCTATCTGCTTCATTAAAATAAAAAAATGTTATAAAATAATTCTCAAGTTTCACATAATTCTCAAGTTCCTATGTGAAACTTGAAAATCCTCATAGACGTTTCGTCCATTCTTTTAATAAAATCTGTACTTTTGTATGTTTTAAATTACTATTACTAGTATTTTATATTTCAGAAATATTAGTTTGTATTCCATATTTTATACAATATTCTTTGTAAATATCATATAAATAATTTCTATTATTATATATAATATTATTAGAATTAGGAGAAGAATAATTTTTAAATGAAATTAAAGCATCATAATACAAATATAATATTTTTTTAAAACTTCTAATTTATATTTAGGGTCTAAAATAAATGCAACTAATTAATAAATTTCAGGAATTGTAACGCCCGAAAATTCTCAAACTTGCATTAGAATTATTCTATGATTTTTTTGGAATTTTTAGATATTTTTCCGGAATTTTCCGAGTAGCGGAAGTAGCAAAAGTAATTAGATAAGCAAAATGGTTTAAGTAGGAATCGAACCCGGGACCTCTCGGGTCCGCTAAACCTTTAGTTAGCCTTAGTAACCAGTTGAACCCAGCAGGGCCGTGCTGAAAGGAAAGGGAATCAATTATATTTATAATTGGTTTGGCCGAATTAATTACTTAGTATGAATAGGAAGGTTAAGTTGGGGTTGGTTTATTTTGAGAACTTGGTTCGGCAACATCCTTCTCCACCGAAACCCTCTCACGCCACCTCTCCCTTTTCTTCCTCCTTCTTTCGGCGCCACACCAAGGAAGACCTAGGGTTCTTTCTCTAGGGCCCCAAGGACACTTTCCGGCGACGACTCCAATACGGAAGAGGTTCTTCTCCGCGAGAGGAATGCGAAGACGTGAGCGGATCGTCGAGAAGATCATCTCCACCGGAATTCTAGCGAATAGAATCGTAAGAAATTACGAACAGGAGGTAAGGAACCCCTCACCTGCAGTATAATAGCTACCGTTTGATTTCCTGTGCATTAGTTTAGTTATATGCGTATGTTTTCGACACATAGGGTGTACTTAACCTTCCTCGCAGGTTTAGGGATTTAGTGAGTACCTTTAGATGGGCCGGACACATCTTTTCTCCTTCAGTTGGAGGTTTAGATGTTGTTGGGTGCCTAAAGGTAGTCTCCCTAATAGAGAGGGGAGTTAAAGCGCTCTAGGTGTTCGATTAAAGAATCAGCTTAGAAAAGAATGCAACTTAGGCATTTTTATTAGCACAGTTGAATGCATTAGAAGCATTCAAAAATTAGTAAATCAGTTTATTCTAGCTTATATGGGACTACGGTCCAATGGGTGGGCTCCCACAGTCGCCTCTAGGTTCAGACAACCTAGCTCTAGGTTCAGATAACCTAGAAACAGCAATTTAGAACAGTTTAGCTATACTCAGTATTTTACTTTTCAGTTGACACTGTACTGGATTAGATATCCATTGGGCTGGGCTCCCATAGTCGGTCCCTAGGTTTAGATAACCTAGTAGCTCTACTAAATTCGGGACTTGCAACCCCGGGTCTAGTTAGAGATGCGCGCATAGCACGTACAGTTGCCGGGCCCCTCAGCAGCATGTTTAGTATTTTCACTTACTATATGTATATGGTTTTCAACCTTTTAGAAATTAGTTCATGAATTCAGTACAGTTCTAGCAGTAGATCAGTATTAGCGTAGCTCAGTTCTTAGTATCAGCTTAGTTTTTCCCTGTGAATATGCATGATGACTTTATGTTCAGCTTTAGATATGTCATGATTGTATGTTTATATGCCATGCCATGCTTAGTTTATTCAGTATACCCAGCATATGTTTTAAACAGCATGATTTAAAATCATATTTGCATCGTTGCATGTTTTTGTGAGGTAGATGGTTTCTTACTAAGCTTTTTAGCTTATAGATACTACTTTTCTTATACTGCAGATAAAGGTAAAGGAAAAGTGGACCAGTAGCGGAGGCTGGAGGTCAATGCAAATCAAGATGTGTGTGGCAGGAACTGGAATAAAAGATTCTAAGGGATTTTAGCAAGTTTTATTTAAGCATCAGAACTTTACAGTATTTTGTTATTTGCACTCTAGTTGTTAATCACTATGAATTAGTTAGCTATGCACTCTATTATGCTTAGAACCCTTCTCTTATGATGTGAGAATGTTAGTTGCCATTGTTAGAGTGTTTCCTAGCCTTGTTAGAATTGTTGTGTGAGGTTTTGGCACGCCAAAGTGCTGAAATCAGAGTTCCCGGGCGAAATCAGAACTCTGATCGGTCTCCAGACCGATCAGGGCCTGGGCAGTGCCACTGGATCGGTCAGCCGACCGACCTAGACAGATACAGTATGCTACTGTATCCTCCTGGATCGGTCAGCCGACCGATCCAGCACGATACAGTAGCGTCCCAGGAGAGTTTCAGGTGCCTGGATCGGTCAGCCGACCGATCCAGACATACCGATCCAGCCACCGATCCAGTTGGGAACAGAATGACCGCAGCTCCGATCGATCTGTGGATCGATCGGCAGGTCTGTAGGTAGTTGGGAAGTTTAGTTTCTAGTCTCTAGCTCAGTGGGGATGTTCAGTTTCCCCTCCTTAGCATGTGTACACCAGCAAAGAAGGTCTTTAGACCTTTCTTATCAGTTGTATCCGTCATTAGTAGAGTAAAATTTTAATTAGCCCAGCTTTCCGCGCAGTATAGCATATCATAACTGTAGCGATCGACCTTACAGCCTAGTACCCAGAAGGTGGGTCGTTACAGAGTGGTATCAGAGCAGAATTCCATACTTCCTACACACACATCAGCATTGAACCTGCAGCTTCCAAGTAAGAATACCTCTACCTTATTTATGCTCCTTGTCTTGTTATTACAGTTCATGATTATATGCCTACTGCTTGTTAGTATGTGATAGTTTTAGACATGACATCAGTAGTTATATAACTGTGATTACATTAGTTATGTTATGTTCTCTATGCCTTTAGAAATGGCACGAGGACGCCCAGCTAGAAGGGCACTAGCTACTGAGCCCCAGCAAGAGGCAGACAGTTCAGTGCCTCCTCCAGACCTTACAGCATTAGTGGCTCAGTTACAGCAGCAGCTAGCTGAACAGCAACAGGAAATAGCCACCTTAAAGGCTAATCAGCAGAATACCCCTATAGTCACCCCGGAACCGAATTTGACGACTCCAGTGGTCTTAGAGGTTCCACCAGCTCAGCCTACAGCACCAGCACCAGCAGTCCCAGCAGCTGAGCCAAGAAAGGAAGCCTATCTGATCCAGTGGCAGCGAGTCAAGCCAGAGAACTTCTCAGGCACTAGTGAACCATGGGATGCACAAGCCTGGTTCAAAACACTGGAGAGCACGATGGAGCTTCTGGACTGGCCAGAACACGAAAAGGTGAAGTGTGCCTCCTTCTGCCTGACAGGAGACGCACGCATGTGGTGGGAAAGAATCAGAACGAAGCACCCAGTGAACCAGATGTCATGGGCTGACTTCGAGAAAGAATTCTTCGAGGAGTTCTTTCACATACGGGTTACAAACCGCCACTACGACGAGTTCACTGAGTTTCGTCAGGGCAATCTTTCAGTTGAGGAAGCCGTGAAGAAATTCAACAGGTTGGCTCGTCTATGCCCAGAGCTAGTCAGCACAGAGAAGGAACGAATCCGGTTGATGCTCAAGATGCTGAGGCCAGAGATAGCAGTGAACGTGGCTGGTGGCATACATAGGCCACAAACCACAGAGGAGTTAGTGAGCAGTGCCTTGACCACAGAGCATTACCAGAATAGCATAAAGCAGCAGAAGCAAGTTTCCTCAGAGTCCAAGGGCCAAGGAAACTCTCACACTCAAAAACAGCAAGGCCACAGCTCCAACTGGAAAGGGAACTCCAACAGCAAGCGCAAATCAGGGAGTGACCCAAAAGGAGGACCATCTAGCAAGCGACCTAGTTATCCAAAGTGTGCTACTTGTGGGAAATTCCACCCAGGGGTTTGTCGCAAGGGCACACGAGGATGCTTTGAATGTGGACAAGAAGGGCACATGGCCAAGCAGTGCCCGAACAAGACCGGTCTTCCTCAGCCACAGCAGATTCAGTATGCAGGCCAGCCAGCTCAGTTATATCAGATGCAGGCCGCTCTAGAAGGTCCACTTATCAGCCAGGGCAGATTAGAAGCCCCTCCAGCTATGGCGAATGCGAGGATCTACTCACTCACCAGAGAGGACGTAGCCAATGCCTCGACAGTTGTTACAGGTCAGCTTAGCATTTTTCAGCAAGTAGCAACTGTTCTATTTGATACTGGGGCAACCCATTCTTATATAGCTAGGGCGTTCGCCGCAAAGTCAGCAATAGCTCCAGAGGTACTCAGTGGTCAGTTTCTGACGACACTACCTTCGGGAGAAGTTATGGCGTCCACGCACTGGCTCAGGGCCAATCATTATAGCAGACAGGGAACTCTTTTGTGATCTGATCCTGCTAGAAATGACTGACTACGACGTCATCCTTGGAATGAACTTTCTAATCAGATACGGTGCTTCCATAGAGTGCCATAAACAGAAAGTCGTGTTCCAACCCGAAGCAGAAGCACAGTTCGAGTACATCAGAGAACCAAAGAGAAAAGCCAGAAAATTTCTCTCAGCTATGAAGGCACAGAAGTTGATGGATTCGGGATGTACGGGGTACCTAGCACATGTAGTCAATACCAGCCAGGACAGGGACCAACAGCTAGCAGAGGTCCGAGTTGTATGTGACTACCCAGCAGTCTTCCCTGAAGAGTTACCAGGCCTAGCACCAGTCAGGGAGATTGAATTTGAGATAGAGCTCTTCCCCGGCACCGATCCTATTTCCAAAGCGCCTTACCGCATGGCTCCAGCCGAGCTGAAGGAACTTCATGAGCAACTACAGGAGCTACTTGACAAGGGCTTCATACGCCCTAGTCACTCACCATGGGGAGCGCCTGTACTGTTCGTGAAGAAGAAGGATGGAAGCATGCGGCTATGCATAGACTACAGAGCACTGAATCAGGTCACGATCAAGAACAGGTATCCTCTTCCCAGGATTGATGACCTGTTCGACCAGTTAAAGGGAGCAACAGTGTTCTCTAAGATTGACCTCAGATCAGGATATCACCAAGTCAGAGTCAAGGAGGGTGATATACCGAAGACAACATTCAGGACCAGATACGGACATTACGAGTTCGTAGTCATGCCTTTTGGCGTGACAAATGCTCCAGCTACATTCATGGATCTCATGAATAGAGTATTCAGAGAGTACTTAGATAAGTTTGTTATTGTGTTCATCGATGACATCCTTATCTACTCAGGAACTCAGGAAGAACATGCAGAGCACCTGAAGACAGTACTACAGACACTTCAGCAGAATCAGCTATATGCCAAGTTCACGAAATGTGAATTCTAGCTTGATCAGGTGTCCTTCCTGGGTCACATCATCTCAAAGGATGGTGTCATGGTAGACCCCAGCAAAATAGAAGCAGTAAGTAACTGGAAAAGACCGAAGAATGCCAGTGAAATCAGAAGCTTTCTGGGATTAACAGGTTATTACAGAAAGTTTGTAGAGGACTTCTCCAGGATAGCCTCCCCACTGACAGCTCTCACCAGAAAGAACAGAAAATTTCAGTGGACAGAGGACTGTGAGAACAGCTTTAGCGAGCTCAAAAGGAGATTGACCAGTGCTCCTATCTTAGCCTTACCAGGAAATACAGATGGCTTCGACATTTACAGTGATGCCTCTAAATTGGGATTAGGAGCAGTGCTGATGCAAGACGGAAAGGTGATTGCCTATGCCTCCAGACAACTCAAGGATTATGAGAAGAATTACCCTACTCATGACCTTGAGCTTGCAGCAGTAGTGTTCGCTCTCAAGATTTGGAGACATTACTTGTATGGAGCCCAGTGTAGAGTATATACAGATCATCAGAATCTGAAGTACTTCTTCACTCAGAAGGATCTGAATATGCGACAGCGCAGATGGCTAGAGCTGGTCAAAGACTATGATATTGATATCCTCTACCATCTCGGAAAAGCCAATAAGGTAGCAGACGCACTCAGCAGAAAGTCCAGTGCTACCTTATTATCTCTTACAGCCATGTCACCGCCCCTACAGAAGGAGATCGTAGATTTCGGTCTCGAACTCCTCGTTGGACAGCTCTCTACTATGACCTTAGAGTCTACCTTGCTTGGTGATATTCAGTCAGCTTAGGATCAGGACCCTGAAATTCAGAAAATCAAGCAAGGGCTAACAGAATCGGAAAGTAGAGAATTCAGAGTGTCCGATAGCGGGGTGTTGTATTTTGGTGACAGACTCTGTGTCCCAGATCAGGAGGAGCTACGGAGACAGATTTTAGATGAGGCTCACAGGACTCCCTATGCAATGCATCCAGGTTCCACCAAAATGTATCAAGACCTGAAGAAACGCTTTTGGTGGCCCGAGATGAAGCGAGACATCGCCAGATATGTTAGCATCTGCCTCACCTGTCAGAGGTTCAAGGCAGAACATCAGCGACCAGGAGGAGTTCTGCAGCCTATACAGATTCCAGAATGGAAGTGGGAGGATATCTCTATGGACTTCATAGTGGAACTACCCAGAACCATGAATGGTTTTGATGTCATCTGGGTAATAGTCGACAGGTTGACTTAATCAGCCCACTTTTTAGTTATCAAGATATCCTACTCCATGGAGAAGCTAGCTCAGTTGTATCTCCAGGAAATCGTCAGACTTCATGGAGTCCCACGTACCATTATTTCAGACAGAGACAGTAGGTTTACATCACACTTCTGGGAGTGTGTACAGTCAGCATTGGGCACGAAGTTAAAGTTCAGCACAGCATTCCATCCGCAGACAGATGGTCAGACAGAGCGAGTAAATCAGGTACTCGAAGATATGCTCCGAGCGTGTGCCCTAAACTTCAAGGGAAGTTGGTGCAAATATCTGAGCTTAGCAGAATTTGCATACAACAACAGCTATCAGGCCACTATCGGCATGGCACCTTACGAGGCTCTCTATGGGCGGAGGTGTAGATCTCCAATCTACTGGTATGAGAGTGGTGAACAGAAAGAACTAGAGCTTCAGACAGATCTAGTAGCAGATACCACGGCAGCTATACAGCAGATCCGCCAGAGGATAGAGACAGCTCAGAGCCGCCAGAAGAGCTATGCTGATATACGGCGCAGACCCTTAGAGTTTTCAGTTGGGGATTCAATGTTCCTCAGGGTAGCTCCCATGAAGGGAGTAATGCATTTTGGGAAGAAGGGCAAGCTAAGTCCCAGATATGTGGGACCATACCTTATTAGCAGAAGAGTGGGCAAGGTAGCATATGAGCTAGAGTTACCCCAGGAAATGTCAGCTGTCCACAACATATTTCATGTCTCTATGCTGAAGAAGCATACCCCAGATGTCACCCAGGTGATTGAGCCCCAGTCGGTACGGATCCGTGAAGACCTCAGCTATGATAGTCGGTCTATTCAGATAATAGACCGAGCAGTTAAGAAATTGCGGAATAAGGGAGTACTATTAGTCAAAGTCATTTGGCACAGTCACACAGCAGAAGAGGCAACTTGGGAGACAGAAGCCAGCATGAGACAGAAGTACCCAGAATTGTTCTAAGTTCGAGGACGAACTTTTTATAAGGTATGGGGGATTGTAATGCCCGAAAATTATCAAACTTGCATTAGAATTATTCTATGATTTTTCTGGAATTTTTAGATATTTTTCCGGAATTTTTCGAGTAGCGGAAGTAGCAAAAGTAATTAGATAAGCAAAATGGTTTAAGCGGGAATCGAACCCGGGACCTCTCGGGTCCGCTAAACCTTTAGTTAGCCTTAGTAACCAGTTGAACTCAGCAGGGTCGTGCTGAAAGGAAAGGGAATCAATTATATTTATAATTGGCTTGGCCGAATTAATTACTTAGTATGAATAGGAAGGTTAAGTTGGGGTTGGTTTATTTTGAGAACTTGGTTCGGCAACATCCTTCTCCACCGAAACCCTCTCACGCCACCTCTCCCTTTTCTTCCTCCTTCTTTCGGCGCCACACCAAGGAAGACCTAGGGTTCTTTCTCTAGGGCCCCAAGGACACTTTCCGGCGATGACTCCAACACGAAAGAGGTTCTTCTCCGCGAGAGGAACGCGAAGACGTGAGCGGATCGTCGAGAAGATCATCTCCACCGGAATTCTAGCGAATAGAATCGTAAGAAATTACGAACAGGAGGTAAGGAACCCCTCACCTGCAGTATAATAGCTACCGTTTGATTTCCTGTGCATTAGTTTAGTTATATGCGTATGTTTTCGACACATAGGGTGTACTTAACCCTCCTCGCAGGTTTAGGGATTTAGTGAGTACCTTTAGATGGGCCGGACACATCTTTTCTCCTTCAGTTGGAGGTTTAGATGTTGTTGGGTGCCTAAAGGTAGTCTCCCTAATAGAGAGGGGAGTTAAAGCGCTCTAGGTGTTCGATTAAAGAACCAACTTAGAAAAGAATGCAACTTAGGCATTTTTATTAGCACAGTTGAATGCATTAGAAGCATTCAAAAATTAGTAAATCAGTTTATTCTAGCTTATATGGGACTACGGTCCAATGGGTGGGCTCCCACAGTCGCCTCTAGGTTCAGACAACCTAGCTCTAGGTTCAGATAACCTAGAAACAGCAATTTAGAACAGTTTAGCTATACTCAGTATTTTACTTTTCAGTTGGCACTGTACTGGATTAGATATCCATTGGGTTGGGCTCCCATAGTCGGTCCCTAGGTTTAGATAACCTAGTAGCTCTACTAAATTCGGGACTTGCAACCCCGGGTCTAGTTAAAGATGCGCGCATAGCACGTACAGTTGCCGGGCCCCTCAGCAGCATGTTTAGTATTTTCACTTACTATATGTATATGGTTTTCAACCTTTCAGAAATTAGTTCGTGAATTCAGTACAGTTCTAGCAGTAGATCAGTATTAGCGTAGCTCAGTTCTTAGTATCAGCTTAGTTTTTCCCTGTGAATATGCATGATGACTTTATGTTCAGCTTTAGATATGCCATGATTGTATGTTTATATGTCATGCCATGCTTAGTTTATTCAGTATACCCAGCATATGTTTTAAACAGCATGATTTAAAATCATATTTGCATCGTTGCATGTTTTTGTGAGGTAGATGGTTTCTTACTAAGCTTTTTAGCTTATAGATACTACTTTTCTTATACTGCAGATAAAGGTAAAGGAAAAGTGGACCAGTAGCGGAGGCTGGAGGTCAATGCAAATCAAGATGTGTGTGGCAGAAACTGGAATAAAAGATTCTAAGGGATTTTAGCAAGTTTTATTTAAGCATCAGAACTTTACAGTATTTTGTTATTTGCACTCTAGTTGTTAATCACTATGAATTAGTTAGCTATGCACTCTATTATGCTTAGAACCCTTCTCTTATGATGTGAGAATGTTAGTTGCCATTGTTAGAGTGTTTCCTAGCCTTGTTAGAATTGTTGTGTGAGGTTTTGGCACGCCAAAGTGCTGAAATCAGAGTTCCCGGGCGAAATCAGAACTCTGATCGGTCTCCAGACCGATCAGGGCCTGGGCAGTGCCACTGGATTGGTCAGCCGACCGATCCAGACAGATACAGTATGCTACTGTATCCTCCTGGATCGGTCAGCCGACCGATCCAGCACGATACAGTAGCGTCCCAGGAGAGTTTCAGGTGCCTGGATCGGTCAGTCGACCGATCCAGACATACCGATCCAGCCACACCTGGATCGGTCTGTCGACCGATCCAGTTGGGAACAGAATGACCGCAGCTCCGATCGATCTGTGGATCGATCGGCAGGTCTGTAGGTAGTTGGGAAGTTTAGTTTCTAGTCCCTAGCTCAGTGGGGATGTTCAGTTTCCCCTCCTTAGCATGTGTACACCAGCAAAGAAGGTCTTTAGACCTTTCTTATCAGTTGTATCCGTCATTAGTAGAGTAAAATTTTAATTAGCCCAGCTTTCCGCGCAGTATAGCATAGCATAACTGTAGCGATCGGCCTTAAAGCCTAGTACCCAGAAGGTGGGTCGTTACAGGAATATGGAAAAAAATTGTTTCCATTTTGTTTTTATTGCTAATACAGATAAAAATTTATTGGTATTATTTTCATTTAAAACTAATATTATATTATAAAAATTTCCTAAAACTAAATGAGAAGTAGAATAATAAAAACTAGAAAATTGTTCGATTGTATCATTAAATATTTTTAAAATTTCACAAACACTACTACAAATATTCTATTATTATGAAAATAAATATATATCAGTATTATTGATATTTTGTGCAAAGAATGAACATAATAATTTTCTATATTGAAATGAATCTTGTAACAATTGATATGTCAAATTTCAACGCGTTAGTACATCACGTGGAAATTTTTTAGGTCTCATTCTATTGTTTTTACAAAATTTACCTTATTGTTTTATTATAGAGGGATGCAACCATAATAAGAAATATTAGTTATAATTAGTTTAATATGATTTTCTAAAATTCCTAATTCATCTTGAACACATAAATTTAAGTTTTTCAATATTAGCGGTATTAGAACTATCATTATCAAATGATATTGAAAATATTTAATGAGTTAATTCATATTCTTCTAAAATTAAACATAATAATTATGAGATGTTGTGAATACTATGCAATTCATGAAAAACTCTATGTGCTAACAATCTTTTTTGGATATTCTAGAAGTTTTTGATCTAATGGCAAATCATACTCATATATGAATGTGTTTGCCACTGATTACTCCAAATATTGAACCATAAAGAAATTTTATTATTTAATTTACTAACTTCTTCAATTAAATTTTTTCCTTGTTTTATTTTTTTTTAAATTATACGTGTAAGTGTAGTTCTAGTAACACGTTTAATAAATGGATTAAGAGATTTTTACAAAAATCTTCAAAAGTATATTTAGATCCAAAACTAAATGAAAAATGTTATACGGAAACAAATTTAACTAATGATTCTCTTAATTTATTATTGGAATATAAAAGTAAACTAGATTCAGTATTTTTACTAGTGGAAAATCTACATAATTGTGCCTGAGATGGTCAATTCCATATTCCGCCATGTGTTTTACCTCTATATGTCATTTCAATGACTCATAGTCGCCGTTGCCTTACAATTTATAGAAAGCATTGCAGTACTTACATTTTGTATGCAATTCTCCAGATGGAAGACTGACATTCTCAAAATGCTTAGTAAAACTAGAAGATTTTAAAGAAGGAACTTTCTGAACCTTATAAGTAATTGTATCAATACTTCCTTGTGCTTCTAATGTT
Source organism: Zingiber officinale (assembly GCF_018446385.1). NCBI lineage: Eukaryota > Viridiplantae > Streptophyta > Magnoliopsida > Zingiberales > Zingiberaceae > Zingiber > Zingiber officinale. Next base: position 31,467,596 of record NC_055992.1, on the reverse strand, counting down.
AGATTTGGAAATTGCTCGATCTCATCATCGATGGATTGAATGTTGAACTCATTCAGATTTACTATTTCATTGCTCCTCCAAGATCGAGATAATGAACCTCCTTACCCCCGGCCTCCTTCTCACCCTTGGCCTTCTTCTATTGTAGTCAGAATTTGGAAGTAGAAGTCGAAAGTGTGTAGAATTGAAGTTGAAAGTGTATAGAGATTGCATAATTGAGAATGAGAGTAGAGAAGATGAATGTGAAAATAATAAAATGAGCTCTCTATTTATAAAATTTAGAGAGTAACAGACAATAAATCACAACCATTAATCAAAAAATAATCAAATAACTTTAACCATTAAAAAAATATTAAAAAAATCCTCTCAATGACTAGTAACCGGTAGTTCTAACGATCATAACCGCTGGTTAACCTACAATTCCAATGGTCATAATAAAAACCAAAACAAATGAAATAAACCTTGAATCGGTGGGCTGAACCGACAGTTAACCACCAGTTTAGTGGTTATTTTGAGCTTGAACTGTAACTGGTCTGGTAAAGGACCAGGCCAATTACGATTTCTGATCTGGAATCAAGTTAACGAGTAGTGGACTTTTTTTTGCTTCTTTGCAAAAACTAGGATGCAGTGAATTATAAGGTACTGTCAACTTAAAGTCTCGGGTTCGAATCTCCATATAGCCAAGATAAATCTCCCTCGTACATCAATCGCTATTCTAATAACTAGTAATTATCCATAATTTATCTCTTGGAGTAGATTGGTTCACTAAATAAAATATATCAACCTTCCTTGGCCCCTGTGTAAATCCATTCCTGATTTCAATTAAATCATTTTACTTAAACATGTACTTGACTAACATGTACTTGACTAGAGAATATGTGTTTCGTGTCGAAGTTCACAAATAAGCTTGAACTCAAATCGATTCAATTTGGTAAAATGTTTCTCAATCAACGAAATAATCAAATCAATTATAGACGGTTGCTAATGAATAAAAACATTCTATTTTAACTTGAGTTTGCATGATTATCAATTGTGTTCTTGTCTTTGTATTGAATATATCGGAATGGTCATGAGTTGATTCAAGACTTAAGTGGCATTTGATACACGGGGGTTGAAAATAAGGAATTGAATTAATCTTCAAATCTTGTGTTTGGTTGATAGAAATAAGAATTATATTTTGGAATGAATTTCAAAAATTTGGGCATTGATAAAACTCACCTCCTCCCTTGGGTTTCACTCTATCCAAAACTTAAATATCATCTAAATTATTTTGTATAAAAATAACTTTAATATATTTATTCAATTTTTTTTATATCACTCTCTCTCCTTGTGGTCTCTTATCATATTCTCTCTCATCACACTTTCTCTTTCATTATATTTTTTTTCTCATTATTTCTCATCACATTTTCTCCATCATTTTCTTTCTCATCACGCATTTTCTCCCATCACACATTCTTTTTTTTTTTCATTTTCTCTTATCACACTTTCTCTCTCTTCATTCCCTCCCATCATACATTCTCTCTCATCACATTCTCTCTCCTCATCTTCTCTCACCATACTTTCTTTCTTCTCAATCTCTTCCATCACATTCTCTCCTTATTTTCTCTTATCATACTTTCTCTCTCACATCATCTCTCTCATCATACTTTCTCTCTTCTCAATTTCTCTTATCACACACTTTCTCCTCATTTTCTCTCATCATACTTTCTCTCTTTATTCTCTCCTATCATACTTTCTCACTCGTCACACTTTCTCTCTCCTCATTTCTATCATATTTTTCTCACATTCAACTATCTCTCACATCTAAGTTTTTCTCTTATTTTCCTCTAAAAAAGAAATTTTAGTTCATTCCAATAGAAAATATTCAATTAACCAAACATTATTTTTAAGAGTAATATTCATACTCATACCCATATTCATTCTACAATATTATTATTTTCATTCTCATTCTAATTTTTAGGAAAGAACCAAACACCATCTTATTTACACAAGATATGATTCATGGCTATAGGATTTGCAATGACTGGGATGAACAGAGTCAATTGGAACGATATCAACAATATAAAGACCACAAAATTATCCAAGTGACTCAATTGACTAAAAATTGAGTCGATTAAAGAAATAATCATGTGATTATCTAAATAAGCTGACTGTTAATAATCGACTTTGATTGAACAAAGATGCTGCTTAAACATGAGCATGGCTTATAGTCAGAGTGCATGAATGTGATGAAGGGTTGGACTAGTTTTTGTCGTGTTCACACACGGATGTGCTTTTCAAACACTTGTGCCAAAGGCATGACATGCTCGCGTCAGCCACTTGTTATGCTCTCTTTTCTTACCCGAAGAAGTTCACGTGCTGAGACCTAAACAATAGGAAAGGCTAATCATCCTCTTGACACTTTTATCCCCCTGATGCAATTGTGAACTCATATTAGGTCTAGGTCGATTTTCAACTGATACAGAATGTCCTATTAATTGATTCATTTTCTCATATGTATTATTGTTATTGGGTGAAATCTTCTATAATTTTCCCTCCTTTCAAACAGTGAGGGATCGTCGAGATGATGAATTCGTCTTTTACTGTCAATTGTAAACTTCTGTTGGCCTCCGAGACAATGACGTCTTCTCAGTTTCCTAAGTATCTAAGAATAGAATCTTAATTTTGACAAATTAATATATAAATTTTTCTTAAAGAGTGATTGACATTATCCTAATGATAGATGAAAAATTTTTATAGGACCGAATCGATTATCCTCAAAATTAATCAATGCAGGCTATATTTGATGTCAATTTAAAAAAAAAATTGTGAACTTATGTTGAATAATGCTCTAGTAGTATTTTTTTCATAATTAAAATGTATTTATCTTTTAAAAAGAATAAATTTATTAAGTAAGGGCTATTATAAAAAAAAAAAAAAAAAGCCTCATTAGAAGAACGCTTCCCTCACCCTGTATAAGTAACTCATTCTCTTTTTACATTATGAATTCTCTTTTTAGCTCTTGCTTTTTTTTTCTCCTCTTTAAAAGTTTCAAGGTCCAAAAGTTAGAACTTGAAACTTAGAATACTCTATTTATAATATAAGATGATTATGTTCCAAAGAGTTTCTTACCGTCTATCTCTAAACTATGTAAAAATAAATAAATCATAAGATCAATTTATAATTAATCATCAAATAACTAAAGGATGGAAGGAGTTTTTCTCCAATGACATGCATCCGCTGACAATTAATCCATGCTCCATTATAAGAAATCTATCACTCTCTAATCAACTAGACACAAATATAGAGATTAGAATACTCCTATTTTAGATTAAATGTGGTGTGGTTGTATTTTTAGAGATGATGGTTGATAAACTGTAAATACATAGGTAGAACAATATCATATTCAAAGAGAAAAAGTCACTCATTTTCTTTCCATTTTAGATCTCTTATTCGAAGTGGTAAACTTACCTAATAATGTATATCGACTTCTGAACGGGTGACTAAGCAATTAACATGTGATAGTATTTTTCAAAATACAACATCTACCTACCATAAGCATCAACCATACGAAAGGGATGAATCACTTCACCTGAAAAGGTACTTTAAAAGAACATAATCCATCTCATTATGCCGACGCTGTCAGTTTGAGTCATCAACTTACCGATAAGTTGATTGTCCAACCACAAATTAGTTGAATTAATTTCATCAAATTTCACCCAACAAATAATGCTTGTGATGTTTTATTTTCGTCAAATCATCAACAAAGAATGTTTTTGTCCAATCTATTCATACAACAAGAAACTCTAAACCAATTGATTTAGCATCCGAACCGGCATCATTGATGTTCTAATTTATAATGCAATCACTTAAATAGTTGGCAAGCTCATGCTTCCTACGAAAATTGAATAGTTTTCCGCATTAATATTGATATGATACAGAAAAAAAAATATGATTGGAAATTAAAGATCCTAGATTTTGACCTTACCTGATCATACAAATCTGATCTTGCTGACTTATCATCGTGCCTCAATTTGCGCAAGTAAACAAAGTACTGAAAGCCGCCTTTGCTACAATTGTACATCAAATCCAAAAAGTGCATATATACATATTTTTGTAATCTATCTGCGATTCGAATAGATTTATTTATTTACATACCAACGCATAGACAGTTCATAATGATACCGTAAGATACATAACACACAATAGTAACGTGAATTAGCATTTAAACCCTTTGCAAGCCATGAACCAGAGGGCAAGTATCACTGCAAGGGCAATAACAGCTACCATCAGTTTGAACCGAAGACTCTGCAACCACATCCTCCTCCGGAGCTGCCTGCCGTGCCTCTGGAAATCGTCAGCCTTAAACAAACACCAAACAATGAGAGAAAGTTCAGCATTATAATTTCCCTTGTATCTCAAAGACTATAAGACTGGTAAAACACCAAGCAAATGCCGATTGGCTCTCTTAAGACACCAAGCCAAAGCCCAATTTGTCGGTGTTAACGTTCTTAAAAAACAACAAAGTACCTGAAACTGCAAACTTTGAGTCTTGTCCACCAAAAGTTCAATTTTCTCACCTCGATCAAGAACCTAGGAAGATACAAGATGAATTTTAATACCAGCAAGCAACAACCATTAGTCGAGTTTCAAACTGCTAAAGAAATATTAAACAGTCACAAAGATTGGCTCAACTGCTCAAGGTCATAGCACAACCTACTTGCATACCATAGGATTAAAGAAAGTGGAAATTTATCTTGTAGTAAAATAACTATGAAAAAAATCACAAAATATGAAAGGCTACATTAAATGGCATTTTAGCTCAAGGTTGTACCATAGCCTACTAGCGAACCTCAGAATGAAAGAAAGTGGAAATTTATCTTGTAGTAAAAAAAACTATGAAAAAAAATTCACAAAATCAGAGAGACTGAATTATATGGCATTCCTATTTAAATGATCGACAAATAATTGTTCAAGAATGCTCCTACAAACATGGTGGGATACATATGAGTGCAATATTTTAATTCTGCTACCAAGCTTTAATTTCTTCTGAAGGATCTCATAATGTTTCATGTCAAAAAGATCTATAGTAATTTATCATCAAGTTTTAGATAGTAATACAGCAAGAGAGATATTAGTAAATGTAATTTTTTGTATGGCGTATCCATAGTCCGAAAGAGGCAATTCAGACAAGCTTAATCAAGCATTTTCTGCATTCAAAATCTAAATCACATACCTTCTCAATATTGTCCATCATTATATCTTTAACCTCTGTAACTTGTGCTTTTAACTTGGAGATCTTGCTCATTTCTTCTGGATGATTTATGCAATACTGCATATGCCCTTTCAGCCTAGGACTGCTCAGATGAATAAGATATCAAACTACCATCCATTTGAATGAATTAGAAATCTATGGTGGAAACAGGGTGGGCACACATACCCAAATTCTCGGTCAAGGCTATAAGCAATGCAGAACCTATCCTCAAATAGATCATCATCCTCTTCACCCGCAAGTGGGTGAGGGCCTCCTCCCCCAATACTTGCTCCATACAATTGAATGAAATCATTTTTTACTCTCTCTAGAAATACGAAGGGTAAAGACCTTCCAACCACCTCATCAGCTACGACAAGAAATACTACACAGAAGAAAGGCTCAAAATTTAAAGTTCGAAAAATAGAATTCATGGATAATGCAAGGAAACAAATTTAAAAAAAATCACAGAATCATACCGAACTCTTTATCTAATAGGAAATTGAAGGTATGACCATCACATGAATAGGTAAACTTGTTGCTATTCTGAGGAAGTTTCTGCAAGCACTGTACAGCAATAGTACTGAAGTTCCCAGAAAAGGCAGTGTACTCTGCGAGCACAACTGTGCCTTTGGCCACAAAACTATAAACTAAAGGTTGTTTGCTCATGGCACTAAAGTAAAGTTCTCGGAATAATCTGTATCAGTGAATCCTATCGTCTGCACAGAACGAGAGTAAGGATTTCAAGAGATCCTATCTTTTGCACTCAAGCTAAACCACAAAACAAGAAATTGCAGTTACAGTTTCCATCAAGATTTCTTTAGAGACAAAAAAAAGGAAATCAGAAAATTTTGTAATACATACGTCAACATTACTTGGATTGAAAAAGCAAGAGATAAGACATAGGCCAGCATCGAAGCTTGATCGTGGAAAGGAAAATAATAATAATAATAATCCGAAACAAATCGAGCATACAAGAAGAAATGTAAACTGAGAGCAACTCGATAATAAGAATTGACAGAAAAAAATCACAATCTGACCGACAGAGTCCCCCAAATGTAGAAGGATCGCACGCGGAAAACCCTAGTCTCTGTTGCTTCGTCTGCAAGTCGGTTGCGATTGCTAAATGACGCTGAGGCCGAGAAAGGTAGCAAGCAAAGTCCAAGTTTAAACGCCCCGCGGTGTCACACACATTTACAAAATTGACATTATAGGAGCACAATGTCGAAAATACCCATACTCATTCGGAGTGATTCGAAGGAACTATGGGTATATCAGTAATTTCGGAAGAAGCGCACTCGCGAATGGTTGTTAAGAGAGATGGAATGGTGGTTTGACATGGCGCGTTCCTGCGCGCTGCAATTCCCATAATGACCCTCTCTTTGTCCGTTTTTACCAGTGATGCCCAATCATGACTTCTAAAGGAATATCAAACAAAATAAATAAAGAAAGAAAAATTTTAGTTTTAAATTATAATTGAAGGGTTTGATTTTATAACCATTCTTTGAATTTTTTTAATATATCATATATCCAAATTTTGTATTTGTTATTTTGAAATATTGGTGTGTTGAGTGGCAAAGGCTCAATAATTTTATGAATTTATTCATCAAAGAATTTTATCTTTTAATAATATTGACAGAGGCGTTAGGTGAGTAAATCATCTTTTATCATATAAATGACATGAGTCATGTCCTAGGGTTAGAGTGCCTCAGTAAAATATTCAGATTATTATCCAAATATCTATAGTTAGATCCCCAAGTATGATGTATTTGTAAGAATTTTTCTTTTAAATGGGTCGTGTAACTAACAAATGCTGGGCTTCTGAGCTACTCATTGTGTGTGCTTCAAGATTTATTCTAATGGTCGATAAATTTTTTTATAGAACTAGACTAATCACCTCAGGACTAGTCAAATGAGGTTTACGAGGCATGAGTGCATAGTTATGTTAAAGTAAAACTTTTGCCTGTGCTCATTTTATACGATTGATAACCAACTAAGTAAAGGTGACAATTGAATTGGATCACCTGCACCTGACTTGAGTTGGCCTAATTTTGTTCATGACTAGCATAACCTATTTGGAATGTGATGTAGGTTGGTGCTATATTTTTTTTTTTTGACCTCATTTTTTTTAGCACTTTCATGTTGAATGTATAAAAGTTACTAAGAGATTGATCAGTTTTGATGTGTTGGTAATGTTAGTTTTTATAAAAACCTAAGCCGTGTGAATTCTAAAATACGAAGAACTTATATATAGAAAATACAAGACCAAGAAGATTTAATTTTATCAATTAAACAAGATATAAGAAAATAACACAAAAATATAATGACAAAGAACTTGATTAAAGAATCATTATCCTTGTCTTAGCATCGTCGGCTTGATCCTTGTAGAAGAAGATGCAACGGCAAGAAGAAGGTCTTCCATGAGGTTTAGAGGGTGATGGCACTGAATGGCTTCTTGTCGATGGGGAACAAGAAATTAGGTCAAGATTTCTTAAACCCTTGGGGCCTCTCCTTTATATAGGAATTCAATCCCTTATCAGCCCATAGATGATAATGGATTAGGTTAAAAGGTTCTACACATTGAACTTGTATCCAATAATCTAGACCCCAATAAACATAAGTTAGATCACTTTAAAGGGTTCAGATTATATTCACATGTTCAACTTACAAATAAATCCACCTAATAGGGATAATAAAATCTAACAATCTCCCACTTGGGTTGCATGTGAATTGTATGTGAAATACAAGTAAAATTTTAGTTGATATCAAACTTATAAGTACAAGATACCTCTGTAAATAATCTGGTCCATTAACTTCATTAATAAAGGACTATAGAGGTCATAACTACTGTATATGATCGTAGCAAGTCCCAACAGTAATCACAATATCAATGTCATTAACGACATAAATCAAGATACGGATGTAGAGTATGAAAATTACATGAAATATGATCAATACTTGTCAGTTTCTAACTAGTCCTAAGGTGACCTCAAAAGAAGTCAAATCATATCTGCAAATACTTTATGCTAAACTGCAAGTGCAAATCATGATCTAAACTTTATTATTCTAAAATGAATCTGTTGGATCGAAAGTGCTAGAGGGGGGTGGGTAAATAACGCTCGTGGCTTTCACGTGTTTAGTATTCAAAAATTCAAGTAACGCAGTGAAAATAATAAAAGACAAACACACACAGAAGACCAAGGTATTTACTTGGTTCGGAGCCTGTGGTGACTCCTACTCTAAGGCTCGTGATCGTAGATCGCTTTCGGTGGGCAATCATTATCAATCCGAAAATCTTTTCTAATTTAAGAGTACAAGTGTTGAATAAAGAAATAATACCGACAATACAAAAGAATTGAAGAACGGAGTCGTCAATTGTCGGAGTAGCAGAGCACAGTTGAAGCATTCGGAGCAGCGTTCAAAAGCACAGGTTGTTCTGTTCGAGTTGTTCTGGAAGCTGCAGCCCGAGGCTCCTTTTATAGCCTTTACAGATCTGATCCAGATCCTCGAAATCTGGGATCAGGTTTGACCTGAGGTGGATCGGTCAACCGATCCCCGCATTCGATCGACCGATCAGATGATTTCCCCCTCATCCGATCCGCCCGATCCGCTCGCTCCGCTTCGATCTGGTCAAGTATTATCCCCGGTTCGGTCGACCGATAACCAAGTTCGGTCAACCGATCCCCTGGTCGAGCTTGGTCCACTCGCTGGAAATCTGATTTGTGGCTTGGGGGTTCGGTCGACCGATCCAAGCGTTCGGCCGACCGATCTCGATCAATTCTGACCCTGCACAGAAACTGTTAGAACTGTTCTCCTACAAAACAGAGTTAGAATATAGCAGATAATATATAAGTAAATAAATTGACAATCTTCGGACTGCCCGGTTCTGACTTCGGATTTCCTACCGGAAACCCTAGGTCAAATCGACGCCTATTGTTCCCTCTTCCGGGGAGCGCGCCCTCACCTACTCCACTCAGGAGAAGTTACCTTTTGTCATTTTGGTCCTCCAGACCGATTGGACTTTTGCTCGACGCTCGAATCTTCCGGTCTTCATGTTGGACGCCCGCTCCACGACTTGTCCAAACTTCCACCTGATTCGCGATACCAGGATTTCCACCTAGGGTTACCGCCCCCTAGGATTTTTTTTCTCGAAGACTCCGACCCCCCAAGACTTTCCGCCTAGGGCTACCACCTCCTAGGACCTAGGGTTACCGCCCCCTAGGGGTTTCCACTTGCCTAACCGTAGCTAGGATTTTCCTGCAAACTCATTGAGTATATCAGATAACAAGTAACCTTAACTTTGAATCCTTTTGCCATTATCAAAACTCGGGTTCGATCGTCGGATGCTTCCCGCACCAACAATCTCCTCCTTTTTGATTATGACAACAAAAATTCAAAGTTAAGTTAAAATAATGCTATAAAGAATTTTCAAAGAACAATACAAGCATGATAATATAAATTAAGTATAGTAAATGAAGAGCTCCCCCTTAATAAAAACTTTAATTACGAAGAGAACTCCCCCTCAATAAAAGCTCCTTAATTTCATTTGAATTTTCTTATACTCTCCCCCTTTGTCATATATCAAAATTTTCTTATATTCTCCCCTTTTGCCATATATCAAAATTTTCTTATACTCTCCCTCCTAAGCTTAAGTAATCATTGGCCTTAGCTAAAAAGGATATTTGGTTAACTTAGCCTTAAAAAAATGTGAAACTTAGAAAATTTTTTCCACAAAATCCTTTAGATAATACTTAAAGAAAATAGATATGTAAAATATTAAAACACCTAGCTTCTAGCTAAGTGAGCAAACAAGAATGTTTATCAAAAATAAGAAAATGATCTTAAGATAATTTGATTTTGGAAAAAAATTTAGCTAAATTTCACTTAGCTTTTTAGAATAAATTTCCTTGTAACACTTTTTAACTAAGTGAAAAAAATTTATTATAAGTTTAAAAAGGCTTTTGAAAAATACTTAGCCAAAGTTTGAAAAACTTTTGCAAGAATACTTAGCTTTTTAGAGGAAATTTTTGGCCAAGTAAACTAAAAATTTCAAAGCTTAATTTTAGAACTAAATTTGGCTAACGGAAAGTTTTGATTTGAAAAATAATTTAGCTAAAAAGTTTGAAAAAAATAGGGGCGAAAACTTTAAGATAAAAGATGTTTAACAGATCTTTAAAAAAATTGATTTTAAAACTCCTTGATTTAACTAATTTTAGCTAAGGTCACTCTCAAAAAAAACATTCAAAGAGTCCTATAGTCCAAGCATGAGTAACTTCAATTCCTTAGTCACATGTCTAACCATTAGCTACTAGCTGTTCACCTAGAGGGCAACAGTTTTCACTTGATTAGTCAAGTTAAGTTAGTGATCGAGTTAGATTTGACTAAGACAAGATTACTTAACTTGATTAATGTACTTTTGGTATTTAACGCCCAGACTTATGTCAATGCACTGACATAAGCATTCTTAAGTCCAGGCAGTACCCTATGCATCTCACACCGTTCTAAGTATTTTCAAACACAAGCAAGTTAGTCCTAGTGTGCTTGTGAGATGCTCTGACTGAAACTAGGGGTACATGATTTCTAGGGGTTAATATCCTAGGCTAAACCAGATTTTTGAAAAACTAACAAAATTTGGAACTTTAAAAAAATATTTTTTCCTAAGATTTTAAAACCAAAAAAATTTTGTTTATAAGTTGTGAAAAGTAAAAGATAAGTTCTATTCTACCAAGCACATCTCTATTTGTCTTCTAAGTGAACTGAACTCAAGTTCAGGTAAGGGCTTTGTGAATATGTCGGCTAGGTTTGATTTTGACTCAACATAGTTAAGTACAATATCACCCCTAGGTACGTGATCCCTTACAAAGTGGTGCTTTACTTCTATATGTTTAGTTCTTAAGTGGTGAATTGAGTTTTTTGTTAGATTAATTGAGCTTATATTATCAATTGAAATTTTTATTTTCTGATATTCTAGTTGATAGTCTTTAAGGGTATGCATCATCCATAACAATTGAGATGCGCATTCACCTAGGGCTATATATTCAGTTTCAGTGGTAGATAAAGCAACACAGTGTTGTTTTCTGCTTGACCAACTTACTAGGCACTGACCTAGAAATTGACAGCTACCACTTGTGCTTTTTCTATCTAGCTTGCACCCGACATAGTCTGAGTCAGAGTAACCGGTTAGGTCAAGGGTGCAAGATCTAGGGTACCATAGTCCTACATTTAGGGTTCCCTTAATATACCTAAGGATTCTTTTGACAAAGGTTAAGTGAGACTCTTTTACACAAGATTGGTATCTTGCACACATACCTACTGCGAAAAGAATGTTTGGTCGGCTCGCAGTTAGGTACAGTAGACTCCCTATCGCACTTCGATAGTATTTCAAGTCTATTGGTTTACCTTCTAAGTCTGAGTCAATTTTAATATTAGTAGTCATTGGTGTATTAATATTTTTTGAGTTTTCCATTTCAAATTTTCTAACTAATTCCTTAGCATATTTAGTTTGATAAATATAAATTCCATCTTTGGTTTGTTTAATTTGTAAACCTAAGAAGAAGTTCAGTTCACCTACCAGACTCATTTCAAATTCATTTCCCATTAGTTTGGTGAATTCTTTTAAAAATTTGGAGTTGGTTGATCCGAAAATTATATCGTCTACGTAAATTTGGGCTATAAAAATATCTTTTTCTAAGATTTTTACAAAAAGGGTTGGATCTATTTAACCTTGGTTGAACCCTTTTGATATTAGATAATTGGACAGACGTTTATACCAAGCCCTAGGTGCTTGTTTTAGTCCATATAGGGTCTTTTTTAGTCTAAAGACATGATTTGGTTGTTCTAAATCCTCAAATCCTTGGGGTTGACCTACATACCTCTTCTTTAATAAATCCGTTTAAAAATGCAGATTTGACATCCATTTGATATAGCTTGAATCCCTTGTGTGCTGCATAGGCCAGCAGCATCCTAATGGATTCAAGTCTGGCTATAGGGGCATAGGTCTCATCATAGTCTAACCCTTCTACTTGACTGAACTCTTTAGCTACTAACCTAGCTTTGTTTCTGACTATTTCGCCTTGATTGTTTAATTTGTTTCTAAAACCCCATTTAGTATCAATTATGGTCTTGTTAATGGGTTTAGGTACTAATTCCCAGACCTGATTTCTTTCAAATTGGGCCAACTCTTCTTATATTTCTAAGGTCCAGTCTGGGTCTGGTAGGGCTTCATCTATAGTTTTGGGTTCAATTTTAGAAATAAGGGATATTTGACTTAGGTTTCTATAAGATGACCTAGTTCTGACTCCTAGAGTTGGATCACCCAAAATTTGGTCAGATGGGTGATTGGTGCTTATTCTTGTTGGTCTTATACTTGGGTTAGTAATCGGTTCTTCAGATTCATTAATTTCAGGTTGAATTTCGTCATCATCTTCTGTATTTCTTGAGTTAACATTTTCTGTATTATTATTTTCATTTATTATATTGGGTGGTTTATTTTCTTCATCGAATATTACATTTGTTGTTTCTTCAATTTTTAGGATATTTTTGTTGTAAACTTTATATGCCCTACTGGTTGCTGAGTACCCTAAAAATATTCTTAGGGTTGTTTTTGACAAAAATTTCCCTAAGTAGTCTTTAGTATTTAAAATAAATACTTTACACCCAAATACTTTTAAATAGTTTAAGTTAGGAATTTTATTATAGTATATTTCATATGGTGTTTTATTCTGAAATTTGTTAATTAAAATCCTATTTTGTATATAACAGGCTGTATTAATTGCTTCAACCCAGAATTGATTAGATAATTTGTATTCGTTTAACATGGTCCTAGCGGCTTCTTGTAGGGTTCTGTTTTTACATTCTACTAGACCATTTTGTTGGGGGTTTTAAGGCAAGAATATTCATGCTTATACCCATTAAGTTCATAAAATTCAATAAAGTTATAATTTTCAAATTCTCCCCCATTGTCACTTTTGATTCTTTTTATCTGAGTGACTTTTTCATTTTCTATTAATTTACAAAGGATTTTAAATACTTCAAAAGTTTCATCTTTAGTTTTTAAAAATTTTACACAAGTAAATCTTGAGTAGTCATCGATTATTACTAAGCAATATTGATTTTTACTTAGTGACTTGGCTCCATGTGAATCAAACAAGTCTAGATGAAAGAGCTCAAGTATTGAAGTTGTTCTGTTTAGGTTGGTTAACTTGTGGTTTGACTTTGTTTGTTTACCTTGTTGACAAGCATCACAAGTTAAATTTTCAATAGATTTTAATTTGGGCAGACCTCTAACTAGACCGTTTTGACTCATTTTTGAAATGAGTCTAGTATGAGTGTGACCCAGTCTCCTGTGCCACAACTCAGTTTCCTCTTGTTGTGTTAATAAACACTCAAGTGAGGAAGTTGATAGGTCTATAGTATAAATGTTATTTTTTCTAATTCCCTTAAGTGTGGTTTCAGGATTTTTAATATTCTTAATTATACATTCAGTTTTTGAAAATGTGACTAAATAACTTGAGTCACATAATTGGCTAATACTAAGTAAATTGAAACTAAAATTTTCAACCAATAACACTTTTCAAATATAAAAATCGAAATTTAATTGGATATTATCTATTCAGATTACCTTAAGGGTTCCGTCGTTGTCGAACGCAACCGACCCTAGGTTCTTGAGTTTCAGCTTACTGAATTTCAATCTATCTCCAGTCATATGTCTGGAGCATCCACTATCTTGCATCCATTGGTCCAAATCTTTATGTTCCAACATAAGGTATTTGATTTGGGTCAATTTAATGGATTCAGAAGATAGTTTGATTGAAATCAACTTAGTGTTCCATCTCACCCATTCTAAATGATCAAAAACATAGTATCCCTATGGGTGATTGTGATATGGTATATTAGATTAATTGGGGTTAAGTTTTGGTTAAGTTAAAATTAATTGAGTTGATTAAGTTGAATTAAGTTGAATTAATTATTTGAATTAAGTTGAATTCATTTGAATTAATTATTAAGTTGAATTAAGTTGAATTAATTATTAAGTTGAATTAAATTGAATTAATTATTAAGTTGAATTAAGTTGATATTATTTTAGACTAAGTTCAATCTAGATCCATCTTACCCGATTCTAAGTTATCAAATAGGAAATCTTAGGTAGTTTTGTGAGATGATTATCTTTAATTTAGATTATTTATAAGAATTAATTTACATTTGAGTTAAACTTAGGTTTTTCAATTGGTTAATTAAATATATATTTCGAAGATTAGCTCTCATGCTGTGGCGAGGCACTAGACCTTCTTGGTTATGGGATCATCCACAACTTTTAGACAAAGCCTTTCAAAGAAAATATATATTTAATCTTCCTTTTTGAAACCCCTAGGTTTAACTAACCAAGTGTAAATTACGCCTTGGTCCTTAAACTATCCTAATCTAAACATGCATAATACAAGGAAAATAAGTAAACAATCATCAATTAATTTTATCTATTTATTAAGATAGTTTTTCTATTGGCTCCCCCTAGATCAGCCTTGATATGGTCTATCAAGGTAATGTACTTGATCCTTGGGGACCCAATATTGACCAAGTCCAACTTGATTGACCAAGTTAGACTTAGGTGTAACACTCCACCCTCCTCGCTACTGGACTGTGAGGGCGGAGCGCTACTGGACTACTAACTTTACTTAACTATCCTTGTTCACATGTTGATAGTAATTCCTAAAACTCTCAGAGAACTCAAAACTTACAATTAACTAGCAGCGGAAGACTAAATGACTCATCTAATACATTCTTAATAAATGACAATCTTAATAAATTCTTATGCTAGGTCCCAAGGCTTCTATAGTCCAGGCATCACACATCCATCCGCATCTCCTTGTCGCCTTCCTTTGTTATAACTTTTCCTTTCCTTTATCTGCAGTAAGAGGAAATGCAGCTATAAGCAAAATTGCTTAGTAAGCGCTATCTAACTCACAAAACTCGAATATGCATGTAAATATACTGAAATCTAAAAGCTGAATGCTCAAAAGGAAAACTACTCATGCTCATCTACAAGCAAAAGAAACATACTGAAATGCTAAACGTGTAAAACAAATCTATACAATCATGCTATCATAATCTTGTTGAATTTTAAACACTTTCTGAATCTTATTTCACTTGTTTAAAAACTTATACTTTAATACTTTTATACTTATGTGAAAACTTATTTTACTTGTTCAAAAACTTATACTTATAATACTTCAAAATAGTAATCAACTTCTCTTGGGCCCAGGCATAGTACCATCTTATGCGCGTTCCCTAATAGGTTGGGGTAGCGAGCCACCAATCCTAATAGAGAAGACCTCGGTCTACCAGGGCCAAGACCTCGGAATTGGACACCTGGATTTGTTTAACGACAACCTCAGAAGTCGGGTACTAGCCTCTTCAAAGTAAAATATCTTATTATCTTAATTACTTCTTCTTTAAATGTCTCGGCATTTTAACAAGCACATTGTGTGCCAAAATTCCCTAAAGTCTTGACTTTGGGATCTACTTAAGGCCTTGGCCTTTTTCTTTCTTTTCTTTATCTTTCTTATACTTGTTAATACCTCTAATAAAAGAATGCTTCTTTAAAAAGAAACTGAAATGTTTAAACAAATTCTAACTTTGAAATGCATAAACAAAAATCTGCATACTATGTTAATCAAAATTCTGCATACTATACTAATCAAGATTTTGCATTCTATGCTACACTATTTCTGCATACTATGCAAACATAAATTCTGCACTATAATACTTAACCAAACTGCACTATAATCTTTTTCTTTAAAAACTGCACTATAAGTTCCACCAAAAATATGTACTACAAGTTCCACAAAAAATCTGCACTATAAATTCCACCAAAAATCTGCACTACAAGCTCTAAAGAAATCTGCATTTTAAGCTCTAAGAAATCTGCACTATAAGCCTACATAAAAATCTACACTATAAGTTTAATTTAAAATCTGCACTATAGGCTTAATTAAAAATCTGCACTACAAGCTTAATTAAAATCTGCACTATAAGCCTACATAAAAATCTGCACTATAAGCTTAATTAAAATCTACACTATAGGCTTAATTAAAAATATGCACTATAAGCTTAATTAAAATCTGCACTATAGGTTTAATTAAAATCTGCACTATAAGTTTAATTAAAAATCTGCACTATAAGCTTAATTAAAATCTGCACTATAGGCTTAATTAAAATTTGCACTATAAGCCTAATTAAAAATCTGCACTATAAGCTTAATTAAAATCTGCACTATAGGCTTAATTAAAATCTGCACTATAAGCCTACATAAAAATCTGCACTATAAGTTTAATTAAAATCTGCACTATAGGCTTAATTAAAAATCTGCACTATAAGCGCTTCTCATGCTTCGAATTCAAGAAGAACAAAGGTCCGAAACTACTCCTACTGCAGGTGAGAAGCACTTACCTTGCTTCTTGGACTCACAACCAAACAAAAAGGGCTTCTAGGACCTTGGCCGGCCGCTGGAGACGATGCCCTAACTCCCTTTCATTTTTTGCCCGAGCTCCGCCATCGTACGCAGAAGAGAAGGAGAGAATGGTTTAAGTCACGGGAAAACAGAGCATCAACTTATCCCTTTTTATAACTTAATATTTTTGTTAACTCCTTAAATAAATTCGCTACCTTTTCTAAACAGACAAATCCAACATCAACTTATCCCTTTTATAATCCAATATTCTGTTAACTATCTTAAATAAATTCGCTACCTTTTCTAAACAGACAAATCCAACATCAACTTATCCCTTTTATAATCCAATATTCTATTAACTATCTTAAATAAATTCGCTACCTTTTCTAAACAGATAAATCCAACATCAACTTATCCCTTTTATAATATTCTGTTAACTATCTTAAATAAATTCGCTACCTTTTCTAAACAGACAAATCCAACATCAACTTATCCCTTTTATAATATTCTGTTAACTATCTTAAATAAATTCGCTACCTTTTCTAAATAGAAAAATCCATTTGCCCACCTGGTCAGCCGGGTTTTGACTGAGTCAAAGGTCGTGGGTTCAATTCTCGGCTTGGACATTTTTTTGTCGAAACTTCATTCGTTTAGTAAAAATACCAAATGACCTCCAAAAATTACATTAAAATACTCTAAAAATTTCTAAAAATCTTTAGAATATTTCTAAAATATTTCTAAATATTTTTAAGAATTTTTAGAACTCCTAATGAGGAAAATTGGGTCGTTACATTAGGTACCCATGCTTGGACTATCTTACTGTTTGGTTTGTTCACTAAAGTTAGATAGGATCGATATTTCTTTTTAGTTTTTAAATCCTAATCCGGATCTGTTGTAAGTGGATCTTTGTTTTCCAAGAATTAGGTAAAGGTTCTTGGAGCCCAAAGAAAACCGTTCCAACATTTTCTTCAAATCCTTGACCTGAGTTTTCAGACTGAAATTTTCTTCCTCAAGCTTTTGGACTTGAGTTAAGTTTCCAGTCTGAACTAGGTTAGGCAAGGATTCAAAATTAGTCACTTCTTTAAGGGTTGTTACCTCCTTTAGAAGTGACTTGATCCTAATATTTGATTTTGCTAATTTTCGCATTAAATAATTTACTAAATTGTGTAAACGTGGGATACTTACAGCGGGGTCAGGCCCTTCGGAAACGGATACGGATCCGTGGCTTCTCTCAGAATCAACTTCTTATTCGTTCTCGCTTTCGGATTCGTTGATGTAGTCCCGGGTTGTCATCGTGAGAAAACTCGTTTGTTCGAGTTCTTCGTCGTCGGATTCTTCTGAGGATGACTCGTCCCAGGTCACCTTCAGAGCCTTCATTTTCCGTTGTTGCTTCTTTGCATCCCTTTGATTTGGGCAGTTGACTTTGATGTGCCCCTTCTAATTGCAACCGTAGCATGTCACTTCGAATTCTACCTTTGAATTTGGCTGAGCCTCCTTGGATTGAATTGCCTTCTTGAGGTCCTTCTTGTTGAAGCCTTTCTTTTTCTTGTAAAGTTTCTTTATTAGGTTAACGAGTTCAGTCGTAAGTTCGTCGTCTTCATCGTCTGAGTCAGGTTCTTCTTCTGACTTCGGTTCAGTTCTGTTCTTTATTCTCGGTTCGCACATTCTGCTACTACCTATAACCAAAGCTATACCCTTCTCAACCGGGTGTGCATTAATCTGCTCATGCAATTCAAATTCTGAGAAGAGTTCATCTAATTTAATCGAAGATAAGTCCTTGGATACCTTGTACACATCTACCATGGATGCCCATAAGGTATTCCTAGGGAAGGCGTTGAGTGCATACCTTATTACATCCCTGTTCTCTACTTTATGTCCTATTGTGTGGAGTCCATTCAGCAGGTCTTGAATTCTGGCGTGAAGCTGGCTTGCTGTCTCTTCTTCCTGCATTTTGATATTATATAATTTATTGAAAAGCAGATCTCGCTTACTCACCTTAGTTTCTGATGTACCCTCATGTAGTTCGATTAGCTTTTCCCATAGCTCCTTTGCACTTGAGAACGGTCCTACTCTGTTGAGTTCCTCCTTTGTTAGACCGTACTGAAGTATACAGGTTGCTTTTGCGTTTGCTTCTACTTTCTTTATTACGGAAGTGTCATAGTTCTCGTAGGGTATCGGCTTCCCGACGTTGTCAATTGGAAGTTCGAGCCCTATCTTGGTGATCATCCAGACTTTGAACTGGGTTTGCAGGTACGACTCCATTCGCCCTTTCCAGTAGCCGAAGTTTTCACCAGAGAAGAGCGGGGGACGGACTGTGTTATAGACTTCTTGTTGGGTCATTTGAAAACTTGCACACACAAAAGAGAAAAAAATCTGTTCCAAGACTGGGTCTTGGATTAGTAGTGTGGGATGTATAATAAAAGCAAAACGAACTCGAGTGGTGTTGCACCAACTTCGAGCAAAAATCGATTTGAACGAAAAAAAATAGATCGGAATATAGCAACTATACTTAATTCCAATCGACTCTGAAAAACTGAAAATACCATGAAAAAGTGCTTGATTAGTGGTTGCACCAAATCGAAGCTACCCCGCTCTGATATCAATTGTTGGATCGAAAACGCTAGAGGGGGGGTGAATAGCGCTCATGGCTTTCACGTGTTTAGTATTCGGAAATTCAAGTAACGCAGCGGAAATAATAAAAGACAAACACACACAGAAGACCAAGGTATTTACTTGGTTCGGAGCTTGTGGCGACTCCTACTCAAAGGCCCGTGATCGTAGATCGCTTTCGGTGGGCAATCACTATCAATCTGAAAATCTTTTACAATTTAAGAGTACAAGTGTTGAATAAAGAAATAATATCGACAATACAAAAGAATTGAAGAACGGAGTCGTAAGTTGTCGGAGTAGCAGAGCGTAGTTGAAGCGTTTGGAACAGCGTTCAAAAGCACAGGTTGTTCTGTTCGAGTTGTTCTGGAAGCTGCAGCCGGAGGCTCCTTTTATAGCCTTTACAGATCTGATCCAGATCCTCGAAATCTGGGATCAGGTTTGACCTGAGGCGGATCGGTCGACCGATCCCCGCGTTCGGTCGACCGATCAGATGATTTCCCCCTCATCTGATCCACTCGATCCGCTCGCTCCTCTTTGATATGGTCAAGTCTTATCCCCGGTTCGATCGACCAATAATCAGGTTCGATCGACTGAGCCCCTGGTCGAGCCCGGTCCACTCGCTGGAAATCTGATATGTGGCTTGGGGGTTTGGTCGACCAATCCAAGCGTTTAGTCGACCGATCCCGGTCAATTCTGACCCTGCACAGAAACTGTTAGAACTGTTCTCCTGCAAAACAGAGTTAGAATATAGCAGACAATATATAAGTAAATAAATTGACAGTCTTCGGACTTGTTGATACAGTCTGACCTGGCTGTTGTTTTGATGTTGACACGGATTTAAGTTTGTATCAGATGTTAATTAAACTCGGTTTGATTAATGATCAAGGTTGATCAAGTGGAAGGGAAAAGTCCAAGTTGGAAACTTGGCACGCGAAGTCGGAGAGGGCTCGGTAGCTCGTTCTCTGGACTAGGTCAGAGAGGGCTCGGTAGCTCGTTCTCTGGACCTAACGAAGTCGGAGAGGGCTCGGTAGCTCGTTCTCCGGACTAGGTCAGAGAGGGCTCGGTAGCTCGTTCTCTGGATCTGACGAAGTCGGAGAGGGCTCGGTAGCTCGTTCTCCGGACTAGGTCAGAGAGGGCTCGGTAGCTCGTTCTCTGGACCTGACGAAGTCGGAGAGGGTTCGGTAGCTCGTTCTCCGGACTAGGTTAGAGAGGGCTCGGTAGCTCGTTCTCTGGACCGGACGAAGTCGGAGAGGGCTCTGTAGTTTGTTCTCCGGATTAGGTCAGAAAGGGACCTAAGTGGACATTCCATGGTACATTGGATCGGTCGGCAGACCGATCCAGTGACACATAAGACAGTGGATCGGTCGGCAGACCGATCCAGTGAAACTAAGTTTCCATGGATCACTCAGTAGCACACTGAGTGTAATCTGATCGGTCTGTAGACCGATCAGGAAACACTCAGTAGCACACTGAGTGCAATCTGATCGGTCTGTAGACCGATCAGGAAACACTCAGTAGCACACTGAGTGCAATCTGATCGGTCTTGGAGACCGATCAGGAGATGATATTGCGAAGAAAAGAAGGCAGGGGATCGGTCTGCCGACCGATCCACCTGCAGTCTGATCGGTCTCCACGACCGATCAGACAAGCTGTGGACCGATCAGGATATGTCCTGATCGGTCCATGGATCGGTCTGGTGACCGATCCACACACAATCAGATTTGTTTCTGCGATTCCTCCACTGCATTTGATCTGCCTGATTCATATAACCCTCTGTGCTGTTAGCTTTTGAGTTTGCAGGATCACAGGTATCATTCCAAGCCTAATTTCAAATTAAGTCCATAAGAGGAATACGACAAATGGTCTTTCTGCTGTGATTCGCGGCGCATGGTGGATTTGAGGCATCAACGGCTACTGGTGTGATCTGGCTGCGATCCGCTTGACTCCTGGTGATTGGTTCGAGCTCAGAAGACACCAGTGAAGACTGTGATTTCATTGGTGTGAGTTCAGAGAACCAGTAAGGAGGAAGAGGGATTGGCTGCAGCGATGATTCTGTGCAGATTGACCACGATCCGTGACAGCAGAGGACAGGGGCTTAAGAAGCAGTAAAAAGGGAGAGGAAAGAATAACGAGAAAGCAAGAAAGTTCTGTTGATCGTTGAGGTGTGCTAAGTTCTTGAGCTCTCGGGTGAGAAACTGCTGTCTGTGAGTTCTCTGTTTCCACTGATCCTCGCGTGGTTGTAAGCGATAGTTCATTCTTCTTTGCCACCGAGCTCTGTAAGTCTTGTGCTTTAACATATATATTTCTTGAGACTTTGTGGAGAGGTTACTCCACCGAGAAGGAGGATCTTTAGCCGGAATTTTTCCGGGGTGCGATCTACCGAAGATCGAGGGGTCGTCCACCTTACGGACACGCCGAGGAGTAGGGGTAAGTTATCCCCGAACCTCGTAAATCCTTGTGTTAGTGTGCTTGTTTCCTCCTTGTTTTAGTTTCCTAATTCCGCTGTGCTAACAAGTTTCTTTGTAGAAATTTGTGTTTAAGTTTTTAAGAGGCTATTCACCCCCCCCTCCCTCCCTCTAGCCATCTAAGATCCTAACAAGTGGTATCAGAGCCTGGTGCTCTTCATCTGGACTAACATCCTAAGGAGCAAGAAGATGGCCATGAAGGAAGGATTCAGCACCAATCGTCCTCCCTATTTCGACGGAGCATATTTTCAGTATTGGAAGAGCCGCATGGAGTATTACCTCAAGACTGATATCTCCATGTGGTTCTCGGTCAAGGAAGGATTCACACCACCAAAGGACGAAGAATGTAAGGAACTCGATTCATCAAGGTGGTCTACCGAACAAACTCGTAAAGGGCAAGCCGATGCCAAGGCGGTAGTCACCTTACAATGTGGGATTGCCAAGGACCAACTCGTCAAGGTAGGTCCATTCTCGAGTGCAAAAGATTTATGGAACAAGCTTATCGAGCTCCAAGAAGGAACTCGTGATTCTCGGATAGCCAAGAGGGACCTATTCTTGAATCAACTACAAAATCTCACCATGAAGGAAAACGAAACGGTAAGTGAACTACATGGGAGGTTCAAGGAAATCATCAATGGTCTACATTCCGTAGATGAACGCGTGGAGAATCGCGATCTAGTAAGGTACGCTCTTAAAGCCTTTCCAAGGAATGCCTTGTGGTCATCTATGGTAGATGCCTACAAGGTTTCCAAGGATCTTTCCATTGTTAAATTAGACGAATTCTTTTGTGAAATGGAACTTCATGAACTCGCTAACAAAGGTCAAAGAGAGAAAGGTATTGCCTTAGTTGCAGGACCAAAGAACAAGGATGGAAGAAGAAGAGGGAAAAGAAGAAGGAGAAAGAGATTTCTTCATCTACATCCTCCTCCGAGTCCGATGATGAAGGTGGATCATCATCAAGCGAGATGGCAAATTTTGTGAGGAGAATTATGAGAAGAAGCCGAAGATACAAAGGAAAAGGTAAACCTAATGATCAAAATATCGATAAGACTAATGTTACATGTTATGAGTGTAGTAAGAAAGGTCACTACCGGAGTGAGTGTCCAAAACTCAAGAAGGAGGAACGGGCCAAAAAGAAGGAGGAAAGAGCCAAGAAGAAGAAAGCTCTCAAAGCCACTTGGGATGAATCTTCCTCAAGCTCATCGGAGGAGGAAGAGAAGAAGGAGAAGAGTACTCGGCAATTGGCACTCATGGCAAGGGAGGAGTCCGAGTCCGAGAGTGATGACTCAAGCACTTTGACTTCATCATCTTCGGATGATGAAGAGGTAACCTCTTCTCACTTAGAAAAATGCTATAAGACTATTACACATTTGTCTACCTTGCTTAAAAAATCAAAAATAGAAAATAAATCATTAAAAGAAGAAGTAGAAAACTTGAGGGCCCTTAGGGAAGATGAGGTTGATGACCTACATCTAGAGGTCCTTGAGGATGAGAACAAGGCCTTAAAGGGTGAGGTTGAGAAACTCAAGAAAATGCTTGAAAAATTCTCAACTAGCTCTAAGACCCTAGACATGATTCTAAATGCCCAAAGGGCGGTCTACAACAAGGCTGGATTAGGATACCAACCTAAGGAGTCTAGCTTTATTTCTTTAGTGTCAAGAACCCAATTTCATAGATCGCATGTTTCTAGGGTTCATGAGACTAGGAAGAAGGAAACAAAGGCATGGGTGCCTAAGTCTTTCATTGTAGATGCATTAGGTCCCAAGATTTGGGTAACTAAAACATCTATCTTTCGTGTCTTGTAGGCATTGGTAAAGGGGGAGCGTCTATCAACTTGGTTTGTTGATAGTGGATGCTCCAAGCACATGACTGGGGACAAGTCACTATTTTCTACCATTCAAAATAAAAATAGAGGTAATGTGTCCTTTGGTAATAATGGTAGCCTTAAGGTTATAGGGGTTGGAGACATTCATATATCCGAATATCTCCAAATCAAGAATGTCCTTCTAGTCAAGGGGATGACTTTTAATCTCCTAAGTGTCAGTCAATTGTGTGATACGGGTTACACAATTGAGTTTCATTCGAGTCAATGTCTAGTCAAAAACATTGACACACTTGACACGGTACTAGTAGGCACAAGGGTAGATAACATTTATCAAGTTTCTTTTAAAAGTGCTACTAATGCTCTTGCTAAGTGTTTCATGTCAAAAGAAGAAGAATCGTGGCTTTGGCATAGGAGGTTGGCTCATGTGAACATGAAGAATATCCGGAAGCTGGTCAACAAAGGGTTAGTGCGAGGCTTACCAAGCATCAAGTACCAAAAGACCAAATTGTGTGATGCATGTCAGAAGGGTAAGCAAACTAAAGCACCTCATAAAGGTAAAAGCGCTGTAAGTACAACCACTGCCTTAGACTTATTACATATGGATTTGTTTGATTGCAGTAGTGTTATTTCGTTAAATGGAAGTAGATACTGTTTTGTGATTATTGATGACTTTACTAGGTATACATGGACCTTATTTTTGAAAACTAAGGATCAAACCATAGATATTTTTATTTCCTTTTGTAGAAGAACTGAAAATGAAAAATCAACAACAATTAAAACCATTAGAAGTAATCATGGTGGGGAATTTCAAAATCATAGGTTTTTAGAATTTTGTTAAGAAAAGGGATATAGGCATGAGTTCTCTACTCCAAGGACCCCACAGCAAAATGGGGTTGTGGAGAGAAAGAACCGAGTCTTACAAGAGGCTGCACGAAGTATGCTCAATGAGTACTCACTACCGAGTTACTTATGGGTTGAAGCTGTAAATACAGCTTGCTATGTGCAAAACCGAATCCTGATACATAGGTTTTTAGGAAAGACTCCCCATGAACTTTGGTTTGGAAAACCCCCTACAATTAAACATCTTAGGGTGTTTGGTTGTAAGGTGTTTATTTTGAACACCAAGGACCATCTTGGAAAATTTTCGGCCAAGGTTGATGAAGGGATACTGGTCGGGTACTCGCTCACCAGCAAAGCCTATCGAGTCTACAACAATAGGACTAAATTGATTGAAGAGTCCTCTGATGTAGCTTTTGAAGAAATCCCTAACTTAAATGATCAATCAAGGGATGTAGGAGAAATTCAATTTGAACTTAGAAGGCTAAGTTTGAATGATCGAAACATAGAAAGAGTCGAAGTTGACTCTGATGATGATGAGCAAAGGCAACAAAGAACTCAATCTGATCCTTTGCCTGATATTGAGTCCTTGCCTGTGCCTAGTGAAACCATTCATGAGGCACCACCAACACCAAGACAATCTAGGATAGCCACTAGTCATCCCCAAGACCAAATTGTGGGAGACATCCAACAAGGGGTTAGGACTAGGTCATTCTTTAGAAATGAGTCTAATGAAGTCGCATTGATTTCAGAGATTGAACCAAAATTAGTTGATGAGGCATTGCGCGATCCTGATTGGATCATATCTATGCAAGATGAGTTAGGTCAATTTGAAAGGAGCCAAGTGTGGGACTTAGTTCCTAGACCTAAGAAGACCACCATTATTGGAACTAAATGGGTCTTCAAAAATAAGTTAAATCAAAAGGGAGAAGTTGTAAGAAACAAGGCAAGACTTGTAGCCAAGGGCTATAGTCAAGTCGAAGGTCTCGATTATGATGAGACTTATGCTCCCGTGGCCCGATTAGAGTCCATTCGTTTGATGCTAGCTTTTGCTGCACATAGAGGTTTCAAGCTCTATCAAATGGATGTTAAATCTGCCTTCTTAAATGGCTTTATTAAAGAAGAAGTCTATGTTGAACAACCACCGGGGTTTGTGAATACCGAAGCTCCAAACCACGTGTACAAGCTCAAGAAAGCACTTTATGAGCTTAAACAAGCACCACGAGCTTGGTACGAAAGGTTGTCAACATATTTACTAGAAAAGGGTTTTGTAAGAGGCCAAATAGACCCAACACTATTTCTACATAGAGATGGTGAAAACATTTTTGTAGCCCAAGTGTATGTCGATGACATAATTTGTGGCTCAAATAACAAGGGCTATTTGAATGAATTTATTTCTCACATGGAAAGTGAGTTTGAGATGAGTCTAGTAGGAGAATTGACATTCTTCCTTGGACTTGAAATCAAACAAACTCGAGATGGAATTTATGTCCATCAGATGAAATACACTCAAGAGATGCTCAGAAAATTCAAAATGAGTGACTCTAAGGAAGTATCCACTCCAATGGCGACAAACACTCGTCTTGACAATGATGAGAGTGGGAAACCAGTTGATCTAACGCAATATAGAAGCATGATCGGTAGTCTTCTATATCTCACAGCTAGTCGACCGGACATACTTTTTGCTGTGGGCATGTGCGCTAGATATCAAGTTTGTGCCAAGGAATCTCATTTAACTGCAGTTAAGAGAATTATAAGATATCTCAAGGGCACAATTAGAGTAGGACTGTGGTACCCTCGTACGGAGTCTTTTGATTTGATAGGCTATACCGATTCCGATTATGCTGGATGCAAATTGGATCGGAAAAGCACTAGTGGGGGTTGCCAATTCTTAGGATCATCATTGGTTAGTTGGTCAAGTCGGAAGCAACATTGTGTTGCTCTCTCCACGACCGAGGCTGAATACGTTGCCATGGGAGAGAGTGTATCACAATGGTTGTGGATGATTCACACTCTAGAAGATTATGGACTTTCATATAAAGGAGTGCAAGTGTTGTGTGACAACATTAGCACAATAAACCTAACGAAAAATCCAGTCCATCATTCAAGGACCAAACACATTGAAGTGCGTCATCACTTCATTAGAGATCACGTAGCTAGGGGAGACATTGCACTCACATATGTTGAGTCAAAGTCAAACTTAGCCGACATTTTCACCAAACCCCTTCCGGAAAATGAATTTAGTCATTTAAGGAGAGAATTGGGGATGTGTTTTGCTCAATAGGCCATTAGGATTTCATCATGATCAATAAGGACAACTAAAACTACAAGAGAAATTGGGAAATCAATTTGGGCAACTTGGGGACATCTCACACAAACTATAAGGTTTAACAAATTGTTTTTTGTTTGCTAGAAATGGGGTGAGATGCTAGGATCAGCCAAATTATTCAAAATGTATCATGCATCCCTTGAATAATTAGGTTGAAGAGACATAAATTGAGTATGGGGAAGGCCATTACATAATTCATGTGTATTTGGCTCCTAGATCTTACTCATATATTCCAACCAAGGAATCTTGGTTGGACCTGTGTCTAGAAATCATCTAACCTTGTTGATGTGTTGATTGATACCCTTGATTGATACCTTCCTGATTTTAATTGAAAATAGGACAAGTTGGTGAAGAAATTTTGACATATTTTGACAAACTTGTAACTACTCATAGCAAGGATATATTTTGAACCGATAGCCTGAGTCAGATTTACTACCTTGGTTCACTATAGATCATAGTTTCAGCAAACAAACAAAACAAACTTCTCTGGTTTTGAAACCTTGAGATTCAACACATTTGTTATGAAGTATCTGAAACTTTCGAGCCCTAAATAATTCCAAATCATTAGAGCTCATCATTAGGAAATATTCATTGGTATCACTGAATATAATCTGTGGGCTCTTCAGATCCTAGGTTCTGAACTTGGAAGTTGTTGAACCAAGTTTCAGAGCCTTCTATACGAATTTCAGAGACTGAAATCACTGATTATCAGACACTGATCGGTCCAGGGACCAATCAGGATGATATCTGATCGGTCTCTACGACCGATCAGGAGAGTTCCACCTCTCTGTTCGATATCTGATCGGTCCGGGGACCGATCAGGAGGTTCCCTGATCGGTCTCCACGACCCATCAGGAGGCTCTGGCACGCGACCTCTGATCCACCTCTGATCGGTCCGGGGACCGATTAGGAGGTTCCCTGATCGGTCTCCACGACCGATCAGGACACTCCCTGACCGATCGGGACGTTCCCTGATCGGTCAGGATTTCTCCTGATCGGACAGCCGTCCGATCTTATGATCTGATCACCCCCTTTAACTTCCCCCAATCCTTTGTTCTCTCATTTCACACCGAAAACCCTAGCCGAACCACTCCTCAGTCCCGACTCTTCTCTCCATCTTCTCCGAAAGCCTCAAATGGCGGCCAGGTAACTTCCTTTCTCCCCAAAATCTGTTCATTTTTGGTATTTTAGCTTCTTTTCACAGTTTATCTCTGTGTGTTGTCTCGGTTCTCGACTCTGTGGCTCCCGTGGACTCCCATTTGCCCCGACCATGTCCCATTTTTGACCTATTTAGGAAGAAATCAGCCGGTGAGGGTACGTCTAAGTCATCTGCTGAGAAATCCAAGTCCCAGACACCCTCCCGACCTCAACCTTCCTCTTCTTCAAGATTCCCGAACCGACAGTTTGAACAAGCGTTTCAACAGAGGACATTCAAGCTGCTCCCATGTCGATCTGTGGATCGAAAGTACATGGATGAGTTTTGTCCCTCTGTATCCGAAACCCTGGCATATTACAAACTTGACTCGTTAGTCTACCTAGAAAGGGACATCAACTATGACCTAGTATCTAAATTCTACAACAATCTTCATCAGGGCAGTGATGGTGCTTATAGAACCAGAGTTGCTAAAAGAACTATCGATTTCTCCATCGTAGAATTCTTTGGGTATCTAGGTTGCCGAATGTGTTCAGGAGATCCTTTTCCCATTTATCCTAATTTTCCCCATCCTTTACCTCCTCCATTTGATGTCTCACCTAATTCCATCTATGAGTACTTCTTCGGTCATCCTAGACCAGATGGACTGGATGAGTTGGATGTCGAGTTTCCTACTTTTGCGGCTTTGAGACTATCTCCTCCTGACTATATTCTTTTTAAGGTAGTCACAAACTGTCTTCTTCCAATCACATCCAAACCTCTAGCAGAGATCCGATCCTATCATTGTTTGATGCTTTATGGGTTGCGTCGGCGTCTCGACTTTGACATTATGTCCAGCATCTATTCTTCGATCATCTCATATACTCAGCCTAGCAGCTCCACTATTTATATGCCATATGGGCATATAATTATAGATTGGCTCGAGACCCTTCTGATAGATGTGTCTAAGGGTAGGATAGTGAAGATGGTCAGACAGGATTGCAGACTTGGGAAACGGGCATTTTCCAAGTCCGGTGTCTTGGGACAGAATGGGGCTGTTCAGTGGAAGGATGGGAGAGGTCTGGGAGAGTTACCACGGGCACTTCCTCGACAGGTTGCTACTCCTCCTCTTGCTGCTGATGAGGCCGATCCTGATCTGCGCTGGCAGATCGCTGAGCTTGAGAGCCGCTTCGATCAGCACGATGAGCTGCTGTCTGCTGAGCTCCATGAACTGCGTGTTCAGATCGACCAGCGCTACGATGACTTACGCAGTCAGCAGTTGGTGATGCAGCAGCTGCTTCTGGGCTGGATGGCCAACTACCCACCTCCGCAGCATTTCTAGGGTCATCCACCTTCGAGCTCCAGCATGCCGCCTCAGGGTTACGTGCCTCCCACAGATGATGATGAGGTTCCTCCTGTTGAGGATATTGATTGATACATTCTGTGTGTCACTTTGCCTATCTGTGTTGGATACTATTTGTTGGATATCTTTGTCTGACCTGGATACTTATGCTACTCATATATTTTTGCTATTCATTTGTCTATTTCTTGCTTTTCCTTATGCTTCAGTTCATATTAATATGCTGTTCCTATGCCATGATTTGATTGTATCTTATCTCTTTCTTACTGTCATATAATACACTTAGAGGGAACTCTAGGTGCATTAAGAAAAAGGCAGTATGGGTTAAGGGGGAGCCTTTTGAGTTTTGTCACCTCATTTGCACCTTTTCGGTGTTTGACAAAGGGGGAGAGGACACCTAAGTTTAGAGATGTATGAAGGCTTGATTTTAGGGAAAAGATAACGGGAAGGATCTTGATTCCCGTTATTGACTTAGTGGTGTATCCATCTTAGGGGGAGGATCTTGATTCCCCTAAAATTATGAAAATAAGAACATTTCTGATCTAAACTTAAATCGTGTTGTCAAACAACAAAAAGAGGGAGATTGTTGATACAGTCTGACCTGGCTGTTGTTTTGATGTTGACACGGATTTAAGTTTGTATCAGATGTTAATTAAACTCGGTTTGATTAATGATCAAGGTTGATCAAGTGGAAGGGAAAAGTCCAAGTTGGAAACTTGGCACGCGAAGTCGGAGAGGGCTCGGTAGCTCGTTCTCCGGACTAGGTCAGAGAGGGCTCGGTAGCTCGTTCTCTGGACCTGACGAAGTCGGAGAGGGCTCGGTAGCTCATTCTCCGGACTAGGTCAGAGAGGGCTCGGTAGCTCGTTCTCTGGATCTGACGAAGTCGGAGAGGGCTCGGTAGCTCGTTCTCCGGACTAGGTCAGAGAGGGCTCGGTAGCTCGTTCTCTGGACCTGACAAAGTCGGAGAGGGCTCGATAGCTCGTTCTCCGGACTAGGTCAGAGAGGGCTCGGTAGCTCGTTCTCTGGACCGGACGAAGTCGGAGAGGGCTCTATAGTTTGTTCTCCGGATTAGGTCAGAAAGGGACCTAAGTGGATATTCCATGGTACATTGGATCGGTCGGCAGACCGATCCAGTGACACATAAGACAGTGGATCGGTCGGCAAACCGATCCAGTGAAACTAAGTTTCCATGGATCACTCAGTAGCACACTGAGTGTAATATGATCGGTCTGTAGACCGATCAGGAAACACTCAGTAGCGGGCTCTCCATGCCAGGCTGACCTGATCGGTCCCCGGACCGATCAGATTACACAAAGAAGGGTGGAGGATCGGTTTGTAGACCGATCACTGTCTGATACTTAACGGTCTCAGTAATTCAGTAACTGAAGATCGTAGAGATTATGTCCCGATCGGTCCATGGATCGGTCTGGTGACCGATCCACACACAATCAGATTTGTTTCTGCGATTCCTCCACTGCATTTGATCTGCCTGATTCATATAACCCTCTGTGCTGTTAGCTTTTGAGTTTGCAGGATCACAGGTATCATTCCAAGCCTAATTTCAAATTAAGTCCATAAGAGGAATACAACAAATGGCCTTTCTGCTGTGATTCGTGGCGCATGGTGCATTTGAGGCATCAACGGCTACTGGTGTGATCTGGCTGCGATCCGCTTGACTCCTGGTGATTGGTTCGAGCTCAGAAGACACCAGTGAAGACTGTGATTTCATTGGTGTGAGTTCAGATGAGGATGTAGCGATGATTCTGTGCAGATTGACCACGATTCGTGACAGCAGAGGACAGGGGCTTAAGAAGCAGTAAAAAGGGAGAGGAAAGAATAACGAGAAAGCAAGAAAGTTCTGTTGATCGTTGAGGTGTGCTAAGTTCTTGAGCTCTCGGGTGAGAAACTCCTGTCTGTGAGTTCTTTGCTTCCACTGATCCTCGCGTGGTTGTAAGCGATAGTTCATTCTTCTTTGCCACCGAGCTCTGTAAGTCTTGTGCTTTAACATATATATTTCTTGAGACTTTGTGGAGAGGTTATTCCACCGAGAAGGAGGATCTTTAGCCGGAATTTTTCCGGGGTGCGATCTACCAAAGATCGAGGAGTCGTCCACCTTACGGACACGCTGAGGAGTAGGGGCAAGTTATCCCCGAACCTCGTAAATCCTTGTGTTAGTGTGCTTGTTTCCTCCTTGTTTTAGTTTCCTAATTCCGCTGTGCTAAAAAGTTTCTTTGTAGAAATTTGTGTTTAAGTTTTTAAGAGGCTATTCACCCCCCCTCTAGCCATCTAAGATCCTAACAGGACTGTCCGGTTCTGACTTCGGATTTCCTACCGGAAACCCTAGGTCGAACCGACGTCTACTGTTCCCTCTTCCGGGGAACGTGTCCTCACCTATTTCACTCAGGAGAAGTTACCTTTTGCCTGTTCGATCCTCCAGACCGACTGGACTTTTGTTCGACGCTCGAATCTTTCGATCTTCATGCTGGACACCCACTCCATGACTCATCTAGACTTCCACCTGGTTCGCGACACCAGGATTTTCACATCGGGTTACCGCCCCTTAGGATTTTTGCCCGAAGACTCTGACCCACCAAGACTTTCCGCCTAGGGCTACCACCCCCTAGGACCTAGGGTTATCGCCCATAGGGTTTTCCACTTGCCTAACCGCAGCTAGGACTTTCCTACAAACTCATTGAGCATATCAGATAACAAGTAACCTTAACTTTGAATCCTTTTTCCATTATCAAAACTCGGATTCGATCGTCGGATGCTTCCCGCACAAACAGAATCTATATCACATTTAAAACACTAAATGCTAAACAACAACAGTAAATCATGATATTATAATTTAGAATGCCCAACAAATAAATAAAACCCCATGAATATTTTAAACTTAAGTACGTGCAATAATGAAAATAAAAATATTTATCTTTATTATTAAATATAGAGTAATAAAATGAATCCATACTCCCATTATATGAGTTCTACTTCCATAAGAACCCTCATATCTACAACATGCACATGAAACATCTTAGGCACCAAGCCTTTGGTGATCGGTCATATGAAATCTGTGTTGATATGCTCTACCATGACCAGACGACTTTGAACTTTTTTTTTTAAAACCCTAAAAATTTAATGTCAATTTGCTTAGACTTCAACGAACTGTGGTTGTTCTTAGTATAAAGTTATGGGGCTTTATTATCACAGTATATTCTTAGTGGCATGTCATTACCATCAACGATCTATAATACTGTGATGAAGTTTTACAGTCAAATCCCATGATTAGATGCTTCGTAGCATGCTACCAAATCTGCTTCCATAGTAGAAGTGACCACTAGCGTCTGTTTGGCACTCTTCCAAGATATAGTCTCTCCAATAAGTATGAAAATATAACCTGAAGTGGATCTCTTGCTATTCAAGCATCCAGAAAAATCGGAGTCTGAATATCTAATCACCTCAAGGTGATTTGACCTCCGATACATGAGCATATGTCCTTTAGTTCTTTGTAAATACCGCATCACTCTTTTAACTGCTTTCCAGTGCAATGGTCCTGGGTTACTAACATATATGTTTAACATCTCTACTATAAACATTATATTTAATCAAGTACAAACTTGTGCATACATGAGACATTTCACTACTAACGTATATGAGAATTGTTCCATCTCCTTTATTTCAAGTTCAAGTTGTGGACACTGCTACAAGCTGAACTTGTCACCTCTTGACACAGGTGTGTACCAGGTATCCAATTCTACATACTATACCTTATAAGCATCTTTTCAATATAAACTTGTTATGAAAGTCCAAGAATGTCTTTTAAATTATCATAATAGATATGTATACTAAAAATAAAATATGTTTTACCAAGATCTTTCATTTCAAAATTACCAGATAGAAATGATTTAATTTCAAGCAGTAAACCCTTATTATTATTCACAAGCAATATATCATCCACATACAAAACACGTATAACAAACTTGCTCCCACTAAATTTGACATATATGCACTAATCAACAATCTCTTTAAATCCAAATGAGGAACCACTTGATCAAATTTCTAGTACCATTGACGAGATGTCTATTTTAAATCATAAATAGACTTCTTTAATCTACATACTAGGTGCTTTGAGTTCTTAGACTCAAAGTTCTCTTGTTGCACCATATATATAGATTCCTCTATGTCTCAATTGAGAAATGCAATCTTTATACCTATTTGATGTAGCTCCAAATTATAATGAGCTACAAGTGTCATGATTACCCTAAGGGAGTCTTTCGTCAACACATATGAGAAAGTTTTCTTATAATCAATGTCTTCTTTCTGAGTTAATCCCTTGGCAACAAGACGGGCTTTATACTTTTCGATATTCCCCCTTAAATCCTACTTGGTTTTAAATATTCATTTACAACCAATGGGCTTCTTGTGTTCAGGCAATTCGATAAGTTCTCAAATATCATTGTCTGCTATAAACTTTAACTCTTCTTGCATGGTGTTAATCCACCTTTTAGTGTTAGAGCATTATTTGCCCTCTTGAAAAGATGCAGGATCACTTTCCAACCCTATGTCATAATCATGTTCAAGGAAATAAACATAATCATGAGAATTTGTGGTTCTCCATTCACTTGTGGATCACCTTAAAGGCATTTATGTTTGAGGTGGTTGAGACTTATTCATCAATATGAGGCAATACCTTAATTTTAGTGGTAGACTCCTCTAATTTTATTGAAAATGTTATGGGAATATCTTGGTTCACTACGCTCACTAGATGTATAATATCCATATTATGCAGTATGGTAATCATGCCGCTACTGATCGCACTAGTAGTGACCATAGGAGAATCGCCAACACTTTCCTTAAAAAAAATACTTCCCTGATTTTATCACTCCCATCGTCCTTATTAAATTTGACATTTCTCGTTTTGAAGAAGGATCTCTTAGAGGGATTATAAAATTTATACCCCCTTAATTTCTTATAGTAAGCTATTAAATTGCAATTAACTGTCTTTAAATCTAGTTTCCTTTTTTTAGGCCTGAAGGTCTAGACTCGGCTGGACAACCTCAGATGTGTGCATGCCTAATGCTAGGTCGTCTACCCATCTACATCTCGACTGTGATTTTAGTGACTACCTTACTAGGTACTATATTGAGTAGGTAAACTACAGTCTTGAGTGTTTCATCCCATAAAGACTCTGGTAGAGAAGTGAAGGCCAACATACTTCTCACCATGACTTTTAAGGTTCGATTGTGATGCTCAGCTACACCATTCTGAGTGGGTGTATGAAACATAGTATATTGCGGCACAATCTCACACTTAGAAAGGTAATTTGCAAAAGGTTCTGGACATTATTCACCTGATCCATCACATCAACCATAATATTAATTCACTTTCACGATCAGATCAAACAGCTTTAATTTCTTTACCTAGTTGAAGTTTAACTTTGAATTTGAAAATTTTAAACATGTCCAAAGATTGCGACTTCTTATGAATAAGGTACATATAGTCAAATCTGAAATATTCATCTATGAAGCTAATAAAATATGTGTGCTCATTCTAAGATGCCTTACAGAATGGTCCATAAATGTTCGTATGTATTAGTTCCAAAACATCACTACAATGGCTAGCTCCCTTGTTCCTTTTATTAGTGGTCTTCCCCTTAACACACTCTATGCAAACATTAAAGTTTGACATGTCAAGAAAATTGAGAATTCCATGTGACATTATGTTTTTCTAGGTGTTGTTTGGATATATGTCCTAAATGCCTATGCCATAACATGGAAGAATTCTCATCAGTTAATTTATGTTTTACTATGCCTTATTATGGTGTCAACTATAGGAGTAAAGATGTTCAATTTATAAATCTTATCAACCAAGGAACCATTGTCAACTAACACTAAATTAAAAAAATATTAAAAATTCTATTTCTAAATGAATAAGAATAACCTGATTTGTCCAAACAAAAAATTAAAATTAAATTTCATCTAAAAGATGGTACAATAAATATATTTACTAAATCTAGAAAGACATTGGTTCCTAAACAAAGCCAAAAAAATACCAATTAACATGTCTTTCACTTTCTTTCCATTTCCCATATAGATGTATCTTTCACCATCAAACAGAAGCCAACTCGTGAGACAGCCTTACATAATAACACTTATGTGAATAGTAGCACTGATATCTATCCACTAAGTGTTAGTGAGTATAATTGCTAAATTGACTTCCGAACTAACAAAGTTGAGAAGTTTACCTTTCTTTACACACTAGTTGGCGTACTTGAGGCAATCTTTCTTCATATGACCTTTCTTCTTGTAAAAGAAATAAGTGGATTCCTTATCTTGCTTCTTGTGCTCATTATGACGATTGTCTCTAGAATATGCAGTTTGTTTTCCTTTTCCTTTGTTATTGATCTTCTTTCACTTCTTACTTGCACTTTGAAACCCAAATGTTAAGTGAACACTCTCAAATGTCTCAATCTTTAGTCTCCCCTCCTTTTGCACACATTCAATGAACTCATTGAATGTCCACTTTTTCTTTTGAGTATTATACGATCTCTTAAAAAGAATGAACCGTGCAAGCAGAGATATCAAGATGAAATGCACTAAAATACTCTCGGGCATATCGAGTTTTAGTGCTTTCAGACTTGTCACAATATTAGGCATCTGCATTTATACTCCCTTATGTTTCCTTTACCACTATACTGCATGGTTACCAACTTCGTAAAAAGTGTGGTAGTCTCTACCTTTTCATTTGACAAGAATCAGTCTGCCAGTTGGTCTATGAAACTCTTAGCATATCCTCCCTTTGTTATTGAGCCTTTTATTGGTGCCAATATGGAAAGCCTCATGATGTTTAGACTCATGTGATTTGATTTCTCCCACAGCTAAAATTCAATCCTCTACTCTATAGTGCTAGCACTGGTCAGAGGTACAAGGTAATCATTCCTTAATGTATAGTCTAATTCCATACAGCATCAGACTACGATCACGTATTCTTTCCATTCAATAAAATTCAAACAAGTTAATATTAGAATATTATTAATACTGGCAGTTACAGAATTTATTGAAATTAAAAGAGTGTAGATTATATAAGTTCACAATTTAATTAAAGCCAAGAATATGAATAAAATTATGTAAATAAAATAAAGTTTTAAATGCATATAAATGAGTTCTTTATAAGATACCCAATACAACATTGTATTTTACTCTGTAGACTAAAATACAATTTGTTAGCGGTACTATCTGACGTAACTTAAATTTTAATTGGCCACACAGTGTGTTTTCTTTTGAGTCGACTCATTGTATGTATAATATGATATTTTATATGAGTATATATTAGTCTATAACTCACAACAACCTTAATCAACCACATAATATGTCTTTCTTTAAGCTGACATATTTTGTGCATGATCTGGATAAAACAAAATTTTATTCCATAGTTGTAAGCTACCTTGAGCATATATTTAACATAAAAGTAACATTCCTTTAGGCCTATTATTTTTAGCATAGATATGCGTCTATCAACATAAAATACACTAAACCTACCTAAGGTGTCTTCCTTTGGGCTAACATAATAGCTCAACTTAGAAGCACATTATGTAGATAGACCCATGAAAATACTAGGACCTTTAACCAAATAAATAATTACTTAATCAACCTTTCTAACTCTAAATTAGACTTATTAATCAATTGATGTCTTATTGCAATCAATCGGTATCACCCAATGTTAGGATGTACACTAAAAGCCTAGCTTTTGGTATAAACATTTATCTAGAAGTAAGAATCACATTAGTCAAATGTCTACCTTTATGATAAATGTAGTTGTTCAATTAATTTATATTGTAGATAACATGGTGTGTGGTGTCACACACAGAGGATCATGTTATCAGTACCTTATAAATTATAAACAGTAGCTCACGACCAAGATGGAAAGGAACAAACCATTGGAAGGTCGTAGTGTAATTAGGTATTAGTTTCTCTCAACTATATAATTACACTAGTAAACTTAGAGTGTATTGAGTAGGACCATTAGAGGTCGTTTCTTTTTATACTGACTTTATAAAGGAACAAAGACCTCAGTTATTATGGAAGTGTGTGCTCTTAATCCTAATATAATAACAAGCACATATATTTGATATTTATTTCTTTAATTTATCAATGGGTGAGATTTAGCTCGATAAATCAAAATACCCGATAAGTTGGGAAATGATGTTACTTATAGTGTGTCTTGTTGATTATAGAAGGAAACTGTGTCCTAGTAAGCTAGGTTGATAATGTCCCCAAGAGGAGCTCATAAAGATTATCATGTTAAACCTTGCA
The DNA here is from genome assembly GCF_018446385.1 of Zingiber officinale. Taxonomy (NCBI): domain Eukaryota; kingdom Viridiplantae; phylum Streptophyta; class Magnoliopsida; order Zingiberales; family Zingiberaceae; genus Zingiber; species Zingiber officinale. The sequence goes on along the minus strand of NC_055992.1, from coordinate 31,430,056 downwards.
GGTGGACTTAGTCCGACATGACGATAAGGTTGAGTGGTACTACTCTTGGACTGAGATATTAATTAAAATGAGTTGTCAGTAACTCAATTAATTAGTGGATATCCGACATCTTAAACACAGGGAGATTAACACACTCATAATAAGAAGAAGCTCAAAATGTAATTTGGGATTGGTGCGGTAGTTCAATAATAATTCTTTAGTGGTATGAATTATTATTGATGAAATTAAGTTGTGTGTTCGGGGCGAACACGGGATTCTAAATTTCATCAGGAGACCAAAACCAATTCCTCCTCTCGGTCCCTATCGTAGCCTCTTAATTATAGAGTACTATACCCACCTATACCCACCTTCTTACCCATTCTATAGGGGTCGACCAAGCTAGCTTGGAGTCCAAGCTAGGGCCGGCCAAAGGCATGGTTCATGGGTTCATGAGGTGGTCGGCCCTAGCTTGAACCCAAGCTTAGGTGGCCAACCCTATTAAAATAAAAAGGAATTTTATTTTTAAAATTTTTCTTATGTGGATTACATGGTTTTAAAAGAGAGTTTAAAATTTAAATCTTTCCTTTTATAGCTTTCTACAAAAGATTAAAAAAAGATTTGAAATCTTTCCTTATTTGTAGATTGAAAGGTAGATTTTAATTTTGAGAAAACTTTCCTTTTTTAACCATGTTCATGATTTAAAAGAGTTTAAAAATCAAATATTCTCTTTTATTAGTTTCTACAAAAGATTAAGAAAAGATTTGATATCTTTCCTTATTTGTAAATTGAAAGGAGATTTTAATTTTTAGAGATAACTTTCCTTTTTCAAAATCATCCACATGTTTAAAAGAAAGATTTTAATTTATAAAATTTCCTTTTTATAATCCACCATGAAAGGAAAAATTATAGGAAATTTTTTTTATAAATTTCCGGAGACAAATTAGGAAGTTTTAATTATTATTATAATTAAAACTCTCCTTGTTTATAGCTTAAGAGGTGGCCGACCATTGTAATTGAAAAAAGGAATTTGATTTTAATTAATTAAATTTTTCTTTTTCATGGCAAAGGAATTAAGGAAGTTTTTTTTATTAAAATTTCCTTATTTGCCAAGACCAAGGAATATAAAAGATGGGGTAGAGGTGCCTTCATGGCTAACGACTCTATTCTTTTTCTTCCTCCCTCTCTTCCTTGGTGGTGTGGTCAGCCCCTTCTTTTTCTCTCCTCTCCTTATTGTGGCCGAAACTTCTTCATTGGTGGAGTTCTCTTGGTCGCCGGATCAAGCAAGGAGAAGAATGAGAGAAAGGAAGCCTAGTCTCTAGCATCCCTTGGAGCATTGGTGGTGGTCGAACCTCTCCATCAAGGAGAACTCTTGATGGCCGAAACCTAGAAGGAAGAAGAAGGTGTTTGGTGGTTCTTATCTCGAAAGATCGTTGCCCACACAACGTCCGAGGTTAGAAGAGGAATACGGTAGAAGATCAAGAGGTTATTTGCTTATAAAGAAAGGTATAACTAGTAATTGTTTTCCGCATCATACTAGTTTTCTTTGTATAGTTATTTTTGGAAATACCAAACACAAGAGGCATATGATTCTAGAGTTTTCGGATTTGTTTTGAATTTGTGTTTCTTTTGATTTATTTTTTGAATTTGTGATTCGATTGTTCTTTTTGGTTAAACCTAGAGTTATTTAAGGAAATTAAATATTAGCTTTCCTTAAAAGGCTTTGTCTAGGCGGTGGTGGTTGCTCCCATATCCAAGAAGGCCATGTGCCTCGCCATACAGTCCTGGAAGCCACTTTTGGAAATTAATATTTAATAGAATTAATAACATAGGTGGATTTGAATCAATAGTGTTAAGTTCCACTTGCGATTCAAATCTAAACCATTAAGAACAGATAAATTAAATTTGGAATCAATGATGTTAAGTTCCATCTGCGATTCATAATTTAACTTTTAAAGAACACAATAGGTTATTTAAGGAAATGTTCGACACTTGTACAAAAAAAAATTTTGTACAGTGGAACCGGTATGTTTTCCTAGGACTAACCAACAATTGGTATCAGAGCTAGGGTTTGCCTCTGTGTGTTTGATTTTCAAATTAGGTTATACACATGTCATACATAATTTAGGCAGGATAATAGTAGGATGTGCTAACTTTGTGGTTGCAGGCTCCAACTATTATGGCTTATAGATGTTGTGTGTGATTGGACCCTTGGACATGTCAAGGGCATTATTGTATGTGTGCATGATTGTATGTAACTAATACAGCAGGAGCTGTATTAGCCCTAGGATTTTAGAATTTTATTTTCGATCTAGATTTCATGTACATTCCCTCGAGGAATATAGGATCAATATATGTAAAATTCTATTTTTGTCGCGGATCGGATGCTTGCAAGGCGTGGTACTTTTGGAGCACCAGAGGCGCAGCGAAATAAGAAGCAAGATGGATGCGACGATTCGACCCGATGGCGGTGGCTAAAGATGACAGCAGCTAGGGTTGGAGCACACGAAGGGCAGTGATGGAAAAGGCCATAATAGTTGGAAAAATAATTTCCATATTTATTGCTTTTATTTACTGTGATGTGTATGTATGCATGTGGTGTATGCTAGGATAGTTTAAAATTCCTCACTTTAAATAACTAAGTGGGAGAGAGATTTATTTTAATAAATTCCACGGTCTCCATTACTGGTTTGTAAGTGATACAAACAAACTTGCGCGTTGGCTCTGAGTGCCTTCCTCCATATCGGATGAGTTTGTTTGCGGATCACTAGATCAAACTTCCATTTTAGATGACTATAGGAAATTAATTAAGAGCGTGTGATCTTCCCCATCGGAAGGGGCACAATCTTATTAATGGAGTTAGTGTCAAGTAATGGTATACACTTAGGCACATCTAATAGTATCCTCCCCATCGGAGTCACTACTATTATTTGTGTGATCGAAGAAAACCAACTATTAATTTGTCAAAAAGACAAGTTGACAAGATAATAAAATTAAAATCACCTCTTACAAATGTCGAGTTTTTGTATACGTCCACACTATTGTGGCATACAAAATTCACGGTGTATGAGGTAATTTTATTTGTTAGGTTGCCAAGAAAATAAAATTAATGGGAAAAACTCCTCTTACAAATGTTTGGTTTTGTATACGTTCACACTATCGTGGCATACAAAATTCACGGTGTTTGAGGTCATTTTATTTGTTATAAAGACTTCTTGACAAGATAATTAATGGGTAAACCCCTCCTCTTACAAATGTTTGAATTTGTATGCGTCCACATTATCGTGGCATGCAAAATTCACGATGTTTGAGGTGTTGGTGAATTTAAATGATATTGTTTTGAGGAATCAATGTTATTTTAAATTTAAAAATTTTTGACCAAATATTTGAATATACCAACTATTAATTTTATTTGTCATAAAGTTTGGATGACGAGATAATAAAATTGATGGATAAAATCTCCTCTTTGATTTTGTATACGTCCACACTATCGTGGCATACAAAATTCATGGGGATTTTAAGGTGTTGGTCTTGACCAAATATTTTGTGATTCTTAGGATTTAAAATGTTTGTCAAATCCTCTAGTTGTTATACTATAGAATAGACTTAGTAGTCCCAATTGTAATGATTGGAAATAGGACTTGGACATTTAGGTAAACTGTCCTCTTAGAACTAAGAACAAAATAGGTGTATTTCATTCATTAGTTAATACATAATTAGTGGTGTTATCTACTGGTACCTGGTGTGTAGATACGGGAGCCACTGATCATGTCTGCAATTCATTGCAGAGGTTCCAGGAAACCCGATAACTATATGAAGGGGAAGTCACCGTCTACATGGGCACTGCTACAAAAGTGGTAACTGTTGCAGTGGGAGATGCTTATCCTATGATAGGAATAAAATATGGATTTTTAGAAATTGTCTTTACGTACTAAGTTTAGAAAGGACCTGATTGCAGTTTCTAAACTATTAAAGAATAGATATTGTGTTTATTTTGATAACAAAGTTGTTATCAAGAAAATAGGAAAGATATATGTTCTGGTACGTTAGTTGACAATTTATAATCCAATAACTCCCACGATGCAATAAATGGAAATTAATAACATATTTTCTAACTTTAATAAGAGAAAGTAACCTTCGAAAATGAACCAATCACATCCTTGGCAGTCTAAGGCTAGGTTATATTAACTTGAGTAGGATTCAAAGGATAAAAAACCAATGAACTCTTGGGTTCATTGGTAGTGGAAATCTTTCCAATCCTGCTGGTCTTACTTGGAAGGAAAACTAACCAAGAAGCTTTTAAGTCTAAGGGGTATGAAGCCAAAGATATGTTGGAATTGGTTCATTCTGATTTGTGTAGACCTTTGACTATCCAAGCAAGAGGTTGTTTCGAATATTTTGTCTCTTTTATAGACGGCTATTCGAGATAAGGATACATTTACTTGATGTGTCACAAGTCTAAGTGCTTTGATTAGTTCAAAGAGTACTAGGCTGATGTGGAGTAACGTCAAAGTAAAAGTATCAAGACACTACGGTGAAATCATAGTAACGAGTACCTCTTAGGAGAGTTTAGGAGTCACTTATCAGAAGACGGGATTTAATCCCAACTAACTACACCTGGTACACCCCAACAGAATGGTGTAGTAGAAAGAAGGTATAAGGCTCTTATAGAATAATTAGATCGAAGATGAGTTATTCAGAAAATTACCAAAATCATTTTAAAGATATACACTGGAAACGGAAGTGAACATAGTACCTTCTAAGTCAGAACTTTCTACTCCCATAGAATTGCAGAATGGGCATAAGCCTAGTCTGAAGCATATTCAGATTTGGGTGGTCTAGCACATGAAAGACACTGATAAGTTGGACATGAGTTCACTTGTTTGTGAGTTATCCTAGAAAAATGAAAAGAGGTTTATAGTCCTTAAAATCAGAAAGTCATTGTTGGCACCAATGCCCGATTTTAGAAAAGGACTATACTATGAACCACAAGCCCATAAGTAAAATTATTCTTAAAGAAATGACATGTACCAACTGTACAAGATGAAATATCACAAGAAATTGCAACACGTATCACAAATGATACACAATTGTAGAAAGTGTCTCGTCATAGTGGGAGGGGTGTTAGGCAACCTAAAAGATTCATGTTTTGGAAGAGTCTTTGGACTTGATCCCTGGTAGACATGAACTTGATCTCCGGACATATGATGAAGCACTCCAAGATAAAGATGCAACATCTTTGCAAAAAAAAATACAGAATTAGAATATATGTATTCATATAGAGTATGGGAGCTTATAAAATCACCAAATGGTGTAAAAGCCATTGGGTGAAAATAAGTCTACAATAGGAAAAGAGGGATAGATAGGAAGGTAGAAACTTTCAAAGCAAGGCTTGTTGAAAAAGGAAACTTTTTTACCGGTAGCCATGCTTAAGTCTATCTAGATTCTTTTATCTATGAGATTTAGCAAGTGGATGTCAAGACAACTTTCCTTAATGGAAGTCTTGAAGAAAATATCCATATAAAGCAACCAGAAGGGTTCATTGTAGAGAGCAAAGAGCATCTTGTGTGTAAGCTCAATCAGTCTATGGACTGAAGAAAAGCTTCAAGGTCTTGGTACATCCGGTTTAATAAAGTAATCCAGACTCATGGATTTATTTTATAACCGAATGAGTTTTGTGTATAAAAGAAGTGTGATGGAAACGTAGTGGTATTTCTTGTACTAGATGTTGATGACATTTTTGATAGTTGGAAACAATATCAAAGTGTTATCGGAAGTAAGGGTATGGTTGTCCAAACAATTTGATATGAAGAACGTAGGAGAATGTGCACACATTCTTGGGATCAAAGACATAAGAGATCACAAGAAAAGAATGTTGTGCTTATCCCGAGCTTCATACAATCCTTGCTCATTTTAGCATACAGAACTCCAAGAAAGGTTTCTTACCTTTTAGGCATGGAGTAGTTTTATCTAAAGAGATGTCTCCGAAGACATCAAAAGGGGATAAAGGACATGAAGGCAGTTCCTTATGCTTCGGCTGTGGGAAGCCTAATATATGCAATGCTGTGTACGAGACTGGATATCTATTTTGTCGTGGGCATGGTTAGCAGATATCAAAGTAACCCTGGACAAGGACATTGGTCTGCGGTAAAGCATATATTGAAGTACCTTAGAGGCACTAGAGATTATATGCTAGCTTACAAGACAGATAATTTGTGGGTTGCATGGATTTTGACATCCAATCGGATATGGACAATAGTAAGTCGACCTCGGGGTTTTGTGTTTACTTTAGGAGGTAAAGTCATAACTATGAAAGAGTGATAAGCATAGGTGCTTTTTCGGACTCCACCACAGAAGCTGAGTATATGGCAGCCTCTGAGGTAGCCATAGAAGTTGTATGGCTCAGATACTTCAAGATAGACTTAGATATGATTTCTGGTTTGCCCAAAATAATTTAGTGCAGTAGTAAACTCGAAGAAACTATAAGTCCATAAGGCAAGTAAACACAATAGAGCGCAAGTACTACCCAATACGAGAAATCGTATAACGAGGAGAAGTTGTTGCCGCTTAGATTGCATAAAGTGATAACCTGGAAGATCCTTTCACTAAGGCCCATAAGGCAAGAACTTTTGATGGACATGTTGAAGGGTTGGGAATCAGATGTATGGCAGCAGATATAGTAGCTTAGTCTTTTATTATAAGTGGAAGATTGTTAGGATATATACTAAAAGCCTAGCTTTTGGTATAAACATTTATCTAGAAGTAAGAATCACATTGGTCAAATGTCTACATTTATGATAAATGTAGTTGTTCAATTAATTTATATTGTAGATAACATGGTGTGTGATGTCACACACAGAGGATCATGTTATCAGTACCTTATAAATTATAAACAGTAGCTCACGACCAAGATGGAAAGGAACAAACCATTAGAAGGTCGTAGTGTAATTAGGTATTAGTTTATCTTAACTATATAATTACACTAGTACACTTAGAGTGTATTGAGTAGGACCATTAGAGGTCGTTTCTTTTTATACTGACTTTATAAAGGAACAAAGACCTCAGTTATTATGGAAGTGTGTGCTCTTAATCCTAATATAATAACAAGCACATATATTTGATATTTATTTCTTCAATTTATCAATGGGTGAGATTTAGCTCGATAAATCAAAATACCCGATAAGTTGGGAAATGGTGTTACTTATAGTGTGTCTTGTTGATTATAGAAGGAAACTGTGTCCTAGTAATCTAGGTTGATAATGTCCCCAAGAGGAGCTCATAAAGATTGTCATGTTAAACCCTGCAGGTGGACTTAGTCCGACATGACGATAAGGTTGAGTGGTACTACTCTTGGACTGAGATATTAATTAAAATGAGTTGTCAGTAACTCAATTAATTAGTGGACATCCGACATCTTAAACACAGGAAGATTAACACACTCATAATAAGAAGGAACCCAAAATGTAATTTGGGATTGGTGCGGTAGTTCAATAATAATTCTTTAGTGGTATGAATTATTATTGATGAAATTAAGTTGTGTGTTCAGGGCGAACACAGGATGCTTAATTTTATCGAGAGACCAAAACCAATTCCTCATCTCAGTCCCTATCGTAGCCTCTTAATTATAGAGTACTATACCCACCTATACCCACCTTCTTACCCATTCTATAGGGGTCGGCCAAGTTAGCTTGGAGTCCAAGCTAGGGCCGGCCAAAGGCATGGTTCATGGGTTCATGAGGTGGTCGGCCCTAGCTTGAACCCAAGCTTAGGTGGCCAACCCTATTAAAATAAAAAGGAATTTTATTTTTAAAATTTTTCTTATGTGGATTACATGGTTTTAAAAGAGAGTTTAAAATTACAAATCTTTTCTTTTATAGCTTTCTACAAAATATTAAGAAAAGATTTGAAATCTTTCCTTATTTGTAGATTGAAAGGTATATTTTAATTTTGAGAAAACTTTCCTTTTTTAACCATGTTCATGATTTAAAAGAGAGTTTAAAAATCAAATATTCTCTTTTATTAGTTTCTACAAAAGATTAAGAAAAGATTTGATATCTTTCCTTATTTGTAAATTGAAAGGAGATTTTAATTTTTAGAGATAACTTTCCTTTTTCGAAATCATCCACATGTTTAAAAGAAAGATTTTAATTTATAAAATTTCTTTTTTATAATCCACCATGAAGGAAAAAATTATTGGAGAAATTTTTTATAAATATCCGGAGACAAATTAGGAAGTTTTAATTCTTATTATAATTAAAACTCTCCTTGTTTATAGCTCAAGAGGTGGCCGACCATTGTAATTAAAAAAAAAAGAATTTGATTTTAATTAATTAAAATTTTCTTTTTTATGGCAAAGGAATTGAGGAAGTTTTTTATTAAAATTTTCTTATTTGCCAAGACCAAGGAATATAAAAGAGGGTGTAGAGGTGCCTTCATGGCTAACGACTCTATTCTTTTTCTTCCTCCCTCTCTTCCTTGGTGGTGTGGTCGGCCCCTTCTTTTTCTCTCCTCTCTTTATTGTGGCCGAAACTTCTTCATTGGTGGAGTTCTCTTGGTGGCCAGATCAAGCAAGAGAAGAAGGCGAGAAAGGAAGCCTAGTCTCTAGCATCCCTTGGAGCATTGGTGGTGGCCGAACCTCTCCATCAAGGAGAACTCTTGGTGGCCGAAACCTAGAAGGAAGAAGAAGGTGTTTGGTGGTTCTCATCTCGGAAGATCGTTGCCCACACAACGTCCAAGGTTAGAAGAGGAATACAGTAGAAGATCAAGAGGTTATTTGCTTACAAAAAAAGGTATAACTAGTAATTGTTTTCCTCATCATACTAGTTTTCTTTGTATAGTTATTTTTGGAAATACCAAACACAAGAGGCATATGATTCTAGAGTTTTCCGATTTGTTTCGAATTTGTGTTTCTTTTGTTTTATTTTTCAAATTTGTGATTCAATTATTCTTTTTGGTTAAACCTAGAGTTATTTAAGGAAATTAAATATTAGCTTTCCTTAAAAGTCTTTGTCTAGGCGGTGGTGGTTGCTCCCATATCCAAAAAGGTCATGTGTCTCGCCATGCAGTCCTGGAAGCCAATTTTGAAAATTAATATTTAATAGAATTAATAACATAGGTGGATTTGAATCAATAGTGTTAAGTTCCGCTTGCGATTCAAATCTAAACCATTAAGAACAGATAAGTTAAATTTGGAATCAATGATGTTAAGTTCCGTCTGCAATTCCTAGTTTAACTTCTAAAGAAAACAATAGGTTATTTAAGGAAAGGTTTGACACTTGTACAAAAAAAAAAAATTGTACAGTGGAACCGGTACATTTTCCTAGGACTAACCAACACCCAATTCATTACCTCGATCGATTTAAAAGCTTACGATATACAACGATAGGATCATTATTCAATGTCATTTGTTACCATTCTCATGCAAGGAATTTTTCTAATGCCATTTAATACCATTCTCACGCGTGGATCACTGTTTCACTTAAAACAACAAAGTGTGAATTGATTGGAACAAATCCAATCGATTAATAATGGATCCTTTAAACCTTTTTAATCGTTTGTAAAAATTCTAATCGATTAAAAATTTATCATGTCTTAAGTTTAAAATTGTTAATTGATTGGACATCAATTCTAATTGATTAAAAGTACCAATCCATTAATTGATCGATTCCAATCGAGTATATCACGATTTCAGCCTGTTAATCGATTAGAAAAAAATTCTTAATCGATTGATAGCAAGATTTTATCACGATTTAAGGCTTTTAATCGATTGAAAAAATTGGCAATCAATTGGTAGCTTGAAGCGATTGATCTGATCGATCAAAAATTAATCCTTCAATCTCGTCGTCCTAATTTACCAATTGATTGGTGTTAACTGAATTGATTGGATCAATCGATTCACATTAATTATGTTCGCTATTTTAGGTTTGGTAATCGATTGGCCGACCAAGCAAATCAATTGAGCCATCGTGATTTGATGACCTAAACAATTAGGTTAAATGTGATGGTACTTCCATCGTCCTTCGTGTTTTTCATAGAAACATGAGAAATTTAGAAAATAAGTCTATCCTAGGTTTTTCTTATATGATTTTCAGTGAAAAAAACTGTATTATGCTAAGAAAACTTTATTGAGTATACAAACTACAAATTGACAAAAACCTTAACCTAATAGCCATGAAAATGATGAAATGTAAAGCTCTAATACCACATGTTAGTTCTTACAAAAATCTACGTTGTATGAATTCTAAAACATGAAAAACTCACATATAGGAAATGAAAGAACAAGAAGATCTAGTTTCATCAATTAAATATGACATAAGAAAGTAATGCATAAATATAAAGACAAGGAATCTGATTAAAGAGCTAATGTCCTTATCCTAGCATCGTTGGCTTGATCCCTGTGGAAGAAAATGCAACAGAAAGAAGAGGAAGGTCTTCCAAGGGGCTTAGGGGGTGACTGCACCAAAAAGCTTCTTATCGATGGGGAACAAAAAATTAGGTTAAGATTCCCTAAACGCTTATAGAATCTTGACCTACACCGTTTATTGATTCCACCGTGCAAGTCCCTACACTTTCATCATTAACAACTTCAATTCATGTAATATCAACAGTGTCAGCAAAAGCTTTGCATCTAAAATTTGCAACAATAATATCATCAATTATCTACAACTATAATATCACAACACAAAGAACTAGAGGAGCCCTGTAGAGAAGTAGAATCATAGTCAGGCTTGTCACAAGCTCTACAATCCATCTTCTCACTGGAGCCTTTTGCTTGTAACTGGCTGATGGATGCTGCAATTTGATCTAAGTGTATTTGCAATTTCAATTTGTCTTGGCAGCTTCTTGTTCAGCCTGAGCAACATAAGATACTTGTTGCTCTATCATTTGCTGCATAAACTCCTTCAAATTTTGCCAATCTGGTTGACGGGGGCATGAACTTCTTCACTAAACTCTTAAAATGTTCCCAAGGAGATGGATCAATTTGCTGGACTAGATGTAACCATGTAGGCATAGGATCATCCTAAAATCCCTGTGGATTCTAATATGCTGGATAAAGTTTAATGAACTAACTTTGTTCACCCTCGTATCTAAAATGTGAATTATTCACCCACTTAGAATAATAGGCAACTAAAAATGACTCATACATATTATGCTACTCCATAGGTGGGTAGTATTGAGATTCAGGCTGATAATACTAATTCTGAGGATGGTAGAACTAAGGTTCAGGATGATAGTATTGAGGTTGCTTAGGTTGATAGAACTAAGGCTCACATATGTTCGTTGCTTGCATTCGTTGCATGATTGAATTGAGTTGTTGAGATTGGTTCTTGACATACTGTTTGAGGAGAGAAGTGATCTCATCTAATTAACTCTCCATCCTATCTCCAAAATGTTGATAATATGGATCCATGATTAAAGAAATTTCTTATTCTTATGTTGAAACACTTAAACAAATAAGATCAAAAGATATGGGAAACATATAAAATCAAACACATGGATATATGAACATGAAAGCATTGATACAAATTTTTTTCAAATTTTATGTGAAAATAGAAAACAATCATAAAATTATCAGACACTACTATATTCCCCAGCAATGACGCTAAATTTAATAAGCACTCATATGTCACACTACGGGTATATCAAAATCAATTAAGTACCAAATCCTCTCAACACTAACATAGCATAGGAAGTAGCATGAGTCATCTTCCAACGAATGTAGCTAGTGCATGATAAATCTCAGAATTAATTTTATTGAAATGTGGGGTTTGGTTTGAGTTGCTAAATGCTACAAGTGAGTAATGAAAGACAACCTATCTAATCTAAATTATGATTGCCATGAACTAAAGAACACAAAGCGATTAATGAATTTAAAACAATTAATGAAACCTAATTTAATCTAATCTACTTGCAACAAATAGAAGATAAAGAAAACTAACCATGGAAATAAATCACTCATTGCATTAGAAAAGAATAAGACGTCTACATTATCCTAAGCTACTATAAAATAGAAATCAAGCATTAATAAGACATTAAGAACTCTTAAATGAATATCCACAAAACTACTAATCAAACTACCAAGATCAAATGCATAGGAAATTAAATGAACAATTCATCACATGAAAAATAGATCTACAGCTCTCATCAATAAACCCGAGATCTAAAGGTGCTTATGAACCAAACTAAGACATTCCCTAGCTTGTTCCGAATCTGATATGTAGAGAGGCAAAACATAGGAAGTCGACGATGGGGGATGAAATGGATGATCGGCGCTGGGAATAGGTTAATCTGCAACTAGGATATGACAAAGAACTCCCTCGATCTCTCCTAGCTATGAGATGGTGGTAGATTGGGACGGCAGTACAGAATTAGTGAAAATAAGTGACTTCAGGCAGAAATTAGTAGTGACAATGAATTGATTGATCGGCAACTGGATCTTGGAATCGAAAAAGAAGGAGTAACCCTTACCACTTCGGCAATCTTCCTCCCCCGATGAATTCAGCTGTAGATGATGAAAATCATTGATGAAAACCTCTATCCCTAATGAAGTTGTGTGCACCTCTCCTCTGTCGCCCAAAAATTGTGATCCTCTCCTCCACTGTAGCTTCTCATTTTTAAATCTAATCAGATATGATCGAATGACTCTGATTACTTTAGATCTAATTGAGTGGATGAGATACAATTTAAATGAATGATCTAGATCATGCAAGTTTCCATGAAAGATCAAAATGGCTTGATTTGAGTAGGCGGTTCAGATCATCCCAAATCTGATCAGATGGAACAGAATCAATCACATCTTGATGAATGTCTAAGATCAAGCATATCTTGATATTTTAATCAATTGACTTCTGATTTGATTCAACGTCTCCGATTAAACTAGATTTTACTCTCTTTTTTGCTCTAGACTTTAAGCCCAATTTGGTCCAACTTGGGTTCAATCAAATTATTATCTTGATTCCCTACAAATAATAATCACACAAATTTAATTAAAAATCCATAAAAATAGGAAAAATTATACCAAAGCCCTAAAATGAATCCAACTTAATGACATAATATAAATTAACAATTAACTATATGAGAAGATTAAAATGTGAAAATTAAGGCTAAAATAATATGCAAAAAATGGTGTTCTTTCCCATTCAAGGGGTATGTATAGGATGAAGTTCAAATAGAGGGTATGCATAGAATGAAGTTCCTCCCCATCTAGCTGCATTTGATCGAAAGTTACTTTAAAAATGATGTTGATGGAACTTCTAGTACCAATAAATACTTTCTTTACTCGATAATTCGCGATGAAAGCCTCAATTACTAAAGTGTCATCATGGGGGGGCCTCAATTCTCACCAAATCTTTGAGTCCAAAATTTCTGGAAGGACCTTGTCCTCTTCTCCAACTAGTACTAATGACATAACTTTCTAGACTTCTTCTATAAGCTTTTCAGGCTCAAATGGAGTCCCCATCTGTGGGACCACTCGAGATCATGTTCACAGTCTCTCGATCATCAATCTTGTTCATGCTTATATTTTTTTCTTCTACTTTCTAACGAGACCGAGTGGAACCTCAGGGTCTCTTTGAGGGAGAATGAGATCATCGACTCATGCGTTGATTGGTATTAGCATCATGATGGTGACAATATTTGTAAGGTCCAAGAGACTTCCTTTTACTGGGCCCACTCTGATTGACGTTCTACTAATCAGCTACTCATTTTAATTCTCTCGCATACTACTGATAATCCTGAATGGAATGAGTACTTGATTGATGGTAGGTATAATATTGAGTCACCTCGGGGGACCTTCGACTAGTTTGGGAACAAGAGTCGGGACTACTTCCACTACCTGTGCTATCCCCCCCCCCACATTCGTGAACTCTCGATTTCGCAAGGACAGAGGAGGGTTGAGGCTCTATGATCTAGATGAGTGGGGATGAGAGCGGGAGTCAGAGTTTCCTTTCTCTTCATAGACTGGGCTTCTTCGACTTGAATATACTTAAGTGTCCAAACTTGTAATCCTTCGAAATTGGTTGGGATTTTATCACCAAAGATCTGAAAAAATCTACATTAATCAAGCCTTGCGAAAAATCACTAACCTATACTTCTGGGGTAACTACAAGAGCGTCCATGACCACCTGATTAAACCATTACAAATATTCTTTCAGATGTTCTTTGAATATCTGCCTGAGGGCGAACCAATCATGCAATATTTTTTGTTATCTTCGGCTGGTTGTAAAGTGTTGCATGAAGATAGCTTTAAACTCCTCAAAAGTTTGAATAGAAGAGGTAGAGAGTCTATTAAATCATCTCTACACCAAGCCGGAAAGCATGGTCAAGGAAACTTGACACTTAGACGCCATCCGCATATTGATGTAATAAAGAAGCATTCTCAAATTTACAGATATGATCTTGGGGGTCTGTAGTACAAATATATTCCTTGATCTACAACACTCAAAAGTGTCTTGGGAACTCATCTTGGAGGATGCCCCTCGAAAATGGATGGCCCCGAAGAACTTTTGTTCCACCAGATTTGAGGCCCTTTTCCTTTGGAAAATCCCACTGAGAGGTTTCACTAGAAGATTCTACAGAATGCTCTCTTGTTACAAACTTATTGATCGATATGGGAGAAGTAGTCTGGGACATTCCCATAAGCCAAGGTACCTTTTGGTGTTCCATAGTTGCTTCAACCCACCAGGGCAATGGTTCAATTCAGGGATTGATTGTTGGTGAAGGATGCGAGGGTTGCCCCTTTAATATCGCTTGCACCGTAGCTACTACCAATGTAACGATCACCCTTCTTACTACTCTCTAAGTGTGACCGTTACTTATCTACTAACTCTACTTAACCGGTTTATTAAAAATCCCTAGAAAAACCTTACCGAAAAATTTCGGCAGAGTCTCCCCTGTACCGGTGACCATTTTCCATAATACAAGCATAATATACTCGGCCACAGGCGGCTGGAAATATATTTCAATCAACCACGCAGTTTAATAAGAAATGAAAACTAACCACAACCACGCAGTTTATAATTCAAATCATGCAGATAATGAAAAACCGAAAACATACTTCTTACTACATAATTTTCTTATCAACTTAATAAGAAATTAAACTAAACAATTTCTTAAACTAAATGAGTTCTTTCGCTAAGTCCCAAGGACCTCCATAGTCCACACATCACACACTCCTCTTGCATCTCCTTGTCGCCTTCCTTCACTGTATCTTTTCTTTCCCTTTATCTGCAGTAGGAGGAAATGCAGTCTATAAGCATAAAGCTTAGTGAGCGCTATCTACTCACAAAAACTCGATATGCATGTATATAAATAAAAACATGCTAAATCTGAATGCTAACATATAAAACTACTCATGCTCATATATAGCAAAGGAAATCATGCTAACTAAAATGCTAATCATTGTATAGCTAAATATGCTCATAAACCAATAAGAGAAGCATACTAAACATGTAAAGCTACTAAACATGTAAAACTACTAAACATGTAAAGCTACTAAACATGTAAAGCTAAACATGCTCATAAGAATAAAACTATAACAACATGCTGAAAGCAAATAAAACTAAACATGCTGAATAATCTAATAGCAAGAAACAAATAAAACTACTACTGAATGCTTCAAACAACAAGAAACTAAACTTTCTAATTCTAAACATATTTGAAGCTTGTTTCATTTGTTTCAAAACTTATATTTTAGTACTTCAAAATAATAATAAACTTCTTTTGGGCCCGGCATTGTACCAATTTTTGCGCGCATCCTTAATAAGAGTCGAGGTAGCTAATCCCGAAACTACTAAGGAACTTCTAGGCGATCTTGTGCCTAGGGGCGATCTAGGAGCTCATCCATTGTACCTTGTGTCCTGGACCTTGTGTCCGGTACATGCTATTAAAAAGTAAAATACTTTCTTTTTAACTATAACTTCTTTATACTTGCCCTTACTTGGCATTTAAGCAAACACCTTGTGTGCGCTTTTGATATTCAATCTTCTGGAATTGAAATCAAGTATAGACCTTGGTCTTTCTTGCTTATAGCTTATTTATAAAATCTGCACTTAAGCTCAATAAATGCTTATTCAATTTTACAACTACAGTGCATGAATAAAGTCTAATAGCAAAACAAGGAAGACTGCTTATATTCGTAAACAGCAAAGCAAAGAACTAATCATGCTCGCATACAACAAACATAAAGAGAACTGCTCATACTCAAATCCATAAGAAAGGCATAAAAATGGGATCTAACACTGCTCATGCTCAGCTAAAGAAAAATGAAAACCAAACATGCTTAGCTAAAGTAAATGAAAACCAAACATGCTCAGCTAAGGTAAATGAAACCGAAATGCCTAACACTTAACTTATTTTCATAAGGGAAACAAACTGAGCTCTCTAAGCATGCTACAACAGATATGAATCAGGAAAACTGATCATGCTAAATTAGCAAATAAAACCTATTCTAAAATAAAACTGCTCATGTTAAACTAATCATGCTTAATTATTAGCAAATAAAACTAATACTATGTACTCAGACGAAAGGTTGTTCATGCCTTCTAAATAACACAAATAAAACTGCCCAAGTGCCTAAGGTGGCCAAGGGTAACTAAAACTGGAATGCTACATTTAGGTTGTAGATTATGCCACAACTATCTAATTTATTCTAGCACAATTTGAAAAGCATTGACAACCAAAGATGAAGCATCAACTTCTTTTTGTTGTAAAATTAAAACAAACTTTAATAACACCTTCTTAGCTTAACCCTTATCGTAAAACGACCTAAAATTTCCAATTATACCTAATCAGATTGGTAAGGAACAATTCAAGGTTTAATTACTTCATAAAAACCACAGTAGACAGCCAAAAAGGATACCAATGTGCTGCTATTAGGATAAATTGCTACTAGAAACCTAAATTTTGTAACTGTTCATCATGCCTAACCTAAACTAATCCTTCTCTTCTTCCTTTTGGTTTCACGGCAGCAAACAAAGAATAATACAAGCTTCATGAAACATGCTCCGAAATCTTTTAAGATACAAAACTATATACAACTGCACATATATGTAACTATTTTTTTTTTTATTCAATTCAATCTAGATACTCAATTAAATTAAACCATCTCTTGATCCTTCTTTGAAACCCACGGCAGCAACACCCAAAATCGCAGGAACCAAAAGAAAACTAGTCGAACAACAGGAAGGCGCAGAAATACCAAATCAGAGCTCATTCGCAAATCAAAACTCGCGGAACAACTCCTACTGCATGTGAGAAGCAACTCACAGTGATTTGCTTGGACTTACAACCGAAGAAATCACTTCAAAGATTCGGAGAGACTTCAAATCCCGCGGCTCCTTTTTGTTTCCGAGCTCCCCGGGTCGAGGTGGTCACCTACGGGTGAAGATCGGCCAGAAAGAGCCTTCGCCGGCCGCCGGAGGGTGAAAACCCTAGCTCCTTAGTGTTTCCGCCCGAGAGAAGAACGGCGTCGCCGCGTGAGAAGAGAAGGAGATTTTTGAGAGAAAATTTTGGGTTTTCGAAATAAGATTTAAATCTTATACTTTAGGTTATTTTCATTTCTAACTTTACCTTATATACTTGTCGCTGCATATCTGATCAGTAAAGACTGCTAGCGCAGTTGGTCCGTTGAGTTTTTCTCGAAGCCACAGGTCTGGGCTTCGATTCTCAACCGCGCCCCTTTTATTTCCAATTTATTTTCTTGTTCCTAACTACTAGTTAAATATATATCTCTCTATATATGATTAACAAAAACCGTGTAGCTCAGCTGGTTGGGCCGGTTTTGCTTGGGTCAGTCCGACCCGAGATCGTGGGTTCAAATCTCACCTTCAACATTTTTTTTTTTAAAACTTCTTTCTTTTTGTAACCCTACTAAACCTCCAAAAATTACGTAAAAATACTCTAAAAATTTCTAAAAATCTCTAGAATATTTTAAAAGTATTTCCAAATATTTTTATGGACTTTTAGAACTTGAAATAGGGAAAATTGGGTCGTTACAACCAATTTGTCAAAATCCTCTATTACCATGGAAATGATGTAAGGTCTTCCAGCATTATCCACCTTAACATTCTGGTTCAGGTCTTTAACTCAATGTTCCAACAGACAGCATTAATTTGATTCTATCTACGAATGTTGACTAGTAAATCATCGATGAATTGGTTTTGTTGCCATCGTCATTCGCTTGATGACACGAGGATGATGTGGTTATGCAAGCCTAGACTATAGTAAACAAGAAGAAAAGAGGTTAGAACGATAGTTAGGAGTTTCTAGGCACAACCACTCCGATGCTCAAGTTAGAAAATGAAGAAGAAGAGTATTAATATTTTGATGTATATATGTGTGTGCATATATACCTTAGATGCCAGAAAGGACTACCTTTTATAGAAAAATAATAAACTTTTTCCTTTTGTTCCTCTCTTCACGTTATTATTATTTAAGTCATTAAATAATGCAAGACTTATTCATGCCACTATCTTTTTCTCGAAATAATTTGAGTTTTGCGTGATAGTTATCTTTTTTTTCGAAATAATTTAAGCTTATTACGATAGTTATCCTTTTCTTGAAATGACCCTACATTCCGAGTCGAGTCACCGAGGATATGGAGACCAAGGAGTACTCCAGATGCATCCAACAAGTCAGGGTGGACCCAAGGAGTTGAGGTGCACTCGAGAAGTCGGGGTGCACCCGAGAAGTCAAGACGAACCCAAGGAGTCGGGGTGCCTCCAAGGAGTCGGTGTACTCCAAAGGAGCTAGGTGCACTCGAGAAGCTAGAGTGCACACGAGAAGTGGGGGCCTGCCCAAGGAGTCGGGGTGCTCCCAAGGAACCGAGGTGCACTCGAGAAGTCGGGGTGCACACAAGAAGTCAAGGTAGACCCAAGGAGTCGGGGATCAACTCAATTTTTTCTTTGCTGGAACCACCATTTCAACAAAGGTTGTCAATTTCTCTTATCCACATGGCACCCACTAATTGCCCTCTAGATCACTATTAATAAATAAAATATTTCTTTCTGAGAACAATAGATTAATAAATTAACCGTCGACTGAGATGGTGATATTAATCAATTGATGCTAAAATAGGAAACTAATGAGTTATTGAGTGTATAAAGTTACAACAAATGGTTGAACTCACACTTGCTATAGTGGATCAATCTATTGATGGACAATAAGTAGTCAAGTGATTAACAAATTATAAACTTGGGCAGAAGACGGTAAAAGTTAGTTTCATGGATAATTTTTTGCTAACATTTTTGGATGTTCTTTGGGTGAGTGCTACTACATTCTAAGGTCATCACTAAGTAATCTAAATAAGCTATCAAAAGACAAAGCAAAACAATCTCAATTGTTGTAAAGTTTGTTTACTTGTATCATTCTATTCTTGCTAGTAATTTGTATTTTCTTTGTACTGCTATAAGATATTGTAAGAGGTTTTTTCTAAAGGTGCAACTAACAGTCTGGATTGCTAGAGGGGAGGGGTGGATAGCGACCTGCTAGAGGGGAGGGGTGGTAGCGACCTGCAAATAAAAATGATCTATTTTTCTTGTTAATGAACTAGCAAGGACACACACTTAGTTAATATGAAAATAATATAAACTTAAAAAGAAGAGGCCGAATTTACTTGATTTGTAATCAGGAGGCTGCTAATCCAAGACTATGAAAAGCTCCACCAAGATCTCCTTCTTCGAACACAAGTCTGAGGCAGAGAAATCCCTTCCAACAATTGAGTACAAGACTAAATTAAAGAACTGAAAGTAAGTGAATTAAATGAGTGTGTTGTAGGAACTTCAAGCTTTAGTACTTTATTTATAGCCTTCGTCTTTGATGTAACCATTTACTAACGTAGCACTTTTGGGGCACGAAGTGGTCTGGCGCCTAGATTCGTCGACCTCTATCTACTCTAGCAACGGTTCACTAACGACTCTAGATGACTCCTTACTTTCCAGGCACCTAGAAGTGGTTCGAGCGCTTGGAATCTGCTAATGTGGATGTTGTTCTAATCTATTTCGACAATGACTCCTACTGACGTGTCAATGACATTCGGGCTCCTGGAAATGTTCCAGACACCTAGAATGGTTAATGTATGGACTTGATCATTTTCTTCTCCAATTGCCTGGATGATTGTCTAGTTGCTCAAAATTGAGCTCACCCTAATTCAATTTCATTCTTCTCCTCGAGCAGTCTTACTTCCGACTTATTGTCCCTCGGATGCATCCCATGCATCATTTTCACTCCATGGGAGTACTATTCTGTAACTTCTTGTCTCTCGGATATACTAAGCTCATCGGCTCCTTCACGTGCCATTCTTCACGACCGTTTGTGTCTTCTACCATCTTGGATGCTTGTGTGTTTCCTTAAGTCCTTGTACACAGGGTGTTTGGCTAAACTTATTAAAAACAGCTTATAAGCTCGTACAGCTTATAAGTTGTTTTAGGAGTTTATAAGTTGTTAGGTCTTATTTTAAAAATAAGTTGTTAAAGTGTTTGGGTGAACTTATTACAAAATAAGTTGTTAAAGTGTTTGGGTGAACTTATTACAATCAACTTAAAGATATTGATGTGTTTGGTATTATAAGATCTTTTTATTAATAAAATTACCAAAAAGGGTATAATACTATTAATAGAGGGTTTTGATATTTTTATTAATAGAGGGGTTTGGGCGAATTTCTGCACCGGGCGAGAGAAAATTAGAAAGAGGCGTTGGCGAAGAAGACAACACAACGTTGGAAGAAAAGTCGGCGGAGATAAAAAAATATTAGGCTTATAAAAATTTATGGAGGATAAGATGAGGATTTATGAAATTATATAAGGATATTTTAGATAAACAAATTATTAAAATAAGATTTTTTTTTAAAAGTAGGGTCTTCCATATTTTTTTAAAAATAGCTTATAAGCTCCAAAACAACTTATTTTGACAGCTTATAAGTTGTTTGAAAAAAAAATTACCAAACAAATTTGAAAAACTTATAAGCTCCAAAACAGCTCATAAGTTATTTTAGAGAGCTTATAAACTCAGCCAAACACCCTCTTAAACACACAAATTAAATCCATAAGGTTTAACTTAATCTTGTGGAATTCATATCAAAAGTGTAACTCAACTATTTAGGGTACTTACATTTTCTACATATAGAGGATATTTAAAGAGGAGAAAAGATAAATGTTATTTTGGTCATAGAGCATGGGGTACGAACTGTGGTTCCAGACCACGTAAAAAGTTATGGTATTGCAAAGTATGTTTCTTGTGTTTATTTTTATATTTATTTTCTTTATGAAACAAACAAATTATAGAAATGAACACGATCGAATAAAAAAATATATGACATATGCCTATTCACACCTCCTTTTGGACCGTATGGTATGACTTGTGAGAAAAGAAGAATTTACTGGGCATAAAATAGTGAGTAAACCTATTATTTTAACTAATGATATGGTTTATAGATCAAAAATAAATTCATAGATTTATCAATAAATATCATTTCTCAATCATTAACTCCGCCCATGATGACCGGTCATGGCCGATCCCAAGCCCGGATAAAGGAGGAGGGTTGCGTTAGGTTGCCAGCCAGCGTCAAACTATGACAAATATTCAATGAATGAATCCATTAAACTATTGTGCTAATGCTAGGTTGTTCCCCGGAAGGAACGCGTTGCAGGGTCCGACTATAACGTCTCGGCAAGGACCGCTACATCTCCAGAACTCGGGTGTAGTGATAAATATGCAAGAGTTCGCGTTACAAGGTCCGACTGTAACGTCTCAACAAGGACCGCTACATCTCCATGAGAACTTGGGTGTAGTGTTAAATAGGCAAAAGTTCTCACACCATAGGTTAGATAAGAACAAATATGATAGGAAAACTAATAATCTAAGATTTGGAACATGGAATATAGGAACTCTCACTGGTAAATCAATGGAGGTAGTAGATATGATGATTAGGAGAAAAATTAGTATTTTGTGTGTACAAGAGACAAAATGGATAGGCGAGAAGGAAAAGATGATAGAGAACTCGGGTTTTAAGTTATGGTACACTGGAAAGAGTAAAGTAAGAAATGGAGTGGGTATCATTGTAGATAATTTGTTACAGGATGAAGTTGTAGGAGTAGTTAGAAAAGGGGATAGAATTATAGCCCTTAAGATAATAGTGGCGAAAGAAACTATGAACATAATTAGCGTATATGCACCACAAGTAGGATTAGATGAAGCTACCAAATCAAGGTTTTGGGAGGACTTAGATGAAATATTACAAAATATTCCACCAAATGAAATGATTTTAATAGGAGGTGATCTAAATGGGTATGTCGGAGTGAAAAATGAGGAATATGAGAGAGTATATGGGAGTTATGGATTTGGAACGAGGAATGAGGAACGGAAAACTATATTAGATTTTGCGATAGCATATGACCTTATATTAGCTAATATGTTTTTTAAGAAAAGAGAAGAACACTTAGTCACATTCAAAAGTGGGAATAATAAATCGCAAATTGACTTTCTTATGGTTAGGAAGAAGGATAGAAAGATTTGTAAAGATTGCAAAGTCATCCCTGGAGAAAGCTTAACTACCCAACATAGGGTAGTAGTGTTGGATATACGCCTCAAACATAGTATCAATAGAAAGAGAATATATACAATTCCTAGAATTAAGTGGTGGAAGTTAAAGGATGGGAAACAAAATATATTTAAGGAGAAGGTAGAAGTACAAGCATTAGGTGAAATATACGATGACTCTAATACAACATGGGATAAGATGACATCACCACTAAGTAAAGAATCTTGGTAGTGGAATGAGAAAGTACAAGAGAAAGTAAAGGAAAAACGAATAGCTTATAAGGAATTATATATTTGTAAGAACGAGGAAAACTTAAAAAAAATATACAATAGCGAAAAAAGAAGCTAAGAAAGTAGTGAGTGAAGCAAAAAATGAAACTTTTGAACGGTTATATCAAAAATTGGATACGAAAGAAGGGGAAAAAGATATTTATAGAATAGCTAAAGTGAGAGAAAGGAAAACAAGATATCTTAGCCAAATAAAATGTATTAAAGATGAATGTAATAAGGTATTAGTAAATGATGGAGAAATAAAAGAGCGGTGGAAGAGGTATTTTCATCAACTTTTTAATGAAGGTTTAGGTGACCAACTTAACTTAGGTAATTTAATTAGGTCAAATGAGCATAGAAATTTTAATTTTTATCGTAGAATTCAAACATCAGAAGTAAAATAAACTTTAAATGAGATGCACAATGGAAAAGTCGTTGGACCAGATGATATTCCGATAGAGGTATGGAAGTGCTTAGGAAAACAAGGTATTGAATGGCTTACAAAATTATTTAACATGATATTGAAAACGAAAAGAATAACTGATCAATGGAGGATAAGTACTCTAGTTCTCTTATATAAGAACAAGGGAGACATACAATGTAACGCCCGAAAATTCTCAAATTATTTTTAGAAATATTCTATGATTTTTCTGAAATTTTTAGATATTTTTCCGGAATTTTCCGAGTAGCGGAAGTAGCAAAAATAATTGGAACCGTAAAATAGCTTAGGCGGGAATCGAACCCGAGACCTATGGTTTACGGATAAGTTTAGTAACCGGTGAACCCAGCAGGGCCGTGCTGAAAGGAAAGGGAATCAATTATATTTATAATTGGTTTGGCCGAGTTAATTATTTAGTATAAATAGGAAAACATAAGTTGGTTTGGTTTATTTTGTATTGGTTCGGCAACTCTCCTCACAAAACCTCACGCCACCTTCCTCTCTCAAACCCTCACCGCCGCCTCTCCCTATCCTCCTTCTCACGGCACACCAAGCCCCCAAGGGCCAAGGGAACTTCTTCCGGCGACGACTCCAACACGAAAAAGGTTCTTCTCCGCGAGAGGAACGTGAAGACGCTAGTGGATCGTCGAGAGGATCGTTTCCATCGGAAAACCAGCGATTTGAATCGTAAGAAATTACGAATAGGAGGTAAGAAACCCCTCACCTGCAGTATAATAGCTTCCGATTGAGTTTTTATGCTTTAGTTAGGATGTATACAGATTTTTATCGATATCTAGGGTGTATTTAACTCTCTTCGCCGATTAGGGGTTTAGTTGAGCACCTCTAGATGGGCCGGGCATGTCTTCCCTCTTCAGATAGGAGGTTGATGTTGTCGGGTGCCTAGAGGCGGTTTCCCTAATAGAGAGGAGAGTTAGGGCACACTAAGTGTTCGATAAAATAGCTAGTTTAGTAAAAATGCACTATATGCATCTTTAACAGCTCAGTTAGATACGTTAGAAGTATCTATTCAGTATTCTCAGTTTATTACAGCTTATATGGATCAGATATCCAATGGGTGGGCTCCCACAGTCGCCTCTAGGTTTAGATAACCTAGCTCTAGGTTCAGATAACCTAGAAACAATAGAATAAGCAAGTATTAGTTATTTCAGTATTTTATTTTCAGTGGCACTGTACTGGATCAGATATCCATTGGGTTGGACTCCCACAGTCGTCCCTAGGTTTAGATAACCTAGTTAACCCTACTAAATTCGGGACTTGTAAACCCGGGTCTAGTTAGGGATGCGCGCATAGCAAGTACAGCTGCCGGGCCCAAACAGCATGATTATGTATTTTCACTTATTATGAATTAGTTTTCAAAACTCAAAATTAGTTATGTTAGCTGAGTTGAATTCAGTATCAGTTAGTTTCAGCTTAGCTCATTATATGTTCAGCCCAGTTTTTCTATGATTTGGGTATGATAGCTCTATGTTCAGTTCATGTTCACATGCTTTAGTTAATAGTATGCCATGGCTAGTTTTGATTGCTGTGTATTGTATGATACATGCCATGCTTAGTTTACTCGGTATATTCAGCATATGTTTTAAACAGCATGATTTTAAATCATATTTGCATCGTTGCATGTTTTTGTGAGGTAGATGGTTTCTTACTAAGCTTTTTAGCTTATAGATACTACTTTTCTTATACTGCAGATAAAGGTAAAGGAAAAGTGGACCAGTAGCAGAGGCTGGAGGTCAATGCAGATCAAGATGTGTGTGGCAGGAACTGGAATAAAAGATCCTCTAGGGATTTGCACCTACTATAGCATTTTACAGTTCATTAGTTTAGTTTTCGTGGTTTATGCACTTTTGAAATGCTAGAATGTTTAACTTATGGAAGATTGGTTTAAGTTGTTAGTAATTATGTTAGAATACTAGTTTTTATGTCATCAGTATGTTCCTCATGTAGTGTATAACTCATATGTGAGATTTTAGCACGAACAAGTGCTGAAATCAGAGTTCAGGGCTGAAATCAGAACTCTGATCGGTCTCCAGACCGATCAGGGCCTGGGCAGTGTCACTGGATCGGTCAGCCGACCGATCCAGAAAGATACAGTAGGCTACTGTATCCTCCTGGATCGGTCAGCCGACCGATCCAGCACGATACAGTAGTGTTCCAGAGAGTTTCGGGTGCCTGGATCGGTCTGCCGACCGATCCAGTTGGGAACAGAACGACCGCAGCAACGATCGATCTGTGGATCGATCGGCAGGTTCGGTAGGTAGTTGGGAAGTTTAGTTTATAGTCCCTAGCTCAGTTGGGATGTCCAGTTTCCCTCCCCTAGCATGTGCACAACTCTTAGGTACACCTAGAACATTCAGATTAGTTTTTCAAAGATAATAGTTAGCAAAATTTTAATTAGCCCAGCTTTCCGCACAGTATAGTTTAGCATTAACTGTAGCGATTCGCCATACAACCTAGTACCCAGAAGGTGGGTCGTTACATACAAAATTGTGCAAACTATAGGGGTATTAAACTAATGAGTCATACTATGAAACTTTGGGAAAAAGTAATAGAAAAAGATTAAGGAAGGAGACCACAGTGACAGAAAATCAATTTGGGTTCATGCCTGGAAGGTCGACAATAGAAGTTATACATCTCCTTAGACAATTAATTGAAAAATATCGGGAGCAAAAACAAGATCTACACATGGTATTCATTGACTTAGAAAAAACTTATGATAGAGTCCCAAGAGAAATTATATGGAGAATTTTAGAAAAGAGAGGTGTTAGCGTAACATATATTGAACTAATTAAGGATATGTATGAGGATGTAACGATCAGAGTAAAGACTTCAGGCGGAGTAACTGAAGCATTTCCAATAAAGATAGGGTTACATCAAGGATCAACCTTAAGTCCCTATCTTTTTACACTAAT
This sequence comes from Zingiber officinale, assembly GCF_018446385.1. NCBI lineage: Eukaryota > Viridiplantae > Streptophyta > Magnoliopsida > Zingiberales > Zingiberaceae > Zingiber > Zingiber officinale. The sequence goes on along the minus strand of NC_055992.1, from coordinate 31,403,908 downwards.
TATGAACGAACTCACTGCGCACATTCAAGACACAGTACCGTGGTGCATGTTGTTTGCAGATGATATTATTTTGGTAGATGAGACACGTGAAGGAGTAAATGTTAAGCTAGAATCTTAGAGGGAAACACTAGAAGGGAAAGGTTTTAAGTTTAGTAGATTAAAGATAGAATATATGGAATTTAAATTTAGCAATATTAGAAGTAATGAAACAATTGTTAAGATAGGAGATGACGAGTTGTCCGGAACCGAGAGATTTAAATATTTAGGATCATTTTTACAAAATGATGGAGGAATTGAGAGAGACGTCTTACATAGAATACAAGCAAGATGGGTGAAATGGAGGGGAGTGTCGGGTGTTTTATGTGATCGTAAAGTACCTCTTAAACTTAAAGGTAAGTTCTATAAAATCACGGTTAGACCTGCTATGTTATATGAAGCTGAATGTTGGGCTATGACTCGAGCACATGAGCATAAGATGAGAGTTGCAGAGATGAGGATGTTAAGGTGGATGTGTGGACATACGAAGATGGACAAAATAAGGAATGAGAGCATTAGAGAGAAAGTCGGAGTTGAGGACAAACTTTGAGAGACACGTTTAAGATGGTACGGACATGTACTTAGACGACCAATAAATGTTCCAATTAGGCGATGTGAAACTATGATAAACATGCATATCAAACGAGGAAGAGGAAGACCAAAAAAGACTTGGTTGACAACAATAAAATAAGATAAAATTTATTTAAATATAGATGATGATATAATAGGAGATAGAGCTCAATGGCGTAAAAGGATTCATACAGTCGACCTCACCTAGTGGGAAAAGGCTTAGTTGTTGTTGTTGTATCATTTCTCAATCATTATTTTGACCGATATTTTTTTTAAAAAAAATTATCAGCCAAATAAATGACCATTAATTTAAAAAAAAATAATAGTCAAATATATATTTGATAGGTATTTTTAATTAAACTATCATCCAAAATATATTTGGATGCAAAATTTAAAAATAAATACTTAATTTTTTTTATAAATTTGTCAATTATTTCTATAAAATAACATCAATAAAATAAAAAAAATAAAAACAATAATGGATAAAAAGATAAATTTACCGAGAGTATTAAATTATTAAATGTCCAATAACTTATATTTGGATGCAAAATTTAAAAATAAATACTTAATTTTTTTTTTATAAATTTGTCAATTATTTCTATAAAATAACATCAATAAAATAAAAAAAAATAAAAAAACTAATGGATAAAAAGATAAATTTACCGAGAGTATTAAATTATTAAATGTCCAATAACTAATAAAAGGATGTTATAATAAAAGATCTAAGTATGAAAAATTTTCTAGACAATCTTCTATTTTATGGATAGAGTTCTCGGGATTATAATATCATGGTAAAATATTCAGATTATCATTTAAATATACGCGGTTCGAATCTCAGCTATGGTATATTTATAAAAAAAATTCTTTAAATGGGGCTCGTAATCAAATGGTGTTGTACTTCTATATTAATCGTCATATATGTTTCTTAATTTATTTTTGATGATCAAAAATTTTTTTTTTATAGAATTAGACAATAATCTAATAAGTTGATGTCGCATGAGAAACTATCATAATATTTTTTATATGTTGACTTAACCTGTGACTGGTATTTTTTTTTTTTTTTCATATTTTAGTTTAAATATATGTCCTCCAAGAGGAAAAGACACCTCAACAGTCTCATATTTATTTTTAATCTAAATATTATTTTTTTTGAATAGATTAATTTTAAAAGTGACTAATCCATATCAATAAAAAATTTCTATTCAGCCATGAAAATAAATTAAAAATATTTAAATTGACTAATTTTCTTAGAATTTTCATTCCACATCATAACTAGAATTTAAACCTGATGTATAATTAATCACTTAAAAGACCTAACTATCATAGTCCTGGAGAAAAAACCAAAAGTGATAATTAAAAACCTCATCTTTATGAATTATATATCCAATGCATATTATCAAGATCAAGACCAGGACTAATTTATTCATGCATATAAGCAAAAGTGAAAATAGTGGAAAAGTCAAATGTCAGGATCACCAAAACACTGATCCGATCGATATTATCAAATCAAAGAAAATGTGATAAAAAAAGTAAACCTATACCAAAAAATATATATATTGGTATCTAATTAACAGTTAAATCACCAACCTTTAAGTTACAGTCCCGTGCTGCTCGGCTTAATGGTAGAGAAAACAATTATAAAAATCATTCCGTGGGGAATGAAAATAAATGAAATGATGAATAAAAATGCTTTTAATATCAACTAACAAAAAATTATCTCATTGAATTACTTATGTAGTAGTAAAAGATCAATATGCTCATCTCAACACTCCTGTTAATTTATCCTAGGATTAATATGGAGAAAATAAATTATAGATGGTTACTAACCTTTAGGGTACATTTGGTTCGGGATTATTCTTGATAACCTTGGTTATCCATCCAAAGTTATCAACAAAAATCTTATTTGATTTAGGTATTCGATGATTCCCGAGTAATATTCCATGCCCGACACGTCAGCAAAAGGGTCATGCAGCCCGGAATCGGAAAACCTCAGAAAACTAAGGTTTTTCTTGATTCCGGGGTTAACAAATTTTTTATACTAAAAATACCCTCCGATAAGAAAAAACATGGAAAAAAGAGAAAAAAATGTAAAAAAATATTAAAAATAAATAAATAAATGTTTAAAAAAATTTAAAAATTTTAAAATAAATAATTTTAAAAATAAAAAAAATTAAAAATATAAATTTTAAAAATAAAAAATAAAAAAAAATAAAAAATTTTAAACAAAATAAAAATTTTAAAAAATTTAAAAAATTTAAAAATAAAAAATTTATAAAAATTTTAAAATTTTAAAAATTAAAAATTAAAAAATAAAAAATAAAAAATAAAAAAATAAAATAAATAAATTAAAATTAAAATTTAAAAAATGTAAAAATATAAATATGAATAATATAAAAAATATAAAAACATTAAAAAAATTTAAAAAAACACATAAAAAAGTAAAAAAAATATACAAGAAAAAGAAAAGTAAAAAAAACATAAAAAAATAAATAATAATAATAATATGTATAGTTGATTTTGTAACTGAGGGTAATACGGTAAAATATTAAACTAAAGTATTCATTAAAACCTTCAAACAAACAAGTTTTTGTTGCATTACCTAGGTTGAACCAAACAACATTTGGTTATGTTTTATTCCCCATAATCTTGGTTATGTGATTACCTGGTAATCACATAACCAAGGTTATACATGATAACTTGAATCAAACGCACCCTTAGAGTAATGATTAACACATAAGGGAGGTATTTACTTCGGCTTTACCGAGATTCGAATCACAGACCTCATAATGACAACACCTTATGTGTTAGTGACTATACCATCTTGAAGGAACTCTCATTGAACTACTCACGTCGGATAGGATAATAATTATTTACGGACTAATAATAAGGAAGATTTGAGTAGAAGCAAAAGAGTCATTAAGAAAACACAGAAAAATCCATAAAAAACAAGAAAATTTTATTTAATATCAAGAATAATCCTTAAATATGTTATTTATATAAATTTTAACTCTAAGACCAAATAAGGAAAAAAAATACAATATATAGACCTTAATTTTCATATTATAAAGACGGGAAAGAGATTATGTTGAAAAGGAAAAAAAATCATAACAAAAATCCTAATAGAAAGAATTTACTAAAGAAGACACTTAATTAGCCTAATCCTAACTCATAAATGTCAAACATACTAAATATACCCTAAATTTCATTAAAAACAAAAATTATTAAAAATAGTATATAAAAGTATGTTCGAAAACTCAGATGAGGGCCTCAACAATGATTTTTAGGTCTAGAACTTAGCGGTTATGGTTCTCCATAACATATATAGATTTTTTAATTATACACGTGGGAGCGTTAACAAAATCTGATTTTGAGCTCCAAATCAAAAGTTATGCTTCTTTGATATTCAATGGCTTATATTAGATTGGGTTGGTACTACATCAACTACTTAAGCTAAACGTTATAAAAACCTAAGTGAAAATAAATTATCCTTGTAGACTGTCACAAATGGTTTATATAGTAGTATTGTCATAAATAAATTTGGATTGATTTTTATGGTGCAGAAGCGCGAGTTACCTCACCCTCTTGCATGGGCTACTCTTGCTGGTGAAATCTCCTGTGATTTATCTACTTGTATCTAGTTGAGGGCGACAATTGCCTGAGATAAATGTTATCACTTTCTATCATTAAACAACAACAAATTGCCCCACAGGTTGACACAGTTGATACTTATATGTGTGGTTGTTCCAATAGATCTTGGGATCCATTTTCAATATGTACAAAATAGCTCACTCGGTGTTTGACCTCTCTCATGCAAAGAACCACTAAGCTAGGGCAAATGTCCTCGTGATTTATCCCCTTCCAGCGAATGTGGGGTCATTCTAGAGGGATCACTAAAGTGATGACTTCACCTATTGACCAACTAAGTGACAACACATCGCCCCCATGGGCTAGTAGAGTTACTACTAAGTGAGGAGTTGCTCCAATGGGTCTCGAGTTTGAATCACGACAATAGCAATGGTGCTATCTTGTGTAGGTGACCTCCTCACCTAGGAGGTCGTTCGACAAGCTAAATGGTCCTTCATAATTTACCTCCCTTTCATATGATATAGAGTCGGGAGTGAAGGGGCATCTGACTTGAAGATAATCTTCTTTTACTCTAACTAAGAGACAACAAATCAGTTTTTCTTATCAGAAGAAATTATGGAACATAAAGATAGTTTTACGAAAGCAGATCTTCTGGTCCTTTTTTTTTTTGGACCAGGGGATGGATCACTCATAATTGTAGTCGGATCATGGCCGCAATCCAGTCGTAATTGGTTGCGATCCCTTCCTGGGTTCATCGTCCCCTCAATATTATAGTTTGATTCGGAGTGAGCGGCTGGAGGTCGCCCGGAGGCCACCAGTGGTGGACAAATGGGCAAGTTACTGGCGCCGAGTAGGGGTGGCCTCTGGGTGGCCTCCGACCGCCCATTTTGAACTAAACTATAATTTAAAGGGGATGATGAATTCAAAAAAAAAATCGTAATAAATTATGGCCGGATTATGATCATAATCCGGCCACAATTATGAGTAATTTATTGTCTGATCCATAAAACAAGAGACCAACAAATCTGTTATCTAATTTTACTATGCTCGGACGAACAGAGAACACCAACCAGTATAATAAATTTCCATTTAAAACATAACTAATATAATAACAGACACAAACAGAAATATAAATTAATACTTTTGACATGATAGAAAAAATTATCAAAATATCCAAATTAGTTATGATTTCAAAATCAAACTGTAACATTTCTAAACCAGATTAAAAAATCTCATATACGTTTGATGATAAAGAAAAACACAAAACAAAACAAACTTCAACCGGACTAAAAGGGGTACATTTGGAGTGCAAGTCTGTAAACTGTCAGATGGAATTTAGATAAGCTCCAGGGACAAAAATATAGCTGCAAAAGTTTACATGTTAGGATTTTATTATTGATAGATTTATTTGAATCTTTAAAGTGATCTAATTTATATTTATTAGGTTTTAAATTATTAGATATGAATTCAATGTGTAGAATTTTTTAGCCTAATTTATTATCATCTATGAGCTGGTAACGGATTGTACTCTTATATAAAAAGAGAGATCTCTAAAGGTTTAGGGAATTTTGACCTAATTTCTTGTTCCCTATCGCAAAAAAATTTTTGGTGTCGCCACCTCCAAAGTCCCTTGGAAGACTTTCCTCTTCTTTCTATTACATCTTCTTCCACAGGGATAAAACCAACGACTCTAGGACAAGGATAATAGCTCTTTAATCAGGTTCATTGTCTTTATGTTTATGTATTATTTTCTTATATCATATTTAATTGATGAAACTAGATCTTCTTGTTCTTTTATTTCCTATATGTGAGTTTTTCATGTTTTATGATTCATACAGCTTATGTTTTTACAAGAACTAACATGTGGTATCAGAGCTTTGCGTTTCATCATTTTCATGCCTATTAGGCTAAGTTTTTCATCGATTTGTTGTTTGTATGCTAAATCAAGTTTTCCTAACATAACACAACTTTTTTATCGTTGAAAATCATATGAGAAAAACCTAGGATAGACTTATTTTCTAAATTTCTCGTGTTTCTATAAAGAACACAAAGGATGATGGAAGAGCCGCCATGTTTAACCTAATTGTTTAGGTCACACTGCAACAAATCTGCTAAAAGATAACTGTGGAAAACCGTTGAGAAAGATCCAAAAAATCTGTTGTAAATCGACTTGTTGAGAAAGATAGGGGCACTTAAAGACAACGATTAAGAACTGTTGTCTTTTCACTTGAAATACAATGGTGAAAAATCATTGTCAAAGATTGCCCTATCTTTCTTAACACATCGATTTACTATGGATTTTTTGGATCTTTCATAATGATTTTCTATCGTTGTCTTTAACTTAAAACAAGAACGATTTTTCACCATTATCTTTGTGCATTTGATCTTTCTTAATGCGTCGATTTATCATAATTTTTTTAGGTCTTGTAGCAAAAAGAATTATATTATACATCATACAACGACATATATACAACTTAAAACAAAAGTGTTATAGCAATATGACATATAATTGTGGCAAAAGGCGAATACGCTCGCCCCCAGCGCCCCCGTCAATCCGTCCCAGAGCCAACACGGAGGAGGTAAATCACGGACGACTACTAGCCTTTGGAATAATGACTAGCACATAAGGGAGATATTTACCTCGACTTTACCGAAAAGCAATATGACATACAAGCTCTTATATATAAGTGTTGTAGCAAGTGTTATAACAATATACATCATACAGTAGCATAAAAAGGAATTATAGCTTTTCTACTTATCAGATATGTGGTCGCTTCTCTGGCCTTCTTCATTTCTTTTTCATTGGTTTAATTCCCACATACCCATATATACATGTGACGAAGTAGAGAGAAGTAAATAACAACACTCTTCCTATAAAAAAAAATTAAAAAAAGATGATAATTAAACATCAATGATAAGGAAAAATATTATTTGCTTCTATTCACAACATGAAATTACATAAATAAGTGTAAAATACCAACAATTTACGAATAATGATAAGGGAATTTTTCAGAATTTTTGGAGATTTTTCTGAAATTTTTCGGAGACCGTATGGTGTAGGTTACGGGGATCAATTATGGGTTCCGAGAAAGTCTCTTTAGGCTACCCCATTTAAAATGAGGAAAAGTTACATTTTCCTTTTTCTTTTCTTTTATCTATTTGTTTTCTTTATTTCCTTCGATCCGTTCCTTCTTCCCCGCCGAAACCTCACGCCCGATTCTTCCCTCTGCCCTAATCGCTTTCTCAAACGGCGCCGCAAACCCCACTGCCACCCTCTCCTCTGCCGACGCCGACGACGCCACTGTCGCTGCCCTCTCCGGCCACTCCTTCCGTGTGCCCTAGATCCACCGCCGGCCACAGGAACCCCGGAGCCGATCGCTCCTCTTCTCGCCGACACTCAAGTTGTCGCGTGACCTAGCCTCTCCACCGTAGCATACTTTCCTTTCCTCTCTTCCCCTCTGCCCTAGCCTCCAGGCCGTGCCCTAGTTCCTGGTGCCGCCCCTCTTCAGAGCTGCCGGCCATAGAGCTCCGACGCCAACAGCAGGTGCATCCAGCAGAGGGGTTGAAGGTGAAGGCTTAAGGTTTGGGTTTTCAAATTTGGTACTCTGATTCTTGTCTTGCCATGAACAGCATTTGGGTTGGGTGGAAGGTTATGTTAACTACGGATTATGGTTTCTAATTATAGATTCATTGCGACGGTGGTGTATTTGGTTTCAGCGGCTGCCCTTATTCCGACAGGAACCACCTGTTGTGGACCAACAGAAGAGACTTTGGTGTTGAGGTAAGGAATAGGGTTTTGATTTTAGTTATAGATCATGATGTAATCTAGATTATATGATTACGTTGTTGTGAGGGATTATAATTGTTGCAAGTTCTAATTTGTATGAATTAGTTATGAAATGATTGAGGAGATGATGATCCAATTTAAGGTTTAAAATTGGATTTGGGTTTAGGTTAGCTTCTCGGGAATTTGATTTATCTAATTAATTAATATGTAATTAGATAAATCTGTATATCGTGTTGTTACAGGACTGTGATTCGAGACGAGCGTCTCGACATCGGATTGGTTCGATACGATCTATATTGGAGGCGGGTACCTCTTGACTTATCTTTTATGATATTGTCATTTGGATATGCATAGTATTTTATAACTACAAGCAATGAACATGTTTGCCTTTGGTATGTCACTGTTTGATATCCATAGCATGTTAGGTTTGTCGCCCGTGATGTATCCGTGCTTATATCTCGTGATTTGTTGCCATGAGTATCTTAGTTTCTAGAGTGACATACTATGCTTTACTGAGGTTAGGGTTAGACTCTGGATTTTTGTTTCTGGCATGCGTATCCAAATTATCTGATATTTAGGTTTTTATGCCATGCCTGGATTGTGTATTTCTATTGGTACATCATATATGATTCGTATACTTAGACCTTGTGGTTTTGATCTGTGCATATTGTTGGTACATATGCTATGGAAGGGGGATATGTTTAGGACCTAGGTTGTTATACCAAAGAGGACCTGTATACCCTAGATCCGTGGATTTGACCTACTGATACTGTGGTACCCATATTATGTATATATGGATTTTTCTATACTGATCAGGATATTCCATACTTATTATGTTCAGGACATAGGTTTTTGATATTCTATCTGACATGTGTACTCTAGATCTTGGTATGTGATCATCGATTTTACAGTACTCATTTTATATATATGGATATGGTTGTGTTGATCAGTTTTGCTATGCTTAGTGTCATGCATCATGATTGCATGCTGTGCGATTGTCGGCTCCACTATAGTTGAGCCCATCGCCAGTTACATGTACTGCACACACCACCACTCATGGATTAGTGGTTTATCAGGCAGGTGTGTGCGCTCCGTTGGCCAGGTGACTCAGCGTGGTAGCCGGCAGACAGTTCCGCTCTGTTTGGCTCCGCTGGCATTTAGTGTAGCAGCGTGGTGGCCGACAGACGGTGGACTCTGTTTGGCTCCGTTGGTCAGGAGACTCAGCGTGGTAGCCGGCAGAGATACCTCCCCGTCCTCGTGTACCGGGAGATGAGAGCATTGAGCTCCCCCATTTATGATTTGGGGTCAGAGGACAGGAGTACTCCGACAGCATCCCGTCCACTCGGTCACTCATCAGGAGCAGTGACGACAGAGTGCACGGTTGTCACAGCCCTACCCACTCGGTCTCGCCATTTGTGTGTGAGAGGACTGACTGGCGTCAGGGGTGACCAGGACGCATCATTAGCATCATATGCATTGATGTATTTATATTCTTGTAATTGTGTTTGCTGCATTTGGTTGTTGCATTTTGGTTGGATGTATACCTTTGACCTGCATACAGGATTATTGACACTTTCGGTTTGACGACCCTTTTGTCTGGATAGGAGTTCCTGGTGAGTACAGCTTCCTCAGTTACCTTTCAATTTTACATATTCCCTATATATGATTAGGAAGCTGTATTCCATGTTTGTTACTGTTAGATATATCTTACTACTCATGTCCATTGGTATTCGCTGAGTTGTTGAACTCACCCCCGTTGACACTATCTTTTTCAGGTACTAGGTTATTTATGGTGTCGCTTGGAGCATCCTGTCTGCTGGTCCCCACGTCACATCAGAAGACATATCTCCGCCTTTTTGTTATTTTATCTTGGTATATGAGATGTGTGTATTTGGCTTTGTGTGTTCCGATTTTGTGTTCGGAGTGTTGTTTTGGTTGTCTGGTGTAAGCCTAGCCGGCTAGCAGTGTTTTATTTGGTTTTGTATGAGCTTGTATTTTATGTTTATCCGTTGTGTTGGTTTTGTTCCAGCCGTGTGGGCTGATGATATATATATAACTGCGTGGTTATGTGTATATTCAAGCCGCCTGTGGCTGATGTATATTATGTCTGTAGAAATACTTCAGATTGTCACCGGTACAGGGGAGGTGCTGCCGAAATTTCTTCGGACAGGGACTCCTCTGGGGCGTGACAATTTAGTGGTATCAGAGCAGGTATACAATACTTGCTATGTGTTCTGGATTTTCGAGATTTATCTGATACCAATTTTTTTGGTATCAGAGATCGGCTTACAAGATTTATATCCTGTGTTTTGGATTTCGTGTTTTAGTCTTCTTGATGTGATTTTTCGGATTTTGGGACCTGGCGGCGGCAGGACATCTCCAAGTTATAGGAGGTATGTTGGTATATACTGTTATCCTACCTTTCTGTTAGTATATGCCCAGTTGACTATTACAGTTTATCACCCGTATTAGCATACTTTATTAGTACCTGTCTGGTTGTTGTAGCGTATATTACATGTGATGGGTTAGCCACTGTTTTTGATTGACCTTAATAGAGATTAAGGATTATAGGCTTTGGTGATTTTACATATCATACCCCCAGTAGTTTTACTTCTGTTATGATGAGTTGATTAGAAGATCGAGGCACATACCAGCATCTGTTATTATTAGCTGTGTAGTGGATAGTGTCTACATATTCATTTTGACTTAGCCAGTAGTATATCATTTTATCTTAATTAATTTTATTAGTAGATAATTGATCTACTCTTGTTAGATTGATCATTAGAAGTTTGATTTACCATAGTTACTTGAAGAGGATTAATGTAATCTTGATCAGTTGAAAGATGAATGATTTAGTGTTGTTGGTTGATCAGTAGAGGATTGCCATACTCTATTTCTAGAGGTTCGAACCTTTATGTTATCTGTGCTTAGTTATGTATCTAGAGCACATTTGAGTACATATTTTGTACTGACGTGGAAAGGACTGAATTAGCCGTATACCATTGTCGGCTTAGTCAGTCTATAGGGGATCGTTGTATTCTATTCCTTGGGGTACTTTAATTTTTGACTGTATGTACCTAGTTCGATAACCTAGAAGGTAGAATAAGGAATATCAGGTTGATTGGATTAAATATGCTGATTCTGCATATCTATGTAGTGTGTACATATGATTATTACCGGGACGTAGGAGCGTTTTGATGGACGGTCTAATTGCATGTAGTGGGTGCATACTTTTCCAGATATGATTGTTGTTGGTTTCTAGTAGATTATACCCGAGTGGTCTGAGTGTTTTATTGGAGATATCTTATCGATTTAATCTGAATTGTGATATGTGTAGATGTGTTTGGTGTGGTATCTGAGGTATCTTGTTGCTTATGTTTGATATATGAGTGCACCTGGGTTTAGTATGCTTTATGGGAAGTTGATGTTGATTATACTCTTGGCATAGGTGTATATATGTCATGTGAGTATTGTTTGAGGTGTATTGATGATTATACCTATGATGATGTATGCACACGGGTTCGGTTTGTAATATTGGAGGTATCACACTGGTTTATTTACCTGTGTTGTGAGTATTTTTGGTGTGTACTAATTGGAGGATTATGGCGATCATACATATGTTGTGTGTGCACGTGTGTCAGATGTATGGTATTAAATGTCTACATTATGATATTGGTTGTTTTACCCTGTCAATTAATTCTCCCATTAGTGGGTGACCGACCCACTAGGAGGATGATAGAGTTGACTATGGATTTGATTTGCTTACTGGATGGTTATACCCTAGGCTACCCACAGTGATCTGTGGTAGAGAGATCTCGTGCGGTCTCTAGCTAGATAGTTAGGTGCTTTGGGCACTTATGTATTGTTGTGGTAGAGCGTAGCTCCCACATGTTATGGATCATTTGTGGTAGAGCGTAGCTCCCACATATTCTGGATTGTTGTGGTAGAGCGTAGCTCCCACATATTTAGGGATTGTTCTGTGGTGGAGCGTTGCTCCCACATATTGCGGATTGCTTGTAGTGGAGCATTGCTCCCATATTTATTGTAGATACATGTTACGGATTATTTATAGTGGAGTGTTACTCCTACATATTGAGGATTTCTTGTGGTAGAGCGTTGCTCCCACATATGTGGTATTTCTTGTGATGGAGTGTTGCTCTCACACTAGAGGATCTATTCTTAGATGATTTATATCGTTGGTGATCAGATTCCTGATTTGTTGTTGGAGATCTTATGGTTAGGAATGTCTGTCATACAGACATTATGTGTCTTGGTGTTACCATTAGGGATTGCGGAGCCTTAGATGTTTTCAGAGATTTGATGATTTTAGTATTTCCAGGATGTTTGGATCGGTTTCCATTGTCTTGTTGACGATGTTGTGATCTATTTCGGATCCGCGGTGAGACACGCACACCATTTTGCATAGTTCTGGAGATGTTTCGACGAGAACATCTACATATGAAGATCAGTAGTGCATATTTTGGTTGTCTTCTGTGAGATGTTTGAGACGCACGGTCACTAGTAGGAGTATACCGTGGTTACACAGGAGATAGAGGTTGTTATCGTTGGGAGTAGTTGTAGTCTATACAGGAGACTCGCAACTTCCTTGGTTTGGATCGATATGACAGACGATTCGTTGGGGTTTTTTTTTCCACGCGTTGTTATGCCAATGACACGCTTGACCAGGAAAAGCGTGAAGTTTACGTGTTTCAAGGACTACGAGACTAGCTTTTAGGAGCTGAGGCGGAGACTAGTGTTGGCTCCGATTTTGGTTTTCCTTTCTGGAGAGGATAGATATGTCCTCTACACCGACGCACCTATTCAGGGTTTGAGCACTGTTATGATGCAGCACGATAGAGTAGTCTCCTATGCTTCTCGATAGTTGTAGGAGCATGAGTAGAACTACCCAGTACTTAATTTATGGCTGACCGCCATCATTTTGCCTTGAAGATTTGGCAGCAGCATCTGTTTGGTATTACATTTGAGATTCTCACTGGTCATGAGAGTCTCAAATATCTATTCACTTAGGAAGAAACTTAATCTCCGACTGAGGAGAAGGATGGAATTCCTGAAAGATTACGATTTGTACCATTAGCTATTACCCGAGGAGAGCTAATGTGGTTACCGATGCACTTAGCAGGAAGTTCAGAGGGACTTTAGCTTGCCACCGAGTTGTGGTCACAGACTTGATTCAAGATTTCTCCGAGTCGGGCCTTGAGGGGTAAGGACAGACAGAGCATGGTACTCTGGTTACCATGGTTGCTCAGTCGTCGATTAGGACGAGGATCCGAGAGCCCTAGGCTGCTGATCAGTATTTACAGTTTATTTGCAGCCAGATAGCTTCCGGGTAGCAGACCGAGTTCACACGAGACGAGGAGGGTGTTATACACTTCCGAGGCAGATTATGCGTACTTCAGTCTTATAGGAGTTACTTCCGGAGGCTTATCGCTCATGATTTGTTGTCCACCCAAGCGGTACCCATGTGTACCAAGATTTGAGGCATTTTTACTGGTGGAACGGTATGAAGAATGACATCGCGGAATTTGTAGCTAGATGTCTTGTCTGTCAGCAGGTGAAGGCTGAGCACCAGAGACCTGCTGGATTACTTCAGCGGATTCCAATTCCCGAGTGGAAATGGGAACACATTACCATGGACTTGTGGTGGGTTTGCCGAGGACACGATGAGGTCATGACGTGATTTGGGTAATCGTTGAACGATTAATCCAAATCCGCGCATTCGTTAGCTAATCGGAGGACAGATTTCCTGGATCGATTGGTAGATCTGTTTTGCCGGGAGATCATCAGATCACGTGGTGTCTCATTGATTATTATTTCGGATAGAGACCCTGATTCACGTCTCGTTTTTGACAGAGTCTGCAGCAGACCTTGGGCACGCAGCTCTGTTTCAGTACAGTTTTTCCATCCTCAGACAGATGGATAGTCACAGCGGACCATTCAGACTCTAGAGGACTTGCTGAAGTCTTGTGTACTAGATTTTGGAGGCAGTTGGGAGGACCATTTGTCGTTGGTAGAGTTCGTCTACAACAACGGTTTGCATTCGGCTATCCAAATGCCACCGTTGAAGCGTTGTAAGGTAGGCCTTGTCGGACACCCATCCTCTGGGATGAGGTTGGGGAGGCCCAGTTATTAGGACCTCATAGAGCTCAGCTTGAGACAGAGTTGGTCCATACTATCGGATGGAGGATGTTAGAGGCATAAGACTGCCAGAAGAGTTATGCTGGCCGGAGTTAGAGACTTTTAAAGTTCTCCATTTGCGACAAGGTATTTCTGTGAATTTCACCCGCGAAAGGGGTGAAGAGATTTGGCTTCAGAGGTAAGCTAGCTCCACGATACATTGGACCTTTCTAGATCTCGGAAAGGATTGGAGCGGTAGTTTACCGGTTGGCACTACCACCGTCCTTGGCAGGAGTGCATGATGTATTCCACGTATCTATGCTGAGGAGATACGTACCCGAACCGACACATGTGCTGACAGATATCTCAGTTTCAGTACAGCCTGGCGTCACTTATGAGGAGATTCCAGTACGGATTTTAGACCGGAAGGAGAGTCAGTTGTGGAACAAGACTATCTGGCTTGTTAAGGTCGGATGGTAGTATCTTTCAGACGAGGAGGCTACTTGGGAGCTCGAAGATACTATCCGAGCTCGATATCCCCATCTTTTCACTTGAGGTATGTGATTTGTTTACCGTTCAGCATTTATGTTTTATATCTGTTGTTGGTACTTGCTAATGGTAGATAACGAAATTTGGGGACCAAATTTTTATTAGTGGGGGAGAATGTAAAATACCAAAAATTTGCGAATAATGATAAGGGAATTTTTCAAAATTTTTGGAGATTTTTCTGGAATTTTTCGGAGACCGTATAGTGTAGGTTACGGGGATCAATTATGGGTTCCGGGAAAGTCTCTTTAGGCTACCCCATTTAAAATGAGGAAAAGTTACATTTTCCTTTTTCTTTTCTTTTATCTATTTGTTTTCTTTATTTCCTTCGATCCGTTCCTTCTTCCCCGTCGAAACCTCACGCCTGATTCTTCCCTCTGCCCTAATCGCTTTCTCAAACGGCGCCGCAAACCCCACTGCCACCCTCTCCTCTGCCGACGCCGACGACGCCACTGCCGCTGCCCTCTCCGGCCACTCCTTCCGTGTGCCCTAGATCCACCGCCGGCCACAGGAACCCCGGAGCCGATCGCTCCTCCTCTCACCGACACTCAAGTTGTCGCGTGACCTAGCCTCTCCACCGTCGCATACTTTCCTTTCCTCTCTTCCCCTCTGCCCTAGCCTCCAGGTCGTGCCCTAGTTCCTGGTGCCGCCCCTCTTCAGAGCTGCCGGCCATAGAGCTCCGACGCCAACAGCAAGTGCATCCAGCAGAGGGGTTGAAGGTGAAGGCTTAAGGTTTGGGTTTTCAAATTTGGTACTCTGATTCTTGTCTTGCCGTGAGCAGCATTTGGGTTGGGTGGAAGGTTATGCTAACTACGGATTATGGTTTCTAATTATAGATTCATTGCGACGGTGGTGTATTTGGTTTCAGCGGCTGCCCTTATTCCGACAGGAACCACCTGTTGTGGACCAACAGAAGAGACTTTGGTGTTGAGGTAAGGAATAGGGTTTTGATTTTAGTTATAGATCATGATGTAATCTAGATTATATGATTACGTTGTTGTGAGGGATTATAATTGTTGCAAGTTCTAATTTGTATGAATTAGTTATGAAATGATTGAGGAGATGATGATCCAATTTAAGGTTTAAAATTGGATTTGGGTTTAGGTTAGCTTCTCGGGAATTTGATTTATCTAATTAATTAATATGTAATTAGATAAATCTGTATATCGTGTTGTTACAGGACTGTGATTCGAGACGGGCGTCTCGACATCGGATTGGTTCGATACGATCTACATTGGAGGCGGGTACCTCTTGACTTATCTTTTATGATATTGTCATTTGGATATGCATAGTATTTTATAACTACAAGCAATGAACATGTTTGCCTTTGGTATGTCACTGTTTGATATCCATAGCATGTTAGGTTTGTCGCCCGTGATGTATCCGTGCTTATATCTCGTGATTTGTTGCCATGAGTATCTTAGTTTCTAGAGTGACATACTATGCTTTACTGAGGTTAGGGTTAGGCTCTGGATTTTTGTTTCTGGCATGTGTATCCAAATTATCTGATATTTAGGTTTTTATGTCATGCCTGGATTGTGTATTTCTATTAGTACATCATATATGATTCGTGTACTTAGACCTTGTGGTTTTGATCTGTGCATATTGTTGGTACATATGCTATGGAAGGGGGATATGTTTAGGACCTAGGTTGTTATACCAAAGAGGACCTGTATACCCTAGATCCGTGGATTTGACCTACTGATACTGTGGTACCAATATTATGTATATATGGATTTTTCTATGCTGATCAGGATATTCCATACTTATTATGTTCAGGACATAGGTTTTTGATATTCTATCTGACCTGTGTACTCTAGATCTTGGTATGTGATCATCGATTTTACAGTACTCATTTTATATATATGGATATGGTTATGTTGATCAGTTTTGCTATGCTTAGTGTCATGCATCATGATTGCATGCTGTGCGATTGTCGGCTCCACTATAGTTGAGCCCATCGCCAGTTACATGTACTGCACACACCACCACTCATGGATTAGTGGTTTATCAAGTGTGTGGCGGTTCTGCTTGGCTCCGTTGGTCGGTGACTCGTGGTAGCCGCAAAGCAGCCTGCTTGGCTCACGGCATTTAGTGTAGCGGCAGACATGGACTCTATTTGGCTCCGTTGGTCGGAGACTCATGGGTAGCGTGCAGAGATACCTCCCGTCCTCGTGTAACGGGAGATGAGAGCATTGAGCTCCCCATTTATGATTTGGGGTCGAGGGAGTACTCCGACAAGATCCCGTCCACTGGTCACTCATCGGGAGCAAGGATTGACAGAGTGCACGGTTGTCACACCCCCACTCGGTCTCGCCATTTGTGTGTGAGAGGACTGACTGGCGTCAGGGGTGACCAGGACGCATCATTAGCATCATATGCATTGATGTATTTATATTCTTGTGATTGTGTTTGCTGCATTTGGTTGTTGCATTTTGGTTGGATGCATACCTTTGACCTGCATACAGGATTATTGACACTTTCGGTTTGACGACCCTTTTGTCTGGATAGGAGTTCCTGGTGAGTACAGCTTCCTCAGTTACCTTTCAGTTTTACATATTCCCTATATATGATTAGGAAGCTGTATTCCATGTTTGTTGCTGTTAGATATATCTTACTACTCATGTCCATTGGTATTCGCTGAGTTGTTGAACTCACCCCCGTTGACACTATCTTTTTCAGGTACCAGGTTATTTATGGTGTCGCTTGGAGCATCCTGTCTGCTGGTCCCCACGTCACATCAGAAGACATATCTCCGCCTTTTTGTTATTTTATCTTGGTATATGAGATGTGTGTATTTGGCTTTGTGTGTTCCGGTTTTGTGTTCAGAGTGTTGTTTTGGTTGTCTGGTGTTAGCCTAGCCGGCTAGCAGTGTTTTATTTGGTTTTGTATGAGCTTGTATTTTATGTTTATCCGTTGTGTTGGTTTTGTTCCAGCCGTGTGGGCTGATGATATATATATAACTGCGTGGTTATGTGTATATTCCAGCCGCCTGTGGCTGATGTATATTATGTCTGTAGAAATGCTTCAGATTGTCACCAGTACAAGGGAGGTGTTGCCGAAATTTCTTCGGACAGGAACTCCTCTGGGGCGTGACAATAAGATTTCATAAAAATCATCCCACTTATTTTAGATGATAAACTATTACATAATCACACTCAACATGAGAAATATTAGGACTAAAGAAAGGTTAAGAACCAAACTAAATTGAAAATAAACACTACCTTGCTTTTATAACATTGAGATAAAATCAAATCATTTTGAAGCTCGGATGACATTTTTTGCTTCAAAATTTTATATTTTTCTTTGTCGATCACCTCTACCTACCACATGATTTACTCAGAAGCTATAAATAAACTTAAATAAATTAAATAGGCACTTAAATAAATTTTATATTTTTCTTATGAATCCTCTAGTAGTTAGACAAATGGAAGAATAACTTTCATCATGCTAGGAAAACTTTGTTTACAAATAAATATTTAATTTTTGAAATGCAAATTTACTTTTGCAAATAGAACAACATTTATCTTTTTATGCATTATTTTTTTATTTTATCGATATTATTTTATAGAAATGATTGATAAATTTATAAAAATGATTAAGTATTTATTTTTAAATTTGGCATCCAAATATATTTTGGCCAATAATTTAATTGAAAATACCGATGAATTATATATTTGACTATTATTTTTTAAAAAAAATTAGTGGTCATTTATTTGGAAGGTAATTTTTTTAAAAATACCATGCTCTATGACCAAAATCACATTTATCTTTTCTTCTCTTTAAATATCCTCTATATGTAGAAAATGTAAGTACTCTAAGTAGTTGAGTCACAGTTTTGATATAAATTCCATAAGGTTAAGTTAGACCTTGTGAATTTAATTTGTATATTTAAGTGTACAAGGGCTTAACAAGCATCCGAGATGACAGAAGATGCAAGTGGTCGTGAAGGATGGCACGTGAAGGAGTTGATGGACTTAGTGCATCCGAGAGATAAGAAGTTACGGAATAGTGCTCCGATGGAGCAAAAAGGATGCATGGGATGCATCCGAGGGATGAGAAGCTGAAAGTAAGACTGCTTGAGGAGAAGAATGGAATTGAGTTAGGGTGAGCTTAATTTTGGGCAACTAGACAATCATCTAGGCGACTGGAGAAGAATATGGTCAAGTCCATACGTTAACCATTCTAGGTGTCTAGAATATTTCCAAGAGCTCAAATGTCATTGTCATATCAGTAGGAGTCATTGCCAAAACTGATCAGGTTGACATCCACATTAGCATATTCCAAGCGCTCGAACCACTTCTAGGCACCTGAAAAGTAAGGAGTCATCCAAAGTCGTTAGCGAACCATTGCCAGAATAGATAGAGGTCGACGAATCCATGTACCCGGACCACTTCCAAGCACCCTAAAAGTACCACGTTAGTAAATGGTCAGATTGAAGACGAAGGCTATAAATAAAGGACTGAAGCTTGAAGTTCCTACAACACACTCATTTAATTCACTTACTTTCAGTTCTTTAATTTACTCTTATACTTAATTACTGGAATGGGTTTCTTTGTCTTAGACTTGTGTTCGAAGAAGGAGATCTTGGTGGAGCTTTTCATAGTCTTGGACTAGAAACCTCCTCCTTATTGTAAATCAAGTAAATTCGGCCTCTTCTTTTTAAGTTTATATTATTTTCATATTAACTAAGTGTGTGTCCTTGCTAGTTCATTAACAAGAAAAATAGATCATTTTTATTTGCAGGTCGCTATCCACCCCTCCCCTCTAGGAATCCAAACTGCTAGTTGCACCTTTAGAAAAAACCTCTTAGAATATCTTATAGCAGTACAAAGAAAATACAAATTACAAGCAAGAATAGAATGATGCAAGTAAACAAACTTTACAACAATTGAGATTGTTTTGCTTTGTCTTTTGATAGCTTTGGATTACTTATTGATGGCCTTAGAATGTAGTAGCACTCATCCAAAGAACATCCAACAATGTTAGCCAAAAATTATCCATGAAACCAACTTTTATAGTCTTTTGCCCAAGTCTAGAATTCATTAATCACTTGACTACTTATTGTCCATTAGTAGATTGATCCACTATAGCAAGTGTGAGTCAACCATTTGTTGTAACTTTATCCACTCAATAACTCATTGGTTTCCTAGTTTAGCATCAATTGATTAATATTACCATCTCAATCGAAGGTTAATTCATTAATCTATTGGTCCCAGAAAGAAATATTTTATTTATTAATAGTGATCTAGAAGGTAATTATTGGGTGCCACATGGATAAGAGAAATTGACGACCTTTGTTGAGATGGTGGTTCCAGCAAAAGAAAAATCAAGTCGATCCCCGATTCCTTGGGTCTGCCCTAACTTCTCATGTGCACCCCGGCTTCTCGAGTGCACCTCAGTCCTTAGGAGCTCCCCAACTCCTTGGGCATGCCCCCACTTCTCGGGTGCACTCTGGCTTCTTGAGTGCACCCCGACTCCTTGGGAGTACACTGACTCCTTGGGGGCACCCTAGCTCCTTGGGGTCGCCTCTATTGGAGCAATATCCCTTAGGTCAAGGTTGACCTGGTTGACCAAGCTTGAGTCTTGGTCATGGTTTCGATGTTTGCCAATATGTCAAGGTGAGTGAAGCCAGGCACGGGGAAAATCCAGATGGGTCAAGGTTGACCAGACATCTAGTGAAAGTCCAAGTAGGTCAAGGGATTGACCGGATACTTGGCAAGAGGAGAAAAGTCCAAGTGGGTCAAAGGGATTGACCGGACACTTGGTGAGCGAGTTCTAGCAGGTTAAGGGTGACCGGATGCTAGGCACGATGAACCAACAGGTCATGGTTGACCAGATGTTGGTTTAGGAGGCTTTAGACTTGATTTTAGGGAGAAATCATGAGCTGGATCGATCAGCCGATCGATTGGCTCATGTCCAATCGATCGGCCGATCGATTGGGCAAGTCTTCGCGACAACCTCCTCCCAATCGATTAGTGGATCGATTGGGACAAGTGCGCGATCGCACAGAACAACACTGGATCGATCGGTCGAGCGATCTAGATACCCCAATCGATCAACGGATCGATTGGGAGCTGCGATTTCGCACGATAAGCACTGGATCGATCAACTGATCGATCCAGGCAATTTATCGAGAGCACAGAGGCACTCTGGATCGATCAGTCGATCGATCCAAAGCCTCCCCGATCGATTGGGAGCAATCCACTCGATCGGGATCCGATCGTTAGCGTCGATAAAAGCCGCAGGCGCTCGATTCCTTCGGTAGCGACTTTACGATTCACCTCCGATCCTCTCCAGCAGCTCTCCACACTTCTTCTCCACTCCACTGCCAGTTCTTGAAGGGTTCTTGGAGCAAGGTTGCTAGTGATCCAAGATCAAGAGGCGGGCAACAACAAGAAGTTAGGGTTAGGGTTTTTACTGCATAACTTGTAAGCTTTTGCTTGTATTTTGTTTCCCTTTCCTTCTTCTTGTATTGAGAGTGTTATAGGGCTTCTCCGCCTTTGGTAGTTACCATAAAGGAGTGTTATTCATAGTGGAGGGTGTGTGTATGCGTGGATCCTTGGACTAGTCACCTCTTGTGAGGTGGATACCAAGTAAAATCCATTTGTTAGCGTTGTATGATTTTGTTTCTTTGTATTTCTGCTGCACATCCTTGAAGAAACAAGCAACGAAGCACACGAGCACGCGACGAGCTATTCACCCCCCCCCCTCTAGCTACATTTCGGTCCTAACAAGTGGTATCAGAGCGAGGTCGCTCTTCACCGGAATCATCGCCGGAAGGGGCAAACATAACAAGAAGAGCTAGAGGGTGAAGAAGTTGGAGCAAAATTATCAAAGTTAAAGAATTCAAGAAGCTCAACTTCAAGATGTAATTCCAAGATTGACTTGGATTTGACACAAGGGTGGCTCCACCATACACATCTACAAGCTTTGATCTTTGGAAATCAAGGATCGAAAACTTCTTAATGGTGGAGATAGAGCAATGGTTTGCTCTTATGGAAGGTTTCGAAGATCCAAAGAACTCCAAGGGAAAAGTTCTCAAGAAAAGCAAATGGAGCGAAGAGCAGATTCAAAGGAGCGAGGCAAATGATAAAGTGACCAAGCTTTTGGTCAACTTATTGCCTAGCCACATTTTGGCTCAAATTGGAGAGTTCAAGGATGCCAAGGAGCTATGGAGCAAATTGACATCAATTCATGAGATCCCCTCCACTGTACCGAATCAAGAGGAATCCAAAGAGGGTGACTCATTGGAGAAAGACCAAGCGGAGGACTCCGAAGTTGAGAGATGCTCAACTTCCGAAGAAGAAGTCCAAGAAAAAGCTTCATCGTCGAGGGAATGCAATGAAGGGAACAAGGAGGGAGCATACTCTTTGTTCCATGTACAAGATGATGAAGCCTCCACCTCTAGGATTGAGGGGGAGCAAATTTCGGTGACACCAGATCAAGGAGAAGAAGAAGCCTCCACATCCGGGTCAAAAGAAGAAGAGGATGAAGAAGCTTCCACCTCCACCAGTCAAGCTAAATCAAATGGAGGAGCATCATTATCGGATCAAGAGGAAGCCTCTACATCCACATCACATGGAGGACCAAGTGTCATCCCTACATGTGAAGGTAAAAATATCTCAGTTAATAATAAAAAACATACTATATGTTTTGAGTGTAGGGAGAATGGGCACTACAAGAGCAAGTGTCCCAACTTGGCCAAGAAGAAGGGCCAAGTGGCACCCAAGGGCAAGGAGAAGCCCAAGGAGACCATCCCCACAACAAAAAAGAGCAAGAAGCACATTGTGTGCTTCTTGTGCCAACAAAGAGGGCATTACCGAAGTCAACGCCCTAAGGGGAAGAAGGTGGTCAAGGCTCAAAGAGGAAGCTCAATTCAAGGGGGAGCCTCCAAGGTAAAAAGAAAGGTAACGTTTGTTGAGCCTACCCCTTTAAATTATGGTAAAAAGAACGCTAGTTCTAACTTATATCATTTCAATGCTATTTACCATGAAAATAGGAGGCATGATAAAGTTAAGGAAAATCAGTTACCTTTCAGTTTTGCATATTCCCTATATATGATTAGGAAGCTGTATTCCATGTTTGTTGCTGTTAGATATAACTTACTACTCATGTCCGTTGGTATTCGCTGAGTTGTTGAACTCACCCCCGTTGATACTATCTTTTTCAGGTAGCAGGTTGTTTATGGAGTCGCTTGGAGTGTCCTGACTGCCGGTCCCCACATCACATTAGAAGACTAGTCTTCGCATTTTGTTTATGTTTATCGTGGTGTATGGTATGTGTACAGTTGACTTTGTGTTCCGGTTTTGTTTCCCGGAGTATTGTGATGTTGTGTGGTGTAAGCCTAGCCAGCTAGCAGTCATGTATTTGGATTTCTATCGTTTTTCTACTGTGTTTTATATTTTGTTCCAGCCGAGTGGGCTGATGATATATATATAACTGCGTGGTTGTGTGTATATTCCAGCCGCCTGTGGCTGATGTATATTGTGTATGTAGAAAGTTTCAGATTGTCCGTCCTACAGGGGAGGTGCTGCCGAAATTTCTTCGGACAGGGACTCCTCCGGGGCGTGACAATATTTAGTGGTATCAGAGCAGGTATACGATACTTGCTACGTGTTTTGGATTTTCGTATCAGAGTCAGGTAGGCAATACTTGATTGTTGTTTTTCGTGTTGAGGTTTTTCGTGATTTGGTTTTTTCGATGTGACTTTTCGGGCTTTGGGACCTGGCAGCAGTAGGACATCTCCAAGCTATAGGAGGTATGTTGGTATACTGTTATCCTACCTTTTTGTTAGTATATGCACCGTTGATTATTATAGTTTGTGACATGTATTAGCACTCTTTACTAGTACCTGTCTAATTGAGATAGTAGATATTTTGTGTATTAGGTAAAACCCTGATGATGATCGACCTTGATAGAGATTAAGGGTTACAGTTTCTGGTGATTTATCATATCATACACCAGTAGTTTTTTTTAGCTTATGTTATTACCAATTGGTTAGCAGATTGAGGCACATACCGGCCTCTGCTTTTATTAGCTGGGTAGTGGATAGTATTTATATCTTTATGATGACCTAGCCAGTAGTATACCATGTTATCTTAGTTAAGTTCATCCGTAGATAATTGATTTACTCTTGTTAGATCGGTCAGTAGAAGATAGATTGACGTTTGTTGACTTAGGTAGTCGTGATCGATTTACCTTAGATGCTTGTAGAGACTTTATTTATTCTTGATTAGTTAGTAGATGACCGATTAGTTTTGTTGATCCGATTAGTAGGGGATTGACCTACTTTACTTTTAGATGTTTGAATCTTGGGTTATTCGTGCTTAGTTGGATATCTTGAGCACATCGAGTACTTAGCTTATACTGACGTGGGAAAGGATTGAATTAGCCATATACTATTGACGATTTGGTCAGTATGGGTACTTTAATTTTAGACTGCATGTACCTAATTGGATAACTTAGAAGATGACATAGGGTTTGTGTGATAAATTGGATTAAATATGCTGATTATGCATATCTATGAAGTGTACATATGATTGTTATGAGTTGAAGGAGTTCCATGATGGATAGTTCATTTGTGGATAGTGATGGTATTCCCATCTAGATATGGTTATTGTAGGTTTCTTGTGGATTATAGCTATTTAGTTAGCTGTACGTGCTTGATTGACATATTGGAGGTATCTTATCGATTTAAATCTGTGTCGTGGTATGTGCACATGAGTGTGAATGTCATGTTGGAAGTATCTTGTCGACTACATCAGAGTTGTGATATGTGCAGATGTATTCGGTGTAATATTTGAGGTATCTTATTGATTATATTTGATTTGTGGATGCACTTGTGTCTATTAGGCTTGTTTGGAAGTATTACGTTGATTAAACTTTTGGCATAGGTGTATATATACCATGTGAGGTTGTTTGAAGTGTATTGTCGATTATATCTATGTTGATATATACACACGAGTTCGGTAGGTAATGTTGGAGGTATTACACTGATTTATACCTGTGCTATGAGTGTGTTTGGTGTGTATTAATTGGATGATTATGTCGATCATACCTATGTTGTGTATGTCGATCATACCTATGTTGTGTGTGCACGTGTGACAGGTGCATTGTTGGTAGTATCATGATGATTCTACCTATGTTGAATGTAGAGTGTAAGTGTCTACATTATGATATTGGTTGTTTTACCCTGTCAATTAATTCTCCCATTAGTGGGTGACCGACCCACTAGGAGGATGATAGAGTTGATTATGGATTTGATTTGCTTACTGGGTGGTTATACCCTAGGCTAACCACAGTGATCTGTGGTAGAGAGATCTCGTGCGGTCTCTAGCTAGATAGTTAGGTGCTTTGGGCACTTATGTATTGTTGTGGTAGAGCGTAGCTCCCACATATTCTGGATTGTTGTGGTAGAGCGTAGCTCCCACATATTTAGGGATTGTTCTGTGGTGGAGCGTTGCTCCCACATATTGCGGATTGCATGTAGTGGAGCGTTGCTCCCACATATGGAAGATTTCTTGTGGTAGAGCGTTGCTCCCACATATGTGGTATTTCGTGTGATGGAGCGTTGCTCTCACACTGGAGGATCTATTTTTGGTGATTTGTATTGTTGGTGATCATATTTCAGACTTATTGTTGAGGATCTTATGGTTAGGAATGTCTGTGATACGGACATTATGTGTCTTGGTTTTACCATTATGGCTTGTGGTGCCCTAGATGTTGCATGGACTCGATGATTTGGGTATCCCTAGGATGTTTGGATTGGTTTCCATTGTCTTTGCTGACGTTGTGGTGATCTATTTCTGATCCGAGGTGAGTCACGTGCACCACCTTTGCATAGATCTAGAGATTGTCTCGACGAGAACATCTATATGCGACGATCAGTAGTGCGTGTTTTGAGTGTCTTCTGTGAGATGTTTGAGACACATGATGACTAGTAGGAGTATACTGTGGTTCCACAGGAGATCGAGGTTGTTACCGTTGGGAGTAAACGGAGTCTATAGAAGAGGCTCGCAACTTCCTTTGTTTGGCTCGATATTTCCGGAGATACGTTGAGGGTTTCTCACGGTTAGCTATGTCACTGACACGCCTGACCAGGAAAGGCGTGAAGTTCATGTGATCCGAGGACTACGAGACCAACTTCCAAGAGCTGAAGCGGAGATTAGTATCGACATCAGTTTTGGTTTTACTTTCTGGAGAGGACGGATATGTCCTCTACACCGACGCAACTATTCAGGGTTTGAGCACTGTTCTGATGTAGCACGATAGAGTAGTCTCCTATGCTTCTCGACAGTTGTAGGAGCATGAGTAGAACTACCCAGATTATGACTTGTGGCTGGCCGTCATTATTTTGTGCCTTGAAGATTTGGCAGCCTTATCTATATGGTGTTACATTTGAGATTCTCACGGACCATAAGAGTCTCAAATATTCATTCACTTAGAAAGGAATCTAATCTCCGACAGGGAAGATGGATGAAGTTCCTGAAGGATTTTGATTGTACCATTAGCTATCACCCAGGAAAAGCTAATGTGGTTGTCGACGCACTTAGCCGGAAGTCTAGAGTGACTTTGGCTTGCCACCGAGTTGTGGTTACAGACAGAGCAGGGTATTCTTGTTACCATGGCTGCTTAGTCGTCGATCAGGACAAGGATCCGAGAGCCCTAGGCTGCTGATCAGTATTTGCAGTTTATTTGCAGCTAGATAGCTTCCGGGCAGCAGACCGAGTTCACACGAGACGAGGAGGGTGTTATACACTTTCGAGACAGATTTTGCGTATTTCAGTCTCATCCGGTCTTATAGGAGCTACTTCAGGAGACTCATTACTCTCGATTTGCGATCCACCCAGGCGGTACCCGTATGTACCGAGATTTGAGACGTTCTTAGACATCGCGGAATTTTGTAGTTAGATGTCTTGTCTGTCAGTAAGTGAAGGCTGAGCACCAGAGACCTGCCGATTTATTTCAGCGGATTCCTATTCCAGAGTGGAAATGGGAACATATTACTATGGACTTTGTGGTGAGTTTGCCGAGGACATGACGAGACCATGACGCGATTTGGGTAATCGTTGATCAATTAACCAAATCCACGCACTTCTTAGCGATCCGGAGGACTGATTCCCTCGATCGATTGGTAGATCTGTTTTGCCGGGAGATCATCAAATCACGAGGTGTCTCATTAACTATTATTTCGAATAGAGACTCCCGGTTCACGTCTCATTTTTTTGACAGAGTCTGCAACAGGCCTTGGGCACGCAGCTCTGTTTCAGTACAACTTTCCATTCGCAGACAGATGGACAGTAGAGTGGACCATTTAGACTCTAGAGGACTTGTTGAGGCTTGTGTATTGGATTTTGGAGGCAGTTGGGCGGATCATTGGCAATTGGTAGAGTTCGCCTACAACAACGGGTTGCATTCGACTATCCTAATGCCACCGTTGAAGTGTTGTATGGTAGGCCTTGTCGGACACTCACCCTCTGGATGAGGTTGGGGAGGCCCAGTTGTCGGGACCTCAGGCCCAGTTGTCGGGACCTCATAGAGCTCTGCATGAGGCAGAGATGATCCGTATTATCAGACGGAGGATGTCAGAGGCGCAGAACCGCCAGAAGAGTTATACTGATCGGAGACGGAGACTTTTGGAGTTCTCTATTGGTGATCATGTATTTCTGCGGGTTTCACCCACGAAAGGGGTGAAGAGATTTGGCCTCAGAGGCAAGCTAGCTCCTCGATACTTTGGACCTTTCCAGATCTTGGGAAGGGTTAGAGCGGTAGCTTATTGATTAGTGCTACCACCAGCTTTGGCGGGTGTTCACGACGTATTCCATGTGTCTATGCTGATGAGGTATATATCCGACTCGACACATGTACTGACAGATATCACAGCGTCGTTCAGCCTGACGTCACTTATGAGGAGATTCCGGTACAGATTTTAGACCGGAAAGAGCGTCAGGTGTGGAACAAGACTATCCGGCTGGTTGATGTCGGATGACAGCATCATATAGACGAGGAGGCAACTTGGGAGCTCGAGGATATTATGCGAGCACGATACCCCATCTTTTCACTGGAGGTGTGTGATAGTATTTACCGTTCAGCATTTATACTCTTTACCTGTTGTTAGTATTTGCTGATGGTAGATAACGAAATTTGGGGACCAAATTTTTATTAGTGGGGGAGAATGTAAAATACTGAAAATTAGCGAATAATGATAAGGGATTTTTCCAGAATTTTTAGAAATTTTTCGGGAATTTTTCGGAGCTCATATGGACGAGTTTACGGGGATAAAATAGGGCCCCGGGAAAAGCCTGTTTAGGCTACCCTGTTTTAATAAGGAAAAGATTTATTTTCTTTTCCTTTTTCTTTTCTTTTTCCTTTGTTTTTCTTTTTTTTTCTCTTATTCTTTTCCCCGACGCCAAAAGCCCTAACCGCCGGTGCCGGCGGTTTCTTCCTCTGCGCCGATACCAGCCGCCTCCCTTCTCTTCTCATCATTCCTTGTGACGCACCCTTCTGCCCGACATCGCCGTCGTCGTGCCCTAGCACCGCCGCCGACCCATCTCCTCACTTCTTCTCTGTCTCGGTGCCCTAGTCGTCGACGACACACGGAGCCAGCGCCGCACCCCCTGTGCCTTAGCCATTTCCGGTAGAATGGCTTTCCCTCCCGAGCCGCACACAGGCGCCTCTTCCCAAGCCACCTCGCGCCGCCACCACAGCCGACAGCCGGCCGCCACTGAGCCCTGCCGAAGCCGCTGCCTCACTGGACCAGAGCAGCGCTGTCGCCTCTGCCCTAGCACTCCTGTTTTCACCACAGCCGACGCTGCCACTTGTTGCCGCTCCTCAGCCCTAGTGCCGACCCATATTTTCTCTGCCCTAGCCGAATCTTGAAGGTAAGGGCCATACCTAGCTGTGGAATTAGGGCTGTGGCTAGATCGCAGTTCATGTTCTTCTTTGCTGCTAATCTAGGTCACGGATTGGTGAGGTTTTATATATTGTGGGGTGTTTTTGATTTCGGCAATAACCCCATCCTGCAGCAGTAAGGTAAGGGTTTAGTTTATGGATTTAGTTGGCACGCTCTTGATACATGTTGTTTTAGGTATGAATTGATACATATATATAATTGGATTTGGATTTAGGTTAATTTCTCGGGGATATGATTTAGCTAATTAATTTATATGTAATTAGCTAAATCCGTATATCATATTGTTACAGGACTGTGATTCGAGATTGGGCGTCTCGACATCGGATTTGTTCGATTCGATCTATATCGGAGGCGGGTACCTCTTGACTTATCTTTTATGATATCGTCATTTGGATATGCATAGTACTTTATAGCTGCAAGCAATGAACATGTTTGTCTTTGGTATGTCACTGTTTGATATCCATAGCATGTTAGGTTTGTCGCTTGTTATGTATCCGTGCTTATATCTCGTGATTTGTTACCATGAGTATCTTATTGCCATGAGTACTTTATTACCATGAGTACCTTAGTTCCTAGAGTAAGTGACATACCATGCTCTACTGAGGTTAGGACTAGGTTCTGGATTTTATTTCTGGCAGGTGTATCTAGATTATCTGATACCTAGGTTTTTATACCATACCTGACTTGTGTACCTCTATTTGTATATCATATATGATGCGTGTACCTAGACTCTGATTCTTTGATCTGTGTATATTGTTGGTACATATGTTATGGAAGGAGGATATGTTTAGGATCTAGGTTGTTATACCATAGAGGATCTGTATACCCTAGATTCGTGGATTTGACTCACTAATACTGTGGTACCCATATTATACATATATGGATATGGTTATGCTGATCAGTTTATGACTATGCTTAGTGTCATGCATCATGATTGCATGCTGTGCGATTGTCGGCTCCACTATAGTTGAGCACATCGCTAGTTACACGTACTGCACACACCACCACTCATGGATTAGTGGTATATCAGACAGGTGTGTGGCGGTTCTGCTGTTTGGCTCCGTTGGTCTGAGGACTCAGCGTGGTAGCCGGCAGACAGTTCCGCTCTGTTTGGTGTAGTAGCCGGCAGACGGTGGACTCTGTTTGGCTCCGTTGGTCAGGTGACTCAGCGTGGTAGCCGGCAGAGATACCTCCCCGTCATCGAGTACCGGGAGATGAGAGCATTGAGCTCCCCCATTTATGATTTGGGGTCACAAGACAGGAGTACTCCGACAGCATCCCGTCCACTCGGTCACTCATCAGGAGCAGTGGTTGTCACAGCCCTACCCACTCGGTCTCACCATTTGTGTGTGAGATGACTGACTGGCGTCAGGGGTGACCAGGACGCATCATTAGCATCATATGCATTGATGTATTTATATTCTTATGATTGTGTTTGCTGCATTTGGTTGCTGCATTTTGGTTGGATGCATACTTTTGACCTGCATACAGGATTATTGACACTTTCGGTTTGACGACCCTTTTGTCTGGATAGGAGTTCCTGGTGAGTACAGCTTCCTCAGTTACCTTTCAGTTTTGCATATTCCCTATATATGATTAGGAAGCTGTATTCCATGTTTGTTGCTGTTAGATATATCTTACTACTCATGTCCGTTGGTATTCGCTGAGTTGTTAAACTCACCCCCGTTGATACTATCTTTTTCAGGTAGCAGGTTGTTTATGGAATCGCTTGGAGTGTCCTGACTGCCGGTCCCCACATCACATTAGAAGACTAGTCTTCGCATTTTGTTTATGTTTATCGTGGTGTATGGTATGTGTATAGTTGACTTTGTGTTCCGGTTTTGTTTCCCGGAGTATTGTGATGCTGTGTGGTGTAAGCCTAGCCGGCTAGCAGTCATGTATTTGGATTTCTATCGTTTTTCTACTGTGTTTTATATTTTGTTCCAGCCGAGTGGGCTGATGATATATATATAACTGCGTGGTTGTGTGTATATTCCAGCCGCCTGTGGCTGATGTATATTGTGTATATAGAAAGTTTCAAATTGTCCGTCGTACAGGGGAGGTGCTGCCGAAATTTCTTCGGACAAGGACTCCTCCGGGGCGTGACAATATTTAGTGGTATCAGAGCAGGTATACGATACTTGCTACGTGTTTTGTATTTTCGTATCAGAGTCAGGTAGGCAATACTTGATTGTTGTTTTTCGTGTTGAGGTTTTTCGTGATTTGGTTTTTTCGATGTGACTTTTCGGGCTTTGGGACCTGGCAGCAGTAGGACATCTCCAAGCTATAGGAGGTATGTTAGTATACTGTTATCCTACCTTTTTGTTAGTATATGCACCGTTGATTATTATAGTTTGTGACATGTATTAGCACTCTTTACTAGTACCTGTCTAGTTGAGATAGTAGATATTTTGTGTATTAGGTAAAACCCTGATGATGATCGACCTTGATAGAGATTAAGGGTTACAGTTTCTGGTGATTTATCATATCATACACCAGTAGTTTTTTTTTAGCTTATGTTATTACCAGTTGGTTAGCAGATTGAGGCACATACCGGCCTCTACTTTTATTAGCTGGGTAGTGGATAGTATTTATATCTTTATGATGACCTAGCCAGTAGTATACCATGTTATCTTAGTTAAGTTCATCCGTAGATAATTGATTTACTCTTGTTAGATCGGTCAGTAGAAGATAGATTGACGTTTGTTGACTTAGGTAGTCGTGATCGATTTACCTTAGATGCTTGTAGAGACTTTATTTATTCTTGATTAGTTAGTAGATGACCGATTAGTTTTGTTGATCCGATTAGTAGGGGATTGACCTACTTTACTTTTAGATGTTTGAATCTTGGGTTATTCGTGCTTAGTTGGATATCTTGAGCACACCGAGTACTTAGCTTATACTGACGTGGGAAAGGATTGAATTAGCCATATACTATTGACGATTTGGTCAATATAGGTACTTTAATTTTAGACTGCATGTACCTAATTGGATAACTTAGAAGATGACATAGGGTTTGTGTGATAAATTGGATTAAATATGCTGATTATGCATATCTATGAAGTGTACATATGATTGTTATGAGTTGAAGGAGTTCCATGATGGATAGTTCATTTGTGGATAGTGATGGTATTCCCATCTAGATATGGTTATTGTAGGTTTCTTGTGGATTATAGCTATTTAGTTAGCTGTACGTGCTTGATTGACATATTGGAGGTATCTTATCGATTTAAATCTGTGTCGTGGTATGTGCACATGAGTGTGAATGTCATGTTGGAAGTATCTTGTCGACTACATCAGAGTTGTGATATGTGCAGATGTATTCGGTGTAATATTTGAGGTATCTTATTGATTATATTTGATTTGTGGATGCACTTGTGTCTATTAGGCTTGTTTGGAAGTATTACGTTGATTAAACTTTTGGCATAGGTGTATATATACCATGTGAGGTTGTTTGAAGTGTATTGTCGATTATATCTATGTTGATATATACACACGAGTTCGGTAGGTAATGTTGGAGGTATTACACTGATTTATACCTGTGCTATGAGTGTGTTTGGTGTGTATTAATTGGATGATTATGTCGATCATACCTATGTTGTGTATGTCGATCATACATATGTTGTGTGTGCATGTGTGTCAGATGTATGGTTGGTAGTATCATGATGATTCTACCTATGTTGAATGTAGAGTGTAAGTGTCTACATTATGATATTGGTTGTTTTACCCTGTCAATTAATTCTCCCATTAGTGGGTGACCGACCCACTAGGAGGATGATAGAGTTGATTATGGATTTGATTTGCTTACTGGGTGGTTATACCCTAGGCTAACCACAGTGATATGTGGTAGAGAGATCTCGTGCGGTCTCTAGCTAGATAGTTAGGTGCTTTGGGCACTTATGTATTGTTGTGGTAGAGCGTAGCTCCCACATATTCTGGATTGTTGTGGTAGAGCGTAGCTCCCACATATTTAGGGATTGTTCTGTGGTGGAGCGTTGCTCCCACATATTGCGGATTGCATGTATTGGAGCGTTGCTCCCACATATGGAAGATTTCTTGTGGTAGAGCGTTGCTCCCACATATATGGTATTTCGTGTGATGGAGCGTTGCTCTCACACTGGAGGATCTATTTTTGGTGATTTGTATTGTTGGTGATCATATTTCAAACTTATTGTTGAGGATCTTATGGTTAGGAATGTCTGTGATACGGACATTATGTGTCTTGGTTTTACCATTATGGCTTGCGGTGCCCTAGATGTTGCATGGACTCGATGATTTGGGTATCCCTAGGATGTTTGGATTGGTTTCCATTGTCTTTGCTGACGTTGTGGTGATCTATTTCTGATCCGAGGTGAGTCACGTGCACCACCTTTGCATAGATCTAGAGATTGTCTCGACGAGAACATCTATATGCGACGATCAGTAGTGCGTGTTTTGGGTGTCTTCTGTGAGATGTTTGAGACACATGATGACCAGTAGGAGTATACTGTGGTTCCACAGGAGATCGAGGTTGTTACCGTTGGGAGTAAACGGAGTCTATAGAAGAGGCTCGCAACTTCCTTTGTTTGGCTCGATATTTCCGGAGATACGTTGAGGGTTTCTCACGGTTAGCTATGTCACTGACACGCCTGACCAGGAAAGGCGTGAAGTTCATGTGATCCGAGGACTACGAGACCAACTTCCAAGAGCTGAAGCGGAGATTAGTATCGACTTCAGTTTTGGTTTTACTTTCTGGAGAGGACGGATATGTCCTCTACACCGACGCAACTATTCAGGGTTTAAGCACTGTTCTGATGCATCACGATAGAGTAGTCTCTTATGCTTCTCGACAGTTGTAGGAGCATGAGTAGAACTACCCAGATTATGACTTGTGGCTGGCCGTCATTATTTTGTGCCTTGAAGATTTGGCAGCCTTATCTATATGGTGTTACATTTGAGATTCTCACGGACCATAAGAGTCTCAAATATTCGTTCACTTAGAAAGGAATCTAATCTCCGACAGGGAAGATGGATGAAGTTCCTGAAGGATTTTGATTGTACCATTAGCTATCACCCAGGAAAAGCTAATGTGGTTGTCGACGCACTTAGCCGAAAGTCTAGAGTGACTTTGGCTTGCCACCGAGTTGTGGTTACAGACAGAGCAGGGTATTCTTGTTACCATGGCTGCTTAGTCGTCGATCAGGACAAGGATCCGAGAGCCCTAGGCTGCTGATCAGTATTTGCAGTTTATTTGCAGCTAGATAGCTTCCGGGCAGCAGACCGAGTTCACACGAGACGAGGAGGGTGTTATACACTTTCGAGACAGATTTTGCGTATTTCAGTCTCATCCGGTCTTATAGGAGCTACTTCAGGAGACTCATTACTCTCGATTTGTGATCCACCCAGGCGGTACCCGTATGTACCGAGATTTGAGACGTTCTTAGACATCGCGGAATTTTGTAGTTAGATGTCTTGTCTGTCAGTAAGTGAAGGCTGAGCACCAGAGACCTGCCGGTTTATTTTAGCGGATTCCTATTCCCGAGTGGAAATGGGAACATATTACTATGGACTTTGTGGTGAGTTTGCCGAGGACATGACGAGACCATGACGCGATTTGGGTAATCGTTGATCAATTAACCAAATCCACGCACTTCTTAGCGATCCGGAGGACTGATTCCCTCGATCGATTGGTAGATCTGTTTTGCCGGGAGATCATCAAATCACGGGGTGTCTCATTGACTATTATTTCGAATAGAGACTCCCGGTTCACGTCTCATTTTTTTGACAGAGTCTGCAACAGGCCTTGGGCACGCAGCTCTGTTTCAGTACAACTTTCCATTCGCAGACAGATGGACAGTAGAGTGGACCATTTAGACTCTAGAGGACTTGTTGAGGCTTGTGTATTGGATTTTCGAGGCAGTTGGGCGGATCATTGGCCATTGGTAGAGTTCGCCTACAACAACGGGTTGCATTCGACTATCCTAATGCCACCGTTGAAGTGTTGTATGGTAGGCCTTGTCGGACACTCACCCTCTGGATGAGGTTGGGGAGGCCCAGTTGTCGGGACCTCAGGCCCAGTTGTCGGGACCTCATAGAGCTCCGCATGAGGCAGAGATGATCCGTATTATCAGACGGAGGATGTCAGAGGCGCAGAACCGCCAGAAGAGTTATACTGATCGGAGACGGAGACTTTTGGAGTTCTCTATTGGTGATCATGTATTTCTGCGGGTTTCACCCACGAAAGGGGTGAAGAGATTTGGCCTCAGAGGCAAGCTAGCTCCTCGATACTTTGGACCTTTCCAGATCTTGGGAAGGGTTGGAGCGGTAGCTTATTGATTAGTGCTACCACCAGCTTTGGCGGGTGTTCACGATGTATTCCATGTGTCTATGCTGATGTGATATATATCCGACTCGACACATGTACTGACAGATATCACAGCGTCGTTCAGCCTGACGTCACTTATGAGGAGATTCCGGTACAGATTTTAGACCGGAAAGAGCGTCAGGTGTGGAACAAGACTATCCGGCTGGTTGATGTCGGATGACAGCATCATATAGACGAGGAGGCAACTTGGGAGCTCGAGGATATTATGCGAGCACGATACCCCATCTTTTCACTGGAGGTGTGGGATAGTATTTACCGTTCAGCATTTATACTCTTTACCTGTTGTTAGTATTTGCTGATGGTAGATAACGAAATTTGGGGACCAAATTTTTATTAGTGGGGGAGAATATAAAATACTGAAAATTAGCGAATAATGATAAGGGATTTTTCCATAATTTTTAGAAATTTTTCGGGAATTTTTCGGAGCTCATATGGACGAGTTTACGGGGATAAAATAGGGCCCCGGGAAAAGCCTGTTTAGGCTACCCTGTTTTAATAAGGAAAAGATTTATTTTCTATTCCTTTTTCTTTTCTTTTTCCTTTGTTTTTCTTTTTTTTTCTCTTATTCTTTTCCCCGACGCCAAAAGCCCTAACCGCCGGTGCCGGCGGTTTCTTCCTCTACGCCGATACCAGCCGCCTCCCTTCTCTTCTCATCATTCCTTGTGACGCACCCTTCTGCCCGACATCGCCGTCGTCGTGCCCTAGCACCGCCGCCGACCCATCTCCTCACTTCTTCTCTGTCTCGGTGCCCTAGTCGTCGACGACACACGGAGCCAGCGCCGCACCCCCTGTGCCTTAGCCATTTCCGGCAGAATGGCTTTCCCTCCCGAGCCGCACACAGGCGCCTCTTCCCAAGCCACCTCTGCCTCCCTGGACCAGCGCAGCGCTGTCGCCTCTGCCCTAGCACTCCTGTTTTCACCACAGCCGACGCTGCCACTTGTTGCCGCTCCTCAGCCCTAGTGCCGACCCATATTTTCTCTGCCCTAGCCGAATCTTGAAGGTAAGGGCCATACCTAGCTGTGGAATTAGGGCTGTGGCTAGATCGCAGTTCATGTTCTTCTTTGCTGCTAATCTAGGTCACGGATTGGTGAGGTTTTATATATTGTGGGGTGTTTTTGATTTCGGCAATAACCCCATCCTGCAGCAGTAAGGTAAGGGTTTAGTTTATGGATTTAGTTGGCACGCTCTTGATACATGTTGTTTTAGGTATGAATTGATACATATATATAATTGGATTTGGATTTAGGTTAATTTCTCGGGGATATGATTTAGCTAATTAATTTATATGTAATTAGCTAAATCCGTATATCATATTGTTACAGGACTGTGATTCGAGATTGGGCGTCTCGACATCGGATTTGTTCGATTCGATCTATATCGGAGGCGGGTACCTCTTGACTTATCTTTTATGATATCGTCATTTGGATATGCATAGTACTTTATAGCTGCAAGCAATGAACATGTTTGTCTTTGGTATGTCACTGTTTGATATCCATAGCATGTTAGGTTTGTCGCTTGTTATGTATCCGTGCTTATATCTCGTGATTTGTTACCATGAGTATCTTATTGCCATGAGTACTTTATTACCATGAGTACCTTAGTTCCTAGAGTAAGTGACATACCATGCTCTACTGAGGTTAGGACTAGGTTCTGGATTTTATTTCTGGCAGGTGTATCTAGATTATCTGATACCTAGGTTTTTATACCATACCTGACTTGTGTACCTCTATTTGTATATCATATATGATTCGTGTACCTAGACTCTGATTCTTTGATCTATGTATATTGTTGGTACATATGTTATGGAAGGAGGATATGTTTAGGATCTAGGTTGTTATACCATAGAGGATCTGTATACCCTAGATTCGTGGATTTGACTCACTGATACTGTGGTACCCATATTATACATATATGGATATGGTTATGCTGATCAGTTTATGACTATGCTTAGTGTCATGCATCATGATTGCATGCTGCGCGATTGTCGGCTCCACTATAGTTGAGCACATCGCCAGTTACATGTACTGCACACACCACCACTCATGGATTAGTGGTATATCAGACAGGTGTGTGGCGGTTCTGCTGTTTGGCTCCGTTGGTCTGAGGACTCAGCGTGGTAGCCGGCAGTCAGTTCCGCTCTGTTTGGCTCCGCATTTAGTGTAGCAGTGTAGTAGCCGGCAGACGGTGGACTCTGTTTGGCTCCGTTGGTCGGTGACTCGGCGTGGTAGCCGGCAGATACCGTCATCGAGTACGGAGATGAGAGCATTGAGCTCCCCATTTATGATTTGGGGTCACAGGAGAGTACTCAACAAGATCCCGTCCACTCGCCACTCATCGGAGCAAGTGACGACAGAGTGCAGTTGTCACAACTACCCACTCGGCCTCGCCTTTTGTGTGTGAGAGGACTGACTGGGGGTGACCAGGACGCATCATTAGCATCATATGCATTGATGTATTTATATTCTTATGATTGTGTTTGCTGCATTTGGTTGCTGCATTTTGGTTGGATGCATACTTTTGACCTGCATACAGGATTATTGACACTTTCGGTTTGACGACCCTTTTGTCTGGATAGGAGTTCCTGGTGAGTACAGCTTCCTCAGTTACATTTTAGTTTTGCATATTCCCTATATATGATTAGGAAGCTGTATTCCATGTTTGTTGCTGTTAGATATATCTTACTACTCATGTCCGTTGGTATTCGCTGAGTTGTTGAACTCACCCCCGTTGATACTATCTTTTTCAGGTAGCAGGTTGTTTATGGAGTCGCTTGGAGTGTCCTGACTGTCGGTCCCCACATCACATTAGAAGACTAGTCTTCGCATTTTGTTTATGTTTATCGTGGTGTATGGTATGTGTATAGTTGACTTTGTGTTCCGGTTTTGTTTCCCGGAGTATTGTGATGTTGTGTGGTGTAAGCCTAGCCGGCTAGCAGTCATGTATTTGGATTTCTATCGTTTTTCTGCTGTGTTTTATATTTTGTTCCAGCCGAGTGGGCTGATGATATATATATAACTGCGTAGTTGTGTGTATATTCCAGCCGTCTGTGGCTGATGTATATTGTGTATGTAGAAAGTTTCAGATTGTCCGCCGTACAGGGGAGGTGCTGGCGAAATTTCTTCAGACAGGGACTCCTCCGGGGCGTGACACAACCTATGTATGTTATTTATTTCATTTTTTCATGCTTTGTTTGCTCATTATATTAGACCTGACCACGGTTCAGAACCGACGGTTCGACAATTCGGAACCGCCGGTTCGACGGTTCCAGGCAGGTCGACCCTTAACCGTAACCGCCCAAGACGGTTACGGTTCACGGTTCAGAACCGCCGGTTCACGGTTCGCCACGGTTCGCCACGGTTCAAGATTAATATGTTAAAAAAAATTAAAAATTAAAAATTAAACATTAAACATTAAAAATTAGAAATTAAAATTTATTGAAAAAAGGGCTTGCACTTCTTTATGTTGCCTACGTATCCCTTTAGGGGAATCAAAGCCCACGTAGTTCTTTTACATTTTTATCCTTTTACATTTTCATTCACTTCCATTTCTTGTTCCTGTAGTATTTGTTCCTTCAGTATCAAAATCTTCAACTTCATCATCTGAAAGTTGCATTCCTTGGATTCTTTTCTCCGCTCTGGTCCAATCGTCCAGTAATGCTTGGGCTTCCAATGAGTCGGGAGACAAAGTTGATCGTCGTTCATCTAATATGTTGCCGTCGTCACTGAATGTCTGCTCCACAGCAACAGTTGACACTAGATAGGGTAAAATTTCTTTTGCAATCATGGAGAGAACGGGAAAGCTTTGAGCCTTCTGTGACCACCACTTTAAGATATCGAAGTTTTCGCTATCTGTTTCATTAAAATCAAAAGAAGTCGTAAAATAATTCTCAAGTTCCTGTGTGGAACTTGAGGATCCTCGCGGACGTTTTGTCCGTTCTTTTAATAAGAGTTGTGCTTTTGTAAGTTTTAAATTACTACTAGTAGTTTGTTGAATTTCAGAAATATTAATTTGTGTTCCATATTTTACATAATATTGATTATAAATATCATATAAATAAATTCTAACATTATATATAATATTAACTGAATTAGGGGAAGAAGAATCTTTAATTGGAATTAAAGCGTCATAATATAAAGTTAACATTTCTTGTAAAACTTCTAATTTAAATCTAGGATCTAAAGCCAATGCAATTAAATAAATTTCAGAAATTAAATAAAAATATTTTTCCCATTTAGTTTTCATAGCTAAGATGCAAGGAGATAAAGATTCATTATTAATATGTTCATTTAAAACTAATACTATATTAGAAAAATTTTCTAAAACTAATTGAGCAGTGGGATAATAAACACCGGAAAGTTGTTCGGTTGCATCATTAAATACTTTTAAAATTTCACAAATACTACTACAAATATTCCATTGTTGTGAAAATAAATATATATTAGTATTAGTGTTTTGTGCAAAAAATGAACATAATAATTATTTATATTGAAATGAATCTTGTAATAATTGGTATGTTGAATTCCAACGTGTTGGTACATCACGTGGAAATTTTTTAGGTATCATTCCATTAATTTTACAAAACCTACCCCATTGTTTCATTATAGATGAATGAGACCATAAATAAGAAATTGCAATTCTAATTGGTTTAATATAACTTTCTAAAATTTTTAAACCATCTTGAACACATAAATTTAAAACATGGCATACACAACGAATATGAAAAAATAAACCTCCAATAATAGGTTGACAAATAAATTTTAGATCATCTATACAAGCGGTATTAGAACTAGCATTATCTAATGATATTGAAAATATTTTATGAGTTAAACCATATTCTTCTAAAATTAAATATAATAATTGTGCGATATTATGAGCATTATGTGATTCATCAAAAACTCTATAAGCTAATAATCTTTTTTAGAGGTTCCAAGAGTTATCGATCCAATGGCAAGTCACACCCATATACGAATGTGTTTGCCAATGATCATTCCAAATATCGAAACATAAAGAAACATTATTATCTAATTTACTAAATTCATCAATTAAATTCTTTTTTCCTTGTTTTACTAATTTTTTAATTGTACGAGTAAGTGTAGTTCTAGGAACACGTTTAGCACATGGATTAAGAGATTCTTTACAAAAATCTTCAAATGTGCATTTAGATCCAAAACTAAAATAAAGATGTTCTACGGAAACAAATTTAGCTAATGATTCTCTTAATTTATTATCCGAATATAAAAATAAACCAGAATCGGTACTACCGCTAGTTGAAGAAAATCTTGATAATTGTGTTTGAGAACGGTCAAGTCCATATTCCGTCGGGTGCTTCGTTTCTACATGTCGTTTCAACGACCCATAGCCGCCGCCGGCTTGAAATTTGTAGGAAGCATTGCAGTGCTTACATTTTGCACGCATTTCTCCCGACGGAAGAGTGACCTTCTCAAAATGTTTAGTAAAAATAGAAGACTTTAGAGGAGGAAGTTCCCGAACCTTAGAAGTAATTGCATCGGTACTTCCTTGTATTTCGGGTGTCGGATTCGGAAGATGCTCGATCTCATCATCGGTGGATTGAATGTTGGGGTCCTCCTCCCGCGGATTCATTATTTGCTTTCCCTTCCGAGTTTGAGATGATGCACCTCCGCGGCCTCCTTCCATTGTAATTGAAAATTGAAAACGAAAGCGTGTAGAGATTAGAGAATACGAAAATGAGATTAAGAGTAGAGAAGATGTGTGTGAAAAATGATGAAATGAGCTCTCTATTTATAGAGTTTTGATAGTAACGAACACTAAATCATAGTCATTGATCAAAAAACGGTCAAATGATCCTAACCGTTGAAAAAAAATACCCAAAAAACCCTCCCAACGGCTACGAACTGCCGGTTAACCGGCGGTTCCAACGGCTATGAACCGCCGGTTAACCGGCGGTTCAAGCCGTTTAAAAAAAAAAAAATTTACGGCTGAACCGCCAGTTCAACCTGCCGGTTAACCGGTAGTTCACCGGTTTTACAATCAATGAACCGGAACCGGCCCGGCAACTTACCGGGCTGGTTCCGGTTCGACCCGACGAACCGGGTCAACGGGCAACCGGCCCGTTGACCTGGTTACGGGCCCGGGCCGAGTCTGGGCCAAACCCGGCCTGGGGTCGGGTCTACATTATATGTCATGACATCATGATTATTTTTGCATTCATATCTTATGATGAAAAACACAAAAATATCATGTCATGACATACATACATCATGTAGTTATAGGAATCTTTCTTTTGAAAGCTATCTCAGTTTGATGTATGACATAACATATCATGCATTATTTTTAATTCCTTAAAATTAAGGACAAATGACATTTATCAACAAGTGACATCCAAGGTGGATGTTCAATATCCATAAAATGTCTAGATAGATATGCATGATCCCTAGATTAGGGCAAAACCAAATTTTACATCTCACAAAGACCCATAAGATGACTTGTATGTATTTTAGTGCACATTAGGTACAAGTGAGATGTTAGGATGATGAACAAAAACTCAAGATGTTGATTTAGTACATTCTTTTGAGTTTTAAGTTCCTCAAAACATATAGTTATGTGTTTTCCCATCATTGGGAAAGTTAATGTACAAGTCATGTGCATTAAGCCCAAGAAACATGGTGGGATATTGGTTTTGAAAATATTTTTAAAATGATTTTGGAAAAACCTTGGTGAAGGCTATCTTTTGATAGTAATCACCATTGAATAGTAAGACACAAACTTGAAGAAAACACTAAAATTTTTGCAAGTTTTCTAGTTTATGTCAATCTTTGAAAATATGATGTATTTTCATAGAAAACTATTTTTCCATGATAATATATGCCCTAAATAGTGTCTACAATGATTTTCATGATTTTTGAAATTTTGTAGAATTTTCTAAGAGTTTCTGAAGTTGACTGAAATGAAATTTTAACAACTATCAGACCTCAATCAATCACCCGATCGATTAAAGGGTCTCAATCGATCGGGCAATCGATTGAGAGTAGGCTTCTCGCGAACAGAAGCCTTCTGGATCGATCCACCGATCAATCCAGCCCTTCTGAATCGATCAGTGGATCGATTCAAGCTAGTTCAATCAATTGGAACCCAACTCCAATCGATCGAAGATGCTGACTTTGACTGGGAAAGCTTATTTTCAGCATTTTTGAACCTATTTTAGTTTAGGTAACCATTCATAACCCCTCAAAATACATTTGTATACATAAAAAGGGTGTTTTCATGTTGAAAACAAGGATAGATTGGTTAAAGGAGACTAAATTGAAGTTTAGGTTGAGGTTTGGTTTCATTATTGAATTTATGGACCTCAAACTTCTAAATTTGGATTTCCTAAAGGTTTAGGGATTCCAAGTCATTGTTGGTGCAATGATAGAAGTCCACGACTATATCTTTAGGGGGAGGTACTCTTTAAAGATATGAAAACTATTTTTCATACACCTTGGAAGGTGGTTAACCTTCTGTAGTAAAAATGCTCAAGGTTGAGCATTGGACTACAATGGAGAGTGGATATCTTCATTGTTTAAGTTATAAATGCTCAAGGTTGGGCATTTGTCTACATTGGGGGAGAATATAGGGTTAAGAATAAATGAAGGGTATGGGACCTTCATTATCGTGTTGATCACAATGAGTGAAGTTGTGAACAATGATGAGCAACTCTTCATGGGGAGAGTCTCAAAGGGGAGAATTTTCAACAAGTGAATTTGTTGATGTGTGCCAATAGGGGGAGAATGTAGGGTTTAAGTTAGGCGTTCATTATCTAAGAGGGAGTCTGCCTTCTTAGAGGGAGAATGTAGGTTGTAACTTATGCTCTCATTACCTAGTGGCATGAGAAAGAAGATTGAGGCTATGGGACTAGCCTAACTTAAAGGTATTGTCAAACATCAAAAAGGGGGAGATTGTTGGAGCAATATCCCTTAGGTCAAGGTTGACCTGGTTGACCAAGCTTAAGTCTTGGTCATAATTTTGATGTTTGCCAATACATGCAAACAACACATGAACAATGCAGGTGCAGTTGTTCATGTGAGGAGATTGTTGGTACAATTCTCCACTG
Source organism: Zingiber officinale (assembly GCF_018446385.1). Classification (NCBI taxonomy): domain Eukaryota; kingdom Viridiplantae; phylum Streptophyta; class Magnoliopsida; order Zingiberales; family Zingiberaceae; genus Zingiber; species Zingiber officinale. The sequence goes on along the minus strand of NC_055992.1, from coordinate 31,360,899 downwards.
ATCAGGGCTTGATCAGGTTTGGTTGTAGAAGAGTCAAGTAGGTCAAGGTTGAACGGATACTTGACTAGGAAGTCCTAACTGGGATGTTAGGCAGAGGTGAAAGTCCTAGCGAGTGAAGCTAGGCAGAGAGAAAATCCTGGTGAGTGAAGCTAGGTGAAAGTCCTAGTGAGTGAAGCTAGACAGAGAGAAAATCCTGGTGAGTGAAGCCAGGTGAAAGTCCTAGCGAGTGAAGCTAGGCAGGAGAAAATCCTGGTGAGTGAAGCCAGGTGAAAGTCCTAGTGAGTGAAGCTAGGCAGAGAGAAAATCCTGGTGAGTGAAGCCAGGTGAAAGTCCTAGTGAGTGAAGCTAGGCAGAAGAGAAGTCCTGGTGAGTGAAGCCAGGCACGGGGAAAATCCAGATGGGTCAAGGTTGACCAGACATCTGGTGAAAGTCCAAGTAGGTCAAGGGATTGACTGAATACTTGGCAAGAGGAGAAAAGTCTAAGTGGGTCAAAGGGATTGACCGGACACTTGGTGAGCGAGTTCCAGCAGGTTAAGGGTGATCGGATGCTAGGCACGATGAACCAACAGGTCATGGTTGACCAGATGTTGGTTTAAGAGGCTTTAGACTTGATTTTAGGGAGAAATCATGAGTTGGATCGATCAGCCGATCGATTGGCTCATGTCCAATCGATCCGCCAATCGATTGGGCAAGTCTTCGCGACAACCTCCTCCCAATCGATCAGTGGATCGATTGGGACAAGTGCGCAATCGCACAGAACAGCGCTGGATCAATCGGTCGATCGATCAAGATACCCCAATCGATCAACGGATCGATTGGGAGCTGCGATTTCGCACGATAAGCACTGGATCGATCAACCGATCGATCCAGGCAATTTATAGAGAGCACATAGGCGCTCTGGATCGATCAGCCGATCGATTCAAAACCTCCCCGATCGATTGGGAGCAATCCAATTGATCGGGATCCGATCGTTAGCGTCAATAAAAGCCGCAGGCGTTCGATTCCTTCGGTAGCGACTTTACGATTCACCTCCAATCCTCTCCAACAGCTCTCCACACTTCTTCTCCACTCCATTGCAAGTTCTTAAAGGGTTCTTGGAGCAAGGTTGCTAGTGATCCAAGATCAAGAGGCGGGCAATAACAAGAAGTTAGGGTTAGGGTTTTTACTGCATAACTTGTAAGCTTTTGCTTGTATTTTGTTTCCCTTTCCTTCTTCTTGTATTGAGAGTGTTGTAGGGCTTCTCCGCCTTTGGTAGTTACCATAAAGGAGTGCTATTCATAGTGGAGGGTGTGTGTGTGTGTGGATCCTTGGACTAGTCACCTCTTGTGAGGTGGATACCAAGTAAAATCCATTTGTTAGCGTTGTATGATTTTGTTTCTTTGTATTTCCGCTGCACATCCTTGAAGAAACAAGCAACAAAACACACGAGCACGCGACGAGCTATTCCCCCCCCCCCCCCCCTCTAGCTACATTTCGGTCCTAACAGCCTCGACTTCTCAGGTGCACCCCGGCTTCTCGAGTGCACCTCGGCTTCTTGGGTGCACCCTGACTTGTTGTATGCATCTGGAGTACTCCTTGGTCTCCCATATCCTTGGTGACTTGACTCGAAATGTATGGTCATTTCAGAAAAAGGATACCTATCGCATAAATCTCAAATTATTTTGAGAAAAAGCAATGACGTGAATAAGTCTTGCATTATTTAATGAATTAAATAATGATAACGTGAAGAGAGGAACAGAAGAAACAAGTTTGTTGTTTCTCTATAAAATGTAGCCCTTTTCGGCATCTTAAGGTGCATACACACATACGTACATCAAAACCCTAATACTCTTCTTCTTCATTTTCTAACTTCAGCGTCGAAGTCGCTGCGCCTGGGAACCCCTGACCATCATTCTAACCTCTTTTCTTCTTATTTACTATCATCTAAGCTCGTAGAACCACATCATCCTCATTGTCATCAAGAGAATGGCGATTAAAGTTGGCAACAAAGCCAATTCACCATTGATTTACTTGTCAGCGTTCGTAGACAGGATCAAATCAGTGCTATCTGTGGGAACACTAAGTTAAAGACCTGAACCGAAAACTTAAGGTGGATGATGCTGGAAGACCTTACGTCATCTCTAAGGTAAAAGAGGATTTCAACAAATTGATAGTATCAACAATGCAAGCGATATTAAAGGGGCAACCCTTGCATCCTCCACCAACAATCAATCCCTCAATTAAACCACCGCCCCAGTTGGTTGAAGCAACTCTGGAATACCAGAAGGTACCTTGGCTTACGAAAATGTCCCAGACTACTTCTCCCATACTGATCGATAAGTTTGTAACAAGAGAACATTTTGTAGAATCTTCTGGTGAAACCCCTCAGTGGGATTTTCCTAGGGGAAAGGGCCTCAAATGTGGTGGAATGAAAGCTCTTCGGGGCCATCCATTTTTGAAGGACATCCTCCAAGATGAGTTGCCAAGACAATTTCGGGTGTTGCAGATCGAGGAATATATTTGTACTACAGACCCCCATGATCATATATGCAAATTTGAGAACACTTCTTTGTTACATTAGTATACGGATGATGTCAAGTGTTAAGTTTTCTTAACCACGCTTTCAGGCTTGGCGCAATGATGGTTAAGTAGACTCCTGGCCTCTTCTATTCAAACTTTTGAGGAGTTTAAAGCTATTTTCATATAACACTTTGCAACCAGCCGAAAATAACAAAAAATGCCGCATGATTTGTTCACCCTCAAGCAGATATTCAAAGAACCTCTGAAAGAATATTTGCAACGGTTTAATCGAATGACCATGGATGCTCTTCTAGTTACCCCAGAAGTATAGGTTAGTGATTTATCGCATGACTTGATTGATGGAGATTTTTTTAGATTTGTGGTGAAAAACCCCCCAACCAATTTCGAAGGATTACAAGTATGGATACTTAAGTATATTCAAGTCAAGGAAGCTCAGCCTGCGAAGAGAAAGAAAGCTCCAACTTCCACTCCCATCCCCACTCATCCAGATCATAGAGCCCCTCCTCCGCCCTTGTGAAATCGAGAGTTCATGAATGGGAGGGGGGAAAAGATAGCACATGTAGTGGAAGTATCCCCGACTCCTACTCCCAAATCTAGACGAAGGTTCCCCAAGGTGACTCAATATTATACCTACCATCAATCAAATACTCATTCCATTCAAGATTGTCAGCAGTATGTGAGAGAATTAAAATGAGTAGCTAATCAGTAGAATGTCAATTGGAGTGGGCCAGTAAGGAAGTATCTTGAACTTTACAAACATTGTTGCCATCATGATGCTAATACCGATTGACCCATGAGTCAGTGATCTCGTTTTTCCTCAAAGAGACCCTAAGGTTCCACTCAGTCTCGTCAAAAGGCAGAAGAAAAACATACAAGCAAGAACAAGATTAATGATCGAGGGACTATGAGCATGATCTTGGGTGGTCCCATAGATAGGGACTCCACTTGAGCCTAAAAAGCTCACGAAAGAAGATTGAAAAGTTACACCATTAGTACCAATAGGAGAAAAGGACAAGGTCCTTCCATAAATTTTAGACTCAAATATTTGGCGGGAATTGAGGCTCCCCATGATGATACTTTAGTAATCAAGGCTTTCATCACCAATTATCGAGTAAAGAAAGTATTTATTGATACTAGTAGTTCCATCAATATCATTTTTAAAGTAACTTTTGATCAAATGCAACTAGATGGGGAGGAACTTCATCCTATACATACCCTCTATTTAAATTTCATCCTATACATACCCCCTGAATGAGGAGGAACACCATTTTTTGTATATTATTTTAGCCTTAATTTCCACGTTTTAATCCTCTCATATAGTTAATTGTTGATTTATATCATGTCATTAAGTTGGATTCATTTTTAGGGCTTTGGTATAATTTTTCCTATTTTTATAGAATTTTTACTTAAATTTATGTGATTATTATTTGTAGGGAATCAACATGATAATTTGATTGAACCCAATTTGGACCTTAGGCTTAAAGGCTAGAGAACAAAAGGGAGTTAACTCTAGTTTAATCTGAGCCATTGGATCAAATCAGAAGTCAATTGATTAAGAGATCAAGATATGCTTGATCTTAGACATTCATCAAGATGTGATTGATTTTGTTCCATCTAATCATATCTGGGATGATCTGAACTGTCTACTCAAATCTAGCCATTTTGATCTTTCATGGGGGCTTCATTTAGATGGTATCTCATCCACTCGATTAGATTTGAAGTAATCAGAGTCATTCGATCAGATCTGATTAGATTTAAAAATGAGAAGCTATAGTGGAGGAGACTATCGCGATTTTTGGGAGACAAAGGAGAGGCGCGTACAACTTCATTCAGGATAGAGGTTTTCTTCAGCGATTTTCATCATCTACAGCTGAATTCATTGGGGGAGGAAGATTGCCGAAGAGGTAAGGGTTACTCCTTCCTTTCTGATTCCCAGATCTAACTGTCAATCAATCAATTCATTGTCACCACTGATTTTTGCCCGAAGCTACTTATTTTCACTGATTCTGTACTGCCATCCTGATCTACCACCATCTCGTAGCTAGGAGAGAACGAGGGAGTTCTTTGTCATATCCTAGCTGCAGATCAACTTATTCCCAACGTCGATCTGTTGGTGCAATCGACCTCTAGGGTTTCGATGTTTGACAATATGACCAAGGGTTGACCCAAATAGGACTTGATGTTTGGAAGAGAGAAGTCTAGTCAGGACTAGATGACTAACAAAGGTAAGTCCTAACCAAAAAGTTAGGCAAAGTGGAAGTCCCGGTGAGTGAAGTCGGGCCCTAGTGAGTGAAGCTAGGTGGTGGAAGTCCCGGTGAGTGAAGCCAGGCCCTAGTGAGTGAAACTAGGTGGTGGAAGTCCTGGTGAGTGAATCCGAGCCCTAGTGAGTGAAGTTAGGTGGAGGAAGTCCTGGTGAGTGAAGCTAGGCAATGGAAGTCCTAGTGAGTGAAGCTAGGCAATGGAAGTCCTAGTGAGTGAAGCTAGACAATGGAAGTCCTAGTGAGTGAAGCTAGGCAACTCTAGGAGGTAACATTAGGTTATACTTGAATTCTATTAACACTGTTTTTATCTATTGTGCTAACTCAGTGTTGCAGGAAAGTTCAGCTAGGTCGACGGGCTGATCAGGTAGTTGGCACGAAGCCCAGACGGGTCGAAGGGCTGACCGGACGTCTGGCAGGTAAGAGAAATGTAAGTCACTAGAGGGGAGTGACTGTGAGGACGCGTTCCTGTGAAGATAACATTAGGCGTCGATCTAACTTAGACCCATTTCAGATATCTAAGTCGAGATCGTGACTAGGTTCCAGTCTCGAGGTGACGGAATCTAGCTAATACTCTGCTTGTTAACTTTAAACTGTGTTAACACTTTATTTTGCAGGATAATATTATTTGCATTTTGCCTCAGACTAACTCTTTCATGCAGGAGAAGGACTTTCTGGAGAAGAGTGGTCCAGGCGCCCGGAAGGGATCCGGGCGCCCGAAATGCAAAGTTTATCCCCCAACGAGCCTCGCCACATGGAGCATCCTGGTTGGGTCAGCTACGTCATATTTAGGGTGCTCTGAAGGTTTCAAGCGCCCCGAACCTCCTATATAAGGAGGGTAAAGGCTAAAGCTCAAAATAACAACGAAAGATCTACTCCTTTGTGCTCCTGTGACGCTACGAAAGCTCTCCGACAAAAGTGCTATTTCTGTTTCTATTTTTTTTATTATTGTCGGTCTTTTTTTTGCTAATTAATTCTTGTACTTAATTTGTAATCAAACTTTTTGAATTATTAATGATTGTCCATCGAAAGTACCCTTGCGTGCGGGCCTTGGAGTAGGAGTCGCCAAAGGCTCCGAACCAAGTAAATCTTTGTGTTTGCTTTGGCTTAATTATTTTCCGCTGCTTACTCTCAAATTTTTAATCGCTATTCACCCCCTCCCACCCCTTCTAGCAAAAGTCATCGATCCAACAAGTGGTATCAGAGCAGGTACCTCTCTGATTTGGTGCAACCACCAATCAGACAAAGGGGGTCCTTTTAAAGAAAAATTATATATTGTTTTTGCTTAAAATATATTCTTACGCCTTTCATTTTTTCCCTCCAAAAATCTTTTTGAAAAATTCATTTTCATTTTTTCACCGTTAGTTAATATTAATAAAATATCGCATTTACCAAAATTTGAAATAATATTTTATTAATATTTTATTAATAAAATATTTTTTAATTAGTGAAATATTATATTGTTTCTCCAGCACTGCTAATCCAAGACCAAGTCTTGGGATTCTTTTTTTTTTTGTTTCCTTGTGTGCAAGATCAATGTCTCTTCTAAAAGGACGGAGCATCCACGAACCACCTCCATATGAGATGTACGAGAGACATGAATTCAATCTATGGAGGATGCAGATGGAAACCTTTATTCTGATGGACGACCTCAATGGTGGCATGGCACTGAGAAGACCAACACAAAACTCAGAAGCAAATCAAAAGGTAATAAAGTTAGTTTTAGATTTATTACCTAATGAAGTTACTTGCAGGATAGGGAAAGTCAAGGATGCCCACGAGTTTTGGACGTACCTGACCAAGCTTCACGAGAAGCCGTTGGAGTTAGAGGATCAAGTCGAACTAGAGTTCGGATCTGAGTCCGAATCCCCAGAGTCATCCTCAGAATCAGACCAAACAAGCTTTATGGCCTTAATGGCACAAGAAGAGATGGAAGGATCTGAATCATAGTTAGAACAAAAGTCACAATTTGAATCTGAGACGACGGTGGACAAGGAGGAGAATCCTAACAAGGATTCTAAAGGTAAATTTGAAAATTCAAAATTTAAATATCATTTAATATGTTTTAAATGCAGTGAAAGAGGGCATTACAAAAGTAAGTGTCCCGCTTATAAGACTCGAACCACACAACTAGAGGTAAAGGAGAAGTCGACACCTAAAATTCAAAAAGGGAATGAGCATATCCAATGTTTCAATTGCAAAAAGATGGGTCACTACAAACTTCAATACCCAGAAAGAAGACCCAAGGATCCAGGGGGAGCAAAGTTTAGTAAGTTTACTATACATGACAATCTAGTTTTTTCTACACATGGCAGTAAATTAGATAATTATCATTGCTCTAGGTTGGATGTACCTCAACAATTAGATGTGCATGCTCAACCAAATAAATTAACAAATAAAAATCTAAGCAATAATTTAGAATGTAATTCTTTAATCTTTTATTCAAGGTTTAGGAAATTAGAAAAACAAATCAATCTTTTAAAAAATAAACAAGAACAGATAATTAAATTATTAAATCTAGACTTAAATTACAAGTCTAAACCAAATCTAAGATATAATCAAGTATTTTTTATTATGAAATTAATCAACTGATATAATTCAAAATTAAATTAAAATAAAAATTGAATTAAAACTTAAAACTTAAATTTAAATTCAAAATTAAACATTAAATCTTAACTAAAACTTAAAAATAACAGACCAATAATTCAAGGGGAGGCTCCAGAATAGCTGGCACCTCCAAAATTAATCTACCCGACAGAGTAACTAAAACCAACCTACCCGGCAGGGTAATTAGGACTAGTTAGAAAGTGACCAAGTTTAACTTGACATATGGTACTGGTGAAGTTTTGGATGATAATACGTTAGGGAAGCTTAGTCTATACATGTCTAGGAAGATATGGCTTCGACCTGGTTCATTTGGCTAAGTGGAACTAACCGAAACTACCCTTTATGGATCCTAACCAGTTAGACCGAGGTTTTGCATTAAGTTCAGTGGATATAACTATTTAGAAAACCTCGAAGGCATGGTCACTCTAATGATATCCAAGTGACTCACCATAGCCCAGAAGTTTATCCGAAGAATGTCTATTTGTTGAGTTCAAAGCTAAACCTGAATCTAACACAAAGTTAAACCAAATCCTAAAACTGAACCAAATTCATCTCACAAAATTATAGAATTCCCTAATTGAAAACGAAGATCGGGTGAGATGACTAAGGACTCAATTAAATAAAATAAAATAAAATTAAATTAAATTAAAATTAATTCAATTAAATAAAATTAAAATTAGTTCAATAAAATAAAATTAAAATTAATTCAATTAAAAAAATTAAATTAAAATTAATTCAATTAAATAAAACTAAAATTAATTCAATTAAAAAATTAAATTAAAATTAATTAAATAAAATAAAATCAAAATTAATTAAATTAAATTAAATTAAAATTAATTCAATTAAACAAAATCAAATTAAAATTAATTAAATTTAATAAAATTAAATCAAAATTAATTAAAGTAAATAAAAACTAATTAAAAATTATTTTAAAAAACTATAAAAATTAATAAAAATTCATTTAAAAACTTTAAAAATTATTTTATAAACTTTAAAAATCATTTTAAAAATTCCTTTAAAACTTTTAAAAATCATTTAAAACATTATTTAAAAAAAAAAATTAAAATTATTTTAAAAACTTTAAAAACCATTTTAAAAATTCTTTTAAAACATTTAAAAATCATTGTGAAAATTATTTAAAAAATTGTTTTAAAAATTTTAAAAACTCATTTTAAAAATTATTTTAAAAACTTTAAAAATCACTTTAAAAATTCTTTTAAAAACTTGAAAAATCATTTTAAAAATTCTTTTAAAACTTTAAAAAAGCATTTTAAAAATTATTTAAAAAAATTCTTTTAACAATTTTAAAAAATCATTTTAAAAATTATTTTAAAAACTATAAAAATCATTTTAAAAATTATTTTAAAAATTTTTACAAAACTTTAAAAATTATTTTAAAAATTATTTTAAAAACTTTTAAAAATTATTTTAAAAACTTTTAAAAATCATTTTAAAAATTATTTTAAAATTTTTAAAAATCATTTTAAAAAATTCTTTCAAAAATTTTTAAAAATCAATTTAAAAATTATTTTAAAATTTTTAAAATTCATTTTAAAAATTCTTTTAAAAACTTTAAAAATCATTTTTAAAATTATTTTAAAAATTCTTTTAAAAACTTTAAAAATTATTTTAAAAATTCTATTAAAAACTTTTAAAAATCATTTTAATAAAAATTCTTTTAAAAATTATTTTAATATCTATTTTAAAAATCATTTTATAAATTATTTTTAAAAAATTTTTAAAAAATTTTTAAAATCATTTAAAAAATTCTTTTAAAAACTTTGAAATTTGTTTTTAAAAAAATTCTTTTAAAAATTACTTAAAAATTCTTTTAAATATTATTTAAAAATTATTTAAACTTCTTTTAAATTTATTTTAAAAAATTCTCTTAAAATTCTTTTAAAAATACTTTTAAAATTCTTTTAAAAATCTCATTTTAAAAAATCTTTTAAAAATTTTTGTTTTAAAAACTCTTTAAAAATTTTATTTTAAAAACTCTTTAAAATTTTCATTTTAAAAACTCTTTTAAAAAAATCATTTTAAAAACTCTTTAAAAATTTATTTTAAAAATCCTTTCAAAATTATTTTTTAAAAAAAATATTTAAAAAATTAGTTAAAAAAATAGTTTAACTTAGAAAACATTTCAATTAAACTTAAAGTTAAACTATATCTAAATCCTAATAAAATTATTAACATTTGATAATTTAAAATTGAACTTCAAACTTGAACTTAAGCTTGAAATTTAAAACTAAAGTTAAAAATCAAATTTAAAACCAACTTAACTAAAAATTAAATTAAATTAATACTGATTAAATTAAATTTAAAATTTACTAAACTAAACTAATTAATTATGTTAAACCTAAAGCTTAAATTATGTTAAAAATTAAACGTTAAACTTAAAATTTAAACTTAAAATTAAAATTAAACTTTAAATTTAATTTAAACTTAAACTAAACCCAAACTTAAGGTTAAATTAAAATTAAAATTAATTCTAAGTTTATGTTACTTAAATGTGATTTAACAACTTGAAATTAACAACTTATTTAATTTACTTAATTCCTAATCTTATTAATAGATTAATTAATCTACTAATTTATTCAACTTTGAATTAATACTGACTACAAACTTAATTAATCCTACTTAAAATAAAAAATACATTTGATTAACTTAAAATTGAACTTCAAACTTGAACTTAAGCTTGAAATTTAAAACTAAAGTTCAAAATCAAATTTAAAATCAACTTAACTAAAAATTAAATTAATACTGATTAAATTAAATTTAAAATTTACTAAACTAAACTAATTAAATTATGTTAAACTTAAATTAAGTTAAAAATTATGTGTTAAACTTAAAATTAAAATTAAAATTAAACTTTAAAATTAAGTTAAACTTAAACTGAACCCAAACTTAAAGTTAAATTAAAATTAAAATTAAAATTAAAATTAATTCTAAGTATATGTTACTTAAATGTGATTTAACAACTTGAAATTAACAACTTATTTAATTTACTTAATTTCTAATCATATTAACAGATTAATTAATCTACTAATTTATTCTATTTCGAATTAATACTGACTACAAACTTAATTAATCCTACTTAAAATAAAAAATGAAATAAATATTATAACTAAGATTATTATTAAATTAACTCAATCAATTAATACAAAATTTAAGCTATTTTAAACAAATAAGTATTAAATTAGTAACAAATTATTTTAATAAACCTAAATCTAAAATTAATTATCTTTTAGACTAGTTGTTTAATAAATGACCAATTATACCAAGTATATAGAGATAATTATTTAGGAAAATATTGCTAACCCCAAATCCCCTAGAACAATTAGGTACCCAAACCCTAGTGTTGACTTCAGAGGGAGTGTTGACGTTAGACTAGGTGTTTCTGAAATCTTTTGACAAATTATTTTAAAAAACCCTCTCATGAAAAACATTCTTAAAATATTTTCATAACTTTTTTGATCACTTTGAAAACTATTTTACAAATTATTGTCCAAATTTAGTTATAAAAAAATATATATTATGCTTTTCAAAAGTTATTTTGAATTAACATATTTTTGAAAAATTATTTTGTTACATTTTAAAACTTAAGTTGACAAGCTCTTCTTAAAATGTTTTTGTGCACAATCATTTTTAAATTTTTTGTATTGAAAAATATTTTGAAACTCACCTTCAAACTTCGTGTTCTTTTAATTTGGATCAAACCCCTAGACACATAGGAAGTTTTACTTGTGGTTAACAAGAAATCCTAAGAATGTGTCAAGTTAAGGAGGAGCCCTGATTGAAAGACTAAAAGTAGTTTTTTTTAAAAAAAAATACTTTTGTAAATCTTTGAAACTAAGTTTGAAAATTTATTTTCATAATCTTTTACAAAACCTCTCTTTCCTTTACAATTTTTTTGTGAAAACACATTGAAAAATAATTTTAAAAAAACTTAATTTAAAAATTCTCTTTACTTAAGTTTTCTTTGATATTTACTTAGAATTCTTTTAAAATATATATTGAAAGATGTTTTTGCAAACACTTAGGAAAGTTTTTTTTCGCACATTGTTGGTGCAAAACCTAGTAGAACCTTAAGTTTATATCCTTTTGATGTGTGCCAAAGGGGGAGAGTGATATCTTAAGTTAGGAAAATCTTAAGTTAGAAAAGTTAAAACATTTCTAACCCCACTCAAACTTTTTCAAATTTCTCAAATCTTGAGAATTAACCCTTAAAGACCCAAGCCTAACTTAAGAAAATTGTCAGACATCAAAAAGGGGGAGATTATTGGTGCAATCGACCTCTAGGGATTCGATGTTAACAATATGATCAAGGGTTGACCCAAACAGGACTTGATGTTTGGGAGAGAGAAGTCTAGTCAGGACTAGATGACTAGCAAAGGTAAGTCCTAACCAAAGGCTAGGCAAAGTGGAAGTCCCGGTGAGTGAAGTCGGGCCATAGTGAGTGAAGCTAGGTGATGGAAGTCCCAGTGAGTGAAGTCGGGCCCTAGTGAGTGAAGCTAGGTGGTGAAAGTCCCGGTGAGTGAAGTTGGGCCCTAGTGAGTGAAACTAGGTGGTGGAAGTCCCGGTGAGTGAAGTCGGGCCTAGTGAGTGAAGCTAGGTGGAGGAAGTCCTGGTGAGTGAAGTCAGGCCTTAGTGAGTGAAGCTAGATGGAGGAAGTCCGGGTGAGTGAAGTAAGGCAATGGAAGTCCTAGTGAGTGAAGTTAGGCAACCCTAGGAGGTAACCCTAGGTTATACTTGAATTCTGTTAACACTGTTTTTATCTATTGTGCTAACTCAGTGTTGCAGGGAAGTTCAGCTAGGTCGACGGGCTGATCAGGTAGCTGGCACGAAGCCCAAACGTGTCAAAGGGCTGACCGGACGTCTAGCATGTAAGAGAAAGGTAAGTCACTAGAGGGGAGTGACTGTGAAGACGTGTTCCCGGGAAGGAACATTAGGTGTCGATCCGACTTAGACCCATTTTGGATATCTAAGTCGAGATCGTGACTAGATTCCAATCTCGAGGTGACGGAATCTAGCTAATACTCTGCTTGTTAACTTTAAACTGTGCTAACACTTTATTTTGCAGGATAATATTATTTGCATTTTGCCTTGAACTAACTCTTTCGTGCAGGAGAAGGACTTTCTGGAGAAGAGTGGTCCGGGCGCCCGGAAGGGATCTGGGTGCCCGGAGGTCCGAGCGCCCGAGAGGGATCCAAGTGCCCGGAATGCAAAGTTTATCCCCCCAACGAGCCTCGCCACGTGGAGCATCCTGGTTGGGTCGGTTACATCATATTCAAGGCGCCCTGAAGGTTCCTGGCGGCCCGAACATCCTATATAAGGAGGGTAAAGGCTGAATCTCAAAACAACAACGAAAGATCTACTCCTTTGTGCTCCTGCGATGTTGCGAAAGCTCTCCGAAAAAAGTGTTATTTCTGTTTCTGTTTTTTTTATTTATTGTCGGTGTTTTTTCTCTAATTAATTCCTGTACTTAATTTGTAATCAAACTTTTCGAATTATTAGTGATTGCCCATCAAAAGCACTCTTGCGTGCGGGCCTTGGAGTAAGAGTCGCCAAAGGCTTCGAACCAAGTAAATCTTTGTGTTTGCTTTGGCTTAATTATTTTCCGCTGCTTACTCTCGAATTTTTAATTGCTATTCACCCCCCCCCCCCTCCTCTAGCAAAATTCATCGATCCAACACGATCATCTATTTCATCCCCCATCGTCGACTTCCTATGTTCTGCCTCTCTATATATCTGATCCAGAACAAGCTAAGGAATGTCTTAGTTTGGTTCATAAGCACCTTTAGATCCTTAGTTCGTTTATGAGAGTTGTAGATCTATTTTCATGTGATGAATTGTTCATTTAATTCCCTATGCATTTGATCTTGGTAGTTTGATTAGTAGTTTTGTGGATATTCATTTAAGAGTTCTTAATGTCTTATTAATGCTTGATTTTTATTTTATAGTAGCTTAGGATAATGTAGACGCCTTATTCTTTTCCAATGCAATGAGTGATTTATTTCCATAGTTAGCTTTCTTTATCTTCTATTCGTTGCAAGTAAATTAGATTAAATTAGGTTTCATTAATTGCTTTAGATTCATTAATCGCTTTGTGTTCTTTAGTTCATTGCAATCAAAGTTTAGATTAGATAGGTTGTATTTCATTACTCACTTGTAGCATTTAGCAACTCAAACCCAAGTTTGAATAAAATTAATTCTGAGATTTATCATGCACTAGCTACATTCGTTGGGAGACGACCCAGGCTACTCCCTATGCTATGTCAGTATAGAGAGAGTTCGTTACTTAATTGATTTTGATATACCCATAGTGCGACATATGAGTGCATATTAAATTTGGCGTCGTTGCCGGGGAATGTAGCGGTATTTGATAATTTTAGGATTGTTTTCTATTTTCACATAAAATTTGAAAAAAAAAATTGTATCAATTCTTTCATGTTCATATATGTAACCACCCGCCTTCTACTAGCTGAGCTGTAAGGCCGATCGCTACAGTTATGCTGAGCTAACTGTGCGGAAAACTGATCTAATTTAAATTTTAGTTGCTATCTGATAACTATTCTTGGTTCTACATGTACTGAAGGATGCACTCTAGGAATACCAAGTGTATCCTACATCCCCTATGAACTAGAAGCTGATCTGTTAAGTTTCTTGTCGAAACTGAACTTCCCAATCGATCCAGACTGAACTGGGTCGATTGCTCTCTGTTGGATCGATCCACGGATCGATCCGGACTGCTACTGTGCTCGGGTGATAATCTGGATCGATCGGCTGATCGATCCAGGCTCACTGATCGATCCAGTGATCGATCCAGCGTGCTTCTGTGCACGGGACTTTATTTGGATCGATCGGCTGATCGATCCACATAAGTCAATCGATCCAATGATCGATCAAAACCCTTTCTGTTCGCGAGGGATAGCTTGGATCGATCGACCGATCGATCCAGAAGCCTTCTGTTCACGACAGAATATGACTGGATCGATCGGCTGATCGATCCAGAAGCCTTCTGTTCGCGGAATCAGCCCTCAATCGATCCATGGATCGATTGAGGATCCCAGATCGATCCACGGATCGATCGGAGTTTCTGATTTCGCACTGAAACTCTGATTTCAGCACTGGTTCGTGCCAAAACCTCACACTACAACTATCTAATGCATAATAAACATTCTAATAACATAAGACTAGCGATCTAACTTGTTATAGTGCATGGTTCTTTAATTTCTAGCATTTAACAACTTAAAATGCATAAAAAGCAAAATACTAAAAGTTCATATTTCTAAGCTAGAATGTTTAAGTCCCCTAAAGATCTTTGATTCCAGTTCCTGCCACACACTCCATCTTTGCATTTCCCTCCAGCTTCCTCTGTTAGTCCATCTTTCCTTTACCTTTATCTGCAGTATAAGGAAAAGTAGAATCAGTAAGCTTAAAGCTTAGTAAGAAACCAACTACCTCACTAAAACATGCAACGATGCAAACATGCTTTTAAAGAATGCTATTTGAAAACATGTACTGGCATGGCATACTATGGTTGCAAGCATAAACTGAAATAACTGAACATGCATACTGAACATGGAATGGAAACCAATCATATGAATCAATGAAGATGACAGAACTGAACATATAATAAGCTAAACTGTAGCTAAACTGATACCGAATTCAAACTCAACTAACATAACTAATTTTGAGTTTTGAAAACTAATTCATAATAAGTGAAAATACATAATCATGTTGTTTGGGCCCGGCAACTGTACTTGCTGTGCGCGCATCCCTAACTAGACCCGGGTTTGCAAGTCCCGAATTTAGTAGGGTTAACTAGGTTATCTAAACCTAGAGACGACTGTGGGAGTCCAACCCAATGGATATCTGATCCAGTACAGTGCCACTGAAAATAAAATACTGAAATAGCTAATACCTGCTTATTCTATTGTTTCTAGGTTATCTGAACCTAGTGCTAGGTTATCTAAACCTAGAGGCGACTGTGGGAGCCCACCCATTGGATATCTGATCCATATAAGCTGTAATAAACTGAGAATACTGAATAGATACCTCTAAAGTATCTAACTGAGCTGTTAAAATGCCTATGGTGCATTTTTACTAAACTAGCTATTTTATCAAACACCTGGGATGCTCTAACTCTTTTCCTTATTAGGGAGACCACCTCTAGGCACCCGACAACATCTAACCTCCTATCTGAAGAGGGAAGACATGCCCGTCCCATCTAAAGGTGCTCAACTAAGTCCCTAATCTGCGAAGAGAGTTAAATACACCCTAGATATCGATAAAAAGCCGCATACATCCTAACTAAAGCATACAAACTCAAACGGAAGCTATTATACTGCAGGTGAGGGGTTTCTTACCTCCTATTCGTAATTTTTTACGATTCTATTCGCTAGAACTCCGGTGGAGATGATCTTCTCGACGATCCGCTCGCGTCTACGTGTTCTTCTCGCGAAGGGGGGCGTCCTCATATCGAAGATCTCGCCGGAAGGAGTTCCCTTGGCCCTTGGGGCTTGGTGTGTCGTGCGTGAGGAAGAGGAGAAGAAGGAAGAGGCGGCGGTGGTGTTGGGTCTCGGCGTGAGGGTTTTGGAGAGGGAGGGTTGCCGAACCAAAACTTAAACCAAACCAACTTAAGTTCTTAATTTATATTAAGTGGGTAACTAGGCCCAACTTAAATATAAATATAAATGTTTCCCTTCTCTTTCAGCACGGCCCTGCTGGGTTCAACTGGTTACTAGCATTATCCCTAAGCCATAGGTCTCGGGTTCGATTCCCGCTTAGGTCGTTTTCGTTTTCTAATTATTTTTACTACTTCCGCTACTCGGAAAATTCCGGAAAAATATCTAAAAATTCCAGAATAATCATAGAATAATTTTAATGCAAGTTTGAGAATTTTCGGGCGTTATAATCCCCCATACCTTATAAAAAGTTCATCCTCGAACTTAAAACAATTCTGGGTACTTCTGTCTCATGCTGGCTTCTGTCTCCCAAGTTGCCTCCTCTGCTGTGTGACTGTGCCAAATGACTTTGACTAATGGTACTTCCTTGTTCCGCAATTTCTTAACTGCTCGGTCTATTATCTGAATAGGCCGACTATCATAGCTGAGGTCTTCGCGGATCTGTACCGACTGGGGCTCAATCACCTGGGTGGCATCTGGGGTATGCTTCTTCAGCATAGAGACATGAAATACATTGTGGACAGCTGACATTTCCTGGGGTAGCTCTAGCTCATATGCTACCTTGCCCACTCTTCTGCTGATAAGGTATGGTCCCACATATCTGGGACTAAGCTTGCCCTTCTTCCCAAAACGCATCACTCCCTTCATGGGAGCTACTCTGAGGAACACTGTATCCCCGACTGAAAACTCTAAGGGTCTGCGCCGTGTATCAGCATAGCTTTTCTGGCGGCTCTGAGCTGTCTCTATCCTCTGGCGGATCTGCTGTATAGCTGCTGTGGTATCTGCTACTAGATCTGTCTGAAGCTCTAGTTCTTTCTGTTCACCACTCTCATACCAGCAGATTGGAGATCTACACCTCCGCCCATAGAGAGCCTCATAAGGTGCCATGCCGATAGTGGCCTGATAGCTGTTGTTGTATGCAAATTCTGCTAAGCTCAGATATTTGCACCAACTTCCCTTGAAGTCTAGGGCACACGCTCGGAGCATATCTTCGAGTACTTGATTTACTCGCTCTGTCTGACCATCTGTCTGCGGATGGAATGCTGTGCTGAACTTTAACTTCGTGCCCAATGCTGACTGTACACACTCCCAGAAGTGTGATGTAAATCTGCTATCTCTGTCTGAAATAATGGTACGTGGGACTCCATGAAGTCTGACGATCTCCTGGAGATACAACTGAGCTAGCTTCTCCATGGAGTAGGATATCTTGATAGCTAAGAAGTGGGCTGATTTAGTCAACCTGTCGACTATTACCCAGATGGCGTCAAAACCATTCGTGGTTCTGGGCAATCCCACTATGAAATCCATAGAGATATCCTCCCACTTCCATTCTGGAATCTGTATAGGCTGCAGAACTCCTCCTGGTCGCTGATGTTCTACCTTGACCCTCTGACAGGTGAGGCAGATGCTAACATATCTGGCGATGTCTCGCTTCATCCATGGCCACCAAAAACGTTTCTTCAGGTCTTGATATATTTTGGTGGAACCTGGATACATCACATAGGGAGTCCTGTGAGCCTCATCTAAAATCTGTCTCCGTAGCTCCTCCTGATCTGGAACACAGAGTCTGTCACCAAAGTACAACACCCCGCTATCGGATACTCTGAATTCTCTACTTTCTGATTCTGTTAGCCCTTGCTTGATTTTCTGTATTTCAGGGTCCTGATCCTGAGCTGACTGAATATCACCAAGCAAGGTAGACTCTAAGGTCATAGTAGAGAGCTGTCCAATGATGAGTTCGAGATCGAAATCTACGATCTCCTTCTGTAGGGGTGGTGACATGGCTGTAAGAGATAATAAGGTAGCGCTGGATTTTCTGCTAAGTGCGTCGGCTACCTTATTGGCTTTCCCTGGGTGGTAGAGGATGTCTATATCGTAGTCTTTGACCAGCTCAAGCCATCTGCGCTGTCGCATGTTCAGATCCTTCTGAGTGAAGAAGTACTTCAGACTCTGATGATCTGTATACACTCTGCACTAAGCTCCATACAAATAATGTCTCCAAATTTTTAGAGCGAACACCACTGTTGCAAGCTCAAGGTCACGAGTAGGGTAATTCTTCTCATAATCCTTGAGTTGTCTGGAGGCATAGGCAATCACCTTTCCGTCTTACATCAGCACTGCTCCTAGTCCCAACTTAGAGGCATCACTATAGATGTCAAAGCTATCTGTATTTCTTGGTAAGGCTAAGATAGGAGCACTGGTCAACCTCCTTTTGAGTTCGCTGAAACTGTTCTCACAGTCCTCTGTCCACTGATACTTTCTGTTCTTTCTGGTAAGAGCTGTCAGTGGGGAGGCTATCCTGGAGAAGTCCTCTACAAACTTTCTGTAATAACCTGCTAATCCCAGAAAGCTTCTAATTTCACTGGCATTCTTCGGTCTTTTCCAGTTACTTACTGCTTCTATTTTGCTGGGGTCTACCATGACACCATCCTTTGAGATGATGTGACCCAGGAAGGACACCTGATCAAGCCAGAATTCACATTTCGTGAACTTGGCATATAGCTGATTCTGCTGAAGTGTCTGTAGTACTGTCTTCAGGTGCTCTGCATGTTCTTCCTGAGTTCCTGAGTAGATAAGGATGTCATCGATGAACACGATAACAAACTTATCTAAGTACTCTCTGAATACTCTGTTCATGAGATCCATGAATGTAGCTGGAGCATTTGTCACGCCAAAAGGCATGACTACGAACTCGTAATGTCCGTATCTGGTCCTGAATGTTGTCTTCAGTATATCACCCTCCTTGACTCTGACTTGGTGATATCCTGATCTGAGGTCAATCTTAGAGAACACTGCTGCTCCCCTTAACTGGTCGAACAGGTCATCTATCCTGGGAAGAGGATACCTGTTCTTGATCGTGACCTGATTCAGTGCTCTGTAGTCTATGCATAGCCGCATGCTTCCATCCTTCTTCTTCACGAACAACACAGGTGCTCCCCATGGTGAGTGACTAGGGCGTATGAAACCCTTGTCAAGAAGCTCCTGTAGTTGCTCATAAAGTTCCTTCAGTTCTGCTGGAGCCATGCGATAAGGCGCTTTAGAGATAGAGTTCGTACCAGGAATGAGCTCTATCTCAAAGTCAATCTCCCTGTCTGGTGCTAAGCCTGGTAACTCTTCAGGGAAGACTGTTGGGTAGTCACATACGACTCGTGTAACAACCCACCCTTCTTACTTCTACTCTCTAAGGGCGAATGTTACCTAACTACAACTCTCTATCTAGTGTCACTGACGCTATTATTAGAGTCAGTTAGATTTATCACGGTTCAGAGGAATTCCTACCGAAAAATTTTGACAAAGTCTCCCCTGTACCGGTGACCAAATCTATAATACACAAGATATATACGTAGCCACATGCGGCTGGAACACATTTTATTCACAACCACGCAGTAATAAATTCATACTATAACCAAAAGACCAGACTAGCAACAAGAACTAAACACAACTCCCAGAATAAGACATAAATAAGCTACAATACGAATCAAACTCAATCACAATCACATAAACTTCATAACAGTATTTAAAGAAAAGAACTAAAGCATAAACTCTAATAATTAGGTCCTGCAAGTTTGCTAGCACTCTCTGGATCTCTCCACAGTCCAAACATCACACATCTTCATCACCACCACCATCCTGTCATCTCCCTTCATATCTTAGCTTTTCCTTTATCTGTAGTAGGAGGAAAGAAAAAAAAAGATCTATACGCGAAAACGCTTAGTAAGTACTAATCTATCTCACAAAAACTCGAAGCGCATAAAAAGTAATGCAATAATACTGAAACTGAAATGCTAAAGTAAATCTGCATGTGCTCATGGTATACAGAAAATGAAACTGAATACTAAACATGCTCACTATCTAATAGGATAATAAGAAATGATCACTGTAAGCTTAGAATTAAAGAAACTAACTTCTTATTTATTGTAAGCATAAAACTTATCATATTTTCTTATATCCTTGTACCAGAAATTAATCTTTTAATTTCTCGTTTACTTTCTTCTTCTTTCTTTTTTTACTTCTTTTCTTCTTTTCTTCTTTGGGCCCAGGCTTAGTACCATCTTTGTTTTGCGCGCTCTCTAATAGTGACTGAGGTAGCGAGCCTCTAGTCCTATGAGGTAAAGACCTTGGTCTTACCAGGGCCAAGACCTTGGAATTGGTCACCTGGATTTGTTTAACGACAATCTTGGAAGTCGGGTACTAGCCTCTTACTTTAGTTTACTTGTTATTACTTTTTAACTAGACCTTGGTCTTTTTCTTTTTACTCAGTTTTCTCATAATCCTTTATTAGAGTTTATTGAAATCCTTTAGATATACCTAACAAGTGTAGGATTACAATTAACTAAGCATGCTATATAAAATAATACAAGGGAATCAAATCTAAACTCTCTCTCAGCATGTTATAAATCAAAGCAAAAGAAAAGCAAATCTGAACTTTCTAGACATGCCGTAAAACAAAGGAAAAGAAAGTACATCTGAACTTACTAATCATACTATAGAATAGAGCAAAAGAGAGCTAGTTTGAGCTTTTAAAACATGCTGTGATAAGAGCAAAGAAAGCTAATCTAATCTTACTAATCATGCTACAAAATAGAGCAAAAAGAAAACTAATTTGATCTTTCTAATCATGCTACAAAATGGAGCAAAAGAAAACTACTTTAAGCTTACTAATCATGCTATAAAAATAGGGCAAAAGAATGCAACTTTGAGCTTCCTATACATGCTGTTCATGTCCAGTTATTCGCACATAAACTAAAATCTGCAAAGTTAACATAAGATGGAATACTTAAACACATGCTAAAACCCTTAAAGTTTCTTCTCCTCTTCTATATCAAACTCACGGTAGTAAAAAGGGAATTAACCAAGCTAAGGCAGCAAAAAGGGAGATTTTGCCAGGATTATCTAAACTTGGAATGCTAAAGATCAAGGGCTGTTTATGCCCATCCGATTGGCCCAAAAGGAAGCAACCTTGCTGGAATTTATGGGCAGTAGGTAAATGCACAAGGATACATCACTGAAAAGCTAAAGGCATGCTACATGAAAATAACACAAGTTATCCCTAGTATAGAATTCCGTAGGAAATCCAAACTACATGTCCAAGTAAGCCACTAAAGATCTGGCTAAATACTTCCAGAAACTAAGGCCGTTCGTACCCCTTATATAGCACGAATTAAGCAGCTGTGGAAAACTACAGCAGGCTACAAGGGACAATGTTCGTGCCTGCTGAAATATCAAGAAGGAAAGGTTGTCCTATGCTCTAATAGAGCTGTACGTTTCTGCAGTGAACACAAAGAAAACTTGGACTGGAATGAGCTCCAAAGGGGTTGTTCTAAGCTCCAAATGGAGTTGTTCATGTCTACAGAAATGCACAAAGAAAGGGGTTGTTCTCTGCTACAAGTGGAGCTATCCGTATCTACTGCACATACCACAGAAAATGGGACTGTTGGTGTCCCTCTCATAGCGCAAATCAACCTAAACCACACCATAAAGAACCGCTGCACATTTAAACTAGCCATTAAGAGGTCTAACCGAGTACTTCACAACAAGGTTGTTCCTGTTCAGGTTTAACAGAAAAATCCTATTGCAGAAATGTTATAAACCACACGGTATAAGGAAACTAATAGCAGAAATCAACTACGTATCAAACCCCAAACAACTCCCCTCTTGTATCCTTAATGAAACTCACGGCTGGGACTTTTTTTTTAAAACCATTCATCTTCCGTGTTTTTATTAGACTCTTGGCAGCCTACTTCGAAACCCTATTTCTTACAGCATACTTCGAAATAAAATTAAGGAGAGAACAAGAATCTAAATCCTCAATTCACGGCAGAAAATTCCCAATAACAACCTTCACTACACGATTTGAAAACAAGGGAAAGCAAAATCCGAAAACCTCTCCTACTGCAGGTGAGTAGTACTTACACTTGCTTTTAGGACTTACAACCGGAAGGAGGCAACTAGGGCTTCGGGAGAAGCTTGAAATCTCGGCTCCTCTTCACGTTTCCGAGCTCCCCTCGTCGAGGTGATCACGCACGGTGAAGACCGGCCAAAAAGGGCCTTTCGCCGGCGCCGGAGACAAAGCCCTAATACGGCTTCGTTTCGCCCGAGCAGAGATGAATCGCGCGGCGTGAGGAGAAGAGAAGGAGTTAGGGTTCGGGTAAAAGAAATTAACCCTTTATAACCTAGGTTTTATTTCTGATCCTTACTATAACTTAAATACATCTCGCTTCATACTTGATTAACAAAACACGCGTAGCCCAGTTGGTTGGCTGTGTTCGGTTAAGTCCGGTTCGGCCGGAGGTCTTGGGTTCGAGTCTCACCTTCCACAAATTTTTGGTCAAAACTTCTTTCTTTTTGTAACCATACTAAACGACCTCCAAAAATTGCATAAAAATACTCTAAAAATTTCTAAAAATCTCTAGAATATTTTAAAAGCATTTCCAAATATTTTTATGGACATTTGGAACTCGAAATCAGGAAAATTGGGTCGTTACAACTCGAACCTCTGCTAGCTGTTGGTTCTTGTCCTGACTGGCGTTGACTACGTGTGCTAGGAATCCTGTACATCCTGAATCCAGTAGCTTCTGTGCTTTCATAGCTGAGAGAAACCTCTTGTCCCTTCTCTTTGGTTTCCCGCTGTATTCAAATTGCACTGCCGCTTCAGGTTGGAAGATGACCTTCTGTTTACGGCACTCGATGGTAGCACTGTATCTGATCAGAAAGTCCATTCCAAAGATCACGTCATAGTCGGTCATCTCTAGCACTATGAGATCACAAAAGAGCTCTCTGTCTGCTATAATGACCGGCACTGCTCTGAGCCAGTGCATGGATGTCATGATCTCTTCTGAAGGTAATGCCGTCAAAAACTGACCACTAAGTACCTCTGAGGGTATTTCTAATTTTTCGGAGAACATCCTGGCTATAAATGAATGGGGTGCCCCAGTATCAAATAGAACAGTAGCACTATACTGAAAAATGCTAATCTGACCTGTGACAACTGTCGAGGCATTGGCTACGTCCTCTCTGGTGAGTGAGTAGATCCTCGCATTTGCCATAGCTGGAGGGGCTTCTAATCTGCCCTGGCTGATAAGTGGACCTTCTAGAGCGGCCTGCATCTGATATAACTGAGCTGGCTGGCCTGCATACTGAATCTGCTGTGGCTGAGGAAGACCGGTCTTATTCGGGCACTGCTTGGCCATGTGCCCTTCTTGTCCACATTCAAAGCATCCTCGTGTGCCCTTGCGACAAACCCCTGGGTGGAATTTCCCACAAGTAGCACACTTTGGATAACTGGGTCGCTTGCTAGATGGTCCTCCTTTTGGGTCACTTCCTGATTTGCGCTTGCTGTTGGAGTTCCCTTTCCAGTTAGAGCTGTGGCCTTGCTGTTTTTGAGTGTGAGAGTTTCCTTGGCCTTTGGACTCTGAGGAGACTTGCTTCTGCTGCTTTATGCTGTAATGCTCGTGGTCAAGGCACTGCTCACTAACTCCTCCGTGGTTTGTGGCCTATGTATGCCACCACCCACGTTCATCGCTATCTCCGGCCTCGGCATCTTGAGCATCAACCGGATTCGTTCCTTTTCTGTCCGACTAGCTGCATAGACGAGCCAACTGTTGAATTTCTTCACGGCTTCCTCAACTGAAAGGTTGCCCTGACAAAACTCGGTGAACTCGTCGTAGTGGCGGTTTGTAACCTGACGTGAAAGAACTCCTCGAAGAATTCTTTCTCAAAGTCAGCCCATGTTTCACTAGGCGCTTCGTTCCGATTCTTTCCCACCACATGCGTCCGGCAGGAGGAGGCACACTTCACCTTCTCGTGTTACGGCCAGTCCAGAGCTCCATCGTGCTCTCCAATGTTTTGAACCAGGCTTGTGCATCCCATGGTTCACTAGTGCCCGAGAAGTTCTCGGGCTTGACTCACTGCTCCAGATAGGCTTCCTTTCTTGGCTCATCTGCTGGGGCTACTGGTGCTGGTGCTGGTGGTGGAACCTCTAAGACTACCGGAGTCATCAAATTCGGTTCCGGGGTGGCTGTTCTGCCGATTAGCCTTTAAGGTGGCTATTTCTTGTTGTTGTCTGTAACTGAGCCACTAATGCTGTAAGGTCTGGAGGAGGCACTGAACTGCCTGCCTCTTGCTGGGGCTCAGTAGCTAGTGCCCTTCTAGCTGGGCATCCTCGTGCCATTTCTAAAGACATAGAGAACATAACATAACTAATGTAATCACAGTTATATAACTACTGATATCATGTTTAAAACTATCACATACTAACAAACAGTAGGCATATAAACATGAACTGTAACTAGAAAGCAAGAACAATAAAGAGAGTAGAGGTATTCTTACTTGAAAGCTGCAGGTTCAATGCTGATGTGTGTGTAGGAAGTATGGAACACGGCTCTGATACCACTCTGTAACGACCCGCCTTCTACTAGCTGAGCTGTAAGGCCGATCGCTACAGTTATGCTGAGCTAACTGTGCGGAAAACTGATCTAATTTAAATTTTAGTTGCTACCTGATAACTATTCTTGGTTCTACATGTACTGAAGGATGCACTCTAGGAATACCAGGTGTATCCTACATCCCCTATGAACTAGAAGCTGATCTGTTAAGTTTCTTGTCGAAAGTGAACTCCCCAATCGATCCAGACTGAACTGGGTCGATTGCTCTCTGTTGGATCGATCCACGGATCGATCCGGACTGCTACTGTGCTCGGGTGATAATCTGGATCGATCGGCTGATCGATCCAGGCTCACTGATCGATCCAGTGATCGATCCAGCGTGCTTCTGTGCACGGGACTTTATTTGGATCGATCGGCTGATCGATCCACATAAGTCAATCGATCCAATGATCGATCAAAACCCTTTCTGTTCGCGAGGGATAGCTTGGATCGATCGACCGATCGATCCAGAAGCCTTCTGTTCGCGACAGAATATGACTGGATCGATCGGCTGATCGATCCAGAAGCCTTTTGTTCGCGGAATCAGCCCTCAATCGATCCATGGATCGATTGAGGATCCCAAATCGATCCACGGATCGATCGGAGTTTCTGATTTCGCACTGAAACTCTGATTTCAGCACTGGTTCGTGCCAAAACCTCACACTACAACTATCTAATGCATAATAAACATTCTAATAACATAAGACTAGCAATCTAACTTGTTATAGTGCATGGTTCTTTAATTTCTAGCATTTAACAACATAAAATGCATAAAAAGCAAAATACTAAAAGTTCATATTTCTAAGCTAGAATGTTTAAGTCCCCTAAAGATCTTTGATTCCAGTTCCTGCCACACACTCCATCTTTGCATTGCCCTCCAGCTTCCTCTGTTAGTCCATCTTTCCTTTACCTTTATCTGCAGTATAAGGAAAAGTAGAATCTGTAAGCTTAAAGCTTAGTAAGAAACCAACTACCTCACTAAAACATGCAACGATGCAAACATGCTTTTAAAGAATGCTATTTGAAAACATGTACTGGCATGGCATACTATGGTTGCAAGCATAAACTGAAATAACTGAACATGCATACTAAACATGGCATGGAAACCAATCATATGAATCAATGAAGATGACGGAACTGAACATATAATAAGCTAAACTGTAGCTAAACTGATACCGAATTCAAACTCAACTAACATAACTAATTTTGAGTTTTGAAAACTAATTCATAATAAGTGAAAATACATAATCATGCTGTTTGGGTCCGGCAACTGTACTTGCTGTGCGCGCATCCCTAACTAGACCCGGGTTTGCAAGTCCCGAATTTAGTAGGGTTAACTAGGTTATCTAAACCTAGAGACGACTGTGGGAGTCCAACCCAATGGATATCTGATCCAATACAGTGCCACTGAAAATAAAATACTGAAATAGCTAATACCTGCTTATTCTATTGTTTCTAGGTTATCTGAACCTAGTGCTAGGTTATCTAAACCTAGAGGCGACTGTGGGAGCCCACCCATTGGATATCTGATCCATATAAGCTGTAATAAACTGAGAATACTGAATAGATACCTCTAAAGTATCTAACTGAGCTGTTAAAATGCCTATAGTGCATTTTTACTAAACTAGCTATTTTATCGAACACCTGGGATGCTCTAACTCTTTTCCTTATTAGGGAGACCACCTCTAGGCACCCGACAACATCTAACCTCCTATCTGAAGAGGGAAGACATGCCCGGCCCATCTAAAGGTGCTCAACTAAGTCCCTAATCTGCGAAGAGAGTTAAATACACCCTAGATATCGATAAAAAGCCGCATACATCCTAACTAAAGCATACAAACTCAAACGGAAGCTATTATACTGCAGGTGAGGGATTTCTTACCTCCTATTCGTAATTTCTTACGATTCTATTCGCTAGAACTCCGGTGGAGATGATCTTCTCGACGATCCGCTCGCGTCTACGTGTTCTTCTCGCGAAGGGGGACGTCCTCGTATCGAAGATCTCGCCGGAAGGAGTTCCCTTGGCCCTTGGGGCTTGGTGTGCCGTGCGTGAGGAAGAGGAGAAGAAGGAAGAGGCGGCGGTGGTGTTGGGTCTCGGCGTGAGGGTTTTGGAGAGGGAGGGTTGCCGAACCAAAACAACTTAAGTTCTTAATTTATATTAAGTGGGTAACTAGGCCCAACTTAAATATAAATATAAATGTTTCCCTTCTCTTTCAGCACGGTCCTACTGGGTTCAACTGGTTACTAGCATTATCCCTAAGCCATAGGTCTCGGGTTCGATTCCCGCTTAGGTCGTTTTCGTTTTCTAATTATTTTTACTACTTCCGCTACTCGGAAAATTCCGGAAAAATATCTAAAAATTCCAGAAAAATCATAGAATAATTTTAATGCAAGTTTGAGAATTTTCGGGCGTTACAATATATCCATGTGTTTAATTATATATGTTTATTGTATCTTTTGATCTCATTTGTTTAAGTGTTTCAGTATAAGAACAGAAAATTTCTTTGACCATAGATTCATATTATCAGTATTTTGGAGGTAGGATGGAGAGTTAATTAGATGAGATTACTTCTCTCCTCAAGTAGTATGTCAGGAACCAATGCAATGAGTGCAAGCAACGAACATATGTGAGACTTAATTCTATCAGCCTGAGCAACCTCAATATTATCATCCTGAACCTCAGTTCTACCAGCCTTAGATTCAGTATTATCAACCTGAACTCCAACTACCTATGGAGCAGCAGAATATGTATGAGTAATTTTCAATTACATATAATTCTAATTGGATGAATAATTCACATTTCAGGTATGAGGATGCACAAAGTTAGTTCACTAAACTCTATCCAGCATATCAAAATCCACAGGAATTTCAGTATGATCCTATGCCTACATAGTCACATCTAGTCTAGCAGATTGATCCATCTCCTTGGGAACATTTTAAGAGTATAGTGAAGAAGTTCATGCCTATAATCAACCATATTGGCAAAATTTAAAGGAGTTTATGCAGCAAATGATAGAGCAACAAGCAGCTTATGTTGCTCAGGCTGAACAAGAAGCCGACGAGACAAATCAAATATTGCAAATACACTTGGATTAAATTGCAGCATCCATAAGCCAACTACAAGCAAAAGGCTCTTGTGAGAAGATGGATTGTAGAGCTTGTAACAAGCCTGACTATGATTCTACTGCTCTACAGGACTCCTCTAGTTCTTTGTGTTGTGATATTATAGTTGTAGATAATTGATGATATTATTGTAGCAAATTTTGGATGAAAAACTTTGGCTGACACTGTCGATATTATAGGAATTGAAGTTGTTGATGATGAAAGTGTAGGGACTTGCACGGTGGAAGCAATGCCCTAAGAATCACCACTTTTAGTTGCACCATCACCTAAACCAGATGTTGATAGGAGAGAATAGGGACTTATGTTGTGGAGGCAAGGACCAAAAATCACTTCCTTTAGTTATACTAGCACTTGATCTAGAGACAGACACAAGAGGAAGTCACATCCACTCTTAGAGAACCTCCAGGTACCTTACAACACTATAAGTTAAGAATTTCTTCTGATTTTTTGAAAAATTCCATGGAGGTACCTATACTTGATTTTTTTTTTTTTATGTCATTCATTTTTTGATACATGCTATACAGAGATTGTTTCTATTTCATTTATTTCTTGCCCCACATGCTTACGAGAGGTGCTCTTTTTTCTTGGTCTTGTAGGTCCAGTGAAAATCAAGCTTCAATTGGGTGCTCCAATTGAACCGCCTCCAACCTCCAGGAAGAACTTTCAAAGAGCATAATGTAAAGGGAGCAGTCATGACTTCAACGTATAGCATTCCACTTCTGAAGTGGATTTTGACCTTAATCTACTCCAACCACTAGGAAAAACTATTTCATTACAAGGATAGATTCTACTTCTAAATCTCTTACAACTGCCTGGAATAAAGAGGACTCTATTCTTTATTTTTTTACTTCATATTTTTCATTATTTTTACACTTTGCTCTCATAGTTTGCTTTATACTTTGCATTTTGTTTGATTCATATTTCATTTGGTTTTGAATAAGTATCTCGCTAAGCATTCTTCATAATGCCTTGAGAATCATAAAAGCTAATTAAATTTGACCATTGAGTTTTGGATATTCTTGCATGATTGAGTCCCTTACTTTCATTTGTCATGTGTGTGGTGATAGATTCTATCTTGATTGATTGAGTGTGATGGATAAAATTACCTAGTGAGGACCACCTATATGCCTATTATTGAGCTTTTCTTTTGTGCAATGGCACTCATGACAATTGATACTCTAGAACTTGCTTTGCTTATTTTTTGAAACCATGGTAGCATATGCATGCATGAAAATGATGAAAGATATTTATCATTCTTGTTTCCTCATAATTTCTAATTTCGTTATCCACAAAACATTTTCACCTAGCATTTTAATCTTTGATCATCTTTGCTTGCTCTATCTCCTTGAGAGTTTGGTTAATGACTTGATGAGTTATTTTGCCGAGATGGCCAAATTTTAAGTGTGGGGGAGGGAAACACATATTTGCATTTGTTGAAAAATTGTGAGGACTTTGGAGGTTTTCATGGTGCAGATTTCTATTTTTTGGGGGCATGATAAGGTAGTTGCAAACATGACTCCTGTTATTATTGCTGGATGCATTAATGTGCAGTAATGAAGGAGAATTGTTTAAATGTCTATTTTTGACTTTATTTGGGGCAATTTGAAAGTTGTACATGTCATATAATTGGGCTTGGATTTGGTTGTGAATGTATGTTAAAGTGCAACATGGGATCCAAAATGTACAATGGCAGTGACAAGAAGTTTTAAAGAGGTTTTTGTTATCAGATTTTGCTGGAATCGATCAGTCATAGTAAGTTGTATTTGGAGGGTGCTGAAGAGAAAAAAAAAGAGTGGAAAAAATAATAGCAGAAAAAAATTGGAATTGTCAAAGATTGTTGATGAGTTGGGTGAAAAAAAGAGTATTTGTTGGTGAGTGTTAATGGGAAGTGTTTCAACTATTGAAGAGGTTGCATATCTATAGAGTTTTTCTTGGATTGTCTTTAGAACCCAATAGGAGATGGAATCTGATGTTGCTGTTGAAAAAAATTGAGAAGAGCTTAAAGGAAGGTTTTTTTGGATTTCTGCAGAATTCAGTTTAATCCTTCATCTTTTGAATTCTTGGTGAAGTTCTTTAATCATTTAAGGATTGGAGTAAAGTTTTGATTACTCAATATTGCTAGTGGTAGGTCTTCATTGATCTAATCCTACAGATTCCTTTAAAACTTCTTGTCTGATGTATGGTTTGAGGATCCAATCCAAATACTTGCAATGTTGTTGACTACCTTGTCACAGTGTGTATAGTTGGATACTGGAATATTATCTTACCTTTCTTATGCCCAAGTGAATCCTGTGAATCCTCCATTACCTGTTCTACAGAAGTGCCTCTCACTAATCTATTGTTTAACTTCAATCGATCTAGTGCCAAATGAAATCCTCCTAAACTAAACTCTACACGTTCCAAGCTTAAATTCCTTCAAGTTTTAGGAGCTGAAACTTGAAGTTGATTCTGTAAAGAAAGGGAGGAAGAGAATATTTTTGTTTGAAAAAAAAAATCTGAGTGGCATTCAAATCCTCATTGTTATTTGGTAATTTCAGATGTTGACGAAAAAGATGTGAGAAAGAAATGGAGGTCTCACTGAGATCTGTGAATTTGAAGGGCACTCCATACTCAAAAGTCAAATTCCTACATTGTAATAGTTCAGAAACTCCAATTCCAGCATTCTGAAAATTTCAGAAATCAGCAAAAATGAGAATTATGTGGCTGCATTCCTTCCGTCACTTACCATTCAACAACAGACCATAATCCCCATTATTGAACATTCAATTGGTATCAATCTGTGCAGTTACCTTTTGTTACAAGGTCAAGAAAAAAAAACAACCCTAATTTCCTTTAAATCTGAAATTGATTTTGAAAAATCAGAATTTCTGAGATGAGCTTCAATTCTGAAATCTTTTGTCTCTAATCATGAATTCAAGTAGGGGAGATGGTGGCATTTGGATATGAAGTTGAAGTGCAACTCCATTGATATTTGGTGAGGATACTGCATTTTTGTAAATGAACAGCTGCTGTTTTATAATAGGAATTTCTGAACTTGTGAAGCATCAGAATTTCTGGATCTGATTGCTTGCCAAGTTCTGGAGCTTTGAAACATGAGAATTCTATTGAATTTGAACCTTGTAAACTGATTTCTTAAATGGTAGAAGCAAGAGTGGGAACAACTTCTGGATTGTTGGAATTCATGGTCATTAGTGAAGAAGATCAATGAAGTTGAATATGATTTCCTAAATTCTGAAGTGCAGGAATTCTTAAAAAAAAAGGTAGATCCGTTACCTTAACGACCCTTCTAGTACCGGCCCCATGAATGTGGAGGGAGGTAAATACAGGTACACAGACATTAGGCGCAGGGTGGGGTAAGTCCCAGGTCGTCAGTTTTTTAAAATCGACCTCTGACCATTATGCCAGAGATA
The DNA here is from genome assembly GCF_018446385.1 of Zingiber officinale. Lineage (NCBI taxonomy): Eukaryota > Viridiplantae > Streptophyta > Magnoliopsida > Zingiberales > Zingiberaceae > Zingiber > Zingiber officinale. The sequence continues at coordinate 31,329,868 of NC_055992.1, read as the reverse complement.
TCATACACCCACTGTCCGCGCTACGCCCTGAGGGCTATAGGAATTCTCTTAAAAAATCTAAAGTTTGAAACTGTGAAACTTTCAGCAGCTGTAAACCCTTGAATTCTTGCTGAATTTTATTTCTAAATTATTGAACTACAGAAATTTCATCGAAACTAAATTCTGGAAATATTTAGCTGGATCTAATACCTTGAATTGAAACTTCACTGCACATAAATGGACTTGGAGTGTCTAAGGAACAGAGAATTAATTCAATGCATTCAATAAAGAAAAAATGTGGGAATGTTATACATGAAAGTTGGAATTGGAATTTAAATTTACAAAAAGAGGGTTACAGAAAAAAGAACTGTAGAGTTGCTGAATTGTGTCTGATTCCTGAAACTATTTCCTTGATTCTGAAACTGTAATTCTGGAAGTCAGAAATTGTCAAGTTTAACCAGCGATCATTCTAGTTGAGGCTTCACAATAATTCAATACTAAATGGTGTTGTAATTTTTGTTAACTCTTCATGAGGCAAGCCAAGATTACCTACGATTCAAGTTCTGAAACCTCAATCTGAAAAGAAAAACAACTGGAACTCAGAAATCAGTGAACTTCTGGACTTCCAGAAATTGAATGCTGAAGCTACTTTTTCTGAGATTTTGAGATGTGTCATTTGGTTTTCTTTTCTCTTCTAAGCCGTGATGATTCAACTCTTGCACCTATTAAAACTTGAATTATTGAAACAAAGTCTCTGAGTGATTTTAAAACACGAATGCTCTGTCTAGCTTCTGAAATCTCTAGAATGCATTCTGAAAATCAGAATTTCAGGGGTTTAACTTAGTAAGAGTTCTGAATTAGTTTCTAGAATCATTGATTGAAAGATTGATTTTAGCTTAATAACTTCCTAGAAACCCAGAACTTGGACACTGCAGAAATTATTTTGCAAGTTGTATAGTGAAGCAATGAAGAGTATCAACTTGAAGAGATAACGTATTAAGATTTGTGGGTGGCTATCCAATTGAAGAGGAGTTTGGTTCAATCTCTTGCTTTATCATCGACAAATGGTATTTTTCATTTCCCATGATAAATTCTTTGCTACATCTCAAATTGAGTAACTTATCAGATTTATTCTTCCAATACTCACACCCTCTCATTGTTGTTTTTTCTCATACTCATTTTGTTTGCTTCACTTAATTTCTTTTTGATTATATTTCAATTCTCAATAAATCCTTTTGATTCATGTATGCTATACATCTACAATGGTAGAGAAGAGGCCCCCAAGGCTAGGGTGTAGCGGAAGGGAGCTCGGTTGTTACCCAGGTATCCACGGTTCTATCCCAACTATGATGCATTTACAGGAATTTTTCCTCTAAATGTGACATGCAACCACGGGATGTTGGATTTTGGGCCACCCACCACGAGCACTTCCTGATTTACCCTAGTGGTTAGTGAAAAACTTCTATGGGGTTGGACCGGTTGCCCTAGGTTCAATGTTACCTGATTTATCATTTTTTTTTTTGCAATGGTAGAGAAGAGAAAATGAGCAAGTTTATGATAGTGAAGTGTTGTAAGTAACTTTTTAGTGAAACTTCATCTTTACATATGTTTTTGAGAGCTATGATATTAGTTGAAATATCACCTGGTGAGACTCTTTTCATCCTTAGTCTATTCAAGTAGTTGATATTACCATGCTTGTTGACTAGTGTAAAGTTTGGATTCATGAATATTTTGATCCATATAAATTTGATGGTCCTAGATAATTTACTTTTACTATCTTCAAAGTATTACTAGGGAAGTTGTTAGGGAGATGATTTTTAGTTTGTTCTTATTTTATTTGCTTGCTTGGGACGTGCAAGAATAAGTGTGAGGGAATTGATAACACCATTTTTTGCACATTATTTTAGCCTTAATTTCCACATTTTAATCCTCTCATATAGTTAATTGTTGATTTATATCATGTCATTGAATTGGATTCATTTTAGGGCTTCGGTATAATTCTTTCTATTTTTATGGACTTTTACTTAAATTTTTGAGATTATTATTTATAGGGAATCAAGATGACAATTTGATTGAACCAAGTTGGATCAAATTAGGCTTAAAGGCTAGAGCACAAGAGAGAGTCAAATCTGAAGCCAATTGATTAAAATATCAAGATATGCTCTATCTTAGCCATTCATCAAGATGTGATTGATTTTGTTCCATTTGATCAGATCTAGGATGATCTGAACCATCTACTCAGATCCAGCCATCTTAATCCTCCATGGGAATTTGCTTGATCTGGACCCTTCATTTAGATTGCATCCCATCCACTCGATTAGATCTGAAGTAATTAGAGTTGTTCAATCAAATCTGATTAGATTTAAAAATGAGAAGCTATAGTGGAGGAGAGGATCATGATTTTTAGGAGACAGAGGAGAGCTCATGCAACTTGGTTTGGTACAGAGGTTTTTGCTAGCGATTTTCATAATCTACAACTGAATTCATCGGGGGAGGAAGATTGTCGAAGAGGTAAGAGTTACTCCTTCCTTTCCGATTCCCAGATCCAGTCGCCAATTAATCAATTCGTTTTCTCCATTGATTTTTCCCTGAAGCCATTGCTTTCCACCAATTTTGTGTTGTCGTCCCGATATACCGCCATCTCATAGCTAGGAGAGATTGAAGGAGTTCTTTGTCATCTCCTAGCTGCAGATCAACCTATTCCCAACATCGATCAACCATTTCATCCACCATTGCCGACTTCCTTTGTTCTGCCCCTCTATAGATTCGATTCGGAACAAGCTAGGGAATGCCCTAGTTTGGTTCGTAAGAACCTTTAGATCCTTGTTCGTTCATGAGAGCTATAGATCTATTTTCATGTGATGAATTGTTCATTTAATTCCCTATGCATTTGATCTTGGTAGTTTGATTAGTAGTTTTGTGGATTTGCATTTAAGAGTTTTTAATGTTCTTGTTAATGTTTGATTTCTATTTTACAGTAGCTTAGGATAATGTAGACATCTTATTCCTTTCCAATACAATGAGTGATTTGTTTCCGTTGTTAGTTTTCTTTATCTTCTATTTGTTGCAACTAGATTAGATTAAATTAGGTTTCATTAATTTAATCGCTTTAGATTCATTAATCGCTTTATGTTCTTTAGTTCATTGCAATCATAGTTAAGATTAGATAGATTGTCTTTCATTACTCACTTGTAGCATTTAGCAACTTAAACTCAAACCCCATATTTGAATAAAATTAATCCTGAGATTTATCATACACTAGCTGCATTCATTGGGAGATAACCTGAGTTATTCCCTATGCCATGTTAGTGTAGAGAGGGTTCAATACTTAATTGATTTTGATACACTCGTAGTGTGACATATAGTTGCTTATTAGCTCCTTGGGCCCACCCTGACTCCTTGGGCATGCTCCAACTTCTCGAGTACACCTCGACTTCTTGAGTGCACCACGACTCCTTGGACACATCCTGACTCCTTAGGTGCACCCTGACTTCTCGGGTGCACCCCATCTTCTCAAGTGCACCCCAGCTCCTTAGGCATACCCCCACTCCTTAGGAGTACCCAAGTTCCTTGGACATGCTCCGACTTCTCAGGTGCACTCCGACTTCTTGAGTGCACTCCGGCTCCTTGGGCGCACCTTGACTTTTTGGGTGCACCTCGACTCCTTGATCTCCCATCTCCTTGGTGACTCGACTCAGAATGCAGGGTCATTTCAAAAAAAGGATAGCCATCGCTAAATCTCAAATTACTTCAAGAAAAGAATAACGATCACATAAATCTCAAATTATTTTAGGGAAAAGATAATGGTGTGAATAAATCTTACATTATTTAAGAAAATTAAATAATGATAACGTGAAGAGGGGAACAAAAGGAAAAAGTCTACTGTCTCTCTATAAAAGGTAGTCCTTTCTGGCATTCAAGTTACATACACACACATACATACAGCAAAACCCTAATACTCTTTTTCTTCATTCTCTAACTTGAGCGTCAGACTGACTGCACTAGAGAACGCCCTGATTGTCATTCTAATATCTTTTTTTCTTGTTTGTTATCATCTAGGCTCGCAGAACCACATCATCCTCGTTGTCATCAAGCCATTGATGATTAAAGTTGGCAACAAAGCCAACTCATTGGTGATTCACTGTCGATGTTCATGGGCAACATCAAATAGCTTAGCCTGAGTTGACTTCGTAGTTAGCTACTCTATTAGTCGATTATTAGTCACATCAGTTGATAGCTCGAAGCCATAAATTTACCCAAGTGACAACTTTATTCTTTTTTGGATTCTTTAGTCAACTAGATCATTGCATTAATTGATTGTACTATCAATTAACTATTATAACTTCAAATTCGACTAAACTATAACTTCATGGTTTCAGATTCATTAATTGATTATTTTTCTTCACCAGTCTACTAACACCCTACTTCCAATCATACCAAGCAGACGCGAAGCTAGGATAATTGTATAATAGAGGTGTAAGTGGTATATATTAGCACTAGTTATCCGTTCAGGCCAACTAATCCTAGGGATGACCGATTTGGCTCCACAAAAATTTTCCACTAGCTATCAAGGTAAATCTAGAAGTGCGTGTAGCAAGCGGCCCGGTAGTCCAACATTCCAAGTTTATCATCCCATTAAAGAAAATGGTCTGCAGTGTGCCATAATTGGGAATCAAATCATGGGTACTTGGGAGATTGTATTGGCATCCTGCGGTTGCACCTTAGCCAGAGAGGGTAAAATTAAATTCTTCATTGATTCATATTCACATGTTTAATGATAATTTGTGAAATTGTGTAATTATTTCCGTTGTCGCTCGATTCAATCAGGAATAGATAATTTAAATCACCGAAAATGTTTTGGAGGCTCATTGATTTCTAACAAAATGGTATTAGAGCAAGCGGTTATGTGGCCGCCTTACATCTTTTTTGCTAAATCGGAAACAAAATTTAGGGTTGCCCTTGAATAGAATTCCTTGTTTGTTGTGCAGAGGGTGCTGCTTGCTTCGAAGAGGTAATGGGATGGAGGGTTGATTTCTACGAAGATGGAAGGAGACAGTCTAGACAGAGGATGTTGCTTGTTGGCTTGCTGAAAAGAGAGAAGAAGACGAATTCGGGTTGCTTGTAAGGGATGTTACTTAGGGCTGTAAACGAGCCGAGCCGAGCCGAGCTTTGAGGTGTTCAAGCTTGTTTGATAAGATAATCGAGCCGAGCCGAGCTTAAAATGAACCAAGCTTTTGAAATGAGTGTTCAAGCTTGGCTTGGTTTATTTTTTATGAGCTTGAGCTTGTTTGAAGCTTGGCTTGAGCTTGGTTCGTTTAGATGTTATCAAGCTCTCAATTCAAGCTTGGCTTGAGCTTGGCTTAGGCTTGGTTCGAGCTTGGCTTGAGCTTGGTTTGAGCTTGGTTCATTTAGATGTTATCAAGCTCTCAATTCAAGCTTGTTTGATTGTTTGAAACTTTTAATTGTTTGATTAGTTATTAAGATTGATAATTTAAATTTATTTATTTTATTTTATTATTTATTTAGCATATTGAAAGAGTTTTATTAATAAATATGGTTCGTGAACATTGTTCACGAACGTTGTTCACGAACATTATTCACGAACGTTGTTCACGAACGTTAACGAGCTGAACACATATGTGTTCAAGCTTGTTTGTTTAGCTTAACGAGCTGTTCAAGCTTGTTTGTTTAATTAATCTTATGTATATTGAACGAACATAAACAAGCTCTTACCAAGCCGAACACCAAGCTTGTTCACGAACGCTTGGTTCATTTATAGCCCTAGATGTTAGGGTCGATTTGTAGCTAGAGGGGAGGGGTGAATAGCTCGTTGCGCTCGTCGTTGCTTGCTTCTTGGTGATGATATGCAGCAGAAAGAACAAGAAATAAAAATACAATGCTAACACAAGGATTTACTTGGTATTCACCTCAAGAAGAGGTGACTAATCCAAGGATCCACACACGACACACTCTCCACTAAGAAAAACACTCCTTTACGGTAACTACCAAAGGCCGATAAGCCTTGTACAAACCCACACAACAAATACAACTCACACAAGAAGAAAAATACAAGAATACAAATAAGAACTCTTTCTTCTTGCTTACTTGTTGCTTGTTGTTGCCTCTTGAACCTTGGAAGTGTACCAGCACTTGTCTCCAAGAGCCTCCAAGAAATGGTTGTGAGCAGTGGAGATGTCGTAGTAAAGATCGGAGAAGAGTCGGGTGAAGAACTACTGAAGAAAACGCTCGCAACGGCTTTATCCAACGCCAACGGTCGGATCCCAATCGATTGGATTACTCCCAATTAGGAATATAAATGAACCAAGTCGCTCGCAAACTATTCGAAGCTCGATTCGATAAAAGCTCGTTTGAGCTCGTTTAATGAGGCTCGTTAAGATAAACAAACCAAGCTCAAGCTTCGCAATATTCGGCTCGTTAGCTCGTGAACACATTCGTTAAGCTCATTAATCAACTTTTAAATACAAAAGATAATAGTTTTGATATTGAATTTATAGATTTTACACCCTACTTATGAAAAATATAGACAAATATATTAAATTTATTTATTAGAATAAAATTATAAATTTTAATAAGAATATTATAATTTTCTCTAAATATATAATTTAATTTTTAATGAATATTTAAATTTATGATTTATATTTATTAAGCTCGTTTAGGCTCGATAAAAGCTCGAATAAGCTCGTGAGCCATGAATATATTCGTTAAATAAAGCTCGAGCTCGGCTCGATTATAAACGAGCCAAGCTCAAACATTCAAGTGTTCGGCTCGGCTTGATTACACCCCTACTCCCAATCGATTGGGGAGGCTTTGGATCGATCAGTCGATCGATCCAGAGTGCCTCTGTGCTCTCTGGAACTCGCTTGAATCGATTACCCGATCGATTCAACATGTCTCATGATTTTCCAGGGCTCCAATCGATTGCCCGATCGATTGGAGGCTCCCAATCGATCGGGTGATCGATTGGGAGGGCTTCTATGTGACAAAACCAACTTCCCAATCAATCCACTGATCGATTGGGAGGAGAGTTTTGTTAGGACCAAAAGTAGCTAGAGGGGGGGTGAATAGCTCGTCGCGTTCGCTCGGTGCTCGGCGTTGCTTGTTCCTTCAAAGATGTGCAGCGGAAAATACAGAAACAATCACACAACGCTAACACGGTTGGTTTACTTGGTATCCACCTCACAAGAGGTGACTAATCCAAGGATCCACACCAACACACACACCCTCCACTAAATAAAACTCTCCTTTATGGTAACTACCAAGGGCGGAGAAGCCCTACAAGACTCAATACAAGAAGAGAGGGAAAGGATACAAGAAATACAAGCTTACAAGCTTACAATGAGTATAAACCCTAACCCTAGCTTCTCTTCTTGGCTTTGATCCGCCTCTTGACTTGGAAAACTTCCAAGATCCTTCAAGCTGGCGATCTGAACTTTGTGAGTGCTGTGGAGGCGAGAAATCTGGAGTGAATCGGAGAAGAGATGCGAAGAAAATGACCGCCTGCGGCTTTAACCAACCGTCGGATCCCGATCGATTCGAATATTCCAATCGATCGGGAGGCTTTGGATCGATCCACGGATCGATCAGCGCTTGTACGATAAGCGCTGGATCGATCCACGGATCGATCCAGCGCTAATCGCGCGAAGCAGCAGCCGATCCATCGATCGATTGGAACATCTGGATCGATCCACGGATCGATCCGGAGCTCTATCGCTTAGGAGAAGCCTGGATCGATCCACTAATCAATCCAGCTCCTGGATCGATCCATCGATCGATCCAACACTTGGTTTTGCCCAAAACCAAGTTCCAAGCCTCTCAAACCAACATCCGGTCAACCTTGACTGTTGGTACAGCATGCTAGCATCGGTCACTCCTTTGACTGCTAGGACTTCCCACAGTGTCGGTCAATCCCTTTGACCCACTTAGACTTTTCTATTCATGCCAAGTATCCGCCACTCCTTGACCTACTTGGACTTCCATCGATGTCGTCGGTCCTTTGACCTATCTGATTTCCTCGTGCCAAGTATCCAATCGATCCTTTGACCTACTTGGACTTCCAACACCAGATGTCCGATCATCCCTTGATTTTTCTTGCCCGGCTTCACTCACCGGGACTTTCACCCAGCTTCACTCACTAGGGTTTTCCATCGCCTAACTTCACTCACTAGGGCTTTCTGGCTTCACTCACGGGACTTTCACCTAGCTTCACTCACTAGGGTTTTCCTTGGCTTCACTCACCGGGACTTCCTCTCAAGTATCCGGTCAACCTTGACCTACTTGCTCTTCTTCAATCAATTTCTTATTGTTAAACATCTAAACTCAAACCAAGACTCGGCTTGGTCACCCAGGTCAACCTTGACCGGGGGATGTGCACCAACAATCTCCCCTTTTGATGTTTGACAATACCACAATAACACTTACAATACCACATGTAAGTTAGGCTAATCCTATAGCCTCAATCTTCATGCCACTAGGTAATGAAACATATAAATTAAGCTCTTCATTCTCCCCTACGAGGGCACACTCCCTCTAGGTAATGAAAGCCTAACTTACACCCATTCATAGGTCCTTTCATTCTCCCCCTATTGGCACACATCAACCCATCTTTGGGCACACATCAACCCATGCCCCAATTTTGGGTACACATCAACAAATCCATTTGTTGACGACTCTCCCCCTGAAGAGTTACTCATCATTGTTCACAACATCACTCGTTGTGATCAACACGATAATGAAGGTCCCATACCCTTCATTTATCCTTAACTTCTCCCTCAATGTAGACAAATACCCAACCTTGAGCATTATCTAACCACTTGAGTTCCCACTTGAAATAATGAGGATATCCACTCCCCATTTCAAGTTCAAAAGCTCATACATGAGCATTTTCTTTAAAGAAGGTTAACCACCTTCCAAGGTTCATGAAAAGTAATTTTTCATGTCTTTAAAGAGTCCCTCCCCCTAAAGACATGGTGGTAACTTCTATCATTGCACCAACAATGACTTGGAATTCCTAAACCTTTAGGAAACCCAAATTTAGAAGTTTTGAGGTTCAAATATTCAAAATTTGAAACAACCTCAACCTAAACTTCTACTTAGTCTTCGTTAACCAATCCATCCTTGTTTTCAACATGAAAACACCCTTTGTATGTATACAAATGTATTTTAGGGGTTTGGAATGGTTACCTAGACTCAAAGAGGTTCAAAGATGCTGAAATCAAGCCTACCCAGCCAAAATCAGCAACTTGGATCGATTGGAGTTGGGATCCAATCGATTGAACCTTTCTGAATCGATCCACTGATCGATTCAGACTACTGATCGATCCAGCGAGCTTCTGCTCGCGGGAGTCTTGCCTTTTGAATCGATCCACGGATCGATTCGGGCACTCCAATCGATCCATGGATCGATCGGAGCTCTGATAGTTGCTGAAATTCCATTTCAGTCAACTTCAGAAACCCCTAGAAAATTCTACAAAAATCAAAAAATCATGAAATTTCGTGTAGACATTATTAGGGCATACTTAATCATGGAAAAATAGCTTTCTATGAAAATACATCATATTTTCAAAGATTGACACAAACTTGAAAACTTGCAAAAACCTTAGTGTTTTCTTCAAGTTTGTGTCTAACTATTCAATGGTGATTACTATCAAAAGATAGCGTTCACCAAGGTTTTTCAAAAACATTTTAAAAACCTTTTAAAAACCAATATCCCATCATGTTCCTTGGGCTTAATGCACATGACTTGTACATTAGCTTTCCCAATGATGGGAAAACACATAACTATGTATTTTGATGAACCTAAAAACTCAAAAGAATGTACTAAATCAACATCTTGAGCTTTGTTCATCATCCTAACATCTCACTTGTATCTAATGTGCACTAATCACATACAAGTCACCTTATAGTCTTTGTGAGATGTAGATTTTAGTTTTTGCCCTAATCTAGGGATCATGCATATCTATCTAGGTATTTTAGAAATATTAGACATCCACCTAGGATGTCATTTGTCAATAAGTGTTGTTAAATGCCATTTGTCCTTAATTACAAGGAATTAAATTTAACGCATGATTATGTTATGGCATACATCAAAATAAAATAATTTTCAAAAGAAAAATATTCTATAACTACATGATGTATGAATGTCATGACATGGTATTTTTTGGATTTTTCATAATAAAACATGAATGCAAAACTAGACATGATGTCATGGCATATGATGGGCAAACAATCATGGCAAGATTTAGCATAAATAAAATATACCTAGATTAACTATCTAAGTATCCTTAAAGTCTTAGCTAAACTTACAACTTAGACCTAGATTGCCCTAAAGTGCTTCAAGAGAATGCCAAAGCCTAAATTGGCATTTCTAATTTCCTTGATTTAATGTATGCCAATTGAAAATAAACATGTCCTCAAATGTTGGCATATTCCATTTTTCCTCAAGAGTGATTACATAAATCAAGGCCCGGATTGCCTTAAATTTCCAAGAGAATACCAAAATCCCAACTTGGTATTTCTCAAGGTTTTCCCAATTTGTGCCATTTTAAGATAAAATCAATTTTTTACCATTAGACACATTTTACTCTTTCAAGGAGTAATCATCAGGTCCATTTCATTTTCAAAGGTTAACTAAAACCTTGAAAATGCTCCTTGAGTGTCAATTTCCTCAAAGTTGGGTTAACTACCCTTCTAATCGGAGTTGACACTCTCTAACCCATCTATGGGGTAGAGAAGATGCTCCTAGGAACCCAACACCTATTGGTGCTCCTTGGATGCTCTAGGTACTCACTAGGGATAACTTCCCTAGATACCTTCCTAGTGACCTTGTTGGGCTTCTTAGAAGCCTTGGTCACATTTTCTAGGTCAACTCTAGGGATAGCCTCCCTTGTGACCTTGTTAGTGACTTTCTTAGACTTCTTAGAAGTCTTAGTCACTTTGATTGCAAAGATACTTCTAGGGATATCTTCACTTTGATTGCAACTCTAGGGATAGCCTCCCTTGTGACCTTGTTGGGCTTCTTAGAAGTCTTAGTCACTTTGACTTGCAAAGATATTGCAAAGTTAGAACTATCATGTTTTTTACCATAATGTAAAGGGGTAGGCTCAATAAATGTTACCTTCTTCTTTACCTTGGAGGCTCCCCCTTGACGAATGCCTCCTTGAGCCTTGACCATCTTCTTCCCCTTGGGGCATTGACTTCGGTAATGCCCCTTTTGATTGCAAGAGAAGCATATAATATGCTCCTTGCTCTTCTTTGTGTTGGGGATGATCTCCTTGGGCTTCGCCTTGCCCTTTTGTGCCACTTGGCCCTTCTTCTTGGCCAATTTAGGGCACTTGCTCTTGTAGTGCCCATGTTCCCTACACTCAAAGCATATAATATGATTTTTATTTTTAATTGAAATATTTATACCTTTGCTTGTAGGGGTGGCATCTTTCCCTTTGGATCCGGAGGTAGAAGCTTCCTCTTGATCCGATCTTGATTCTCCTCCATTTGATTTTTCTTGACTCGGAGGTAGAAGCTTCTTCAATCTCTTCATCTCTTGACCCGGATGTAGAAGCTTCTCCTTCTTCTTGATCCGGCGTCACCAAGGATTGCTCCCCCTTAATCCTAGAGGTGGAGGCTTCATCATCTTGAATATGAAACAAAGAGTATTCTCCCTCCTTGTTCCCTTCGTTGCATTCACTTGAAGATGAAGCTTCTTCTTGAACTTCTTCTTCGAAGGTTGAGCATCTCTCAACCTCGGAGTCCTCCTCTTGGTCTTGATCCAATGAGTCGCCCTCTTTGGATTCTCCTTGATTTGGTACAGTGGAGGGGATCTCATGAATTCTTGTCAATTTACTCCAAAGCTCCTTGGCATCTTCAAACTCTCCAATTTGTTCCAAGATGTTGCTTGGCAATAAATTGACCAAAAGCTTGGTCACTTTGTCATTGGCCTCACATCTTTGGATTTGGTCTTTTCTCCACTTGCTCCTTTTGAGTACTTTGCCCTTGGAATTTGTGGGAGCTTCAAAACCTTCCATGAGAGCAAACCATTGCTCTATCTCCATCATAAGAAAATTTTCGATTCTTGATTTCCAAGAATCGAAGCTTGTAGATGAATATGGTGGAGCCACCCTTGTGTCAAATCCAAGTCCATCTTGGAATTGCATCTTGAAGTTGAGCTTGATAAAATCTTGAACTTGAAGAATTTGCTCCAACTTCTTCACCCCTCTAGCTTTTCTTGTTATGCTTGACCCTTCCGGCGATGATTCCGGTGAAGAGCGGTCTCGCTCTGATACCACTTGTTAGGACCAAAAGTAGCTAGAGGGGGGTGAATAGCTCGTCGCGTTCGCTCGGTGCTCGGCGTTGCTTGTTCCTTCAAAGATGTGCAGCGGAAAATACAGAAACAATCACACAACGCTAACACGGTTGGTTTACTTGGTATCCACCTCACAAGAGGTAACTAATCCAAGGATCCACTGTTGGAATGTATACTTAAAGCCTAAGCTTTGTAAACATTTATTATGAATAAAGAATCACATTTGGTCTAATTGTCTACATTTGTTTGTAGTTGTTCATTTAATTTATATTGTAGATAACATAGTATGTGGTGTCACATACAGAAGATGATGTTATCAGTACCTTATAAATTATAAACAGTAGCTCACGACCAAAATGGAAAAGGAACAAACCATTAGAAGGTCGTAGTGTAATTAGGTATTAGTTTATCTTGACTATATAATTACACTAGTACACTCAGAGTGTATTGAGTAGGACCATTTGAGGTCGTTCCTTTTATACTGACTTTATAAAGGAACAAAGACCTCAGTTATTATGGAAGTGTGTGCTCTTAATCCTAATAAAATAACAAGCACATATATTTGATATTTATTTCTTTAATTTATCAATGGGTGAGATTTAGTTCGATGAATCAATAAACCCGATAAGTTGGGAAATGGTATCACTTATAGTGTGTGTTGTTGATTATAGAAGGAAACTGTGTCCTAGAGATACTAGGTTGATAATGTCCCCAAGAGGAGCTCATAAGGATTGTCATGTTAAACCCTGCAGGTGGACTTAGTCCGACATGACGATAAGGTTGAGTGATACTACTCTTGGACTTAGATATTAATTAAATGAGTTGTCAGTAACTCACTTAATTAGTGGACATTCGATATCTTAAACACAGGGAGACTAACACACTCATAATAAGAAGGAGCCCAAAAATGTAATTTGGGATTGGTGCGGTAGTTCAATGATAGTTCTCTAGTGGAATGAATTATCATTGATAAAATTAAGTTGTGTGTTCGGGGAACATGGGATGCTTAATTTTATCGGGAGACCAAAACCAATTCCTCCTCTCGGTCCTATCGTAGCCTCTTATTTATAAAGTACTATACCCACATATACCCACCTTCATACCCACCTAAGGGGCCGGCCAAGCTAGCTTGGGAACCAAGCTAGGGCCGGCCTAAGTTGGGTGGCCGGCCCTAGCTAGAACCCAAGCTAGTAGGGGCCATAATTAATTAAAAGAAAATTTAATTTTAATGTTTATTATTATGTGGAAGATTTAATTTAAAGAGAATTAAAATTAAAATATCTCTCTTGTAAAAGATTTACAAAAGATTAAAGAAAGAAATTAGATCTCTTTCCTTATTTGTAGATTGGAGAGATGTTTTATTTTCTCTTTAAAATTATTCACATGTTAATAAAATTAAAATTATAGATATTTCCTTTTATTAACCATGAAGAGATTTTAAAGAGAAATTTTATTTTTAAAATTTCCGGAAACAAATAAGGAAAGTTTTAATTGTTGATTGAAACTTGTCCAATTTGCTTCCTATTGATTTGGCCGGCCATCATTGTTTAATTGGGGAAATATTATTTTATTTTTCTCAATTAAATCATGTCAAGGAAATTAAGGAAAATTTATTGTAATTAAATTTCCTAATTTACCTAGGCCAAGGAATATAAAAGAAGGGGTGAGGGTGCCTTCACAAGATACAACATCTATTATTCCTCTCCCTCTTTTGTTCCTTGGTGTGGCCGGCCATCATCTCCTTCTCTTCCTCTTGTGGTGGCCGAACCTCTCCCTCTCCCTTGGAGTTCTTGTGGTGGCCGGATACTACTCGGAGAAGAAGAAGAAGAAGGAGAGAAAGCTAGCATCTCTTGGAGCTTGGTTAGTATTTTGGTTTTTCTCCTTGGTAAAGCTTTTCTTTTGTGGCCGAACCTTGCTTGGAGGAGAAGAAGGTGGTTGGTGGTTTCTCATCTTGGAAGATCGTTGCCCACACAACGTCCGAGGTTAGAAGAGGAATACGGTAGAAGATCAAGAGGTTTTTCTACAAGGTATAACTAGTAATTTCTATTTCCGCATCGTGCTAGTTATTTATGGAAATAATACCAAATACAAGAGGCTTACGTTCTAGTATTTCGAATATGTCTTTTCGAAGTTGTGTTCTTTTGGTTCTTTCATTTCCTTGTGATTTGTTAGTTCTCTTTGTTTAACCTAAAGTTATTTTAGGAAATTAAATATTAGCTGTCTATTAAAGGGTTTGTCTAGTCGGTGGTTTTGGCTAGTCGGTGGTGGTTGCTCCCATATCCAAGAAGGCCATGTGCCTCGCCACGTCGATCTTGGGAACCTTTTATGAAATTAATATTTAATGGAATTAATAACTTAAGGAGACTTGGGTTGAACGTGTTAAGTTCCGCAGGAGATCCAGTCAAAACCTAAAGAACAAATAGATTAAGTTTTGGATCAAACGTGTTAAGTTCCAGCAAGCGATCCAAAATTTAATTTAAAAGAACACATGGTAGCTAGGAAAGGTTCAGACCTTGTACAAATTTTGTACAGTGGAATCTATAGGTTTTCCGAGTAGCAACCCAACAATTGGTATCGAGCTAGGGTTTTGCTCTGCGTATTTGGTATTTAGTTTAATTATGCACATGTCATACATAATTTAGGCGGGATAATAGTAGGATGTGCTAACTTTGTGGATGCAGGATCCAACTATTATGGCTTTTAGTTAATTATGTGTGTGATTGGACCCTTAGACATGTCAAGGGCAATTTATATGTGATGATTGTATTAAAATACAGCAGGAGCTGTATTTAGTTTTATTAGGATTTTATTTTTGATCTAAATACATGTACATTCCTTTTATGGAATATAGGATCAAAATGTAAAATTCTATTTATGTCGCGGATCGAATCTTGCAAAGCGTGGAACCTTCTAAGGACCAGAGGCGCAGCGGAACTCGGAGCAAGATGGATGCGACAGTTAGACCCGGTGGCGGTGGCCAAATATGGCAGCAGCTTCGGATGACAACACACGGAGGACAATTAAAGATAAAAGCCATAATAGTTGAAAATTAGATTTTCTAATTATTGCTTTTATATTATGCTGTGTGTGCATGTTAGTTTACAAGTTTAGTAGGCTAGCATACTTAAAATTCCTCATTTATAAATAACTAAGTGGGAGAGGGATTTTTAAATAAATTCCATGGTCTCCATTACTGGTTTGTAAGTGATACAAACAAGCTTGCGTGTTGGCTCTGAGTGCCTTCCTCCATAACGGATGAGCTTGTTTGTGGATCACTAGAACAGACTTCCATTTTTGGATGACTATAGGAAATTAATTAAGAGCGTGTGATCTTCCCCAACGGAAGGGGCATAATCTTATTAATAGACTTAGTGTCAAGTAATGGTATACACTTAGACACATCTAATAGTATCCTCCCCAACGGAGTCACTATTATTATTTGTGTGACCAAATAATACCAACTATTAATTTTATTTGTCAAAAAGTTAGGTTGACAAAATAATAAAATTAATGGGTTAAAACCCTCCTTTTACAAATGTTGAATTTGTATACGTCCACACTAACGTGGCATACAAAATTCACGGTGTGATGAGGTGTTGGTTAATTTAAAATAGTATTGTTTGAGGAATCAATATTATTCTAAATTTAGAGTTCGACCAAAAGTTATTTGTGATTCTTAGGATGTCTTTCAACCCACTGTCCATCATACTTCAACGAATAGACTTACTGGACCAAACTACATAGATTGGAAAAGAAACCCGGACATTGTTCTTACTGCTGAAAGCTATAAATATGTATTGACCGAGCTTGTCCTGATGCACCCACTGGTGAATCTACCCAAGAGGAGATTGAATATCATAGGAAATGGGTAAAAGCGGATGAGATGGCGCGGTGTTACATTTTGGCTTCAATGTCAAATGTATTGCAACATCAACATCAAGATTTACCAACAGCCTATGATATTATGAACAATCTCAAAGAACTCTTTGATCATCAAGATAGGCTTCTAGGCAAGAAGCCATGAGAAAGATAATGACGACCACCATGCAAGAGGGTACTCCTGTAAGGATCATATCCTAAAGATGATGGCTTATCCGAACGAGATACGGATCCTTGGAGGAGAAATTGATGGAAACCCGGATCGATATGATCCTCCAAACGCTACCTAAAAGTTTTGAGCAGTTCCGAACTATAATATGAATAAAAGGGTTTATTCATTAGCGGAACTACTGATGAACTTCAAGCAGTGAAGGATTATTTCGTCACAACGCTCAAATCACTATGTCGAAAATGGTTCTACTTCTAAACCGAAAGGAAAGAAGAAGAAGAAACAAGTTGGTTCAAGAAAGAAAGTGAATAAATCTCGAGTACGGGATTTAAAGTTGGAATGAAGAAGTCGAAGGGCAAGTGCTTCATCTGCAAGCAGGCAGGACATTGGAAGGCGGATCGTCCTCGTAAGAACCAAAACAAAGGTATATCTCATGCTCTAGTTGTTGAAACATGTTTAGCGGTGTTATCTACCAGAACCTGGTGTGTAATACGGGAGCCATTGATCATGTCTGCAATTCCTGCAGGGTTCAGGAAACCCGACGACTATCTCAAGGAGAGATTACCGTCTACATAGGCAATGCTACTAAGGTGGCAACTTTGCAGTGGGAGACGTCTACTTATCTTTTAGTAGAAATAAAATTTGGTTTTAAGAAATTGTCTTTATGTATCCAGTTTAGAAAGAATTTAATTTCAGGTTTCTAAACTGTTTTTAGATGGATATTCAGTTTCTTTCAATAAGCGATGTAGTTATTAAAAGAAATAAAGTGATTATCTGCTCGCACATTAGTTGGCAATTTGTATACTTTAAATCCAATTTCTTCCACAAAGCAAAACATGGAAATTTATAACTCATCTTCTAACTCTAATAAGAGAAAAGAACCTTCGAAAATGAACCAAGCATATCTTTGGCATCTAAGGCTTGGTCATATTAACTTAAGTAGGATTCAGAGGCTTATAGCCGATGGACTTTTGAGTTCATTTGAGTTGGAAAATTTTTCAACTTGTGAATCTTGCTTGGAAGGTAAAATGACCAAGAGGCCGTTCAAGGCCAAGGGGTATAGAGCCAAAGAAGTGTTAGAGTTGGTTCACTCTGATTTGTGTGGTCCTATGTCTGTCCAGGCAAGAGGAGGTTTTGAATATTTTGTCTCTTTCATAGACGATTATTCAAGATATGGATACATTTACCTAATGCGCCGCAAGTCCGAGTGCTTTGATAAGTTCAAAGAATACAAGGCTGATGTGGAGAAACAACTAGGTAAAAATATCAAGACACTACTACGATCGTGGTGGCGAATACCTCTTAGGAGAGTTTAGGAATTACTTATCGTAGGCCGGATTCAATCCCAATTGTCTGCAACTGGAACACCCCAACAGAATGGTGTGGCGAGCGAAGGAATAGGACTCTTATGGAGATGGTTAGATCAATGATGAGTTATTCAGTTACAAATTCGTTTTGGGGATATGCTCCGGAAACAGATATGTTCCGAACTTAGTACCTTCTAAATCGTTTCTTCTACTCCCATAGAATCGTGGAATGGGCGAAAGCCCAAGACATATTCGGATTTGGGGTAGTCCACACATGTGCTGAAACCGATGCCGATAAGTTAGAATCCGCATGAAGTTCGCGTGTTTGTAGGATATCCCAAAGGACGAAAGGTGGTTTATTTTATAGTCCTAAGACGAAGGTCATTGTTAGCACCAATGCCCGTTTTAGAAGAGGACTATATAATGGATCACAAGCCCAATAGCAAAGTTGTTTTAGAAGAACTTAGAGAGGACATGTCTACTTCAGCACCAATAGTACAAGATGAAGTACCACAAGAGACCGCAACACGTGTCACACATGATACACAACCACGGAACAATGCCTCGTCATAGTGGGAGGTTGTAAGGCACCTGAAGATTCATGTTTTTGGGAGAGTCTTGGACTTGATCCCGGATGAACATGATCCCCGAACATCTGACGAAGCACTCCAAGATATAGATGCGTCTTGGCAAAAGGCAATGAATTCGAAATAGAGTCTATGTACTCTAATAAAGTCCGGAGCTTGAGAACCACCACTGGTGTAAAAGCCGTTGGATGCAAGTGGATCTACAAAAGGAAAGAGGGACGACGGGAAGGTAGAGACCTTCAAAGCTAGGCTTGTTGCGAAACTCATAAAGAGGGAATCGATTATGAGGAGACCTTTTCACCGTAAGCCATGCTTAAGTCTATCCGGATACTCTTATCCATTCTTGCTCATACGGATTATGAGATTTGGCAAATGGATGTCAAGACGGCATTCCTTAATGGAAGTCTTGAAGAGAACATTCATATGAAGCAACCGGAAGGGTTCATTGAAAAAGGCAAAGAGCATCTAGTGTGAGCTCAATCGGTCCATTTATGGATGAAGCAAGCTTCAAGGTCTTGGAACATCCGGTTTAATGAAGTAATCCATCGTATGGATTTATTCAAAGTCCGGATGAGTCTTTGTATATAAGAAGTGTAACGGAAACGTGGTGGTATTTCTTGTACTATACGTAGATGATATTTTGTTAATTGGCAACAATGTCAAGGTATTATCGACGTAAGGGTATGGTTGTCCAAACAATTTGATATGAAGGACTTAGAGAATGTGCACACATTCTTGGGATCAAAGTTATAAGGATCGTAAGAAAAGAATGTTGTGTCTATCCCAAGCTTCATATATAGATACAATCCTTGCCCGTTTTAGCACGCAGGATTCCAAGAAAGGTTTCTTACCTTTTAGACATGGAGTAGCTCTATCTAAAGAGATGTCTCCAAGATATCAAAAGAGATAGAGGACATGAAAGCAGTTCCTTATGCTTACCGTAGGAAGCCTAATGTATGCAATGTATACGAGACACGATATCTGCTTTCGCGGCATGGTCGCAGATATCGAGTAACCTCGACAAGGACATCGATGGCGGTAAAGCATATATGAAGTACACGAGAAGGACTAGAGATTATATGCTAGTTTACCAAGCAGACGATCGCTCCCGTGGGTTACACTGATTGATTTCCAATCGATAGGGATAAGATGAGTCTACATCGGCTATGTGTTTACTTTAGGAGGTGGAGCCTTTACTTTAGGAGGTGGAGCCATTTCACGGAGGAGTGTTAAGCGAAATGCGTTTCGGACTCAACCATGGAAGTTGAATATGCGAGGCAACTAAAGAAGCAGTATGGCTCGGGAACTTTCTAATGGACTTAGATGTGATTCTGGTTTGCCCAAAATCATCACAATTTATTGTGATAATAGTGGTGCAGTTGCAAACTCGAAGGAACCACGAGCTCATAAGGCAAGTAAACATATAGAGCGCAAGTACCACCGATACGAGATATCGTGAGCGAGGAGAAGTTGTCATCGCCAAGATCGCATCAGGATAACCTGGCGGATCCTTTCACTAAGGCCCTTCCGTGAAAGCTTTCGATCGGCATGTGGAGGGAATGGGAATCGGATGTATGGTAGAAGAGCGGCTTAGTCATTAGTATAAGTGGGAGATTGTTGGAATGTATACTTAAAGCCTAAGCTTTGTAAACATTTATTATGAATAAAGAATCACATTTGGTCTAATTGTCTACATTTGTTTGTAATTGTTCATTTAATTTATATTGTAGATAACATAGTATGTGGTGTCACATACAGAAGATGATGTTATCAGTACCTTATAAATTATAAACAGTAGCTCACAACCAAAATGGAAAAGGAACAAACCATTAGAAGGTCGTAGTGTAATTAGGTATTAGTTTATCTTGACTATATAATTACACTAGTACACTCAGAGTGTATTGAGTAGGACCATTTGAGGTCGTTCCTTTTATACTGACTTTATAAAGGAACAAAGACCTCAGTTATTATGGAGTGTGTGCTCTTAATCCTAATAAAATAACAAGCACATATATTTGATATTTATTTCTTTAATTTATCAATGGGTGAGATTTAGTTCGATGAATCAATAAACCCGATAAGTTGGGAAATGGTATCACTTATAGTGTGTGTTGTTGATTATAGAAGGAAACTGTGTCCTAGAGATACTAGGTTGATAATGTCCCCAAGAGGAGCTCATAAGGATTGTCATGTTAAACCCCGCAGGACTTAGTCCGACACGATGATAAGGTTGAGTGGTACTACTCTTGGACTTAGATATTAATTAAATGAGTTGTCGAACTCACTTAATTAGTGGACATTCGATATCTTAAACACAGGAGACTAACACACTCATAATAAGAAGGAGCCCAAAATGTAATTTGGGATTGGTGCGGTAGTTCAATGATAGTTCTCTAGTGGAATGAATTATCATTGATAAAATTAAGTTGTGTGTTCGGGGCAACATGGGATGCTTAATTTTATCGGAGACCAAAACCAATTCCTCCTCTCGGTCCCTATAGTAGCCTCTTATTTATAGGGTACTATACCCACATATACCCACCTTCTATACCCACCTAAAGGGGGCCGGCCAAGCTAGCTTGGGAACCAGCTGGGTTTAAGGTGGCCGGCCCTAGCTTGAACCCAAGCTAGTAGGGCCGGCCATAATTAATTAAAAAGAAAATTTAATTTTAATGTTTATTATTATGTGGAAGATTTAATTTAAAAGAGAATTAAAATTAAAATATCTCTCTTGTAAAAGATTTACAAAAGATTAAAGAAAGAGATTAGATCTCTTTCCTTATTTGTAGATTGGAGAGATGTTTTATTTTCTCTTTAAAATTATTCACATGTTAATAAAATTAAAATTATAGATATTTCCTTTTATTAACCATGAAGAGATTTTAAAGAGAAATTTTATTTTTTTAAAATTTCTGGAAACAAATAAGGAAAGTTTTAATTGTTGATTGAAACTTGTCCAATTTGCTTCCTATTGATTTGGCCGGCCATCATTGTTTAATTGGAGAAATATTATTTTATTTTTCTCAATTAAATCATGTCAAGGAAATTAAGAAAAATTTATTGTAATTAAATTTCCTAATTTACCTAGGCCAAGGAATATAAAAGAAGGGGTGAGAGTGCCTTCACAAAACACAACATCTATTATTCCTCTCCCTCTTTTGTTCCTTGGTGTGGCCGGCCATCATCTCCTTCTCTTCCTCTTGTGGTGGCCGAACCTCTCCCTCTCCCTTGGAGTTCTTGTGGTGGCTGGATACTACTCGGAGAAGAAGAAGAAGAAGGAGAGAAAGCTAGCATCTCTTGGAGCTTGGTTAGTATTTTGGTTTTTCTCCTTAGTAAAGCTTTTCTTTTGTGGCCGAACCTTGCTTGGAGGAGAAGAAGGTGGTTGGTGGTTTCTCATCTTGGAAGATCGTTGCCCACACAACGTCCGAGGTTAGAAGAGGAATACGGTAGAAGATCAAGAGGTTTTTCTCAAGGTATAACTAGTAATTTCTATTTCGCATCATGCTAGTTATTTATGGAAATAATACCAAATACAAGAGGCTTACGTTCTAGTATTTCGAATATGTTTTTCAAGTTGTTATTTTGTTTCTTTCTTTTCCTTGTGATTTGATTGTTCTCTTTGGTTAACCTAAAGTTATTTTAGGAAATTAAATATTAACTTTCTATTAAAGGTTTTGTCTAGTCGGTGGTGGTTGCTCCCATATCCAAGAAGGCCATGTGCCTCGCCACGTCAGTACTGGGAACCTTTTATGGAAATTAATATTTAATGGAATTAATAACTTAAGGAGACTTGGGTCGAACGTGTTAAGTTCCGCAGGAGATCCAAGTCAAAACCTAAAAGAACAAATAGATTAAGTTTTGGATCAAACGTGTTAAGTTCCGCAGGCGATCCAAAATTTAATTTAAAAGAACACATGGTAGCTAGGAAAAGGTTCAGACCTTTGTACAAAATTTTTGTACAGTGGAACCTATAGGTTTTCCGAGTAGCAACCAACATCCACACCAACACACACACCCTCCACTAAATAAAACTCTCCTTTATGGTAACTACCAAGGGCGGAGAAGCCCTACAAGACTCAATACAAGAAGAGAGGGAAAGGATACAAGAAATACAAGCTTACAAGCTTACAATGAGTATAAACCCTAACCCTAGCTTCTCTTCTTGGCTTTGATCCGCTTCTTGACTTGGAAAACTTTCAAGATCCTTCAAGAACTGGCGATCTGAGCTTTGTGAGTGCTGTGGAGGAGCTGGCGAGAAATCTGGAGTGAATCGGAGAAGAGATGCCGAAGGAAATGAACGCCTGCGGCCTTTATCGACGCCAACGGTCGGATCCCGATCGATTGAATATTCTCCGATCGGGAGGCTTTGGATCGATCCACGGATCGATCCGCAGCGCCTCTGCGATTGGAACGTTCGGATCGATCCACGGATCGATCCAGCTCTTGGTACACTCGCCCCAATCGATCCACCGATCGATTGAACATTCTGATCGATCCAGATCGATGATCTCTGCTCGCTTGGAAGGCCGGATCGATCCACTAATCGATCCAGCCCGGATCGATCCACCGATCGATCCAACACTTGGTTTTTGCCCAAACCAAGTTCCAAGCCTCTCAAACCAACATCCGGTCAACCTCGACTGTTGGTACAAAGATGCCCTAGCATCGGTCACTCCTTTGACCGCTAGGACTTCCCCCAGTGTCCGTCAATCCCTTCGACCCACTTAGACTTTTCTATTCATGCCAAGTATCTTGTCACTCCCTCGACCTACTTGGACTTCCATCGGTCCTCACACCTTTGACCTATCTGTATTTCCTCGTGCCAAGTATCCAGTCAATCCTTTGACCTACTTGGACTTCCCAACACCAGATGTCCGATCATCCTTGATCCATCTGGATTTTCCCTTGCCTGGCTTCACTCACTAGGACTTTCACCTAGCTTCACTCACTAGGGTTTTCCATCTACCTAGCTTCACTCACTAGGGCTTTCGCCTGACTTCACTCACCAGGACTTTCACCTAGCTTCACTCACTAGGGTTTTTCTTCTGCCTGGCTTCACTCACCAGGACTTCCCTGTCAAGTATCCGGTCAACCTTGACCTACTTGACTCTTCTTCAATCAATTTCTTATTGTCAAACATCTAAACTCAAACCAAGACTCAGCTTGGTCACCCAGGTCAACCTTGACCTGAGGGATGTTGCACTAACAAGTTTGTCGCAGGACACACCCAATCGATCAACCAATCGATTGGGCATGATTCAATTGATCGGTTGATCGATTGATTCAACTTGATTTGCCTGAATCAGGTCCCAAGCCCCTAAAACCCAACATCTGGTCAACCATGACCTGTTGGGACACCAAGCATAGCATTCGGTCACCCTCGACTTGCTAGGACTTCCTCACCAAGTGTTCGGTCAATCTCTTTGACCCACTTGGACTTTTCTCCTCGTGCCAAGTATCCGGTCAATCCTTTGACCTACTTGGACTTCTCAATACCAGGTGTCCGGTCAACCTTGACCCACCTGAATTTCCACGTGCCTGGCTTCACTCACCAGGACCTTCACCTAGCTTCACTCACTAGGATTTTCATACTGCCTAGCTTCACTCACTAGGTCTTTCACCTGGTTTCACTCACCAGGGTTTTCCTTCTACCTAGCTTCACTTACCAGGACTTCTTAGTCAAGTATCCAGTCAGTCTTGACCTACTTGACTTTTCTTCACATCTAACTGGTCAACCTTGACTAAAAGAGAATTGTACCAACAATCTCTCCAAATGAATGATTGCACCTGCAATCTCCATGTATTGTCAAACATCGAAACCCAAACATCAAGACTCAAGCTTAAGTCATCTCAAGCATAGTCAACCAGGTCAACCTTGACCTAGGGAATATTGCACCAACAATCTCCCCCTTTTTGATGTTTGGCAATACCTTTAAGTTAGGCTAATCCCATAACCTCAACTTCCTTTCCTGTCAAGGTATGAATGAGGGTTTCCTTCATTCTCCCCCTTTCCTAGAGGGCAAACTCCCTCTTTAGGTAATGAAGGTTTAACTTAAACCCTATATGCTCCTCCTATTGGCACACATCAAAAATAACTTCCACCTGAAGAGTTACTCACCGTTGTTCACAACTTCACTCGTTGTTCACAACACCATAATTAAGGTCTCATACCCTTCATTATCTTTAATGCTCGCCCTTGAGCGTTAACCAATCCAACAATGAAGGTCCCATACCCTTCACTGTATTACATGCTCACCTTGGAGCATTATTCCACATTATGATGCTCATCCTAGAGCATTTATAACCCCACAATGAAGATATCCATTCTCCATTATTTTTCAATGCTCAACCTTGAGCATTGTTTGTCTAAACGAAGGTTTAACCACCTTCAATAATTTCAGAAAATAAGTTTCATGTCCTTAAAGAGTAACTCCCCCTAAAGACATGCTTGTAACTTTCTGTCATTGCACCAACAATGACTTGGAATCCCTAAACCTTTAGGAAACTCAAAATTAAAAGTTTTGAGGTTCAAAAATTCAATAATGAAACCAAACCTCAACCTAAACCTCTACTTAGTCTCCCTTAACCAATCCAATCTTGTTTTCATCATGAAAACTCCCCCTAAATGTATACAAATGTGTTTTGAGGGGTTAGGAATGGTTACATGAACGGAAAATGGTTTAAATTGCTGAAACAGGCTTTCCCAGCCAAAATCAGCACTTCAATCGATTGAAGTTGGGGTTTGAATCGATTGAAGCAGACACAATCGATCCATGGATCGATTCAATAGAGGTGGATCGATTGGTGGATCGATCCAGTGAGGTTCTGTTCGCGATAACACTCCTCTCAATCGATCGCCTGATCGATTGAGGCACTTCAATCGATCAGGTGATCGATTGAAGCACTGAAAGTATGAAATGCAATTTCAGTGAATTTCAGAACCTCCCAAAAAATTCTAAAAAATTCTAAAAATCATGAAAATTCGTGTAAACATTACTTAGGGTATACACTATCAAGGAAAAATAGTTTTCTATGAAAATACTTCTTATTTTCAAAGATTGACACAAACTTGAAACCTTGTAAAAACTTTAGTGTTTTCTTCAAGTTTGTGCCTAACTTTTCAATGATGATTACTATCAAAAAATAGTCTTCACCAAGGTTTTTCAAAAGTATTTTTAAATGATTTTTAAAACCAATATCCAACCATGTTCTTTGGGCTCAATGCACATGACTTGTACATTAGCTTTCCCAATGATTGGAATACACATGACTATGTGTTTTGATGAACCTAAAACTTAAAAGAATGCACTAAATCAACATCTTGAGTTTTGTTCATCATCCTAACATCTCACTTGTATCTAATGTGCACTAAAACACATACAAGTCACCTTATAGGTCTTTGTAAGATGTAAAGTTTGGTTTTACCCTAAACTAGGGATCATGCATATCTATCTAGGTATTTTGAATTATGATCATCCACCTAGGATGTTACTTGTTAGTGAATGCCATTGTCCTTAATTGTAAGGAATTAAAAATAATGTATGATGTGTTATGGCATACATCAAGATAAATAATTTTCAAAAGAAAATTCGCTAGAACTACATGATGTATGAATGACATGACATGGTATTTTTATTTATTTTTCATAATAAGACATGAATGCAAAAACGATGTCATGGCATGTGGTGGGCAAACAAAGCATGACAATTTAGCTTAAAAGAAGTACCTAGATTAGCTATCTAAGTATCCTTAAACCTTAGCTAATTTAAAAATTAACTCCTAACTTGCCCTCACTTTCTCAAGAAAATGTCAAAACCCAACTTGGCATTTCTTTAACTCATGATTAAATTGTGCCAATTTAAAAATTAAGCATAACTCCTCAAATTTTTTTTTGGCACATTTTACTCGTCCAAGGAGTAAATATTTTAAATTAAGACCCGAATTTGCTTTAATTCCCTAAGAACATACCAAAATCCCAACTTGGTAGTTCTTATGATTTTCCGAATTTTGTCAATTTAATTTAACATCAATTTTCTCAAGTATTAGCACATTTTACTCTTTCAAAGAGTAGTCAATAATCCATTTTATTTTTCAAAGGTTAACAATAACCTTGAAAATGCTCTCCGAGTGTCAACTTCATCAAGGTTGGGTTAACTACCTTTCCAATTTGAGTCGACACTCTCTAACCCATCTAAGGGATAGAGAAAATGTTCCCAGGAACCCACAACCTATTGGTGCTCCATGGATGCTCTAGGTACTCACTAGGGATAACTTCCCTAGTTACCTTCCTAATGACCTTCCTAGGCTTCTTAGAAGCCTTGGTCACTTTCTTTAGATCAACTCTAGGGATTGCTTCCCTTGTGACCTTCTTAGTGACTTTCTAGACTTCTTAAAAGTCTTAGTCATATTTGATGTTGCAAAGATACTCCTAGGGATAACTTCCCTTGTATCCTTGACTTGACCCTTAGACATAGAGTTGGTTCCATAGCTATATGGAACCCTATGGTAAGAAGTAGCATCCCTCTTAGCCTTAGGTTTGTATCCCAAACCTCTATAGTCATTGGATGACTTTTGTATTCCTAGACCTATGTTTTGCTCATTTTGCCCTTTTAGGATATTTTCGATCCTTTTTAGGGTCTTTTCCATTTTATCAAGTCTTAACCTCAAGACTTGATTTTCTTTCCATAAATATCTAGATTTTGGTTTTTTATTGTATCCTTGAGCATTTTTATTTTTAGGTTTATAACTAAAATCCTTAAAGTTCTTGCATAAATTTTTATCTATCTTCCTAACCTTAGGTGTGGTAGTTTTAGCATGAAGAGCTACATGTTTTTCCTTAATGCTATCATGCTTTCTATTTTTATGGTAAATGACATTAAAATGATAAAAATTGGAACTAACATGCTTTTTACCATTTTTCAAAGGAATAGGTTCAATAAATGATACCTTGGGTTTTACCTTAGAAGCTCCCCCCTTGACTTGTGCTTCCTCCTTTGACTTTGACCACTTTATTCCCCTTTGGACATTGACTCCAATAATGCCCTTTTTGATGACACGAGAATCACACAATGTGCTCCTTGCTCTTCTTTGTTGTGGGGATGGTCTCTTTGGGCTTCTCCTTGCCCTTAGGTGCCACTTGACCCTTTTTCTTGGCCAATTTAGGGCACTTACTCTTGTAATGCCCATGTTCCCTACACTCAAAACATATAATATGATTTTTATTTTTAATTGAAATATTTTTACCTTCGCATGTAGGGATGACACTTGATCCTTCATTTGATGTCTCTTGATTTTTGGAAGATGCATCATCTTCTTCTCCGTTTGACCCGGATGTAGAAGCTTCTCCTTCTTCTTGATCTGGTGTCAACGAAGGTCGCTCCCCCTCAATCCTAGAGGTGGAGGCTTCTTCATCTTCATCTTGTATATGGGACAAGAAGTATGCTCCCTCCTTGCCCTTTTCATTGCATTCCTTTGAAGATGAGGCTTCTTGGACTTCTTCTTCGAAAGTTGAGCATCTCTCAACTTCGGAGTCCTCTTGCTCTTGATCTTGATCCACTGAGTCACCCTTTTTGGATTCTTCTTGATTTGGTACGGTGGAGGGGATCTCATGAATCTTTGCCAATTTGCTCCAAAGCTCTTTGGCATCTTTGAATTCTCCAACTTGAGCCAAAATATTGCTTGGCAACAAATTGACCAATAGCTTGGTCACTTTGTCATTTGCCTCGCTCATTTAAATTTGCTCTTGGCTCCATTTGCTCTTCTTGAGAATTTTACCCTTTGAATTTGTTGGAGCTTCAAAGCCTTCCATTAGAGTTAACTATTGCTCTATCTCCATCATAAGAAAATTTTTGATCCTTGATCTCCAAAGATCGAGGCTTGTGGATACAAATGGTGGTAACACTCGTGTCGAATCCGAATCCATCTCTGAATTCCATTTGAAGTTGAGCTTGATGAAATCTTTAACTTGAAGAATTTTGCTCCAACTTCTTGACCCTCTAGCCTTGTTGCCCCTTCCGGCGATGATTCCGGTGAAGAGTGACCTCGCTCTGATACCATTTGTTATGATCAATTTGTAGCTAGAGAGGGGGTGAATAGCTCATCGCGCTCATCGTTGCTTGCTTCTTGGTGATGATATGTAGCGGAAAGAACAAGAAATAAAAATACAATGCTAACACAAGGATTTACTTGATATCCACCTTAAGAAGAGGTGACTAATCCAAGGATCAACACGCGATACACTCTCCACTAAGAAAACCACTCCTTTACGGTAACTACCGAAGGCGGAGAAGCCTTGTACAAACCCACACAACAAATACAACTCACACAAGAATAAAAATACAAGAATACAAATGAGAACTCTTTCTTCTTGCTTGATTGTTGCTTATTGTTGCCTCTTGAACATTGGAAGTGCACCAGCACTTGTCTCCAAGAGCCTCCAAGAAATGGTTGTGAGCAGTGGAGACGTCATAGTAAAGATCGGAGAAGAGTCGAGCAAAGAACTGCTAAAGAAAACGCTCGCAACGGCTTTATCCAACACCAACGGTTGGATCCCAATCGATTGGGGAGGCTTTGGATCGATTAGTCGATCGATCCAAAGCGCCTCTGTGCTCTCTGTAACTCGCTTGAATCGATTACCCGATCGATTCAACATGTCTCACGATTTTCCAGCGGTCCAATCGATCGCCCGATAGATTAGAGGCTCCCAATCGATCGGGTGATCGATTGGGAGGGCTTCTGTGCGACAAAACCAACTTCCCAATCGATCCACTGATCGATTGGGAGGAGAGTTTGTCGCGGGACACACCTAATCGATCAACTGATCGATTGGGCATGATTCAATCGATCAGTTGATCGATTAATTCAACTTGATTTGCCTTAATCAGATCTCAATCCCCTAAATCCCAATATCTGGTCAACCATGACCTGTTGGGACATCATGTCTAGCATCCGGTCACCCTCGACTTGCTAGGACTTCCTCACCAAGTGTCTAGTCAATCTCTTTGACCCACTTGGATTTTTCTCCTCATACCAAGTATCTGGTCAATCCTTTAACCTACTTGGACTTCTCAATACCATGTGTCCGGTCAACCTTGACCCACCTGGATTTCCACGTGCCTGGCTTCAATCACCAGGACCTTCACCTAACTTCACTCACTAGGATTTTCATACTGTCTACCTTCACTCACTATGTCTTTCACTTGGCTTCACTCACCAGGATTTTCCTTCTGCCTAGCTTTACTCATTAGGACTTCTTAGTCAAGTATCCAATCAGTCTTGACCTACTTGACTCTTTTTACATCTAACTGATCAACTTTAACCAAAAAAGAATTGTACCAACAATCTCCCCAAATGAACGATTGCACCTGCAGTCTCCATGTATTGTCAAACATCAAAATCCAAACATCAAGACTCAAGCTTGAGTCATCTCAAGCGTAGTCAACCAGGTCAACCTTAACCTAGGAAATATTACACCAACAAGGGAGAGAAGGGAGACAAACCGTTTAGGAGGTAAAACATGTGAAATAATTTTTTAAAAAATTTTGTGGCCAGTGTGGGGCATTGCCACACTGGGCCCACATTAGTTTCGCCCATAACACCAAAGATGAATTTGTGTCATGCTAAGAGACTCCATGTCTCTAAGACTTGCATGTGCCGAGAAGCCTTCATATTTGTGTCATGCTAAGAGACTACATGTCTTTGAGACTTGCTTGTACCAAGAAGCCTTCATGTTTCCTTCATGCTTTTGAGACTTCATCATGCCAAGAAGCGTTAATGTTTTCAGGACTTTAACATGCCAAGAGACTTATTGTGCCTCTGAAACTTCTTCACTTGCCTTGAGCTTACTCCTCTAGGACATCGTCACTTGCCAAGCATTTGATCCTTCTTCACCTTCTTGAACTTCATCACTTACATAAAGTTTACTCTTCTACAACTTCATTACTTGCAAAGCATCCAATCCTCCTTTGTGTGCCTGAATTTCATCACTATCGAATATTTTATCCTCTATGACATGTTTAAACTTTTCATCAACTACTAGACATACAATTTACCTTGACCTGCCTAGATTTTCATCACTTGCTTAACATCTAATATCATTCTTGATTTGTTAGGACTTCTATTGGCAATACATCCAAAGTGATAGGTAGGAGAGCCTAATATACTTCTTATTTCCTTTGAGTTTAGATTCATCTAACATTGTCTAAAATTGATAGAGGGTTTTTTAGGGTTTGACTAAAGGGCTTAAAAGAACATCAACCCTAATATCAAGCAGGTATGATACATGGTTTACTCTAAAAAACTTCTCGTAAAAAAGTAAAATCCTAAAAATAAAAATCATTAAATCCTCAAGGCATATTGTACTAATCTTGATAAACCAAGCACATTGTACTAATCTTTGATAAAGTTTCATCATGCCAAGGTTTTTTTCTTGTAAATTTAGTCTGGAAGAGTGTGTAAGAATCTCATCAAATCACAATTTAAAGGCATTAAAATGAACTTAAAAAAAGTTAAGCGCAAGAACAAATCTATAAATAGTAATTTCAAGTATGACATCTACTACTAATTAAAATTTTAGTCTATTTTTTTTGGGCAAGCGAGTGAAAATGTAATAATTTGAGTGGGTAAGTTTAGAGAGCTTTTTTTTTTTTTTTGGCAAAATTAAAAAGGGAGCCCTATTTTTCAAAATCATTAAAGGGAAGCCCCTTTATTTTATTTTTAAATTTTAATTTTTTATGTTTTATTTTTTATTTAGTTGACACTAGGTATTCAACTTACGCCGACTAATCCTAGGAGAGACCGATCTGATCCTATAAAAGTTTCTATCAACCCCTAGGGTAAATTAGGAAAGGCTTACAGCGGATAATCCATTAGCCCAACATTCTTTGATCAACTGCCAATTAAGAGAAATTTAGCCGTTAATTCACTGAAGCTTGGGCTCGATTATTAGATATTTTGGGAAACTAAGAAAGTGTCATGTCACTACAACATTAGCCTATGAGTAGGGATGATAATGGGTTAAATATGGGTCGAATTTCATATCCTCCATCTCCATCCCCATTTATTATATCCATCCCCATCAGATTGACAACTTTCATCCTTATGCACATACCTATCAGAGATTAAATATCCATCCTCATACTCATACCCATCAAAGGATTAGATATTCTATATACTAATAATTTTCCTCATTCCATTCAACTACCATCATTCAAAAAAAACATTAGAATTGACATTATATTTATTAAAAAATAAATTAAACATTTATAGCATGGGGAAATTTGCATGCAGTTACTAATCATAAACTCAACTTTGCATGCAGCTCCATTGACCAAAATCTTTTTTTCCACTCCCTAGTCAAATATAATAGACACAAATTAATGTTTTGACGTACATTTACATACTTTGAGCATGCTTGATCTATGCATTTTTGTACTTCCAGTTTTCCTTTTAGCATATTTACTCTTTGTGTTCGGAGATATGCTTTTGTGCATTTTCTGTACATAGGAGTCGAATTCGGTGAAGATTTTGTATTCTTGGACAAAACTTATGAGCAAAGCAAGCGAGAAGGCACTTGGTCGTGTACCAGACACGACCCTGCATTGGTAGGGAGCTCTAGTCGTGTGGAGTTCAGAGGCCGTGTGGCAGCAACAACAAAGGAAGAAGGCCTGGCCGTGTGAACCTCACACGGCCGTGCCAAGTTTTGAAGCAAATCAGAGTTCAATCCTTACATGGTCGTGTGGATCTACATGGTCGTGTAAAGTATCCAGAGACCAAGAACGCCCTGGCCATGTGCATCACACGGTCGTGCAGGGTTCCCAGCGCTTAAAAGTGTTCTGGTCGTGTGCACCACACGACCGTGCCAGGTTTCCAAAAGCTGGGGCAGTCCAGGCCGTGTGGATCTACACGGTCGTGCTTGGAGGTCTTGATGGGAGTTGTCCACGACCGTGTACTCCACATAGCAGTGTATGGATGGTAGAGAGGGGAAAGGCTCTGGCCGTGTGAACCTCACACGACCATGCCTCGGGGTCGTGTGGCGCCCGAAAGCCCCCCTCTATTTAAAGCCTCTTTGAAGATTTGAAAGGGGATCTTCTCCCCTTTGGGAGAAAGCAAGATTTGGTGGATTCCTCCCATTCTTTGGAGGACTTTTGGGCGATCTAAAGGGAGATCTTGACAAATTCGACTCCGGGAGCGAGGATTGGATCTGAAGATAGAGCTATATTGTAGATAAGTTTTCTTTCTCTCCTCTTCTTGGATTGGGATTGAAGGAATGCTTGTAATCTTCCTATCTTTGGTTTTCTTTCTTCGTTTCATGGAGTAGATCTTGTTGTTCTAGGATGGAGGGAGTATTTGTGAGATAAATTGATGTAAACTCTTGTGGATTTGCCATTTCTTTGTTTCTATGATGTTGCCTAGTTTGTATCGATTGGATCTTGAATGATTAATTGTGATTAGGGCTTAATTCTCATTCTTGATTGATTGTTTGGATATCTTATGGACTTTGTAGAGATTAACCCTCACTCGATTTTCTGAGGGATCCACGTGACAGGTGCAAGCCCGTGTAAGGACGTTTGAGGGATAACCTTGAAGGGGAAATGAGAATATTCAAGAGGGTAGGATAGATTTTATGATTCAATCCTTGTATCTTTATGGGTTAAGAAGCTATGAACTTCTATGTTGGTATCCGAGGGAAGCATAGTAATAGGTGTAATCCTGTGTAAGGACAACGTTGGTTCGTATCTAATTGATCACATTTAGGTACATTTTTCAATCCTAAGCCGGTTATCTATTGCAAGAGAGAACCGGCAACCTTCTACAAATATTAGATAATTGAGAAATAAGAATTGGTAAACCATATACATTCAAGAGATCCTACAAAGAAACCAAAACTCCTAGAACCTCCCTTTATCATAACTCAAACCCCAAACTCTTGTTTGTTAATCTTTCATTTTAGATTTGATTTTTCATCCTTAGCATTAGAAACCAATTGATTAGTTGTTTAGCTAATTCGCTTTGAGATATTTCTAGTGCTTATTCCAGTCCCTGTGAATACAATAATCTTTTATATTACTTGCGACATTTCCGTACACTTGTGGAAGCGAACAAGTTTTTGACGCCGTTGCCGGGGACTGTTTTCGATTAACATTAGTTGATTAGCTGTAACGACCCAATTTTCCCTATTTCAAGTTCTAAATGTCCTTAAAAATATTTGGAAATACTTTTAAAATATTCTAGAGATTTTTAGGAATTTTTATATTATTTTTATGTAATTTTTGGAGGTCG
Source organism: Zingiber officinale (assembly GCF_018446385.1). NCBI lineage: Eukaryota > Viridiplantae > Streptophyta > Magnoliopsida > Zingiberales > Zingiberaceae > Zingiber > Zingiber officinale. The sequence goes on along the minus strand of NC_055992.1, from coordinate 31,296,352 downwards.
TTTGGTATTTTTATTAAACGAAAGAAGATTTGACAAAAAAATGTACAAGCTTTGATTCAAACCGTGAACCTCGGACTTGAACCGAGCCTTAACCGAATCCGGCTAACCAACTGCCCCATAACCGTTTTGTTAAAGAATATGGAGCGAAATATATATAAGCAGTAGTTAGGAACAATTAAAATAAATCGGAATAAAAAGTGCGCGGCTGAGGGATCGAAGCTGAGGCCTTTGACCCGAGCAAAACCCGCCTGACCAGCTGTGCTGGCGGCCGGTGTTAATTAAGGAAAGAGTGAATAATATTTAAGTGGTATTAGATGCCGAAATACCCTAGGTATTAAAAAGGAATCGTTTTATTCCCGAGCCCTAAAATTTCTTCTCCTCTCACGCTCGCGACGGCGCGCGACGGCTCTCTCTCGGGCGAAGACGAAGCCGAGCTAGGGTTTTCCTCCCTCCGGCGGTCGGCGAAGGCTTCCTTCCTGTGAACCTTGGTGATTTTGGTCCTCTTGTCGAGGAGAGTTCGTAGAGACGAGGAAGAGGCCGGGAAGATCAAGCTCCTTCGAACCCTAGAATTCTTCTCGTCGGTTGTGAGTCCAATGAACCGAGGTAAGTGCTACTCACCTGCGGTAAGAGTAGTTTCGAGTTTTAGTTTTCTTCTTTTGTTTCGGATTGTGTTGTGCCGAATTCATATTTGCTAGGGATTTTGATCTCTTTCTTTGCTTCCGGAGTGATGTGCAGAATTGAGTTTTTGCTAGAGGGTTAAGTGTAGTTCTGAGAATTGATTCCTCCTTTGTGTTTCTGCGGTAGCATGCTCAAAGATTGAATAAGTTTAGCATAGGTTTTATTTTAAAAACAAACCAGCAAGCATAACTTAGTATTGTGCAATGAAAAGGGTAAAAGCAGCTTCTCTTGAAGTGTTCTGTGGAGTTCGGTTGTGCTGGGAAAGGGGCACGAGCAGTTCCCTTTGGGGCTTGCTGTGCAATTCGGATATTGTTGCTGCCAGGCAATGAACCTGTGATGGTTTAGATTTTTGAGCATGTGGTTTAGGTTCTAATTTTCCAGCAAGTTCTGGGTTGATTTACGCTACAATAGGGGCACGAATAGCTTCATTTGGAGCTTAGAGCAGCCACATTCCTTTTTGCATTTCTGTAGGCGTGATCAACTCTGTTTAGAGCTTAGAACAACCCCTTTTTGGAGTTCATTCCAGTCCAGATTTCTTTGTGTTTGCTGCAGAAACGCACAGCTCTATTTAGAGCTTAGGAGAGTCTGTAGTGGCAATGCAGATTTATTTCTTTTCAAGCCTTTATATAGGATTTAAACGGTAGCAGATTTCTAGTTTAGTTCTGGAAGTGTTTAGTTAGATAACAGTGGCTTAGTTGTTTCCATATAGAAGTCCCGTTGTCAAATCTGAATGCCACGGAAGTGAATCTCTAAATTATGTTCCTATCCTTGCTGTTGATCCATATATGATAGGATATGTTAAGCATTTAGTTGGCATTCAATTACATGTTTCAGTTACATGTTGCAAGTTATTGATTCTGTTTTTGTAGATAGAAATTCGGTTTCCAAAGGAGTTAATGGTTAGACATGAAGTTGAAGATATTATTTGATTTGATCTTCAGACATTGAGAGTATTTTGAGTAATCTTCTTCATTAAGTTAGGAAAGATGAAGTGAAAGAGATAAATTAAGCATCCAGGACCTACTCTCTTAAGTTAACGTGGGAAGAGAATACAGAACAAAGTTGGAAATCAATTTGGAAGTTTTAATGAAGTTTAGATCTCCTTGTAGTGCAGAATTTTAATGCAGTTTAGATCCCTTCGTTGTACAGATTTTATTAAGCTAGTATGCAAATTTCTGTTAAGTTAGTATGCAGATTTTTATTAAGCTAGTATGCAGATTTCTGTTAAGCTAGTATGCATATTTTTATTAAGCTAGTATGCAGATTTCTGTTAAGCATTAGTGCAGATTTTTTTTAAGTATTGTATGTGCAGATTTCTTTTGTGTTCTATGTATGATTGCGTGTTACCTAGTTAGTTTCACTCATAGATGCATATGGAAGATACCCTAACAGTATTTTGGGTTTAAGAAAAGTATAAGAAAGATAAAGAAAAGTATAAGAAAGATAAAGGAAAAGCTAAAATATGAAAGGAAGGCGACAAGGTGGTGGTGATGAAGGTGTGTGATGACTGGACTATGGAGAGATTCAGAGTTTGCTAGCAAATTTTCAGGACCTACCTGTTTAGAGTTTCAGTTTATGTTTTTAGTTTTCTTCTTAAATGCTATTATGAAGTTGAGATTGTAATGGAGTTTAATTCGTATTTGTAGATTGATATGTCCTACTGTTGGAGTTATGTTTGGTTATTATTGCTAGAATAGCTTTCTTTTAGTTACAGTATGTATTATTACTGCGTTGTTGTGAAAATATATGTTCCAGCCGCCTGTGACTGAGTATAGATTGTTTGTATTGTTGATTTGGTCACCGATACAGGGGAGACACTGTCGAAATTTTTCCGTAGGAATTCCTCTAGGGTCGTGATAAATCTAAGTGTTGCTAATAATAGCATAAGTGACACTAGTAAGTAGAGTAGTAGTTAGGTAACGGTCGCCCTTAGAGAGTAGTAGTAAGAAGGGTGGTTATTACAGTTGGTATCAGAGCAGTGTTCCATTCTCCAGCATCACACACACATCAGCATCATCATTGCCGTCTCCAAGTAAGAAAGTATTTAAATTATTTCTTTATTCTGCTTTCCTTATTATTAACTGCAGTACAGAGTATTTGTTTATGAGTGCTTAAGTAAGATAGAAGTTTTTGTTTCTCTTTTCTTTATTCATATATATGTATGTTTAGAAAGGATAGAGAAGATATCAAGTTTTTCTCTGCATAACTAGATGTCAAGAAGAGAACATCCCCGTACCATTCGTACTGAGGACCGAGTTTAGGAGAACGAAGAGCCCAGAACAACTGGGCCTAATCTCTCTGAAGTTGTTGCTCAACTTTAGAGACAAGTAGCAGAGCAGTAACAAGTGATTGTCAATCTAATGGCTAATCAAAATCCAGCTCCTCCCACTCCCCCAACCATCAATGTGGAGACCCCAGTGGTGACTGAAGTCCCATCAGTTGCCCTGGAAGTCGCCACAACACCTAGGAGACAAGAAGCATACCTGATACAGTGGCTTAAGCTGAAGCCAGAAAGTTTCTCAGGCACGACTGAGCCCTGGGATGCCCAGGCTTGGTTCAAGACACTTGAGAGGACAATGGAGCTTCTTGACTGGCCAGAAGTCGAGAAGGTTAAGTGTGCCTCTTTCTGCCTATCTGGAGATGCTTGTATGTGGTGGGAGCGAGTTAAGAGTAAGAGAGCAGTCAACCAGATGAGCTGGGTTGACTTCGAGATAGAGTTTTACGAAAAATTCTTCCGTCAACGGATCACCAATAAACATTATAAAGAGCTTATAGAATTCAGACAAGGTGACCTACTAGTAGAAGAAGCGGTCAAAAGATTCAACAGGCTAGCCCGCCTTTGCTTAGAGTTAGTAAGTACAGTGAAAGAACGAGTCAGACTGATGCTCCGAATGCTGAGACCAGAAATAGCACTTAATGTGAGTAGTGAAACTCACCGACCACAGATTGGTGAAGAGCTGGTCAGCAGGGTATTAGTGAGTACTGTCTGAACAGCATCAAGACACAACAAACGCAACACAAGTCAGTCAAGATTGAGGACAAAGCAGTGGGGAAACAGGGACCCCAGTCGAGTAATCAAAACTAGAAGGACAATGATAACAAGAAAGTCCCTAGCAGGAGGAAGTTCGGGTAGTCTGTGAATATCCAGAGGTATTCCTAGGAGAGTTACCTGAACTATCTCCTAACAGAGAAGTGGAGTTTGAAATTAAATTGATTCCTGACACCAGCCCAATTTCAAAAGCTTCTTACCGAATTTATCTAGTAGAGTTAAAAGAGTTACAAGAACAATTTCGGGAGCTACTTGACAAGGGTTTCATCCGCCCTAGTCATTCACCCCGGGAAGCTCCAGAGTTGTTCGTTAAGAAGAAAGACGGATCCATGCTAATGTGCATAGATTTTAGGGCACTGAGCAAAGTAGCAGTTAAGGACAAGCACCCTTATTCCAGAATAGATGATCTATATGATCAACTAAAAAGGGAAATAGTGTTCTCTAAAATAGATCTAGCTCTGGGTACCATCAGTTGGAAGTGAAAGAAAGTGATACACCCAAAACAGTTTTCAGGACCAAATACGGACACTACGAGTTAGTAGTCATGCCTTTTGGGTGTGACTAATGCACCAGCGGTCTTCATGGACTTAATGAACAGAGTGTTCAGAGAATACCTTGACAAATTTGTCATCGTATTCATCGACGACATTCTAGTCTATTCAAGAACCCCATAGGAGCATGACACACACTTGAGATTAGTCCTGCAGACTCTACAGCAGAAACAGCTTTATGCTAAATTCTCAAAGTGTGAATTCTGGTTAAACCAGGTGGCGTTTCTAGGCCACATAATTTCTAAAGAATGTATTCAAGTGGACCCAGCCAAAATAGAGGAGGTCAACAAATGGCATAGACCCAAGAACGCTAGGGAGATCAGAAGCTTCCTTGGTATAGCTGGGTACTACAGGAAAGTTATGGAGGACTTTTCCAGGATAGCTTCTCCACTAACGGCCTTAACCAGAAAGAATAAGAAGTTTGAATAGCCAGACGAATGTGAGCAAAGTTTCCAAGAGCCGAAGAAGAGACTGATCAGCACTCCCATTCTGATTGTTCCAGCTAGTGACAAGAGTTTTGACTTCTACAGTGATGCCTCCAAGATGGGTCTAGAAGTTGTTCTCATACAAGAAGGAAAAGTGATAGCTTATGCTTCCAGACAACTCAAAGATTATGAGAAGAATTACCCCACTCATGATCTTGAACTGGCAGCTGTGATCTTTGCACTGAAACTCTGGCGACATTATTTGTATGGAGTCCAGTGCAGAATCTTCATAGACCATCAAAGTTTAAAGTATTTCTTTACCCAGAAGGACTTAAACATGAGACAGCGCAGGTGGCTAGAGTTGGTCAAAGACTATGACTGTGAAATCCTCTATCACCCAGACAAAGCTAATAAAGTGGCAGATGCACTAAGCAGAAAATCCAGTGCATCCCTGATGTTCTTATCATCATTAGCCCTGCCACTACAGAAGGAGTTGTCAGACTTTGGAATGGAAATTATTTATGGGCAACTCTTTGCATTGACCTTAGAGTCTACCTTGCTTGAGGATATATAGAGAAAGCAAAGTGAAGATCTAGATATCCAGAAGATCAAGCAAGGGATACAAAAAGAAGATCTAGATATCCAGAAGATCAAGCAAGGGATACAAAAAGAAGAAGATACAGAGTTTCGAGTATCAGACAGTGGAATTCTTTATCAGGGGATTCAGTCTTTCTCAAGGTTGCTCCGATGAAGAGAGTGATGAGATTTGACAAGAAGGGCAAATTAAGTCCTCGCTATGTAGGACCTTACCTGATCATAGAGAGGATTGGGAAAGTAGTTTACAAGCTGGACTTACCACAGGATATGTCAGCAATACATAATGTATTTCATGTCTCTATGCTAAAGAAGTGTATTCACAACCCTAGCCAAGTGATTCAGCCTCAGTCAGTGCAGATCCAAGAGGATCTTAGCTACGAGAGCAGACCCACACAGATAGTGGACAGAGCAGTCAAGAGACTAAGAAATAAAGAAGTGCCACTAGTGAAGGTCATCTGGCAGAACCAGAAGCACGAGGAAGCCACTTGGGAACGTGAGGACAGTATGAGACAGAAATGTCCAGAGTTATTCTAAGTTCGAGGACGAACTTTTTATAAGGTATGGGGAATTGTAACGACCCATTTTCCCTATTTCGAGTTCTAAATATCCTTAAAAATATTTGGAAATGCTTTTAAAATATTCTAGAGATTTTTAGGAATTTTTAGAGTATTTTATGCAATTTTTGGAGGTCGTTTGGTATTTTTACTAAACGAAAGAAGATTTGACAAAAAAATGTACAAGCCGAGATTCGAACCGTGGACCTCGGACCTGAACCGAGCCTTAACCGAATCCGGCTAACCAACTGCTCCGCAACCGTTTTGTTAAAGAATATGGAGCGAAATGTATATAAGCAGTAGTTAGGAACAATTAAAATAAATCGGAATAAAAAGTGTGCGGCTGAGGGATCGAAGCTGAGGCCTTTGACCCGAGCAAAACCCGCCTGACCAGCTGTGTTGGCGGCCAGTGTTAATTAAGGAAAGAGTGAATAATATTTAAGTGGTATTAGATGCCGAAATACCCTAGGTATTAAAAAGGAATCGTTTTATTCCCGAGCCCTAAAATTTCTTCTCCTCTCACGCTCGCGACGGCGCGCGACGGCTCTCTCTCGGGCGAAGACGAAGCCGAGCTAGGGTTTTCCTCCCTCCGGCGGTCGGAGAAGGCTTCCTTCCAGCGAACCTTGGTGATTTCGGTCCTCTTGTCGAGGAGAGTTCATAGAGACGAGGAAGAGGCCGGGAAGATCAAGCTCCTCCGAACCCTAGAATTCTTCTCGTCGGCTGTGAGTCCAATGAACCGAGGTAAGTGCTACTCACCTGCGGTAAGAGTAGTTTCGAGTTTTAGTTTCCTTCTTTTGTTTCGGATTGTGTTGTGCCGAATTCATATTTTCTAGGGATTTTGATCTCTTTCTTTGCTTCCGGAGTGATGTGCAGAATTGAGTTTTTGCTAGAGGGTTAAGTGTAGTTCTGAGAATTGATTCCTCCTTTGTGTTTCTACGGTAGCATGCTCAAAGATTGAATAAGTTTAGCATAGGTTTTATTTTAAAAATAAACCAGCAAGCATAACTTAGTATTGTGCAATGAAAAGGGTAAAAGCAGCTTCTCTTGAAGTGTTCTGTGGAGTTCGGTTGTGCTGGGAAAGGGGCACGAGCAGTTCCCTTTGGGGCTTGCTGTGCAATTCGGATATTGTTGCTGCCAGGCAATGAACCTGTGATGGTTTAGATTTTTGAGCATGTGGTTTAGGTTCTAATTTTCCAGCAAGTTCTGGGTTGATTTACGCTACAATAGGTGCACGAATAGCTTCATTTGGAGCTTAGAGCAGCCACATTCCTTTTTGCATTTCTGTAGGCGTGATCAGCTCTATTTAGAGCTTAAAACAACCCCTTTTGGAGTTCATTTCAGTCCAGATTTCTTTGTGTTTGCTGCAGAAACGCACAGCTCTATTTAGAGCTTAGAATAGTCTGTAGTGGCAATGCAGATTTATTTCTTTTTAAGCCTTTATATAGGGTATAAACGGTAGCAAATTTCTAGTTTAGTTCTGGAAGTGTTTAGTTAGATAACAGTGGCTTAGTTGTTTCCATATAGAAGTCCAGTTGTCAAATCTAAATGCCACGGAAGTGAATCTCTAAATTATGTTCCTATCCTTGCTGTTGATCCATATATGATAGTATATGTTAAGCATTTAGTTGGCATTCAATTACATGTTTCAGTTACATGTTGCAAGTTATTGATTCTGTTTTTGTAGATAGAAATTCGGTTTCCAAAGGAGTTAATGGTTAGACTTGAAGTTGAAGATATTATTTGATTTGATCTTCAGACATTGAGAGTATTTTGAGTAATCTTCTTCATTAAGTTAGGAAAGATGAAGTGAAAGAGATAAATTAAGCATCCAGGACCTACTCTCTTAAGTTAACGTGGGAAGAGAATACAGAACAAAGTTGGAAATCAATTTGGAAGTTTTAATGAAGTTTAGATCTCCTTGTAGTACAGAATTTTAATGCAGTTTAGATCCCTTCGTTGTACAGATTTTATTAAGCTAGTATGCAAATTTCTGTTAAGTTAGTATGCAGATTTTTATTAAGATAGTATGCAGATTTCTGTTAAGTTAGTATGCAAATTTTTATTAAGCTAGTATGCAGATTTCTGTTAAGCATTAGTGCAGATTTTTGTTAAGTATTGTATGTGCAGATTTCTTTTGTGTTCTATGCATGATTGCGTGTTACCTAGTTAGTTTCACTCATAGATGCATATGGAAGATACCCTAACAGTATTTTGGGTTTAAGAAAAGTATATGAAAGATAAAGAAAAGTATAAGAAAGATAAAGGAAAAGCTAAAATATGAAAGGAAGGCGACAAGGTGGTGGTGATGAAGGTGTGTGATGACTGGACTATGGAGAGATTCAGAGTTTGCTAGCAAATTTTCAAGACCTATCTGTTTAGAGTTTCATTTTATGTTTTTAGTTTTCTTCTTAAATGCTATTATGAAGTTGAGATTGTAATGGAGTTTAATTCGTATTTGTAGCTTGATATGTCCTACTGTTGGAGTTATGTTTGGTTATTATTGCTAGAGTAGCTTTCTTTTAGTTATAGTATGTATTATTACTGCGTGGTTGTGAAAATATATGTTCCAACCGCCTGTGGCTGAGTATAGATTGTTTGTATTGCTGATTTGGTCACCGATACAGGGGAGACACTGCCGAAATTTTTCGGTAGGAATTCCTCTAGGGTCGTGATATATCTAAGTGTTGCTAATAATAGCATAAGTGACACTAGTAAGTAGAGTAGTAGTTAGGTAACAGTCGCCCTTAGAGAGTAGTAGTAAGAATGGTGGTTGTTACATTAGCATATGAGTTACTCCAGACATTTTTCTTTTTCTTTTTGCATTTTCTTTCTTGTTTTCATGATGCATTTTTTTCTGCAATTTAAATTCTGCTTTTTCATTTTTTTTGTTACTTCTACATGTCTATCTTGTTCTGACTATAATCATTTAGATGGACATGTTTAAACTGTGCACTAGATTGAAAGCTCTATTTCAAAAGTTTGACCAAATGTCTGTTGTGAACTCTAATACTCTTTTTTGTGAATTTTGTTGTGCAACTGGTCATATATTTGATAATTGTCCAACATTACTTGACCGTCCATATAGAATGCATGTAGAAAGAAGGGGTGTTTTCTTTAACTTTAATCAAAGGTCAGAGCAAAATTTTTGTAAAGCTTGCAATGAAATAGGTCATTCAATTGAGAGTTGTTACAAGCTATTCAATTTGGGAGCATCAATTGATGAACTCGATAGAAAGATAGATGAAATGGCTTCATCAAATTCACACACATATGACTCTAACTCGAATGACCCCCAATTTTCATCATTTATGGATAGAGTGTTGAAAGGTTTAGAGGAGGTTCTATCTATTCAAAATGAAACACGCAAGGACATCAAGAAAATGCATGCTACACTTGATAGTATAGACTCAATAAACAATAGAAAATCAGCTAATCTCTTAGTTTTGCAAGAGTCTATGATGAGAAAATATTGTGATGAGCTTGAGGATGATGAATCTAAGACTTTGACAAAGGAGTGCACCACTTTAATTCCATTACCTCCTAATATCAAAGATCTAGAAGAGTCTTCCCTTCCTACATCTGAACCAATTTATAGTCATGTTGTGGTGGGATGTATAGGGATGACCCAAGAATCACTCCCCTTAGTCACACAACCATTAGTCACTTTGGATGATGTAGGACATGAACTAGTTGATGGTGAGAGTGCAGGGACTTGTGCAATAGAAGCTAAGTCTCAAGAATCACCTCTTTTAGAAAGACCACCACATGAGCCACAACCTTCCCTATCTAAATGTCAAACCATGCTCGATGATTTTCTTACTTTGGTAATTGGTAGAAGTCAAGTTTCAATTCATTTTTCTACTGTTAGTAATCAATTTTTTCTTGAGCATGATGGTGGCAGGACATACGTTGCACAAGAGTCACAAGGACATGATAGGGTTGAACCTTTGAAGGAGAGCTTACTTGTTGAAAAACTGAGAACCCTTGGTAAGAAGGTTCTAAAATATCTTACCCCTCCAAGAGCAAGATTTAGATGAATCTAATGAGGTGGTCGAGCTAATGACTTTAAATAAGCACTTCTTGGGAGGCAACCCAAGTTCAATCTTGTTTTCATTTTACTTTTAGTTTCTTTTTATTTTGTTGATAATAAATCATACCCTCTACTTAATTCTTCTTGTCTATCTTATTTTTATAGAATTCAAAGTTGTGGAGAAATGTGAGCATTGTATAGAGGAGTACTTTTAAAACATGAATGTCAACCATTTGGAGCTCATCACTTGGTAACTTCTTTAAATTTCATAAATCTTCTCCACATTATTTTTAGTTTTCATTGGGACAATGAAAAGTTTAAGTCTGGGGAGATGCATTAGATGCATTTGATTTAGTTTAGTTTTTGCATAATAAATTTTTTGTTTTTTTTTGCTAGTTGCATCATTTATCATATCATGATTGGTTGTTCCTTAATGTAAAATGTTAGCACGTTCATTATCTAGATTCATGATGTTGCAAATGATGCTAGTAGTAAGCTTTATGTACTTCTTTTCTCTATCTTGGGTAGCATGAAATAAGCTAAGAATCATATGGAGATGAGCTTTAGTCTTGGCTTGACCTTAAGAATCTTACTTTCACTATACTTTGACTTGATGCTTGAATGGTTGATATCATTGAAATAGTCATGATTCATCTTGTTTGCTTAGTACTTGGTTTCCATGGTGATTTTTCAAACTTCATTTTGGTTACTGGATGAGACTCAACTCATGAAAGCTCATTTGGAAAAATTAAAATATCCCAACATTTATGCTAAAAGTACACTTGTGAAATAAGATTTGCACAATGCAAATGCTTATGAAAAAAATTGAAAAAAAAAAAGCAATGAAAAAAAAGTGAATATGGGATATAAAAAAATAATTGTCGTGAGTGGAATCTAGCAAGTCACCCCTTTGAGACCGAGTTAGGTTACTGGGGAAATGACTGCTTAGCTTCTCTTGAGATTGAGCACACCTTTGAGACCTTGGGTTGGTTGAGAAATATGAACCAAGTGAGTGGCAAGTAAGTGTCTATCACTGGTTACTTGTCTTTCACCAGAAATATTAGGAATTCAAATTTGATGACGACTTGACTAGGACATAGATTGAAACTTGAAGGGTTTTTGAGTTACTTTTACACTGTGCACAGGATACTTAAGCTTGAGCCATACTTGATTTGTTTCAATGATTATGCTTGTTAGTGGAACTCTTTGATAGAGTTAGGAAAGTGCATTAGGGTTTATGAATGCTTTGTAGAACATATGAATTTATTGCAGCATTTTGCTTGAGGACAAGCAAAGGTTTAAGTCTGGGGGTATGATGTGTATAGATTTTATATACTTTTATGCATGTTTTGATGCACATTTACATACTTTGAGCATGCTTGATCTATGCATTTTTGTACTTCCAGTTTTTCTTTTAGCATATTTACTCTTTTTGTTCGGAGATCTGCTTTTGTGCATTTTCTGTACACAGGAGTCGAATTCGGTGAAGATTCTGCATTCTTGGACAAAACATATGATCAAAGCAAGCGAGAAGGCACCTGGCCATGTACCAGACACGGCCCTGCATTGGTAAGGAGCTCTGGTCGTGTGGAGTTCAGAGGTCGTGTGGCAGCAACAGCAAAGGAAGAAGGCCTGGTCGTGTGAACCTCACACGGCCGTGCCAAGTTTTGAAGCAAATCAGAGTTCAATCCTTACATGGTCGTGTGGATCTACATAGCCGTATAAAGTTTCCAGAAACCAAGAAGGCCCTGGTCGTGTGCATCACACGGCCGTGCAGGGTTCCCCGCGCTTAAAAGTGTTCTGGCCGTGTGCATTATGTTGATACAGTCTGACCTGGCTGTTGTTTTGATGTTGACACGGATTCAAGTTTGTATCAGATGTTAATTAAACTCGGTTTGATTAATGATCAAGGTTGATCAAGTAGAAGGGAAAAGTCCAAGTTAGAAACTTGGCACGCGAAGTCGGAGAGAGCTCGTTCTCAGGACTAGGTCAGAGAGGGCTCGGTAGCTCGTTCTCTGGACCTGACGAAGTTGGAGAGGGCTCGGTAGCTCGTTCTCCGGACTAGGTCGGAGAGGGCTCGGTAGCTCGTTCTCTGGACCGGACGAAGTCGGAGAGGGCTCGGTAGCTCATTCTCCAGACTAGGTCAGAGAGGGCTCGGTAGCTCGTTCTCTGGACCTGACGAAGTTGGAGAGGGCTCGGTAGCTTGTTCTCCGGACTAGGTCGGAGAGGGCTCGGTAGCTCGTTCTCTGAACCGGACGAAGTCGGAGAGGGCTCGGTAGCTCGTTCTCCGGACTAGGTCAGAGAGGGCTCGGTAGCTCGTTCTCTGGACCTGACGAAGTCGGAGAGGGCTCGGTAGCTCGTTCTCCGGACTAGGTCAGAGAGGGCTCGGTAGCTCGTTCTCTGGACCGGACGAAGTCGGAGAGGGCTCGGTAGTTTGTTCTCCGGATTAGGTCAGAAGGGACCTAAGTGGACATTCCATGGTACATTGGATCGGTCGGCAGACCGATCCAAGGAATACAGATGGATCGGTCGGCAAACCGATCCGGTGAAACTAAGTTTCCATGGATCACTCGATAGCACACGTAATCGATGCAGACCGATCAGAAACACTCAGCACATTGAGTGTAATCTAATCGATGCAGACCGATCGAGGAGCACATCGAGTAATCGATCGGTCTTGGAGACCGATCGAGATGATATTACGAAAGCGGCGGGGATCGATCAGCATGAAGCCTGATCGGTCTCCACGGCCGATCGGACAAGCTCGGACCGATTAGGATCTCCGATCGGTCCATGGATCGGTCTGGTGACCGATCCACACACACAATCAGATTTGTTTCTGCGATTCCTCCACTACATTTGATCTGCCTGATTCATATAACCCTCTGTGCTGTTAGCTTTTGAGTTTGCAGAATCACAGGTATCATTCCAAGCCTAATTTCAAATTAAGTCCATAAGAGGAATACGACAAATGGCCTTTCTGCTGTGATTCGTGGCGCATGGTGCATTTGAGGCATCAACGGCTACTGGTGTGATCTGGCTGCGATCCGCTTGACTCCTGGTGATTGGTTCGAGCTCAGAAGACATCAGTGAAGACTGTGATTTCATTGGTGTGAGTTCAGAGAACCAGTAAGGAGGAAGAGGGATTGGCTGCAGCGATGATTCTGTGCAGATTGACCACGATCCGTGACAGCAGAGGACAGGGCTTAAGAAGCAGTAAAAAGCGAGAGGAAAGAACAACAAGCAAGAAAGAAAGTGAAAAGAAAGTTCTGTTGATCGTTGAGGTGTGCTAAGTTCTTGAGCTCTAGGGTGTGATACTGCGATCTGGGAGTTCTCTGTTTTCACTGATCCTCGCGTGGTTGTAAGTGTTAGTTCATTTTTCTTTGCCACCGAGCTCTGTAAGTCTTGTGCTTTAACATATATATTTCTTGAGACTTTGTGGAGAGGTTACTCCACCGAGAAGGAGGATCTTTAGCCGGAATTTATCCGAGGTGCGATCTATCGAAGATCAAGGGGTCGTCCACCTTACGGACACGCCGAGGAGTAGGGGCAAGTTATCCCCAAACCTCGTAAATCCGTGTGTTAGTGTGTTAGTGTGCTTGTTTCCTTTTGTTTTAGTTACTTAATTCCGCTGTGCTAATAAGTTTCTTTGTAGAAATTTGTGTTTAAGTTTTTAAGAGGCTATTCACCCCCCCCCCTCTAGCCATCTAAGATCCTAACAAGTGGTATCAGAGCCTGGTGCTCTTCATCTGGACTAACATCCTAAGGAGCAAGAAGATGGCCATGAAGGAAGGATTCAGCACCAATCGTCCTCCCTTTTTCGACTTTCAGTATTGGAAGAGCCGCATGGAGTATTACCTCAAGACTGATATCTCCATGTGGTTCTCGGTCAAGGAAGGATTTACACCACCGAAGGACGAAGAAGGTAAAGAACTCGATTCATCAAGGTGGTCTACCGAACAAACTCGTAAAGGGCAAGCCGATGCCAAGGCGGTAGTCACCTTACAATATGGGATTGCCAAGGACCAACTCGTCAAGGTAGGTACATTCTCGAGTGCAAAAGATTTATGGAACAAGCTTATCGAGCTCCAAGAAAGAACTCGAGATTCTCGGATAGCCAAGAGGGACCTATTCTTGAATCAACTACAAAATCTCACCATGAAGGAAAACGAAACGGTAAGTGAACTACATGGGAGGTTCAAGGAAATCATCAATGGTCTACATTCCGTGGATGAACGCATGGAGAATCGCGATCTAGTAAGGTACGCTCTTAAAGCCTTTCCAAGGAATGCCTTGTGGTCATCTATGGTAAATGCCTACAAGGTTTCCAAGGATCTTTCCATTGTTAAATTAGACGAATTCTTTTGTGAAATGGAACTTCATGAACTCGCTAACAAAGGTCAAAGAGAGAAAGGTATTGCCTTAGTTGCAGGACCAAAGAACAAGGATGGAAGAAGAAAGAGGGAAAAGAAGAAGGAGAAAGAGATTTCTTCATCTACATCCTCCTCCGAGTCCGATGATGAAGGTGGATCATCATCAAGCGAGATGGCAAATTTTGTGAGGAGAATTATGAGAAGAAGCCGAAGATACAAAGGAAAAGGTAAACCTAATGATTAAAATATCGATAAGACTAATGTTACATGTTATGAGTGTAGCAAGAAAGGCCACTACCGGAGTGAGTGTCCAAAACTCAAGAAGAAGGAACGGGCCAAAAAGAAGGAGGAAAGAGCCAAGAAGAAGAAAGCTCTCAAGGCCACTTGGGATGAATCTTCCTCAAGCTCATCGGAGGAGGAAGAGAAGAAGGAGAAGAGTACTCGGCAATTGGCACTCATGGCAAGGGAGGAGTCCGAGTCCGAGAGTGATGACTCAAGCACTTCAGCCGCGGCTTCATCATCTTCGAATGATGAAGAGGTAACCTCTTCTCACTTAGAAAAATGCTATAAGACTATTACACATTTGTCTACCTTGCTTAAAAAATCAAAAACATAAAATAAATCATTAAAATAAGAAGTAGAAAACTTGAGGGCCCTTAGGGAAGATGAGGTTGATGACCTTCATCTAGAGGTCCTTGAGGATGAGAACAAGGCCTTGAAGGGTGAAGTTGAGAAACTCAAGAAAATGCTTGAAAAAAACCCAACTAGCTCTAAGACCCTAGACATGATTCTAAATGCCCAAAGGGCGGTCTACAACAAGGCTGGATTAGGATACCAACCTAAGGAGTCTAGCTTTATTTCTTTAGTGTCAAGAACCCAATTTCATAGATCGCATGTTTCTAGGGTTCATGAGACTAGGAAGAAGGTAACAAAGGCATGGGTGCCTAAGTCTTTCATTGTAGATGCATTAGGTCCCAAGATTTGGGTACCTAAAACATCTATCTTTCGTGTTTTGTAGGCATTGGTAAAGGGGGAGCGTCTATCAATTTGGTTTGTTGATAGTGGATGCTCCAAGCACATGACCGGGGACAAGTCACTATTTTCTGTCATTCAAAACAAAAATAGAGGTAATGTGTCCTTTGGTAATAATGGTAGCCTTAGGGTTATAGGGGTTGGAGACATTCATATATCCGAATATCTCCAAATCAAGAATGTCCTTCTAGTCAAGGGGATGACTTTTAATCTCCTAAGTGTCAGTCAATTGTGTGATATGGGTTACACAATTGAGTTTCATTCGAGTCAATGTCTAGTCAAAAACATTGACACACTTGACACAGTACTAGTAGGCACAAGGGTAGATAACATTTATCAAGTTTCTTTTAAAAGTGCTACTAATGCTCTTGCTAAGTGTTTCATGTCAAAAGAAGAAGAATCATGGCTCTGGCATAGGAGGTTGGCTCATGTGAACATGAAGAATATCCGGAAGCTGGTCAACAAAGGGTTAGTGCGAGGCTTACCAAGCATCAAGTACCAAAAGACCAAATTGTGTGATGCATGTCAGAAGGGTAAGCAAACTAAAGCGCCTCATAAAGGTAAAAGCGCTGTAAGTACAACTACTGCCTTAGACTTATTACATATGGATTTGTTTGATTGCAGTAGTGTTATTTCATTAAATGGAAGTAGATATTGTTTAGTGATTATTGATGACTTTACTAGGTATACATGGACCTTCTTTTTGAAAACTAAGGATCAAACCATAGATATTTTTATTTCCTTTTGTAGAAGAACTGAAAATGAAAAATCAACAACAATTAAAACCATTAGAAGTGATCATGATGGGAATTTCAAAATCATAGGTTTTAGAATTTGTCAAGAAAAGGGATATAGGCATGAGTTCTCTACTCCAAGGACCCCACAAAATGGGGTTGTGGAGAGAAAGAACCGAGTCTTACAAGAGGTTGCTGAAGTATGCTCAATGAGTACTCACTACCAAGTTACTTATGGTCAATACAGCTTGCTATGTGCAAAACCAAATCGATACATAGGTTTTAGGAAAGACTCCCCATGAACTTTGGTTTGGAAAACCCCCTACAATTAAACATCTTAGGGTGTTTGGTTGTAAGGTGTTTATTTTGAACACCAAGGACCATCTTGGAAAATTTTCGGCCAAGGCTGATGAAGGGATACTGGTCGGATACTCGCTCACCAGCAAAGCCTATCGAGTCTACAACAATAGGACTAAATTGATTGAAGAGTCCTCTGATGTAGCTTTTGAAGAAATCCCTAACTTAAATGATCAATCAAGGGATGTAGGAGAAATTGAATTTGAACTTAGAAGGCTAAGTTTGAATGATCAAAACATAGAAAGAGTCGAAGTTGACTCTGATGATGATGAGCAAAGGCAACAAAGAACTCAATCTGATCCTTTGCCTGATATTGAGTCCTTGCCTGTGCCTAGTGAGACCATTCTTGAGGCACCACCAACACCAAGACAATCTAGGATAGCCACTAGTCATCCCCAAGACCAAATTGTGGGAGACATCCAACAAGGGGTTAGGACTAGGTCATTCTTTAGAAATGAGTCTAATGAAGTCGCATTGATCTCAGAGATTGAACCAAAATTAGTTGATGAGGCATTGCGCGATCCTGATTAGATCATAGCTATGCAAGATGAGTTAGGTCAATTTGAAAGGAGCCAAGTGTGGGACTTAGTTCCTAGACCTAAGAAGACCACCATTATTGGAACTAAATGGGTCTTCAAAAATAAGTTAAATCAAAAGGGAGAAGTTGTAAGAAACAAGGCAAGACTTGTAGCCAAGAGCTATAGTCAAGTTGAAGGTCTCGATTATGATGAGACTTATGCTCCCGTGGCCCGATTAGAGTCCATTCGTTTGATGCTAGCTTTTGCTGCACATAGAGGTTTCAAGCTCTATCAAATGGATGTTAAATATGCCTTTTTAAATGGCTTTATTAAAGAAGAAGTCTATGTTGAACAACCACCGGGGTTTGTGAATACCGAAGCTCCAAACCACGTGTACAAGCTCAAGAAAGCACTTTATGGGCTTAAACAAGCACCACGAGCTTGGTACGAAAGGTTGTCAACATATTTACTAGAAAAGGGTTTTGTAAGAGGCCAAATAGACCCAACACTATTTCTACGTAGAGATGGTGAAAATATTTTTGTAGCCCAAGTGTATGTCGATGACATAATTTGTGGCTCAAATAACAAGGGTTATTTGAATGAATTTATTTCTCACATGGAAAGTGAGTTTGAGATGAGTCTAGTAGGAGAATTGACATTCTTCCTTGGACTTGAAATCAAACAAACTCGAGATGGAATTTATGTCCATCAGACGAAATACACTCAAGAGATGCTCAAAAAATTCAAAATGAGTGACTCTAAGGAAGTATCCACTCCAATGGCGACAAACACTCGTCTTGACAATGATGAGAGTGGGAAACCAGTTGATCTAACGCAATATAGAAGCATAATCGGTAGTCTTCTATATCTCACAGCTAGTCGACCGGACATACTTTTTGCTGTGGGCATGTACGCTAGATATCAAGTTTGTGCCATGGAATCTCATTTAACTGCAGTTAAGAGAATTCTAAGATATCTCAAGGGCACAATTAGAGTAGGACTGTGGTACCCTCGTACGGAGTCTTTTGATTTGATAGGCTATACCGATTCCGATTATGCTGGATGCAAATTGGATCGGAAAAGCACTAGTGGGGGTTGCCAATTTTTAGGTTCATCGTTGATTAGTTGGTTAAGTCAGAAGCAACATTGTGTTGCTCTCTCCACGACCGAGGCTGAATACATTGTCATGGGAGAGAGTGTATCACAATTGTTGTGGATGATTCACACTCTAGAAGATTATGGACTTTCATATAAAGGAGTGCAAGTGTTGTGTGACAACATTAGCACAATAAACCTAACGAAAAATCTAGTCCATCATTCAAGGACCAAACACATTGAAGTGTGTCATCACTTCATTAGAGATCACGTAGCTAGGGGAGACATTGCACTCACATATGTTGAGTCAAAGTCAAACCTAACCGATATTTTCACCAAACCCCTTCCGGAAAATTAATTTAGTCATTTAAGGAGGGAATTGGGAATGTGTTTGGCTCAATAAGTCATTTTGACCACATCATGATCAATAAGGACCATTAAAATGACAAGAGAAATTGGGAAATTAATTTGGGCAACTTGGGAACATCTCACACAAACTATAAGGTTTAACAAATTGTTTTTGTTTGCTATATGGGGTGAGATGCTAGGATCAACCAAATTATTCAAAATGTATCATGCATCCCTTGGATAATTAGGTTGAAGAGACATAAATTGAGTATGGGGAAGGTCATTACATAATTCATGTGTATTTGGCTCCTAGATCTTACTCATATATTCCAACCAAGGAATCTTGGTTGGACCTGTGTCTAGAAATCATCTAACCTTGTTGATGTGTTGATTGATACCCTTGATTGATACCTTCCTGATTTTGATTGAAAATAGGACAAGTTGGTAAAGAAATTTTAACATATTTTGACAAACTTGTAACTACTCATAGCAAGGATATATTTTGAACCGATAGCCTGAGTCAGATTTATTACCTTGGTTCACTATAGATCATAGTTTCAGCAAACAAACAAAACAAACTTCTCTGGTTTTGAACCAAGTTTCAGAAACTTACGAGCCCTAAATAATTCCAAATCATTAGAGCTCAGCATTAGGAAATATTCATTGGTATCACTGAATATAATCTGTGGGCTCTTCAGATCCTAAGTTCTGAACTTGGAAGTTGTTGAACCAAGTTTCAGAGCTTTCGATACAAATTTCAGAGACTAAAATCACTATTTATCAGACACTGATCGGTCCAGGGACCGATCAGGATGATATCTGATCGGTCTCTACGACCGATCAGGAGAGTTCCACCTCTCTGTTCATACTGATCGACCTCTGATCGGTCCGGAGACCGATCAGGAGGTTCTCTGATCGGTCCCCACGACCGATCAGGAGGCTCTGACCTCTGATCGACCTCTGATCGGTCCGGGGACCGATCAGGAGGTTCCCTGATCGGTCTCCATGACCGATCAGGAGGTTCCCTGATCGGTCTCCATGACCGATCAGGACACTCCCTGACCGATCAGGACGTTCCCTGATCGGTCAGGATTTCTCCTGATCGAACAGCCGTCCGATCTTATGATCTGATCATCCTCTTTACCTTCCCCCAATCCTTCGTCCTCTCATTTCACGCCGAAAACCCTAGCCGAACCACTCCTCAGTCCCGACTCTTCTCTCTATCTTCTCCGAAAAGCCTCAAATGGCGCCCAGGTAACTTCCTTTCTCCCCGAAATCTGTTCATTTTTGGCATTTTAGCTTCTTTTCACAGTGTATCTCTGTGTGTTGTCTCGGTTCTCGACTCTGTGGCTCCCGTGGACTCCCATTTGCCCCGACCATGTCCCATTTTTGACCTATTTAGGAAGAAATCAGCTGGTGAGGGTACGTCTAAGTCATCTGCTGAGAAATCCAAGTCCCAGGCACCCTCCCGACCTCAACCTTCTTCTTCTTCAAGATTCCCGAACCGACAGTTTGAACAAGCGTTTCAACAGAGGACATTCAAGCTGCTCCCATGTCGATCTATGGATCGAAAGTACATGGATGAGTTTTGTCCCTCTGTATCCGAAACCCTGGCTTATTATAAACTTGACTCGTTAGTCTACTTAGAAAGGGACATCAACTATGACCTAGTATCTGAATTCTACAACAATCTTCATCAGGGCAGTGATGGTGCTTATAGAACCAGAGTTGCTAAAAGAACTATCGATTTCTCCATCGTAGAATTCTTTAGGTATCTAGGTTGTCGAATGTGTTCAGGAGATCTTTTTTCCATTTATCCTGATTTACCCCATCCTTTACCTCCTCCATTTGATGTCTCACCTGATTCCATCTATGAGTACTTCTTCGGTCATCCTAGACCAGATGGACTGGATGAGTTGGATGTCGAGTTTCCTACTTTTGCGGCTCTGAGACTATCTCCACCTGACTATATTCTTTTTAAGATAGTCACAAACTGTCTTCTTCCAATCACATCCAAACCTCTAGCAGAGATCCGACCATACCACTGCCTGATGCTTTATGGTTTGCGTCGGCATCTTGACTTTGACATTATGTCCAGCATCTATTCTTCGATCATCTCATATTCTCAGCCTAGCAGCTCCACCATTTATATGCCTTATGGGCATATAATTACAGATTGGCTCGAGACCCTTCAGATAGATGTGTCTAATGGTAGGATAGTGAAGATGGTCAGACAGGATTGCCGACTTGGGAAACGGGCATTTTCCAAGTCCGGTATCTTAGGACAGAATGGGGCTGTTCGGTGGAAGGATGGGAGAGGTCTGGGAGAGTTACCACGGGCACTTCCTCGACAGGTTGCTGCTCCTCCTCCTGTTGCTGATGAGGCCGACCATGACCTGCGATGGCAGATCGCGGAGCTAGAGAGCCGCTTCGATCAGCACGATGAGCTACTGGCTGCTGAGCTCCATGGATTGCGCGTTCGGATCAACCAGCGCTATGATGATCTACGCAGTCGGCAGTTGGTGACGCAGCAGCTGCTTCTCGGGTCATCCACCTTCGAGCTCCAGCATGCCGCCTCAGGGTTACGTGCCTCCCGCAGATGATGATGAGGTTCCTCCTGTTGAGGATATTGATTGATACATTCTGTGTGTCACTTTGCCTGTCTGTGTTTTTGGATGCTAGTTGTTGGATATCTTTGTCTGACCTGGATACTTATGCTACTCGTATATTTTTGCTATTCATTTGTCTATTTCTTGCTTTTCCTTATGCTTCAGTTCATATTAATATGTTGTTCCTATGCCATGACTTGATTGTATCTTATCTCTTTCTTACTGTCATATAATACACTTAGAGGGAACTCTAGGTGCATTAAGAAAAAGACAGTATGGGTTAAGGGGGAGCCTTTTTGAGTTTTGTCACCTCATTTGCACCTTTTCGGTGTTTGACAAAGGGGGAGAGGATACCTTAAGTTTAGAGATGTATGAAGGCTTGATTTTAGAGGAAAAGATAACGGGAAGTATCTTGATTCCCGTTATTGACTTAGTGGTGTATCCATCTTAGGGGGAGGATCTTGATTCCCCTAAAAGGCTTGATTTTAGAGGGAAAAGATAACGGGAAGGATCTTAATTCCCGTTATTGACTTAGTGGTGTATCCATCTTAGGGGGAGGATCTTGATTCCCCTAAAATTATGAAAATAAGAACATTTCTGATCTAAACTTAAATCGTGTTGTCAAACAACAAAAAGGGGGAGATTGTTGATACAGTCTGACCTGGCTGTTGTTTTGATGTTGACACGGATTCAAGTTTGTATCAGATGTTAATTAAACTCGGTTTGATTAATGATCAAGGTTGATCAAGTGGAAGGGAAAAGTCCAAGTTAGAAACTTGGCACGCGAAGTCGGAGAGAGCTCGTTCTCAGGACTAGGTCAGAGAGGGCTCGGTAGCTCATTCTCTGGACCTGACGAAGTTGGAGAGGGCTCGGTAGCTCGTTCTCAGGACTAGGTCGGAGAGGGCTCGGTAGCTCATTCTCCGGACTAGGTCAGAGAGGGCTCGGTAGCTCGTTCTCTGGACCTGACGAAGTCGGAGAGGGCTCGGTAGCTCGTTCTCCGGACTAGGTCAGAGAGGGCTCGGTAGCTCGTTCTCTGGACCGGACGAAGTCGGAGAGGGCTCGGTAGTTTGTTCTCCGGAATAGGTCAGAAAGGGACCTAAGTGGACATTCCATGGTACATTGGATCGGTCGGCAGACCGATCCAGTGACACATAAGACAGTGGATCGGTCGGCAGACCGATCCAGTGAAACTAAGTTTCCATGGATCACTCAGTAGCACACTGAGTGTAATCTGATCGGTCTGTAGACCGATCAGGAAACACTCAGTAGCACACTGAGTGCAATCTGATCGGTCTTGGAGACCGATCAGGAGATGATATTGCAAAGAAAAGAAGGCAGGGGATCGGTCTGCCGACCGATCCACCTGCAGTCTGATCGGTCTCCACGACCGATCAGACAAGCTGCGGACCGATCAGGATATGTCCTGATCGGTCCATGGATCGGTCTGGATACCGATCCACACACACACAATCAGATTTGTTTCTGCGATTCCTCCACTGCATTTGATCTGCCTGATTCATATAACCCTCTGTGTTGTTAGCTTTTGAGTTTGCAGGATCACAGGTATCATTCCAAGCCTAATTTCAAATTAAGTCCATAAGAGGAATACGACAAATGGCCTTTCTGCTGTGATTCGCGGCGCATGGTGCATTTGAGGCATCAACGGCTACTGGTGTGATCTGGCTGCGATCCGCTTGACTCCTGGTGATTGGTTCGAGCTCAGAAGACACCAGTGAAGACTGTGATTTCATTGGTGTGAGTTCAGAGAACCAGTAAGGAGGAAGAGGGATTGGCTGCAGCGATGATTCTGTGCAGATTGACCACGATCCGTGACAACAGAGGACAGGGCTTAAGAAGCAGTAAAAAGCGAGAGGAAAGAACAACAAGCAAGAAAGAAAGTGAAAAGAAAGTTATGTTGATCGTTGAGGTGTGCTAAGTTCTTGAGCTCTCGGGTGTGATACTGCGATCTGGGAGTTCTCTGTTTTCACTGATCCTCGTGTGGTTGTAAGTGTTAGTTCATTTTTCTTTGCCACCGAGCTCTGTAAGTCTTGTGCTTTAACATATATATTTCTTGAGACTTTGTGGAGAGGTTACTCCACTGAGAAGGAGGATCTTTAGCCGGAATTTATCCGGGGTGCGATCTACAGAAGATCAAGGGGTCGTCCACCTTACGGACACGCCGAGGAGTAGGGGCAAGTTATCCCCGAACCTCGTAAATCCGTGTGTTAGTGTGTTAGTGTGCTTGTTTCCTTTTGTTTTAGTTACTTAATTCCGCTGTGCTAACAAGTTTCTTTGTAGAAATTTGTGTTTAAGTTTTTAAGAAGTTATTCACCCCCCCCCCTCTAGCCATCTAAGATCCTAACACACTACACGGTCGTGCCAAGTTTCCAGAAGCTGGGTCAGTCCAAGCCGTGTGGATCTACACGGTCGTGCTTGGAGGTCTTGATGGGAGTTGTCCACGACCGTGTACACCACACGGCCGTGTATGGATGGCAGACAGTGGAAAGGCTCTGGCCATGTGAACCTCACACGACCATGCCTCGGGGCCGTGTAGCGCCCGAAAGCCCCCCTCTATTTAAAGCCTCTTTGAAGATTTGAAAGGGGGTCTTCTCCCCTTTGGGAGAAAGCAAGATTTGGTGGATTCCTCCCATTCTTGGGAGGACTTTTGGGCGATCTAAAGGGAGATCTTGACGAATTCGACTCCGGGAGTGAGGATTGGATCCGAAGATGGAGTTATATTGTAGATAAGTTTTCTTTCTCTCCTCTTCTTGGATTGGAATTGAAGGAATGCTTGTAATCTTCCTATCTTTGATTTTCTTTCTTCGTTTCATGGAGTAGATCTTGTTGTTATAGGATTGAGGGAGTATTTGTGAGATAAATTGATGTAAACTCTTGTGGATTTGTCATTTCTTTGTTTCTATGATGTTGCCTAGTTTGTATCGATTGGATCTTGAATGACTAATTGTGATTAGGGCTTAATTCTCATTCTTGATTGATTGTTTGGATATCTTATGGACTTTGTAGAGATTAACCCTCACTCGATTTTTCGACGGATTCACGTGACAGGTGCAAGCCCGTGTAAGGACGTTTGAGGGATAACCTTGAAGGGGAAATGAGAATATTCAAAAGGGTAGGATAGATTTTATGATTCAATCCTTGTATCTTTATGGGTTAAGAAGCTATGAACTTCTATGTTGGTATCCGAGGGAAGCATAGTAATAGGTGTAATCCTGTGTAAGGACAACGTAGGTTCGTATCTAATTGATCACATTTAGGTACATTTTTCAGTCCTAAGTCGGTTATCTATTGCAAGAGAAAACCGACAACCTTCTAAAAATATTAGACAATTGAGAAATAAGAATTGGTAAACCATATACATTCAAGAGATCCTACAAAGAAACCAAAACTCCTAGAACCTCCCTTTATCATAACTCAAACCCTAAACTCTTGTTTGTTAATCTTTCATTTTAGATTTATTTTTTCATCCTTAGCATTTGAAACCAATTGATTAGTTGTTTAGCTAATTCGCTTTGAGATATTTCTAGTGCTTATTCCAGTCCCTGTGGATACGATAATCTTTTATATTACTTGCGACATTTCCATACACTTGCGGAAGCGAACAATTACCCTTGATATTTTCAATTATAAAAAGTCCAAAAATAAGTATAATTTTTCTTAAATTCAACAAATTAAACTAGAATTCAGTATATTTTCTATCAAATTGAGCACGACTCTTTTTCCACTTCAATTAGATGAAAAATATACTAGATTTTCTTTAAATGATACTCAATTGGATATAAAATATACTAGATTTTCTTTAAATAGTGCTGAATTTAGAAGAAATTATATTAAGTAGGAAAAAAAGTCATGTTCAATTTGATAGAAAATATACTGAATTCTAGTTTAAAGTGTCAAATTTAAGAGGAATTATATTTATTTTTAGACTTTTTATACCTAAAAAATATGAGGGACGATTTTGATAGAAATATACTGGATTCTAGTTTAAAGTGTTAAATTTAAGAGAAATTATACTCATGTTTGAACTTTTTGTACCTAAAAAATCTGAAGGGCAATTAGGTAACGATATTTCTATGAGAAAGTTGAAGCAAATGAAATTTTGGATGCAGGGAGCGGAGACAAAGTTTTTTAGACATAGAGACTATATGCAAAGTTAAAGTTGTGATTGGGGATTTTTCTCTAATTTGCCATTATAGCATAATTTATTTTTATTCAATAAAAATATATTGAAAGTTTGGTTAAACTAAACAAACCAACCGAATTTAAAAATTTGGTTCAGTTTATTCAAAAATTTATTTTTTAATAAAAATAGTTAATTTGATTCAGGTTCTGTTTAAAATTTTTTGTTCAGTTAAACTGAATAAACTGAATAGACCAAATTTTTAAACTAAATCAAATTTTTAGATCCTAAATTTTAGATTGAATCAAATTTTTATTAAGCCAAACTGAATTTTTAGAAAAAATTGGTTTGTTCGGTTTGGTTTGTTCGGTTTTATCAAAAATTTGGTTCAGTTTTTATCAAAAATCGATTTTGTTCGATTTGTTAAAAAAAAATCGGTTCAGTTAATTCGATTATGTTCAGTTCAATTTTAACCAAATACTCACCCTTACCCAAATAGATATATATATTTGGATCGGGTATGCGTAAGATTCTACTAGACCTGCCTCCATACCTGAATACTCATACCTATTTATCCAATTATTTAATTGAGTCCAAAAATTTATTTCATTCTCTCCTCCATTCGGGTCGAATATCGGATCTTCTATTAGATTGGTAGGAAATTGCCATGCCTATATGGGGGCCAAAAAAAACAGTCATACACTAGTAAATTGAGACCGTGCTTCTTTTTTATTTTTAATCAAAGGGCATACCTTTCTAATTTTTAATCAAAAGAATTCCCTACCCGCAAACCCCTTTAAAATGACGAGGATACCCTCAATATTGTTCAACATTATTATATCTTATCACTCGATCCCATCACCCAATTGTATAAATTGAATAAGTATATGTTGTAGTAGTTATGAAATCATAGCTACTACAAAATCAGTAGCTATGATCTATAGTTGCTATAATGAATATTATTGAATATAATAAATTCGAGTTGTAATGGCTACCCTTTATATATGTTATAACTTAAATGTTAGATGAACAAATCTGAATTATAGTAGATTTTGTAATTTTTACCATATGAATGTTAAGTGAAGAGGTAATCTGTTATAGTAATTACTAAGTCCAATTAATTCAATTGATTGATAAAGAGAGGGATAGAAAATAATACTGTGAGACACTATATTGGAGGGTATCCTTATCATTTCATAAAAGGGTTGGTCTAGGTGGGGCATTTTTTCGACAATTTACCAAAAAGTGCATTTAAATTGATGAATTGATCAAAAGGTGTACTATACTTGATATTTATCAATTAACGTACTCAATTTTATATTCTTCCCATTCTACCCCTCAATCATTTGTCTATTCTCTTTCCTTTTTTTATGCATGTAATTTCTTTTCTCTTCTCTCTCTACAATGCACGTATCCTCTCTTCTCTTTCCTATCTCTTTAGGAGATATGCATACATGCAAAGCATAATATAGTCCTGATATGATTCCATATTAGGCCCACAGGATTAAAGTTTAACGTGTTTCTTTCAATAATATGTTAACATCTTCGGAGAAGTCGAAATATGCAATGGACGACACCATTGGACTCCTTACGGCCTCAGAAATCTATAGGGCCTAAAATGAATCTAATATGAAGTCTCTAGGTTTATCAATAGATTTTCACCTGCAAGGAGTCCAACAGCGTCGTCTATTGCATATTTTGACTTCTCCGAAGGTGTTAAAATATAGTCCCACGTTGGGTTGTTTTAGCTAATTTTTTTCTATACATTTTAACACCTCCAGAAAAATCAAAACATGCAATGGATGACACCATTTGATTCCTTGCAACCTTAGAAATTCACAGGACTTGAAATGAGTACAATCTAAGGTCTCTAGGTCCATTAGTAGGTTTTGACTAAAATCCACTTATGACCTAGAGACCTCAAATTGCACCAATTTTAGTTCCTATGGATTTATGAGGTTTCAAGGAGTTCAAATATGTTATCCATTATTTATTTCAGTTTTTTAGAGGTATTATAATATAATAAGAAAGAATCTATAAAAAATTTCACGTTGGACCTTAAACATGTATCAGAAGTTAGTTCTTTTCCCCTATCAAATCTTGACAACTCGTCAATGCTTATTAACTAGGGTTGTACATCAATTATCAGTCTTCTTGTTCATCTTTCAATAACATATTGATTATTACTCTAACCAGGGATGAAAGTGAACAGATCTATTCTGCTACACAATTTTTTAGCAACGCAACCAAAGTAGTATTTGCTAAATTAGCCTCTCTACAAAGTGATTAGCATAAAGTAGTTTCGAATTATCTTGACTGCACTTTACATACCATCTAAACTGTTCATTCTAATATCTTATGCTAAAGAAGTAAGACTTGTGTAAAAAGAATAGCTAAAAAAAAATTAGAAAATCGATATGACTACATGATGACTTTGAGAAGATATAGAGATAGAACAATGTAATGCAACCAATCCAACAGATGAAAGGAAAGAAAATAGATCTGATGTTATTGAATTCTTCTTTAGACCGACATCTTTGGTTCATTTTAGAACCTTTTTTTGGCTGTCTAAAGTTAGCAGACATAGATGAGGAGCATAAGGTGATGATCCTCTTTCATTGACAAACTTTGAGGAACCAGCAAGGAAGAATCACAACACAATAATCTTAGAGATTTGTTTTTATTATATTATAACACCTCTGAGAAACTAAAATAAATAATGGATAGCATATTTGAACTCTTTAAAACCTCATAAATCCATAGAAACTGAAATGAGTTCAATATGAGGTCTCTAGGTCCATCAATGGATTTCAGTCAAAATCCATTGATAGATCTAGAGACCTCATATTGCACTCATTTCAAGTCCTGTGGATTTTTGATGTTGCAAGGAATCGAATGGTGACTTCCATTGAATATTTTGACTTGTTTGGAGGTGTTAAAATGTTATAGAACAAATCAGCTAAAACAACCCAATATGGGTCTGATATGGTTCATATCAGACCCACATTGCGCTTGATTTATCTCATGGTGGAGATTGTCTTTTAATAATTTTTAGTTTCTTTTGAGTTTGGTTGAGATTGTTATACCATATTTTGTCAACTTTAGTGGATATGATGTAACAGAGGTTTAATGGGGAGTCAAGTAAATATTCGTACCAAGAAAAGATGCAATGCCTGCTCCAATTGCTAGGTAGAAAAATTTCAGTGCTACCTGTATGCAATCAGATCCATGGTTATCAAACATTCTTTTTCCAGCAAACTTCATTTTTTAACTATCAAGTATTTTTAAGGAACCAATCATGGAGAATGCACATACCTTGGAGACTTGATGAAGCACATCATGTCCATTTGAAGCTCCTCCAAAGGACTGGATCAAATTTTTGAAGAGCACCATCATAAGTGGTAGAGAAACTCCATTACCTACGGCACTAAGCGAACCCAATAGCATCAAGACATAATTTGTGGAGTCTGCGAAGGAGAACAATTTGTAGAAGGGTACGGTGAGCCTGCTTTGATTTTGTTTCTTGTCCTTCCGACTCTCTCGCTTGTTTTGTTGCTCCCCATTAAACCTCTATTACATTATATTGATTAAAGTTGACAAAATATGGTATAGCAATCTCAACCAAACTCAAAAGAAAACAAAAAATTATCTAAAAGACAACCTCCACCGTGAGATAAATCAGGCCCAACGTGGGCATGCTATGGAACTATATTAGGCCCAATGTGGACTTGATATGAACCATATCAGGGCCAACGTGGGCCTGATACGAACCATATCAGGCAACGTGAGCCTGATACGAACCATATCAGGCTCGTGGTTCATATCGGGCCCACATTGGATTATTTTAGTTGATTCTTTCGACCAAATTTTAACACCTTCGGAGAAGTCGAAATATGCAATGGGCAGTACCGTTGGACTCCTTGAAGCCTCAGAAATCTACAAAACCTCAAATGAGTCAAATCTGAGGTTTCTAGGTCCATAAGTGGATTTTGACGAAAATCTATTGATGGACCTAGAGACCTCATGTTTGGACTCATTTCAGGTCCTGTAGATTTCTGAGGTTGCAAGGAGTCCAAAGGTACCATCCATTGCATATTTCAACTTTTCCGAAGGTGTTAAAATGTTATCAAAAGAAACACATTAAACTCTAATCCCGTGGACTTGATATGGAATTATATCATGCATATATTATGCTTTACATGCATGCATATCTTCTAAAGTGAGAGAAAAGAGAAGATGAGAGGAAAGAGAAAAGAGGATGCATGCATTGTAGAGAGGGAAGAGAAAAAAAATTACATGTATAAAAAAGATGAAAGAGAATAGACAAATAATTAAGGGATAGAAGGAAAAGAATAGAAAATTAAATACGTTGTTTGATAGATATCACAGTACGTCTTTTGATAAATTCATACATTTAAATATATCTTTTGATAAATTATTAATTTTTTTATTAAAATAATAATAATAAAAAAACTCGTGATGATTCCAAGAAGAGGGTGCTTTTTTGTCCTATTTTGATTGGGAATAATAGGTGGGGTGCCTCTAGGGATGTAAATGAACCAAGCCGCTCGTGAGCTATTCGAAGCTCGATTCGATAAAAAATCGTTTAATGAGACCCATTAAGATAAACGAACCAAGCTCAAGCTTCGCAATATTCGGCTCGTTAGCTCATGAACACGTTCGTTAAACTCATTAAGCAACTTTTAAATAAAAATAATAATAGTTTTGATATTGAATTTATAGATTTTACACTCTACTTATGAAAAATATAGACAAATATATTAAATTTATTTATTAGAATAAAATTATAAATTTTAATAATATTATTATAATTTTCTCTAAATATATAATTTAATTTTTAATGAATATTTAAATTTATGATTTATATTTACTAAGCTCGTTTAGGCTCGATAAAAGTTCGAATAAGCTTGTGAGCCATTAATATATTCGTTAAATAAAGCTCGAGCTCGGCTCGATTATAAATAAATTAAGCTCAAATATTTAAAAGTTCGGTTCGACTTGATTATACCCCTAGGTGCCTCTCAATATAGCATTTTTTAATTGGCTAAAAAAAATGCACGCTTTTAAATTTTGTTTATTTTTTAAATATAAAATGGTTTTAATTAATTGTAAATATTTCAGACTTGTTTTTCCCACTTCTCCTTACCAATCCCACCCTTAAAATTTACCCTTATATTCTTTTATTTTTTTATCAATTAGTGTTAAAAAAATATTAAAAAAAAAACAAAAGATTAATTTTTTTTTATCAGGTTTATTTTTTTTTAATATTTTTTTATTATATATTTGTATTTTTTTTAATAGTAGATTATATATATATAAAAAAGGAATTAATAAAAATAATATAAATTTTAAAATTAAATCAAAATAAAAATAAAATTGATTAAATCTAAAATAAAAATAAAAATTTATATATATGGAAATTTGATGAAAAAATCATAAATAAATTTGTCTAAAAAAACATATATAAAGGTGATTTGAAAAGAGGGGTACTGTTATATAGGAGATGAAGTAATTAGAGTTGGATTCTTTGTCACTAATTTTTCTGTCTCAGTGTCCCACTTGTCGCCTTCAGTTCACCACTAGCGACATTCGGCTGCTGTCCCATTCATAACTATATCCTAGGGGATGGTGAACCCAAGGGGGTCACCATCGGTACGATCGACGTCGAAATTCGGTTAAATTTGAACAAGGACTCAGATCGACGACAGAGGAAAATATGCTCAGATCCAGTCAGATTTCGACGCCGATCACGCCAATAACGACCCCCTGCGTTCTCCTTCTCCTATGATATAGTTTTGATCGGAAAGACGGTCGGAGGCGTTTGGCAGTGGGTTGGGACGACGAGTGGGATACAGGGATAAGTGATATTAGGGATAGAATATTCGATCTCTTGTAATCTTTTATTTTTTTAATAGTAAATTTTAAAAATTATTATTTGTAAAAATTTTAAAAGTCTAAAAATATGGATCAAAATAAAAATTATTAAAAAAATGATTAAAAAAATAAAATTATAGAAAAAAAAATTAAAATTAAAAAAATAAAAGTAAAGTAGTTAAAATAAAATAACTTGTTATTTTAAAGAAGAGGGATAAAAACATCATCTAAAAGGAGAGAGAGAAGGGGTCTTAGCAGAGACGAGTGGGAAAAGTAATTTACATATTTATTATAAAAATAAGTAAATTAAATAATAGATTCAGTAATTAATTTTAAACAGAATATGACTATACGAAACACGGTCACGCGTACTCGATAATACATGAGCAAGGCTTCAAAACTTTAATCATCCAATCACGTTGGCCACCCGTTTTCCTACCCGCCTCTCCCGGATCCTTGTTTTTTTTTTGGTTTTGTTATTGAAACCTTCAAGAGCCCTACTACCATCCGACTCCTATTTGTTTGCCCGAGGTTTCGTTATTCGCTCATCCTCGCCGACAGAATACGATTCCGTTGTTCCAGCTCGTCGCGTGCTCGCGCTTCCTCAATCGGAGAAGATGACTCATATCCTTTCCGTCAGTTGATTCCTGTTTTCGATACGTTCAACTTAGGGTTTTCGACGTTGATTTTTCTCGGTCAGTTTATTTCTCGATCGAGGGCCGAACTCTTCGTTGTTCTGTCGCCTTGCATTGTTAGATCCACGGAAAGTTTAGTTTTTAAAGTTATCTTTGTGTTGCTATTCTTAATTCGGATCCACGGGGAAACCAGAGGGACGTCGATCGGCAGAGGGCACAAGGCCGAAAGCAGCAGGGGAAGCAGAAAGACGATGGTCTAACCCCTGAACAGCGCCGGGAAAGGTATTTCTTGTGTCGATCTAATTAATTGTTGCTATTTTGTGAATGATTTTCTATTCCTTGAGAAGCAACTCGTCTTGAATTAGTCGAATTGCGGAAAACCCTGGTATTCATATATTTGCATATTGTGCAGGGATGCTAAAGCCCTCCAAGAGAAGGAAGCTAGGAAGGCCGCACAAGCAGCAGCAGGAGGTGCTTCTGACTCCAAAAACAAAGGCAATTCGAAGAAATAGAGGTGGAAGCTCGATCAGACTGCTTATCCTGCTAAAAGAACATCTTTAGTTGAGTATTGTAATATGTTCTTTCTTTTTCTCCGATGCTTCTCGTCTTACGATAATTTATGAATGATCTGTTTCTTCGTAACTGTAATTGGATCTGTTTCTTTGCCCATGCTTGTCTTTCCATGTCATATTGTTCTATAAGTCTTCTCCGTAAGTCAATCAGCCATCTTTAAATCCAAACTAGATCATTGCTCGGTCTAGTGTTTGATGATGTTTCCACTGGCCTTGGTATGTTATCAGACAGAAAATTTTGTTCAATGTTGGCACAGGGTAGAGATTACAGAAATGGATAACGACTCACAAGGACTCCTTAAGGTTTGCTTATCCCCCCCACACAGGCCCTCACTTCACAAAATTATCTACATTAGGGCCCTGAAAAGAAATACGTTGCACACTTCAAACTAGAATTTTCGTACAGATTATGACTAGGGAAATTGTCATTCACTATGGAAAGGTTTGTAGTGAATGCTTTGATTATGTTCTGAATCCGTCTTTGCTTCCTGGTAGTGTTCATAAGAATGCCTATAATTCATGGGTCCTTCAATGGGAATTAAGCTAATTGACACTTTGCAGTCTTCCTGAGAATCCCACTCGTATTTTTTTTTTTACCAAATTGTTACTTGAGTCCTATCGGCTAGGTGCCTAGATGATGCAATGACAATGTCCTATGCATTAGTTTACATAATTTGTTCTTCGTTTTTTTAAATTTGCAACTGAATTAGTTAGTTTTACAGTGCTCTCTCTCTCTCTCCCTCTCTCTCTCTCTCTCTATGCTGTGGCATGCTTATGTTACGGCATGTTCCTTACTTTTCCAAATAACATCTATCGAATTGCTATGAATTTGCCCAAGTAAGAGTCCACATGTCTCCGATCACAGTTTTATCCAACAGTGTAGCCTTTGCAGTTGATAATGTAAGATTTCTGTGAACTACCATTTATATGCTAGGAACTTAGGATTAAACTAGGGAAGAAAAGGTTCCAGGCTAAGAATGTAATTGCTGTGATAGGTTTGTTTCCTATTTAGTTATCATTCACCAAACTTCCATTATCTAGTTTCAAGATAAGTATTTGATGATTACGTAAATCTTGATGCAGTGCTAAATCCATACCATGATTTCAATGATTGTAGCTGAAACATAAGCTTTCGACAAATCTATGAACAAAATATGTAGTCATTTATGCGGCTGCTATTGGTTGCGTTTAGTATCAGAATGTTGGTGTAACTTGCTTTCATATTTGTCTTGTCAACGATTCAGCAGACACATTTTCTGATCCTTTATTGAAATCTATAACATCAATAGAAAACCTAATTATCGTTGAGGATTGGTTTGACCTGTTCACCCATAAATTAAGTGAATTCACGATGGAATTCGCCCCAAGAGCTCTATGCTTTGGTCCTGAAAGGAGACCAAGGATATTGATGAACCTCTAATCATGCTCCTAGCTTTCTCTACGATTCAAAGTTATATGTTTAAAGATGAATCTCATAAACGGTGTACGATCCACCATATTTTATTCATCTTACTCCAATTTATAGTAGATATTATTTTCATAAATTCTTTTGTAATTAACCAAAGGCCCATTTAAAGTTATTGAATTTTCAAAATGTGCATAACTTTCAGATTTCTTAAAGGGTTTACTTGTTTTCTATTTTATCTCTCTCAATAATCACTGTAGTAATGATGTTAGTACTACTGCACTAGTGATGTTTAAAGAACAACACTACTGTGATATTGACTTCTAAAAATTAACATGATTTTGGTGCTACTTAAATTTTAAAATTGGTAACATTGTGGTATTATATTTTGAAAATTAATATCACAGTGGAGTTGTTCTTTGAATATAACATCACAGGAGTTGGCGGGAGAAATAAAATGAAAAACAAATACGACCTATGAGAAATTTAAAAATTAGGTGTCTTTTTAAAATTTTACAACTTTAAGTGTGGCCTTTAGTTGTAAATTCTTTAGCTAAGAAAGATGGGACTGAGGGCTAGAATCTTTGATTCAATTTGACACTACTTTTAAGTCACCCTAACCCTAACAAACCTAATGGTTTGTGGTAGTATAAGTGAAAACATGAGCAAGACGGGAACAAATTTCAAGTTTAAAGGCTTTAGAATGATAGAATAGTATTATATATATATATATATAGACAGAGAGAGTATATAAGCCGTGCCGCTATTTTATTAATTTCGAATTTTGTTTCGCAAAATCTCTCATCACTCACTTTTATTATTTTTCGTATTTATAAAATTTTATATGTATATAAAATTTAGCTCATTTAATAAAGAATACAATTTGATTGACCTCTCTTGTAAACTCGTGATGAGGTCCGGATCAAATCTCAGGGTTGGTGGGGCATAAATCCTTGTAACTTGTGTAAACTCAACCCATTTGCTACTTGCCTTCTCAGTCATCGTGATTTACCTCCTCCGTGTTGGTTCTGGGACGGGTTGGCGGGGGGCACTGAGAGCGAGTGTATTCGCCTTTTGCCACATGATGAGGCCACAATTGACCTCTCCAACCATGAT
Source organism: Zingiber officinale (assembly GCF_018446385.1). NCBI lineage: Eukaryota > Viridiplantae > Streptophyta > Magnoliopsida > Zingiberales > Zingiberaceae > Zingiber > Zingiber officinale. The sequence goes on along the minus strand of NC_055992.1, from coordinate 31,261,641 downwards.
GAGCATTGAGACTGTGCAAGATCGTTGTCATCGTGAGCTCATGCTGAATCGCAGCCTCTTCGTGGCTGTCGTGAGTTCACAATGTCGTGGCCATCAGCTCAAGCTGCAAGTCACGAGCCATCGAAGGAATCCTTTTCCTCCCATCTTTTGTTGTTTCTTCCTTTTCCTTCATCGTTCTCTTCCCTTCCCTTGAGATAGTTTTCCATTGTTAATTCATTTCCATTCTTCATTTGCACTTTGGAGTAAACAGGGCATTAAACTTGTGGACCAAGGGAGCTGCCTCCATGACATAGTAAAAAAGGACAGTCCGGTGCACGAAGCTCCCGCTATGCAGGGTCTCGGGGAAGGATCCATTGTACGCAACCTTATCTTGCTTTTTTACAAGAGGTTGTTTCCAGGATTCAAACTCGTGACCTTTTGATCACAAAGTAACAACTTTATCGTTGCGCCAAAGCTCCCCTTCATTGTTGCTTTGTCTCTATGGAAAAGCAACACTAAAAAAAAGTCGTTTGTGAAGAATTTTGCCACAAATTAAAGAAAAAATCATCGCAAAAAAATTGTGACAAAATTTATGACAAAAAGATTTTCATTGTGAATAGATCATTGTCCTATTCTATAACAAATCATATAAATTTGTCATTTTTGTCTCCAATTTTATGACGAATTTCATTATTATCATCAATTTTATGACGAATTTCATTTTCGTCATAAAATTGCAATCAATTTTACGATGAAAATAAAATTTGTCTCACAATTCACACAAACACAAATCTGCAACAAAAGTTATTTTTATCACCAATTGGCGATGAAAATGGATTCGTTGCCAAATCTACAATGAATCCAATTTCATCGTAGATTGGCAATGAAAATCAATTTTCGTCACAAATCTATAACGAAAATAGGTATTCATCACAAATTTACGATTTATGATAATTTTGTGATGAAACTTTTTTGTCACAAATTTCATCATAAAATGTAAATTTTTTAACTAGAATCTGCCCATTTCTACATGTTTATGTATACAAATATCATATTCATATTTCAAACCTGTTTATAACATACACAATTTAACATTCTAACACATCTAGGATTCAACATTCCAAACAAATCATATTCATACAAGTCAAAACAAATATATCCAAAATGAAATCATACCAAAATAAGTCAAAACAAACATATTCATACAAGTCATGCATACAAGTTATCATGTCCAAAAATACATAACATTCTAATCTAACATTATCCAATATCCAAGTTCAACAAGTCATCATATTCAAATGAAAATATCCCTATCAAACAGTCAAATGGATGGAAAGATAAAATAAATAAATCATCATTCTCTTCTTCCTTGGCGACACTTCCTTTTCCTTCCATTCTTCTTTTTTTCCTGCATCAAAAGAATAAACAAACAAAAAAATATATATCATTTTTAACCAGAAAGGAAATCATATAAATTAATAAAAACTTAATATGTAAAGATTTACTTCCTATAATAGGAATTTCCAATTTCCTCCACCTTATTATTTTGTGTTTTCAGTGATTATGTTTCCTTTCTTCTTTTACTTGTTTGTCGACTAAGGCATGTAATATCGCAAGTTGCAAAACTTGAAAAGTATGCTCATGATAATGAAATCGCATAAACTATAGCTTGATGTAAAGAATTTAACACAAGTTCATACACACTTATCATCATCCTACTAGAATATAAAGTCACACATCGAGAACAAATAGCGGCAACTCTTCTGCATCAACAGCAATATGCATGATTTGGGAGGAGTCGACAGCATTGGTAGGGTTTAAGGAGCAAGCAGTAGGTTCTTAGAATGACAAAAAAAGAGTAGTTATGAAAGATAATAAGAAAATAACAATTTCATAAAGCAATAATGATACAAGGACAATATACACATTGCACTTGTGAAGTTTGATTAACAAATTATAAACAAATTTCAGTGCAAATTTCCAACTGTTCTTTGTGAACCAGTAGATCAGCTGAAAATAATAGAGATAACAAGATGTATTGGACTATCAGATTGATATTTCACAAGTTCGTAAATTCGAGCTTAAGCAAAAACAGATGCATGACTTTGTAGTTCCATCAACTGTTCAAGAATTTGAAGGTTTAAGTAGCATACCCATGAAGACGGGAGAATGTTTTCCCAAGTTTGTCCTAACCAAACCAGGATGAACAGAATGTGTTGTGACATTTGCACCTTCGGCCTGTTAATCATGAATGTATTTCTATGATATAAATTTCTTCTTTCTTTTTACAAGTTACATCTGTTCTTCTTTCTTTTTACAAGTTACATCTGTTCTCGACCATTAGTAGTACCTTCAAGTGCCGGCGGGTGCCCCCAGGGCGTAACGCAGACGGTGGGCGCATGGTATCTCTGACGTAATGGCCAGGGGTCGATTCTCAGGAACTGACGACCTGGGGTTTACCCCGCCATGCGTCTATGGCCTGTGTACCTGTATGAACCTCCCTCCATATCCGTGGGGCCGGCACTAGGGGGCCGCTAAGGTAGCGGATCTACCTTTTTTTTTTTTCAAGTGCCGGCGGGCTCATTGGAGTGCAAGATGTTTGTCAATTTGGACTGCCCGTGCGCCAATTTATCATCGTATCTGGAAATTAAACCAGATGGAAACCATCAATTGATTGAATGGAAGAGAACACTAAACTCTTGTGGTCATGAAAATTCTTTCACTATAAAGTCCAATGTGAGCTACCGAGGATTGATTCACGATGCAGCCTTCAATCCCAGTTCTCCCTGCTGTGGTTTTCATTTTCTCTAGGAGAAGATTTGTTAACAAAAAGTGACCTGAAATTAGAAGTACCATGTTAAAATCAAAATCTTGATGAATGTTGGGATGAAGAAAAGCTGATCTGGGAAGTGTGAAGAACCACACCAAGATGATTAGTAGCAAACTGCATCTCCTCGGAGAGTTGGAACGGGCAGTACATGATACCAGCGTTGTTACTGAAAATAAATTGAATATGTGAGATTTGGCCCAGAAAGCTGAAGGGACATGTAACACAGAGCAGGAGATCCATGCATCTACTCACATCAAGACATTGAGAGGCAGATTCATGGTAAGGAATTTGTTGGCGAAGGTTCTGACAGATCTGAGTGAGCTAACATCAATCTGTATGATGTCAATTCTAGCAGAAGGGATGGTTAATGTTTTGCTTCACATTGTTGGCAGCTTCCAAGTTCCTTGTGCCGATGGTGACATGGGCTCCTCTGCTTCCATCTGGATTTCAAGAAGAATCTCATAAATGCTACCATACCATGGCAGTAAAATAGTTCGTTGATCTAAATTTCCTGGTAAACTGAAGTTTATGTTCAAGATGGTATTTTGTGCATCAAGATCGATTTTTTTTCCGGCAATAAGATTTGGTGCGAAAAAACAAAAACTCATATCCTGCAAACAGAAAATTTTCACAAAATCTATATATTTAAACTAGTAATCACTTCTCAGGGCCAACTCTTTGATTAGGGATAGAATGTGGAAGATTAAGAAAAGATAACCAAAGGGACGGAGAGCAAATCGGTGATGATGATGGTGAGACGAGGCACGTCGATGCCTTTGGTGATCTGCCCGGCGGTGGCATCGGATCCGAATCTGCTGGGGCCTTTAATGGCGGTGGCTTCCCTAAAGTAACCCATGGCTCAAGGCCAGCCTGAGGCGGTGGCCGAGGCAGGGACCTGTCTCACGGCTAGCCTGAGGCGGCTACAATGACGTCAACCAATGCAGTGGTCAGCCTAAGGCGATGCCTGAGGTCACGCCCGGCCTCACCGACGTGGTTAGCGGCTGCTAGACTGTAGAAATTAAGAAGATGAAAAAAATAATTATATTATTAATAAAAAATTATATTAGAACTATATAGTATAAAGTTTTATATAACTAAGTTAAGAAATTTTAAATAGAAAAGAGAAAAAAAATAAATTATCCTAAAAGATATATATATATATATATATATATATATATATATATATATATATATATATATATATATATATATATATATATATATATAATCTAATCCCCCCTCAAACTCACGATAGGGATGATAATGGGTCGGATTCGGGTCGGATTCTATATCCTCCATCTCCTACCTATCGGGTATAGGATCTCCGATGAGTATACTCATACCCATTAAATGATCGGATATCTTCTATAATTATAATTTTTCTTCTTTCTATTCAACTATTATCATTCAACAAAAATATATTAAAATTGACAACCTATATATATATATATATATATATATATATATATATATATATATATATATATATATATATATATATATATATTTATATATATATATATATATAAAATTAAAAAATAGATTAAACATCTATATAGTCTCCTCCTAATATCAACAAAAATAGTAAGTTAATTTTAGAAAAATAAAATTTTCTTTAATATATGTATATATATTATTTAATCGGGTATTCGAGTCGGGTATCGAGTATTGATAGTCCCTCCATACCCTCCTCCATTTGGGTCGGATGTCGGATCCTCCATCGGGTTCGGGTGAAATTGTCATCCCTAACTCACGATACTACAGCTAGAAGCATTGAGAATTTGTCAGATAAAAAACGAAAGCGTGAAGTGAAATTGTGCCTTTGTAAACATATCAGCAATCTATTGATTTGAAAGTGTTGGATCGTAAGCGTTCGATAGAGGGGGGGGTGAATATCGATTAAAACTTTCATTCGAAAAGAGTTAAGCGCACAGCGGAAATAGAGTAAAGACAAAGTAAGAAATCAAGGCAAGGCTAACACAGTTTGGTTTTACTTGGTTCGGAGCCTGTGTCGACTCCTTCTCCAAGGCACGCACTCGTCGAGTGCTTTCGTTGGGCAATCCACTAGCAGTTCGAATATTTGATTACAGAAAGTTAAGTACAGAAGTGCTAACGAAAATAAAACAAAGCTTATACCGACAAAGGAGGAAATTAAAAAAACAGGAGTGAGTTGTCGGAGCTTCGTCAGCGTCGCAGGAGCGCAGAGCAACAGGGCAAGCGGTAGAAGATCTCTTTTTCAATTGTTGTTTTGAAGCTCCCCTCTGACCCTCCTTTTATATGAGGCTCGGGGCACCCCGGATCCCTTCCGGGTGCCCTGGTGAGACGTGGCAGGTCCAACCAATGAGCTCCACGTGGCGACGCGCGGTCTGGATAAAAATCACCTCCCGGGCGCCCGGATCCCTTCCGGGCGCCCGGACCACCTTTCTCCAGAAACCAGCTTTCTTGCAAGACAAGGTTAGTCCGAGGTGAATAAATAGTGTATATCCTACAAAACAGAGTGTTAGCACAGTTCATAAGTTTGACATAAAAAGTATGACTTAGATTCCGTCTTTCCGAGACCGGAATCTAGTCACGATCTCGACTTAGAGATCCGAAATGGATCTAAGCCGGATCGACGCCTAATGTTCCCTTCCCGGGAACGCGTCCTCACGGTCACTCCCTTCCAGTGACTTACCTTCACTTACCTGACAGACGTCCGGTCAGCCCTTCGACCCGTCTGGACTTCTCGCCAAGCGTCCAGTCAGCCCGTCGACCCGCTTGGACTTCTCGCCAGCTATCCTATCAGCTCGTCGACCTAGCTGGACTTCTTGCCAAACATCCGGTCAGCCCGTCGACCTGTCTGGACTTCGTCTGCACACTCGGTCAGAGTGTTAGATTACAACAAACCTAACTTAACCCGATTTGTCATTCATCAAAACCCGAGTTAGACCGTTAGTGCTAACCGCACCAACAATCTCCCCCTTTTTGATGGAATGACAACCTAGTTAAGTTAGTAAAAATATGCGAGAAAAAAGGTTAAACATTTTGTTCTAGCATGAGGTTTAAGTTAGTTTTAAATTTTATTTTGTTTTTCTAACTTAACCTGTAAAATACCGAAAAAATGGAGAATAATAATAAGGGAATTTTTCGAAATTTTTGGAAATTTTCTGGGAATTTTTTGGAGATCGTATGGACGAGTTTACGGGGATAAAAATAGACTCCGGGAAAGCCTGTTTAGGCTACCCTATTTTAACGAGGAAAAGTTGAATTTTCTTTTCTATTTTCTTTTCTTCTTTTCCTCTCCCGTGCCATAACTGTTCCCCCTCTTTTCTTCTCCCCTCACTCGTGTCGCGCCCATTTCTCCTCCCGATTCCCTTCTGCGCCGATCACTTCTCTTCCTCTCGTCGCCGACCACCTATTTCTCTTCCCGAGCCCGATCGCCTTCCCCACTTGCGGTGTTTCTTCTCCAGCGGGTACCAACCGTCGACCAAAGAGAAGTCGAGACTATCTCCCTGCGTCAATTTCTCCTCTGCCCTAGCCGTCTCCACCGTCGCCGCCCATCCGACCGATTTCTGTGCCCTAGTTTGGGTTCACAGTCGCCGACGCCGAAGATTACCTTCTCTTCCTGTGCCGTCTCTGCCCAGCATCGCCAACGCCGTCGATTGCCTACGAGATCACTGCCGGCAGGGCACTATCTTTCTGATGCCCTAGCCTCTGTTTCCGACACCGGTAAGGGCTTTGCCATGGCCACCACTTGGGATCTGTATGCCGCAGTCGCATGCCCTAGCTTTCCTTCTTGCCGTGAGCCCCGCGCCGGTCGAACCCAGCGCTGATCATTGGCTGACAACGTGCCCTAATGTTGGCACAGATTCATCACCTTCACTCTCGAGCAGTGCCCTAGCTTTGATGGAGGTGGGCGAGCCCTAGATCCGATCTCTGTGCTTTGTCCAGTTTTGGTGAGGAGGATCACTACCGGAGCAGTGGTTGAAGGCTCCGATCTGTACACTCCCTTCTCTAGATTTGAAGAGCAGCCACCAAGTTTTCCCCGCGCATAGAAGATTACGATCCAATCTACAGAACTAGTATCCTGTTGAATGTTGTCCAGCAAGTATTGATTTGTGGTATTTGGTATAAGGGCAGAAGCTGCACCTAACTTGACTTCAGTGTAACCTCCTACAGCGAATCAACAGAGGAGCATCCGCAATTGTGGAGGTGTTGGGTGGCTTTCGGAACAGCTAGTTGCTTCAGGTGGAGTAGAGGATTGGTGACATTAGGCAGCAGTTACATTCTTCTAGCAGCATCTCCTTTCCGGTAGCAACCTTTTTGGGCCGTGGATTAAGGACCTTGACGCGAGACGGGCGTCTCGACATCGGATTGGTTCGATTCGATCTATATTGGAGGCGGGTACCTCTTGACTTATCTTTTATGATATTGTCATTTGGATATGCATAGTATTTTATAGCTACAAGCAATGATCATGTTGCTTTTGGTATGTCACAGTTTGATACCCATAGCATGTTCTGTTTTGTCGCTTGTTATGTATCCATGTTTATACCTTGTGATTATTGTCATGAGTACCTTAGTTCCTAGAGTAAGTGGCATACCATGCTTTACTGAGTTTAGGACTAGATTCTGGATTTTTATTATCTGACATGTGTATCTATATTTTTATATCATACCTGATCTGTGTACCTAGACCTTTTGCTTTGATCCATGTACATTGTTGGTACATATTTTATGGAGGTGGATATGTTCAGGATCTAGGTTATTATACCATAGAGGACCTGTATACCCTAGATCTGTGGATTTGACTTACTTGTACTAGGGTACACATTTTTATATATATATGTGGATTTGGTTCAAGATATTGTCATACTTAGTTTCATGCACCATTCGCATGATTGCATGCTGTGTGATAGGCTGCTCCATTATTGTAGAGCATATCGCCAGTTTCATCACTGTTCGGTGTTCCGTTGGTCCGCTCATGGGTAGCGTGACGCAACGTGGTAGCACGTCAGTTTTGCTATGTTCGGTGCTCCGTTGGTCCGCTCAGGGGTAGTGTGATGCAGCATGGTAGCACGTCAGGGATTCCTTCTCGTCATGGTGTACTGGGAGATGAGAGCATTGCGCTCCCCCATTTATGATTTGGGGTAGGAGTATGTGTGTACTCCGACAGCATCCCGTCCATTTGGTCACTCATCAGGAGCAGTGACGTCAGAGTGCACGGTTGTCACAACCCTACCCACTCAGTCTCACCATTGTGTGTGAGATGACTGACTGGCGTCAGGGGTAACCATGTCATTGACATCATATGCATTTATTGCATTTATTTGCTTGTGTTTGCTGCACTTATATGCTGCATTTTGGTGGATGCATCTGTTTGACATGCATACAGGAGGCATATTGTGTATCTGGTTTGACGACCCTTTTGTTCTGGATAGGAGTTCCTGGTGAGTACAGCTTCCTCAGTTACCTTTCAGTTTTGCATATTTCCTATATATGATTAGGAAGCTGTATTCCATGTTTATTGCTGTTAGATATTTCTTACTAGACATGTCTATTGGTATTCGCTGAGTTGTTGAACTCACCCCCGTGGACACTATCTTTTTCAGGTACCAGGTTGGTTATGATGTCACTTGGAGTATCCTGTCTGCTGGTCCCCATGTCACCTCAGAAGATCGATCGGTTTCATTTATGTTTTGTTTGTTTTATGTGTCAGTGTGTTTAGTTTGTGCTCCGAATTTGTTTCTGGAGTTTTGAAGTTGTTATGTGATATTTTGTATTATTGTTGGTTGTGTAAGCCTAGCCGGCTAGCAGTTTTGTGTTTGGTTTGTATTTGGTTTCTGTCATTTTCCGTTGTGTTTTGGTTTTGGTATAGTCGAGTGGGTTGCTTTACATATAACTGCGTGGTTGTGTTTTTATTGTATCAGCCGAGTAGGCTGTATCATATAACTGCATGGTTGTGTATATTCTGGTCGCATATGGCTGATGTATATTGTGTATGTAGAAATGATTCAGATTGTCAGCCGTACAGGGGAGGTGCTGCCGAAATTTCTTCGAACAGGGACTCCCCCGGGGCGTGACATAACCATCTATCCCTCCCCCTTTGGCATTCATCCAACAAGGACATAAGTTAAACACTGAAAAATACAGAATACAGTCAAGGTTAAAATGTAAGGACTGATGTCAAGTTAACTTGGGAGAGTTTAAATAGTACTTTAGCTTTTGTTTCGTGACTTTTGTAAAATAATTAAGTTTTGAAAATAGCTAATTTAGCAACATAACTTAGTTTTTAGTACATTTTGAGTAATTTTGAAAGATAATGTTTGTAAAATTGACTCTGCAAACTTAAAAAAAAATTTTAACGGCTAATTTTCAAACTTAAGTTTAGGAAAGCTAAGTTTAGATAGTCCAATTTTCAAACATAAGTTTTTAAGTTCCAAAATTTCAAGAAATTAAGTTTTCAAAAATAAGTTTCAACTTGGAACGCTTTACAAACATGAGTTTTCAAAATCAAAGTTTCAAGATCAAAGGTGTAGATTTCTCAAAATAGGTTTCAACTTTGGAATAATGAGTTTTCAAAACCAAATTTTCAAAATTAAGTTTGAAAACTCTACTTTTCAAAACTAATTAAGACTAAGTTTGCAAAAGATTTAGTTTTTAAAAATTTAGTTTATAAAATCCAATTTAAAAACTTAGTTTTATAAAAACTGGTTTTCAAAAATAGGTTTATTAAAAAGTTTGAAACATAAGTTTTCCAAAATATTTCAAAACTAAGTTTGAAAGATCTATTTTTCAATACTGACTAAGTTTTTAAAAACTTCAAAAACCGAAATTTAATCTCAAACCCAAAAAAAAATATAGAAAAGATATTATGTTTAAAGTGGAGAAAATAATTATGGTGTTAAGTGTTGATTTAATTCTCCCTCTAAACCTGACATAATTTTTTTTAAAAGAAGTTTTTTTTTTTGTAAGTTTAAAACATTATAAGTTTTATAAAGGCAAACGTAAAATTTTCAAGTCAAATTAAGTTATTTTTAATAAAGGAAAAATATATATTTAATTAATTCCTCCCCCTGAATTTGATATTCCTTTAATTTATTACTCTCCCTTAATTTGTTGCTGAGGTTTGGGTGTGTTAAATTTTAAGGCTCTAACACATTTTTCTACCTAAGTGTTCTAGGGGATTTAGTAACACATAATTATCTCTGTATTCTTGGTATAATTATTTATTTGAGTTTGATTAATAATTAATTTTAGATTCAGGTGCTTAACTTTAGTTTAAAGTTAAATAAGATAAGATTTTATTAATTCAATAACAGTTAATAGTTTATTGATTAGTTTTTAATTGATTTAATAATTTAATACTTCGTGAAATAATTTATTGAGTTAGTCAATGAAAGTGTTAGTTATAATTATTATTATTTTTATTTACTTCCTTTTAAGTAGGACTAATTTAGTTAGAAATTAGCATGAAGTTAAAGTTATTAAACACAGTTAAGTAAGGTTTAATTCAAGTCAATTTTAGTTCTCAACTAAAGTGAGACTTAAACAATTAAGTTATACATAATTAGGTTTAAAGTTTAAGTTAATGGAATTTAAGTTTTTAAGATAGGTGTCTAAGTTTTAAATTAATATAAAATATTTTATTATTATTATTATTATTAATTTTTTTTTAAAAGGATTTCTAACGAGATTTCTAAAACAGTGTTTAAAAGTAATTTAACCTGATTTTTATAATATGGAAATTAACATACATTTGATTCATTTTTTATTTTAGATTTAAATTAATATTAGTGGTTAATTTAAGTTTTAAGTTTAATTTTAAGTTTAAGTTAAAATTTTTTAATTTAAATTGTAATTTCAATATTAAGATTTAATTTAAGTTTTAATTTTCAGTTAAGTTAAAATAAGTTTGAAAGTAATTTTAAGGTTAAAATAATGTTTTAGGATTAAAAATAAGTTTAAAGTCTAAATAATAATTTTAAAATAATTTTTGAAAAAAAAATTTTAATGATTTTTAAAAGAGTTTTTTTAAATAATTTTTTAAAAGAATTTTTAAAGTGATTTTTTAAATAATTTTTGAAAGAATTTTAAAAGAATTTTTAAAGTGATTTTTAAAAGAGTTTTTTAAATAATTTTTTAAAAGGATTTTTAAAAGAAGTTTTAAAAGAATTTTTGAAAGAATTTTAAAATAATTTTTAAAAGAGTTTTTAAATAATTTTTTAAAATAATTTTTAAAGTGATTTTTAAAATAATTTTTGAAAGAATTTTTAAAATGATTTTTAAAAGAGTTTTTAAATAATTTTTTTTTAAGAATTTTTTTAAAATAATTTTTAAAGAATTTTTAAAATAATTTTTTAAAGAATTTTTCAAATAGTTTTTAAAGAATTTTTAAAATAATTTTCAAAGAATTTTTAAAATAATTTTTTAAAGAATTTGTCAAATAGTTTTTAAAGAATTTTTAAATTAAAATAGTAATTTTTATAGTTAAAATCATTTTTAAGATAATTTATTAAGTTAAAATAATTTTTTTAAATAATTTTTTTAGAATAATTTATTAAGTTAAAGTAATATTCTTTTTTAAAAAAAATTAAGTTAAAATGATTTTTAAAATAATTTATTAAATTTTTTTAAAAAAATAATTTTTAAGTTAAAATAATTTTTAAGCTAAAAAAGTTTAAGTTTAATTTTTAAAATAATTTTTAAGATTAATTTTTAAAATAATTTTTTTTTTTGTTTAAGAAAACTAAGTTTAATTTTAATTTTAATTTAATTTTAATTTAATTTAATTTTAATTTTAATTTTAATTTTAATTTAAATTTTAATTTTAATTTTAATTTTAAATTTAATTTAATTTTAATTTTAATTTAAGTCCTTAGTCATCTCACCCGATCTATGTTTTCAATCAGGGAATTCTATAATTTTGTGAGATGAATTAGGTTCAATTTTAGGGTTTTGTTTTTAACTTGTGTTAGATTCAGGTTTAGCTTTGGGTTCAACAAATAGACGTTCTCTGGATAAACTTCTGGGCTATGGTGAGTCATCTGGACATCATTAGAGTAACCATGCCTTTGAGGTTTTCCAAATAGTCCTATCCACTGAACTTAATACAAAACTTTGGTCTAACTAGTTAGGATCCGTAAGGGGTAGCTTCAACTAGTTCCACTTAGGCAAATGCACCAGGTCGAAGCCATATCTTCCTAGACATGCATAGACTAAGCTTCCTTAACGTACTATCATCCAATATTTCACCAGTACCATTCTTCAAGTTAAACTTGAACCCTTTTTAATTAATCCTAATTGTCACGCCCCAGAGGAGTCCCTGTCCGAGAAAATTTCGGCAGCATCTCCCCTGTATGGTGGACAATCTGAAACTTTTCTACATCTCACAAATACCTCAGCCACAGGCGGCTGGAATAATAACAATAAAATAAAGCATCACCACGCAGTTATATATAATCAAACAAAATAGTAATACTCTGACTCAAAAACCACCCTACTCAACTACACTCGTAAAGCTCAAAACCGATGAACTCACCTCTTCTGCCGTCCAGGCAGACACGTAGTAAAAAAACACATCGAATAAAAATCCATCATCATCACAAAAATCCATACAACAACCAAGTATCCAAACAAACCAAGTCCACACATAATCAATAAATGCAAAACAAAACTAAACGATATATAAACCATCGAGGTTTGCAGAGATCTAGCACTACGTGCTGTGGGGACTAGCGACTGGAACTCCCTCCTGACAGCATCAACCTGAAAATAACGATAATGGAGGCGGGGTGAGTCCAACACTCAGCAGGTACAATTGATATGCAAAGTAAAGAAATAACACTGATCCTGTTCGAACCAAGAGTCAACGAACGCTGGGGATGCGGCGCTCCCTGCTGGATCCTCGAGTGCTCCGGTGAACCTGCAGCAAAACCGAGCCGGGAGGGGTGTCCCGGCGACGGCCCTCCGACGCTCAAGTCAGGTAAGCTACGATGAACAAAGTGGCTTCCAAAATCTCAGAATACGTACCTCACCGGCGAAACCTGAGGTTCTTTATATAGAGCTATGAAGGGTCTGGGCACGCGTACCTAGGTGCATACGTGTCCTCTGTCCTTTCCTAGGTATGCGGCTGTTAGAAAGCTTACCTGTCCTTTCCTAGGTATGTGGCTGTCAGAAAACTTACCTGACCCATATCGCTACAGTCAAAGCATGCCCTCGATGGGACAGCAGAATCCCCTGTCACAAGATTTGAAGCATGACACACACGTGAAACCTACCGGTTGTCAGAGGAGAAATCCTCGGGTCTTTTTCCTTCCTCCAAACTTGTCGTCCGAGCGGACAGCTCCCTCAACATCCGACCGGTTTACCTGTGCTTTGTGGAGACTAATAAACAGGGGCGCTTTATGACTGTGGCCGGTCAAAAGGTCAGCTCGGTCCGTGACCTTTTTAACTGAGCGTCGGAACCCCGATTTGACAGGGTGTCTTCCAACCATAAGTGCGAGCCGGCCGGACCCATCCGGGTATTCGATTCCATCGGCCGGCCGGCAGTCCGGTCGGGCCGGCCGTCTACGGTCGTCCGTCCGGTCGGACCACACTCTCCTCGGATGGGCGGCTGCTCCGGTGACTTTCACTTGGCGTTGACTTTGGGCCCGCTCTTACTACCGGATCAAACACCTAGCACGAATCATGCGTACAGTCTCCTGATAAAATAAAGGTAAGTGCAAACCGAAGTAAAACAGGAGAGAAACTATACTAACCAGGACCTGGGTATAAGGACAAACAGTCCGAGTGATAGGGAAATCCTGTATGCATGTCAAACATAGGTATCCAAACAATATGCAGCATATAAATGCAGCAAACACAAACACAAGCAATAAATGCATCATGCATATGATGCCAATGTCATGGTCACCCCTGACGCCAGTCAGCCAACTCACTACAAAAGTGGGACGAGTGGGTAGGGCTGTGACGACCGTGCACTCTGCATCACTACCCCTGATGAGTGACCGAGTGGACGGGATGCTGTCGGAGTACACACGTACTCCTACCCCAAATCATAAATGGGGGAGCGCAATGCTCTCATCTCCTGGTACGCTATGACGGGGAGGGATATCTAACGTGCTACACGCTGCGTCACACTACCCATGAGCGGACCAACGGAGCACCGGAATGTAGGATCGAAAAGAATTTAGATATCTCCACAATAGCATGATATTGTCCACTTTGGGCCTAGACCCTCATGGCTTTGCTCTTGGGCTCTCCCCAAAAGGCCTCATGCCAATGGAGATATCTTTATCTTATAAACCCATGATCTTTTCCATGTGTTTTCAATATGGGACTATGTTTGTAACCTTGCAACCCCAACAATCCTCCCCTCAAACAAAGGACCATGGGCTTCCCACGTCCGATCCTTGACCCACCAGGTCTTCCTGCCCCTCGGTCCACCCGACCTACTAGGACTTCCTTGCCTAGCCGCAACTAGGACTTCCTGCCCCTCGGTCCACTCGACCTACTAGGACTTCCTTGCCTAGCCGCAACTAGGACTTCCTGCCTGGTGTCTGGTCCTCTTGATCCGAACATAGGAGCCCCCACTTTCTTTGTTCGAGGTCAATATTGTACTCACATGGTTCAATCAGATCATAGATCTTGTGCACAGTCGGCAGTTAAACCTTCTGGCAGTCCGGGCTCTGATACCAATTGTAGGATCGAAAAGAATTTAGATATCTCCACAATAGCATGATATTGTCCACTTTGGGCCTAGACCCTCATGGCTTTGCTCTTGGGCTCTCCCCAAAAGGCCTCATGCCAATGGAGATATCTTTATCTTATAAACTCATGATCTTTTCCATGTGTTTTCAATATGGGACTATGTTTGCAACCTTGCAACCCCAACACGGAAGAGTCAAACTGACGTGCTACCACGCTGTGTCACGCTACCCATGAGCGTCACAACGGAGCACCGAACAGTGATGAAAACTGACAAAGTGCTCAACAATAATGGAGCAATCTATCGCACAGCACGCGATCATGCAAATGGTGCATGTCACTAAGCATGGTAATATACTAAACCAACCTCTGGACATATAATAATGGGCACCATAGTGAATAAATCATATCAAGATATACTGATCAAATAAGATATCAAACCTAGGTCCTGACATGGTAAAACATGGTTATATCACTACCCATGAGCATGTGAAATCAGATAGGTATCAATACGAGATGCAAACAAACAATCAATCAAGCAGGTAACATGTATTGGGCAGTGATTAACCGAAACAAATAGGAAACACAATTAATGCAACATATTATTTTCATTACTAAGCATATCAAAGACAATAAGTCAAAAGTACCCGCCTCCAATAAGAAAGGTCCAATCAGTCCAAATCCGGACGTCGAGAAACTCGTCTCGCATCAAAGTCCTGTGTCAACCGATATACATACATTTATTTAGCTAAATTTGCATAAATAGCTAAATAAACCCTCTAACTCTAAATTAGGATAAATCCTAATCATACATTAGATAAATTCCAAACTTAATCCATTTACTCATAACAACTTAAATTAAATAGATTTCTGTGCCATTCATTTCTTGTCCTTTCCTACAAATTGGTGCACGCTACAACAAAAGAAACAATTTCACTACACCTTACCTAAATTCTCACAGTACAGATGTTGATCCACAACTAGGGATAGTGCTGTCGGAAGGAATAGCTGCTGCTGGAAACCTGAAACACCACCAGCACAATGAATCTACAATTAGAAACCTCCATCCCTAGTTAACATAACCTCCACCCTATACAAGGGCTGCTCACGGTAGGACAAGAAACATACCACAACTCGGAAATCAAACCCTAAGCCCTTACCTTCAATCACACAGCCGGATTACTACTGCTCGCTGTCACTTTCTCCAGCTCTCGGCCTCCAACGATCTAGGGCACAACTCCAACAAGGGCAACGTCACACGGGGCAGAGGGTGAAGTGAAGACTCGGATGCTCAATCTCCTTTCCGACGGGTTCCAGTGTCTGCGAGGAGAGGGCAGTGGCCGTGAACCCAAAGCTAGGGCACAATTTCAATGAATCACGAAGAAGTTGCTGAATCGGAGCCCCTCATTTCCTCTCTGTCGGCAACTGATGGACGAAAAGGAACCGACGAGGGAGAGGTCTAAGTCACGGTGAAGACATCGACAGTGGTGCCTAGGTGTAGGCAAGAAGGAAACGCCGGCTGGAGATTAGGGCATAGGTAAGACAGAGGAGAGGTGGCCGGCGCTCGTGTGGTGTCGTCGGAAGAGAAGGGAGATCGGCAGAGGGCAATCGGGGTAGAGATCGTGGCAGTCGGTCGTGCTGCCAAATCGTAGCAGAGGGGGCGGCCATCGCCGGCTAGGGCAGAGAAGAGAGGAAAAGGAAGGGAGCCGCCACGGCGCCGGTTAGGGCAGAGGGAAGTCGGCCGCGCGGGGAAGGTCACGGCGTCAAAAGAAACGGGAGAAGAGAAAATAAAGAAAAGGACTAAAAGAAAAAGAAAAAGCAAACTTTTTCTCGCTTAAATGGGTAGCCTAAACAGGCTTTCCCGGGTCCCGTTTTCATCCCCCTTAACTCGTCCGTACGAGCTCCGAAAAATTTCCAAAAATTCCGGAAAATTCCTTTATTATTATCCGACATTTTTTTTCTCGGTATTTTACATTCTCCCCCACTAATAAAAATTTGGTCCCCAAATTCCGTTATCTACCATCAGCAAATACTAAAACAGACAAACAGTATAAATGCTGAACGGAACCATAACTTATATACCTCAAGTGGAAAGATGGGGGTATCGAGCTCGGATGATATCCTCGAGCTCCCAAGTAGCCTACTCGTTCGAATGATGTTGCCATCCGACTTTAACCAGCCGGATAATCTTGTTCCGCAACTGACGCTCCTTCCGGTCCAAAATCCGTACCGGAACCTTCTCATAAGTGACGTCAGGCTTAACCGGAACTGAGACATCTGTCAGCACATGTGTCGGGTTAGGTACGTATCTCCTCAGCATAGATACGTGGAATACATCGTGGACTCCTGCCAGGGACGGTGGTAGTGCTAGCCGGTAAGCTACCACTCCGATCCTCTCCAAGATCTCGAAAGGGCCAATGTATCGCGGAGCCAGCTTACCTCTGAGGCCAAATCTCTTCACCCCTTTCGTGGGTGAAACTCGCAGAAATACATGGTCGCCAACAGAGAACTCTAGTGGTCTGCATCTCTGATCATCGTAACTCTTCTGGCGGTCCTGCGCCTCTAATATCCTCCGTCTGATAGTACGAACCAACTCTGCATCCTGCTGAACTCTATGAGGTCCCAACAACTGGCCTCTCCAACCTCAACCCAGAGGACGGGTGTCCGACAAGATCTACCATACAACGCCTCAAACGGTGCCATCTGGATAGCCGAATGAAAGCTGTTGTTGTAAGCAAACTCTACTAACGGCAGGTGGTCCTCCCAACTGCCTCCGAAATCCATAACACATGACCTCAGCAGGTCCTCTAAAGTCTGAATGGTCCGCTCTGACTGTCCATCTGTCTGTGGATGGAAAGCTGTACTGAAACGGAGCTGTGTGCCCAAGGCCTGCTGCAGACTCTGCCAGAAACGAGACGTGAACCGTGGATCTCTATCCGAAATGATACTCAACGGAACATCACGTGATCTGATGATCTCCCAGCAAAACAGATCTACCAATCAATCCAGGAAATCAGTCCTCCGGATCGCTAAGGTGCGCGAATTTGGTTAATCGATCAACGATTACCCAAATCGCGTCATGACCTCGTCGTGTCCTCAGCAACCCTACCACAAGTCCATGGTAATGTGATCCCACTTCCACTCAGGAATAGGAATCCGCTGAATTAACCCTGCAGGTCTCTGGTGTTCAGCCTTCACCTGCTGACAGACAAGACATCTAGCTACAAAATCTGCGACGTCTTTCTTCATGTCGTTCCACCAATAGAAACACCTCAAATCTTGGTACACACGGGTACCGCCTGGGTGGACAGCAAATCATGAGCGATGAGCCTTCGGAAGTAACTCCTATAAGACCGGATGAGACTGAAGTACGCATAATCTGCCCCGGAAATGTATAACACCCTCCTCGTCTCGTGTGAACTCGGTCTGCTACCCGGAAGCTATCTGACTGCAAATAAACTGCAAATACTGATCAAGCCTAGGGCTCTCGGATCCTCGTCCTGATCGACGACTGAGCAACCATGGTAACCAGAATACCCTGCTCTGTCCATCACTGCTCCTCAAGACTCATTTCGGAGAATTCCAAAATCAAGTTTGTTACCACAACGCGGTGGCAAGCTAAAATCCCTCTTGACTTCCTGCTGAGTGCATCGGCAACCATATTAGCTTTCCCAAAGTGGTAGCTAATGAAACAATCGTAATCCTTCGAGAACTCCATCCATCTCCTCTCTCGGAGATTGAGTTCCTTCCGAGTGAACAGATACTTGAGACTCTTATGGTCAATGAGAATTCAAATGTAATGTCGTACTAACGATGTCGCCAAATCTTCATGGCAAAAATAATGGCGACTTGCCCAGATCATGTACAGGGCAGTTCTTCTCCTGCTCTTTCAACGACGAGAAGCATAGGAGACTACTCTATCGTGCTGCATTAGAACAGCGCTCAAACCCTGAATAGATGCGTCGGTGTAGAGGACATATCCGTCCTCTCCAGAAGGTAAAAATTCAAAATCGGAGCCAACACTAGTCTCCGCTTCAGCTCCTAGAAGCTGGTCTTGCCATCCTCAGTTCAAGTGAACTTCACGCCTTTCCTGGTCAGGTGTGTAAGTAACATAGCAATCCGTGAGAAACCCTCAACGTATCTCAGGAATATCGAGCCAAACAGAGAAAGTTGCGAGCCTCTTCTATAGACTCCGTCTACTCCCAACGGTAACAACCTCAATCTCCTGTGGAACCACGGTATACTCCTACTGATGCCCGTGTGTCTCAAACATCTCACAGAAGACAACCAAAATACGCACTACTGATCTTCACAACTAGACGTTTCCATCGAAGCATCTCTAGAACTATACAAAGATGAAGTGCGTAACTCACCGTGAATCCGAAATAGATCACAACACCGTCAACAAAAATAATGGAAACCGATCCAAACATCCTGGAAATACCAAAATCATCAAGTCTCTGAAAACCTCTAAGGCTTCCCAAACCCTAATGGTAAAATCATGACACATAATGTCCATATCACAGACATTTCTAACCATAAGATCCTTAACAATAAGTCTGAAATATGATCATCAACGATATAAATCATCTAAGCATAGATCCTCCAGTGTGAGAGCAACGCTCCATCACAGAAAATACCACATATGTGGGAGCAACGCTCTACCACAAGAAATCCTCAATATGTAGGAGTAGCACTCCACTACAAATAGTCTATAACATGTATTTGCAATAGATATGGGAGCAATGTTCCGCTACAAGCAATCCAAAATATGTATATGTGGGAACTCCGCTCCACCACAAACGATCCATAAGTGTCCAAGGCACCTAACTATCCAACTAGAGGCTGCACAATATCACTGTGGGCAGCCAAAGGTATAAACAATCTAGTAAACAAATCAAATCCATAGTCAACTCTATCATCATCCTAGTGGGTTGGTCACCCACTAATAGGAGAATTAGTTGACAGGGTTATACAACCAATAACATAATGTAGACACTCAGCATTCTACATTCAACATAGGTAGAATCATCATGATGCTACCCACCATACACCTAGTACACCTGCACACACAACATATGTATGATCGACATAATCCTCCAATTTGTACACACCAAACACACTCATAGCACAGGTATAAATCAGTGTGTTACCTCCAACAATACCTATCAAACTCGTGTGCATATATCAACATAGGTATAATCAACAATACACCTCAAATAACCTCACACGGCATATATATACCTATACCAAGAGTATAATCAACATAATACTTCCAACAAAACCTAATAGACACAAGCGCATCCACAAATCAAATATAATCAATAAGATACCTCAAATATTACACCGAATACATCTGCACATATCACAACTTAGATTAAATCGATAAGATACATCCAATAAAACACTCAAACATATGTGCACATTCCACAACATAGTTTTTAACTGACAAATACCTCCAATACAACCAGACATGAATACCTAACCACTAAGGTATAATCTGTAGGACCGTTAGATTCGATAGAGGGGGGGTGAATATCGATTCGAAAAACAAGAGTATAGGCGCAGCGGAAAAGTAAAATAGACACAGTTGTTTTACTTCGTTCGGAGCCTGTGACGACTCCTACTCGAAGGCCCGTGGTCCTTGACCACTTTCGTTGGGCAATCACTAGCAATTCGAAATAATGATTACAAAAGGACCGTACAGTGAATGCAAATGAAAACTAAAAACAAAATACCGACAAGAAGGGAAAAGAATGGAGCGTAGTGTCGGAGCTTTGTTGGCGTCGCACTGAACGTTGAGCAGCAAGACCAGCAGCAGAAGAATTCTCAGCTTGATTGTTTCGTCCTGAAGCTCCTGTCTGGGGCTTCTTTTATATGCTGTTCCAGGCGCCTGGATCCCTTCCGGGCGCCTGGAATGTGACATAGCTGCACAAACCATGATGCTCCACGTGGCGACGACTCGGCTGGATAGAATTCGCCTTCCGGGCGCCCGGATCCCTTCCGGGCGCCCGGATCCCCTCCGGGCGCCCAGACCACCTTGTTCCAGAAATCTCCTTTTTCCTGCAAAACAAAGTTAGTCCGAGGCAATATATATCCTGCAAAACATATTATTAGCACATTTGTAATAGTATGAATTAGCATAAGTTAGTATGACTTAGATTTCGTCTTTCCGAGACCGAAATCTAGTCACGATCTCGACTTAGACATCCGAAATGGATCTAAGCCGGATCGACGCCTAATGTCCCCTTCCCGGGAACGCGTCCTAACAGTCACTCCCCTCCAGTGACTTACCTCACTTACCTGCCAGACGTCCGGTCAGCCCGTCGACCCG
The DNA here is from genome assembly GCF_018446385.1 of Zingiber officinale. Lineage (NCBI taxonomy): Eukaryota > Viridiplantae > Streptophyta > Magnoliopsida > Zingiberales > Zingiberaceae > Zingiber > Zingiber officinale. The sequence continues at coordinate 31,240,810 of NC_055992.1, read as the reverse complement.
TCTGGACTTCTCGCCAAGCGTCCGGTCAGCCCGTCGACCCGCTTGGACTTCTTGCCAGCTATCCGGTTAGCCCGTCGACCTAGCTGGACTTCTTGCCAAGCGTCCGGTCAGCCCGTCGACCCGCTTGGACTTCTCGCCAGCTATCCGGTCAGCCCGTCGACCTAGCTGGACTTCTCCTGCACACTCGAACAAAGTGTCAGACAACAACAAGACTAACTTAACCTATTTGTCATTCATCAAAACCTAGGTTAAATCGTTAGTGCTAGCCGCACCAACAATCTCCCCCTTTTTGATGGAATGACAACCTGGTTAAGTTAGTGAAAGCATATGCAAGAAACAACATGCATTTGTGTGGTTTTAAAGTTAGTTTTAAAGTTAGTTTGTGTTTTCAAATTGTTTAGCTAACTTAACCACCTAACCCTCCTCCCCCTTTCGCATTCATCAAAAAAAATGAACAAGGGTAAATCATCATAGTGAAGAGTTACTGTAACAGGTAATCAAATTTTGAAAGATAAAATTGCAATTTTTTAACACCAAGTCAGAAAAATAGTCAAGTTGACTTGGGTAAGACAGGTTGAGTTTTGAAGTTTAACTCTCAAGCGTGTGGAAATTTTCAAAATAGGTTTTTCAAATTTACTTTTTATGTTTAAATAACATCTACTAGGTAAATTTTTTAATTTCGATTTTTCAAAAACAAAGCAAAAATTAAATAATTTTTCAAGAAATAAAATTTTTGCCAAAATTATTTTTTTTTAAGGCTGATTTGATAAAGGCTAAATTTGGAAATAGTTAATTTTTCAAATTAGGTTTGAAAATTGGGTGGGAATAAACTTTCACATTTTTTAAATACTTAGTTAAATTTAAATTTTGTAAATCAATGTTCAAACATAGGTTAGGTTTTAAAAGGCATTTTTCAAACACACAAAATTTGAGTTAATTCTCCCCCTGAACTTGATATTTGACTTTAACCAGCAGTCTAACCAATTAGGTACTCACTAGCTATCAGAAGATAGTAGCTTTCACATGGTTAGTCAGATTAAGTTGATTACAAATAATCAGTTTATATTTGACTTGACTGATTAACTTTAATCTGATTAATATCTGAGTTGTATTTAACGTCCAGACTTATGTTGATGCACTAAAATAAGCATCTTAAGTCCAGACAGTTGGCCTATGCATCTCACCCCTTTCTATGTTTGTCAAACACAAGCAAGGTAAACCTAGGGTGTTGGTGAGATGCTCAAAAACTAGTCCTATGGGTACATGCTTTCTAAGGATTCAAAACTAGTCGAAGGCCAAAACTGTTTTTGAAAATCTAAAAATGGTAAGTGTTTGAAAACATACAGTTTTAACTTATAAGTTAAAAACTAGTTTTTAGAAAAAATTATAGTCTACCGAGATAGAACATAATCAATGTAGGTCTGAAATATCACTAGATAAATCCAAAATATTTTACAAGTAGTTTTAGCTACAGAAGTAGGTCATCACTAAAGCTACTGAGATGATGAAGGGGGTGGTCCAGATCCCAAGGATCGAAGAAGTGCCATCAGCTCAGTGTGTCGAGTGTCTCCGGCAGCTCGTAACTCGGCAACCTCTCGTCGTATGTCCCGATGAAAATCGGAGTTCTCCTGCTGGAGACTCGCCATAGCTCTCTCTAGTCCGGTCATACGGTCGGCTAGAGTGCGGGGAGCGTGTCGTGGTGCTCGAGCTGGGGGTGGTGGTGGAGCCGGTGCGGCTTCCTCTGGAAATAGTGCGAGCATGAACTCGTCCACCTGTGCGTCTGGATCGGGCTGGTGCTGTGCCCCCCTCCGCCAAGACATAGTCCCGTCATCTCTATCTATGTGGATACCGGCTAGGGAAAAGTTTCGAGCGGCTATAACATCGAACTCGGTCATATGGGCAACGTCTCCCCTAGTGACATCAATGTGCAACGAGGACATATAGGCTGTCAGAATGTGACCAAATGGTATATGGACTCGACTGTCAGTCACAAATCCAGCTGAATAGATGATGGTGGAGAAGATGTGTAGGCTAATGTCAATGTCTATGAATCAGGGCATAAAGTAAGAACGAATGGAATGGGCGCATCACAACGATGTCCCGAGTAGTCAGTGGTAAAATGCAAAGGACTACAACCCTATAAAGAGCGTAGTCCTGGACTCGAAGTTCTACTGACCTAAACTGTGTCACAGTGGGATCTCTCTCTCCCCCGAAAAAATACGAATAAATCGTATCGAGAGTAATATGTGAGTAGGGATCTTCGAACGGTAGATCCCTCGGAGGATAGCACAAAAAGGAGCAAGTAGATGGACGCAACTCTAAAAACTCTCGGATAGTCGTAGGGGAAAATACGATATCAGTGCCTGCTGCCCTAATGGTATAGGTGAAATCGTCTACTTTTACTAGGTTATTGCAAAATTCGGCACACAGACTTATGTTTATTGGACTGGTACATTCGACAAGGTTCGTTAAGTTATAGTAGCCTATAACCTCTAAAGCAGAGGGACATGACCTTAGAAAGAACGCTCTATCTATGCAGGTAGTCCTTATGGCCTTATAAATGGTGGACTCAAACTTAATCCTAAGTTCGTCTGTGGGAAACCTAGGGTCTGTACTAGCATTGGAGGGTCCAGCACCAGTATTTGTTCGTTTCTTACTGTTTAAAAAAATATTCTAAGAGAGTTTGCAAAGATAATTTCAGATAGGGGAAGAGGTTTTACCGAGGAGCCATCGATAAATATAGATCTGACGACCTCGGTTGAATCGCGACAGCATCTTCACCGTAAGAAAATTTTAGTTAAAAGTACTTTCGCGCTGAGGTTCGAAGTGAACCTTGGCAAAAGTGAGAGTGAGTGGTGCAAAAATTGGGGGCGCCTGCTGCCCCTTATTTATAGGGGACTCCGGGCGCCCTGATCCCTTCCGGGTGCCCGGGGTTGATTTAGGGCGGGGCGCCCGGATCCCCTCCGGGCGCCCCGGAGGGGAATACCAGGGGCGCCCGCCCCTGGTTTTTGACTGATTTTTTTTTTTTTTTTAGGTTTTGGAGTTAAGTTTTAAAATTAAAATTTTGAAAATAATTTTTAAGTTTAAAATTTAAAATTTTGAAAATAATTTTTAAGTTTAAAATTTAAAATTTTGAAAATAATTTTTAAGTTTAAAATTTAAAATTTTGAAAATAATTTTTAAGTTTAAAATTAAAATTTTGAAAATAATTTTTAAGTTTAAAATTAAGATTTTGAAATTAATTTTTAAGTTTAAAATTAAAATTTTGAAATTAATTTTTAAGTTTAAAATTAAAATTTTGAAATTAATTTTTAAGTTTAAAATTAAAATTTTGAGAATAATTTTTAAGTTTAAAATTAAAATTTTGAAAATAATTTTTAAGTTTAAAATTTTGAAAATAATTTTTAAGTTTAAAATTTTGAAAATAATTTTTAAGTTTAAAATTAAAATTTTGAAAAATTAATTTTTAAGTTTAAAATTAAAATTTTGAAAATAATTTTTAAGTTTAAAATTTTGAAAATAATTTTTAAGTTTAAAATTTTGAAAATAATTTTTAAGTTTAAAATTTTGAAAATAATTTTTAAGTTTAAAATTAAAATTTTGAAAATAATTTTTAAGTTTAAAATTAAAATTTTGAAAATAATTTTTAAGTTTAAAATTAATTTAAGTTTAAAATTTTTGAAATTAATTTTAAAGCCTTATTCATCTCACCCGATCTATATTATCAATCAGGAAATCCTATGATTTTGTGAGATGAAATTGGTTTAATTACCGAGTTTTGGTTTAACTTGAGTTAGATTCAGACTTAGCTTTGGTTTCCACAAATAGGCATTCTCCGGATAAACTTCTAAGCTTGGTGAGTCACATGGACATCATTAGAAATAACCAACCTTTCGAGGTTTTCCGAATAGTCCTATCCACGGAACTTAGTACTAAATCTTGGTCTAACTGGTTAGGATTCGTTTAAGGGTAGCTTCGGTCAGTTCCACTTGGCCAAATGCACCAGATCGAAACCATATCTTTCTAGACATGCGATGCCCAAGTTTCCCTAACGTACTATCATCCAAAAATTTCACCAATACCATGATTCAAGTTTAAACTTGGTCTTTAATTCTAATTGCCCTGCCGGGTTTGTTAGTTTTGGAGGTGCCAGCTATTCTGGAGCCTCCCCCTGAATTATTGGTCATTAATTTAAGTTTTGATTTTAGGCTTGTGTCGATTCTTTTTATAGTTATAGTTAACTTGGTGATAATTTTGTTGTTTTTTAAACTGTTTAGATTTTGAATTTGATTTAGGTTTGTATTTTGGATTTTGGTTTGGTTTATTTATATAATGTATTTTTTCTTTAGGTATATAATATTGATTAAGTCCTACTTGCGTGGTTAGACACGCTTTCGGAACCCAAGCTAGATTGGTTGACTTGTATTGGGTTATTAATGATTTGAAGGTTTTATTTGAATTCGACTTATATCCTAGTCCGGTTTTATTATAACATGCTTTTTGATTATTTAGGATTAAGTCTAAATTTTTTGATCTTGTTGTGAATTTTTCTAACATCTCCTTTAAATTGTTTATTTCATTTTTTAATGATAAATTCTCCTCCTCAAGTGTTGGATCTTGAGTTGGATTTGAATTTTTTAATTGTTCCTTGAGGTTTTGATTTTCCTCAAGAAGTAATTTGTTTTCATTTTTTACTTTGGTTAATTTACTATTTAAACAAGAAATGATTCTAAAGAACTTTTTGTTTAAATTAAAATATACCTCATTCGAGCCTTCGAAAACGAGTACGGACTCGTGGCTTGTTTCGGGTTCAGACCCGTCTTCATCTTCCGACTCATTTTCAGTTTCGGCCATCAGTGCGAGGTGGCTCTGATGTTTCTGCTCTTCTTCCTCTGATTCGTCCGAGGAGTCGTCCCACGTTGCTTTGAGTGCTTTCTTTTTTGTTGGTTTTGGTTTGTCGAACTTTAGTTTTGGGCATTCGTTCTTGTAATGTCCCTTTTTGTTGCAGCCGTAGCAAGTCACGTTCTTTTATTCTGAGGGAGAGCTGATCTTTTGAAGATCCTTTTTGCTGAAGCTCCTCTTTCTCCTGGTGAACATTTTTCTTACCAAGTTCACCAGGTGTTCTTCGTTTTCGGAGTCTTGGTCAGATTCTTCTTCAACTTCAGGCTTGCTTTTCTTGGAGGAACCTGCAAATAAGGCTACACCTTTCTCGGCTCCAGCATTAGTTTGTTCGTGCAATTCTAATTCACACACAAGCTCATCCAATTTTAATTTAGAAAGATTCTTAGAAATTTTGTAGGCATCCACTATTGATGCCCACAAACTTTTACGTGGAAAGGCGTTTAATGCGTACCTTATCAAGTCTCTGTTCTCCATCTGGTGGCCTATCGCATGGAGCCCGTTGAGGATGTCCTTGATCCTCGCGTGGAGTTGATTCGCTGTTTCTCCTTCCTGCATTTTTATATTAAAAATTTTATTTAAAAGCAGGTCTCGTTTTGTTACCTTAGCGTCGCTTGTTCCTTCGTGCAGCTCGATCAGTTTGTCCCACAATTCTTTAGCGTTTTTGTGTGGACCGACTCTGTTTAGCTCTTCTCTTGTTAGTCCGCACTGTAGAGTGTTGATCGCTTTGTTTTCTGTTGACGCTTTTTTCTTGAGATCTGCTGTCCAGTCTTCAGGATCCACTAGATTCCCGGCGTTGTCCACTGGAATTTTGTAAGGTCTTGTAATGCTCATCCACTGGTCAAAGTCAGTTTTAAGGTAGACCTCCATGCGCTTCTTCCAGTAAGGGAAGTCGTCCCCGTTGAAGAGTGGAGGTCGCACTGTGCTGAATCCTTCTTGTTGGGACATTCTGTGCACAGGTAAATAAAAAATTTCCCAAGACTTGGTCTTGGATTAGTAGTGCGGGAGAAAAAAAAAACTAGATTCGTGTTGCACTAATTTAAATTGATTAGAGAAATATTAAGTTAACGAAACACCAGTTTTTTAGAATAAAAAAAACAAAAGAAAATCCACCCCCTGTCTGATTGGTGGTTGCACCAAATCAGAGCGGAACCTCGCTCTGATACCACTTGTAGGACCGTTAGATTCGATAGAGGGGGGGTGAATATCGATTCGAAAAACAAGAGTATAGGTGCAGCAGAAAAGTAAAATAGACACAGTTGTTTTACTTCGTTCGGAGCCTGTGACGACTCCTACTCGAAGGCCCGTGGTCCTTGACCACTTTCGTTGGGCAATCACTAGCAATTCGAAATAATGATTACAAAAGGACCGTACAGTGAATGCAAATGAAAACTAAAAACAAAATACCGACAAGAAGGGAAAAGAATGGAGCGTAGTGTCGGAGCTTTGTTACGCCGACGCGTTGAGCGGAAGACCGGCAGAAGAATTCTCGACTTGATTGTTTCGATCACAAGCTCTCGAGGCTTCTTTTATATCTTGTTCAGCGCTGGATCCCTTCCGGCGCACGGAATGTGACGTGTTGCACAAACCATGATGCTCCACGTGGCGACAACTCGGCTGGATAGAATTAGCCTTCCGGGCGCCCGGACCACCTTGTTCCAGAAATCTCCTTTTTCCTGCAAAACAAAGTTAGTCCGAGGCAATATATATCCTGCAAAACAGATTATTAGCACATTTGTAATAGTATGAATTAGCATAAGTTAGTATGACTTAGATTCCGTCTTTCCGAGACCGGAATCTAGTCACGATCTCGACTTAGACATCCGAAATGGATCTAAGCCGGATCGACGCCTAATGTCCCCTTCCCGGGAACGCGTCCTCACAGTCACTCCCCTCCAGTGACTTACCTCACTTACCTGCCAGACGTCCGGTCAGCCCGTCGACCCGTCTGGACTTCTCGCCAAGCGTCCGGTCAGCTCGTCGACCCGCTTGGACTTCTTGCCAGCTATCCGGTCAGCCCGTCGACCTAGCTGGACTTCTTGCCAAGCGTCCGGTCAGCCCGTCGACCCGCTTGGACTTCTCGCCAGCTATCCGGTCAGCCCGTCGACCTAGCTGGACTTCTCCTGCACACTCGATCAAAGTGTCAGACAACAACAAGACTAACTTAACCTATTTGTCATTCATCAAAACCTAGGTTAAATCGTTAGTGCTAGCCGCACCAACATAATCTACTAGACACCCACAAAAATCATAACTGAACAAGTATACACCACATAGATACACCTAATCAGCATATTTAATCCAATCAACCTGACATTCCATATTTTACCTTCTATGTTATCCAAATCCAACACAATACTCAACCATTTTCATCCAACCTTGACATTGACGAAAATTTGATTACATTTAACACTTCAATCAAATTTATATCCTCAATATCTGAAACCATTACTAATCTTTCATATAGAGTTATATGATCAAATTTTTTTTTTCACAACCAATCCAATCATAATCAACCAGATATCATGTTCCATACATGTATCCACTCAGCCGACCCAGAAAAATTTTCAACTATGACAACCAAAGGCAGCACAACAAAAATCCTACCAATTCATTTATCCATACTCCATACAGAACTATCCGAAGGAATCCACCCTTATAGACACTAGAGCAAATAACAACTTGACCCTAAATAAATTGTCCAATAACTAAATCAGTTCATGGGTCAATTCATTATTTATCCACATAGTCCAATATCAAAGGAAACAAATAGCAATTTTATCATCCTGTTATCTAACCACAACTAATCAGATTTATTAAAATTCATAGGCACACCAAACCGTAAACTCTCTAGCACCTGATCTATATCTGATCACCAACTATAATCATCAAACCTGTGAATATCATACATGACACTCACTATGTTACCATCAACGACAACCCAAATAATAGATCATCAAAATAATTATCCACTAATAGATCATCAAAATAAATATCTAGTAATAGATCATCAGACAACCACATAACATTTACTCTCATAATTCATTAAAAATCAACACATCACAATATCTGATCTCCCAATATCCCTCAACCTCAAATCATTCTCAACAATGATCAAACATGATAACTCTCCAATGACCAATTTTCATCGTATCGGATACCCTATTATCCAAAAGATACGAGTATAAAAACTCTACTGGCTAAGTCCACAGGAATATATAGGTATCATCTATTACCCAGCTAACAATAGCAGAGGCTGATATGCGCCTCCATCTCCTAATAGTAGTAATAGAAGCTAAAACTACTGGTGGTAAGATATATAAAATCACCAGAGACTATAATCCTTGATCTTTATTAGGGTCGACCAAGATCAGTGGTTAACCTATCATATGTAATATGGGCTACAACAATCAGACAGGTACTAAAGATAAAGTGCTAATACATGTCATAACTATCAAATTAAACATCATACCTATATGTCGTCTGGAGATGTTCCATCGCTGTCTAGTCCCCAACATCTGACCTCAAAATTCCGCACGAGAATATCGCCGGAAATCCAAATAAATCCAAAACAGAAATCCGAAACATAACCATATCGAAAATCCGAAAATGCCCAGTTTGACTCGCAAACCAGGCTAACCCAAATATCCAGAATACCAACAACAGGTATCCGATAAATCTCCAGAACACCAAAAGCAGGTATCATAACCCTGCTCTGATACCAATAAATTGGTATCAGTTAAATCTCGAAAATCCATAATACAAAAATCCAACAAGTATCGCCAAACTTGACGCTCTGATACCAAGTAAATAAATTGGTATCAGGTTATCCCAAACATCCAAAATACGAAAACAAAAGATCGTATAACTGTGCTCTGATACCACTAAATTGTCACGCCCCAGAGGAGTCCCTGTCCGAGAAAATTTCGGCAGCATCTCCCCTGTACGGTGGACAATCTGAAACTTTTCTACATCTCACAAATACCTCAGCCACAGGCGGCTGGAATAATAACACCAAAATAAAACATCACCACGCAGTTATATATAATCAAACAAAGTAGTAATACTCTGACTTAAAAACCACCCTACTCAACTACACTCGTAAAGCTCAAAACCGACGAACTCACCTCTTCTGCCGTCCAGGCAGGCACGTAGTAAAAAAACACATCGAATAAAAATCCATCATCATCACAAAAATCCATACAACAACCAAGTATCCAAACAAACCAAGTCCACACATAATCAATAAATGCAAAACAAAACTAAACGATATATAAACCATCGAGGTCTGCAGAGATCTAGCACTACGTGCTATGGGGACTAGCGACTGGAACTCCCTCCTGACAGCATCAACCTGAAAATAACGACAATAGAGGCGGGGTGAGTCCAACACTCAGCAGGTACAATTGATATGCAAAGTAAAGAAATAACACCTAGCACGAATCATGCGTACAGTCTCCTGATAAAATAAAGGTAAGTGCAAACCGAAGTAAAACAGGAGAGAAACTGTACTAACCAGGACCTGGGTATAAGGACAAACAGTCCGAGTGATAGGGAAATCATGTATGCATGTCAAACATAGGTATCCAAACAATATGCAGCATATAAATGCAGCAAACACAAACACAAGCAATAAATGCATCATGCATATGATGCCAATGTCATGGTCACCCCTGACGCCAGTCAGCCAACTCACTACAAAAGTGGGACCGAGTGGGTAGGGCTGTGACGACCGTGCACTCTGCATCACTACCCCTGATGAGTGACCGAGTGGACGGGATGCTGTCGGAGTACACACGTACTCCTACCCCAAATCATAAATGGGGGAGCGCAATGCTCTCATCTCCCGGTACGGGAGGGATCTCTAACGTGCTACTCGCTGCGTCACACTACCCATGGCGGACCAGCGGAGCACTGAAGAGCTAACCGGCGTGCTACCACGCTGTATCACGCTACCCATGAGCGTCTGGCGGAGCACCAGCTGATGAAAACTGGCAAAGTGCTCAACAATAATGGAGCAATCTATCGCACAGCATGCGATCATGCAAATGGTGTATGTCACTAAGCATGGTAATATACTAAACCAACCTCTGGACATATAATAATGGGCACCATAGTGAATAAATCATATCAAGGTATACTGATCAAATAAGGTATCAAACCTAGGTCCTGACATGGTAAAACATGGTTATATCACTACCCATGAGCATGTGAAATCAGATAGGTATCAATACGAGATGCAAACAAACAATCAATCAAGCAGGTAACATGTATTGGGCAGTGATTAACCGAAACAAATAGGAAACACAATTAATGCAACATATTATTTTCATTACTAAGCATATCAAAGACAATAAGTCAAAAGTACCCGCCTCCAATAAGAAAGGTCCAATCAGTCCAAATCCGGACGTCGAGAAACTCGTCTCGCGTCAAAGTCCTGTGTCAACCGATATACATACATTTATTTAGCTAAATTCGCATAATAGCTAAATAAAACCTCTAACTCTAAATTAGGATAAATCCTAATCATACATTAGATAAATTCCAAACTTAATCCATTTACTCATAACAACTTAAATTAAATAGATTTCTGTGCCATTCATTTCTTGTCCTTTCCTACAAATTGGTGCACGCTACAACAAAAGAAACAATTTCACTACACCTTACCTAAATTCTCACAGTACAGATGTTGATCCACAACTAGGGATAGTGCTGTCGGAAGGAATAGCTGCTGCTGGAAACCTGAAACACCACCAGCACAATGAATCTACAATTAGAAACCTCCATCCCTAGTTAACATAACCTCCACCCTATACAAGGGCTGCTCACGGTAGGACAAGAAACATAACACAACTCGGAAATCAAACCCTAAGCCCTTACCTTCAATCACACAGTCGGATTACTATTGCTCGCTGTCACTTTCTCCAGCTCTCGGCCTCCGACGATTTAGGGCACAACTCCAACAAGGGCAACGGCACACGGGGCAGAGGGTGAAGTGAAGACACGGATGCTCAATCTCCTTTCCGACGGGTTCCAGTGTCTGCGAGGAGAGGGCAATGACCGTGAACCCAAAGCTATGGCACAATTTCAATGAATCACGAAGAAGTTGCTGAATCGGAGCCCCTCATTTCCTCTCTGTCGGCAACTGATGGACGAAAAGGAACCGGCGAGGGAGAGGTCTAAGTCACGGTGAAGACATCGACAGTGGTGCCTAGGTGTAGGCAAGAAGGAAACGCCGGCATGAGATTAGGGCATAGGTAAGACAGAGGAGAGGTGGTCGGCGCTCGTGTGGTGTCGTCGGAAGAGAAGGGAGATCGGCAGAGGGCAATCGGGGTAGAGATCGTGGCGGTCGGTCGTGCTGCCAAATCATAGCAGAGGGGGCGGCCATCGCCGGCTAGGGCAGAGAAGAGAGGAAAAGGAAGGGAGCCGCCACGGCGCCGGTTAGGGCAGAGGGAAGTCGGCCGCGCAGGGAAGGTCACGGCGTCAAAAGAAACGGGAGAAGAGAAAATAAAGAAAAGGATTAAAAGAAAAAGAAAAAGCAAACTTTTCCTCGCTTAAATGGGTAGCCTAAACAGGCTTTCCCGGGTCCCGTTTTCATCCCCCTTAACTCGTCCGTACGAGCTCCGAAAAATTCCCGAAAAATTTCAGAAAATTCCTTTATTATTATCCGATATTTTTTTCGGTATTTTACACTAATTACCCTGCCGGGTAGGTTGGTTAGGGTTACCCTGCTGGGTAGGTTAGTTTTGGAGGTGCCAGCTATTCTGGAGCCTCCCCCTGAATTGATTACCATTTAATTTAACTTTGTTCTTGGTTTATGTCTATTTCTTTTATAATTAAATTTCACTTGATGATAGTTTACGTTTTGTTGAGTTTTAATATGCTTAGATTTTAACCCTTTTGGTTCAGGTTTGTATTCTGGTTTATTTGATTTATTTGACTTTATATAGTATATTTTATCTTTAGGGATGTAGTATTGATTAAGTCCTACTTGCGTGATTAAACACGCTTTCGGAACCCAAGCTTGTTTTGTTGGTTTGTGTTGGGTTATTAATGATTTAAAAGTTTTAGTTGAACTTGATTTGTAACCAAGTCCAGTTTTGTTGTAACTTGCTTTTTGATTGTTTAAAATTAAATCTAAGTTCTTTGACCTCGTTGTGAATTTTTCTAATATTTATTTTAAATTATTAATTTCTATTTTTAGTGATAGATTCTCCTCCTCAAGTGTTAGATCTTGAGTTGGACTTGAGTTTTTGATTTGTTCCTTGAGGTCTTGATTTTCCTCGAGGAGTGACTTATTTTCATTTTCTATTTTACTAATTTATTATTTAAGCAGGAAATAATTTTTAAAAAAATTCTGTTTAGATTTCGGTATACCTCTTCGGAACCTTCGGAAACGAGTACGGACTCGTGGCTTGATTAGGGTTCAGACCCGTCTTCCGATTCATCCTCCGATTCTTCTTCGCGGGCCATCAGCGCGAGGTAACTCTGGTTCTTTTGTTCTTTGGCTTCTGATTCATCCGAGGAAGTGTCGTCCCACGTCGCTTTGAGCGCCTTCTTTTTTATCAGCTTCGATTTGTCGTTCTTCAGTTTCGGGCACTCGTTCTTGTAGTGGCCCTTTTTGTTGCATCCGAAGCACGTCACGCTCCTTGATTCGGGGGAGTTGATTTTCTGAAGGTCTTTCTAGCTGAAGCCCCTCTTTCTCCTGGTGAACATTTTCCTTACCAAGTTCACCAGGTGCTCTTCATCTTCAGAGTCCTGGTCAGAATCTGCTTCATGCTCAGGCTTGTTCTTCTTTTTTTTGGAAGGACCTTCAAACAAAGCAATTCCTTTCTCGGCCTCGACGTTAGTTTGTTCATGTAGTTCTAATTCACAAAACAACTCGTTTAATTTAAGTTTTGATAAATTCTTAGAAATTTTATAGGCATCTACGATAGATGCCCACAAAGTATTACGTGGAAATGCATTTAATGCATACCTTATCAAGTCTTGGTTCTCCATTTGGTGGTCGATGGCATGGAGCCCATTGAGGATGTCCTTGATCCTTGCGTGAAGTTGACTTGCAGTTTCTCTTTCCTGCATTTTTATATTAAATATTTTATTTAATAATAAGTCTCGTTTTGTTACCTTAGCGTCGCTCGTTCCTTCGTGCAGTTCGATCAGTTTGTCCCACAGTTCTTTGGCGTTCTTATGTGGTCCGACCCGATTCAGTTATTCTCTGGTCAATCCGCACTGTAGGGTGTTGATTGCCTTGTTTTCTGTTGACGCCTTTTTCTTTAGGTCTAACGTCCAATCTTCTGGATCCAGTAGATTTTCGGAACTATCTACTGGTATTTTATAGGGTCTGGTGATGCTCATCCACTGGTCGAAGTCCGTTTTGAGATAGACTTACATTCTCTTCTTCCAATACGGGAAGTCATCCCCGTTGAAGAGGGGAGAACGCACTGTGCTGAATCCTTCAAGCTGTGACATTTTAGTCCTGTACACAAGTAAACAAATTGACAAAAAGTCCCAAGACTCGGTCTTGGATTACTAGTGCGGGAAGAATTAAAAATAGTAGAAAGATCTAAATTGGTGTTGCACCAATTTAGATTTAATTGCAAAAAAAAACTTTCCAAAAAGGGCAATGATATTAATCGAAAAAATGAAAGCCAAAAAAAAAACTAAAAAATATTTTACCCCCTTTTCTGATTGGTGGTTGCACCAAATCAGAGCGGTATCTGCTCTGATACCACTTATTGGATCGTAAGCGTTCGATAGAGGGGGGGTGAATATCGATTAAAATTTTCATTCGAAAAGAGTTAAGCGCAAAGCGAAAATAGAGTAAAGACAAAGTAAGAAATCAAGGCAAGATTAACACAGTTTGGTTTTACTTGGTTCGGAGCCTGTGTCGACTCCTACTCCAAGGCCCGCACTCGTCGAGTGCTTTCGTTGGGCAATCCACTAGCAGTTTGAATATTTGATTACAGAAAGTTAAGTACAGAAGTTCTAACGAAAATAAAACAAAGCTTATACCGACAAAGGAGGAAATTAAAAAAACAGGAGCAAGTTGTCGGAGCTTCGTTAGCGTCGCAGGAGCGCAGAGCAACAGGGCAAGCGGTAGAAGATCTCTTTTTCAATTGTTGTTTTGAAGCTCCCCTCTGACCCTCCTTTTATATGAGGCTCGGGGCACCCCGGATCCCTTCCGGGCGCCCTGGTGAGACGTGGCAGGTCCAACCAATGAGCTCCACGTGGCGACGCGCGGTCTGGATAAAAATCACCTCCCGGGCGCCCGGATCCCTTCCGAGCGCCCGGACCTCTGGGCTCCTGGATCCCCTCCGGGCGCCCGAACCACCTTTCTCCATAAACCATCTTTCCTGCAAGACAAAGTTAGTCTGAGGTGAATAAATAGTGTATATCCTGCAAAACAGAGTGTTAGCACAGTTCATAAGTTTGACATAAAAAGTATGACTTAGATTCCGTCTTTCCGAAACCGAAATCTAGTCACTATCTGGACTTAGAGATCCGAAATGGATCTAAGCCGGATCGACGCCTAATGTTCCCTTCCCGGGAACGCGTCCTCACAGTCACTCCCTTCCAGTGACTTACCTTCACTTACCTGCCAGACGTCCGGTCATCCCTTCGACCCATCTAGACTTCTCGCCAAGCGTCTGGTCAGCCCGTCGACCCGCTTGGACTTCTCGCCAGCTATCCGGTCAGCCCGTCGACCTAGCTGGACTTCTTGTCAGACATCCGGTCAGCTCGTCGACCTGTCTGGACTTCGTCTGAACACTCGGTCAGAGTGTTAGATTACAACAAACCTAACTTAACCCGATTTGCATTCATCAAAACCCGAGTTAGACCGTTAGTGCTAACCGCACCGACAGAAAGAACGAAAGACAATGTGATGGTGTCAATCTGAAGATGATGATGAGTAATGTGATAATCAATTTCAATATATTTTGTCCGCTCATAAAAAACTGAATTCGCGTAATTTGAATAGTACTTTGATTATCACAATATAACAAAGTAGGTTGATGAAGAGAGATACCTATATCCGTAAGCAACTAACACAACTAAACTATCTTACAAGTAGTTGAGGAGGTCATGGTACGATACTTAATTTTTGTGGAAGATCTAGAAATAACATCTTGTTTCTTACTCTTCTAAGAAATGAAGGAATCATCAAGAAAAATCTAAAAGCTATTGGTAGATTTGTGGTTCGTAGGATCATCAACCCAATCAGTATCAGAGTATGAACGTAGCTCCAGAGATGAAGTATAAGGAAATAAAAGGTTTTGAAATTGAGTATCCTGAAGATACTTGAGAATACGAAGAACAACATCCCAATGAACTGTAGTTGGTGCAGCGATAAATTGACTAATCACATGAATAACATACACAATATCTGGGCGAGTCACGGTGAGATAAATTAAGTTTCCAACAATGGTTCGATACAAACTAAGATCCGGCAAATGTGAGCCATCATATGGAGAATATTGAGCATTAGTCTCAATAGAAGTATCAATGACTCTATTATTAATAAGACGTGCACGCTCAAATATATTAGATATATACTTTAACTAAAATAAAAGATAACATTTTGGGGAATGGGCGGCCTTAATGC
Source organism: Zingiber officinale (assembly GCF_018446385.1). NCBI lineage: Eukaryota > Viridiplantae > Streptophyta > Magnoliopsida > Zingiberales > Zingiberaceae > Zingiber > Zingiber officinale. Next base: position 31,225,305 of record NC_055992.1, on the reverse strand, counting down.
CCAAAAAGTAGTATTGTATACCCAAGTTTTCATAACAAAACAACAAGCTGACTCAGATTTTAAGGAAACAATTCCACTAGAATCATCACCAGTAATAATCATGTCATTAATATATAATGATAAAAGAATACGATCTGTACTCGTATATCTGATAAACAATGTTGAATCATGATTATTAGGATGAAAACCAAGCAAAGTAATCACTGTAAAGAACTTCTCAAACCAAGCACGAAGTGTTTGTTTGACGAAGTGTTTGTTTGAGACCATAAAGTATTTTACAAAGCTTACAAACTTTACTAGGTTGGTGTGAAATACTAGGAGGAGGTGTCATATAAATTTCTTCATGAAGATTACCATTTAGAAATGTATTCTTTACATGCATCTGATATATTTTCCATTAACAAACAAAAGCAACAACAATCAGAGTACAAATAGTCATCAACAGGAGCAAATGTTTCCATATAATCTATGTCATACTCCTGAAAATAACCTTTGCAACAAGACGAACTTTATATTTTTCGATAGATCCATCAGATTTAGTTTTGATCTTAAATACTCAATGAGAACCAATAGTATATTTTTCTGGTAGCAACGATACCATATCTCATGTATAAGTCTAATATAGAGTAGTTAACTCCTTAACATAGCATTCTGCCAAAGTGGGTTACGAACAACTTCTCTATAGAATACAGGTTCAAAAAGACAATAACAAGAGTAAGTAAAATCTAGTAGTTTAGTAGACTTGTGAACACGAGTGGACTAACGACGGTAGAGAGAAGGATCATCCACAACTTCAAGAGATGATTGGGTAGTGGCAAAAGGAGGAGCATGTGCAGCGGATATTTCAGGAACCAAAATATCATATTCAATTGACACTAGTAAGAGCTGTGGGTAAAGTTTTCTCAGTGTCAGTATTGAAAAGATCAATGTAAAATAGATCTGACTTTGTCATATTATGCGAACTAGCTAGAATAGAAAAAAAAATGAAATATGCTCAAAAACACAATATGATGAGAGACATATAATTTTTGACTATAGAGATCAAAGCAATGATATCCTTTTGACTAACACCATAATCCAAAAAAGACGAACAAACCGAGGGATTAACTTATTACGCTCGACATGTGTATAAAAGGCAAATCACGTACAACCAAAAGCACGCAAAGAAGAATAGACATGAGCATGCCCATACAATTTTTTAAAAGGTGACAAGGAAGACAACTTGTCCGTGGTCTACTAACATAGTTGTGCTCTATTTGGAGTTCCGACGAGACGGAATCGACTTTCCAGTGACCGATGACCAAGTCGTACCCAAAGGGAACGACCATGTTGCGAGGTCATGGTTCATGTAAACCATGTTTCCAAAACTCTAGATTTAATCTTTTGGCTTTTCTCTCATTTGTTTCAAATTTTTAGAATTAGTTTTCTTCCTAAAAAATAATTTAGATTTTTTTTTTTGATTAATTTTCTTTTCTTAAAATTAATTTAGATTTTATTTTTTTTATTAGTTTTTTTACTTTTTCCATTTTTCTCTGGCTTTTTTTTATTTCTTAGGTTTTTTAAATAAGAGTTAAAGCTCTTGTAAAAATATATTGATATTGATGTTTAGTTTAGTTTTAATTTGAATAAATAAATTATTTTCATTTAAATCTAGAGGTGACTCCTCTTTGTTTATGAATTATCTTCCAATGTTTTTCTCTACAAACCTCTAATTCGAACATCGCACTCGAATATTTCTTCTCCTGCGTCAGTTGGTATCAGAGTCTTAGAACCCATGGGTGGTCATCGTGGTCATGATTGAGGTGTGTGATAGGCATGTTTTGGCTGAGGAAGTCTCACACTGTGATCATAACACCAAAGATGATATACTTGATAAATAATGGAGTTATCCTATCGACTAGCGACGCAAGATCTAGAAGATCGTGAGGTACATAGTCGAAGTCATGACAAGCAGTTTTCAGCTGAGGAAGTCTCACACTGTGAACATAGTGCCCGAGATCTAAAGGTCGTAAGTTTTTTATTTTAATTTGGATAAAAAAAATTTTGAGAAAAATATGGGCGATAAGATCAAAATAGTCGATGATTCAATTTATGATGAAGATGAAACCGAGTCAACTAGCGAGCCAGTATATGACGAGGTACTTTATGGTAATGATTGTGAGATTTTGGTCTTATTTGAAGATGCAATTCGTGCTATATCGGAAGACAGTGTGAAGAAAAGGAAGACTATGGATGTTGAAGATGTTATTTTGAACTCGAGGTCAAGTTCTTTTCAACCTAGAGTGTTTGATGCAGGAGCATCCAAAGACACAATAATCTCATATCATCCAACATGGTCATGTTCCCTTCCGAGTTATGACAAGAAGAAAATGAAGCTACTCCACTCCCTTTTGGACCTTGAAGAAGGACGATCGAGAGTACTGACAAGGAAGATGACTTGCTTGTGACCTCTTAACGTGGTTGTGCTCTATTTGTAGTTTGGATGAGGTAGAATTAGCTTTTTAGTTGCTGACACGGCCCATTCATGCCCTAAATGAATAACTGTGTTGTGGTATCATGGTTCACGTGAACCAGATCTCCAAATCTCTAGATTTGATCTTTTAATTTTTTTATTATTTGTTTTAAATTTTTAGAATATATATATATATTAATTATAGTTCTTTTTATTTCTTCTTCTTCTACTTCATCTGTTGCAATTTTTCTATTATAACATTTTCTTATTTCTTAGGTTATTTAGTTAAAGTTCTTGTAAAAATATGTTGATGTTGATGTTGATGTTGATGTTGAGTTTTGTTTTGATTTAAATAAATAAATTATTTTCATTTAAATCTAGAGGTGGTTCCTCTTTGTTTACAAATCATCTTTCTATGTCTTTCTCTGTAAATATCTAATTCGAGCGTTGCACTCAGAGTTTTTCCCCTACGTCAGGTTTATTTAGAATTTTAGTTATTTTTCCTAAATATTCGATTAATTTGGTTTAGGTTCAATTTTAAAATTTCTTATTCGATAACCGAATAAATTAAAGTTTTTGATCAAATTGAATTTTTAAATTCAATTTTTTAGACCAAAACCAAATTTTATTAAACAAAACTAAATTTCTAGATCTTAATTAGAAAAATTCAATTAATTCAATTTTTGATCGAATTAATCGATATTTTATTAGTTCAGTTTTTTTTTAATTTTTTTTTTAAATTCAATCGATTTGGTTAGTTTGAAAAAAATCAGTTCCATTCGATGTTAACCGAATACTCATCACTATTTCCGTTAGATTTTTCGTTTCTCATATGCACCGAGGCTTATGACTCCCTTCCATACTTTCCTTCTCATGTACAAAGGATAATAATTTCAAATTAATTTCAATTAATTAAGATTTATCATATTCGTCACTATAATCATATTCAACATGATCCTCATTATTGGTGATAACAACTCCAAATTAACTTCAATCGTAATCAAAATTAACCATATTTCACGACTATAATCATAATCAGCATGATCCTTGCCGATTTTATAATTGTACACCATTTTTTCCAACATCAATATAAATCTTCTATTCTTAATAGTAGCAACAAACTCTTCTATTATTTTTCCTTCTTTCCTCTTCAAGCGCACCACACCACGAATAACAACAGCATCCTTGTCTTCCAACCAACCTTTGGCCAACATGAAAATCTTTGTTGTCTTCCAACTGTCATCAAACCCTCCTTCAACTTCAACAACAATAATAATAATAATAACAACAACAACAACAACAACAACAATAACACTATAATTGACCAAAGGACGTATTTAAAATTAAGACGTATCTAATTTTTAAATTTTTGAAATGATATATTTATTTTTTTATTTTATCGCTCCCATCAACTTTTATAATGCTGGTCTTAAAAATTCAGCATTAAAGTAGTGTTGTTCTTAAAATCTAGTATTACAGTGATTGGTGGGAGAAGTAAAATTAAAAATAAATACATCCTTTGGAAAAACTAAAAATTAGATGTGCCCTTTAATTTAAGAATTCCTCAAGTTTAAATGCATCCTTTTTGTCAATTGCCGACAACACTATGATTTCGACTGCCACCAGCAACAGCATGGTTGTTTTTTCCCCTAATCATCGCAGCAGCAGTAGCAACCTTGCTGCCTTTTTTTCCCCCCTAGCGATCAGCAGCTTCTCTTCAAATTTCAGCCACCAGGGAAAAGTATCTTTCCTTTATGTCCTCCTGTTAGCATTGGTTCTTTAAAATATATATATATATGAAATTTAATCTTTACACAAATTGCACCATGACCAATGAATAAGGTTTTTTATAATCATCCTATAATTTATCTTCCTTTATATAATCTGAAAACAAATTACGAGGGACAATTAGGGTGAACGTAATTATCTTTTTATAAAAAAATTGGTTTCCTTATACCCATCAACCTTGAGAATGATAATTATTTGCTTTGGAAAAATAATAGTTTCATCCATTGGTTCGTTCCCATCCTACTTGGACTTATTGATGATACCTCTCCTCTACCTCGCGATGTTTATTATATTCCATACCATCTTTCTCCTATCTTCCATGAATCTTAATCCATCGGATAATACCTGATATATTTATGCATACAAATCAAATACAAATTAGTCATTTAATTTAAACTTTTGGTTCAAACATAGAAATTTGTGATGACCATTTGGGGACTACTAGGTGCAATGGTGGACCCATAATTAAGTTGGAGCAACTACATCGGTGGTATTGTTACAGTAGATTTTAAGATTAATTTTCAATGGAGCTAAAATATTTTATTGGTGTTTGACTTTTTACATATAAAAAGTCATTATGATAGAATAAAATGTCTTTCATAATTTATCTATCTGTATTCAACCGAGGAGTTAACAATACTAAATCACCTGAGATAAGCATTATCATCTTTTATTCTAATAGACTAAAGGCCATGAGGTGGACTTGAGGACAAGGAGCATCGTCTAGGTTGAAGACATCTAGACATGAAAGTTATAAGAGATTGTAACACGATGTAATTTAGGCTTCTATTTTTGGACAAACTCATTAGGGATTGTGTTTAGCTAGGCAAGGATAAATTACCTAGTGGTTTGGTTGAAGCCTTTACTAACTTAATCTCAAGATTTCAAGCACCTAGGGGTGTAAATGAACTAAGCCGCTAATGAGCTATTCGAAACTCGATTTAATAAAAACTCATTTGAGCTCGTTTAATGAGGCTCGTTAAGATAAACAAACCAAGCTTAAACTTCATAATATTCGGCTCGTTATGTTAACACGTTCGTTAAGCTTATGAATTAACTTTTAAATAAAAAAATAATAGTTTTGATATTGAATTTATAGATTTTATACCCTACTTATAAAACATATAGATAAATATATTAAATTTATTTATTAGAATAAAATTATAAATTTTAATAAGAATATTATAATTTTCTCTAAATATATTATTTAATTTTTAATAAATATTTAGATTTATAATTTATATTTATTAAGCTCATTTATGCTCAATAAAAGTTCGAATAAGCTCGTAAGTCATGAATATATTTGTTAAATAAAACTCGACTCGATTATAAATAAGTCAAACTCAAATATTCAAAAGTTCAGTTCGACTCGATTCGATTACACTCCTACAAGCACGATTATTGGGAGAGAGAGACGGGGTAGGTTTTTACGCTAGTGAAGAAGGGATCATATACAAAATTGTGAAAGAGGGATTACCTACTTCATGTGAACTTATTTGTAACTAACAATATTATAAAACTTTTAAAAAATAAATTATTTTCAATAATTTATAATAATCATTAACTCAAAACAATAACTCATTCACTGTCAACTCATTCGTATTTGTAAAAATAGAGTGGTCTTTTAATTTACCAAGGCCGCATTTAAAGTTCTAAAATTCTAAAAAAAAAAAAACTACCGAAGTTTTATATTTTTTGAAAGATGCATTTAGTTTTAAAAATATCCTTCTTTTTTTAGCCCTAAATTGGTGTTGTTTTAGGTAAAACATTACTATCTTGGTACTTATTTTATCAAAACATCACTTTCTTAATGTTGATTTCGGCAAAATATTATAACTGTGATGTTGATTTCAACAAAACATCATTATCTTAATACTAATTTCTTAAAAATATCATCACCTTGGTGCTGAATTTTTTAAAGTATCATCATCTTTGTGTTAATTTCGTTAAAACATTACCACCTATAGAATTGGGTTGAATTTTTAAAAATAGATTGTACACAATTAAGAGTAAAGTCGACCCTCAATGGTTAAGATGGGGCCAGCGCACAAGGCCCCACCTTCGGCAGAGCCCACCTTTTTTTCTTTTTTTTTTTCAATTTTTAAATATTTTGTTTAAGTAAATACTAAGAAAAAAATGTTGAAAAAAGTTAAATTAAAAAAGTGGGGCCATTTTTATATATATATTTTTAAGTAAAGACTAACAAAACCATATCCGTATTCCAAAAAAAACAAATTTAAAATGATCTAAATATAAATTCTAAAATATTATAGATTTTTTTATAAAAGTGTCCAGAAAAACATGCACCCGTGCAATCTAACAACCTTTTCTTCCACTTTCACCGGCCTTTTCCTAATTTTATTTACCTAAATCTTAAAATCCCTAAACATAAATTTGGATTATGTGTTCTAGATAAAATTATTTTTATAGTATCAATTTTAATATTTTTATATGAATAGAATAAAATTATTTTTTTTTCCAGACCCTTCAAAATCTAAGGTCAGTCTTTATTAGAAGACTTTGAATTTGAGACTTTAGGACACGATAAAATTAGAGAGCATCGTAGAAATTTACAAGATTTAGATTAGGTGGATCAGAACGGATTAAGATCATCAATAAATTATGACAAAAAATTATTGATAGACCTTGAGAATATAAAATTCTCAAACATGAACGAGAAAGTGGCAAAGGAAAGTGTATAAAAGAAATGATATGTAATCCTTATTTTGAATGCTCGGGACTAGTGGTGTTGTTTTATGATGATAGTTTCACTGTACTATATGAAACTCCCTTATAAAATAATTACATTTTTATTTTTTTCATGATTTGATTCGGCAGTTTGATTCCATTTAAATAAAAAAAATATTTTTAAAAAAAAAGGTTTATGATTGAAAAGAAGGAAAGATATTTTTGGAATTAAGTGCGATATGAAACTTTGATATGTCTTTTCGGAGTTTCAAAACTCTAACTGCATCCTTTCCTTTGGTAAAACAGCCGAAAAATATATAATAGTGTTTATTACTATATCAAAAAGTTTGACTGTGATTACACAGAGAATATAAAGTTTTGCCAGGTATTAAACAAATAGATCAATAAAATCCAGACAAAACTAATTGAAGACATGTTGGATCATGTCTGTGACACAATACCTAATCCTACCTTCATCACCTTGCTCACCTTGCTGGTTTTCTTGCATGAGAATTAAAAAAGAAGCAAGCTCCTTCTCTATTGGTAGAACAAATGATATGATGCCATTAAATTTATATGTTAGCTTTCTCTAATGTTAGAAACCAAATACAACATACAAAGATACAATTATTTAATCTTACCTTATAGAGACGAGATGCGCAACATGTTATCAATGTTGTATGATCATTCCAATATAGCATTGAGATTCTAACATACATTATGGTATGGTGAGGAAATAATAGACGGTCAACGTTGAGACTTCCGCATATGCTAAGTATATATCGGCCTCAATCTATTAAAACTTTATCGTTCCTTAATATCTAGTTAACCTCAATCTAACAAAACTTCCTATGTTTAGAGTTCATTTCTTTAGGACTTTAATACTTGCAAAATATCTTATTCAGGCCCGGCTCAAGCATAGGCCATTAAGGCCTATGCCTAGGGCCCCAATTTTATTGGGGTCCACTGATTAATTAATTAAAGATATTGAAAAAAATAAATTAGTATCATTAATATTAATTAATTATAAATGTCTTGCTAATGAATTGCTAATTCATTAATGACACATTGTCAATTAATTCATTATCGATTCCACTTCCTATTTATACCTTTTAGTTATCTTTATTTCCTCAGAAATTGCCTATCATAATTTTATATGAGATTTTATTCTGCCTTAAATATAATTCATTTTTAAATTGACATATTTCTTTCTTTTTTTATTATTACTTCAATTCCCATTTTATTTTGCAATTAGTAATACTATTCTTATAAAACCTAATGAATTCTTTTCTCCTCAATATTTCTTAAAAATCCTACGATTTTGCATTTTTTCCTTCCTCACCGATGATACTCGGAGAAAACGTCTTTCTCTTCCTTTGCCGATAATATGTCTTCCTCGCTCTTTCTTTTTATTTCTCGATAATAATATGAATTAGAAATTTTTTTATCATAAAATACAAAGTAAAATGCATTAGCAAAAATAAATTTTTAAAAATTAAAATTAATAAAGTCTATTTGATATTCTAACTAAAAAGATTAAATAATTTAATAATTTTATTAATAAAAAATAAAATTATTATCAAAATACCCGTCAGAAAACTAAATTTTATATCAAAAATTAGTTTTTTTAAAAAATGGTATTTAATTCTTTTTAATAACTAATTTTAAAAATATTTTTTTTTAAATTATTATTTTCGGTCCCAAATCTAAATGAAAAATGTTAAAGAAAATTAAAAATATATTAAAAAATTTTGTTTTTTAATTTTTTTGCCTAGGGCCTCAAGGAATCTTGAGACGGCCCTGATCTTATTATCCTTGACTTGTCTAGAGTTCTTATGTCTGATTGAACTTCTCTAGTTTCAAGTATTAGTCTACCTGATCCATTAAAATTTATCATCAACCAAGTATTTAGTGAATTTTGACTCTCTTTTGAACTTGAGTTAATGACAAGTATTTAACCTATTTGAATAGGTATTTCTAATATATTATTTTGCATACCATAAAATTGGAACCATGAGACTATAAGATTGAGAATCTTACATTCTACCATTGAGTTGGATAATATATTCGTTAAACACATATTATTTAAACACATAGTTCAACCATATTGTTCAAACATTAAAACCCTAAATTGTGATTAATGTAGGTTAGCTTGGTTAACTTTGACAAAAAAACCGATTGCACCAATATGCTTCTCCACCACTTAAGCTCCCCTTAAAACTAGAATTTATGTGGTTCCATGGAAGATGAGGATTTAAGACTAACTTTTATCTGCCTTTAACATAAATCCAAATGGTTAGGTTTGTTTGAAATAAATAAACATATAAAAAAATGACCACAAAATTAGAAAGGTAAGAAAATTTAAAATTTTGAATAAAAAAATTAATTTATCAAATTTGGATATCCATTTTTCATTACACAATATATCAACTTATAATTTACCATATCTTTATTTTTTTTTATTATTTTTCTCTCTCTTATATATTTTGTTATTATTATCTATGAAATGGCAAACATGGAAGTGGAAAGTGAGAATTAGAGGAAATAATATTTTAATATTTAAAGAATATATTTCATTCATCAAATTTTAAAAAAAAATACCGTTTATAAAATCTAAATTTAAAAATTTGGTAGATAACTTATGCAAAGATTTTTTTTATATAAAATTAATATAGTGATTAGATAGACATAAGAGCATCCATATCAATTTCTCTATAATATCTTTAAATTTTAGGATAAATCATCCACTTTATTAAATTTAGATAATTATTTTTCATTACACACTATCTATCCTAAAATTTTTATTATCTTTATTTTTTATTATTTTCTTTTTTCTCTTCATCTTTTTTATTATTTTTTCTCAATTTTTATGTAATATCTACTTTCCATTATCCAATCTATTCCTTTTATTTTTTCTCTCCTAAATTAAATAATATTTTAATATTTAGAAATAATTTTTTCTAAATTTAGAGAAATAACATTCATCAAAACTAAATTAGGGTAGCTGATACCAGTTTTTTTACATAAAATGTAAAATTTAAATTAAATTCTATATTTAGGAGAAGGTGCTCTATTCAAACAAAATGGTAAGCATGAAACCAATATTTCTTCTTTTCACAAACATGCTAAGAGATCTAAGCATGTTAAACTAGTGTTTTGGACATCATTAATGGCCGGTATATGTCAGCAGTATTTCTAACGACTAAATTGGATGTGTTTGTCGACATAACCAGAGTATAGTTGATTGGATTTTTTTTTTTCAGCAATTAAAGATGATCGAATATTTTTTTTAAAACAATTAAATTCTAAAAACAATCATAATTAATCTCATACAATTTTAAAATTACTAAAATTTAAAATCACATTTCAGTCAATATTAACTAGATAAGACCAATTTATCTGCCAACGGATATCGTCTGAGTTGATCACTCAATTTAATTAGTCACTTTACTTTTTGACCGAAGTTTCATAGCCTGTGCCCATCTCCTATTAGAGTTCTGCTTGTAAGATTCTACAACCAAATATTAATTGTCCACATCCTCGTTTTGAAAGTGTCAATGAACACCACTAAAACGTCAGGACTCGGTAAAAATTTAAACACATTATGGATCACTTCACATCATTCCTAAAATCCAAACACTAAAGTGAAAGGGAACATGTACAGGGAAAGATTGGCGCTAGGCTCAAACTAGTGTAAACTCTGTTTAGGGTTAGGCTTCAGGCCAGGAACCATACTGCTGCGCTGAACCATTAGGTAACAGTACGAACTATTGATATAGCCACATGCAAAAAATTTACAGATCAGGAAACCATATTACACAAAACACTAATGGCTATTCTCAAGTACACGAAAGACTGGTTAGTAGGATGTATCCATCTTCCTGGCGAAGATAGAGCACAAGTTACATGGGTGACCTTCAGTTTTCAACTTCTTTTGAAAAAAGAGTGTTCTAGAGCCTCACGAGCTCCCAATCTATCTACAGGGTCATATCTCAGAAGCCCTTGCAGCAGATCAATAAAATCCCCAGCAGAATGATCAGTGTGCTGTTTGACCACATTCTACAACAAGACAACATGAATAACATAAGAACAAGTAATTTAGACAGGCCCTGAAAGTTATGTAAATAAATATGGCATCCATTCTCCCCCACTATCAACTTATCCAAAATGATTTGTCATTGTGAAACTATAACAATAACATCTTTAAAAGTATGAATAGGGACTTTTATATTTTAACCAGGAAATACCTGAAGCTTTGGAACTTTCAACACTGCCTTGATACTTTCTCTTGAAGTTGCACCTTCAGGCCAGTTCAAAAGGCCCCTTCTTACATACTTCTCAGCACCACGACTGTAAAATTTAATGAAATGTTAACATTAACACATATATTTGGATGAAAATTAATCTAAATAGAGTAAAAGTGACAAATGAATTACAAATATACATACTTAGCAAGCCTTAGCATGTTAGTTGGTATAGGTCCAAAAACTCTCTCCATCATGGCCAAGTGTTCCAAGTTTTCATGAGTCTGAAACAGCGTCTCACCCTGCAGCAATGTGTTGATAAATCACATGGATAGCAACATACTGTTACTAAATTGATAAAGAAAACAACCAACTAAAATAAAATAGTTAAGTTAGAGATCTAAGAACTTACTGAGCAAAGTTCAATAAGGATACAACCGATGCTCCAAATATCACAAGGATAGCCCCAACCAAGTCCTAATGTGATCACCAATTTTGTGAGCCATCGTACCAGGAACACAATATTCTTGAATTATCAAACATAACTGACCCAAGATAACTTCTGGTGCCCGATAGTGTCTAGTTGAGACCACATAGCTATTATCTAAGCGGTCATAAGTTGTGCTTCCAAAATCAATAACCTTGATAGCACTTGATTTTGGTAATCTTTTGAAGTAAGATCCTTCATTTGAAGATCTGATTGAGACCTAAGCAAATGGTTGGCAATTAGTGGTGAAATTTTAGGATGATGGTTATACTTCATTAAAATAAAGATAAACCTAAAGCTAGAAATACATATGATAAGACTCAAAAAATCTATAATCAAAGAATGACTAAAGTATACAAGACAAATATAAAATAGTACTTTGAAATTGGGTACTTTGATGTACTCTGGGGAAACAAGAAGTACATTCTCAGGCTTTAAATCAGTGTGAATGAGGCGCATGTCATGCATAACTGCACACAGTAGAAAGAAGTGAATACAGCATATACAAGGGCAGAGCCCCTGATGCCCCTAAAGTGCTGTTAGTAGCCTACTATGGCGTTCACAAATATAAGCCTATGAATGCGGTAATATAAAAGATGTGAAAGTATTGTCTACACACATGCTACACATTCCAATAGTTGTCTTCCAAACTCTCGCACTAGATCAATTGGAAATGAGTGATAACTGTTTTTGCGTAGAAAATCATATAAGCTTGGACCAAGCTTCTCAAACACCTGTGAGAATCATTTTAATACAAAGATAATTTCAAGTCCCAATGTAATTGGGAAGGTAGGGAAATTATCACAGCATATATACTTACAATACAGATATGGTTACGATAGTCAAACCAGTTCCGTATTTGCACACAACTGCAAGAACGCATCAACTCGTATATGTATTATTTTATGCCTAACAAAATGCCAACTACAGTTTAGGCAAAGAAACTGATGCAAATGACTTACCGACTTCCATTAGTATCATACTTTCCAAGCTGCTGCAGCATATCGATTTCTATCATAGCTGCTTGTCTATACTTCCTGATACTACGAACAATTTTTATGGCTACCATTTCATTTCTTTCTCTATCCCAACATTCTAGAACCTGACCGAAGGTTCCTGATTTCAAAGTAAGAGAATGAATAATAAGGTAAAAGCATGATAATGAATCCTGAGAATGAAGGGAAAAAAAAATCATGGAATAGGGTAGATCTGTCCACATTCACAATTTGTTTATGGACTTACCTTCACCCATTTTGCTGTGGATCTTATCTGCAAATTATACAAAATAAAATTAAAATCAAGTAGAGCAACTATAACAGTTCAAGTATACAAAACCACAATACCAACAAAAACAGAGATAGTATCACAGTACATTAGCAATAAGGATACTAGCTGGTAGATAGAAATTTATCATCAAAATTGCACACCAAAAATTTTTTCCTTGAGAAGAATATAATAGGACTTTTTATACTAGAGGAAAATAAAGATAGAGTGAAAAGGATAGCAAACAGAATTTTTAAAAGCATAAGAAAAAAAAGATGATAATCAATAACATATAATGCTTGAGAATATAGAACAGCACTTTGCAAGAGTAAATTATATATAATAAAATGCATCAAGATGCCACAAAATCTGATGGAGGGCAGCAAGCTTTTACAAAACAAACTTTTATCTTGGGAAAACAAGGTTAAAAGACCATATACTAGGTTAATATTTTAGAGCTTGAAAATAAGAGAATTCAGCTAATAAAAAATATCTTCGTGATCTAAAAATCATAAAATTCATAAAATAAAGGGAAAACTAATAGAGGAAAACCAGCATAAAATTTAAAATGTACACACAAATGGTCAAGTGAAATTACAGCGACAAGTTAAGTTTTCTCCAAGTTCAAATTTGTAATGCCCATCTTTATCATCTTCTCTCCAAGGGGGGGAAGGTTGTCGGCCCAAATCCTTTGCATATTGGGAAGAACAAGTATCATTCAAAGTAGCCCCGGAAGATACCATGTTCTTCATGTTAACTTCTTGCCCACATAATATACCTATTTGAGCCTACAGACAACCATAATTTAATTTTTCTGTCATCCAAAAACAATATTACCTTCAAACTACTTTCTTTCTTCACCTTTCTGAAGGAATACAAAAAACTGTACCGCAGATAGTTAGCCTATAAATAACCTAAATTCACTAATCAAAATAACCGTCAAAGCAAGGCAGGAAGCAAGTCATCAAGCATATTGCATATACCTTACTCAAGAAGACATGAGCAAAAAAATTTATGCTGCTATTTGATAGCAAAAGAAGAGAAAAGGTAACGAAAATCTAATTTGATAAAAGAATATAAACGGAATATACATATATATGTTAGGAAGGCATATTAACTTCTAAGCTAAATGGAAAAGGGATGTTGTATTATATTCCTAGTTTATTCCAGTATTAGGGAAACAGAAAAAATGTTAAATATTACAATAAATAACAGATGATATGAAAGCAACTACCTTGCATAAAAACTCTCATGAAATCACAAAGAAAGTAGGGAATCCTAGGGAGATCAGTGGCCAGAGGAACGGAAGGACTTTAAGATAAATGATATGTTTTTTTTACCTTTATTATCTTACAAAACAGAATAAAGAAGGGGAAAACGAGAGATAATCGTTACGATCTAAAAGGTTATGGTATCTAACACAATAAATCCATTAAAATAGCACAAATGACGCAAAAAATAACGACAACATCAAGATCTAGCACAACCTACAACAAAAGGTATAAGAAAACATTATAAAGGTACAAGATCGGAGAAGGAAACGGGCAAATCAAGACAAGGGAACACGAAAAAAGGAGAATAGAAAAGCACCTTCGCGGCCGTTTCCGGGTCGACGTCCCAACCTAACCTAGCGCGCTTCCGGGGACGGCCATCTGCTATGCGTGAATGGGGAAATTCCTTCAAAACCTCGACTTCCATGATCGGTTTGAGAAAGATCGAGAGGAAGAGAAAGAAAATCCTTTGGTAGGAGAGACGGAATTTGACCCGAAAAAGAGTTGAGGAAGAGGAAGAGGAAAAGCAGCGGCGATGTGGTTTCAGGAGAACCGCTCGTCCGTTTTTATAGCCCTTCGTAACCCTAACCATGAATTCGTTGCTAAAGTCGTATCCTCGATAACTTCATGGCAGATTTTCCGAATCCACTCACGTGACTTTCAAACATTTCCAAATAGACGCTCCTCACTTTTTAAATTTATGAATCAGTCCTTTTACGCACGTTAGTGCCGAAACGTCTATTGCCCAATGCCCATCGAACTAGCCTCAGTCAATTTTTTTAATGTTTTACAAAAGAAACCCCTTAACTTTGTAAATTAGTTTATAGAATATTAGTTTATTTTCTTTTAAGTTAAAACTTTATTTGTTAAGTATAATAAAATTTGCGAAACAAGATATATATTTTAAAAGGCTGTCATGAAAATGAACTATTTTTATCTATTAACAAAGTATAGGCAGACTTTACTTGTTCAACTATTATACGCCAAAGGAACGTACACGAGGCATATATACTAAAAGGCATAATAGAATGTGATATGGTGATGAGGGGTATTTGGAGGAGTGAAATCATCTTTTCACTTTGTAATACGATATGATCTAGATTGTCACCTCTTCTTTTTGACTTGACATACATCGTGTTAGGTTCGGAGCACCGCGAAAGATATATATATTAATCATAAATTTTTTTGTGATACATATAATTTTACACAAAAATAATATAAAACAAACCTCGAGTCATTGATAGGTGTGAATAATATCACGGACAAATAAGATAGATAAGAGCTCCACATTGACTCCTCTAGCGGTATACACGCGCACTAGATCATGAACTTGACATGATCCGTTAGGTGCTAGCCTCTTGGATCGACAAAGCTTTGGAAGCACTACGATCTCTTCCGAACGAAGAAGAAGTTGACGAGGAAAACTCGGAGAGAATAATTCTTCTTTGCATCTTTCCGAGGATGGCTACTTATAGCCTCCAAGAAATACGAAGAGTTAAGTTCTCAATAAATCCATCATTTATGATCTTCATTAATTAAGAAGATGAAGAGTTATAAGCTCCATAAATTTTCATTTATAACCTTCATTATGATAACTTTTCAAATTCTTCATTAATTATTTTTATGATGACTCTTCAAATTTTCCATTAATCATCATGATTATGGCTATTCGAATTCTCTCTTCTTTGTATCAAATAAATCCATATTTTATCTTGATCTCGACTAGCTTCCGATACCATTGTTCATGTCTACGTGCTATGCGTGCGACCCTCTAGGTTTTATACACGAAGACAGTGTAAATTCATACACAGACTAAGGTCTAGCAACAGTTTTTAGCCACCCAACGCGATAAAATTAATATCAGTCATAAACTGTAAACCACTATGAACCGATTACTGTGTAATTCAATCTCTTCATCTAAAGTCTACATCCCAATTAATTCGATACATTATGCATCATTACCAAATTAATTGTTTTACTTGATTTCCAAGATATAATAGACTCCTCTTGAATGATAAATCATTCCTCCCATGGCCATGGATTTTGAGTCACTAATATCTCTATCAAGCGGCCAGGATGTTAACTCCTAATCCAAGAGAGCGATGAATTTTCTATTGACTCAACACTATTCTCTTTACGTTTTGTCATACACTCAACTACCATATTAATCACAATCCGATTAAAGACTGCTTTTACCGGTGTCAAAGCACATAACTCCACGTATAGAATAAATGAAGGTCTCAAGTCAAAAGATCAGTTACACTCGTTCATAAGAGGAATAACCAATGATGCTTAATATGTGGTCTCCTCTTGAGCGGGTCGTGCCCAGTGTACCTCTAAACTCAAGGCACCCCCAAGTACAACTTGGATATCCATCCCTACGGTCTATCTCGACCTAGTCATACTCAACGTTGATCTAGATATCCATGTCTCCTCTAGATATCTATCCGATCAAGAACTGTTTTCAGATTAATATACCCATTAATCTGTGGGACTTTATCATTAATCATATACGTACAGAAAAGTAAATAATTAATGATAAATTCTTGCCTTTATTAAATAATTATCCACAAAATACATAAGGAGTGTCTTGGCACATAATTACACACACTAACAATCTCCCACTTGCACTATTGCCAAACACTACAGACTCTCAGTCCTAGGCTCCTCACATGGGTCTCATGTTTCTGTAGAGGTAAGGCCTTTGTGAGTGGGTCTGCGATATTCTCGCTGGTATCTACTCTGCTAACCAACACATCACCCATATGAACAATCTCCCTAAGGAGGTGGTACTTCCTTAGTACATGCTTGGATCGTTGGTGAGACCTTGGCTCCTTTGCCTGTGCTATGGCCGCATTATTGTCACAGTATAGCACAACTGGATCAACAATGCTAGGAACCACTTCAAGCTCCGCTATGAAGTTCTTGATCCACACAGCTTCCTTTGCTGCCTCTGAAGCTGCTATGTACTCGGACTTAGCTGTTGAATCTACAACTGTCTCCTGCTTTGAACTCCTCCAGCAAACAGCTGCACCATTCAGACAAAACATATATCCTTGTTGCGACTTCAGATCATCCCGATCTGTCTGAAAACTTGCGTTAGCATATCCTCTGACGACTAATTCCTCATCTCTTCCAAAAATTAAGAACATGTTCTTTGTTCTTCTAAGATACTTGAGGATAGTCTTTACCACAGTTCAATGACCCTGTAATGCCCGAAAATTCTCAAATTAATTTTAGAAATATTCTATTATTTTGCTGGAATTTTAGAATATTTTTCTGGAATTTTTAGAATAGCCGAAGTAACAAAAATAAATAAGAACGTAAAACAGCCTAAGCGGGAATTGAACCCGAGACCTAGCGAACACTACGACTTATAGATGACTCTAGTAACCAAGGGGCCCCAGCAGGGGTGTGCTAAAAGAAGAGGAGAACAATTCTATTTAAGATTTAGTTGGGTGGTATAGATCACTTAATATAAATAGGAAATTAAGAGAGGAGTTATTATTTTCCAAACGACAACTCTCTTTTCCCTCACCCTCACCCGACACCATCTCTTCTCCCTCACCCTCTCTTCACGCCAAGTCCAAGGAACCTAGGGTTTCATCCCTAGGGCCGTATGAGCACATTCCGGCGATGACTCCGGCACAAGGACGCTCCCCTCGGCGAGAGGAAAGCATAGACGTAAGAGGATCGTCGAGAAGACCTTCTTCTCCGGAAACCTAGCGATCGGATTGTAAGAAAAATTAGCGCAGGATGTAAGTAACCCCTCACCTGCAGTATAAATAACTAATTGTATGTTTTTATGCCCATAGTTCGCATTTATGTTCTCAGTTTAGCCATATGCAGAATTAGAGCACACCAAGTGCTCGATAAAATACCTAGAATAGTTAAATGCTACAGTAAGCATTTTAATAGCTCAGTTAAATGCCCTAGATGCATTTTAATTATCAAATATAGCCTTGCTTCAGTGATGTGGGACTACGGTCCAATGGGTGGGCTCCCACAGTCGCCTCTAGGTTCAAATAACCTAGATCTAGGTTTAGATAACCTAGTAAAAACAAGATATGATAAATCAACTTATAAACAGTATTTTACTTTATCAGTGGCACTGTACTGAACTTCAGTTGTCCTTGGGTTGGGCTCCCATAGTCGTCCCTAGGTTTAGATAACCTAGTACCCTACTAGATTCGGGACTTGATACCTCGGGCCTAGTTAGGGATGCACGCACAGTAAGTACAGTTGCCGAGCTCATCAGCAGCATGTTTAGTATTTTTATCTATTTACGAATATAGTTTTCAAATTTCACAAACCATATAAGTGAACTCAGCTTAGCTTCGGTTCAGTTTTCTATTGATATAGCAGACAACTTTATGTTTAGTTCTTGATTGTCATGATTTACATGCCCATGTGCCATGTTTTAGCATTTCTAGTATGATTCTCAGCTTGCATATCAGCATAGCATCTTTTAAAAAGCATGATTTCTGCAAATGCATGTTTTTGTGAGGTAGATGGTTTCTTACTAAGCTCCCAAGTTTATAGTTGCATTTTCCTTATACTGCAGATAAAGGTAAAGGAAAGATGGAATAGCGGAGGCTGGAGGCAATGCGATGAAGATGTGTGTGAGCAAGAACTTGGAATGAAGATCTTTGGGGGAGAACTAGCAAATTAAGAACTTAGTACTCTTATAGTATTATTTTTCTGCACTTTTAGATGTGTAAGTGTCTTGATTCATGAAAGTATGCACCAAGTTATGCTTAGATTGTTATTTGTCATGTTAGTAGATAGCTAGCTATGAGTAATGGCATACCCAGTAGTAGTGTTATGGTTGTAGTTGAATTCCTGAAGATTCTGTACGAGGTCGGGTCTAATTTCTGCGGAAATCAAAAACTCAATCGATCAGCCGATCGATTGAGCAGTCCTCAATCGATCAGCCGATCGATTGGAAGAAGTCCCCGCGTACAGAACGCTAGGGAGTCGATTAACTGATCGATTGGGGAGCCCTCGATCGATCATCCGATGATCGAAACGCGATTTATCGCATACAGAGAGCTGATGAGTCGATCAACTGATCGATCGGCCATGGATCGATCAGCCGATCGATCAGGAATTTAATTCCTGCAAACAGAGAGCCTCTGAATCAATCATCAGATCGATTGGCCAGGCTGGATCGATCAACCGATCGATCCAGACTTAACTCCGTGCACAGTAGCGAGTTGAGTCGATCAGTGGATCGATCAGCCAACTCCAATCGATCAGTCGATCGATTGAAATGTCCGATTTCAGCCAGAAGTGTCTAACTCCAGTTTTTGATCAAATAGAAAGTTAAGCTCCCTCCTTTAGCATATGTACAACGTCAGAAGTGTATTCTGAGTATAATTTCCAGACTTTATAGTAAATAGCA
Organism: Zingiber officinale; assembly: GCF_018446385.1. Classification (NCBI taxonomy): domain Eukaryota; kingdom Viridiplantae; phylum Streptophyta; class Magnoliopsida; order Zingiberales; family Zingiberaceae; genus Zingiber; species Zingiber officinale. The sequence continues at coordinate 31,205,708 of NC_055992.1, read as the reverse complement.
GTGTGTTTTAATTAGTTCAGTTCTTTTCCGCACAAGAATAGTTAGCATAATGTAACCCCCGGCCTTACAGCTTAGTTAGTAGAAGGCGGGTCGTTACAGACCCTCTCCAGGATCTGACTGATATCTACTCGTCATGCTTAATGCATACGAGACATCTGATCGAGTGCATATCATAACATACATTATGGACCCTATAGCCGAAGCATAAGGTATCTTGTCCATTCTACTTTTTTCCTCTTGTGTTCCTGGACACATAGCTTTAGAAAGATGCACACCATGTGACACTGGTAAATATCAACTTTTGGAGTCCTGCATACCGAATCTATTCAGCATTTTATACCTGCTTTGTCTATCTCAGTATATTCTAATACCTAAGACATAGGTTGCATCTCCAAGATCTTTCATTGAGAAACACTCTCCCAACCAAGTCTTGGTAGATTCTAAGCTAGGGATGTCATTGCCTATAAGAAATATGTCATCAAGATACAGCACTAGGAACATAATCTTGCTCCCACTAACCTTCTTGTAAATGCAAGGTTCTTCCGGATTTTTGACAAAAGAAAATTCTTTAATAGCTTCGTTAAATCGCAGATTTCAACTCTGAGATGCTTGCTTTAGTCCATAAATGGACTTCTTGAGCTTACATACTTTATTGGCGTTCTCAGATTTTATAAAATCGGGAGGTTGTACCATATATACTTCCTCCTGTAACCTTCCATTTAGGAAAGCAGTTTTAACATCCATTTGCCAAATCTCGTAGTCCTTGTAAGTTATGCTATAGCTAGCAAAATTCTAATGGACTTAAGCATTGCAACGGGCGAAAATGTTTCATCATAGTCAATTCCATGACGTTGATTGAAACCCTTTGCAACAAGCCTAGCTTTATAGGTACTTATGTTCCCATCCATGTCAATCTTTTTCTTGAAGATATATTTGCACCCTATGGGTTTACCCCAACTGGCACATCAACTAACTCCCAAACTTGGTTGGTGTATATGGAGTCCATTTCAGATTTCATGGCTTCCAGCCATTTCTCAGAATCATTTGAAGCAACTGCTTCCTCGTAAGTCGACGGTTCATTATCTTCGATGAGTAGCACTTCCTCATCTTGGGTTACCAGCCAACCATATCTGTTTGTCTCTCGATGTATTCTTGTAGACTTACGTTGATCTCTCGTTTCTTGAACATCCCGGATGAAGGAGACACTTGTGCTTATGGCACTGTCTCATTGTCCAACTGTTCATCTTCCAATCTGTTTATAAAGTCTATAATTTCTTCAAGACTTACTTTACTCCCATTATTTTCTTTAGAAATAAATTCCTTTTCCAAGAAAGTAGCATACCGAGCAACAATAACTTTGTGCTCACTTGGGAGATAAAAATAATATCCCATTGTAGCTTTGGGATAACCTACAAACGTACATTTTATGGATCTTACTGCAAGCTTATTAGAATGTTCATTCTTCACGTAAGCATCACAACCCCATATCTTAAGATAAGATAAATTTGGTTTCTTTTCAAACCATAATTCATAAGGAGTTTTATCTACTGTCTTGGTTGGAACTCGGTTAAGTGTGTATGCTGTTGTTTCTAAGGCATAACCCCAAAAGGACATTGGAAGACTTGCATGACTCATCATTGATCTAACTATATCCATGAGTGTGCGATTTCTCCTTTCCGAAACACCATTCCACTTTGGCGTCCTAGGAGGTGTAAGTTGGAAAATTATCCCACACTCTTTTAGGTAATCAATGAACTCTTGGCTTAGATACTCGCCACCTCGATCACTCCGAAGGGCCTTAATCTTCTTACCAAGTTGATTTTCTGCTTCATTCTTGAACTCCTTAAACTTGTCTAGAGTTTCAGACGTATGTCTCATTAAGTAGACATATCCATATCTACTTAAATTGTCAGTAAAAGTCACGAAGTAGGTATATGCTCCTCTAGCTTGAACTTGCAATGGTCCATAAACATCACTATGTATGAGTTCTAGTGGTTTCTTTGCCCGTTCACCTATCTTGGTGAATGACTTCTTGGTCATTTTTCCTTGTAAACACGCTTCGCATGTATCTATGAGCTCTAATTCAAAAGAGTCCAAATACCCATTACTGAGTAGTCTAGCGATGCATTTCTGGGTTATATGACCAAGTCTACAGTGTCAGAGGTATGTTAAGTTTGAGTCATGTAATTTCTGTTTCTTACTTTTAATACAATAGATCGGTTCATCTAAGTTAAGAGCATAAAGACCATTATTCAATGAACCATTCCCATAGAATATATTATTCAAATAAAAGGAAAACATAACTTGTCCTTGAATTGAAATACAAATCCCTTAGTGTCTAAACTTGGCACCAAAATAATATTCTTTGAGAAACTAGGAACAAAATAACAGTTTTATAAATTCAAAACAAGTCCGCTAGACAAATTATTAAATATGTTCCTACAGCTAACGCAACAACTCTCGCTCCATTAGCTACTCGTAGGTCAATTTCGCCCTTGGACAACCGTCTGTAGTCACTTAGACCCTGCATGTTTGCACAAATGTGAGAACTACTTCCAGAATCTATGACCCATGATGAAGAAATAGAAAGATTGCACTCTATCATAAAGATACCTGAAGCATCCGCTCCACTGGCATTCTTCTTCATGAAAATATAGCAGTTTTTCTTCGAGTGACCTTTCTTGCCACAATGGAAGCACATGACCTCCTTCTCATCAGATTGGGGTACCTGTATCCCTTTTTAAGCTTCTTTTAAGCTTGATATTTAGGATTCTTCACTGCATTAGCCTTAGGATTAAACTTCTCAGTGCCAGGGTGCTTATTGGTCTTTCTGACCATCATTGCATGCAGTGAAGGATTTACCTTCATATCCTTCTCAGCGGTTTTCAACATTAACATCAGATCAGTCAAACTCTTGTCCATGCTGTTCATGTTGAAGTTCAACACAAACTGAGAAAATGATGAAGGTAGTGACGACAAGATTAGGTCAACAACCAAGTCTTGGTCCAACTTGGAACCTAAGCTCTCGAGCCTCTCTATGTACCCGATCATCTTGAGTACATGAGACCCAACTTGGTTTCCTTCCTCCAGCATGGTATGAAATAGTGCTCGAAAGGTTTCATACCTCTCTACTCTCGCACTCTCTTGGAAGAGCTCACGCAAGTGCTGATCAATCTCCCTAGCACTCATGTTCTCATGCTGTCTCTGCAACTCAGGAGACATAGAAGACAACATGATGCATTGCACATCCAGTGCATCTTCCATATTCTGAGAATAATATGACTGATCTTCCTCTGAAGCATCGGGTGTAAGCTCTTTCAATGGTTCGTCTTCAAGCACATAAATTTTTCTCTCATGTCTTAAGACGATTTTCAGTTTCCTATACTAATCTAGGTAGTTGGAACCGAGGAGGATATTCTCTTTCTCGAGAATGCTTCGCAGTGATAAGGTACTTGTGTTTGTCATCTAAAATTTAAAGTAGAGTTTTAGTATTTGTGGAATTATTTAATAAAGGTCTTTTATAACTCCTATTATTTTATTCAAGTCCAACAACCCTCACTATCAGAATCGGGAATTAGTTGGTAATAATTCCTAATAGGACTGAAACCCTGAATCATATAGAATGCACACAGCTGAGCTGTTCCTACATGCTACATTCATCAAGTAGGTCTTAAATTGCCAATCACAAATCTATGTGACTTTTGGTATATTCTTGTTGAGCCTTATATTCTCAACACTTGCCCCTCAAATCAGTTAACCTTAGCTGAACTAAACAAGTCAACGAATTTGAGTTAAGTCGACCCACTAATAATTATAATAAATTATAGATGTTTTGGCATAAGCCCACAGCTGAGCTGTACCGACTTTATGTAAAAACTCTAACTATCATCATAGTTGTTAGTGGAAGGCTTTTAACAAATCTTAACTTTAATATATTTAAGGGATTTTATAATTATTAAAAATATCTCACCATAATTAACTTCTTGTGCACTTGCACAATCTTATTACAAGATTTATCTCCATTAATCTTTATAGTCTTTTAAGACAAATAGGCCTCAGAGATTTTTAACATATTAATCTACTTATGCCACAAGGAATTTATATCTAAATTACAACATGTATTACTCTACAGGTTTTTAGATAAAATTCATTTCTACCATGAAATGTTAAGGCATATAATATGAAATAAAGAAATTAAGATTTCTTTGAAATCTCTTGAAACACTGATTCTTCAAATAAATTTTGAATGATAAGTTTCGTACTATATGATCCAACCACGAATTGCTCTGATACCACTGTTGGGTTCGGAGCGCAGCGGAAGACATATATATTGATCATGGATCTTTTCGTAGTACATATAGTTTTGCACAAAAGTAATATAAAATATACCTCGAGTCCTCGATAGGTGTGAATAATATCACGGACAAATAAGATAGATAAGAGCCCCACGTGTGACTCCTCTAGCGGTATCCACGCGCACTAGATCACAAACTTGACACGATCCGTTAGGTGCTAGCCTCTTGGATCGACAAAGCCTTGGAAGCACTACGATCTCTTCCGAATGAAGAAGAAGTTGACGAGGAAAACTCGGAGAGAATAATTCTTCTTTGCATCTTTCCGAGGATGGCTACTTATAGCCTTCAAGGAATACAAAGAGTTAAGTTCTCAATAAATTCATCATTTATGATCTTCATTAATTAAGAAGATGAAGAGTTATAGGCTCCATAAATTCTTCATTTATAACCTTCATTATGATAACTCTTCAAATTTTTCATTAATTATCATTATGATGATTCTTCGAATTCTCCATTAATCATCATGATTATGGCTATTCGAATTCTCTCTTCTTTGTATCAAATAAATCCATATTTGATCTTGATCTCGACTAGCTTCCGATACCATTGTTCATGTCTACGTGCTATGCGTGCGACCCTCTATGTTTTATACACGAAGACAGTGTAAATCCATACACAGACTATGTAACGCCCGAAAATTCTCAAAACTATTTTTAGAAATATTCTACGATTTTTCTGTAATTTTAGAATATTTTTATGGAATTTTTAGAGTAGCGGAAGTAGTAAAAACAAATAGAAAACGAAAATGGCCTAAGCGGGAATTGAACCCGAGACCTATGGTTTACGGATAATTCTAGTAACCAGTCGAACCCAGCAGGGCCGTGCTGAAAGGAAAGGGAGACAATTTTATTTAAGTTAGAGTTGGGCCGAAAGTTCCACTTAATATAAATAGAAAAGTTAAGTGGGGTTTGGTTTATTTTGTTTGGTTCGGCAACTTCTCCTCCTCTCCAACCCTCACCGCCGACGCCCCTTCTCCCTCCTCTTTCTCTCTCGGCGCACCAAGCCTAGGGCCCCAGGGACATCTTCCGGCAACGGCTCCGACACAAGGACGCTCCCCTCCGCGAGAGGAACGTGTTGGCGCAAGAAGACTATCGAAAGGATCGTCTTCTCCGGAAACCTAGCGACTAGAACCGTAAGGAAACTAGCGTACGAGGTAAGAAACCCCTCACCTGCAGTATAAGTAGCTTCTGTGTGGATTTTATGTTTTAGTTTAGCAGTACATAGACTTTCGACACAAGGGATGTGAATTAGCGCACACCAAGTGTTCGATTAAATTGTTTATCGCAGTAAAATGCAACTTAGGCATTTTAGTAGCTTAGATAAATGCAATAGAAGCATTTTTACAGATTATTTAGCTTTGCTTCAGCTTTTACAGGACTAGATGTCCAATGGGTGGGCTCCCATAGTCGCCTCTAGGTTTAGATAACCTAGCTCTAGGTTCAGATAACCTACCTCTAGGTTCAGATAACCTAGAAAGAGCAAGACAGACAATAATTAGCTATGTTCAGTATTTTACTTTTCAGTGGCACTGTACTGGATTAGATATCCATTGGGTTGGACTCCCACAGTCATCCCTAGGTTCAGATAACCTAGTAGCCCTACTAAATTCGGGACTTGCAATCCCGGGTCTAGTTAGAGACGCGCGCATAGCACGTACAGTTGCCGGGCCCAAACAGCAGCATGTATATGTATTTTCATCTATTATGTATGTAGTTTTAAACTCTCACAAAATAGTTAGATGAGGTCAGTATAGCTTAAGCATTTGCTAGAATTAGCTCAGTTTATGCTTCAGTTCAGCTTATTTATTTTATGGTTATGTATGATAACACTATGCTCAGCTTGTGGTTACATATGCTATAGATGATAGTATGTCATGTTTAGCTCTTGATTTCCATGTATTGTTTGTTAGCATGCCATGTTTTAGTTTAATCAGTACATATTTCAAATGGCAAGTTTTAAAAGCATAAATGCATCGTATGCACTATTTTTGTGAGGTAGATGATTTCTTACTAAGCGAAAGCTTATAGATACTTTCTTTTCCTTATACTGTAGATAAAGGTAAAGGGAAGATGGACTAGAGGAAGCTGGGGGCCAATGCAGAGATGGTGTGTGTGGCAGGGACCTGGAATGAAGATCCTTAGGGAGTTTAGCAAATTAAGAACTTAGTTCCTTTTTCTTAAGACACTTTTATGCATTTCTAGTGGTTTAAATGCTATGAATTAATGAACCTTGCACTACGGCATGTTAGAATGCTAGTTAGTAGATATTAGAATATTTTCCATGCATAGTATAATTGTTGTGTGAGATTTTGGCACGAACTAGTGCTGAAATCAGAGTTTCAGTGCGAAATCAGAAACTCCGATCGATCCATGGATCGATCGGGGGTCCTCGATCGATCCATGGATCGATTGGGGGCTGATTCTGCGAACAAAAGGCTTCTGGATCAATCAGCCGATTGATCCAAACACATTCTGTCGCGAACAGAAGGCCTCTGGATCGATCGGTCGATCGATCCAAGCTATTCCTCGCGAACAGAAAGGTTTTTGATCGATCATTGGATCGATTGACTTATGTTGGATTGATCAACCGATCGATCCAAATATAGTCCTGTGCACAGAAGCACGCTGGATCGATCACTGGATCGATCGGTGAGCCTGGATCGGTCCATATTATCACCCGAGCACAGTAGCGGTCTGGATCGATCCAACAGAGAGCAATCGATCCAGTTCAGTCTGGATCGATTGGGAAGTTCAGTTTCGACCAAGAAACTTAGCAGATCAGCTTCTAGTCCATAGGGAATGTAGGATACACCTGGTATCCTTTAGATTATACCCTTCAGCACATGTAGAACCAAGAATAGTTATCAGTTAGCAACTAAAATTTAAATTAGATCAGTTTTTCGCACAGTTAGCACAACATAATGTGACGCTCAGCCTCACAGCCTAGTTAGTAGGAGGCGGGGCGTTACAGAGTGGTATCAGAGCAGTTTCCATACTTCCTACACACACATCAGCATTGAACCTGCAACTTCCAAGTAAGAACACTTCTCACTTTATTTATGTTTCTTGTTTCATGTTAGAAATAAATGAAGCATGTTTACTTATGATAGTACCTAACATGATAACCATAGATATGCAATTATGATTGTATTAGTTATGTATGTCCTCTATGTCTCTAGAAATGGCACGAGGACGCCTAGCTAGAAGGGCACCGACATCTGAGCCCCTCAAGATGAGGCGACCGGTGCCTCCCCACCTTACATTAGTGGCTCGATTCTGGCTAGGCTGAACAGAAATAGTCACCTTAAAGGCTAGTCAGAACACTCCCACTTTGTCACCCGGAACCTAACTTAGCGACACGGTGGTTTTAGAGGTTCCACAGTCAACTGCGGCACTGGCTCCGGCAGGAACACGAGAGGAAGCCTATCGATCCGGTGGCGAGAGTCAAGCGGAGAGTTTCTCAGCACCGGTGAACCATGGGATGCTCAAGCACAGTTGCCAAAACACCGGAAAACGATGGAGCTTACGGGTGGCGAGTATGAAAAGGTGAAGTGCGCCTCCTTCTGACCGGAGATGCACGCATGTGGTGGGAGAATTAGGCGGGCGCCCGGTAAACCTGATGACATGGGGACTTGAAGGAATTCTTTGAGGAGTTCTTTCACATGCGGGTCACCAACCGCCACTACGATGAGTTCACTGAGTTTCGTCAGGCCAATCTATCAGTTGAGGAAGCCGTGAAGAAATTCAATAGATTGGCTCGTCTATGCCCTGAATTAGTCAGCACAGAAAGGGAACGAGTCCGGTTGATGCTCAAGATGCTGAGGCCGGAAATAGCGATGAACGTGGCTGGTGGCGTTCATAGGCCACAAACCACTGAAGAGCTAGTGAGCAGTGCGCTAATCACTGAGCATTACCAGAATAACATCAAGCAGCAAAAGCAAGTCCTCTCAGAAGCTAAGGGCCAAGGAGGCTCAGGCACTCAGAAACAGCAGGGCCACAGCTCCCATGACTCTAACTGGAAAGGGAACTCCAGCAACAAGCGCAAACCAGGGAGTTACCCAAAAGGAGGGCCAACCAGCAAACAGCCCAGTTATCCAAAGTGTGCTACTTGTGGGAAATTCCATCCTGGAGTTTGTCGTAAGGGCACACGAGGATGCTTTGAATGCGGACAGGAAGGGCATATGGCCAAGCAGTGTCCAAACAAGATCAGTCTTCCTCAGCCACAGTCGATTCAGTATGGAGGTCAGCCAGCTCAGTTACATCAGATGCAAGCCGCTTTAGATGGTCTACATATCAGCCAGGGCAGATTAGAAGCCCCTCCAGCTACGAACAATGCGAGGATCTACTCACTCACTAGAGAGGACGCAGCGAATGCCTCGACAGTTGTTATAGGTCAGATTAGTATTTTACAGCAAAGTACAACTGTCTTATTCGATACTGGGACAACCCATTCATATATATCCAGGGCATTTGCTGACAAGTTAGCAGTACCTCCAGAGGTACTCAGTAGCCAGTTCCTTACAACGTTACCCTCAGGAGAAATCATGGCGTCTACGCACTGGCTCAGAGCAGTGCTGGTCACTATAGCAGACAGAGAGCTCTTTTGCGATCTGATAGTGATTAATATGACCGACTACGACGTTATCTTCGGGATGGACTTCTTGATCAAATACGGTGCCTCCATCGAGTGTCGTAAACAGAAAGTCATATTCCAACCTGAAGCGGAAGCACAGTTCGGAGAACCAAAGAGAAAAGCCAAGAAGTTTCTCTCAGCTATGAAGGCAAAGAGGTTAATGGATTCAGGATGTACGGGGTTCTTAGCACACGTAGTCAGTACCAGTCAGGACAAGGACCAACAGCTAGCAGAGGTCCGAGTCGTATGTGACTACCCAGCAGTCTTCCCTGAAGAGTTACCAGGCCTAGCACCAGACAGGGAGATCGAATTTGAGATAGAGCTCATCCCCGGTACAAATCCTATCTCCAAAGCACCTTACCGCATGGCTCCAGCAGAACTAAAGGAACCTAGGAGCTGCTTGACAAAGGCTTCATACGCCCTAGTCACTCACCATGGGGAGCACCTGTATTGTTCGTAAAGAAGAAGGATGGGAGCATGCGCCTGTGTATAGATTACCGGGCACTGAACCAAGTCACAATCAAGAACAGGTATCCTCTTCCCAGAATTGATGACCTGTTCGACCAGCTAAAGGGAGCAGCAGTGTTCTCTAAAATAGACCTCAGATCAGGTTATCATCAAGTGAGAGTCAAGGAAGGGGATATACCCAAGACAACATTTAGGACTAGATACGGACATTACGAGTTCGTAGTCATGCCCTTTGGTGTGACAAATGCTCCAGCTACTTTCATGGACCTCATGAACAGGGTATTCAGAGAATACTTAGATAAATTTATTATCGTATTCATCGATGACATTCTTATCTATTCAGGAACTCAGGAAGAACACGTAGAGCACCTGAAAACAGTATTGCAGACCCTTCAGCAGAACCAACTATATGTCAAGTTCACGAAATGTGAATTTTGGTTAGATCAAGTGTCTTTCCTGGGTCACATCATCTCAAAGGATGGTATCATGGTAGACCCCAGTAAGATAGAAGCTGTGAGCAACTGGAAAAGACCCAAGAACGCTAGTGAAATCAGAAGCTTTCTGGGATTAGCAGGTTATTATAGAAAGTTTGTAGAGGATTTCTCCATGATAGCCTCCCCACTAACAGCTCTTACCAGAAAGAACAGAAAATTTCAGTGGACAGAGGACTGTGAGAACAGTTTTAGCGAGCTGAAAAGAAGATTGATCAGTGCACCTATACTGATTCTACCAGAAAACGCAGATAGCTTCGATATATATAGTGATGCCTCGAAGTTGGGACTAGGAGCAGTGCTGATGCAAGATGGCAAGGTAATCGCCTACACCTCCAGACAACTCAAGGATTATGAGAGGAATTACCCCACTCATGACCTCGAGCTTGCAGCAGTGGTGTTCGCTCTCAAGATTTGGAGACATTACTTGTATGGAGCTCAGTGCAGAGTGTATACAGATCATCAGAGTCTGAAGTACTTCTTCACTCAGAAGGATCTGAATATGCGACAGCGCAGATGGCTAGAGCTGGTCAAAGACTACGATATAGACATCCTCTACCACCCAGGAAAAGCAAATAGGGTAGCGGACGCTCTCAGCAGAAAGTCCAGCGCCGCCCTATTATCTCTAGCAGCTATGTCACCACCCCTACAGAAAGAGGTCACAGGTTTCGGTCTCGAATTCATAGTCGGACAGCTCTCTACTATGACATTAGAGTCTACCTTTCTTGGTGACATCCAGATAGCTCAGGAGTAGGACCCTGAAATTCAGAAAATCAAGCAGGGATTAGCAGAATCAGAAAGTGGAGAATTCAGAGTGTCCGCTAGCGGGGTGTTGTACTTTGGCGACCGATTATGTGTTCCAGATCAGGAGGAACTACAGACTCCTTACGCGATGCATCCTGGCTCCACCAAAATGTACCAGGACTTGAGGAAACGTTTTTGGTGGCCTGGGATGAAGAGAGACATCGCTCGATATGTCAGCACCTGCCTAACCTGTCAGAGGGTTAAAGTAGAACATCAGAGACCAGGAGGAGTTTTGCAGTCTATTCAGATTCCAGAATGGAAGTGGGAAGACATTTCTATGGATTTCATCGTGGGATTGCCTAGAACCACGAATAGTTTTGATACTATCTGGGTAATAGTCGACAGATTGACTAAATCAACCCACTTCTTAGCTATCAGAATCTCCTACTCCATGGAACAGCTAGCTTAGTTGTATCTCAAGAAGATCGTTAGACTACATGAAGTCCCACGAACCATTATATCAGACAGAGATAGCAGATTCACATCACACTTCTGGGAGTGTGTACAGTCAGCTTTGGGCACGAAGTTGAAGTTTAGCACAGCCTTCCATCCTCAGACAGATGGACAGACGGAGCGGGTAAATCAGGTACTCGAAGATATGCTCCGAGCGTGTGCCCTAGATTTCAAAGGAAGTTGGTGCAAATATCTGAGACTAGCAGAATTTACATACAACAACAACTATCAGGCCACTATCGGTATGACACCTTATGAGGCTCTCTATGGGCGGAGGTGTAGATCTCCAATCTGCTGGTATGAGAGTGGTGAACAGAAAGAACTAGAACTTCAGACAGAACTAGTGGCAGAAAGCGATGAATTCTCTATTGACTCAACACTATTCTCTCTACGTTTTGTCATACATGTTGGTGCAACCTTAGGTCAAGGTTAACCTGGTTGACCTGACTCGAGTTGTGTTTTGATGTTTGACGATGTTTGACGAGAAGTGAGTTGTATTCTTGATGTTTGACAAGAATAGGTGTTTGGGAGATTGTAGGTGCAACCTTAGGTCAAGGTTGACCTAGTTGACCTGATTCGGGAAAAGTCCAAGCAGGGAGCTTGGCACGCGAAAAGTCCAAGTATGGAGACTTGGCACTGGAAAAGTCCAAGTACGGAAACTTGGCACGGGGAAAAGTCCAAGCAGGTAGCTTGGCACGCGGAAAGTCCAAGTATGGAGACTTGGCACGGGGAAAGTCCAAACAGGGAGTTTGGCACGGGGAAAAGTCCTGGTGAGTGAAGTCAGGCAGTCGGAGAAGTCCTGGTGAGTGAAGCCAGGCATTCGGGAAAGTCCTGGTGAGTGGAGCCAGGCAGTTTGGAAGTCCTGGTGAGTGAAGCCAGGCAGATTGGAAATCCTGGTGAGTGAAGCCAGGTAAAAACCCTAGTAAGTGAAGCTAGGTGAAAGTCCTGGTGAGTGAAGCCGGGCAAGGGAAAATCCAGATGGATCAAGGGTGATCGGACATCTGGTGTTGGGAAGTCCAAGTAGATCAAGGGAGTGATCGGATACTTGGCACGAAGAGGAAAGCCCAAGTGGGTCAAAGGGATTGACCGAACACTTGGTGGAGAATTCTAGCAGGTCAAGGGAGTGACCAGATGCTAGGAATGATGAACCAACAGGTCAAGGTTGACCGAATGTTGGTGTAAAGCTCGAGTTTAGGTGCTTTTGACCGATTCCGATGACTCCAAAATCTCCTGCACTAGAGGTAAGGAACCTACACCTCCTATAATGCTCATTCCATTCGACACTCAAGATGATGAGACCAGGAGTTCTCATTCCTATGTCTCGTGCAATTCCTCCAGATGTTCCTTCACTCGAGTTGGGACCGATCGTCCCTGTGGCTCTGTCGACCCATCTTCAGGCTATAACCTCTTCTTCTACCAGGCCCCATGCCAAAAGAATCCCTGTAGGAGATTAGTCATTCCTGAGCCTATTGAAACACCTATTAAACAAGATCCTTCATCAGTTGGCCTTACACCTCCTGATTCATCTTCATAGGCTTCCTTGGCTACTCTTGAACTTCTTCCTTCTTCTTCTTCACAACCCACAACTTCCATCAGCTCCTCCAGGCTTTTTGAGTAGCTCATGGCTTACCGTCCTTCCAATCGTCGATCAGCTGCTGCGTTTGGGTTGTGAAGTTGCTGCTTCATCGCCTCCGGTCGACAGAGAAGGCAAGCGAGTGTGGCATTCATATTGTGTTTGTATTTGCTTCTTGCTTTCCTTGTACTCCTTCTTGTTGTTACAAGTATTGTGGCGAGGTTTCTCCACCCACAAGGAGCATTTATTAGCCGGTTCTCCGGGGACTCATCCACCGATGGTTTGATAGGGCTCGTCCACCTTACGGACACGCCGAGGAGTAGGAGTATCATCTCCGAACCTCGTTACATCGGTTTGTTTGAGGTTTGTCTTCTTTTCTTTCGTTTCTACGTGTTATTTTCCGCTGCGCTAACCCTAGTTTGTAGAAACGCGACGATTTGGGGTCGGTTATTCACACCCCCCTCTCTAGCCTCCGAGTACGAACGATCCTAACAAGTGGTATCAGAGCGAGGTCGCTCTTCGACGGATCAACACGCGGGGGAGCACGAGCTAGAGATGGATCTCTATGGAGAAGATGTCACGATTCAACCCTTCTACGAGTCTCACGACAACTTCACATATTGGAAGGTAAGGATGATGTATTTTCTTAGGACTAATATGTTAAATTGGTTTTGTGTACAAGAAGGGTATTCCCCTCCGATGGATGAGGAAGGAAAACCTATCAAGAAGAAGGAGTGGACGAAAGAGCAAATCCGACAATCCGAAATCAATGACGAGGTAACAAAAATTATTGAATTTGCTTTACCTAATAATGTTTTGTGCAAGATAGATAGGTACAACAACGCCAAGGAATTGTGGAACAATTTGGCAAAATTCCATGAAGAGGAGTCTAGTGAGCCAAGTAGCTCACATCATGGAGGAAGCGAATTGGGAGTTGAGGGCTACTCAACATCCAAGGAAGAAGAGGAGGAGAACTCTTGTTCAAGATCGGAGCAAGAAGAGGCATCTACCTCCGGAAGGGATGAAGAAGAAAGCTCATCTACATCAACTTCCAGACAGGAACGTGATTTCAAGCAAATTACACATAATGTGTTTTGAGTGTAGGAAGTTTGGGCACTACAAGAGTAAGTGTCCAAAGAGGGTTAGAAAGACTCCACCGGCACCAAAGGTCAAGGAAGCCGGAGTCCCGACATGCAAGAGCAAGAAGCACGTGGTGTGCTTCCAATGCAAGCAACGGGGACACTATAGGAGTCAATGTCCAAGGGAGAGGCAATCTCACAAGGACAAGAGACCGAGCACGTCGATAGGGGGAGCTAAGGCAAACCCTAAGGTAACATTCAAGGCACACTCTTGCAATAATAATAAGACTCATGCTAGTAGTTTTATTGCAATTGTCAAGAATGATAAGCATGATAATTCTAGGAACCAATATATGTGCTTAGGTGCCAAAGATGTTAGTCTAGATAAGGATAACACTAGGAAAGCCAACCCTAGGATTAACTCATCTAAGGTTAAGGGAAACCTAGATAGAAATCCCAAATCATCTAGACATATGCCTAGGAATACCTCAAAGAAAAATGAAAAATTAAAAATTGAGGTATTAGAGAAGGAGAATCAAGTCTTGAGGTCAAGACTTGATACTTTGGAAAAGGCTCTTAAGAACTTGGAGAAGTCATCTCTAGGGTTTAAGGGTCAAAAACCAATGTCCAAGGACAAGAAAGGTTTGGGTCACAAACCTAAGTCCCAAATGGTCAAGCCCACTTATCATAATGTTCCATTCGATTATGGAACAAAAACTAGGGCTAGGGAGACCACCACCAAGGTCACAAGGGGAGTCACCCCTAGAGTTGATCTTGATGAGTCTCAAATGATCAAGGCTTTAAAGCCTAGGAGGGTCATTAGGAGGGTTGCTAGGGAAGTTATCCCTAGTGAATATTTAGTGAACCCAATGAGCTCTAATAGGTATTGGGTTCCTAGGAGCATCTTCTCTACCCCATAGATGAGTTAGAGAGTGTCAACTCCGATTAGAAGGGTAGTTAACCCAACTTTGAGGAAATTGACACTCAAGGAGCATTTTCAAGGTTTTGAGAACTTTTGAAAATGAAATGGAATTATCATTTACTCCTTTGAAGAGTTAAATGTGCCTAAAGATTGGAAATTTCATTTTTAATCTCAATTGGCATAATTTGGGAAAATCTAGAGAACTCTCGGAAAAAAAATGAAACATGCCAAGTTTTGAGGATAAATTTGATCTTTAAGTGGCATGAATTAATCTAGAGTTCAAGAAGTGTCAAAATTAGGTTTTTGGCATTTTGGGGCAATCTAGGATTAAATTTGAAGTTAGCCAAGTGGTTAAGGATACTTAGATAGGTAATCTAGGTATATTTATTTATGCTAAATCTTGCCATGATTGTTTGTCCTCACATGTCATGACATCATGTTTAGTTTTATTATCATTTGAAATGTCATGATAATGCTTAGGCTAGTTTTTATGTCATGTTTATTTAAGTTTCAAACTTTATGCCATGACATCATGACATTGGCACATGTTTTCATTTATGATATCATTTTATGCCATGTCATCATCTCTTGCATTAATAATCAATTGAATTGATTTAAGGATGAAAAACACATTTTGATATTGAGATCAAATTTGTGTTTAGAAAATGCATGAGACCTTAGTCTAAGATACCTAAACCCATATCTCACATTAAAATTGCCATGGATGTGTTTGATACACTTTAGATGTGTGTGAGATATTAGGATCATGAATTAGGATCAAGGTGCATAGTTCTTGTACCTAGATGAGCCTAATTCAAGAAATAGAGGATCATAGGGAAAGCTTGTGTACAAGTCATGTACATTTAGCCCTAAGATTATGGTCCTAAATTAAAAGGTTTAAAATCATTTTGAAATTGATTTGAAAAACCTTGATGAAGCCATTCTAGTGATAGCATTCATCATTGAGCAAGATGATACAAAGATGAGCTAAACTTTGAACTATTTCAAAAGTTTTTGAACTTTGTATCAAGATTTGAAAATGGAAGTTATTTTCATCTAAAATTATTTTTCCATGATAGTATATGGTATGAGGAATGTATCCTCAAAATTTTACGATTTTTGGAATTTTCTGGAATTTGTTGTGAGTTTCTGAATTTCGGGAGAAGGAAATCAGAACTCGAGTCTGTCCAAGGCTAGATCGGTCACGGGACCGATCCAGGGAAGGCTGGATCGGTCTGGGGACCGATCCAGAGGGGTTCTGATCGGTCCGGTGACCGATCAGGCGTGCTGAATTTGCTGAATTTCGACTGTGGTATGAAATTTCAGCTGTGGGAGTTGAGTTTCGGGTTTCTAAAGGTTTGAAACTCTCCAAGACATTGTTGGTGCAATGGTCAAGGGGGAGTTGACCTTTAGGGGGAGTTGACTTTTAGGGGGAGTTTTTACTCCTAAAGAATTGAGTGATATGGGATTATCACTAAATTGACTATTGAGTTTAGTATCAAGGGGGAAATTAAGGGTTTCAATGAAAGGTATGGGACTTTCATTAGGAAGAAACTTTTGACCTTGATTCCCTCTTTTTGATGTGTGTCAAAAAGGGGAAGAGATGTCCCAAGGGGGAGAGTGTAGGTTTTAGAAGAATGTTCAAGGAAGAACATTGGAAAACCTAAGTTAGGTTATCGGGTTAACCTAACTTGATTTTGGATTTTGTCAAACATCAAAAAGGGGGAGATTGTTGGTGCAACCTTAGGTCAAGGTTAACCTGGTTGACCTGACTCGAGTTGTGTTTTGATGTTTGACGAGAAGTGAGTTGTATTCTTGATGTTTGACAAGAATAGGTGTTTGGGAGATTGTAGGTGCAACCTTGGGTCAAGGTTGACCTAGTTGACTGATTGAAAAGTCCAGGGAGCTTGGCACGTGAAAAGTCCAAGTATGGAGACTTGGCACGGAAAAGTCCAAGTACGGAAACTTGGCACGGGGAAAAGTCCAAGCGTGGCACGGGAAAAGTCCAAGTATGGAGACTTGGCATGGGAAAGTCCAAACAGGAGTTTGGCACGGGGAAAAGTCCCGTGAGTGAAGTCAGGCGAGAAGTCACAGTGAGTGAAGCCGGGCATTGAGAAAGTCCTGGTGAGTGGAGCAGGCGGTTTGGAAGTCGATGAGTGAAGCCGGATTGGAAATCGTGAGTGAAGCGGTAAAACCCTAGTAAGTGAAGCTAGGTAAAGTCCCGGTGAGTGAAGGCAAGGGAAAATCCAGATGGATCAAGGGTGATCGGACATCCGGTGTTGGGAGTCCAAGTAGATCAAGGGAGTGATCGGATACTTGGCACGAAGAGGAAAGCCAAGTGGGTCAAAGGATTGACCGAACACTTGGTGGAGAATTCTAGCAGGTCAAGGGTGACCGGATGCTAGATGATGAACCAACAGTCAAGGTTGACCGATGTTGGTGTAGAAGCCCGAGGTTTAGGGGGAGTTTGGATCGATGCAGGGACCGATCGATGACATCGATAGCGATCGGTCACCGACGATCGGTAACCATCCGATAGCCTCATCAGGTTATCGATCGGTCCGGAGACCGATCGAGACAACGATCGAGGCGCAGAGTTCGGGAGAAGAAGCTGATCGGTCCGCGATCGGGAGGTTCCGATCGATGCGTGGACCGATCGGAGGTTCCTGATCGATGCGTGGACCGATCGGAGATTCGATCGGTCCATGGACCGATCGAGACTAAAGCAAAGGCAAGAAATGGATCGATGCGTGGACCGATCCATAAACTGATCGGTCCACAGACCGATCCAGGCACTAGCCGTTGCGACACAACGGCTAGATTTCTTCTGTGTTTCTTCGCTTTCTTCGCAGGTTATAAAAGGAGGGCTGCTGCTGCGTACCTCCTTCTTCCTTCTTCTTCTTCCTGGGATTGAAGCTCTGCTTCTGTGCTCTGAGGTTCTGAGCTTTGTTGAGCTCGCTTCCGAAGCTTCTACTTGTGGCGAGGTTTCTCCACCCACAAGGAGCATTTATTAGCCAGTTCTCCGGGGACTCATCCACCGACGGATTGATAGGGCTCGTCTACCTTACGGACACGCCGAGGAGTAGGAGTATCATCTCCGAACCTCGTTACATCAGTTTGTTTGAGGTTTGTCTTCTTTTCTTTCGTTTCTACGTGTTATTTTCCGCTGCGCTAACCCTAGTTTGTAGAAACGCGACGATTTGAGGTCGGCTATTCACACCCCCCTCTCTAGCCTCCGAGTACGAACGATCCTAACAATACACCCAACTACTATATTAATCACAATCCGATTAAAGACTGCTTTTAACAATGTCAAAGCATATAACTCCACGCATAGAATAAATGAAGGTCTCAAATCAAAAGATCAGTTACACTCGTTCATAAGAGGAATAACCAATGATGCTTAATATGTGGTCTCCTCTTGAGCGGGTCGTGCCCAGTGTACCTCTAAACTCAAGGCACCCCCAAGTACAACTTGGATATCCATCCCTACGGTCTATCTCGACCTAGTCATACTCAGCGTTAATCTAGATATTCATGTCCCCTCTTGATATCTATCCGATCAAGGACTGTTTTCAGATTAATATACTCATTAATCTGTGAGACTTTATCATTAATTATATACATACAGAAAAGTAAATAATTAATGATAAATTCTTGCCTTTATTAAATAATTATCCACAAAATACATAAGGAGTGTCTTGGCACATAAGTGCACACACTAACACACCGCTCCTTATACATTTGAATCTAATAAAGCTCTCAATCCTTCGCACCTGAACAGGCTATCATTTACGCATTAGCATCCATCAGTGGTGGCTAACTTGGTTTGCATGATTTCTCTGACAATCTAAGTCAACGCATTACTCAAAGAGAAATAAAGTGATGTGTCTGAGGAGACTGGTTATAAGAATGGACTTCTCAACTTAGAGTCATTTAATTTTTGCCTTCAAATATTTTCCTTTTTATACTAGTGAAGTAAGTCATCCACGTAATCTATCATGTATGCTTACAAGCCATCAAAGGCATGGGTCGACGTAAGGCCATAACTATTAGTCACCAGAAGTATGGATCAATATGAATGACATGGTCCGACAAGGATGTAAATTTCATGTTCGACTCCCACTCCCATACAAAAGTCATATTGTGTGTCAAAATCAATTGACATTAGCCTCAGGACTACTTCCTAACTAGTCAACCTCGCTTCTTGGCCAGTAGTTACACTCCAAAGCACTTGCCGTTCAAGCAATAACAACACACTTGAACTCGATTGACTTGATAGTCGACAGTTGGGCGACTTGCCCTACTCAGCATTCGACAGCTTGGGTACTCGGTACTCAACCGACTTGGCAACTCAACTGACTCAACAATTTGGCAAAGGCACTCAACATCAGCAAGGGCATTCGACATCTCGACTCAGCAATCCACTCGAGCACTCGATGTCTTGACTCGACAACCCGCCAGGCACTCGACGTCCCAACTTGACAACCTGCTTGGGCACTCAATGTCCCGACTCAACATCTTGACTCGACAACGGGCGACACTCGACTTCCCACTCAGACTCAGGAAGCACACGAGCCTCTCGAACCTCGTTGCACTCAAAAGCAGCTCAACCTAATTAGCATAGACTGACATTTTGAGATTATCAACTTAAGTCATCTCAATAGATAAATCTAAAGGTTGATTTATCCAAAGTTTGATTTGTACTTTAAATTCAATATACTCTATGTAACTCTGATAAATAACTCTAAGATTATGGAATATATCACACTTAGTGTTTAATTTATTATATTTGAGAGGTGTCCTAAGATAATATCCTTAAATATTGTATTATTTATTGGATAAATAAAATTTCTTATTTGAATGTACATTCTATATGTATATGATATTGATCTTAAGCTCTATTAATGAAGTCTACAATATAACGCATAGTATATGATCCTGTCTGAACCAGGGGTCAACGAACGCTGGGGACGTGGCGCTCCCTACTAGATCCTCAGGTGCTCCGGCGAACCTGCAACAAAACCGAGCCGGGAGGGGTGTCCCGACGACGGCCCTCCGACGCTCAAGTCAGGCGAGGAAATAGCAAAGAAGTGGCTTTGAAGTAGAAGACTCGTGTACCTCCGGTGAAGAAATGGAGACCTTATATAGACCTCTCGAAGAAGCCTGGGCGCGCCAATCAAAGCAACCACCTACTTTTGACCATGCTCAGGTATGAGTCTGTCAGAAGGGCCATGCCCAGATATGGATCTGTCAGGAAGACGTCCATGAGGCCATACTGCTACTGTATCAACCTTTCCATGATGTGACGGCAAGATCCTCCATCGTGCGATCTTGTATACGGCCTAATCATCAGACATGCTTCTGCTGATATCCCATATCCCGAGCCGAGCGCAAAGGTCGCTCGGCCACCTTTGTACCCTCACCCTTATCTTGGACGAACGGACAACCCGCTCGACCCTTTGGTCCCAGTCGAGCGGACTCCCGCTCGGCCCTTCGATCCTCCTGCCTTGGCGTCGGAAACCCAAGCCCATTGATGGGTTATCTCTAGCTCCGCTCGGACCATTACCCGCTTGGCCAGCCCTCCATCCGTCTTTAGGCTGGGACCCTTCAGAAGGTGGGCCCCCCATTCTTACCGCCGGATCACTTGCCTCTCTTTCAAGTCTAGTGGAAGGAGGCAGTGAGTCCGACTGACTGAACTATGTGTCCGAACGGAGCGGTCGTCGCCTTACCGTCGCTTATAATATCCCTTGAGCCGTTCGGCCCTTACACCACATTCAGCCGCTCGGCTCTTTGTTTTGGATGTCTTGGCGTTCAACGTGGATGTTCGCTTGTATAAATCTTCTCGAACATCGCGCAAATCCTTTTCATTAAGCCAAAGCATGTGCGGTATGGGCGCATTAATTGCGCCTGGTGACAGAGCACCACGTGGCTCCTCTTGCGTGGCGGTGATGATCCGTACGATGGGACGCCGATTGCTTTGAAATGGACGGTTAGATGATAACCTTGTCTTCTGTGACCTGCATCCGACGGCGGAGGCCGACCGACCTCAGCCGTATAAAGCCTCCATCTCCTTCCTTCGCCGCATATTCGCTTGTGCGTTGCCTTCTGCTTCTTCCTCTGCCGTGACCTCCGACGATCCAGTTCTTGTTTTTCGGCGGCTACCAACTCACCGGTGATCCTTTCCGTCCGTTTCCTTCTCAGTGAGTCTTCTCCCTTCGTTTACAAGGTCTTCCCAACTTGTTTTGCCTCTTTTGCTCCCATTCCTTCGATTCCTCGCTATCTTTTTGCTTCTTCGAGATGGCAAGCTCCTCCGAACCCGCTGTTGGTGTTCATGACCCTTGGTATCTGACCATGGAGAGTCGGTTTGATGAGGAGGGTGCTCGGCGCCTTGTTCGGACGTATGGGATTCCCGATAACTATGAAATAGTTGTAGCCGACCCGACTGACCGGCCCCATGACCCCCCAATCTGTTTGTTTTTAGACCAATTCCAGGGCGGCCTTAGATTTCCTACCCATCCCTTTATTTTAGAGGTTTGTAACTATTTTCGCATCCCGCTCGGCCAACTTGTGCCGAATTCCTTTAGGCTGCTGAGCGGGGTGGTCGTCCTCTTTAAGCTGCACAGTATCCCTCTTGACCCCAAAATATTCCACTTCTTTTTCTACCCTAAATAATCCGAGCTGGGCACTTTTATCTTCCAAAGTAGAATAGGCTTTAGATTTTTTGATAATATGCCGACCTCCAACAAACACTGGAAGGAGTTTTTCTTCTATATCCGACTTCCCGAGCGGCCAGCATTCCGAACCAAATGGCAGACCGCTGTGCCGACTCAGCCGGAGCTCGGCAAGTTCAGAAGCAACCCAACCTATCTTCATGCGGCGAACTGGTTATCCGGTCAGCGATACAAGATCGACCAGTTTCTTCTCAAGGGGGTGTTGTATATTTTCGGATTGTCTCCCGTTCGGGCAAATCTCCCCTTCCGCATGAGTAAGGATTCTTTACTCTCTTAGTCTTTTTTTTCTAATTGATTTTAATTTCTTTTACTGCAGCTAAAGTCATGTGGCGCTCCAAGGCTACCGCTCATTTGAAATTAAAGTCCGTGGAAATTGAAGCGGCCACCAAAAAAGAGCTCGCCGAGCGGGGTCTCATCCCCAGCCGCCCGGCAGATGCAGGAGAGGGGGGGCGCAGTCCGCCCCTGAAACAGAAGCTGCCCCATCCGCTTCAACGGAGGTTGAGGCGGATCCTGTTTCCTCAGCCCCCGCCGAGCTGGGCGTCCCCCAGGTCGGAGATCCACCATTGGAGGTTCGGCGGAAACGTCGAAGAGACTCCAGCCTTCCGCCGACCCAAGAGGGGGCACCACAGGCGCCGATCGGCGTAACTTCGCCTGCTCGCACGCCATCACAGATCGGGACCCCCGTGGCTTCGCCTACCGCACAGCCCTCCGGCTCTCCTCCCCGGACTCGTCGCCGCTTACGTCGGTTGGGCGAAACTTCCACCATAGGGGAGTCCTCGCATCAGGCGGCCGCGACTGAAGAAGCGCCGTCCGGCCATCCGACCATCAAGACTACCCTCCGATTCCCATCGGAGGAATATTTACTGTCCGCCGATCGGCCATCGAGCCCTGTTCACGAAATAACCTTGACGGGTCCGCTCGCCAAGCTTTTTGAGGACGCACAGATTCAAGTGGCCCTCATGACGCCCAAGCAGCTCGGCGACAACAACATGCAGCAGGCCACTCAGGTAAATTCATTTTTCTTCCCGCACCATGCTACTGTTTGGTCCCTGATTTCATTATTTCCCTTACAGCGTTGGGCTGAGCAAATCGCCACTAGCCATCGGCTAGCCGAGCTGGAGGAGCTCCTGGAAAAACTCCAAGTGTCGGGAGGTCCGTCTGCTGAGCGAGAGAAACAAGCCTTCGAGGCCGAACAGAAGAAGTCTGCCGACCTGGCTACAGAGGTGGCTCGGCTAGAGGGCCAAGTCAAGAAGCGCGAAGCGGATGCCAAACGCGCTACTGCCCGGAAGAAGCGAGCGGTAGCCGATTTGGACAAGATGAAAGTAGATGTCCGTGCGCTAGATCAGTGATCCAAGGATCTGGAGGCCCAGCTGAACGCCGAGCGAGAGAACCGTTCGGCAGAACGCACAAAGGCCGAGGTGGACTTGAAGGCTGTCCAAGATACCTTAACCGCTTCCCGAGCGGCACTCAAAAAATATAAGGAGGGAGAGCCGAACCGCCTAGCAGCAGCGCGCCAAGAATACCTCCGCTTGGAGAGGTTCGGCGCAAAATTCGGCGGCAACGTCTCTTCTACTTTCGCCGAAGCGGTCAAGGTCACCATGACGTACTTGAAGAAGGGTGGCCACCTTCCCGAGGGAATGCATATTCCCGCCTCCGACCTGGCGGCCATGATTGATGATATCCCGGACGCCTTCTTTAATTTTGAAGACCCGGAGTGAGGCGAGTGCTTTCAAGTGTTTTCTGTATTTCATCCGCTCAGCGGATGCAAAAATTTTTGTACGTGCCGTTCGGCCTCCTTATGATCCTTTACTTGAATTTTTTGTTTGTCCTTCATTGTCTCGTTTTAGTGTGTTGCTGCTTATTCGTAGAATCAGTTGGACTCCCTTAGCTTCCTACTAAACGACCGATCGGGTTAATCAATTGACTTGTTTCCTCAGAATCGTTTAGCGCTTGGCCATGCTACTGGCCTTCAGTGAATGCGAAGTGTTGGCAAACCGACGGCCGATCGGCCTTAATCAGTCTGGTACTTGCGAACGATCATGATCGGCGCGGCTCTCGATCTTTAACGACGGTGATCGTCGACCTTTCGCTCGGACATTTATAGACGCCGGCTCGTCTCTCGATCTTTAACGTCGGAGCTCGACTAGTTTCCGCTCGGTTTTTATAGCCGGTCGGCGCGGCTCTCGATCTTTAACGACGGTGCTCGTCGGTTTTCCGCTCGGTTTTTATAACCGGTCGGCGCGGCTCTCGATCTTTAACGACGGTGCTCGTCGGCGCAGATATTTATAGCCGATCGGTGCGGCTCTCGATCTTTAACGATGGTGCTCGTCGGCGCGGATGTTTATAGCCGATCGGCGCGGCTCTCGATCTTTAATGACGGTGCTCGTCGGCGCGGATGTTTATAGCCGATCGGCGCGGCTCTCGATCTTTAACGACGGTGCTCGTCGATTTTCCGCTCAGTTTTTATAGTCGATCGGTGCGGCTCTCGATCTTTAACGACGGTGCTCGTCGGCCTTTCGCTCGGACATTTATAGACGCCGGCTCGTCTCTCGATCTTTAACGACGGTGCTCGTCGGCGCAGATGTTTATAGCCGATCGGCGCGGCTCTCGATCTTTAACGACGGTGCTCGTCGGCGCGGATGTTTATAGCCGATCGGCGCGGCTCTCGATCTTTAACGACGGTGCTCGTCGGGTTTCAAGTTATCAGGTCGAGCGACCTTAGCCTTCATAACTTATCTCGCCCTTGAGCAGTCTTTGTGCCCGGCCGAACGGCATGGGTCATTTGCTTGCGAATCTAATCAGCTGGGAGGCCTTCACTATTCGGGTGCTTGGCTCGGATAATCCACATGCCCCTTTTACCCAGCTTGGAGAACGTACTCCTGGCCGAACGGCTCAGGGTCTGCTTCGAGCATTTTGGCTCGGATAATTTATCTCCGTCCGGAAGGTACTGGGTCTTCGATCCTCGAGCGCTTGGCTCGACCCATTTACCTCCAGCTTAACGACGCGGGGCCTTTGTTCCTTGTTGACGATGCCTTATATTTGTTCTCTTGATTTTTCATTTCTGCATTTCAAGTACTCAGTCGAAAAAAGTACACAGGATGATTTTCATTGGCACACCTTTCACCCCGCCCGGTAAGGCTGGAGGTGGTTCGCGCTCCACGGTCTATCTAGCTGTCGGCCGTCCTCATCCTCCAAATAATATGCGCCCGAGCAGAGCTTTTCGATGATTTTGAACGGGCCAGCCCACGGCGCTTCAAGCTTGCCGACGTCGCCGACCGGTTTGACTTTCTTCCAGACAAGGTCGCCGACCTGAAATGACGCGGCGGTTGTAGTTTTGCTTCATTCGTTGACGGTATGCCATCAGCCGAACGGATGCCTTGGCTCGTTCCTCGTCAATCAAATCCAGCTCCATGTTCCTCCGATCGGCGTTGCCTTCATCGTACAATTGGACCCGGACGGACTCGACGCCGACTTCAACCGGGATGACTGCTTCGCCGCCGTACACCAGATGAAAAGGTGTGACGCCCGTCGCTTCCTTAGGAGTCGTTCGAATGGCCCACAAGACGCTCGGCACTTCATCCGGCCAACTTCCTCCCAAATGGTCGAGCCGAGCGCGCAGAATACGGAGAATTTCCCGGTTGGCCACTTCAGCTTGACCGTTGCTCTGAGGATAGGCCACGGACGTAAAATGTTGCTCAATGCCGTAGCTCTTGCACCAATCCTCTAACATCTTCCCTGTGAACTGCCGCCCGTTGTCGGACACTAGTCGAACCGACAAATGATGTGTTGCCAGATGAATTTTTTAACCATTTGTTCAGTGATCTTTGCTAGCGGCTCGGCCTCCACCCACTTGGAGAAATAGTCTACCGCCACTAGTAAGAATTTCCTCTGCCCGGCCGCCATCGGAAATGGACCGACAATATCCATTCCCCATTGGTCGAACGGGCATAAAATGCTTGCCTTCATTTCTTCGACGGTCGGTGGGAGAAGTTGTGATACTTCCGGCATGAAAGGGTGGATACTGTCCGAGCGGCATCTATTTGTAAAGTTGGCCAAAGTATCCGGCCAAGAGGATCTTCTTGACCAATGAGCGCCCGGATGACCCCGCATGATCCTTGATGTACTTCACGGAGGATGTGCTGAGTCTTCCGAGCTTACACTCAAAGAAGCGAGAAAGCTTTCTTGTAAAGCTGATCTCCAATGTGAACCAACCGGCTCTTCTTCGAGGAGCCAGGCTGCATATTCATCGGAGGTGTGGTGCTCGAACGGAGAAATTCTATAATAGGTGTCCTCCGATCGCTTGGAAACGTGAGGCCTTGCATCCGATCGACGTGCGCCAAAGACACTTTTTCAATTGGTTGCTGAATGGCAATCGGTGTTATTGAACTCGCGAGTTTGGCTAACTCGTCTGCTGCCCGGTTCTCCGCTCGGGGATCTTCTGTATAAGAACCTCTCGAAAAGTAGCTTTGAGTTTTTCAAAGGCCTCAACGTAGAGTTTAAGCCGAACACTGTTGATTTCAAAGGTGCCAGAAAGTTGTTGAGCGGCCAACTGTGAATCCGAATAGAGAGTCACCCGACCGGCACCCACATGCCGGGCCGCCTGCAATCCGGCTATGAGGGCCTCATACTCTGCTTCGTTGTTGGTAGCTTTGTAATCCAGCCGGACGGATAGGTGCATCTTCTCTTCTTGAGGTGAGAGCAGCAATATTCCAATCCCACTTCCGAGCCGAGTGGAGGACCCATCCACATATATTCTCCACATAGCTTCCGGCTCTGGCCTTTGCACTTCGGTCACAAAATCAGCCAAGGATTGGGCTTTGATCGCCGAGCGGGGTTGATATTGGATGTCAAATTCACTTAATTCTGTCGTCCACTTGATGAGCCGTCCGGACGCTTCTGGATTCAACAGTACTCTTCCGAGTGGACTGTTCGTCCAGACAATGATGGTGTGAGCCAAGAAATACGGTCGAAGGCGCCGAGCGGCTAGAACCAAAGCAAAGGCCAACTTCTCGAGCCCGGTGTAACGAGATTCAGCATCTTTTAAAATGTGGCTTAGAAAATACACCGGCTGCTCTTCGCCGTTTGCCCTCACAAGTGCTGAGCCTACAACATGCTCAGTTGACGACAAATAAATATAAAGTGACTCACCCCCGATCGGCTTTGGGCAGAGAATTAAGATATGTCTTCAATTCTCCAAAGCTCGGTCACATTCTTCATCCCATTGGAACTTAGTAGCGCAAGATCTTGAAGAATGGAAGGCTCCGGTCGGCGGTTTTGGAGATGAATGGACAAAGCGGTTATCCGACCGGCCAACCGCTGCACTTCCCTTGTATTTCTTGGAGGCATGTCTTGCAGAGCTTTCACCTTGTTGGGATTGGCTTCGATTCCCCGCTCGGTCACTATGTACCCCAAGAACGCCTCCTTTTGCTCGAAGAGGCACTTTTGGGATTTAGCTTGACTCCATATTTGCGAAGCGTTCGGAAGGTTTCTTCCATGTCCTTGAAGAGATCGGCCGCTCGGACGGATTTGATAAGAATGTCATCCACATAGACTTCCAGATTACGCCCGATCTGCTCCTTGAACACCTTGTTCATCAAGCGTTGATAGGTGGCCCCGACATTCTTCAATCCGAACGGCATCACATTATAGCAATACGTGCCGTCGGCCGTTACGAAGCTTACTTTTTCTTGATCTTCCCGGGCAAGCGGCACTTGATGATATCCTTGATAGGCGTCAAGCATGCAAATTAATTCGCAGCCGGCCGTAGAATCCACCAGCTGATCTATCCGGGGCAGGGGATAAAAATCTTTGGGGCATGCTTTGTTTAAGTCCCGAAAGTAGATACAGACTCTCCACTTGCCGCCCGGCTTGGAGACTAATACTACGTTAGCCAACCAACTCGGGAACTGTACTTCTCGTATATGGCCGGCCTCTAGAAGCTGCTCGACCTCCGCTCGGATGATGGAGTTCTGCTCGGCGCTGAAATCTCTTTTTCTCTGCTTTATCAGCCGAGCGTCCGGTCGGGCATGCAACTCATGCTGTGCTATGCTCGGCGAAATTCCAGGCAATTCATGTGTCGACCAGACGAATACATCATGGTTTCGTCGGAGGCATTGGATCAGCTCCTCCTTCTGCTTCTCCTCCAGATCAGAGGCAACAAAAGTCGTGGCTTCCGATCAGGTCGGATGAATCTGCACCTCTTCTTTTTCCTCATAAATTAAGGCGGGTGGTTTTTCAGTGATAGTATTTACCTCGATTCGAGGCACCTTCCGAGCGGAGTTGGATTCTGCTCGGACCATCTCGATGTAGCATCGCCGAGCTGCTAACTGGTCTCCCCGTACTTCTCCCACCTTGTCTTCGACGAGGAACTTCATCTTCTGGTGGAAGGTTGAGACGACCGCCCGGAATTCGCTGAGCACCGGTCGTCCCAAAATGACGTTGTAGGATGAGGGAGAGTCCACCACCACGAAGTTTGCTGTTCGCGTCCTCCTGAGCGGCTCTTCTCCCAGTGAGATAGCCAGCCGTATTTGTCCGACCGGCTGCACTTCGTTACCCGTGAACCCGTAGAGCGGCGTTATCATGGGCAGCAGCTCGGCTCGATCAATTTGCAGCTGATCGAACGCATTCTTGAATATAATGTTGACCGAGCTCCCTGTGTCAACAAATATGTGATGAATAGTGTAATTTGCTATTACCGCTTTGATGAGCAGAGCGTCGTTGTGGGGCACTTCTATTCCTTCTAAGTCTCCGGGCTCGAAAGTGATTTCCGGTCCACTTGCCCGCTCTTGGCTACAACCAACTGCGTGGATCTGCAGTTGCCGGACGCCCGCCTTTCTGGCTCGGTTGGAGTCTCCTCCGGTCGGCCCACCAGCAATAACGTTGATCTCGCCTCGGGCAGTATTGCTTCTATTCTCCTCTTCCCGAGCGGACGGTTGGGACAGTTCTCTGGACGCCCGTCGATTCTCCTGTCTTGGAGATCGGTGCCGATCGGGCGTCTGTTGATGACGCCTCTCGGTGCGTGTCCGATCGGCTTCATGGGTCCTTTGTCTTCTGTCGATGGGAGGAGACCGTCGTTCGGCATTCCTGGGAACGGGATTAGCCACGAAGGGAAGACTTCGACAATCCCTCGTGTTGTGCGTATCCGTCCGGTGGATGGAGCAGAACATAGGGGTCCATCTCTTCTTTGGCTTGGGCCGAGCGGTAGCTACCTCTTGTACGTGTGATCTGGCATGGGGGGATCGGACTGCTTCAGCCCTTGGTCCTCTTGGCGGTTGATGAGCGGCCAGGGGTCTCCGCTCGGCAGGAGGAGCCCGTTCAGTTGGTGTTTCTTTCTTCCTGGCTGCTTGCGCTTCCTCCACGTTGATATATTCATTGGCCCGGTGCAGCATATGATCATAATCTCGGGGCGGCTTTCGGATGAGCGACCGGAAGAAGTCTCCGTCCACAAGGCCTTGCGTGAAGGCATTCATCATCGTCTCCGATGTGGCCGTTGGAATATCCATCGCCACTTGGTTGAATCGCTGGATGTAAGCTCGAAGCGATTCACTCGGCTCTTGCTTGATGGCGAACAAGCTGACGCTTGTCTTCTGATAACGCCGACTGCTGGCGAAGTGGTGGAGGAAGGCTGTTCGGAAGTCCTTAAAGCTAGTGATGGATCCGTCCGGCAGCCTCCGAAACCACCGTTGAGCCGATCCCGAGAGAGTGGTAAGAAAGACTCGGCACTTTACTCCATCGGTATATTGATGGAGCGTAGCTATGTTATCGAACTTACCCAGATGATCATCCGGGTCTGTTGTTCCATTGTACTCGCCGATCGCGGGGGGCGCGTAATGTTTAGGCAGAGGGTCTCGTAGAATAGCCTCCGAGAATTGACGATTGATCCGCTCGGGAGATGAATCCGCTCGGGGAGCTTTTCCCTTTCTGTCTCGCCTAGGCATTTCGTCGGAAGAAGATCCTCTATCTCTCCGAGCTGGTACGGCTTCAGGGGTGCGGAATAAGGCCCGATGGAATGCGACGGTGGCTTGAGGTGCTTCCGCTCGGCCACCTGACGCAGAAGTTGCCTGCTGCTCCGGCCGCTCGGCTGACGCTTTTTGTTTTTGCTCCACAAGTTTGGCGGCCCTCATCTCGACTAGAGCGTCCAACTCTTCTTGTGAGAGTGCCACATTGTGTATTCTTCCAGCCTCGTCCATTGTCTCTGTTCAGATGCAGGTGCGTTCCCACAGACGGCGCCAAATTGATCCTGTCTGAACCAGGGGTCAACGAACGCTGGGGACGTGGCGCTCCCTACTAGATCCTCAGGTGCTCCGGCGAACCTGCAACAAAACCGAGCCGGGAGGGGTGTCCCGGCGACGACCCTCCGACGCTCAAGTCAGGCGAGGAAATAGCAAAGAAGTGGCTTTGAAGTAGAAGACTCGTGTACCTCCGGTGAAGAAATGGAGACCTTATATAGACCTCTCAAAGAAGCCTGGGCGCGCCAATCAAAGCAACCACCTGCTTTTGACCATGCCCAGGTATGGGTCTGTCAGAAGGGTCATGCCCAGATATGGATCTGTCAGGAAGACGTCCATGAGGCCATACTGCTACTGTATCAACCTTTCCATGATGTGACGGCAAGATCCTCCATCGTGCGATCTTGTGTACGGCCTAATCATCAGACATGCTTCTGCTGATATCCCATATCCCGAGCCGAGCGTAAAGGCCGCTCGGCCACCTTTGTACCCTCGCCCTTATCTTGGCCGAACGGACAACCCGCTCGACCCTTTGGTCCCAGCCGAGCGGACTCCCGCTCGGCCCTTCGATCCTCCTGCCTTGGCGTCGGAAACCCAAGCCCATGGATGGGTTATCTCTAGCTCCGCTCGGACCATTACCCGCTTGGCCAGCCCTCCATCCGTCTTTAGGCTGGGACCCTTCAGAAGGTGGGCCCCCCATTCTTACCGCCGGATCAGTATAAGAGAGAAATTGTGATTAAATCATAATTATTGGATATCTCTTCACGCGTATAATGTACGCATTAAAATATTCCCTACTGATGAATTAATGAGATTTGACATCATCGATTTTATAAGACGAGCATATATATTATGCTTCTTGGTTTAACCAAGCAACCGATCATCACTGACTAAAAACATTAGGATATTTAGAGTTAACATATGAAAGTTGGTTAAAAGTAACTAGTTCATTGGATGTGACCTGCTATAAGACTTCATGTGGTTCTATACATGTTAATGAAGATCTCATTACAGTTCGAATGTAAGTTTCCTTAGACTTGAGATATTCAAGTCATCTTGGTTATGAAGACTTATACTTTGACATTTTAGCAACATGTCTTAGGAGGGATAAGTTTTGGATGATTGGGAATAAGTCAATATGTCTGAAGGTTTTTAAATAACCCACAAAGGATTTACCACTTCTTTGCTAAAGGAGACACATACTTTGTTGGAGCAATCGATATGAACCTATGTTTTGATATTTGGGCAAAGATTTAAGTAGGTTATTTGTTATATTTGATATATGTTGTTAAGTGTGCAGATAGTAGGTACATTAAAAAAAGTCCAAGTATGATCTTAGCAAAGGGAAAAATCCAAGTGTGATTTTGGTAAAGTTAAATCCAAGTATGACTTGGCAAGGATGAAGTCCTAGAGCGAGAAGCTCTTGGCAAGGATGAAGTCCTAGAGCGAGGAGCTTTTGGCAAGGTTGAAGTCCCGGAGGTGAGGAGCCTCTTAGTAATGGAAGACCCGACAACAAGGATAAAGCCGAAGGAAACTCTTAAAGGGAAAGCGTGAAT
Organism: Zingiber officinale; assembly: GCF_018446385.1. Classification (NCBI taxonomy): domain Eukaryota; kingdom Viridiplantae; phylum Streptophyta; class Magnoliopsida; order Zingiberales; family Zingiberaceae; genus Zingiber; species Zingiber officinale. The sequence goes on along the minus strand of NC_055992.1, from coordinate 31,174,413 downwards.
GATGGGGAAGCATCTGAGGGACGCAAAGATGATGACGGAGGCTAGAAGGCAAGGTCAAGTTGTGAAAGCGATGATGAGTGCTGAGTGATTATACTCGGAATAAAAACCTTAGTGTTAGGCTTTACCAGTCGACTGATATATGCCATAGTTGACTAATGGTTGAGAAATAGCAAGCATGAGCTTCTATTTTCTCAACCTAGGATAACCAGTCGACTAGTATGTTCATCAGTCGACTGTCTCAGTTGACTGGTCAGTCGACTATGAGGGAACAGAATGTTTCTGTTCTCTCAATCGAAGTCAATTGGTGTCTTCATCAGTCGACTGGTATTGAGCCGTTGGGGTGTAACGGTCGATTTTCCACAGAGGTCAGTCGACTAGTGACTTTATCAGTCGATTGGTAGCAGGAAAACAACTCGGATGTTTTACCCTAGGCTCTATATAATGGAGCTTGAGATGACTGGCTTGGGTGGCGAAATTAGAGGTGGTTAACCCTTAATTAGACTCTCCAAGCTCTCATGATCCAAGTGTGCGTAATCAAGTTTGTGGCAAAATTTCTCCACTAAGAAGGAGTCGTTCACTAGCCAGAGTTTGTCAGGTATTGATCCACAGAAGGAACACAGGGATCATCAACCTTACAGACACATCGTGATGTAGGAGCATCATCTCCGAACCACATTAAACGAATGTGTTAGGATTTGTTTGTTTCCCTTCATGTCTTCTTAGTCTTTAGGTTTAACTTTTATTTATACTTGTTGTTTGTATTTTCGCTGCGCTAACAACTGTAGAAAAGTGATAGAAGTGGGTAACCATCTATTCATCTCCTCTAGCCGGTGATCAAGGTCCCAACATATCCTAAGACCTCTTGTAAGGATTATTACTCGTAAGTCTTTGATAAAAGCATTACACATCAAAAAGGATGGTCTTCTTGGACACATGTTTGAGTAATTTAAATTTACGAGACAAGAACTATTATTTGGGCTTGTGTAACGTAGTCAGTCTAGTGAGAATTAACACATAGATCATGTACTAAACCGAGTATAAAACAAGTGAAAGAAACATATGCACTGATAACTATAGCTGTATAAGGGTTCAGAATTGTTCTGGGATCAACTATGATTTTCAAGTTAATTGAGGGTCATGATGTACTACTAGGTGTCACTAATGGTCAATCCATAATTAATGATTAATTTTGGATGACCAACATAAATTGAAAACCTATTGAATCACACAAATTATAAGTATATTCGAAAGACTTAAAATAAATTTGAGAATTAGATTCTCAAATTGAGATAGACTAAGTCTGATAGGACCATACGAGGTACAAATATGGAAGATATTTATTGAAATGGAAGCGATGGTGGACCACACCTCTTGTAAGTAAGGTTGGATCCCTTTTGGTTTAGTTGTGAACCAAAATTGGTTTAGTGTAATAATAAATCAAGAGTGGTTTGATTTTAATCTAAGTTGGTTTGGTATTGAACTAAACTTAATGATAGCGGATCGGGTTGATATTGAGTTTTGAATTTGGGAGATGACTTATTCCCCAAGTCATTGTGAAGAGGTATATATATATCCGTCCATGAGGAGGAGAGATGATTGATTCATTAGAAGAGTATAATTGTGATTAAGCTTCTCCTCCCCTTCTTTGTCGTCGTTGGCTCGTCGTCACCCAAGGGTGCCACCACAACCACCATCGTCGGCAACTCTTGCTACCGCTGATCTCCTTCGAGCATCGTCCCTTATCGATGGATGCCTAATGTCACTAGTAGCTACCATCCAAGCGTGGAATAATAGTTCCACAGGCTATTGTCTTGTTTGGAATAGCCTGCTACTGGCTACTTCTCAGCCATCGATTCCTCTCACTACCTACTGTTGGTTTCCCTCGATTGCCTACTGTCGGCTTCCCCCGACCGCCTACTGTCGGCTTGCCCCCTGCCGCCTTCCCCAGCCAATCGCCGATAGTAGCTTCAAAGGCTGTCAGATAGCAATTAAGAAGTTGTTGTCCCCTCAATTTGTATCATCGGGTTACTCTTATCATCGGACACAAAGTTAAGTCAGGATTCTCTCTCAGATCTATCATCTCTTTCTTTTGGCTAGTACTAAATCGGAGACGAAAACTTATGGCTTTGAAAAGCCATCTCTAAGATATCTTAGTATGAATATCGATAGAGATAAATTTGATTCAGTTTACTAATTGATGTCAAGTATACTTTTTTTATGAAAATTTATATTTTACGATTATATCTATGCTTGTAAATCTTGTAAGCGTGTAATGTTATTGTAATTCTAACTTGTTCCCTCCTAAATACTTTACTACTACACACTCGATGTGACATTAGCTACCTCTATGGTAACAAGACGGGAAAACAACATCTATCAATATTTTAACACAGAATGATTAGTCTTAGTTATTTCATCAAATTGATGTAAAGAAGGCAACTTGAGAATAAAACGGCTAAAGGCAATGAAATATAATCAAGTCCTTAATCAGGGTACAAGGAAATAAAGAAAACCTTCTGAAATAAAAATTAAAAAAAAAAACAAGGAAATGGCAGTACTTTTTTTTTTTTTTTTATAAGTGTACCGTCTTCGCCCGATTATTCCAGATGCATCCGAATATGCTTACGTATTGCGTCAGCAGCCGCCTTCCGCAATTGAACGTAGCTGGGCATATATATCACCTGTGAGTGTTCCATGAAAATCCAGGGAAGCCAAAAAGTTATGAAACTGTAAAAAAAACAGAATTACAAATTGATTACCCATAAAACTAGTGATCTTTGAAATACCACGCATCGGCATTCATTGTGGCATTTACGTACGATCCTTGTAACTTAAGGCCTTTCATCTTCAGCACCATAGAAATTAAACACAATAATACGCATGCATCACTGGTTCTGCTTCTATAAATACCTGGTCAGTCCACAGGAAGCCTCGCTCAACAATAAGATTCCTCCATGTCTCCCTTCCTTCTTATTCTGCTGCTATTCAGCAGCAGCATCTCGATATCAGGAGCAGCGCCTGGTCCCTGGCGTGGGAGCGCGATGCATCTGGCGGCACGGCTGCAGTCGGACGGAATGAAGCTATGCTGGGACTCGCTGATGGAGCTCCGGTCCTGCATCGGAGAGGTGGTGCTCTTCTTCCTCAACGGTGAGACGTACCTTGGGCCGGGCTGCTGCAGGGCGATCCGGGTCATCGAGCACCACTGCTGGGCCGCCGAGGTCATGCTTGCGGCCCTCGGATTCACTCCGCAAGAGGGTGATGTCCTGCGAGGATACTGCGACGCCGAGGCCGGCGCTGCCTCTCCTCCGCCGCCGCCTCCGATCGCCCAGGGGCCCAAGGTGGAGTCTTCTGAGCCGTAGATAACGAGGCTGTCCGAGAAGTGCAGGTCGAAATCTGAGATTTGACCGGCCCTTCTTAACTTGTCAAGACGACCGAATAAAAACTTGTTTTGTGAGTTGATGATATCGAATGAAAATCTTCCATTACAACAATTATAGTATAAAACTTGGGCAAATTCTAAAAAAAGAAAAATAATCCTCGGCCAAAAAAACATAATTCCAAAATAAGATATTTTTTTATGTATAAACAAATTTCAAAAATATATTTTTAAAATAAAATTTAAGTGTTCAAATTTACTAATAAAAAAAAGAGAATTTGATTCAGGTACTTTATTGGGATTAAAATTTTGATCGTCTTATTTATTCTCTAAATATTTTTAAACATTTTTAAATAATAAAAAGGGACTATAGACAATCAAAATCAGTCAATTATATTCATTATACTCTTCTAGAATTTTCAGTCAATTATTAAATAAGAGCTGCTCATATTAATTAACTTGGCACATAAATTTTTTTTTTTTACCAATCCATATGATGTACAATGTGGATGATTCTGAACTAATAATGTAAGTAATTATGAGTGTTCCTATAAGCAATTATTTCCAAATTAAAGAAACTATGCATTTTATTTCTATAAGAAATTAATGATTATATAATCTTTTATTTCTAGAAGCAAGAACTAATGATAGTCTTCCAAGGTGATAATGTTAAACGGGTTCTTTGTTTCCATACCATTACAAAGTTGAACACTCTAATTCTTGAATTAATTGTTTGCTAGTGAATCAATGGTACCTAACCTAAGGAATCAAAGATATGATCGGTGAGGTGTATGATGGATTGAATTTTCAAATGATTATATCAATGGGATACTCAACCGCTTTAATAACTATGAGATTAATAAATTAATACTTAATGGTTAATTATACAATTTATTGGAGCTTGAATTTATAGATCCATGGTCCCCTCCCCATTTTTTATAACGAGGATTAGATAATTTTAGTATGATTTAGTGCTAATTATTTTTATTTATTTCCACTGTATTCTCGATTAATTAATCATTAATTTTTTAATGGTTAGAAGCTAATAATTTATTAATAAGAGTTATTAATAATAATTCAATCATAAAATCATTCTGTAACTCAATACGAAGATAAAGTTATTTGCTTTTAGATAGAACATGATAGTTTGATAGGAAGGTTATGCATAATAGGTTCAAAGAAAGGTCTTTGTTTGTGATGCTCAATAAATTTATAACTCTTGTATCATTAATTACTATGTAGGAAGAACAATTAAGGATAAAAAATGAGAGTGAAAAAATGATTGTTATCGAAGAAAAGAATAAGATAAGAAAAAACGGAAAAGAAAAAGTGAGAGAAAAGAAGTGAGGCTGAGAAGAGTGGTAAAAAGTTTATTCTCAATAATGAATAATTATACTTTTATACAAACAGACAATGTAAAAGAAAGAAGGGTTAAGTGAATTTTTTATTCTCAATAATTAATAATTATACATTTATACAAAGAAGCTTATTTCAATATTAACAACTCTACATCTTGTCGTAGTTGGTTAATATATATAGTATTGTTGTAATAGATCATGTGGTTAATTTTCCGCGTGTGCGAAATACATCGGTCACCTGACCCCCTTCTCTCCATGTAAAAGACTACTATGTTGGCCCAAATCCCTTTTGATTTATCTTCCTTTTAAATCGCATAAGAAGGGTTATCACACCTTCATTACTGTAATATTAATAATTTTAATCCTACTTTGCCTAATATTGTTAAGTGTTTTTTTGGCAAGAATTTGATAATATATTTCCTAATGAGATTCCTGATGGACACCATATTGATTTAATTTTAGGAGCAATAATTCATAATTGACTAGCTTATGAGGGCAATCCTAATGATACAAAAGAACTTCAAAGTCAAGATGAAGAATCAATAAGAAAATGAGTTATTAATAAGATTATGGTGCTGAAGATTCAAGAATCAATTCTTTTCAGGAGAGATGGAATGATGGAGTTAAAGATGGAAAATATATTGTGGGCAAACATGCTAAGGATGGGAATGTAGTTAAGGCCATAGAAACAAAGGAGTGCCCCACTTTAGATATTTTTAATGATCTATTACACATCAACGGTGGCTCAATTACAAGCATCCAAGGCTAAAAAGTTGAAGGAAATATTTAATGGGCTAATTGAAAATGTAAATGCTAAAGCTACAATTGAAGAGGATTTAAAAAGAGTAAGTCATGTAACTTAGTCAACATAATTCAAGCTTAGATGAGCTAATTAATCATTTAAGCTCCATTTTTATATAGTGGCGATAATTCTCATATGCAGATTCATTATTTACCTCTATTTGGATTATAGTGGTGATCAATCCCAAACTAGTTATAAAGTCTACTTAGGCCTTTTAAAAATGTATTTCCTTGTGGCCTTTTAGGATTTTTAGTTATCCTATAACAAGGGTTGTGGTCACATATAATTTTTGGCTTATTTTTAATTTAAAGTATGGTGAGGACTTGATTTTTTCTTCAACTAAAATTTATCAAGGCAATCCTTTGCAGCGTTTAAAGATTTATCAATCTAAATCTCAAGGCTATAGTACCTTCCATCTCACATACCTAATATTTATGTTTTTGACTTTTCTTATCCTTTCGGGGTGATGTAGTAGTTGAGATATAAGGTGTTGTCATATGAAATATTAGGGTCAAAACTCGACTCATCTAGGTATGCCTTCTCTCATATCTTGATTATTTGGACTAATAACTAGTAGTTACCCATTATTTACCTTCTCCGTATTGACCTAAAGATGAATTAGTAAAAACACTTAGACAAACAAATCACTTTTTATCTCATGTTTTAAATTTTCTTATTTTTTCCTTTAATTTATTGATTCAAGAGACATTCTTTCCTTTAGGGTTCACATCACTAGGGACTTACTAGTTATCGTCCCATGGATCATATATATGTTGGTGCCGGAAACATCCGACGATCAAACCCGTGTTTTGATAATAGCAAAGGATTCAAAGTTAAGTTGGTTTGTGATCTAACAGTTTGAATGAGCTTGCAGGAAAGTCCTAAGTGTGCTTAGGCAAAAGTCTTAACTGCAGTTTGGCAGGTGGGAAACCCTAGGGGGTGGTAACCCTAGGTCCTAGGGGGTGGTAACCCTATGCTAAAAGTCTTGGCGGGTCGAGGGCTTCAGGCAAAAGTCCTAGGGGGTGGTAACCCTAGGCGAAAAGTCCTGGTATCGCGAACTAGGTGGAAGACTGGACGGGCCGGGGAGCGGGCGTCCAGCAGAAAGTCCGGAAGCATCGAGCACTGAGCAAAAGTCCAGTCGATCTGGAGGATCGTGCTGGCAACAGGTAAATCTCCTGAGAGGAGTAGGTGAGGACGCATTCCCCGCAGAGGGAACAATAGGCGTCAGGTCGACCTAGGGTTTCCGGTTGGAAATCCGAAGTCAGACCCGGACAGTCCAGAGACTGGCAAACACCTTTCTTGTCATATCTATGTGTGCTAACCTTGTCTTGCAGGGTATATGTGTATTTTGTGGACTAACACGTTGTGCAGGGACAAAAGAGCACACTTGGCCTCTGATGAACAGTGTCTGAGGCGCCTCCATGGAGCTTGGAGGCGCCTCGGGTGCAAGCCAGAAGAAGTCAGCGCAGCAAAGCTGGAGCCGCCTTGGATGAGTCTGAAGGTGCCTTGAACCAGAGCTTGGAGGCACCTTGTAGTGGCTTGAAGGCGCCTTCAAGTGGATGAGGTGCGACCGGATCAGTGCTGATCCACGCGGCTGACTCGGCGGGTTGGAGGCGCCTCGAATGGGCTTTAAGGCGCCTTTAGCAGTGTATAAAAGGACATCTCGACCAGCAGCTCAACATACCACCTTTCAAGCAATCCTTACGCAACCAACTGTTAACGAGAAGTTCCGACGAAGCTACAACTTGACACCGACGACCCGGAGCTCAGAAACGACCATTTCTATTGTCGTTGGTATATGTAATTATTGTGAATTGTACTTGAAATTTGTAATCCTTTTCGAAATTATAGTTGTTGCCCAACATAAACGCTCAACGAGCGCGGGCCTTGGAGTAGGAGTCGCCACAGGCTCCGAACCAAGTAAACGACTTGTGCTAGCGTGTTGTGTTTTCTTTTATTTTCCACTGTGTTATCTCAATTAGTTTTAAATCGAACGAAATAGCCACGAGTGCTATTGATCCCCCCCCTCTCTAGCACTTCTCGATCCAACAATATATAGTTGGCTGATGGTGTTGGGATCTAGCGCGCCAAAAGACGCGAAAATGCAGCGAAAAAATTCTAGATCCACTTATCCAGCGGATCCATGCAAAAGGGAAGAAAACAATTTCTATTAAACTAATCTATGCTAAGCTACATGATAGGATTATACCTTTGTTGCGTGCCCTTCGCAATCCCGACAGTAACCTTTTCTTTGGATCCAGATCTCAGCGCGTTCAAGTGTCCGCGCCTCTATGGTATCCACACGAACATATCCTTCATTCGTCCCACAAACGAAGCCTTCAGAGAAGAACCATTTTCTTGTGCTAGCAAGAAGAATGATTCGGCCATAAGCAAATTTGTCCAAGGAAGGAAGAGGAAGAAGAGGGGGAAGATCAAGAGACACCCTTTTTCATCTCATTTTCATCTTATGAAAATTTCAATCCAAAAAGCCTATTTATATTCATCCAAGAATACCAAGGGTTTTTGTCTCTTTGTATTCCTTTTAATGGGTTGGATTTATCATATTGGATTAACCATTAATCCAATAATTCAATAAGTCTAACCCATTAATCCAATGTGTCTAATTCGGATTGGACTCAATTCAATAAGTGTGTTCATTTGAGTCTAACTCAATTAGTAACCTAAAAGACCTAATCATTTCATGATTGGCTCTTAGGGCTAATTACTAACAATCTCCCACTAATACTAGTGTCAATCACCACTAAGATGACACAAACACTTTGGATTTACCCATTATTCTTAATATCCTTAGTATTTTAGTCAAACTAAAATACTCATCTCCAAACCAATATGTTCTTTGTGTGTGACCCTATAGGCTCTCGTAACGTTGGCAATGTATCCAAATCACCATTTGCGATACAAAAATAATGAGTGGCATCTAGTAAGGCATCATTGCTACCCAAATAACGAGAAAGTCGAGATCCGACCTAACCTGTCCATGGCTATCATCATGTATGACTCAGTCCCTCTATCCTTGATATCTACATTGATCAATAAGGCATAGACCGTGTCATCCCCTTATCAATCTTTGTGTTTCTTGATCTCTAAGTAGATACACTATACAAATAAGCTCAATATCTCATATTGACTTATCTGAGTATGACCATACATTCCTGTGTCCTACTAATCAAGGGGCCCATAGATATCGCTTCCGTCATATGGAAGGGATAGATCCCATCTATATCACTCACATCCCTCTGCATAATCCATTGCATACCCAGTGATCAACTTTATAGTCCACCCTGTTATGGGTGACGTTTGACGATACCAAAGTATACAACTCCTTATGTAGGGAACCGTAGTGACTTCAGGTCTAAGGACTATTCATACCAATAGTCACATGAGAATGTTTATGACACTCATACGACGATCCATGAAACATTCTCATGGCGGGTCATTCAGTATATGTTCTCTAATATATACCCATGTGTCAACCTGATATCTCATATCCATGACTTATGAGATCAAGTCATCCGTTAACCTACATGCTAGTCTCAACGCATTACTATTGTCCTTGTATGTTAATGCTCGACTAGGAATAGTTAAGAGTAGTGTTCTCTACACTATCTCACAATCAATTCAACCAATTGATTATTGTAGATAAGAATCTACCACCCAAGGACATTATTATATTTATTCATTCGACACTGAACTGAAGTAAATATAATAACCATAACTTTTGTCTTATAATGAAATAATGAAATATGATACAAAATGTTCTAAGTCAATCAACTCTTGATTGCCTCTTAGGGCTTACACTAACAATCTCCTTATATCACTAGCGCCAATCATTAAAATATCTCATATCCATTAACCTAGTGTGACCATCATGCTTTCTTGGTGCCAAAGCCTTGGTCAAAGGATCTGTAATGTTAGCATTTGTTTGGTTATCTGCATATCCTCATATCTCATATATTGAGGATCCCTCTAATGAGATGAAATTGTTGTAGTATCCAATACCCAAGACCATCATTTAAGTACAATACATGCCCTAACTGCGATCTAGAAACGTCCTTGTCAATTTTGGAAGCTTGCACCACTGTAACCCTTTACAGTAACAGTTGTAACGCTTTACAGCAACAACTGTAACGCTTTACAGCAACAGCTCTTCATCGCCTCCAAAGATCAAGAAATAATCTTGAGTCCTTCTCAAGTACTTAAGAATATTCTTAACTACTGTCCAGTGACCTTCACCTAGATCTGATTAGTATCTGCTCGTCATGCTTAACGCATACGAGACATCTGGGTGAGTACAAAGCATAACGTACATAATAGACCCTATAGCAGATGCATAAGGAATCTGATCCATGCGATCCCTTTCTACCTTAGAAGAAGGGCATTGAGGCTTCGAAAGACTCACACCATGTGATATAGACAGGAATCCCTTCTTAAAATTCTGCATGACAAAACTTTTAAGCACATTGTCAATATATGTACTCTGGCTTAGACCAAGCCATCTCCCGAATCTATCTCTATAGATCTTGATGCCCAAAATATAGGCTACTTCACCTAAGTCCTTCATTGAGAAACAATTCCTAAGCCAAGTCTTCACTGACTGAAGAGTAGGGATGCCATTTCCAATGAGAAGTATGTTATCTACATACAATATGAGAAAAATGACTGTGCTCCCACTAACCTTCTTGTAGAAACTGTTAGGACCTTCGGATAGCGGCTAGAGAGGGGGGGGGGTGTGAATAGCCGACCCCAAATTATCGTTTCTTCCTACAATTTAGGTTAGCGCAGCGGAAATACAATGTAGAAACGAAAGTGGAGAAGATCAAACCTCAAACACGATGATGTAACGAGGTTCGGAGATGATACTCCTACTCCTCGGCGTGTCCGTAAGGTGGATGAAGCCTATCAATCCGTCGGTGGATGAGACCCCGGATAACTGGCTAATATGAACTCCTTCTGAGTGGAGAAACCTCGCCACAATCTCTTTTGCAACAGCAATAAAGGAGTACAACCAATAGAGAAAGAAAACAAGAACAGTATAAATGTAAAAACACTTTGCTTGCCTTCTCGTCGACTGGAGTTTGATGAAGCAGCAACTTCACGATGTCAACAACAGCTGATCACCCAGGAAGCTCACACGAAGACGGAATCGGAAGACTCATCGCAAGAGGAAGAAGGGAGAAGAAGAAGCCTGTTTGAGATGCCTCTTAAATAGGAATGACTGAGGATAACATAGGTTTAATCTATCTAAAACCTAAGTTTTATGGCTTTTTCCTCGTCAGTTCTCCCGACTTCTTCTCCTCTACGAATTCGCCCGATCCCCTCTTCCTCGATCCATCCCCTTCTCCCGATCCCTCGCCTTCTCCTCTCTCTCAACAGACCGATCAGATAACCCACAGTTCGCTTCTGTTTGGTTGCTGATCGGTCACCAGACCGATCAGATAAATCAAAGTATCACTGGATCGGTCAACAGACCGATCCAATGCCTATGTAGGTTTTAGAGCTTCCCAGCCCTAAACCCTAAGGCCTTCCTGGTCTTGAGAACGAGCTACCAAGCCCTCTCTGACCTAGTCTGGAGAACGAGCTACCGAGCCCTCTCCGACTCCCTCATCCGGTCCAGAGAACGAGCTACCGAGCCCTCTCTGACCTAGTCCGGAGAACGAGCTACCGAGCCCTCTCCGACTTCGTCCGGTCCAGAGAACGAGCTCCCGAGCCCTCTCTGACCTAGTCCGGAGAACGAGCTACCGACTTCCACGTCCGATCCAGAGAACGAGCTCCCGAGCCCTCTCTGACCTAGTCCAGAGAACGAGCTATCGAGCCCTCTCCGACTTCGTCCGGTCCAGAGAACGAGCTCCCGAGCCCTCTCTGACCTAGTCCGGAGAACGAGCTACCGAGCCCTCTCCGACTTCATCCGGTCCAGAGAATGAGCTACCGAGACCTCTCTGACCTAGTCCGGAGAACGAGCTACCGAGCCCTCTCCGACTTCCTCATCTGGTCCAGAGAACGAGCTCCCGAGCCCTCTCTGACCTAGTTCGGAGAACGAGCTGCCGAGCCCTCTCCGACTTCATCTGGTCTAGAGAACGAGCTCCCGAGCCCTCTCTGATCTGGTCCAGAGAACGAGCTGCCGAGCCCTCTCCGACTTCCCATGCCAAGCTTCTATACTTGGACTTCTCCCGTGCCAAGCTCCCTGCTTGGACTTTTCCGTGCCAAGTCTCCATACTTGGACTTTTCCCGTGCCAAGCTCCCTGCTTGGACTTTTCCGTGCCAAGTCTCCATACTTGGACTTTTCCCGTGCCAAGTTTCCATACTTGGACTTTTCCCGTGCCAAGCTCCCTGCTTGGACTTTTCCGTGCCAAGTCTCCATGCTTGGACTTTTCCGAATCAAGTCAACTCAAGTCGGGTCAACCAGGTCAACCTTGACCGAAGGTTGCACCCACAATATCCCAAGTTTGTATTCTTGTCAAACATCAAGATACAACTTTTCTATCCTCGTCAAACATCAAAATACAACTAGAGTCAGGTCAACTCGAGTCGGGTCAACCAGGTCAACCTTGACCTAAGGTTGCACCAACAATCTCCCCCTTTTTGATGTTTGACAAAAATCATAATCAAGTTAGGTTAACCCGATAACCTAACTTAGGTTTTCCAATAGTTCTCCAATCAATGTTCTTCCTTGAACATTCTCTCCAAACTCCAATGTTCTTCCTTGAACATTCTCCCCAAACTCCAATGTTCTTCCTTGAACATTTTCTAAACATTCTCCCCCTTTTTGACACACATCAAAAAGAGTGAATCAAGGTCAAGAGTTTCTTCCTAATGAAAGTCTCATACCTTTCATTGAAACCCTTAAATTCCCCCTTGATCCTAAAGACAATAATCAACTAAGTGATAATCCCATATCACTCATCCTCAAAAATCGAGTAAAAACTCCCCCTAAAAGTCAACTCCTGCTTGACCAATAGGTAAAACTCCCCCTAAAGGTCAACTCCCCCTTGACCATTGCACCAACAATGTCTTGGAGAGTTTCAACCCTTTAGAAATCAAAAACACCAACTTCCAAGCTGAAATTTCAGACAATCAGTCGAAAATCAGCATTTTGGCACGCTTAGCCCTTTACTGGATCGGTCACCAGACCGATCCACACTTCCCTGGATCGGTCCAGTGACCGATCCACACTACTCTGGACCGATCAGGCTCTTCTCTGATCGGTCCACAACTCTCTGATAAGAGTTCTGAATTTTTTTTCCTCCCGAAATTCAGAAACCCCTAAAAAATTACAGAACATTCCAAAAATTGTAAAATTTTGAGGATACATTCCTCATAACATATATTATCATGGAAAAATAGTTTTCTATGAAAATAACTTCCATTTTTAAATCTTGATACAAAGTTTGAAAGACTTTGAAATAGTTCAAGGTTAATCCATCTTTGTATCAACTTGCTCAATGATGAATGCTATCACTAGAAAAGCTTTATCAAGGTTTTTCAAATCAATTTTGAAATGATTTTAAACCATTCAATTTAGGACCACAATCTTAGGGCTAAATGTACATGACTTGTACACAAGCTTTCCCTATGATCCTCAATTTAGAATTAGGCTCATCTAGGTACAAGAGGTATTCACCTTGATCCTAACTCATAATCCTAATATCTCACACACATCTAAGGTGTATCAAACACATCCAAGTCAATTTTGATGTGAGATATGGGTTTAGGTCATCTTAAGCTAAGTTCTCATGCATTTTCTAAACAACAATTTGATCTCCATATTAAATTGTGTTTTTATCCTTAAATCAATTTAATTGATCATACATGCAAGAGATGATGACATGGCATAAAATAATATCATAAGTGGAAACATGTGCCAATGTCATGATGTCATGGCATAAAGTATGAAACTTAAATAAGGCATGACATATAACTAACCTAAGCATTATCATGACATTTCAAATGATAGTAAATTAGATATGATGTCATGACATGACATATGATAAACAATATATGGCAAATAACATATAAAAGTATAAAAAATACCTAATTCTAGCCTTAGTTTCCATTTTGATAATTTTGATTATTTTGCCATAAATTCTATATTTCTAAGTGTAATAGATCTAAAATCATATACTAAAGATTTTTAGATCACTATGTGCCAATTAGATTGACCCTAGAAAATTCCTCAAGTGTGGTTGACACATCTTAATCACCTTAGGAATAATTTTTAATTTCATTTTCAAGGCTTGGTTATACCTTGAAGCTTCCTAAAATGCCACCTTTTGCCATGATTAGGTTAACTACCTATCTAATTAAGGTTGGCACACCCTAACCCATCTAGCGTGATGGAATCACGCTCCTAGGAACCCAAAACCTATTTGAGCTCATTGGGTTCACTAAATATTCACTAGGGATGACTTCCCTAGCAACCCTCCTAATGACCCTCCTAGGCTTTAAAGCCTTGGTCATTTGGGACTCATCAAGATCAACTCTAGGGGTGACTCTCCTTGTGACCTTGGTGATGGTCTTCCTAGCCCTAGGTCTTGTTCCATAATCGAATGGAACATTATGGTAAGTGGGCTTGACCACTTGAGACTTAGGTTTGTGACTCAAACCTCTCATGTCCTTGGGCTTTTACTTTTGACCCTTAGACCCTAGAGTTGACTTCTCCAAATTCTTAAGAGTCTTTTCTAAGGTGTCAAGTCTTGACCTCAAGACTTGATTTTCCTTCTCTAATACCTCAAGTTTTAATTTTCCATTTTTCTTTGAGGTATTCCTAGGCATATGTCTAGTTGTTTTGGGATTCCTATCTAGGTTTACCTTAACCTTAGATGAGTTAATTCTAGGGTTGGTATTTCTAGTATTATCCTTACCTAGACTAACATGTTTGGCACCTAAGCACATGTATCAGTTTCTATGGTTATCATGCTTATCATCATTGGCAATTGCAATAAAGCTACTAGCATGTGTCCTATTAGAATTGCAAGGATATGCCTTAAAGGGTACCTTAGGGTTTGCCTTAGCTCCCCCCATAGATGTGCTTGGTCTCTTGTCCTTGTGAGGTTACCTCCCCCTCGGACATTGGCTCCTATAATGTCCCCTTTGCTTGCATTGGAAGCACACCACGTGCTCCTTGCCCTTGCGTATCGAGACTCCGGCTTCCTTGACCTTTGGCGCCGGTGGAGTCTTCCTAATCCTCTTTGGACATTTACTCTTGTAATGCCCATATTCCCTACACTCAAAGCACATTATATGTAATTTATTTGAAATTAAGTTGCTTGAGTTACCTAGGGTTGAGGATGGATATACGCTCTCTTCTTCATCCCTTCCAGAGGTAGAGGCTTCTTCTTGCACCAATCTTGATGAAGAACTCTCCTCCTCTTCTTCCTTAGATGTTGAGTAGCCCTCAATTTCTAATTCCATACCTCCATGATGTGAGCTACTTGGCTCACTTGACTCCTCTTCATGACTTGAATTGGAGCTCTCCTCATGGAACTTAGCCAAGTTGTTCCACAACTCCTTGGCATCGTTGTATCCACCTATCTTACACAAGATATCATTAGGTAATGAAAATTCAAAGATTTTCGTTACCTCGTCGTTGATCATGGATCGGTGGATTTGTTCCTTCGTCCACTTCTTCTTCTCAAGAGGTTCTCCTTCTTTATCCACCGGAGGAATAAAACCTACTTGTACACAATTCCAATTTACTAGGTTACTCATAAGAAAATACTTCATTATTACCTTTCAATACGCGAAGTCGTCGCGATCGTAGAAGGGTGGAATCGTGATGTCTTCTCCAAGTCGATCCATTCTATAGCTTGTGCTCCCCCGGGTGTTAATCCGACGAAGAGCAACCTCGCTCTGATACCACTTATTAGGACCTTCGGATAGCGGCTAGAGAGGGGGGGTGTGAATAGCCGACCCCAAATTTTCGTTTCTTCCTACAATTTAGGTTAGCGCAGCGGAAATACAATGTAGAAACGAAAGTGGAGAAGATCAAACCTCAAACACGATGATGTAACGAGGTTCGGAGATGATACTCCTACTCCTCGGCGTGTCCGTAAGGTGGATGAAGCCTATCAATCCGTCGGTGGATGAGACCCCGGATAACTGGCTAATATGAACTCCTTCTGGGTGGAGAAACCTCGCCACAATCTCTTTTGCAACAGCAATAAAGGAGTACAACCAATAGAGAAAGAAAACAAAAACAGTATAAATGTAAAAACACTTTGCTTGCCTTCTCATCGACTGGAGTTCGATGAAGCAGCAACTTCACGATGTCAACAGCAGCCGATCACCCAGTCGAGGGAAGCTCACACGAAGCTTCAGGAATAGGGAGCTCAACAAAGCTCAGATCGCAAGAGTGAGGAAGAAGAAGAAGAACTACTGTAGAGGCCCTCGACCTCAAGATATATCCGCACCTGCGAAGAAGAAGACAAAGAACAACACAGAAATCTAGCCGTTGTGTCTCAACGGCTAGGCCTGGACCGATCAGGCCCTAGGCTGATCGGTCCCCAGACCGATCCCAACTCTCACAGAGAGTTGGTTTAGGGCCCTGATCGGTCTGTGGACCGATCAGAATACAGGTGGATCGATCCTCAGACCGATCCCCCCTTCTCTGAATCCCCTCGTTTCCTCAGATAACATCGCTTCCTGATCGATCTACAGACCGATCAGATAACCCACAGTTCGCTTCTGTTTGGTTGCTGATCGGTCACCAGACCGATCAGATAAACCAAAGTATCACTGGATCGGTCAACAGACCGATCCAATGCCTATGTAGGTTTTAGAGCTTCCCAGCCCTAAACCCTAAGGCCTTCCTGGTCTTGAGAACGAGCTACCAAGCCCTCTCTGACATAGTCTGGAGAACGAGCTACCGATCCCTCTCTGACTCCCTCATCCGGTCCAGAGAACGAGCTACCGAGCCCTCTCTGACCTAGTCCGGAGAACGAGCGACTTCCCTCCGGCCCAGAGAACGAGCTCCCGAGCCCTCTCGACCTAGTCCGGAGAACGAGCTACCGAGCCCTCTCCGACTTCCACGTCCGGTCCGAGAACGAGTTCCCAGCCCCTCTCGGCCTAGTCCGAGAACGAGCACGAGCCCTCTCCGACTTCGTCCGGTCCAGAGAACGAGCTCCCGAGCCCTCTCTGACCTAGTCCGGAGAACGAGCTACCGAGCCCTCTCTGACCTAGTCCGGAGAACGAGCTACGGAGCCCTCTCCGACTTCCTCATCTGATCCAGAGAACGAGCTCCCGAGCCCTCTCTGACCTAGTTCGGAGAACGAGCTGCCGAGCCCTCTCCGACTTCGTCTGGTCCAGAGAACGAGCTCCCGAGCCCTCTCTGACCTGGTCCGGAGAACGAGCTGCCGAGCCCTCTCCGACTTCCCTTGCCAAGCTTCCATACTTGGACTTCTCCCGTGCCAAGCTCCCTGCTTAGACTTTTCCGTGCCAAGTCTCCATACTTGGACTTTTCCCGTGCCAAGTTCCCTGCTTGGACTTTTCCGTGCCAAGTCTCCATACTTGGACTTTTCCCGTGCCAAGTTTCCATACTTGGACTTTTCCCATGCCAAGCTCCCTGCTTGGACTTTTCCGTGCCAAGTCTCCATGCTTGGACTTTTCCGAATCAAGTCAACTCAAGTCGGGTCAACCAGGTCAACCTTGACCGAAGGTTGCACCCACAATCTCCCAAGTTTGTATTCTTGTCAAACATCAAGATACAACTTTTCTATCCCCGTCAAACATCAAAATACAACTCGAGTCAGATTAACTCGAGTCGGGTCAACCAGGTCAACCTTGACCTAAGGTTGCACCAACAGAAATAAGGTTCATCTTCATTCTTAATGAATCAAACATTTTGATCACATCATCGAATAAAAGATTCCAGCTTCTAGAAGCTTGCTTCAATCCATAAATGGATCTTTGCAACTTACAAACCTTTCCAGCATGCTCTGGATCTACAAAACTCTCAGGTTGTGTCATGTACACATCCTCGAGTAGATTTCCGTTAAGAAATGCGGTTTTGACATCCATCTGCGAGATCTCATAATCATAGTAAGCAGCAATAGCAAGCATGATCCGAATGGACTTGAGCATCGCAACTGGTGAAAAGGTTTCATCATAGTCTATACCATGAATCTGTTTGAATCGTTTAGCCACCAATCTACCTTTGTAGGTATGCATATGACCATCCATGTCAGTCTTCACCTTGAAGACCTACTTACACCCAATGGGTTTGATCCCTTCAGGTGGATCAACCAAAGTCCATACTTGGTTATTGTACATGGATTCCATCTCGGATCTCATGACCTCTAGCCATTTCTCAGAATCTGGGCTCTGTACAACTTCTTGATAAGATGTAGTCTCATTGAGACCAATAAGCTCTACATCACCGTGGTCAGACAAGAGAAAAGAATATTGTTAGGGTGTATACTAAAAGCCTAATTTTTGGTATAAACATTTATCTAGTAATAAGAATCACATTGGTCAAATGTCTACATTTATGATAAATGTAGTTGTTCAATTAATTTATATTGTAGATAACATGGTGTGTGGTGTCACACACAGAGGATCATGTTATCAGTACCTTATAAATTATAAACAGTAGCTCACGACCAAAATGGAAAGGAACAAACCATTAGAAGGTCGTAGTGTAATTAGGTATCAGTTTATCTTGACTGTATAATTACACTAGTACACTTAGAGTGTATTGAGTAGGACCATTCGAGGTCGTTTCTTTTATACTGATTTTATAAAGAAACAAAGACCTCGGTTATTATGGAAGTGTGTGCTCTTAATCCTAATATAATAACAAGCACATATATTTGATATTTATTCCTTTAATTTATCAATGGGTGAGATTTAGTTCGATGAATCAATAAGCCCGATAAGTTGGGAAATGGTATCACTTATAGTGTGTGTTGTTGATTATAGAAGGAAACTGTGTCCTAGAGATACTAGGTTGATAATGTTTTCAAGAGGAGCTCATAAGGATTGTCATGTTAAACCCTGCAGGTGGACCTAGTCCGACATGATGATAAGGTTGAGTGGTACTACTCTTGGACTAAGATATTAATTAAATGAGTTGTCAGTAACTCACTTAATTAGTGGACATTCGATATCTTAAACACAGGGAGACTAACACACTCATGATAAGAAGGAGCTCAAAATGTAATTTGGGATTGGTGCGGTAGTTCAATAATAGTTCTCTAGTGGAATGAATTATTATTGATAAAATTAAGTTGTGTGTTCGGGGCGAGCACGGGATGCTTAATTTTATCGGGAGACCAAAACCAATTCCTCCTCTCGGTCCCTATCGTAGCCTCTTGTATATAGAGATTTATACCCACCACATACCACCCTTCTTACCCAACCAATAGGGGCCGGCCAAGCTCAAGCTTAGAGCCGGCCAAGCCTAAAGGTTGGCCTTAAGGTGGCCGGCCAATAGCTTGGAGCCCAAGCTTAGGTGGCCGACCACATCATATTAAAAAGGATTTTTTATTAAAATTATTTCTTATGTGGATATCATAGTTTTAAAAGAGAGTTTAAAAATTAAATCTTTCCTTTTAAAGCTTTCTACAAAAGATTAAGAAAAGATTTGAAATCTTTCCTTATTTGTAGATTGAAAGGAGATTTTATTTTTAAGAAAAACTTTCCTTTTTAACCATGATAATAATTTAAAAGAGAAGTTTAAAAATTAAATATTCTCTTTTATTAGTTTCTACAAAAGATTAAGAAAAGATTTGATATCTTTCCTTATTTGTAGATTGAAAAGAGATTTTAATTTTTAGAGATAACTTTCCTTTGGAAATTATCCACATGTTTAAAAGAAGAATTTTAATTTATAAAATTTCCTATTTATTAACCACCATGAAGGAAAATTATTGGAGAAATTTTTTATAAATTTCTGGAGACAAATTAGGAAGTTTTAATTAATTAAAACTCTCCTTGTTTATAACTTGATTGGCCGGCCATGTAAATTGAGAATAGGAAAATTGTTTTAATTAAAATAATTTTTCTTTTTATGACAAAAAATTAAGGAATTTTTATTAAAATTTCCTTATTTGCCAAGACCAATGATTATAAAAGAGGGGGTAGAGGTGCCTTCATGGTGAACAACTCTATTCTTTTCTTCCTCTCTTTTTCTCCTTGGTGTGGCCGGCCCTTAGAGGTTCTCCCTCTCCTCTTCTCTTCTTCTCTAGTGGACGGTTTTATCCCCTCTTGGAGCTCTTGATGGTGGCCGGTTCAAGCTAGGAGAAGAAGGAGACAAAGGAGGTTTTGTTTCTTGCATCCCTTGGAGCTTGGTGGTGGCGGTCGGACCTCTACTTCTCATGGAGAATTCTTGGTGGCCGAATCTTGCAAGGAAGAAGAAGGTGCTTGGTGGTTCTCATCTCGGAAGATCGTTGCCCACACAACGTCCGAGGTTAGAAGAGGAATCTGGTAGAAGATCAAGAGGTCTTTTTAGAAGGTATAACTAGTAATTTTTCCTTTCCGCATCATGCTAGTTATTTATGGAAATAATACCAAATACAAGAGGCTTACGATTCTAGTATTTCGAATATGTTTTTCGAAGTTGTGTTCTTTTGTTTTTTCTTTTCCTTGTGATTTGATTGTTCTTTTCGGTTAACCTAAAGTTATTTTAGGAAATTAAATATTACCTTTCTATAAAAGGTTTTGTCTAGTCGGTGGTGGTTGCTCCCATATCCAAGAAGGCCATGTGCCTCGCCACGTCAGTACTGGGAACCAATTATGGAAATTAATATTTAATGGAATTAATAACTTAAGGTGATTTGGGTCGAACGTGTTAAGTTCCGCAGGAGACCCAAGTAAAAACCTAAAAGAACGAATAGATTAAGTTTTGGATCAAACGTGTTAAGTTCCGCAGGCGATCCAAAATTTAATTTAAAAGAATACATGGTAGCTAGGAAAAGGTTCAGACCTTTGTACAAAATTTTTGTACAGTGGAACCTCTAGGTTTTCCGAGTAGCAACCAACAAATATCTCTCAGGTTGACGACGAATTCTATCAGATTTGCGTAGAGCATGTGCTACTTGAACAGATTGTTGTTCCACAACCTCTTGTGGTGCAACAAAACCCTGATCCACAACATCTTGTGGTACCTGTTCAATTTCCATCACAGTGTCAGTGCTAGTATCTTGAACTTCTTCAAGATCGACTTCACTCCCACTAGTTTTTCTAGAAATAAATTCCCTTTCTAGAAACACACTAGTTCTGGCAACAAACACCTTGTCATGTGTGGGATTATAGAAGTAATATCCCTTTGTTTCCTTGGGATATCCTATAAAATAGCACTTGTCCAATTTGGGTCCTAGTTTATCTGAGACTAGTCGTCGAACGTAAGTCTCACAATCTCAAATCTTCGTAAAAGACATCTTGGGACTCTTCCCTATCCATATCACATATGATGTCTTTATGACAGCCTTAGATGGAACTCAGTTAAGTGTGAAAGCAACTGTCTCTAGAGCATGTCCCCAGAAGGAAATAGGAAAATCTGTATGACTCATCATCGATCGTACCACATCTAATAAAATATGATTCCTCCTTTCTGATACACCATTCCATAGTAGCGTTCCAGGTGGAGTGAGTTGAGATATGATGCCACAGTTAACGAGATGGTCATGAAACTCTTGACTAAGGTATTCCCCACCTCGATCTAATCAAAGCATCTTAATACTCTTACTAAGTTGATTTTATACTTCATTATTGAATTCTTTGAACTTTTCAAAGAATTCTGACTTGTGTCTCATCAGAAATACATAGCCATATTCATTGAAATTATTAGTAAAAGTAATGAAGTAATGTTAGCCTCCTCTAGCTGCTACTCTAAAAGGGGCACATACATCAGTATGTATGAGTCCTAAAAGATCATTAGCCCTTTCGCGGTGTCCACTGAATGGAGTCTTTGTCATCTTGCCTCGAAGACAAGATTTGCATACCTCATATGATTCAAAATCAAATGAGTCCAAAATCCATCATTATGGAGTTGGGATATGCAACTCTCATTTTGTGAACTAAGCAAAAATGTCAGAGATATGTTTGATTCAAATCATTAGACTTAAACCATTTGGTATTTATGTTATAGATTGGGTTGCCAAAGTCTAGAACATAGAGTACATTCACAGGATGTGCACTACAATAGAACATTTCATTGAAATAAACAGAACAACATTTGTCATTTATTACAAATGAAAAATCTTTCTTGTCCAAACAAGAAACAGAGATAATGTTCTTGGTCAAGGTAGGCACATAACAACACTCTTTAAGTTCTAAAACAAGCCCAGCAAGCAAAGTTAAGGAATATGCTCCTATAGTGACAACAGCAACTCTTGCACCATTGCCTACTCGTAGGTCCACTTCGCCCTTTGTCAATAATCTACTATTTCTCAACCTCTGCACATTAGTACAAATGTGAGATGCATATTCAGTATCTAATACCCATGAAGAAGAAATATATAGATTGACTTCTATAACATATATACCTGAGGCAGAAGTTTCACTTCTCTTCCTTTTCAGTTCCTCTAGGTATACCTTGTAGTTCCTCTTCCAGTGTCCGGTCTCACCGCAATGGAAAGAGGTTCCTTCCTTCACAACCCCACCTTTATGTTTCAATGTATGAGTCTTGCCCTTGTTAGAGTGTATACTAAAAGCCCAGCTTTTGGTATAAACATTTATCTAGAAATAAGAATCACATTGGTCAAATGTCTACATTTATGATAAATGTAGTTGCTCAATTAATTTATATTGTAGATAACATGGTGTGTGGTGTCACATACAGAAGATCATGTTATCGGTTTCTTATAAATTATAAACAGTAGCTCACGACCAAGATGGAAAGGAACAAACCATTGGAAGGTCGTAGTGTAATTAGGTATTAGTTTATCTTAACTATATAATTACACTAGTACACTTAGAGTGTATTGAGTAGGACCATTTGAGGTCGTTCCTTTTATACTGATTTTATAAAGGAACAAAGACATCAGTTATTATGGAAGTGTGTGCTCTTAATCCTAATATAATAACAAGCATATATATTTGATATTTATTTCTTTAATTTATCAATGGGTGAGATTTAGTTCGATAAATCAATAAGCCCGATAAGTTGGGAAATGATATCACTTATAGTGTGTGTTGTTGATTATAGAAGGAAACTGTGTCCTAGTGATCTAGGTTGAGAATGTCTCCAAGAGAAGCTCATAAGGATTGTCATGTTAAACCCTGCAGGTGGACTTAGTCCGACATGACGATGAAGTTGAGTGGTACTACTCTTGGAGCTAGATATTAATTAAGCGAGTTGTCAGTAACTTACTTAATTAGTGGACATTTGTTATCTTAAACACAAGGAGACTAACACACTCATAATAAGAAGGAGCCCAAAAATGTAATTAGGATTGGTGCGGTAGTTCAATAATAGTTCTTTAGTGGAATGAATTATTATTGATGAAATTAAGTTGTGTGTTCGGGGCGAACACGGGATGCTTAATTTCATCGGGAGACCAAAACCAATTCCTCCTCTCGGTCCCTATCGTAGCCTCTAGTATATAGAGATTTATACCCACCCATACCCACCTTTTTACCCATCCTATAGGGCCGACCAAGCTAGCTTGGAGACCAAGCTAGGGCCGACCATGGGTATGTTCATGGGTGAATTCATGTGGCCGGCCCTATTAAATAAAAAGGAATTTTAAATTTTAAAATTTTTCTTATGTGGATAATATAATTTAAAAGAGAGTTTAAAAATTTAAATCCTTCCTTTTATAAGATTCTACAAAAGATTAAGAGAAGAGTTAAAATCTCTTTCCTTATTTGTAGATTAAAAGGTTGATTTTAATTTTGGTAAAAACTTTCCTTTTAATTATATTCATGATTTAAAAGAAAGATTAAAAATTAAAAATTCTCTTTTATTAGTTTCTACAAAAGATTAAGAAAAGATTTAATATCTTTCCTTATTTGTAGATTGAAAGGAGATTTTAATTTTTAGAGATAACTTTTCTTTTTGGAAATTATCCACATGTTTAAAAGAAAGATTTTAATTTATAAAATTTCTTTTTATTAACCAATCTTGAAGGGATTAAAATTATTGGAGAAATTTTTATAAATTTCTAGAAACAAATTAGGAAGTTTTAATTTTTGTTTTAATTAAAACTCTCCTTGTTTTGGGGAGAAGAGTGGCCGGCCATTATAATTTGAAAAGAGAAAATTATTTTAATTAAATAAATTTTCCTTTTCAATGGCAAAAGAATTAAGGAAGTTTTTATTAAATTTTCCTTATTTGCCAAGACCAAGGATTATAAAAGAGGGGGTAGAGGAGGCTTCAAGGCGAACGACTCTATTATTTTTCTCCCTCTTTTCTTCCTTGGGTGTGGCCAGCCCTTTCTTTCCTCTCCTCTCCTTTGTGTGGCCAAAACCTTCTCATGGTGGAGATAGCTTTGGTGGCCGGATCTAAGAAGGAGAAGAAGGAGAGAAAAGAAGCCTCTTTTCTAGCATCCCTTGGAGCATGGTGGTGGTGGCCGAACCTCTTCATCCTAGGAGAAGTTTTGATGGACGAAACTTGCAAGGAAGAAGAAGGTGCTTGGTGGTTCTCATCTCGGAAGATCGTTGCCCACACAACGTCCGAGGTTAGAAGAGGAATACGGTAGAAGATCAAGAGGTCTTTCTAAAAGGTATAACTAGTAATTTTTCTTTCCGCATCATACTAGTTATTTTTGGAAATAATACCAAATACAAGAGGCATACGATTCTAGAGTTTCGAATTTGTTTTCGATATAGTGTTCTTTGTTTTTCTTTTCCTTGTGATTTGATTGTTCTTTTCGGTTAACCTAAAGTTATTTTAGGAAATTAAATATTAGCTTTCCATAAAAGGTTTTGTCTAGTCGGTGGTGGTTGCTCCTGTTGGAGTGTATACTGAAAGCCTAAGCTTTGTAAACATTTATTATGAATAAAGAATCACATTTGGTCAAATTTTCTACATTTAGTTGTAGTTGTTCAATTAATTTATATTGTAGATAATATAGTATGTGGTGTCACATACAGAAGATGATATTATCAGTACCTTATAAATTATAAACAGTAGCTCACGACCAAAATGGAAAGGAACAAACCATTAGAAGGTCGTAGTGTAATTAGGTATCAGTTTATCTTGACTGTATAATTACACTAGTACACTCAGAGTGTATTGAGTAGGACCATTTGAGGTCGTTTCTTTTATACTGACTTTATAAAGAAACAAAGACCTCGGTTATTATGGAAGTGTGTGCTCTTAATCCTAATATAATAACAAGCACATATATTTGATATTTATTTCTTTAATTTATCAATGGGTGAGATTTAGTTCGATGAATCAATAAACCCGATAAGTTGGGAAATGGTATCACTTATAGTGTGTGTTGTTGATTATAGAAGGAAACTGTGTCCTAGAGATACTAGGTTGATAATGTCCTCAAGAGGAGCTCATAAAGATTGTCATGTTAAACCCTGCAGGTGGACTTAGTCCGACATGATAATAAGGTTGAGTGGTACTACTCTTGGACTTAGATATTAATTAAATGAGTTGTCAGTAACTCACTTAATTAGTGGACATTCGATATCTTAAACACAGGGAGACTAATACACTCATAATAAGAAGGAGCCCAAAAATGTAATTTGGGATTGGTGCGGTAGTTCAATGATAGTTCTCTAGTGGAATGAATTATCATTGATAAAATTAAGTTGTGTGTTCGGGGCGAACACGGGATGCTTAATTTTATCTGGAGACCAAAACCAAATCCTCCTCTCGGTCCCTATCGTAGCCTCTTATTTATAGAGTTCTATACCCACCTATATCCACCTTCTATACCCACCCATTAGGGGCTGGCCAAGCTAGCTTGGGAACAAGCTAGGGCCGGCCTAGGTATAAAATTGGGTGGCCGGCCCTAGCTTGAACCCAAGCTAGTAGGGCCGGCCAAATTAAATTTAAAAAGAAATTTAATTTTAATTTTTATTATTATGTGAAAGATATAATTTAAAGAGAATTAAAATTAAAATATCTCTCTTGTAAAAGATCTACAAAAGATTAAAGAAAGAGATTTGATCTCTTTCCTTATTTGTAGATTGGAGAGATGTTTTATTTTCTCTTTAAAAATTATTCACATGTTGATAAAATTAAAATTATAGAAATTTCCTTTTATCAACCATGAAGAGATTTTAAAGAGAAATTTTATTTTTAAAAATTTTCGGAAACAAATTAGGAAGTTTTAATTGTTGATTAAAACTTGTCTAATTTTTTCCTTCATTGATGTGGTCGGCCATTGGTTTATTTGGGAAATTTTATTTTATTTTTCTCAAATTAAATCATGTCAAGGAAATTGAGGAAATTTTATTGTAATTAAATTTCCTAATTTGCCTAGGCCAAGGAATATAAAAGAAGGGGTGAGGGTGCCTTCATGAGATACAACCTCTATTATTTTCTCTCCCTCTTTTGTTCCTTGGTGTGGCCGGCCATCCTC